>NW_027526204.1:13783214-15202148 GCF_048455015.1 Haemaphysalis longicornis
GCAAAAACCGATCACTATAACTGTGTTATGGCATAGGTGCTGTAGCATGGGGAGGATTGAAATGTGCAGGATGCCGTTGAATGCCTTGCTGATGTCAGTGCCAGCTATGGTATGAAGTGGACGTCGATAGTGTATGGTAGAGGATGTCCCAAGTGAATAGCCGCTGGTGAAATAACCCGTACTCGATAGGACTAACAAGCTGGTGGTGTTCAACCTATCACTGGACATGCATTGAATACCACTGCCTGCCACAATTGCAAGATACTAATGCAAAGAAACGTGAAGCTGGTTCATACACCAAAGCATTTAATAAACCATTAAATTTCTTACTTTTGCCAAAACCAAATGTTTTCAGCCTGCATCCAACCTGTACCAGTACTTTTTGATGCACAGAATGCTGGTTAACCGTCTGCAAGTGATGTACGCATTGTGCCCCCAGAGAGCTAGTGCGCTTTTCACCTTATCAATTTCTTTAGAGCGATTATTTTGCCACAGGGCATAGACGAGGGGGTACGAGTCATGATGACGGAAGTTGATTAAACGAATATGAAAATGTTTGCTCGAACGATGATGAGGCCCATGTATCCATGCAGCGTATGCAGTTGCGTCGTCTATGCAGAGGCCCATCGCCACGCATCATTGGACACAAGGCGAGGCAGGACCACAGCAGGTGGTGGAACTTTGGGAAATCGGGGTGGGCAAAAGAATCCCGAGAATGAGGCCATTGGCGGGTCATGGTGGGAGTTAAGGCCACCCCCAAGTGAATCCTTTTTTAAGTGCAGCTTCCTCGGCACGGGCAAGATCTGGGGGGAGGGTGGCAGCACACGGTGGAATGAGAGCACATATGCAGCGCCGGAGGTGTTTTTTTCTAGTCGGTGGGAGAGTGGCATCATCCAGCTCTCGCATGGAAGTCGAAGATGGAACAGAGGCTGCAACATCTGCCTCGCAGTGGGCTGTCAGTAAATCACGCAGAACCCATTCAACATGAATCCCGTGAGAAATTCGTGCCGGAAATTGGTGAACATCCTGGGCCAGCATAGGGCTACGAGTAACCAACCACAGTAAGCGGACTGCTTGAAGGGCATCGGTGTGAATTGCGATGTGTGCCCGACGCTGCAAAGTGATCCTGGTTACAGCCAGCAGAGCCTCTCCAATGGCCACAAGTTCCGCACAGAACGATGCAGGAGGTTCTGGGACCTTGATGGCCAACTGCACTGAAAATTTTGACCTCTTGAAAACCCTATCTCCGTATAGTCTGCTGAAAAAGAAAGCAACCTGCAAAATACAACAGCTGAAATACACGCGTGGAAGCCGCAAGCAGTCGGTAAAAATCGGCGATTTTGAAACCGAGGAGTGCACGGCTACTGCAGTGACGTTGCAGCCGTCCAGCGAGCGGCTGGACGGTCACCAGCCCAGGAGCAAGTCTTTGTGCAAGCTCTACGCGCACACGCGGCGGCCAATGGGTGAAGTGTGCGCAGCAGAGCTCAACCGGTTCTCAAGCTGCGTGGCTGGCCAGAGGAAGAAGCCCCCGTCGGCTGGAACGTCACAGGCGCGTCATGGCTGTTTACGCGATCCGCTGGCAGGTGCAGAGTGGTCTGCAGCGGAGCTTTTTTAAATGCTTTCGACTGATTAATTAGGCATTTCACGGGGCTACCACTCGTGTCCCAGCTGATGTGGGGGTACTTACTACACATTAGAAATAAATTTGGTTGAGGCGAAATCTGAGTGCAGTTGGCCTTCAAATCTTGCCGAGGGCTGCATGGCTAGTGCAATGAATGGCAGTGGCAATCACAGCACCTTGAATACTGGCGTCGGTATACAACATGAAGCTGGATGGAAGGCGACTATCCAATTTTATGATGCATTGTTGAAGGGCAGACGCCGAATTGTTGCTCTGGACAGCGAAGGTAAGTTGGGTTGTTGCGACTTAATTGTACGAACTACCAAGGGGGAAGTACTTGCTGCGGTAGGGCTGGTAGCGCATGCGAGGCTTTGTAAGCTATCAATGCTCATGCAGAATCACACAATGCAGCCTTTAATTTTTGAGCCTCGTGAGATTGATGAACAAGTTCATCCAACGTGTTCAGTTGGGCATGTTCCTGGAGGGCAACCACAGGGATGATGCGTCGGAGCGCAGTAATCGCTCTCGTAGGCTCTCTGTTAACTGCTTCCAGTTGATCCCACTGTGCTGCCGTCAAACGCAGGAACTGAGCAGAGTACACCCAGCGCGCTTGTAAACCTGCTCTCGTCAAATCGTTGCACCATGTGCGAGCTGGCTCCATTAGCCTTGGGAGCGATACGGCATACCAGTGCTGGCGTCTGAACAGCTGGGTGTTTAGCCTGAGCAAGCCAAGCTGTCGCCAAGCCCAACTGGTGTAAGTGTGATTGCTGGGCTCTTGCAGTGGCCAGTTGAAGGTGGATGGGACAAGAAGCAAGCTTTCGGCGGCCCCAGTGATTGGCAACGGACATGCATGCTGTTTTACTCATTGAAAGCTGGAGCCCACCGAAGAGGCAAAGGCTGTGGCGACACCAGGGACTGATTGGAGTGACCCAGGAACTGCACTGAGTTCCTCGAGGTGTAGGGTACATTGAGGTTAGGTAGTTGAGCCTTGGGGAATCAAGTGCATTCCTGTGAAAACGAATTGCGGAAGAATGCAACAGCAAATGACACGAGCTGCACTGGAATGTGACCACATTCTTGACCCTCAGATAACGTATGATTACTGCGATCGGGCATCTGCAGTAGCTGGCAGCTAGTGGACGCAGAATAGAACCGATTTACTGTATGGCGAGCAGTCCCATACATGCCTCGTGTCTGTGCACTGCACTAAAAAAGCAGCCGGCAACCTGTTTTAGAATCCGTGCCATGCCAGGAGTCACACCTGACTGCATAGATTATACCAAGTATGGCAACAAGTACACATTTAACATCTCTTCCCCGAGGAAACAAACAAATACAAATGTACAAGGCAAGAGAAAAGTAGTTCACAATACTGGCAAGGAACTCCATTCCTGAGCAGCATTCGTGAAGTTTATTTTCTGTCCTTTGTCCATTTGTGCAGCGTGAATGCAACGCCACACACCCAACTATATTCATCTTGCAACTAAGTTGTGACGTATTGCAAAAAAGTCACATATTGCTCCCCGAGCAGAAGTGCATTTGCCTCTATCTTGCATCTGACCTCTCTAGGGCAACATGCTGCCACCTCATCATCCGCACCAAACTTCCGTGAAGAGAGCACCTGACAGAGCCCACACATCAAACATTTAAAGCACTTGGACCACTGCTGGCAAGACAAGGAAGCCCAAGTGAGAAGCTGCCAGCGAAGGAAAAGAAAGTACCGACGCTGGGACCAGTGGCTAGGGCTAAACTATGGAGCAGGTCTGCCTTGTTACACAAGACCCACCTTTATTTTCACAGCTGTCTTCCCTTTCCAACCAGAGCCAAAGTTGCGCCAAGTATCTTAAGTGGGCCTTCACAGCAGACTGATCCAGCTCAATGCTTTCGTTTTGTCAGTTTAACTTTCGTACCATGCGCATTTGCCACAGCAAGAAACTTGCCAGATGTATGGTTTCATCACGCACACACGCTTAGTACGCTTGAGCAAGATGCTGCTTCTGCAATTTTTCTACAAGGAAGAGAGCCAATACTTGGGGGTGAATGCAAGCCGCCTACAAGTAGGCCACGTTTCACGCACCCAAATGCGTTACCGCTACAGGGACCCCACCATGTGCAGCTGCTGGTGAACAGCAGCCGTGGGTTTTGGTCGTGAATCCAGTCCACAACCGAGGCAGACAACTACAAGTCCATCTAGCCAGAAACATTTTTTTCTTCCTTTCCAAACCATACATGCCATTGCATCGGTACAGTGTACATACTGCAAATTTATTCATAAAAAAGGTCTACACATTCTCTCTCAAACATCAAAGAAAAAAACCTCTAAACATGCCGTGACAAGGGGCTGGGTGGTGGCACAAAATCAAACTGGACCGCAGCCGGTCACCCGCAGTGGCCGACCGTTGTAACGCGGGGGTCGCACTAAGGTACAAGGAGGGGGGAGACGCTATCAACAAGTGGGTGGGGACTTAAAACCAGCAACCGCCAGCGCACACAACCGGGGTCTCCCTAAAAAAATAGTGCGGCGCTTATTCCGTTTAAAACAGAGCACACTCTCCACAGATCCAACCTTCGGTACAAAGCTGTTCCCGACCTCAACGCTACGGTGTACAATCAAAAGAGAGGGGGGCCCCCAACTAGCCAGTTGTCGCAAAAGGGGGGGAGGGGGGGGGGGGGGGTTGTATCTGCATGTTTGGAGAAATAAAAACTGCCTAAAGGTGCCACGCTGGCTACAGAGCTCTGTGGGGGGAGAGGCTGTATGTACACAAGAGTGGTCGAAAGAAAAACCTGCTGCCTCACAAAGCCGCACTCTCTCGCACGCCGCAAGCTTCTTTTTGATGCACAGCAAGACAACGCGTGCCGGGAGAAGTATGTACAGGTTCCAAGAAACTAGCGCAAGTGGTCGCCTCTCAAGTAACGGGAGATGGGCTGCAATGCTACTGAACTCGACCCGTTTCCTGTGCTCAAACCCAAAGGTGCCACTGAAGAACCACGCGTGCGCTGGTGTGCCCTTAATTGTAAAACGCTGGTTACCAAGCTCTTCTTGGGCAGAGGCGAAAACAGAGGAAAGGGAGGGGGGGCTAAGAAGACCGCAATGCGAGTGGTCTGCTTGGACGTTAGCAGAGAGCAGATTCTGTTACGCTTGCCTCCATGGCCGCAACGACTATTTTACACATGCCTACAACCATGCTCATTCGGGGCGAAGCCTTCGTAAAACAAGCCCCGCCTTTTTGTCCGTGACGGGGGGTTCATGCCCAGAGGGCGGCAGGCTCTCCAGCCAAGCTGCCCGAGCAACTGCCAACCTGGAAAGCCTGCAGTGGGAGAACACCCACGGGTGTCCCCTTTACATCATGCTGCATTGCTTTGACAAGAGGAGAGAGAGAAAAAAAGAGGGGGGTAGCGGAGGAAAAGGTGCAGCAGCAGCAGCACTGATCGATCACCCATGCCAAGAGTTCGTTCTCCACCCAGTCCGCTCCGCAGCGCAGCCATCTCTTCTTCACTTTGCGGCGCCCTGTCCGAAACGAAGCTGTCGAGAGCAGGCAAAAGAAGCGGGCCCCCGGCAAGGCCGCTGCAGCCACTGCCGAACGGCGCACAACAAAGTGGATGTGTGGTCGCTCCTTGCAGCTCCGGTGGTCGGTGCGGGAGAAGGAGCCGAGGGGGCATTAGCAGCATCCCTGGGAGCGGGGCTTCTGCTCGTTGGTGAGCTTGATTTGGTCGGGGAACTCGTTGTAGAGCTCCACCTCCGTCTCCTGGGCGAGGGCGTTCTTGGCCACCGTCTGGAAGGCCTGCTCCACGTTCAGGGCCTCCTTGGCGCTCGTCTCAAAGTACGGGATGCCGTTCTTGGACTGGCACCAGCCCTGGGCACGCTTGGTCGACACCTGCGCGGCCAGTGGCACAACCATCACTCCGGATCAAGGTCCAACGCGCAAATGGTGCAGTGCTTTTTTTTTGGTGTAAAATATTAGGTCACATAAGCTCATAACTGCCTACACTGAGGAACATAAACTTACCAATTCACTGTTCTCAAAAAGGTTTATCTACTGTAATCCAACTCGCAAACTTTACAAGGTCTAGCTTTGACACTTAACTGCACTTGACTAGCTTTGACACTTGACTTGACTTCCCTTGATCTATCGAACACATTTAATCACATATCTCATACTAATCTTTATAAATTGCCACTACCTTGGAGATGGAATGGCTTTTTAATGACTTGCATCATATCTCACAAATAGTCATCAGTTTATTGTAGAACTATATTGACAGACATCTTAATTTCAGGAGTGCCCCAAGGCAGCGTTCTAGCACCATTCCTTTTTCTTCTATATATTCATGACATCTTAGAATATTAGTGCCACAGTCTGTGTGTTTGCCAATTGTATTACATATAAGATAATAAACAAAGACCATCAGGTTACACTTAACCAGGAGCTTTCAAAAACAGACTGGTGCCAAGAATGGCAAATTTGTGTAAATGAAAAAAGTCCCCACAACTACGGCAGTACATAAATAAAAAACGGAACACTCTCTCCCTACAAGATTCTGCAAACAAAATTGAGAAGAGCTGAAGAATATAAATAAATTGGCATAATTATATCTGGCTACTTGAAATGGGATAAACAGTTAATCTTTGTAAGCAACAAAGCCCTTGCTTTGCTATATTCACGCAAGATCTATAGCATAATCTGCTCTTCCGTTACAAAGAACAGCTTATTGCTAAATTAGGAAACAGAGGCATAATTTTTTTACGTGAACTGGTGAAGAGTAGTGCCGTGTTGCCAACCAGTACAGAGTGCTACTGAGAAGAACCAGTGCTGACAGTTCAGGTAAAACAGATACCTCTAATGTTCAGCTTACAGCAATTTCTTTCACTTCCAGTAAATGCAACTGTTATGACTCCCCCACTGAACAATCGGGAAATGCTGGTCTCCCAACAATTAGTAAAGATGCCAAAATATGATGCCTTAAATTTCTTTTGATTTAATACATGGTGGCATAAAACTATAAGATGCTTACTACTTTATCTGTATCCAGGTCTACAAGCATCTTGTAGATTACATATTTCACAATGACTTTTAAGTACCCTTGGTTTCCACATGTGATAATGGAAAGACACTCTCTTCCAACAGTAACTGGCATACCCGTTAATTTTACATGCAAAGTGCCTAGTTTTCCCTTACAGAACACCTCTTGGTCGTTGTTCTGCAGAAATTTCCTGCCTGCTTCCAAAGCAAGTGTTAGCCACAGAATTGCCGTGTAATCATGTTGTTCGGCCAAAGTGCTCTGTCAAGCTTTGTGTAATTGGCCAACAAGTACGAGGCATCTCTCCAACCCTGCAATAGCCCTGAATAGAAGGCACCACAGCCACCACGAGCATGCTGTGGTGGCGTGCCTGTCCGCAACCCCTGTAACTGGTCGACCCAAGCTCCGGCAGGCACTCCCCCTGCCGGCGAACGAGACACGTGCACAGGGGACGGGTACGCACCCCCCGGTTGTCGAGGTCCACCTTGTTGCCGATGACGACGAAGGGGAAGTTCTCGGGGTCGCGGGGCGAGGCCTGGATGAGGAACTCGTCGCGCCACGACTCGAGCGCCTTGAAGGAGTTGGGCACGGTGACGTCGAAGACGAGCACGCAGCAGTCGGCGCCCCGGTAGAAGGCGACGCCGAGCGACTGGAAGCGCTCCTGGCCCGCCGTGTCCCAGATCTGCATGGTGACCAGCCGGTCCTCCACCATCACCTCCTTGGTGAGGAAGTCCGCCCCGATGGTGGCCTTGTACTGGTTGCTGAACTTCTTGTTCACGTACTGGTTCATCAGCGACGTCTTGCCCACCCCGCTCTCCCCGAGGATGATCACCTTCAGGAGCACCTTCTTCCTCGACGACATGCTGCTGCTGCTGCAGAGGGAAAAGGAGGAGCTGCACGCATTGCAAACGCACCCCCCCCCCCCAACACTGAATGCAGCTGGTGCACAGATAGAATGTGGCTCGCTAAACTGCCAGCCAGCTGCTCGGAGCTCGTTCGCATGCACGTGACCTTGCACAAAACAGTTTTGCCAGTTACAGACTGCGAGTACGTGTACATTGGAGAGTCGGAAAGCTTTACAAAACGCCTGCAGCAACATCGAAGCAATGTAAACAACAACAACATACCACATCGCACACAATCAACTGGTCTGCTGCACGTGTCTTCGCAAAAGAAATGAATGCTACCTCACACTTGTGTCTATAATCGCTTCAGCTGAGCACAGGCTTAATCGGAACAACGGAAACCTGCCACCAGTCTATGCAAGATGCCTGCGCAGTGTCGCGGATTGTACACGAGGCGAACATTTCCGCTCACGCTTTTATATGTGACCAAGGCTGCCCTAGGGGAGTCGAAACTTTAATTCCTTTTAAACTGAACTCGTGGTCGGTGTCCTTGTCTTTCCCAGTCAAGATGGATCCCGACCAGGTGGGTGTCTGTCACATCCCGGACTTCAATGTTTGTGTACAGAACTAAAAAGTCGATGTCCATGCATGCCCTCTGAACTCTGCACCCTCCTGTACCACCACACTGGGGACAATAATGTGTGTGTGGCTGCACAAGCTTCACATTGTGCGCGTGTTCATTTTGAGGAGAAGACATCACCAAAACAGCTGGTGGTCCATGCGCTCACTACACTGGCAGCCCATCCATCCATTACAGCATGTGCTGTCGCCGTTCTCTAGCAACTGGCAATGCCACCATGCCAACAAGCAACTTTTCGATGGAATACTGTTCACGCACTTTTCGATAACCAGGTGGCAGCACCGCACGGGAGAGTTAACAGGGGGTGGGGGTCGATCGCTGCACGTGCACTTCAGGGTGTGCTTTGCTTCTTTTCAAAGAAGCGAGACATGCAGATCTAACAGAGCTGTAAGGGCTGGCTGTGAAAAATGTGACCCGTGTGTTAAGGCGATAGAAATTTCTCGGCAATCGCATGGCCCTTTAATCATTTAAGGGTCACTGCTGTAATCCTACAACGTGAGCCAATGGTTTGAATTTTCCACCATTAGTAAGTACCCCAAGTACTGATTGAGAGGTGCGACCCTTCTCCGGAGTTGGGCACACATTTCTTTCCCTGCAGTTCCAGGCCCTGTAAGAATTGATTGCCCTGCGGCATAGCCTGTGGGAAGGGATTCTATCTCGGCACGTGCAATCTACTACCGACACTAAGGTGCTTGCTGCTGCAGTTTAGATGGCCTGGCGCAGAGGAAGGCCACTGGGACTGCTCTGTTTTATCTCCCTATCTCCATCTGTTTACCATTGTGCACTTGCCCAGAGGCAGTGATTTGGGTACGGCCGCATCTCCTCTTGCGGGGGCGACTGACCCAGCAGTTAGTAATCATCGTTCAAGTGGAAAAAATTTGACCCGCAAGGGTTCAAAGGAGCGCCAACATAAAAATTTGCTCTGCTAAGCATCAATTTCTGACAAAAGTCATTCGAACAGCCATGTAGCCAACAGGAGGGATGTTTCCGCTGGCTGCCACCAACACAAATGCCCTGGACTCTCCGCAATCAGAAATGTGCACAACAAACAAGAACAAGCATGACAGGTCCCCGCACACAGGGCAATTAAGATGGGGAAAAGAAAAAGTGCTCAGCCCCTTTGGCCTACCACGATTTGGAGCACAACAAAAAACACGGACGAAGAAACAGTAGACTAGACAGGCGCTACTCGTCTCGTCCTGTTTTTTGTTGCGCTCCAAATCACGATGACCGATTACCAGCTAGCCCAGCAAGAAGTTCTTCCCTTTTGCCTACCTCATGCCCCTGTCAATTCCAAAGGAAATGCATTCGCTAATGGTGGCCTTTACTGTCCCACAACACTGGGCTGTTTCAGACAGCCTGCCGTCTGCAGGGGCCCCCTTCCCCTCTATAAACTAGGAGGAGGGAGCCACGAGGGTTCCGCCTGAGAGCTCCCATCGAGACAAACGCCTTGTTCAGACAGAAATGGTGCCCCTGTGCTCCCACACTGAAACTGGGGGCAATGACTGCCACTATAATTCACCACCAGTCTTTACACCTTACGAACAGTCACAAAGGGCAAAGATTTGATGTGGATAGTTTCAATGCAAAACTAACGACAGCTGGCAGACTTTAGTACACTACAGCAAAATCATAGGTAAAGTGACATTGACAGCTGACTTATGAAAAAATTCTTGTACCGTTCATTCAACTGTCGAGAAACTATTGCTACAATACTATCCATAATTACCTGTATTAAAGTTACCCCTGGTAGTTTGGCAGGACATGATGTGTTCACCCTTGAAATCTTGTTGCAAAAACGCATTTATAAGATGTAGCATGCCTATTATGGGGGTAAATTAGCACTGCTTCAAATTTCTGGATAGTTGACTATCAACCAATTTTCTGACACAAAATTTTGTTGGCTTTCTTGTAAGTGAGCAGCGTTGCTCCAATGTCATTCCTTCATATTTCAGAAGCACAAGTATAAGGCAATGCAAAAAGCTAACAAAATTTACCCCCCCCCCTGCCGTAGCTCTCATCTAGTCTGCACAGCAATATGGTGCCGTGTTTCCTAAAATGCAGAACACCGGCGATAGTCACCTGAACAGCTTCCACCCAATTCTCGACTGTGGCGTCAAATACAACCGCTTGCAGTGGTATTGTGTGGCGATGCTCTACTTTAGAATTGTTCCTAAAATGATCGAGTGCACCATTCCCTAGTTACCTCCATCGCGATAAGCCTCTAGGCCTCAAAACAAAAGCAGCTAAACATTACACATGCCCAAAGGAGCGGCAGTACCCACACTACACAGCGATCCCTCAAAACCGGTTTCTAAGTGGCTGACGCGGTTGTGCTGAAGGCAATGACTGCGATGCAAAACAGTATATGCAGACCAGTAGTCTTGATGCTCGCAACCAAACACCGCACCGTGCATGAACATGCTCACTCAGAAGCTGCATAAGGGGACAGACAACCAGGGTAGCGGTTTCTGCAACATTTCCGGCAGTGTAGTGGTTGTGGCAGGGAAAGCTTTCGATTCTTGGTTAGCTTATGACGTGAAAGCTACACAAGGGGCTGCCTGCCGCAACCAAAAAACCCAATTTCAACAATTTTCATCCATCCGTGCATTTGTTCTTCCACAAAACAATTCCAACTGAATTATTCCTCCCAAACAGACAATGCTTCACACTTGAAGACAACTGGAGATGAATACAGCCCCAATTTTTAAGCTTCGCCCCTCAGTATTACGCTCAAAATGGACCCAAATAATCTAAATGCCCCTTAACATTAAGCTCGACACATTTGGCACAGTGCGTGCACGAGCGATATGACAAGCTCAAACAAAGCGATAGGGACCGACAAAAAGCCTCACGAAACGGTGGTTCCCACATGCGTGAACGCTTCGAGGTCAATTTACACGGCAGACCGTTACGTGCTTCACGGAAAACGATTGAAGCGCGCGAAGCTACGCCGGTCATTTCAGCCTGAGCGCTATAAGTAACGGCGGGCAGAAAGGCGAACTCACTCGAGGTTTCACGACAGAACGCGCGCGTCCAGTAAAAGTTACAATGCCTCGGTCCAGGTTGGCACTGTCAACACAACGTGCGGAGCTGCAAGCGATGCTAGCTCCGATGACGTCGTAACCGACAATCAGCCGACATGTCAAGTACCAACTACGACGTCGGGGAACCAGCGATAGCATCGACAGATCAATCCACGAATTCACCCACTCGCAGGAATCGAGGAAACAGAGCCGCGGGGCAGGAGAGGGCAGCCCGAGGAAGGGTAGCTTCAGAGGAAATAAAACCACCGGGCGTCAGCGAAAACCCTCCGTTCAGTGACCGCAAGGGGCAAATCGACGCTACTCGAGAACGAAACAAAGAGTGGTAGAAAACACGGCCGCCGAAACGGAGAGTGAAAGGCACCAAGGCGTTCGCCTGACTCACGCACTGCTGATTATGACAGGCTCTCCTGCGGGCGTCGCAGGTCATGCCGGAGGGTGTAGCAACGCGCCCGAAACGAATCGACGAGGCAGTGAAAGAGCAAGAAAACGAGACGCCGCCTGTCACCACCCTTCGACAGAGCCACTCGGCGCAGCAGCGGCCCGTTCGCGACAACGCAAATCGACGGGACCTCGATGAGGCGAAACTGGTGGTGGGTGGATGCAGCGCAGCGGCCGCCAAGACGCGAGATAATGAACGCTGTGCACGGCAACGCTTCGAAAGCACGCCCAACACGCCGCGCCAGAAGTGCGAGGAAAGGGTAGTGCAGCGCGTGTCGTCGTCGCGCCAACCTGCCTCTGGTATCCAAGAACGAGGCACGGAAGCGGGGTTTGTTTCATCAACCAACAGCTGATCTGTTAGCGCACGAGCTCGGTCGCCAGGCGCGCTCTGAAGGACGGCGGCGTACCCGAGGCTTTGACAGACGCTCGGCTAAGCGCATTGACGTCAAGGGCCCGAAGCGGCCCGCTCAGAGCGAAACAGCGGCGGCGTAAGCGACCGTATGCACCTCGCGAGTTCCGATGTTTCACTGGCGAGTCGCCGCTGGCTTAGGCTTAAAACGACGACGTCGAGGCGACAGCAGGGGCTTTACCTGGACGCTGCCGAGGGATGCTGGTCCTCGAAGTTCGGGCGTCACCGAAGAAGGCGGCTGGAGGCCGTCGCAGCCTAAAGAGGTCCCCGAAACCGGGAAGCGAGAAGCAGCAAAGTTCACACTCCGCTGCACTGCCAAGCTCGGGAAAAGGACACACCGACTACTAAACCAAGATGGCGCAAATCGTTGATCACGGGACGAGTGACGTCACGCGGATCACGTGGCTTGGCTTGCATTGCTTGCAGAAGCGACAAATTGTGATTGTCATGATACAAAACAATTAAGCCAAATGATGCGGACACAAAATAAAGGTTATTTTTCTCACCAGCCATTTATTACAACATTATTAAACCTTTCCTCCTGTAACGCTTGACGCAAACTACAAGCCTTCGGACGAAAAGCGTGTAATGTCTGAGCTAACAAACGTTCAACTGTAAGACAAAGCATCGTTTTAAGAGCTGGTGTAGGAGAACACAGAGTACAGAATATTAATTGGAGGCTAATTAGATAGTTCAGGCGCTATGGTGAGAGTGCTATGCAGTGAAGGTAACTCCCTTGGTAACTCGCCGAAAACAGCATAGCGCCAGCTTCATCCAATCCAATCCATTTTCGGAAATCAATTTCGTTTGACGAGAAAGTGAAGTAAATGGAGTGCACTGCGCCAAAGTTTCTACGCTTCGGAGACTGGTGCCTTTGGAACTACCGGCTTACACTCCAAAACAGTGAAACGCCGTGTATTTCATCTGCGCCGACATGTAGCTGAAGACGTGCAGCCGTTGTTTCATGTTAGACGAGACTGTCTCTCCTGGTCAGTACGTGTAGAGTGCGGGGTGCTGTTGGCATACGAGCAGTGACATGAGTGGTGTGTGTTTTCGTCTGAGCCGTATCATCGACGCAGCCTGTCTTGCGGTGAGGAACAGTTGAGCTAGCTCGCTGCAAAGAGGCGCAGCCATGTACCAACTCTTCGAGGCAACGCGGCTGCTCTCCCTGTCAGCCGCGCGCCCTCAACATGAGCAGCGGCCGTCGGTGATTTTGTCGACGTTCGCCGAGCTCGTTGACTGGCAAATCCTGGTCCTTGTTTGCAGCAATGGTGAGAACAGTGTTTGGGGTGCGTCTGAAGTCGGTGTCCTAAATACACCGGCGCTGCATCTCTGTGCGTTGCTCATTGTGTGCCCACAATACTTTCGTTATCCAGCTGACAGAAAGGGGGAGAACGTTTTGTGTATACCGAGAAAGGGCCTCATTGAGGCGTCCTGATTTCGAGATGCTTTGAGCCCGGGCCGTGTCGACAGCCTTGCCGGAGCTGGCCAAGGCTCTCTCTTGAAGAATAGTGCAAATATGGAGGTTGAAGGGGAAGGTCTAGTGCTAATTGGTCGTAGTTGCCCATTATGAGTTAAAGGGGCCATGTAGGCGAAACACAAGTTTGGTTCATTCGAAAGATTGCCTCGTTAGAATCATGCTGACACCACTTTTTAACGTAAAATTCGCTCAAATAAGCTGAATAATTAGGAAAAACGGGAATGGCCGTGCGACCCACTAGCTCATTTCCTGCAACAGAACAGACGGTGTCGTATGCCCAGCTGTGTCAGCAAAAACAAATTAGGCAGGGCTTATAACCTTGCCGAACGAGCTGTTCGTGCTTAAATTTAGGTCACAATATTTTTGTAGCAGTAAGAGTTGTGGGGTGAACGATCACGTAAACACCGAAGCAGTTGGTGCGGCACTTTGCCGGCTGACACTGCCTAACACAGCTGTCGGACGCATTGGACTTGTCTGACACAACACTGACCAACTGACATAAGCAGCACAGGCACTTACATAACCATGTTTGCAGAGTCATAGTTTACTTTTTAGGAAACGATTAGTATGAACCGTAATAAAAATACGGCAGGTATAGAAGTCCGGCCAGAAGCAAAGTGTGAACAGTGGCAATTCAGCAGTATTGCAGGGCCATCATTGTGGACATCACGAGAACGCACAATTTAGCGGGATAATTGAAATTTTGGCTTAAAATGTATAATTTCTCAGTGAATAAAGCATCACTTGCTGCCGGACAGGCGCTGAGGGCACTACGAAACACTAAATCTTTCGAATAAAGCAAACTTGTATTTTGTCTGCATGGCCCCTTTAAGGCCCTTGTTCTCTGTAGAAGCAACTAAGTGTAAAAAATTGTAGGCGTGGTGGGCGAAGAGGTGCACTCTCGTTGGTTAGTGATTTATGGTGTGCAGTCGGGTGGAGAAAGGGGGTAAATTTACGCGGGAGAGCTTGTAGTGCGATGGTTTTCTTTATAGCGCTATGTTCGGACAACTGACGCGTGTCACGTAATTCGGTGGGCTGAGACGTGAGGTTTAAAACATTATGGCAGTTGCAACAGCAGTCTGAACAGGGCATAGCACAGCGTATGAGATGCATGCGCTCGGTCGGCTTTGTCAGCGCTGGCTCATCTCTTGAATCTCTAAGAAACGTCTAAAGAAAGAAAACCTCTAAAGAAGGAGAAGAAGAAACGTCTTGTCCTTCTTCGTTTCGTCTTTTGTCCAGTGTTGGCTAGAAGTACGAGTTCATTAGTCAGTAACTAACTTGCCCAACTCCACTTTAATTATCTTGAATCGGGACCCACAAGATTGGCGATCTCGTTGCCGGGGGTGCCACGTTGAGCTGGTGCCCATGCAATCCTGACTGGTCTTTGCGTGGCTGCTCTCTGATTGGCGATTCGGGGCGTGCTGTTGCGCATTCAGGCACCTGCAGAGTTGTGAGGCTGCGGTGGTGGCTTTGGCGTTGGTTTGGATCAGCCCAATGGCCGTCGCTGCCTCCTTGGCTCGGAGGCTATTTGTTTGTTGTTCAAAACGGCTGTGGCTGCTCTTTTGGGGTGAAACACCCATCTGTGTAGGCAGGACAGGGTTCACCCCTGCACACCTTGTCAATGGCCTCCTTGCACCGTTCCTGATGCACTGGGTGCATGTTGCCAGGTAGTTGGGTGCGGGGTTGCAAGTGATGTTGCTTTGGATGGAGGGGGGGTCGGTCTCCAGTGAGGAGGGTGGCTGAGTGGGGCCGACATTGCCAGGTGTGAAAGGGCCTTGCCACCTCTGTTACTCCGAACCTTCCTCTTTGTCCGGAAAGGGGATGAGGATGCTAAATCGGTGAAGACGTTCGGTGGATGGGCTTGCTGGGAGGGCCATCACTGTGTTAATTTTTGGAGGCTCATGGTGTTAAGAAGAGTGTAAGGGAAGGTGTAGGTAATCCCAGACGTAGGGTGACCATACTCCTGGAGGTAGAAGACTCCACTCCACTCCAGCCGGGGGTGGGGGGCATGCAAAATTGGGGGAAAAAGCGTTTCAATGCAAGAACATCTCTTGTTCAAACGTCACGCTACACCCCATTTTAGGGCAAGAGAACAGTGCCACTCACAGTTCAATAGCGTGCACTAGTTTTGAAGGTGCCACTTCAGATCCTTTGTTGGCGTATTTTGCCGACGATTGAATTTTCTTTAGCTTAAGCAAGACTGTATATCGCGCAACACTTGGTTGAAAAATTCTTTGCACGTATGGAAAGTTCAGCTGCATAAGTAATACTGTATGCAATGTTGACACGAGGTTGATGTCCACGCCGAGTTCACAAGGGGGAAAAAATGCGCTCCACTGGAGCCATCTTTCCAGGAAAACACAGGGCCAGTTTTGCGATGCGGGAAATCTCAGCGCAGCCTGCATCCTGTTGTCGTCTGATTAAAGACTTGGAACCTAGTCTGAGAGGCTGAAATACCTGAAGGGTTCCAATGTTCTGCTTGTGCTGGTAAAATAAGGCCTCTCCAAAGCCTTCTTCGACAAGAAACTTCATAGCGTTCTGCAGTAAAAATAGATCGAAATTGTACACTGGTGGCGAATATCTTAAAATTAAAGTACTCAAGCTCATATTTGTAAAATATGCTTGTAACGGGTCGGCACACTTTTGGTTTGGTCAAATAGCTTGCTGCCCACTTGCGAGCTATGTAGTCCAGCAAAAACGGGACATTATTGTTTGTTGTGATGAAAAGAGGGGATGCCAGACGTGGAACTCAAAAACGGGACGTGATGAAAGCCCAGGCGTGATGAAAGCCTGGGTGAGGCGAAGTGTGTCCTCTTCCCCCACGCCCTGGTCTTGGGTGTGGCCCATCACGTTGTAGGGGACATCCGACTGGTTGTGCTTCTAAGCTTGTTGGTGAGGAAGGTGTTGGAGCAGCCCGACTGGACCTTTATGTTGGCCGGTGGAGCGATGATGCGGCCGATTGTGGGCTAACCTGGAAGGTGTTTTTTGGTGGTGAGCTCAGTCATCTGAGGGGTCCAGCTGAGGCCGCATGTTTTGGCACAAGCAGTCACCAAACCTGCCGCAGGCCTGGTTTCAATATGAGGCGTACCTCCACTCTTCTACCCTTCCCGTGAGCAGTGGGAGAAGGAGCTGTCCAGCTCCGGCCTGGATTCCCAGCTTAGGCTGCTGGAAGGGGCCTTGACAGCAGGGGTCTCCAATGAGGACCCCACACCACATTACGATGCTCATAACAAAGCTTATCCTCTCTCTCTCTCTCTCTTTCAATCCCTGGGAGGGCCCTCCCAAGTTTGTTGAGGCGGGCTCCAAGTTCTAACAGCTAAGGGCCGTTGAGGTTGATTCGGTTTATCTCCAGGGTCGTGGGGCGCCTCAAATTTTGAGTTGCCGCAGTAACATTGTGAAGGTGGGTATCCTCACTGAGAAACTGATTTTGACTGCTGGTGGCAGTGGCTTTGACGGCTGCTTGGGGAAGTGCCAGGCTTTGAAACAAGCCAGGTTACAAGTGGTCTGCCTGAGATATTGGCGGATGACCTGAGTCATGCTCTGATGAAATTCTGTCCCACTGATTGGCACGTTTATTAAGTACCAGGGCAGCCTCCAAGTGGTGGAGGCGCTTGTGTTCCTTGCGGCAGCAATTTCCTCTTGCTATTTGTTGGTGTCTCGTGCCCCCTTGATCGTGAGTGGAGTGATACGCCTGTTGAGCTCACCGTTCCCTCTGGGCTGCCCCACCCGGTGGGCGTGCACGCTGCAGGCCAGGTGGTGCTGTACGTGCGGCACCTGCGGGACCCGCGCCCCCGCCTGTGGAGCCTGCCCTGGCGGCAGGCGGACATCACGGCCCTGTGCATCGACCCGCTGGTCACCCGGCTGGCTCTGGCCACGGCCGACTGCACCCTGCACGTCCTGGACATCACGCCCTTCCTGGTGGGCACCCGCTCCTCTCCTCGCACTTCTCGCCTTGCGTGTTTTTAATTGGTTAATTTATTATTACATCTGCGCCCATTCAATGCATTGCTGTGGGGGGGTGTTATGGTACATCAATAAACACTGCACAAAGGCAAACTAAACAGTGGTTACCTTTGCTTATCAAGCAGCTTCAAATGGAGGTTGAGAAATAAAGGTAGAGGGGACAAGAAGGCATAAAAGGCGGCGAAATGCCGCTGTATCCCTGCCAGCGTCCATCATACGTAATACACCGCGTGCACCCGAGTGTTGTATGATGGGGGTTTTTAATGCATTGTTTCCACGGGCAGTTTGCCGTGACCGCATTGATCTGTCAGAAGAAGCGAGTTGTTCTAAAACAAGGGGACGTATTGTCTAGGTTCCACTGTACTTACATGCAGGCAGTATATAAATACATTTTTTCCCACTTTATAGGTGTGCAGCCATTACGTGGTTGTGGGCATTATGTGCAGCTGTACATTAGGTTATCGCGAGCAGAGACAAACACAGAAGAGGAAGGGCAGACAAGAGAGGCACCAGTTCAGCTAACTTCGCTGTGAAACCATGTTACAAATATGTACCACATGCGGTGGGATCTGCAGAGTACTTCTCAAAACGTCTCCCACAAATTGCACTATGGAAATCAAGTCATTCTTGAGGTTTACTCGCCGCGGTGGCTCAGTAGCTAAGGCGTTGCGCTTCTGAGCACGAGGTCGCGGGTTTGATTCCCGGCCGCGGCGGCCGCTTTTCTGTTGGAGGCGAAAAGCACTAACGCCCGTGTGTACAAGGTTTCGGTGCACGTTAAAAATCCCCAGGTGGTCAAAATTAAACCGTAGCCATCCACTATGTCACGCCTCATTGCCTGCGTTTCAGCGGTGCATTAAAACCCTACAATCAAGTCATTCTTGAGGTTCGGGAAATTTGTTTCTGACGAAAGCAATGTGACGGGCATATCGTTTACGCATCCAATGCTACATTTATCCATATGAAGTTAGCTTCTGTTAGCTCACATGCAGTTGCACCGAAGCTTCTCCATAGAAAGTTGGCCTTATTCAGGCATGGCTAACACATGCTTGGCAGTGGCGTGAGCTAATGCGCATTGTTCAACCCTCTCATTGCCTTTCCTGAGTGTTGCCCTGCCACTTTCGAGGCAACTCATGTAAAATAAATTTGCAGGCATGTTGCACCATCTCCAGGGAGGTCACATGAAGGCGCAGCACTTGTATGGCTAATTTTCGAAGACAGATGGAGTGCAAGTTTTTTCAAATGCATTACTTTGTATTCACCTCAGCTACGCAGCCATGAAAAGTCAGATAGATGTGAGTCATGCGGCCAAGGAAGGGAAATTGGCAATCGGTGTTTTAACTGCCAGCGGCTGCCTTAAGTGAAGCCTCATTGAAAAGAATCTCCTGCTAAACATCTTCAAAACACCTGGACCTCCTAATTAGCAGCTAATTATTTTGTTAAATATTTAGGTGGCAATTTTTCAACAATGCAACTTTATATTACATAAGGTATTCCTGTGCAGAAAGGTTCAGACGGCCTTCAGAGCATCACAGGGCATTTAGCATTACAGAATTTCCACGGAACTAACATGGAAAAAAGTAAAAATCTGCAGGGAGTGGGAGCTAGTCAGAAAAATGCTTGGCAGTGACAGGATTAGTATTCATTCATGAATGTTCATGTTTCCTCGCTCGATCCTTTATCCCCTCCCACACACGCACACAACGCTTGCATTCTAGAAAACATGAATGGCAGGTTTACTACATTCCCGATTTTCTTTTCTTGCTTTCCTTTCGTGTACAAATGTGGGACTTGTGTTTTGCTGCACGCATGGACTGGCACATTCAGTCCTACTGGGGAAAATGTGGTAGGCTTTATTGAGCTTGTCTAACCCTTTCGGGCCTGGCTAAAGACTTCTAGCAATTTGAGAACAAAACCGAAACGGCTAGTTTTCTGGGAAATGGGTCTTCAAGGATGCCTCTATCGATAGTTACAGTAAAAGCACCTCGTTACAGGAGACACTCAAGGGACCCAGGAATCATGTCTCTAGTAACCAAGGTCTCTTGTATGCGATGTTGCTAATATGGCGAATATAGGAAAACTAACCAAACAGTCTTCATTCAAGTGTCTTTTATAACCAAGTGTCTCTTGTAACGAGATTTTACTGTATCAGCATTGATCGTTTTTTGCTAAAACTGAACACTAGAATGAGGAAGGCATTACAGTGAAGGCCCAACTGACGTCATGGTGGCCCCAAGCACCAAAGTCCTCGTTTGACGACGTGGCTGCGAATCCAGAAATACTTGCACTACCAGCCCTATCTTTTGTATGTCGTCTCACTGCTTTCCAGATTTTAGGAAAACAAGGAAAAAAATGTTTTCTGCTTTAAATTTAAATTTTAATTGCCTGACAACCGAATTAGATGCCACGCTTGTAAATTGCCAGTTACTTGCATCACAAGCTCAATTTTTCGTTTGTAAGCTTAAAAGGTCCAAATATTAAAGAAAACACACAGTAAATATTTTTTCCATGGAAAGAAAAAAATCCAAGGCTGCGAAAGGGCTAAGTTCTGGTGCTCCTTGCAGGCAAATGACGAATGCAGCGTTGGCAGAAAAGTCGTAGACGACACACGGCCGATTCATCTGTCGCCCGACCAAGGTACGTAAGGCATTGCTTGTGTGTGCCCGCAAGAGCGATTTAAAGGGTAATCACATAGAGCGATTTTTCCAAGCGACACGACGGGCAACAGCGACAAGCGAGAGGATCTGGTTTTTGTGCGACCCTCCATTGCTAACCTTTGTTGCAGCTCACGATTCGAAAATGGAGAAAGAAACTTTGCTGGTTGCCAGCATGACCACATGAAGCGTTTTTTGTGAGCGATGCGCTGTGCGACAGCAGCGAAAGACAAGTCAGGGGTTCGCCACGGTCCTCTGTTGCTGACTTTTGGCGTATTGCTCGGTTCAGGCCTGACAAAAAAAAAAAAAAAAATACATTGCCCGGAAGGTGTAGAAGCACAGAGGTTCACGGGTACGTCGTCTGCTCCCACCACTTTCAGTTCTAGAGCTCTCCTGGCCTCCCGTGCGTGTGTGCATGTTGTGGATTTGTCCCAAAGTGCTTGTCTTTCAGAGTGGCCCTTGCTAGCATTCATCGTTGTTATTCATTGAAGGCACAACGCATGAGCATTTTCTTTCACTGGAAACCAACCGCAGGGCCTTCAGCCTGGCAGCACACAAATGACCCAAAACCCGCACTACCCCCTTGGAGTGCGTGCGCCCGTTCTGTGCAAGTGGGAAGTACAAAACTGTGGACATGTAGTAATGTAAAATGAACTGATAATTGCCATATAAAAACGTCACCAACTGCATTTTCAATGAAGTATAATTACGCGGTGTAATAATAAACTGTATTCATAGATTTTTTTGTATTCGTAACCAGCTTGTGAACAAAAAGCGGGTCGCACATGCTGGCGTCGCTTCCTTAGTTGCCAGTGACCGGGCGACGAGCTGTCGCCCGTCACTGTCGTGTGAGTGCATTGGCGAGCGAGAAGTCAAGCGACAGCGACAACTTGTCGTTGTCGCCTGTTGTGCTGCTCACGAAATCACTCCTTGTGGTTAGGCTTTTACACACATGATTTGTCTCGAATGTGTGGACATGGAGGCAGGGTTGACAGTAATTTAATCAGTTGAAAGAAATTTAAAGTTTTAAGCACTCTGTAGGGCTGAGTAGGTATAAATGCTTTCTGCGTACTATTACTTTTTTAAATGTGAAGATTGGCTTTTTGGGGAGTGGCTGGGCCCTGACTGCCGGTTGGTCCCCCTGTCCATAAGCGGGGTAGAATAAAATATTTGGTACAGTGGATCGTTAATTTTTCCCAGCAATGAGGAGCAAGTTTCTGCTGTTTACTCTACAGAGTGATTTCATTTGATTTGCCACTAAACTATGAAAAGCTGCGACAGTAACAGAAATGGTTTTTTTGGGGGGGAATTTTGAGGACCAGTTAAACATTTCAGGAGGTATTTTTGAAAACAGTTCATTTTTTTCCTGAATTTAAGGTCCATTGAGGTCTACGCACTCTAACAGTCTAACCCTGTCACAAAGGTAGGGATTATTGATAGCAGTGATGGCATCTTCACTGGACAAAGAATCTGCATGGAAACATCCTTTCTCATGAGCTTTTGGTCAACAGTCAAAAATTGCGCGACCCATCACGCACACACCTTTTCACATGCATTTTGCGCTCTTTCAGTTGAGATCGCTGTGGTATCAAAAATTTATTGTGCTGTTATTCCCCGGTCAACTTTTTCCACAATGCTTGGAATGGAATGGCGGCTGCAACTATGCAATCAGCATGTGCTTGGCTTAAGTTTGTGTGCCGCGATGTTTCAATTTGTTAATGCAAAAATGAACGGCTTTCAGTGCTTACACAGAGTTCATGCAATTTCATCTGACTCCACTGTGATTGGTGGAGGTACCCACTTCTTTAAAAAAGTGATTTATCACCGCACAGAACTCGTGCTTTCTAGTTCTTGTGAGAAATGCTTATTTTAAGTACTTCCTTCGAATGCGTGTGTGATGAAAGTGATGTCTCACCTATCTGAGCTGGGCTGAGAGAGATTGCACAGTGATTCCTGCCAGCCACAATGTCATCACAGTTCCGTTTCACAAAAATTTATCAAAGTTAGCAACCCCTAGATTTGCAGTAGATGACGTACCCAACTTCGAAATGACTCCCTTATTGGAAATGAAAAGAATTTACACTATACTGTACACTACTCGGCTTCAGACATCATCATGTTTATGGCGTGGGTATACACTACAACATGGTTTCTCAAAGTGGGTTCCGCAGAACCTAGGGGTTCCGCAGGCCCCTCCTTAGGGTTCCGCGAGCCACTGATAAATTTTCCCTGGTTCCGCAGTCGCACAGTCTTATATGGTGAACTTGAGGTTCGATTGATCTAAGGAACCTCCATTACTCACGCCCGAGAGCACATGTATCTCGGCGCATAACAGAAACGGGCGAGCTGCGCAATAAATCTCGCTAGCAGCTTGTAGCCAGCCAGACTCCGAAAACGGGCCACGTGGTTAAACTATTGCACTTGAATCTCGGCCTTATATTACCCCCATGCGCATTTCTCCTGTTTAGAGATAGGTGCCGCTAGCGTACATGCTCGTGTTAAGTCGACGGGAAAAAAACGATACCCTTGCTTGCTTTTGAATTTATTGCACGTTAATGTAGCATGAACGGAATGAAAACTGGCGGGAGGGGGGGGGGGGGGGTTCCTTGGCACTTAACGGAACTTAGCAGGGTTCCCTGGGACCAACATGCTTGAGAACCCCTGCACTACAAAAAAGATGCAAGTAGTACCCGACACTACTCAGCTTCAAACATCATCGTGGCATTCAGAGTTCCCACAGTTGGTCCTGAAGCATTCTGTGTCATATCTCACAGCTGAAGGTGGAAGGCAGTTTGTGGTAATGCGCAGATTTTTTACTGTTGTGCTTTGTTGGCACTACTGCTGTGGCGTGGGGTGCCCGTTTTGAGTGTATTTCTTTTATCGCAGGCACGCCAACATGCATCTGCTGGTGGCAGACGCTCAAGGGAGTTCCAGTGGCTGTCCTGGGCACAGAGGTGTGTTCCCAGTCCAGTGTGTTCAAGACTTTGCCATGTTCCTGCGTGCGGGTGTGAGCATGTTCGTGGAAGGTTCATTTTTGGTGCTTAATTTTATTGACTTGAAAGGTCCCAGCAACTGTCCGTGCATTTAGAAGGGGAAAAAAATAACCTTGTTAGCCCTTTCCAGTCCTAAACTTTTACCCACTTTCCAGCCGTTTTGGTCTGCAGCTTTTTGCCACTTTCTGGCGCCACTAAGAAAAATGCAAACTGTGCAAGAAAAACTTGCAGGATATTTATTTCTTCTCTCGCATTCTGCTTGGAACTCCATCACCGATATTTGAGCGGCATGTGAAACTGCTCGAAGCATTCTCCTGGGTTCCGGCCAGGGTGGTTGCTGCAGGTTTTTCAGAAAAACGCAGTTTCTGTCCAGTCTCTGTTTGTTCTTCTATCGCCGCAGACAGCACATCTGATGGAGGCACGTAATTCCCTTCCTCACTGAAGTCATCATCGCTTTCGCTAAGTGCGCCATTGTAAAACGCACACGATGAGAAAGTGGCCATGCTTATCGCCAAACAGCTGAAATGTGAAAACGCGCTCGGATCCAGAAGGCCCGTGCTGAACATTGGGCTGCACCCTAGTGCAAGAAGAGGAAAGCTTCAACCAGTTCACTTTTGCCTCAAGAGATGGTGCACCATGTATGCAATCTTTCAAGCATGTCGCAGTGAGAAAAACCTCAAAATTTAACCTTGAACACCCAAGTCGGGCGAAACCTGACAACAGACTGCTACGGCCGTGTTGCGTTTCTGAGCTAGACCCGACAATGGACCAGAAAGGGTTAACTACAACAAGAGGATCCCCGTGGAACCCAGCATTGTGCCACAATGGCTGAAAGTTCCACCTCAGTTCTATCAGGCGGCAGCCCAAATTGTGCTAAATGAGCCCTCATGCATTGCTGGGATGGGTCAGTTTGACTTGGACAAAGAAAAGGGCCAGCTGTGTTTGCCATCGCAGTTGGGCTGCGCCTCTTTCCCAAAGGTTTTGTGTCATTTGAGGGCCACTGGAACAGCCATTGGGGCATTACTGTAATGTCACTCTTAAGGCGAGACGAGAAAAGACTGAAGTTAACCTGGAGACTTAACTCAAAGATAACGTTTAGGCCTTGACGAATGGACTTTCAAAGTTTAAGGCTTGAGTTGCTACGTGGCCACTGCATTGCTCTCATGTTCACCCATGGCACGATAGTGTGGGTGTCGGCAGAGGGTTACACAAGGGGCACTTGCCTCCCCAGGCCACACCAGAACAACTGCCCCCTTTCCCCCGCATTACAGTGGGTTGGCCCCCTCAAGAAAAATCCTGCCGACGACCATGCATCACGCCGCGTTGTTTATAATTATTGATCGCCCTCATTGCTTTGTCGCACCAGTTGTGACTTTTGAAGCGGTCCCTCGCCCGATTTGAGTCACGAATTTAGATATCTCAAAAGCAAGCGGGCACTGACTGAGCCTGTATTCCCCCCTCCCCCGTCGCAGCTGGGAGCGTCTCATGTTCACCCACTGCATAGGTGTTTTGCCACGCTCATGAGTAATCATAGCCCCTATCGACTCGTCGTACCATAGCGGTGATGCTGCCCGTCTAGTAATTCAGTTCTCCAGTAGGGGCCTCTCAAGAGCAAGCGTTCACCAACTGTCACCCCCATCCCCTGTACTGCTGCAGCTGGGCGTGGTGTGCTTTGTGGACCAGCTGGGGCGGCGGCAGCTGGCCAGCACCACCATTGGCCAGGCCGTGGTGGACGTGCAGGTGGTCACCAGCTCCGTGCGCAGCATCACCCACCTGCTGGTGAGGGCTGGTTGCTGCGCAAAGAGGCCCCGAGCTTGTCTGCAGCGGAGCGTGTTTCTTTGCCTGTCGCCATTGCTCTTGCAACGGTAGGATGAGGGGGCATGCATCAGAGGCGCACTTTGATCAGCCTAGACAGCCATTGGATGAGAAGACCCGTGGAGTGATCTCTGCATGAAAATTAAAGATTGGAACTGATTGGGCTGTGTTGTTTGGGGAAGTAGTGATAGTCTAGGAAGGACCAGTTCACAAGAGCCTCTGCATTGTCCATGTAGAAAAGGTTCTGGCACCAAACGAGCTGCAATGAAAATAACCAGGGAAAATTGTGGTTTTGTATTTCTTAGCTGCGGAATATTTAGCATGCACTGTTAGGCAAAGTGAACATTCGTGCAGTGAAACCTCATTATAACAGGACGGGCTGTAACGAAATAATTGATACAACGAGCAAAGTGTAATTTCCCTCGAAGGGCCCCATAGAAACCAAGGTATTTGGAATCTCATTTAAACTACCGTATTTTCTGGTCTATAAGTCACACCTTTGTATAAGTCACACCCCCCTCAAAATGACAGTTTTCCCGGAAAAAAAAAAAAACGTATATAGGTCGCACCGGTGTATAAGACGCACCGGTGCACAAGACGCACTTGTTAATTCGGTGAACTCATAGTGAATTAGATCGTTAGAAAGAGCAGCAGAAGTACATGGTTGCGGCGGCCTCCGCCTGTCAACGCATCGCCCGGCAAGGAGGGCTATACTCGGTGACAACTTAAGAACGGCACCGGAAGTTGCCACTGTGCCTCATCACCATAGCCAGATGTTTCTCCGCGCGGCGCAAGTAGGTCGTTACTGGGAATATTTTGAACGTGGCGTGAGCCGTTCCCATGATTTTTTGGACTTAATATGCTTATAAACAACTTCAGTGACGACAAACAAACTGCCTGAGACAAGGCAGACGATATCACGCATTCATAGCAAACCCCTTTCAAAACGTGCGCCCACTGACGTCACGGGTCCGGCGCTTTGGCGGAGTGATACACTACATGAGGTGGTGCCGTTCTTGAGTTGTAACCGAGTATAGACACGTGCATATACCGTCCAACGTCTAGACAGAGCTAACTTCTCAAAAATGGTTTATTGATACACACAGATGGCATGTACTTACAGACGGCATTTAGGCAAAACCATCGAAGTCTTCTTCCTCTGACTTGCTAACAAACAATTCAGCAACTTCAAGTGGGAGTTCCGCCGGCACATCGCTGTCGCCTTCCGACTCACTGATGTCTTCTTTGCCAACATTGTCACCACTCGCGGAACGGATCAGTCCGGCCTTTATGAACCCGGCTACAACTGTTTTTGTAGAAATGGAGTCCCAAGTGTCGGAAACACATTTGGCCACCTCTCCAAACGTGGCGTGTCTCTTGCGTGCTGTTGTAAATCAGTGCAATAAAGGTGTCATGGCGGACGGAAGTGACGCGCCCGGAAGTGGCCCGAAAATTGAAACTTATCAGCAAGCTGTCATATTAAAAATTCGCAGCACATTTACCTCCTTTAGAGTAACACTCTCTGTAATATTTATAAGCTGCATTTTATTTTTGCAACCCAGTTTGATGTTACTCTGAATTTATTCTGAACTGTAGTTACTGCGCATGGCAGAAAGTGGCGCGCGGTTGTCGCAGGCCATTATCATTGTTTTTGACTAGAAAAAGCTGCAAATTCTTTGGTTTAACGTCCCGAAGCAACATATAGGCTATAAGAAACACCGTAGCGGTGGGCTTTGGATTCATTTAGACCATAGAGCTGTGTCTCTGAACGTGCGCTGGCCACGCGCGGCTGCCGTGAACCGTATTTATTCCATACATAAGTCGCACCGGTGGATAAGACGCACCAACGAAAATTTAAGAAAAAAACTGTGACTTATACACCGGAAAATACGGTAGGTAAAATCTGCCCGTTAAGGGATGTAATGAGGAAATTTTGCTAGGAAATAAAAATTTGAGCCAATTTCATGAGAGTGTACAACACGGATTTGAGATGGTGGCCAACACGACAACTGTATATAATAGTTCAAAACTCCGGCCATGCATCCTCCAGTAATGTGCGCAAAGCTGGACGGCATGCCATGCGTCCCCCTGCACACACAATGCTGTTCCGACTTCCCTCTCACTGCACACGGCACGCAGCCAATGCACGCGGCATGCATGGCTGTGGCGCGCTTGCCTGCACTCGCCTTGTCACTCACCGCTAGGGTTGCCACCTGCCCGGTTTTGGATTGGCCCGACCGGTTTTTTAAACAGCGGGCCGGTTGCCGGTCCATACTTAAAACCGGCTGTCATTGGCCGGTGTTTTGGCCCTCGTGCCGTGATTATGTCCGTTTTGGCGTTTTATAAGTGTCAATTCAACAACTAAGGCGATAAATATGCGTTGACAAGCTGCGCAAAGACACGCGAGCAGAGAAAATATGCGGGCGAGCGCGCTGCCTGTGATGGAGGGGGACGTAAGGGAGGAACAGAACAACGAAGAGCTGCCGCCGCGGTTAGCAATTGGAGTCACTTTTCAGTGAAGCACATACAGAGCAATAACCAAGCTCTCAATCACTGTCAGTACAAAAGTTATGTTGATTTCTCTCTAAGAAAACGCTACAATAAATGGCACTGCATGTCAAAAACATGGCATCTTTTGTCGGCACATTCTATATACCCCCCCGTCCACCCGAAGGGCTGTTTTTTTTTTTTTTTTTCGGGGAAAGGTGGCAACCCTACTCTCCACAAAAGCCGCGTTATTAAAGTTGTACATGATTTCTTATCTTTTTTTTAGAAGGCTTCAGTCTTTTCTTTATCGTGCTGCGTGCATGATTTGAGCAAATCGAGTGTGCCATGCGGGAAGCAAAGGCAAAAGACTACGACGCTAGAGCGGAAGGCAGCCTTGATAAAAGTCGCCACATTGGGCATGAAGCTGAGCGAGTCATCGTTTGCATCAGAAAGATGCACAGACGTCCAGTTCCGTGCTTCTTTGCAGCAAAGTCTGTTTGAAATAGTCGTTACGTAATTTGAACTTTTAATAAAGTGGGTGCGCAACTGTCCTTTCTATCTCCAGAATGCATTTATTTTGCTGTGTGCTGCCATGTGGCAAGATCCCATTTCGCCCGCTATTCCTTTTAGGTAAGTACAGTGCACAGTATTTGCAGTAAATTCCCCACTACGGCTATAATGAAATATTGGTCAGAAAGAGCAAATCGTGGTGCCCCTTCAATTTCGTTACGAGGTTTAACTGTATAACAGCATTGTGCTCTTGTAGCACGCTGTCTTCTTGTGGGTGTTGGAAGGTTGACCTCCTAAGATTCGTCCCCTGTAGTTGCGTAGTTTCATCATTTTTAATGTGAAACACTGATAGGCTACTCGTCAGGCTATTGGTGATCCACCTAGGCAAGAAGGAGAGGAGGAAAAGGGCCCAAAGGGGTGAGAGGATTGCATTGGATGGTATTGCTTGAAAAGGGGGATGTAAGTGGGACCTGGAAAACCCGTCACATCTCCAGCACACCTAACCCATCCTCATAAAAGGGCACCTCACTCACTGCAATCATTTTGAGGCTGGGGCTATGGGTACAGTCGAAATCAGTATTGCCAGTAAAAAAACCAAAACACTGAAAGGTGAGAAAATAATCTGGTGCATTCAGGTGCGATAAAAAACTCTTGGAAAGTGTCAAGCAAGTACTGCTGCAAGGTGCCATCGTTGCCACATTTGCCACATCTTCAGAGCAGCAACACAGTTTGCTTTGTAACTTGACCTACCTTTTTACACCATCACTGCAGCACACCATCTCACATGCCTGACTGCAATGCAAGGCATCATGCACGTTTCGGCATCCTTAAGTACCATTTTTTTAATTTTTTGCACTTTGTTTTTTTGTGCAGTAAGTGCGGAGCAAACTGCCTGTACATTTGCTAAGAGAAGTTCCTAGCTAAGTACCAATCTGAACTGTCTTTATGAAGCAGGTGTTTAGGTGCTCTCTTGAGCCGTCTCCATGGCCAGCCTGTTGATAGGGCCATGTCTGGCTTTGTCCGTGCCGTTCGCTCATTGCTAAATAATCCAGGGCCAGCGTGTGGCTTGTTGCCAAGAGCTGCTTTGGAACTGCTATTCCCCGTGCTAGTGTGCAAGTCAATAACACAGGGCTGCCAAAAAGCCGGTTAGTTTTGAGTGAGCGGCGGGGTGGGGGCTGCTGGCGCAGGTGACCGATGTGGACCAGCAGCACTGGCACCTGCTGCTGGAGGACAAGGCGGCCGGTCACGACTGGCTGCGCACCAGTGGCCACACGCCGGCCGGCGGAGCCCCCCCAACGTCTGAGTGGAGGCTGTGGTCCTCGCCCGATGACCCCGCCACGCTGCTGGGTGAGTGGGCACTGCAAACGAGATTGTATTTCCGCCTGTGGGCATTTATAGCAGAAGGCGTGCAGGGTGCCAGTTGACGAGGAATTTTCGGGTAACTCTCGTGTACTATTTCAGTGTCTATGATGAGGGAAGAAGAGCGGTTGCTGCTTCTAAGTAAGCGAGTAAGCAGGCAGGGAATTGGTTCTGCAAAGTGATGCGGTATCCACTGAGATGGCTGCACGCGGCACTGCGGAGCTGGTGAACTGTCGTAGGCGCAGTCGCCAGAGTGCACATTCATGATAGCATATACCAAGTGATACACCTCTGCGTAATGCAGGGGTCACACGAACATGCAGAAAACATCTTCCTGTCGTTCCTTGTTTTCCTGCGAATCTTTGTCGCCCGTTCAGCCAACACTGATGCCACACCTGGAGCTGGGACACAGCCGGCACTGAGGGCTGCAGTGCGGCAGATGGCTGCTTCCGTCAAACGCTGCAGCGCACCTCTGTTTTGGGCTCCCGGGAAAGCCACTAGTGATTGAGGCGGTTCGGATGGCTGTCTGTGCGAGCGACTCTCCTCCAGCCTGGCGTATCTTTGTAGGCTTGGATGTCGATCTCCACCATCTGCCGCATGAGTGTATGTAGATATGGCGTGTTGTTGACAAGAAATGGATAATGCTGAAAGGCACAAACTGTCTTCTGCAGGTGGAAGCGTCCGTGTCCGCGTGACCGCCGTAAGCATCTGTCTATGCAGTGGGCTACATGTGAGCACGAATGAACGTACGCCGCAGCAACTAAAACTTGTCGCGCCAGCCGCCAGAATGCAGCTGTTCGTCATAACACGTTTACTCATCCGGGAGAGGGGATGGTAGTGCAGGGGAAAATTGTGCTGGGGGTTGCTGCTGCAGTGTCTTGTGAAAGTGGCTGTCGAAAAACTGTGGCGATGCTCTCTACTCAAACCGGCCGTGGAGGGACTGGTTTGGTGAAACAGCACCGCATGTGAGAAATGCAAGCGGCTGCCAGTGTTTGTCGTCAGCAACCGTGTTGTGCTTGCCCCAGAAATAGTCAGTTCCCCTATGCGAAAAGTAATGTGCGGACGCAAGCATGGCGGGTGCAGTCAGCGGTGCCCGCGCTCAACCAGTAATAGGCAGATCATGCACGTTGGCCGCTGAAAAAAGCGCGACGTATGGCCGAGTGGAGCCACTGACTGCCCGCACCTTGGAGCGCAAGAGCTGTGACAGGTGTCTCTAGGGGGTCTTGCTGCGAGCTGATGAGCTCGTAGCATGCGCAGTGCTCTGGGGCGCAAGGAAAGAGCGAAAGCTCCAGGCCTTGTGGCTGGCACCTTTTAGTGAACGATAACTCGAGCCATTTCTTTGGGAGGACATTCCTCGGATAATACTCCAACACTGTGAGCGTAACACTGCGAGCCCCTCAGGGATTCCTATTCAGGGCCCCTTTAAACAGCGCCACAGAGATGAAGACTTAACGAGAGACTTGATGAAATTCCTGGCTGGCGGGGCAGCACCGTGTGGTAGCACAGCTGTGGCTCAGCAACTGTGCGATGGACGGGGGCTTAGGGGACGTCCATAAAGAATGCATGCGCAGGTCAAAGAGGGGATACTGCTTTGCTCTCCTTCAACCCACTGCAATGTCGTGCCAATGGTTGCACTGGTTGCTGTGCAAGAACTGGTCTGTGGCAACTGTCTTTCCAGGGTGAAGCCATCAGGGGTGAAACACATTTTAGTCGCTGAGCTGTGCACTGCGTACACTACTGTAGCACGAGTGCCATCAGGGAGGCAGAGTTAGCCGGGCGTGGTCACACACTATTCAACAGTCTTCTTGTGGGGAGGCTGCAGTCAAAGGTGATTACATGGCAACCGCCATGGTGCCCTGCTTTCAGTAGTACAGGCAACAGCAGAGTCTTTCTTCCTGTGTGGTTTTCGCAGCAGCCGTCATTTTGTGTAACTCGAACATTTACTCTGCCTTTTCCTGACCGGTGGGTGTGTTATGGAACCATGCTAGACTGCGTCATTCCAGCAGCACAGAGGCCGGTGTTGTGAAGCTTGAGAAAGCACTCTCACAAAAATGGGCTAAGGTGCGAGTGAACTGAACTCCAAAAACGTGCAAGGGGAAAGGAACGTGAAAAATAAAATCATGCGCCCCTCCGTCTAATGGCAGCAATTTCTTGTGATGGATTCCTTGGTTGGCCAGTCCCACATGGCGAGTATGCAACTATAGAGGTATGCACCACTTTTGTAAAAACACCGCAGCAACTCTCGGGCATGCTCTCCGTAGGCCTAACTTTGGGGTTTCGGGTCTACAATGTGAATCGGTACCTTTTTTTTCAATTGTGAAAGTTTGCTCTGCAGCCTAAAACGGTGGTGGCGAGTGAGTCTAAATGTGTGCAAACAGGAAGTTTTGACTGCTGCCTGGCGTACAGTGGGGGCTTTTTCGAGTGGGTGCCGCTTCAAGGCGTTAAACCTGAAAATGTGACGTTAGGCCTAACGTCTTAAATCTCACAATGCGATGTCAATCCGAACGTCCAGCGGCTAACAGCCTGTTGGCGTACAGGGCAACATGGTGCTCGTTGCAAGTCTTTCTGTGGGTAATGGCTGTCAGCTTTCACCTCTGAACGTGACGTTAGGCCTATGTACGTCGCACCGTTGCAGGCCTGCGTCACTTCCTCCCTCTGGTGCCCATCAACTTTTAGCGGAGGGGGCCTAACCGAGCTATCCATCACCAAGCTTCGGAGGGAAGCGTTTTAATTTCTCTACACTCACCCACGATCATTGTCATCGTCAGAGAAAGTTGGCTTTGCTGCAGTGAGTTTTTGCTAACGGACATCATCAGTGAGAGGCTGAAGGCTTTGCTTTAAATGTGAGTTATGAAGACAATAAACACGTCACAGCTCCAAACAGGTGCAGCTCAGGGCCAAAGCACCTTGGCACCCGGCTGGAGCTCAGTAGGTGAAAATTGGGAGGGAAAGCTTCAAGGCCACACACTGTGCTTGCGTGCATCGCCAGCTGCCCATCGTGTGACCAGTGGGGTCAAGGTAGGAGTAGGCGACCGGCGACATAAAAAGGAGCTACTCAGCCTTCTCCAGTCGTCTGGCTTGCAGACCACTTGGAAAGGTGAATGCCAACACCAGGTGGTGAGGGGCCCACCAATTGAGCCCACAAGGCACCACACCAGCACTCCCCGGTGGTTCATGGGGTTCAACATTCCGACGTTTGCAAGCACCACTGCTTTGGGCTTTGATGTCGTAAGGCACACCAAATGTCGTGGCGGCCGTCACGTCCCCAGTTAGGTGACCTTCAAGGACGCCTGCAACCCAGCTCACAGCCTGTGCATAGACGCAAACCAGTGGTTGCCATCATCTGTGGGAAACGGGGGTTCTATGCAGGGGCTCAAACAGGCCGGGGAACACTTCCCAGTTTCAGCCGAATACGTCTGCCCCAGGTCCTTTGGGTGGGAACACGAGGTGTGGGGCCCTGTGGCAGTCACTGGGTAGTCATGGATGCAGTGCTGGCCGTGGGCAAGCTGGAGCTAGTGGTGCAGCATGCACCAGAGAGATAGCTGTGCCGCCACAGGGACCCACAGTCCTCCACGGCAATCCCTTCAGGAGTGAATTGATAAACACATTTCCAAGACTCTGTTGTGTATTGCTGCCTTTGTGCTCTTTCGTGTTTCGGGAAGGGCCTAGTGTGGGTCACGTGGCCTTCCCTCAGCTAGCTTCCTTGTACAGCTGGGCAGCAGGAGGTGCTTGGCGAGGGCATTTTACCTTGAGCAGAAATTGCGCCCATTTCCAGGCTGTAGAGACAGCAGATGCGGTTGCTGCTTTACCGTTCAGGTCACAAGTTTCAGAATCAGGGCGAAGGCAGTGCGACCAGTTCACAGTTTTGAGAAGGTTATTTCCACCGGAGCAGGATCTGGATTGGGGGTCGGTGTCGGAGTGTCTGCCCAGAATAGTGGCTCTGTGGCCTTTGTGTTGTGGGCGTTGTCAGAGTTGCTGTTGGAGCCACCTTGCCCCCCTCGTGCAAGTTGCCTGAGCGATTGTGTTCCCCGCCTCGTGCAGAGAAGAAGAGCCAGCAGACGGGTCCCAGGCGGGTGTCCAAGCTGGGCAGGGACACCATTCTGGACCGGCAGCTGGTGCAGGGCCGCCAGTGCCTGCTGCTGCTCGACCCGGCCTGCGGGCAGCTCGAGGTTCGTGTGTGTATATATGGGGCTGGAAATGGGGGGGAACCCGTCTTTGGTTTGTCCGGTGTAATGTGGCAGGCGTGCTGCCTCCCCAAGTCGTTGGGAGCAGGTTTACTTGGTGTGTTAAATTGCAAAGCTCCCCATAGATCCTGTGTGTCGAAGTGGGTGTGGCCCCTAGTTTTGACCCCCCTGCAAACAGATTAGTGTGACATGTGTTAGCAGGGAATTGAAGTTGTTATCGGTAATGTGTGGCTGCTTCTGCTAGCAATAGGAGAGAAGTCGTGGAAACATTGGAAACACTTCCTAGTTTAATGTTTTCTAGCTTCCAAACCAAGTTTTACTGAGCGCATTGCGTTATTAAGTGTAAATGCTTAATGCACTAGACGCTGCACAAATACGCTTGTTCTTCATTTGCTACGAAGAAGGGGTGCTTGCACTGCCCAGATTCTCAGGTGGAGTTTCGCAGGTGGCGGGTATTGGAGAACTCTTGTTTGGAAAAGGGGTTAAAGATGCAAAGGAATGCAGGTATGCTGTAGCACCTATGCGTGTCACCTGTTGGTGAACAGATGTGTGTGGTACTTGACACACCTTCCGTTACCTGCTGCCTCACCTCTAAGTGGTGATGTCCACTGGTGTTACGCCACAAAGAGGATAGGAGAAACACGGGAAGGGAAAGCTCCAGCACAAGTCATTTCTAAGCGCAGCAGCGTTTATTGTTGAGCAAAAGCCAAGAGAGCCGTGAAGGATGTGGCCTTTTGGGATGAAACATGGAAGTCATCCAGCCCTTCAGTGTTTCCCCTGAGGACTTGTGGAGGACACCAGTTGCCCACCTTACTTGCTGCTGCCTATTCCTGATGCAAAGGGAAGCAGGTTACTCGAGCTCTCCGCAAACTGCTTGGAGGTGCAGGTGTTTGACGGGGGTGACGTGGCCCGGCGTGCGTCGTGCCTGTACGGGGTTCCCGTGGCAGGGGCGCGGCATGCGGTGCTCACGGACCACCTGCTCGTGGTGGCCTGCACGGGCGGGGAGCTGCACTTCTTCTCCCGCTCGGCCCTGGACCTCAGCAGCAGCAGCACCAAGAAGGTGAGGTGGCTCTCTCCCCTCCTCTCTGCTGGGGACGATGCGCTGAGTGCTTTGGCTCAGGGGATGACATGGGGAGGAGCACGTCGTTGGGTATGCGTGGAGAAAGACTTCAGGTGACGTTGAGGTGCAAGCGATGTAGCTCTTCTTTAAAGTTATTAGAACATTGTGCACTGGGGTCAGAGTAGAATTAATACAATTTTGTAGAGCTCTTTGGGGGGGGGGGCTAGGCTGCATGAATTAGTCTGCCAGTTATTGGAGTCTGCACTTCACTTAAAGGCGACGACGACTTCCCCTACGTCATGAGGCTGGGTGTGACGTCAGTTCATTTTGTCCCTGAAAGACTGTTTGTGTAGAAATCCAAGATTGGGTGGTGCATACGACATGATGGACTACATGATACTCTTTGGATATTCCCGGTAGCCATAACTGATGGACGTGGTGCGTCATTCCTCGTATGTTTGCCAAAAAATAGAACTTGCCACTTTTGGTTTGTGTGTGTTTTTGAAATTGCGCATCTTTTTGCCCCACTGTGGGTCCCACGTGGCAGCAGCATATTGCAGCTTCTAATGGAGCTGTCGTTGGCCACAATTCACGCATTCGTATTGGCATTTAAAAACTTTCTTTGAGCAGAGACAGCTTTCATGGAGGAACAGTACTAATGTCAGAGAAGTTTTGGTGAAAAGCAAAACTCAGGTGGTTATGGTTTTAAAGGTTTGGTGTAACATCCCCACGCAGCCAATGGTGCAAACCAAAAGCCATGTTTTTGGCAATAATTTATATAACCACATTTATTTTTAACACGAAAGTGTTTTATTCCGGGATCCACCAAGATATGACTGACATCGTATCCGGCGGCGCCAGGATTCGAGCCGTGGTCTGCCTCGCCGCAACGGGAGGTGATAACGCTTACCCCACTGCGCTATGAGCTGAAGCGCAGACAGATGTATGAACACGCCATATATCCTTCCTATAACCTGCTCCACGAGGTGGTGCTGCCGTCTAAGAGAGGTGAAGCGAAGTAGTGCATCACGATGCTAATGAGCGCCAACAGTTGGCGCCAGTTGAGCTCGTCGCAACGCAAGCGTCTGCCGTACACTCCACGGAGCAGGAATGCGGTGGTCGCACATTTGCCAAAGCGACGCGCCGGCAGGTCGTCGCTCGCAAAGCCCCCCCACAAGACAGCCCCGCAAATCATGCTCTGTCGATGCTGCGGGCCGTGAGTTCACCAAACGATTTGCTGGCAACCCGTTCAGTTTCATTCGCATGGTTTTCGAGTGCTTGGGGTTTCATTTGGGTTTACGCAATGTTCCGGTGCGTGCAATCCAGTGTCTAATGTTGGTGCGTCTGATGGTGTCATACTGATGAAATATAAGTAGCGATGTTCAAATTTATATCGATGGAGAATAAACATTCAACTGATCCTGTGAAGGCACATGTCACTTTGGTGTTTTACCTATTCGTATGAAAGCGGGATCAACCACTTTTTTTTTTTTGAGCACAATGCCAAGTGTGTACATTAAGCTTCAGCTTTGTTATTGGCATCTAGCAGCACAGTTAAATGCTGCTGTGGCGAAAAATTGTATCAGTAGCATTTTCGCAGCTACAAATATTTTTGCATTCCTGGAAAATTTTTACAAGGATCAGTGCATATGGTTTTCCGCAATGGTTGAAACTTTCAGTTGGGTCAGTCCTGTGATAGCCCAAGTTTCTAGAGTGTGTTTTATTTTGATTGATCGTAGGGTTTAATGCGCCGATGCGACGCAGGCGATGAGGTGCGCCATAGTGGAGGGCTCCGGATTAATTTTGACCACCTGGGGATCTTTAACGCGCGCTGAAATCTCGAACACACCGGCGTTTTTGTTTTTCGCCTCCATCGGATTCTAGAGCGTGTTTCACTTTTTCTTCCACTTTTGAGTGGCAAGCGGCCACTGCCAAAGGCTACGCCAGATGCCCTCTTCTGGCCGAAAACTTAACTGCTCTGTTTTGATGCCTCATAACAATGAATAATTTCACTCAGTCTGATTAAATTTCATTGTTCCAGTTGGCCAATGTTTGAGAGGAACAACACTGTGTTGCCGTGCATCTTGAAAGATTTCCTGTGCGCTAAAGACGACCTAATCAGTTTCGAAAAATTGGTGAACAATGCCATTGTCGGGAGTGTACGCTGTGAAAGGATGGAGGCACCAATCACAAGGATGGCAGTAAAGACCAGCCAGAGCTGATGAAGACAATGAGATGCGTTGGATGCCTATTTTTAAATGAGGCAAGACAAGTGAAAGGGGCAAATTTTTTTGTGGTGCCATGCTCATGTGTCCCTGCTTTCTAGTTTATACTTATTGACCCATTTGCCAGTATTGAAAATTATTTTATTATTGCGCGGTTGAACTCTGGAACGTGGTTCCCTTTGCGTAATGGTGCATGAATTGCAAAATTTGAACTGTGCATGGAACATCAATTGTAAAAACTGACTACAAATTAAATCAATCAAGTTCCATCAAGTAAAGTCAAAACATTTTATTGTAAACAGAAGGTTGAGCACACGGTTAGTACATCCCAAAGTCGCAGTCTGCAACGGGACCTCCTTGTTTGAATACCATTACCTGTGCTTTAGTGTGTATGTAGCTCCTAAAGCATAGCTACAAGAAAGAAGGGGTAACTTGGGCATCAGTGCTTGATAACAGTATAATAGAAAAATTTAAAATGTAGGATTAACACAAGATAGGGAAGCAATGGAACGAAAGCCTGGCATACAGTGTCATGAAGATGGACAGGTCTTGCAACATGGCGTGAGCACTGTCAGTATATATTTGACTGCTCCCACCAGTCGTGGGAAAAAGGCTAGGCATTCTAGGGGCTGATGTGACCTTACTGCAAGCCATGAAATAATAACTCTCGAGTCTTCACTTATGCCACTACACCAGAGAGGAAATTTCTTTCCCCTGTGTAATTTTTACACAGGTAGCATTCCACTGCAGCTAACATGCGCCGGATCTAGCACTCACTTGGCTCGTGCAAGTCTCGCATGCGTCAGGCTTTTTTGCACAGCTTCAAAAAATTAAGAATAGCGCAGTGGACGAGGATAGAGAACCACAGTAGACTGGATGAGCGCTCAGAATTGTTCGCAATGGTTTAAACGCTCAATTCGGTCAGTCCTGCGATAGCATAGGTTTCTAGAGTGTGCTTCGTCATTGCGCTCTTTTAAATTTTCTGCAGCCATGAACCAACTTGCCCAACAAAGCATTTTGTTGCATAGCTTTGGCGTTGCGCAAAAAAGCCATCACAAAGGGGCATGGAGTGCGGTGGAGTTTGAAGATTTGCGTGATGGGGGGCAGAGCCAACTTTTATTGCTTGATTATTCGTAAAAATGACTTTGAATGATAAAACTGTAAATCAGATCGAATCAAATAGGGGACACTATTCGCTAGTCGTATTCAAACTTTCAAATATTTGCACACCTATACTTTTGCTGTGAACTTCCTGAAAAGGCCGCAATCACACGCGAGTGGTTTCGCTTCTTTGGGAGTGTTTGGAGGTGGTGGACCCCCCTCCACTCACCGTCACTGGTGCTGCCCCCCCCCCCGCCCTGGTGCAGAAGGAGTGCATGGACCCCCGGCTGCAGAGGTTCACGCTGGAGGAGCCTGCCCTGGCTGTGTACCCCTGCTCGAGGCCCCTCCACCAGCCACCACCGAGCAGCCAGCAGGAGACACCTGGTAAGGGGGAAGGGGGCCTCTGTGTTCCACTTATGAGAGAAAGGCTCATACCAAAGTCTCGCATGGTGGGATCTGGGTTGTGGACAGAGTGTGGTTAGTTTGTTACCGTGCTCATGTCCACTAATTCTGGACACCCATGATGAGTTTACTGAGAATTCCCAATTGCTGCCCTTAAGGGGACACGTAAGTTATTTGTGAACATTGCGGGACTACTGGAGTCTCTAGGCCATGTTTCGACCGTTCTTGCTGCGTTTGCGCCAGTTCATTCAGCAGAAAAATCAATTCAAAAGTGCTCTCCTCCTCTCTGCATCCTCCTTGCCGATTTCTTATGACGTTCAAACGAGATGGCTTGGCTTGGCTTGACTGCGCTACTGCACAGCTCGCCGACCTTCCGGCAGAGTCAGTCAGCCCAGCGTTTCGTCCGCCGGGCGCCAGTGAGGCGTCGCAATTCGCTCGCTCAGTTGAAACTAAACCACGGCACGTTTGTGAATGGAAGGATGTGCCTGTATTTAGTTTGTTAGTTTGTACACTGTATCTAGCTCCAAGTCAAGGTCGCTCCACACAAGTGCTCCACAAGCGCACATGCGACGCTTCACTGACTGGTACGCTAGTAGGAAAATCTGAGGCCAATTGAAGGTGGCAGAAGAGTCAGCGAAGTTAATACTATAAGTACTAAAAAATAAAGTAAACCGAAACTTTTATCGTGCAGTGTAAAACCAGGGTGCAGGAAGCACTTTTTGCACTGGGTGAACTAGCACAGTAGTCAACACCACGACCACACATTTTTGAACGGTTTTCTGCAGTCGCTAGCGATGAGAGTTTTGTGGGAATTCGGGGGATGCTTTCTGCATGAGCGCTATTCAAGAAATAGTTTTCAAAGCTGCTCAGAATGAGCATAAAAGTAAATAAAAGTGTAAGCAGGCTATACAATATATACTTCATATTTCTGATCCTGACAGTGCTGGCTTGTGGCCGAGTGTTCTGGGGCATTAGGTCCATTGTTTTGCAATTCGCAAGTTCGAATCCCCAATAGCACCTATTTTTTTTTGTTTTTTGTTTTTAAAGTTAATTTGTTTGTTTTGGGCAGTGTTTTCTAAAGTGAGTTCACCATTTTTTGGCTGTAACGTTCGCTGCTCCACGAGCGAGTTGGCAGAACGCGTGCAGACTGACACTGATGTGCTGGCAAGCAACATGCTTGGATGCCAAGCATGTTGCTTCACAGAACTGAAATTGAAAGTTATTTCAATGCTAGTTTTGGACATCGTCCAATTACAGTGGCATCTGGTGTGGATGTCACTGCTTTAGTTGGTGCAGCCGCCGCGGACCGTGCATGGTAGTTTTTCTTCTTTCGGGATCTACAAAATAAATATTGCCTTGTTGACCGGATAGACGATGAACTTGTGCCTGTCACTGTACCGATCAACCCTATTGTGAAGTCATCCCCATTACTTGAACCATTAACCCGAGGAAGACACTGCACCGGTTTCTTGGGAAACTCAAAGTGTCACTGTATTGATCTGTTGGTTGTAGCCCCCAGTGCTCAAGTTGTCAACTTTGCTCATGTTGACTTGCAAGCAGGCAGCGCATTGGTTCACCAAAAATTACGGATAAGCTGAGCAGAAATGTACAGGCTAGTTACCAGTTCTTGTGTGCTTCCTTCTTATGAAGCAGGTCTAGTCACCGGAAAGAGTTTAGGTTAGGGCACCTGGCCACGAGCCCTATCCCACGTTGCGATTATTTTAAATGAAGGGATCTATACGCCCCCACACTAAGCAGTCTATAAACCCATCACATCTATAACACTATTTTACTGAAGACCCTGCACCTGAAATGTCTAAACCATTGTGTTGGTGCTCTTTGGCTTTCATTGCCCTTGCACAAGAACAAAGCCTTTTGTGAAAATTTTCCGTGCCAATCCTAAGCCTTCCAGACCACAAAGAACTCAAAGCATGAGCTTTACCTTTAAATGTGATTGAAATATTTTGTGACAGTAAGAAAGAAAGGTGCTTTCTCTAAATTTCCAGCATAATAAGTTTCAGCTTCGTGCGGGACGTAAGCTTGTACATTGATTCTTTGCAGCCTGCGCATTTCCGGTTTGGCCTAGAAAATTTTGACGAAGACTGTGCATGCCTGCCTAGATACATACAGATGTCATGATTGTGGTCACATTGGGCATCGTAGGCACGCATTTCGAGAACCCCATCCCGGCCCCTTTTCGAATGCTGCAGCCGCTGGCGGTGGGGAGGTGGCCGACGATGTGCCGCTGGCCTCGGAGACCTTCCTGGACGGCTGCCTGGTGGTGACGCGATGGGGGGTCTACTCCTTCAGGCCCAGGTCAGTCTTCCAAGGAGCCAGCTGTCTTGCGGGAGCCAGCTGCCAGAGGGACCTCGTCCTAGTTGAAACCTGTCAGGACTGTGTCGCGCTATGTCCCTCCACAGCTCACTAAGCTTCAGTGTTTGAAATGGGCACTCAAAATGGTTCCTTGCCACCGGTGCTACCAAGGTTTAATGAGCTGCAAAATTAGTTCCAACTGATGCATCAAAACACTGCTTCGATTATTGCACTCACCAGGGTACATAGTATTGGAAAATACAAAGATACAGTTTAACCCCGCTACAACGAAATTTCGCTTCAACGAAGTCCGCTTCAAAGAAATAGTAATTCCAATTCCCCGTCAGCTAGCCATAGAAGTCAATGCGACAAAGTCCTTGCCACAACGGATAATTTGTCTGGCTTGCTTTCACTTCAACGAAATTTTCGATGATTTGGGCTAGGTTTGAACAATAATTTTACAATAAAATAAGCATAGTGCCAGCTATCTGTAACTTTTTATACATTCAGGACGCTTAGTTTCGTGATCCTGTTTTAACGCGCTGTTTCCCACCAACCATGTCACTTTACCAACTCGCCCAACTCTCCATCCTATCTTAGTCGCGAGCGCGCGGTCGCTTTAAATGCTAGCGCGCGCGGCTTGCCTGCCAAGGTCAGTTGCTGCCGTGCCTAGTCTGAGGATAAGATAACGGCGCCGTTCCTGCCACAAGCGACAGGGGGGGGGCTTCCAACCGCCTAGCAGCTATCTGCAGGTAATCAGCTCGGTGGAAACGCAGCCTGGTTGTACAGCTTTGCGCCTGCATTTCTTCACCTCTCCCCTCCTTCTCGGTATCATGCTCTTTGCGTGCTGGTAAAAAAACAGATAGCCATTGGTGTGTTTGTTATCTGAATAAGCACGACGTTACTGCGCGCCACTCCTTTTTCTAAATGTTGTATTATGCTGCCAATGACGCGGAAATATCCGGGGCTCTTTTTCTTGCCCTTCGGTGCTGTGTTGGGGCAGATTTTGCCTCGACGAATTTTCGCTTTGACGAAATTTTTTGCACGTCCCGTACATTTCGTTGTAGCGGGATTCGACTGTAACAGTTTTATGACCACCACTGTTTTATATATTGTTTCACCAAAAATGGCTAATTGACCAGCTGGAAAACTAATGGCATATTTGGTATCTGTGGGAAAAAAATCATCGAGTCTGACAAGTTTCACAGGGTTTTCTGGGAAATTAAAAGAAGTTGTTTTAAGACCAGTGTGCCCCCTTAATCACTACAGACTTTAATGTCCTGCAATATTTAGGCCAGTGACTGCATGTCTGCCGAGCGGTGTCTTGTGGCTGGCTGCATTGCTCTCTGTCGTGACTGCTCTGGGGCCTCAACCGGCTGGAAGTGCAGGGGGTGTGTCGGAAACCGTGAGTGCCCATGTTCGACAGAGCACACGGAGTGGGAGGATGGCCAAAGGGCAACTGCGAGGTCATTACAAGTGTTGACTGTGAACATGATCGTACAGGGGGCGTGAAATCTTCCCATATCTAAAGCTTGTAGTGAAAAATTACGAGACGAGCAGAGCAATCAGAAGGGGGGGGGGGAAGGTACTAAGGTGATTGACAAGGTAGTAGAAATGGGACAAGAGATGACTAGTGCTGGCTCAAGGGATACCTGTGCTCTCTTGTAATTTTTGAGGGTGGCAAAAACTGGCTCTCACTGCCGTTGGGCCATAAGGTGGCCACTGCATTGTTGGGGAACTTCTGTACCAAGTGTTGCTGTGCTTCTGTACTTCAGCTACAAAATGTGCATCTGAGGTGAGCTTGCACCCGCTACAGAATGGTCGTGCAGTGAGTTGCCTGTGTGGTTGTCGCCAAGCATGTGCACAGTGCCATCGAGCGAATTGTCTGCTGAAGAGAAGTTTGCTGAGACACCATCCAGCCACACAGTTTAGCTATCTGAATCTCGCCAATGCAGCTCTACAGTGCGTGACGTCTGCTCACGCGTTAGAAGTAAAAGGGAACCATCAACACAGTGATGCTGCGGGGTGCACGCTGAAAGGTCTGAGTACCTCTCTGGAAATAAAAGAAGCAAGAGAAGTTTCGTTCACCGCTCAGCAGAGAGCAACGTTCCGGAACTGGTAAACTGTCAGAGGAACCTGTTGATAGCTAGAGCGGATAGAAGATTGGATGCAGGTGCAGTACAATGGATCAGACATGGCTGCATGTGCTCTGGGTTTTTCCCTTAGCCTTAGTAAGTGCACCCTCTGCTCACCCTGCAAGTAATAAAGAGAGAAACAGGAATACACCCTGTGCCGAATAACCCTTGGTGCAGGTGCTCGGCGGAGCGCCTGTTCCTGGGCTTCACGGGGGCCCCCGGGACGCTTCCGTCGGCCGAGCACCTGGGGGCCCTGCTGGGGCTGGACATCTTCGGTCTGTACGAGGCGGCCGCCGAGGCACAGCTCTGCGGCAGGGGGGGACACTTCTCGCAGGCCGTGCGCCTCTACCAGCTGTCCAAGGTGATCAATCAGAGCTGCCTCACTCAGGCTCATCCGCATCTCATCCTCACCTGCGGCCATTCGGGCAGAGCAGATGTAGCAGTGCAGTGTACACTCTTTATAATGTAACAGCTTATAATGCGGGACCGGGTATAATGCGGGTTTTTGCGGCCACCCATAGGCCTCCCGTAGAACTCCATGCATAAGCATACTGCTTATAATGCGGTTGCCCGAAGCACAATACCGTGTATAATGCGGTTTTTTGGCGGGTTTGCTGATTGACCGGCATAGCTGGGGCACCGTTTTAGGGTCGCAAAAAAGAAAGAAAAAAGATGCATGGATTCAGCCACCTGACGCGCCCCCTTCTCTCCTCTAACTTAGACAGCGAAAAATATGCACCCTTCGGTTTGCGTGTTCCCTTTGCACCCGTGTGATGACCACAACTGAAGATAGCGGGCCCCCTTCCCTCTCTTCCGGGCGCTCTAAGTTGCGATTAGAGCCTTGTGAAGATGAGCAACCATCCTTTTCCTTTTCGAATACCTGGAGATAGTGAGCCTAGCCGCGATGCCGGAGATTTCCACTACCTGTACCTTGTGCTTTGATATGCAACGGCCTTCGGCGTAGCAAGCACAAGGCGCGGATGAAAGAAGAAAAAGATTTTTGCTTCCGTTTTTATGTGGTTGTCTCGCCGGCACGAGCCAGGCTGCTTCCGTTTCTGTGGCATATCCGTTCTTCTAGACGTTGAGAAATGCAGATCAAAACATAAATGCAAAGTATAAGTTGAAGCCGTGCTCGCTGTTTGTGAGACCGGGCAGCAGCGTTTGATGCGGGGGGAAAAAAAGACAAAATAAAGACTGGACCTCCGTTTTTAAGGGGCGCTCGTTCAAGTAATGATGAACAAAGAATGATTGAAAGTATTTACACGATTGTAGGTCGACCCTTCTTTTCAAGTTTGGCAATCCAGTGTTGAGGGTTCGACATAGAATCGAAATCGAACTTTGTGCCGCTTGCAACAGCGAGAGAAATTAGAAATTAGGGGTGCTACGAGCTGGGGAAAGCGTAGCACCCTCGTTTCTATGGTTACCGTTAAAGCTTAACGTTTACCATTGCATACATTCTGGCGTCAATAAAGGTGATGCCGACTTTGAAAGTTGGCATTCCCAATCTGTGCCCTTTGTCCACGATACCTAGAGCGGCTAACCTTCCACTAGCGCGTTCGGAAGTGTACTGAACAATGTGATATGATTGTGCCTACGTCAGTGCCGTGCGATGATTCGAGGGATTTGCTAATACTCATTTTGTTTATTAGAGACGAACAAAACGCTTATTGAATGCGAGTAACGTAGTCACGAATCAAAGGGAATCGCGTGCGGCCACTTCCGTCATCCGCCGTGTTGTTTGTTTTGGTATCGCGCCGCAGTGGCTGGTGCCGGTTGCTTCGATGATTGTCATCTCACACCGAATGTGTTCTCATGATTGGGAATAAAGTTTCCCGCTCAACCCCAAAGGCATGGTTGTTCCGCATTCTTACACAAAAGCTTTTCTTTTTTTAACAGCTACTGCGCACACCGCGAGTGTATGGCTCTTGTGGGAGAATCGATCATTAAGGGAAGAGCCGCTGTATGGGGGGTATTGGTAGTTGACGGAAGGGATTCTCTTTGTGATATGATTTCCTGGGTGGCCGCGTTGCCGCGTTCTTGTGTCACTTCCGTGTTGCGCTGAATCGTCCAGTCCGTCATGAGAGCCCTGGACCCGAAGAACTCTCTCAGCGCTCGTTCACAGCAGCGTTCAAACGGGCTGCTTTCTGTGCTCGCTTTTTTTTTTTTTTTTTTGAGAGATGCAATTTTGGGGGGTAGTGGAGGATATACATTTGAGTCGACTTACAATCGTGAAAATACAGTAGGGTGCGATGTAGTTGGTTATAGTGCAAAACCGCTTATAGTACAGATTTTTGCAGCTTTCGTGACATACAGCATAAGCAGTCTACACTGTACTACAGTCAAACCCGGTTATATCGATCTCGAACCGGTTTGATATAGGGGATAATTCGATATAAGCAAGCTAATGAATTGGACGTCATAAAAGCACATAGTGTTTATAACAACGCTTTATTGGTAAAACTGCCTTACTTTTGCACAAAATAGTCCTGTACCCTGTGCTTGAACAACCTCGCTGCCCGAGGTAGTACACGCTTCTCCACATTGTCTAAAGGGTCGGAGCAGCTGAGGCCGCAATCTTTCGAAGTGCTGGACTAGTGCGAGTGCACCAATCCCTTTGGAGGTTGTGGGAAAAGGATCGTCATTGCTTCCCTCGGTGCGCCAGCTTTCACTTGCACTCGGTACGTTGTCGGCAGTGTTGTCTCCCAAACTCTCCAGGGCTCGTGAGACCATCATCCACACTCACAAACCCGCCGACCATTGATCTGGTGACGGCGTTTTGAAATTCTGACATCGGGGCGGTGCTTCGTTGCACTCCTCAAGATTTTCAGTCATCACCGGCACGCACAAGCCGGCAGATTTGAAGCAATTGCGGGCGGTTTCTTTAGTAACATCTGCCCAGAGCCTACTTTGACAAGGTGGTTTCAGGAATGTCGTGCCTTACGGGGACATTTGACTTCTAACCAAGTTTGACTCGATTTACAATTTCTAGCTTCACGGCGAAAGGGAAATTTGGCCGATTCGGGATAGCTAGAGCCACTAAAGAAGCCTTTATTTAGTGACACTAGTGCTAGCTACCACAGCTACACTTCCAAACAAGCCTAGAATGCGTGAACAACACAAAAAACAAACAAACAAAAAAACAAGGCTGGGATCACTTTTAGTGAGGGCTCACCCTGCGGTAAGGCGAGCCAGGTGAGGGAAGGGAAAGGGCCTCCTGCTGCCCATGAGCAGCTGGGCTAGAGCACTTTGAGGGCTGTGCCGGCAGGATTTCTCCTCCGCCCCGAGGGAAAGCGAGCTTGAAGGGGCATTTCTGTGGCATTTTCTGTTCAATGTATTGGTTGTCATTGGTACGTTTGTTCGATATAAGCGTAGTTTTCACTATATATGTTCATTTTAAATGCACCTTGTACAGATATAAAGGATAATTAAAAGTAAATGGGTTCGATATAGTCAGCCAGCAGGGCTGGCTAGTTGGTGAGGGGGTGACCAAGCAAGTAAGGAAGCCCTCTAGCCACTGTTCGGAGTGATGGCAGCCTTTTGCCTGACATCACCAAAGCACTGACACCACTAACCACGACGCATGTTCCGTGGACGTGTCTACTTAGGTTGCAAAGGGGAAGTACCGTATTTTCCGGTGTATAAGTCGTGTTTTTTTTTCTTTCGGAAATTTTCGTTGGTGCGTCTTATGTACCGGTGCGGCTTATGTATGGAATAAATCCTGTATGGAATAAATCTGGTTTGTGGTATGCGCGCGTGGTCCACGATCGAAAAGGTGCCTGTGTGCTGTGTGATGTCAGCGCACGTTAAGAGAGACAGCTCTATGGTCTAAATGAATCCGAAGCCCACCACTACGGCATCTCTTATAGCCCATACGTCGCTTCGGGACGTTAAAACAAACAATTGGCGGCTTTTTTCTAGTCAAAAACATAATGATAAATAATGGCCTGCGACAGCTGCACTCCACCTTGCTTCTGCCACGCTAGCCACGTGCAGTAACTACGGTTCAGAATAAATTCAAAGTAACGTCAAAGTGGATTGCAAAAACAAAATGCAGCTTATAAATATTACAGAGAGTGTTACTCTGAAGGAGGTAAATGTGCTGCTAATTTTTAAAATGACAGATCACTGATAAGTTTTAATTTTCGGGCCGCTTCCGTTCGCGTCACTTCCGTCCGCCATGACACCTTTGTTGCGCTGATTTACAAAGACAGGACGCATGACGCGCGCGACGTTTGGAGAGGTGGCCAAATGGGTCTCCGACTCTTGGGGCTCCATTTCTACAAAAACAGTTGTAGCTGGGTTGTAACAGTTGTAGCCGGACTGATCCCGTCCGCGAGTGAAGTGATGATAATGTTGGCGAAGAAGACACCAGTGAGTCGGACGATGACAGTGATGCGCCGGCAGAATGCCCACTTGAAGTTGCTGAATTAGTGTTATCGACTCGGAGGAAGAAGGCTTCGATGGTTTTGCCTGTGTGTATCAATCTGTGTGTATCAATAAACCGTTTTTGAGAATTTAGTGCTGTCTAGACTTTGGACGGTATTCACGTGTCTAGTACTGCGTAGCAGGGGATGCGTTGAGAGGCGGCGGCCGCTGCAACCATGCACCTTCGCTGCACTTTCTAACGAACTGATCCTCTGTGAGTTCACCTGATTAAAAAGTGCGTCTTGTACACCGGTGCGACTTATCTACGTTTTTTTTTTTCCCCGAAAAACTCATTTTGAGGGGGGTGCGACTTATACAAAGGTGCGACTTATAGACCGGAAAATACGGTACCATCCGGCAGAACACCCACCAAAACTGTGGAGGTGTTGGGTGAAAAGTACAGGATGAGTGAACTTTAGGAGGGTCACAGGATAAAAGGACAGCGGCCACTTTGGGCAGGGATGCATCCACATTTTGTTGCCTCATTGGTCATTTCTGATGGTGACCAGTTTAGTGTCACCACATGGAGAATGCACCTTGCAAGTCCTTGACATTTTTTTTAGAACTTTTGGGGTTTCAGTAGTTGGGGAGCATGATCCCTAAGACATCCGTCCATTTTACAAACATGGCCATTGTTGATGCATACCTAGATAGAAAAGATGGCAGTGCTTCCTTCAGCGAATGTTGTACGTTTGACCAGTCTTTTTGTTGGAGGTCGACTTTGCCCCTTGTGATGGGGTCACATTTCGCAGAGTTCGTTGCCCTCACGTAGTACTCGTCCAAGTTCAGTGCTTCATGCGTTTTCCCAACAGTACGGGCAATCTGCAGACGTGAATTGTTGCGTTCAATGAGGCAAACACGTGTGACAGCATTGAGTGCCAGACATGTCCTGGAGATTATCAGCTAGATTGTATTCTCTGTTTATTTTAGCTCAACTTAAACTTTGCAGTCAGCTTCATGCAGGGATTGGCAACTTTCAGGCTAAGGAAATGTGTTTTGTTGATGGACAAGTAGTGCCATTTGGCTCTCAATGCTCTGTGCCCATTTAGTACCTGACAGTATGTTCGTTGTGTCACACGGCGGCATCATTGCTGCAGAGCCTTGGGGAATTTGTTCGTGTGTTCCTGAATGCTAGCAGCAGTGTTCCAAGCGTCTGTGAGATTACTTGCACTGCTAGAGTGTACAAACGTAGACTGAAAGAAATGTGCATCTTAACGAAGTTCTTAGTCGCCAGTAAGACTTTGTCACATCGACGTTCAACTGCATACCATGCGTAGGCCAGTCGAGTCGGAATTCATCCTTGGAATGGATGGAGAAGCATGTGGGCTCTGCACGCCCCTTTGCACATGTCTTGCAAAGTGCAAGTGGGGCTGTTAAAGGGACACTGAAGTGAATTTGTCAAGCTCCCATTTTTGCTTGCACTGTGTAGACTGGCTCAAATTAACACACTTTTCATCATTTCTCTGGTTAATAAGTCGGTAATTGTTTTATAAAGCCCGAAAGAGCAAAAACTACCATGCGCGGTCTGCGGCGGCCGCAAACTAAACACTGTGACGTCGGGAGGAGGTGCACTGTGATTGGACGATGTCCAAGATTAGCATTCAGACAAGTTTCGGTTCTGTAAAACAACATGCTTGACAGCCGATGGCATCGTTGGATGGGCATTCTTGATATCTCAGTAATCGTCGTACCGCGCTTCTGCCATGTTGTTGTCTGTAAAATGCCTAAAATAAAGCCTCCCAGGACAGCTTGGAATCGAAGCAATCACTAGCCGAGGCCTACACAGTGGATGAACGCAGATGCTCAAATGCAGATGTTCAAATGCCATGCGCTTTTCCCCCATATTTGGAGCTTGCCTCACTCCTGCCTGTATCGTAAAAAGCGAGTTCGCACCAGGCCAAGGGTCGGCTGATTCTGACCTGTGCCCACTGCCCTCAAGCAGTCGGTGCTTATGGCAACAGCACGCCAACGAGAACTCGCTAGTGCGTCAGTGTCAGTCTGCACGCGTTCTGCCAACTCATTTGTGGAGCAGTGAACGTTATGGCCCAAAAAATGGTGAACTCAGTATAGAAAGCATCAGCTGAAAATGAAAAAATCAACTTAAAAAAAGAAAAGAATGCATCCTCGGGGATTTGAACTTGCAACTTGCAAAATTACTTGCTTAGTGCTCCAGACCACTTGGCCACAGACCACCTCTGCCGGCGCAGGAAACACGAGGTATATAATGTATAACCAGGTTACACTTTTATTTAGTTTTAGCATTTCAAGCAGATTAGGTGACTATTTGTTGTATTGCGCGCGTGCAGTAAGTATCCCCCAAACTTCCACAATATCTCACGTCTAGCAATTGCATTTCTTGGAGAAGCGTTCGCAGATGTGTGGTCGTGCTGCTGACTGCTGTGCTTGTTCACCCAGTGCTAAAACGTGCTTCCAGCTCCCTAGTTTTACGCTGTACTGTAAAAGTTTCAGTTAATTTTAATTCCTTCGTACCTATATTGACTTCGCTGACTCTTCTCCCGCCTTCAAGTGGCCTTACATTTTCCTACTAGCGTACCAGTCAGGGAAGCGTTGCATGTGCGCTTGTGCAGCGCTTGTGTGAAGCTACCCGGACTCAGAGCTTGATACAGTGTACAAACTAACAAAGTAAAGAAAGGCACGTTCTTCCATTCATAAACGTGTTGTGGCTTAGTTTCAACTGAGCGATCGAATTGCGACGACCCGTCGGGGGCCGGTGGACTAAACGCTGGGCCGACTGACTCTGCCGGAAGGTCGGTGAGCCGTGCAGTAGCTCAGTCAAGCCAAGTCATCTCCTCCTGACGTCACACGAAAACGCCACAGAAAATGGGCGAGGATGCAGAGAGGAGGACAGCATTTTCGAATTGATTTTTCTGCTAAATAAATTCGCGTAAATGCGCTCAGAATGGTCGAAACATGACCTATGGACTCCGGACTACAATTTGCACTAGTAACCCCGCAATGTTTACAAATCACTTCAGTGTTCCTTTAAAGCATGGGCTGTTAAAACAAAAGAAGGCATGTGGGAACATTTGTTTCTACTTTCCTTTCTTTCTTTTTTTTTTTCCTGAGAGTGTCCCCTCAGTTTTCCCGCGGCTTCCCACACAAGAAACTCTGTCGTCGCTGCGCTCGTGAGAAGTGACGGCCCCTCTTTTCCCCCTCTCTCCCCTCCCCCCTCGACGCAGTGCCCTCAGCTGAAAAGGGTGGCGCACTTTGTGAGCCGGGGCTTCCTGTCGGAGCTGCTGGCCTACGTGCAGGTGCTGTTCGGCACGCGGGCCTCCGAGATCCCCGTGCCCGACCGCGTCCACTTTGCCAACGTGGCCGCCCTGGCCTTCGTGCAGCAGCTGCTCGCACACCGGAGGCGCGACCGCGACGCCCTCCTCCAGGCCTTCCGGTACGGCTGTGTGTCCCCCCCCCACTTTGCCCTGCCCTTCTTGCGGTAGTACTTTGGTGTTCCTGAACAGCACATGAAGGTCCAAGCAGTATGAAGGAGGTGTTATAGTAGAACTTCAATGATGTGTCCCCCGGTCTTCCGACGACCCGCTTCTTATGACGGAACCCCACAGTCCCAGCAAACTCCTCACAGAAACAATGCATTGAAAACCCAGATGATACGACGGTCGAGTGTGTGCTGTCCACTTCGTACGACGGACTCTGGCAGGGATAAACCGGCGTTTTTCCAATCTTTTACACCGCTTTGCTTCCTCATTCCGACCTTTCCCCCGTTTGATGCTGCTTAATGTGCAAAGGTCCACAGGCGGGCCAGACCACTTGCTGAACAGACGCAAGCAAGCAGGCAGGTACTCGTGAGTGGGAATTAACCTGCAACGACCCCACACAACAGCTGTACGCCAATGCGCTAACCGCGAGAAGTCAAAGTTCAGGTGGCTGGTGGATTGTGAATTGGACGCTCCCATCGAGCCGACGAACACGTAATCACGTACGACGCAACTCCACGGCGATGACCGAAAACCTGCTTTCCTCGCACGCTCGATCCAAGTGTCTTCCTTTCACAACGCTCTCTTCCCCCCTATCTCTGCACTCTGCCTATCAGTGTCTGTTGTCACTCCGCTCCTTTCTTTGCCGCCTTCTTTCTGTCGCTGGGCACCTCGTATTATCGCTCGTTTCGCATGGCCTTGGCAGTTTCACACTCTCGCCTTTTCCCCTCTCAGTTTGCTCGACCACATCAGCCTTGTCTCACGCATACGAGCCGCAGAACTGGCGGGCTAGCGCAGGCGCTGTGGAGGGGAGGGTGGCACAAAACAGGCATTTTATTTCTATAAACTGCATTTCAGTAAAGTGTTTGCAAATTACGTGAGAACATGCTGACTATAGCAGTTTAAATAAGTTCTTAGCCCACCTGCCACGTGAGACAGTCTACTAGGCCAGCATTTGCACGTATCCCAATCGTACGACGCTTTTGCACAGTCCCTTGAAAGTCATACTATTGGGGTTCCACTGCACGACATCAGCTTGCGGAAATTGTGGGTGCGGGGTTTTAAGCAAGTGGAAATGCAGAGCATTCCGCACTGTTTCACATGTTTTCCCTCATATCATGACCTTCTCCGAGAAGGTTTGCGATGAAAAAGTCAGAAAAAGAGAAACGGCTTTGTTTTGAGAGAGCGAGGGAGTTAGTCGGGAGTGAGTGGGAGGGTGGGTGGTTGCAGGAGACGTTTTTGAAAGAGTGAGGGGGTGGGTGCATGGGTGAGGGAGTTAGCAAGAAAGTGAGCAAGCAAGCAAGAGAGGGAGAGTCTTTATTTAGAAAAGGTAGTTGTTTGGCCCACTTGGAAAAAGGAGAAATTGAGGGGGAAAAAAAATCGCACACCCTGTGGCCTCCAGAGGAGCTGCATGGCGTGGTGAGCAATGAAGCAGGAAGATATCTGAGGGAACTGAGGACAAACAGCCAAATGAGTTGCCTGCTTGTGAAAGTGTGAAACATCACAGCCTTAGTGCACCCTGTAAACATTTGGGATGCGGTTTCTCTTAAGCATGTTTTTTAGCTCATCACCTCAGCCCTTTCGTTATCGCAGGAAATTGACCAATTTTTAGGGGTCTGAGAAAACTTCTTTTGCTAAACTTATTGGTTAGGCACATATTGCAATGACATAAAACGCAGAATATTCAACACCCTTTCCACCAGTGCCAGTTTTGAAAAAGTTTTCATAAATAATGTTTGCGAAAAAAAAATTGTCAAAATCAAAATGTTTATCCGGATGTCAAAGAAAATGATAAAGGAAGTTCTGTGTAACAAACCAATCATAGTGTACACATTTTGTAGGTAAACATTTCAAAAATGAGTCCCAGAAAGACAATTGAGTTGCATGGAACAAATTGTCAGGTAAGGAAAAAAGTGTTAGCATGCACCTTGCAGTGAAGCCCAACTTTCATTTCAGTATGTGAAATGAAATGTTTGCCTGCGAACTAAGAGTTTTGTGGGGAAGTATTCACAAAATGATGGGGTATGCGTGGTCTGCGGAAAAGAAACAGAAACTATGCGGCACATCGTGTTAGAATGTGAGGGTATCCATCCAAATCTACATGAAGGGAATATTGGGCTTTCAGAAGCCCTAGGATTTAAGGGTATCACAGAGGAAGTTACCTTCAAGGCTGTCGAGGGGACGAAAAGAAGATTAGAATGCTGGTGGACGAAAAGCAGAGAGGGGAATATTGCCTAGGACAGTTACCACCTGTAACAGGAAAAAAAAAAGTATTTTGTGCCTAATAAGCTTTTTGTGCCTGCCCTAAGCAGCGCTACTATTAAACCAAAAGTGTAAAACATATGTATATTAGTCCTTTTTGGTAAGATGACATGTCATCACCCCGATACAAAGTGGAAACCAATAGAAATCATCATCATCATCATGTGCATTTTTTAACGGTTCTCTGGAAAAAATCTGGTGGTTTGACAATATTAGAGGTACCATTTTGTCCCCATGTGATCTAAAACACCTCATCAATGACTGACCTTGCATTTATGGCCAGCACATGATTCGGTGCAAGCATGCGATGCAAAGAAATCCACTTGGGGTTGAAAACGAAACTTGGTGGTAGGTATTTGTTGACATGCCAGTTTATCATCACTTATCTGTCAGAGCTTTCACTTGCGGTTTATCGCCATTGTAGCCCTGCTTGCAACAATGAGATGCGATTGGCTAGAATCGTGCCCAGCAAGTTTTCACCAAGTAGCTGTTGTGCGACAAGAGGAGTTCAGCACTACGAGCCTCCTTTATCGCAGCATCACCTAACATGTTTGAAAAGAAACAATACTGACCTGCTGGAGACTTTGTCAAAATACACAGTTCTAGTAAAAAGCAATACTAGACTTCCGGAAATACCCTTGTACAGAAACGAAACTGGCTGGTGAACAGCTGCTGGTGTACAAGGGCAGCTTGAAGCGCTCTCCTTGCGTGAACTGATATCCGAGGGCTTGGTGTTACCTTTTGACTTTCATCTGGAGCTGTTATATTGCAAAAGTAAAGCGTGGAAAATGTGAAATCCCGAGTGGCATGCTTTTTTCGAGGAACAGTAGTGGGAGACGAAGGAGCCATGGCAAATCAGCTTGAAGCTGGGTAACCGTGTAGCAGCGGCAATTGGGAATTTTGCAAATCAAAAAGGGGGAAAAAAAACTACCGGAAACTGGTGGAAAATCCCAGGTCCGTTTTTAGGACATGTGGGGACCTTCAGAAATAAGTGTTGGCAGAATAAAGCTACCCGTTCTCCGAACCAAAGCTCACAAGGGATGTCATTTCCAGGTAATTATCACTTGTCAGTGATGTCGGATTATAAAGCTGACAACATAATTTGATATTCAACTTGCTTGGGAGCCTTTTGATCAAAAAGAATTTGATGGTAAGGCAGCATAACCATGAGCGTCATGCTTTTTTGTCAAGTGCAGAAGCCACTCCCTCTTGTGGAACAACACACACACACTTGAGGTCGCGAAAAATGCTGTAAAAAATCTCAATGTCGCTGGAGCAGAAAAATTCGAACTGATTGTTGCCTAGACTAAGCCCCCTGGGATCATGAGAAATGATTACAACATGTCGAAATCAGCACTATATAAAGCATCCATCACCGGTGATCAATTTGAATGGGTGTGGCAACGAAAGAGTTAAGCATACCACGACTAAATATGAGCAGGCATCATCGTGTTCTGATGTGGTTCCCAAAATGAAGTACTGAATGGGAGGCTTAGCGCAAAAAAGATGAGGACGGTGGCTAACTGACAGGTTTGTCACGTTTGCCACCGTCCTCGTTTTTTTTGCGCTAAGCCTTTCATTCAGTATGTACCAAGTAGCCCAACAGCACGTTCTGTTAAAGTCCCAAAATGAACTTTGTAGGGAGAGAGTGTGAAATGTTGTGATTCCCTGGTGGGGACTGTCATGCCTGGCAATTTACAAGCGGGATGTGTTTGAGTGTACCCTGTATCGCGCACCCTCTGCCTTCCCCTTGCCGTGTGCAGGGAGTTTCTGCGGGAGAACCTGTACTACGATGCGTCTGTGGTGATGCGGATGCTCTCGGAGCAGCGGCTGTACGAGCTGCTGTACCACTGCGCCCAGGTCAGTCACCCCCCGGGGGTGGTGGGCGAACAAGGGAACGTTCGGACTTGCACCATGGCTGGATGCGAGGACAATGCTTGCGCAGAACATTGGTCCCCAGAGCTTGGGAGCCAGTCATTTAGAGACGAAAAAATGCAGCCGTCAGGAAAAGTAGAACACTCGTCGCACATTTCCGATGCCTTAGTCTGCTTTCTTTCCTTTTGCTCTGAACTTTCAGATTTCGCACTGCAGTGATGTAATATGGGCCAGAGTTGAAAACATAGTGTGCTAACTGCACGTTAGTGTTTGAGTGATGCCATCAAATGAAACTGGAGGCCCCAAGTGCAACTGCCCGTTCATGTGCCTTCGTGGTGGCTTACTTCGGTGGCCACCAATTGCAGAAGCAGTATTCTGTGACCTGAAGTTGAAGTTGAAGTTTATTTCACCATAACAATACACCGTGGTTTGCAAAAAATAGAAACAATTGTGGCATGGAAAGTGGGAAAAAAGCTGCGCTATAGCAGCTTGACTAGCCCCATCTCCCATATTTGTACGAGGCAACAGAAACAATGGCACACCAAACCCCATACGGTACTGGCATATGATTGAAAGAAGAGAAAATAACATTCTAGTGGTTATTTTTCAAGTACAGGATAAATGCACACTTGGGTGTTTACAAGCACGTAAAATTATTGGGAAAAAAAAGGCAACTTATACCACAATAAGACACTACAACAGAAAGGGGTACACTGTTGAAATTTTCATGCATTTACAAGTACTGGGTGCAATTTCTCTGGGTTATAGCTCCTTATACAAATAGGGTGAATATATCACTACCTGAAAGGAGACACAAGTGCTGTTCTGTGAGCTTGAACTTATTTAGTTTGTGTGTGTGGAACAGAGTGTTTTAACATGTGGAGTCCGTAATTTGTTCGTGCTCGGGGGATGTGCCAGGGGTCAGAACTTTGCGTCGGACGCAACAAAATTTTCGGCTGTAAATGCGCTAAGCCTCTCAGGTGTGCACAATTTTTTTCAAATTTCAGACCTCAAAGACAACAACAGGTTATGCTCATATGCAACACAAAATTTTAAAACCTTAAACTTGACAAATAATTGTAATGTGTGATCTCGGTAGCCTAAATTTGCAACAGCCCGTAAAGCGCATTTTTAAAGTTGTATACAACTTTTATTTTGATGTTTGAGTTCCAGAAGCCCATACTAACTGACAATAGCGTAGATGAGAACAAAAAAGCGTATTAAAAATAAGAAGTTTCTGTGGGACCGGTAGAAACGACTGACACCTTCTTAGCACGCCAAGGGCTTTTCTTAGCTTAATACACAATTGTTCAGTGTGAGAATCCCAGAACATATATTGATGAAAGATGACACTTAAAGTTTTGACAGTCTCTGAAAGTCCAATATTAAAATTATTTAGCAACAGTTTTTGTGTGTACGTACATGCCATTCTTTTTGCATGGAAAGAATGGCCTTCGTTTTAGAGCTGTTGATCTGTAACCAATTATGGCAGGACCATTTCGAAAAATTGACTAAGGTTTTATGAGGTGCTTTTATCAAATCGTCTATATTTGTTCCCGTAAAGAATAAGCTTGTATCATCTGCATAGATAATGTACGTTATTGATTGATTCACATTCACAATATCGTTGATATCTATTATGCTTCCATGTGGTACACCGCGTTTGATTTTTTTGGGCATAGATGTTTGCCTATTTATAGACACACACTGGTTCCAATCACTAAGGTAGCTTTCTATTAAATTGAGCACGATGCCTCTAACCCCGTAATAAAACAATTTTTCTAACAAGGTTTAGTGGTCAATCCTGTCGAATGCCTTCGCAAAGTCTATGAATACGCCTAGTGTTAGCTTTCTTGCTTCAATTTTGCCCAGAATGAACTCTTTTTGATGCAACAGTGCTGTCTCCATCGATACACCAGACCTGAACCTGTATTGTGCAGTTGTAATCACGGAATGCGAGTCCAAGAATTTATGCAATCTAGTGAAAATGATTTTTTCTGGAGCCTTTGAAAATGTAGGCAATACCGATATTGGCTGGTAATTACTCATTTCAGTTTTGTCACCACCTTTGTAAAGTACTGCGGCTTTGGCATTTTTCATCCGCTTAGGGAACATACCTGTGCTTAAAACAATATTATAGAGCAAAACTTCATAGAAAAACTGCCACAGCTCCATCTGTTTTCCTTGGTGTCTCGACTATTTTCTGATATTTGTGATAACATTGGTATCATTTTTGGGACGAGGCAGTCTTCCTGATGAACCAAACTTTTATTTTGTCTTCCCGTCGCACAATCCGTTGCCGTCTCCCCCTGTCGTTGTGGCAGCTGCGTGGCCAGCGGCGCCTGATGATCGAGCAGGTGGTGCACTTCGACCCCAACCTAGCCCTGGACCAGGCCACGTGTGCTGCTCTTGCCAGCCGAGGTTACGGACACCTGCTGATGCCAGCGGCCACAGGTGGGCCTCCTTTCCGTGCTCCTTTTTCCTTGGGGGGGGGCAGGTTTGGCATTTTGGGCCTGTTGGTAGTGCAGCCGTACGTTGTGGATACGTTCAGGCCAGTTGGGAGCACAGCGGCACATTGTGAGCACATTTGGGCGAGTTGGTGGTGTAGCTACACACTGCCGCATCTTTAAGATCCTCGGCCATGCATGATTCCCCTCCGTGCCCCTTGCCAACGCAGAGCACTTTGAGGCGTGCGTGACGGACCCAGAGCTGCTGCTGCCACTGTCGTGCGACCCTGCCCTGCTGGGCGCCCACCTGCGGCTGCTGGCGGACCTGCTGCCCCAGCTGGACCGGCCGGACCTCGTGCAGCGGGTGGCCCGCATGTACGATGCCTCCCGGGCCGCCCCTGCCCTCGCCCTCCGCCGCATCCTCCTCGCCTCCGGGCGGCAGGGCCGGTGGGTTCTTTTCACTGGAACATAGTGCTTGCAGCGGTGTCGGAATATAGACGAGACTCCCAAGGCCAAAAGGATGCAGCGAGACCCTCGATTAATTAATAAAGCGAAATACAAAAATGCAGCAAATGCATAAGAGATCAAATAAGTATCCAAAGAACGAGGTTCATAGTTTAAATAGGCTTAAAGTAGGGAACAAGGACTCCTCCTAACAAAATGTGGAGTGAAAGTGGCACATCACTAGTATCATCCATGTTGGACCACACAGGAATCACCACATGTTGATGTCCACATTGCATGTAGAGAGAGAGCAAGCACAGTACACCAGGCTGTGGCTTGAAACTGGCGCATTTACAAAAGGTCTCTTTTGTTTGTCCTCTTGGACTCGTCAGGACTGCACCAGAGCAGCAGCCCAGTATTTTTTTTTCTTGCTTGTTTGCCCATGGAATTCCTGCTGTGAGAGCAGTTTGGGAGTGCTCATAAGCGGCTCAGAACTCATCTGCTGACTCAAATGAGAGGGACCCTGCCAGTTGTGCTTGACTGCACAAAGGGGAATGTCCATTCCTTGTTTACTCGTGACCTCCAGTAGCGCACAGTTCGTGTCATTCAGCATCGGGGGTGCCATTTAGGAACCTCGCTTCTTTTTCGTGCAGACCAACAGGGTAGACATCATTGAACAGTCATTGAGAAACTCACCAGGATTTCCCCAGCGAGCCTCACTCAGTGTTTTGTTCAGCCTCACTCAGGCTGAACAAAAAGGCGAGGTCAGTGTTCACAAAAAGAAAACACGTTTATTGAACATGAAGATGCGGTGCTGGAACTCAATCAGTTTCTCTTCAAAATCACCGGGCAACTTCTGGACGATTGAGGTTCGACGACGGAGGCTAAAGCCGAAGTGCTTCATGAATTTCTGTAGCCAGCCCCGACTGACTTTGAAGTGTGCCCGCGATAAGCCTCGTTTCCTTAAAAGCTCCCTTGCTTTTGCCTGGAGCACTTCTGTCGTTACTGGAAGGGCAGCTGCTCGCTGCGTCTGAACGAAGTCAGCCAATGCCATCTCCATTTCATGGTGACGGCATTCTCGTGGTCCGGTGATTGCCAACCTCGTTGCGGCGCACGCAAATATCCTCTCCCGTTGCGTCCTCCAACGACGGACATTTTTTTCATCCACGCCGAAGTCCCGCCCGGCTTGAACGTTCGACGACAACTCCGCAGCTAAAACAACTTTTCTTTTAAAAGCGGCACTATAATGGCACCGCTTCTTTTTGCGCTGTCAAAACTGAATGCCACACCGCACGCAGGCCACTGTCCGCACAATTCAAAATGGCGGCCTATGGCCCTTAAGTGGCTACTGGTTCGTCTAGTAATGGCTACAATACTTTATTTTCTGGGTGGTGCTAGCTGCGCGCTACTTCACTTGGAAATTGGCGCGTATTTCAAAATCCTCGAATCCAAGCCGACCCTGGAGTTTGATATATCAGTATTTCAAAAAAACTATCGGCTTAGATTCGAATAAATACGGTACAACCACCTTCCGTATGTACAGTGTAGACCATTTATAACATAGCCGTTTATAGTGAGGGACCGGATATAACGCGGGTTTTTGTGACTACTGGTTTGCCTCCCATAGAACTCAATGTATCAGCATACCGCTTAAAATGCGGTTGGCCGAAGCACAGTACCGTTTATAGTGCAGTTTTCGGGAAGATCGTTCCATAGGAGTAGGAGTGGTAGAGCTGGTGAACTCAATGCGTTTGTGGCACCACAGAGGTGGGTCACAGTGTGTTGATTATATAGGGTAATCTGCCTGATGTGGCACTAGGGCTTAGAATGCTTCCCTAAGCACTGCTGTTATTTACTACAGGTGTAGCAGGCAATGTTTTTGTTCTTCAAAAGCTACGTCACAGCATGCAGTGCTGTTAATGAGCCTTTATAGAGGCGTTGCTTTATCCCTTTTTATTTAGAGACAATCCCACCAACAGCAAATTCGTAGCAGAATTTTTTTATATTGGGACTGCATTGAGTTATTGGTTGTACTGAATGGATCGTGGCATGTCCTCCACTTCGCTGTAGGTGGGTTGCAAGATAAGCAGCAACAGCAACAAAGAAAGATGACACGCAGACCACAGTTAAAATTTGCTCGTTTCCCACTGCAGCAGAGTCTCAGTAGCGCATTAATCACCAGTGACACGAATTTCAGCACGATATCCTGCACCAAGTGCATCCCGTACCGTGGCGAAAAATCCGCAAGTTGCCAGTGTTCTGTTGCAGTGTACTAAATTACGAAAACCAGCAGTCTGACTGGTGGGTTCTGGTAAGACTTCATAGTAGCTTGCCAAGCTGTCCTGCCAATGTTGCTCAACTTGTGTCACTCTGATTGGTTTCCAAAAAAAAAAAAAAAAAAAGGACTACCCTGCACTTGACACAAATTGCGGGGCCATGTGCAGCCCCAGTTTTGATGTGTGGCAGTTGGGGTGGTCTTGCTGGTCACATCAAGCCTGCTACAAGGGAAGTTACAGCCAGTGACTTCCTTTGAGAGGGCAGCGCTGTTGTGGAAGGAGCAGCTTGGAAATTGACCCACATTGATTCACTGCATGTGCAAAGGTGCACGGAAGGTCGGTATCGTGGAAAGAAAAGAAAGATAAAAATACTCTGGCTGATTCCCCTGTCATAGGAATCGGTAAAACACGAAAGTGAAATGTGCAGCGAAATCTGCAGCTGAGCATGATTTGCGGGTCGGCGGCTGTCTTGTGGGCGTGCTTGGCGAGCGACGTCCTGCTGGCGGTCGCTTCGGCAAAGGTGAACTGGCATCATTTCCGTGATGGATATGACGTCAGTGAAATCTTTGTGTATCCCGGCATAAAACACTTTTGTGTTAAAATATAAAACCTGAAAACGAACAACCCGAAGTATAACGTACCCTTTGGTTCTAAAGGTTGCTTCCCCGCAAGAAGACCCTGTGTGCAAGGGTGCACCCTTTACAGGCCGCTTGCTTCATTGCACTGGCGCCTTTTCCGTGACGGATATGACGTCACTCAAATGTTTGTGCATCCTGGAATAAAACACTTTTAAGTGCGAATGCACTTTATAAGCGACCCTGAATTCCGGTGACCGCCGTCCGTCCACATAGCAACAGCTGCGGGTGCGCACGCTCCTCGTCTTCCTTGGCAACGGAGGGAGATGGGCGCGCGCTGCCTGGCCGCTGACATGGCACATAGCCACGTGGGGGATTGGCCAGGAATCTCCTCGTCTTCCTTGGCAACGGGGGAGATGGGCGCGCGCTGCTTGGCCGCTGACATGGCACATACCCACGTAGGGGATTGGCCAGGAATCGGGCGTGAGAAGGGCTAATGCACCCGCTTAAAGGAGTACTGACACGAAATTTCAAAGCTGAGATCCGCTCTAGCAATCACGTACAACGACAACACAAATAGGTGTCTGTGAATAAATGCATCTGTCTTTCTTTGTAGTTGTGTGTGTGCGTGTGATCTCTCTTTCGCGAACATTACCGAACCGCGCAAATTCAACTCATGCATTCGCACTTTCACATTCTTCCCCTCGGGGAAATGCGGGGAAATTTTTGTGTTAAAGGGGCCCTGAAAGGCATTTTGAGCACACAGAACCCCCCAACATGGCGCCGCCGGAGTGTGTGTGCGGAAAATGCTCCGAGTCGATTGTCGGCCGCCAACAATATATCGAGTGCTGCAAATGCAACATGCACTTCCACTGCAAATGCGTTAACGTCGTCGGCAACGCCTACGATGAGTTGATGACGACCGGCGTGAGTGCATATGTGTGCAAAGCGTGCGAACGAGCATCGGAACGAGACGCCGCCTCGATGGCCACCAAACGTACCGCCAGCTTCGAAGTGGCGCGACCCAACACCGGCGACGAAGCTGCACCCGTATTGCCGAACGGCGAATTTGCGTCGATGATACAACAGTTGTGTTTGAAGATTGACAGCCTTACGGCCGAGGTCGGTGAATTGCGAGCCGACAACGCGTCGCTCCGGCAACAAACTGAGCGAACGACCGAGCTGCTACGCAAGCTACAAGTGAACTCGGCAGCCGACTTTGCCTCATTGCAGCTCCATCTTTCTCGAAACTCGGAGCTTCTACGCACAGCGGTGAGCGTGAATCGTGTGGACCCACAGGGTCTAGCCGGCACACAATTTTATTCGACTGTGCTGAAGTCGGATGACAAACAAAGCGTGCCAACCGCCCCACGAAAGTATGCGGCGACTGACAAGAGGGAAGGCGCGGCGCCTCCCTTGTCGACCAGGCCCTCGCAGTTTCCAGGTGCTAATCGAACGGCCTCTAAACACGAGGCACCTCCGCCAGAGTCAGCTGAGGCCCCCGAAGACGACGACGGCTTCCGGCTTCAGCGCCGAAGACGTGCTAGGCCTAATATCGGCCGCAGCTCAAAGTCGACTCTCGCGGCGGTCGTGCGACCCCCGCGACAACGTGCACTCTTCGTGACGCGCCTGGCTCCCGGCACCACCACAGTGGACTTGACTTCGTCGTTGAAAGACCTCTTAAACGGCGTTGAAGTGACGTGCACTCAGCTACCATCTCGGCATCCCAGCTATTCTTCGTTTCATGTCGCGATCGAGGAGCAACATTTCGACGGCATCAACACGCCCGAGGCATGGCCCGAAGGCTGTCTCTTTCGCCCTTTCTTCGGAACGCTGCATGGCCGGCAGGATGTACTGCAGAAAGACGCTTCTAAATAAGCATGTCGGACCCTACTTGCACCATCTATTACCAGAATGTCCGCGGCCTACGAACGAAGGCCGACGCATTTTATTCTAATGTAGCCACCACCAACTATCCCATTATATGCCTCACGGAAACGTGGCTGGACGATTCCTGCGCAAGTGCTCAATTTTTCACACCTGGTTACACAGTCTTCCGCCGTGACCGCAATTATGCCGCGACTAAGCAAAAAAGAGGAGGGGGTGTGCTAATCGCGGTGGACAGCTCGCTTAACGTGCGCCGTAGAGGTGATCTAGAGCTTTACGAGGAAAGTGTTTGGATCGAGGTATCCACCAGAAATGGCGCCAGCTATTTACTGGGAAATTATTATTTTCCACCTCTTTATGATGCTACCAAATTCATCAACCATTTTCAGAGCCTTGAGCAAATTGTAGACTTTTCAAAATATAATGTCCGCATTTGTGGTGATTTTAACCTGCCTGGGATGGATTGGGCAGCTACAGGTGTTCACGAGGTTGCTGCTGCGTCACGCCCGAAAGCATCTTTTATGTTAGACTTCATCATGTTTCATGGCCTATATCAAAAAAACACTTGCCCAAACCACCAGGGAAAATTTCTTGACGTCATACTAACATCCTCTCCTGATGATTGTGTCCAGAGGGCATGTGCTCCACTAACACGGGTAGATAGTTATCATCCTCCTTTAGAGATAGTGTTTTCATTGAAAGTGGTGAGGCACGTTCCTCGTGCACAAACTAAGTTTCAATTTGACCGTGGGGACTACCTCGGCCTGTATGTGTTCCTAAGGGACTACGACTGGTCAGACGTGCTCAGTGACCACTGTGCAGAATCGGCCACGGCCAAATTGACTGCTGCACTACAAGACGCAATGGCCAGGTTCATCCCGCAACGCACTTCCCGTCCATCCGTGTATCCGGCTTGGTTCTCTCAAGAGCTGCGACAGTGTCTTGAGCGAAAGGCACACCTGCACCACCTTCATAAAGTATCAGGCTGCCCAACAGCGTATAAAATGTTCAGCGATTGTAGAAGACAGGCCAAGCAGCTGTTGAAACGGGACAGGCAAGCCTACATTGACAGAGTTGAAACATCTTTGAGGCAGGACCCCAAACAGTTCTGGAGGTTCATGCACAGTTATGGCTCACGATCATCTAAAATTTCAACGATCCACACAGCTGCAGGCAAGGCATGTACCAACGCAACAGAAATTGCCAACCTGTTGGCTAGCCACTTCAGCTCCAGTTTTTCAGTTGGTAATACTGGCAACACTGACTATGCAGATAAGACCTTACAGGCAGACTGCCTGGCGGCAACGCCAGTGACAGAGACGGAAATTCGTGAAGCCCTTAGAAAAATGAAGGCCAAAAAATCATGTGGCCACGACGGCATCCCTAGCTTCATTGTTAAGGGCTGCGGACCGTTACCTACACCCTTATTGAGACACATCTTCAACCTCTGTATAAAATCTGGAGTCTTTCCAGCCACTTGGAAACACTCAATTGTTGCACCCATATTTAAGTCTGGCGACCCTTCCCTTGTGGTCAATTATCGACCTGTGTCACTGATTTGCTCTCTGTCCAAAGTTCTGGAGCTTATTTTGTACAGCCGTCTCTACTCTTACTTCTCCCAGAAGCTGTGTACACAACAACATGGCTTTATTCCTCATCGTTCACCTGTGACAAATCTGTGTGCTTTTCTTAGCAAAGTGGTCCCTGCAGTGCATTCAAGACACCAAATTGATGTAATCTACTTTGATTTGTCAAAGGCATTCGACACTGTGTCACACTCCTTGCTGTTACAGAAACTGGACAACTATGGAATATGTAAGATGTACTTGATGCTTTTTGAAAGTTACTTGTCTAACCGTACAAACGTTGTGCGAGTTTCGGGCTGTTTCTCTGGTGAATTTCGCTCAACTTCCGGAGTGCCTCAGGGAAGCAACCTGGGCCCCTTGTTGTTCTTGATTTTTATCAATGACTTGGCTGAGCGCATGCAACACTCTGAAATGCTCCTCTTTGCTGATGACATTAAGATCTTTCGGCCTATAGACAGGGCTAGCGAGTGCTCGCTTCTACAGGATGACATCAACACCGTGTCAGCATGGTGTTCAGCAAACATGCTTCGCATCAACCCATCAAAGACCAATGTGATATCATACCATCGTCGACAGGTGCCGATTCAATTTTTGTATAAGCTGCATGGGGGTTCCATTACTCGAGCGTCAACAGTGCGGGACTTGGGTGTGCACATTGACTCATCACTAAGTTTTAAACACCACATTGAAAAAACAGCCAGCGATGCAATGAAATCCCTTGGACTCGTAACACGTGTCACGAAAGAGTTCACTGATCCTACCTGCTATTTGTCCCTGTTTCGGGCTATTGTACGTTCCCGGCTAGAGTACTGCTCGGTTGTATGGAACTCTGTTCCTCAATACTTGTCACTGTCTCTGGAACGAGTCCAGATGAGATTTATTAGAATCTATTATGATCGTTACCTTTTCAGGAAAATATATTACACGTATGACAGAATACTCGACCACACTGGATTAAGCAGACTGAGTGACAGAAGAACACTCCTCGATATGTGCTTTCTTCACAAGCTCATTCATGGAGCTGTTGACTCTGCCGATTTGCTAACTTCCATCAATTTTCATGTCCCCACACGATGCCGTTCCTCGCCGCTATTTTATCCTGACGTCAGTCATAAAAGTCCTGTCCAGAGAATGCAACTCCTTTACAACTCACTTGAAGTGCCTGATCTGAGTATCTTTGATCGTTACAGCACTTTTGTGCAAGCTGTTAAAAATTCATCTAAAGCCTGAGTGTGTACTTATGTGTTGTAAAATCAGGCGAGTCAGCCATGTAATGCTTGTTCCATTGAGGTTATTTTCATTTCTCATGCTCTTTTTTCGCTATGGTACACATCTTCTGAGTGTGTTCTGAGTGTCTTCATTTGCGTTGTAGAATCGTGTGAGTCAGCCTCATAATGTTTGATCCATTGATGTTATTTTTACTATACTCTTTTTTCCCCATTGTACACATCTCCCTTTTCTATCCTTTCCCTTGTTTCTTCTGTGCACCACGCTGAAGGCGTCATGCTGTTTGTGGGCACTTATTTAAATAAATAAAAAAAAATAAAAAAATAAATAAATGAAGTAGCGCAATCGTTAGATTGGGTCGTCAAGGTCATCTGGGCCAAGTATTACTCTTTTACGCGCAGCGGAAAGCTCACACTTTTGTTGCAAAGTTTGTCGCTTTTTTCTCACCCTTTCCTTCGTCTTTTTGGACGCCGCCATCTTCACATGTCTACATCATCGATTCCCCGATGTTCGTCATGAGCTAGACATCCTGCTATTGGGCGGCTTTTTCACGCACTTCCGGCAAAGAGATGAGTCGTCTGCTCAGCGTCGACTCGCCGGCTGATCTGCCAGCGTAGTGCCGGAGTGCTTGGACATTTTACGACAAACGAAACAAGTGTAAACAAACGCTTAACCGTTCGTATTGAATGCAACACGGCCATAACACGACATGGATATTCTCTTACCGGAGTACGTCCCATAAAGAAAGCGTTGAAGCCCCGTGGCACTTCTTTCGTGCAATCCCAGAGAACGCCCTGAGCCGAATGCCCAGGTTTGACGGATACATTTTTTTTCACTTCAAAACAATCCAGAGATGCGTTTCGAACGAACACAACGTCACAACATGCGTTGCAAGTCTGAACCGCGATTGACAGACGATGGGCTGCCTCCTCCTGCCCCTCGTAAATTCGGCACTCACCTCGCGCGCGGTTTGAGGGAACGAACAGCAAGTCACTTAACTCTGGCGCGCAAGCCGAGATGGCTTTTAGCCACGCACACTGCACATACCCCATGCGAGGTTGAGTCGTACGTCGCTCGAGAAAGATAATCCAGGCCATGGGAAGCACTATCCACCCGCAGAAGCACAACGTCGCATTTCATCGCGAAACAAAGGCGTCCACAACACACACACCAATGCCAAACGCATCTCGCACTTCCAAATGAGAGTGAGTAGTATGCCTGCAGTGCCCATATGCCGCGAGGTGGGGCCCCAAGCTGAACCGGGATCACGCAACCGTAACTGACCTCTGGGGCGGTTTGTGCCTTGTTGCCAAGGCAACCGATGTTTGAGATCGTCAAAGAAAGGCGCTCGCTCCAGCGCTAGAAAGCTCAGAGCCGCGCCGGAGCATGTTTAGCCAACGTTGCCGCTCTCCACCACGCGTCGCCCCAAGCTGAACTGGTCACATGATTGAAGCGTTTTGTGCACGGGTTCTGTATCGGCTTAAAATGTCTTTTTAACATGGCGCCGGCAGGAATTACCACCACCGCAAAATAAGACCCGGCACCAGCGGGGCCACATCTGATACGGCGCTTTTTGGATAAACAGTGCGCGGTGCATGAAAGGGACCGAGCGCAAGATCCTCCCCAGCGGCTGCGAGTTCGCCGCCGATTAAAAGTCACGTGCTGCACTGCAGCAACGCACACCGCGAAAGGGCAAGGCCAGGCCACCGCACACATGCGGCCAGATTTTTCGTTCGCTTATCCATCCTTGAGCGGAGTGCGGAATTCATGGTGTCAACAAAACTTGCCCGTAGCAGACGGCAGTCGGAGGAGCGTAATGCGGAAGTACGTCACCGCTGGCTAGCGCAGCATCATGGGAGGCAGTGCTTGCGCGCCGTCAACAGTTGAAAAGAGGAGGAAACGCGGCGCAACGATAATGCGCGGTTTTTGATTTACGATTTCTCAGCTAATACTCATCGCTTTAACAAAATTCTTGCGGGAGGAGATTGCTAATACATTGTCTTATTTGGTTACATGTAGATCCATGCATCGGCGGAAGGTATTTCAGGACCCCTTTAAAATATGGGTAGAAAGTTCTTACCTTTTGTGCAAGGAGGTCACTGACTGTGCAGGTGAATACAACAGCAGGTGACACCGGAACGCAATCTTTTAAGCCTTTCAGGATCCGTGCTTGCTGCTTTTGATGCAGAGAAGACACACGAAGAAGATATTTTCAGGTGGTAGGAGAAGAAGTGTGTACAACTAGTATAGTGCATTTCCCTCATTCTGTGTGCTGGTCAGGTTTGTCTTTGGTGATGCTGTGATGTTAAGGTCCTAGTGTGAATGTTTGTCGCCGCCACTCTGTGAGATTCGTACCGTGTAAGCTTTACCAAGCAAGTGGCATGGCTGATGAGTGCTCCTTTGTCTTGGTTCTTCTTCCCTCTCCCTCTCCTACCCAGCTACCCGGGAGGCTCATCTTCGTCGCTGTCCACGGACTCCCTGGACCTGACGCAGTCGGTGAGTTTGGCAGGTCTGCAGGCTGTGTGGGGAGGCGGCATTTGCCTGTGGGGACCCCTTCTCGTGGTGGCACAGTGGCTCTGCTGTTGTGCTCCTGGGCCCAAGGGCGTGGGTTTGATACCGGCCACGGTGGTCATTTTGGGTTATTGGAGAGAAGGAGTTTTGCCGAGAGGAACATTAAGCCTCGCTGACGTGCTGCCTCGAAAAAATTTTGGAAGGGGTTGGAACCCCCCAAACCCCTTCTGGCTACATCCCTGCTGGCCTCTGAGCATTGGGGGGGGGGGGGGGGGGGGGGGGGGCTGGGGAAAAAACGATGACAGGAGCTAACAAAGAAAAGAAAAATGGGTGGCATCTTGTGATTTCAGGAAGCCACAGGCGACCACTGCTGGCAGAAAAAAAAAAACAAAAAACAAATGAACCCTGACGAGGGGACATTTGGGATTAACACGTGTTTTAAGAGCTGAGAGCGACGTAGCATTCAAGGGGGCCACCCGTGGGTCCTTGACCATGGGTCCTCGTGCAGGAGGAGGAGACGGTGACGGAGGAGGACCTGGTGAAGTTCCTGCTGTTTGTGCTGCTGATGCTGAACCGGCACCGGTCCCCCAAGCGGCGCCTCTACGACCACCAGCTGCTCAAGGGCGGCCTGTACTGCCCTGCCGCATCAGTGGCGCCCCCCTCCTCCGGTTCCAGGCGCTCTGCTGCAGCGCAGCACGAACCCGAGCGCTACGTGGCCTGCGGCCAGTCCCACTGCGGCCTGGTGGTCCGGGGAAAGGCCTACACCTGGGGACGGGCACAGTTCGGCAGGTGGGCAGATCGGGTCTCTCTCACTCACCGCTGAATCGCACCCCATTACAACCTCAGTGAGGAAAACAGGAAAATAGCAACAACACACAGGCAGGATGATCCGCGAACCAGTTTCTACGACCAACCATCTGATTTGCCGATTTCAATCATGAGCACTTCGTGGGAACTCCAAAGGGCAAACCCTGCTGGGCGCTGGAAAACTTCCTGTGGGGTTGGCTGGGTGGTGGTGGTGGTAAAACATTTATTCGAGAGATTCGCGCTTGAAAGCGGAAGAAGCCCTCAGTCCAGGGCCCCTGCGGCGGCTGCGGTCCTGCGTGCCCGGTCCACCAACTCTAGCTGGTCCTCAGGGTCCGAGGGTGGGAGTGCGAATAATGGGGGCTGCTGGTGTGTTCTGGCAAGCCCACGTGGTGTGGTACAGTGTTGCATGTTCGCTGCAGTGTGGGCATGTTGGTGGATATGCCGTGGGGTGTATGATGGCCAGGCTACAGCCTCTTCTCGGGTAAGCTTCTGGTGCGGTGGTGGGTAGGCACGTCTGGCAAGGCGGTGGTTCTGCAGAAGTGCGCGGCACTGCTGCTGGACAGGCTCTGGGTCACGGAGCGACTGGTGCGGTGCCCGGACGATGCATGCTCGGGCTGTAGCGTGTGCTCGCTCGTTTTCGTCGAGCCCTGCGTGACCTGGCGTCCATATCAGTATGGTAGGGTTCAGGGTGTCCTTGTGCTTTTTTAGTAATCGGAGGGCGGGTGTTGAGATGCGACCATTGCCGTAGTTTCTACATGCCTGTTGGCAGTCCGTAATTGCGTGAAGCGGTTTATTCGAAGTTGAAGTCGTCATTGCCAGTGCGATGGCCGTTTCTTCGGCTTCAACGATGTTTTTGGTTCGTACGGTCTCGTGCGGTCTCACATGATTGGCTAAGCGCGTGTGAAAACATCACGAAAAACAGCCCGAGCAGCCAATCACGTGAGACCGCTCAAGAAGTCAACCGCACTGGAAGTTTTGCAGCACCCAGTGGTGTTCCCCCTGGAGAGCTCTTGCAATAGAAATTCTATGGGAAAGGGGAAGGCAGAAGCGCTCTGGGGTAGTTGCGAGCAGTCCAAAATGTCAAATAATCAAGGAGGGGGCACTGACTGCGTTGACAGCACGTCTGCACAGCATGGATGGTGCAATCAAGTTTACCACCGAGCAGGAGCTGCACGGGCAGCTTCCATTCCTTGACGTCCTCGTCAAGAACGAAGGAAAATTCTTGGTGTTCAGCTTGTACAGAAAAAGCACCCGAACGGGTCGCTATCTGCATTTCAACTCTGTGAACCCTGCCTCCCACAAAAGGTCGGTAGTCGCCTCGCTTGTGAGCCGTGCAAACAGAGTCTGCGCGAAACCAAAAGATGCCGCTGCTGACATACAGCACGAGCATCGGGGCCCGTCTGCAAGGGGCTACCCTGACTCGTTAGTGCGCTTCGTGGAGTGCCAGCTTGAACATCCGGTACTGTCCAATAACACGCGTCCCAAGAATCGTGCTCCGATACCGTATGTACCTGGACTTAGCGAGCACTTGGCGTGTGTTCTACGGCCCTACAGTGTTTGGGTAGCGCATGTGCCAACACAAAAGATAAGGCACTCCCTGGTGAACGTCAAAGGCAATCTAACGAAAGAAAAGTTCCCAGGCGTTGTCTACAGCATTCCCTGCGCAGACTGCGGTCGAAGCTATGTCGGTGAGACAGGCAATTTTCAGCAAAGGCTCAAGCGGCACGTGTACGATGCGAAAAAGAAAAACGTATCATCTAACACTCTGGCCGAACACGCAGAAGCAACTCGCCACAAAATAGACTGGGCCAATGCAAAAATAATGGAAAAAGAGAAGAATCGGACCTCGCGGCTTTATCTGGAGTCCCTGACAATCCAGACCTAACCGCAATGACGGCAACTTCCCACACGTGTACACACGTTGCCTACGTCACATCTTGAATCCAACATAACCAGATCGCTTTCAGCCCCACTCGTGGTCGGTGTCTGTTTCTCAATTGGTGTCATGCATAATACCTTGTGCTAGCAAAAAGAAATGCTATATTTTTTGGGTTTTATTGCATTGTTCAGTTCATGATATTTCGAACGTAGCAAAAATGATGCTAATTTGGATAACTGAAGTCTCAGTTCATAGACCTTGGGAGTGGAATAGAATGTGGCCACGTATGCGGTCACTCTGCTTCCAGCGACGCCGAAAGGCAACAATGTTTGTTCCACCAATTGCTAGGTGATGCCCTCCCCTGTACACTGTCCTGTGTGCACTGGCTTGCAGCCCTGCCTCCAGTGGCGCTACTACTGCCCCACCCTGATTGAGCACTGCTGTGTGTGTCCTGTCCCGCATCCAGGCTGGGCCAGCGTGAGAGCCACAGGGAGATCCTGGGCGTGACGTGCGTTGACATGCTGGACACCCTGAGGGTGACACAGGTGGCCTGCGGCACCCACCACACCCTCTTCAACACCGACGCCGGCGTGAGTGGCTCTCACCGTGGGTGGGGGGGAACCCTGTTCTCTGGGAGCTCCCCTCTCTCTTCAGTGCACTGGTGTAGTTTCGAGTGAGACGCTAGGAACCTTCAGACGAGCTTGCTTGGGAGTGAGTACAACTTCAGCTGCAGCACATTCTGCAGGGAGGGGGAGGAAATGCTCACTTTTGTCTCTTTTTCTAAGTGTCCGCACACAGTGAGTTGTGTGTCTGAGTGGGACACGTTTCTTTTAGGAAGACGCAGGTAAAACCTAATTAAAACGAGACTGTGCAGTCGGTGGTGATACGTCTGCTCCCTTAGGTCAGCTGAAAGTGTCTCAGTGGCATCCTTGTGCAACTCGATTCCTCGGGGAGCTTTGCCTGTTTGAGCGAAGCCTGCCTGCATTCAGACTTGCAGGAACCACCTGACAGGGCCCCCTGCCCCTGTTGTGCACCAACGTGTTGCAGGTGTTTGCGTGTGGGTCGTCACGCTTTGGCCAGCTGGGGCTGGGTGGCCTGCAGCGGACATGGGTGCCCCACCTGGTGGACACCCTGGCGGGCCGGGAGGTGGCCAAGGTGGCCGCGGGCCTCTACCACTCGCTGGCGCTCACCAGGGATGGACGGTCAGTGCTGCTGAGCCCGTCTGTTTGCTGACCCTGCCGAAAGAGGGAGCAAGAACAGGACACGACACGGCTACGCCTTGTCTCACAAACTTCTTGCGGTGTTGTGGTATTGGCTGTACTGTAGGTACTGGCCGATAGGGCGATTGGCCCGAGGGGTGTCAGCCAATGCAGGCAGCTGATGCACAGGCAACATCCGTCCTCCTGAGTGCCTTGTGGGCCAGTGTTGTCCTGTTCTGGTGAAGGAAAGGAGGCGATGCATGTCGGAACTGTTTCCCTCTGTTTCAGGTTGTTGTGGGTGCTTCTTCGTGCCTTGCAGCTATTTCTAGTGGGGACAGAGACTGCTACTGGCCATATTTTCTTGCTTGCATAGGTTAGGGCAGCTATATTCTGAGTCGGGATAAATAGCGGCACTGGCATATAGAATGGCCGGACAACTTTTGGGGGAAACTATATTGGTGAAAGGGCGTCTTTCCAATGACTGGAGCTGTTTCCTCGGGAGTCTGTTTCCAAGGAGCAGGGCCCCCCTGACCTCTCGCAGGCTGTTCAGCTGGGGCTGGGGCGTGCACGGCCAGCTGGGCCACGGGAGCTGTGCCGACGAGCGGCTTCCCCGGGAAGTGGCCGCTCTGGCCGGACACCGGGTCACCGACGCCTACGGAGGGGCGGGGCACTCGGCCGTGCTCACCGCTGAGGTGAGCACTCCGGGGCGAAGGAAGGGAGCTTAGGTGAGACGAGAGCCATGGAAAGAAGGGGGGCAGCCCTTGGGAGTAGGAAACGAGTGTCGCATATCTGGGAACAAGTGTGTGCAGTAAGGAGTCTTGCGCAGATCAACAAGGGGAACGCAAAGTTGAGGCGGTCATGCGAGGCCGAGGGCACCGGCAGCAGGCAGACTGCCCACGGCTGCCGAGGGATGGAGGGGGGACGAGGGGACGAAGGCGAGCTTGGTAGGGGGATGCGATACTAGTAGGCAGGGGCGCACACGCTCAACTTGATAGCACGGTTGCGTGGCTCACTCTGGATGGCGGCCATTGCAGCTGCGTTTTCCAGCGTGCGCGCAGCATGGCCCAGTGCTCACTGCACTCCCCCCGTGCGCAGGGCCTAGTGTTCACCTTTGGCTGCAACCTGTTTGGCCAGCTGGGGCTGGGCCGTTCCCCCAAGAGGAGCCTGCCCCAGCAGGTGGACCTGGGCGGACCTGCACGCCTGCTGTGCTCGGGATTCTTCCAAGTGGTCAGTCGGAGCTCTACCGTTGTTGTCCTCCCCTGCATGTGTGACACTCTCAAGTGGAATGCATTCCCCAAATCGGCCCCGTTTTTCTCAAAGCACCTATCACTGTTCTCATAGGCATCTTGTGCACTCGCCTGCCGCGGTGGCTCGGCGGCTAAAGCGTTGCGCTGCTGAGCACGAGGACGTGGGTTCGATTCCCAGCCGCAGCGGCCGCTTTTCTGATGGAGGTGGAAAGCAAAAACGCCCGTGTGTGCGAGATTTCGGCGCACGTTAAACATCCCCAGGTTGTCAGAACTAATCCGAAGCCCTCCACTACGGCGTGCCTCATCGCCTGCGTTGCGTCAACGCATTAAACCCCATACTCAATCTTGTGCACTCGCTGGGTCAGTTGTGTTGATGCTCGGAATGGCTGCCTCGCCAGTACACCAGACGACAGGGGTCTAGCTGGGAGTGTTCGTATGGTTTTAGGTGTGGGCCAACCAGAACTTCAGGAAAATGAGATATGCCCCATTTATCTCATTTCCTCAAGTTCTGCTTGGTGCTCACACACAAATCCTGTGGTGATACACCAGCTAGCCCATATCGACACATTAATTCAGTTCACATGGTTTTCCGTGAACTGCTCTGCCGTGTTTACTTGAAAACAAGAACGAGGGACCCATCTGTTTCTGCCAGGGGCCAGCTTGAAGCTTCTTGTAAACACACATGCACAGCCTTTCGAACAACTGAATGGTTTGCTCTTACATAGAAAGAGGGTTTGAGTTATTTGGAAAAAAAAAAAAACAAAAAAAAACAAAAAAAAAACAGGAAGGCTATCTGAATATGTGACGTAGCAGACTCGATGTTCAGTAGTGTGACTTGTATGCAGGAGTGTCAAGTAGCTTCTCAAGCAGCAATGAGTGTCATATTTGTATGTTGGACTTGTATGAGGATCCAACTAAGACTTCTTCTTAGCCATGTGGTCTCTCCGGGTGACTGGTAGCCGACATCTGGCTGATAGGTTGTTAACTTACATTCATCGTAAGTAGCGCTGGAGACGGGACACAGAAGAGAAGACACACACGACGACACTTCTTCTCTTCTGTGTCCTGTCTCCAGCGCTACTTACGATGAATCAAAACCAACTAGCCCAACTGTCAATTTTATTGAATTTTATTGTTAACTTACACACAGCACCTAAGATGGGTACATCACAGACAGGCAGCAGAGCTGGTTACGTCCTCCAATAGAACAGTGGGAGGTGTAGGGTGTCACTTGCAGAAGAACGCAGCTGTGAAGAATGTGCAGGTTGGGAATGGGAAAGCCACATTGTCCAGTCGAGTGCTACCGAGTGGTGTACCATCATTGGTGGGGGCTACCTGTGGTGAGTCCACCATCAGCCTGGGTGTATGCTTGAATGTCAGCGCCGCATGCTTATGTGCAAACAGCAGAATAAATTCCAGTGCAAAATTTCATTAAGGAGTTGTGAGTGAAAGTAATGTAATCATCTGTGGAAGAGTTTGAGTGCAGAATGTCTACCAAAAAAACGTGACGAGCAGTGGGGACTGACCAGACGACGCGAAGGAGACTGGAGTGGGCTGGTGTGGGACATGAGGGTCGCTGTGAAAGTGCGGCCTCCTCGCCCCTCCCCCAGCTGGCCCTGCTGTCGTCGGGCCGCCTGCTGACGTGGGGGGCGAACCCGCAGAGCCTGCGGCTGCAGGCACAGTCGTCACGCCGCTCCCGCCTCCAGGCGGTGGTGGCCCAGAACGAGCTGCTCTCCTCCCTGGGGCCCGGCAGCAACCTGCGCAGCCCCAACCCCCTCGCACAGGTACCCTGGGGGCCCCCGGGGGGATTCTGTGCACAGACGTGAGGCTCCCTCTGTGTGCCTTGGGTGCACCGATGCCGCCAATTGGCCGTACGATGACTCGGTGCTTTGGCAGCAGCCACCACATGCCAGTCAGAAAGGTGGACCTGGCAGGCTTACCACGGCAATTCAGATAGCAGTGAGCCAAGATTTGCTGATGCATCAATGCTGACACCATGGAAGCTCATAAAGCATTACCTAGTTTGGTGGTGGTCCTGGCATATAAGCTTTGTTGGCCAGCGTAAAACAGATAACATGACGCGCATTCTATCTTTACAGGGCATCAAAGATAGAAAGGATGTTAGAGAACAGGGACAGTTAAATAGTCCCCTGCTGAATGGGGCTTGCATGCCATCTAAAGAGTGCTCGCAGAGGTCATGGCAGCATGAACGGTCAGTGTCCGGCTGAGTCGGCTTCCCTTGGTAGGGTGGGAGGTGAGTGGGCTTGTGCAAAAACAGCTCAGCTCAGCCAACAGGATCCAGGGTTGCGGGCTGGGGAAATGGAGGGTAAAAAATGTTACCGTGATGAAAAGCCCGAGACCTGTGAAGGAGCTGCATTAGTGTGGGGGGAATCTGGAACTGCACAAAAATGGTGCTGCCTACTAGAAGGTGGGAGGGTCGGTTGACCAGCTCCAACCTGCATCATCAACAACGTGTGGCGGACCGTGTGAGACAGGCTGCAAAGACCCAGCGCTTCCTGGACTAACCCAACCACATTGACTGCTCCGTTTATTCCTCTTCCTCCTCTTCTACTAGGAGGGGCTCAAAGTTCTGGGAGCTTGAGGCTAGACTCTGAGGAAAGAGAATGGGGGCAGGTACGTTAGGGCTTTGCACATACTACCGGTAGGTTTGAAACATGGACTGCCGGGGTATCTGCTTGGACTTGCTGTAGCATGCGCAATCAGTTGTGTTTTTTTGCACCGCTTCAAGGCATAGCCACAGCTCGTAGCTGTCGCTGTAGTTTGCGTAATGCGTGCCCATGAAATTCACCCGGAGGCACAGTTGAAAACCACTGTCTTTTAGTGAGGTGTATGCTGAGATTTTGCGGGGCTTTGCGTGCCCTGGGCTTTGTGGCATCTTTGAATTCTGCAGAAGGCCACGCAATTGTTAATCTGAGGCCAGGATTGGTGCCAATTTACCAAGCTTGCGTTCACTTGAACCGGAAGGGCTGGTCGTGCGCATGATGTCGGGGGTCACCAATGCAGGCCCTGCTGCATGGCCACCAGCGGCACCTGTCGCCCACTGAGGTGGACCTGCTGACGGTGCGGGGCCCCCTGGTGAGCATGGCATGTGGCTCTAACCACGCCCTGCTGCTCACCCGTGACGGAGAGGTCTACGCCTGGGGGCGCAACACCGAAGGCCAGCTCGGCCTGGGGAACCGCAAGGACCAGGTGCGCTGTTTGGCTCTTGGCCCATCCCCTCAATCACTTGCCTTGTACTTGCTCCACTCTGCCTTTCCTTTGCCATTCTATTGGAAACCTGTGTACCTTTGTGCTGCTTTCTCTCTGTCAGCCTAGTTTTCAATGACAAGTACAGTGTCGACCGTGAGGAAACAAAAAGAAGCCTTCTGGAAGAAGCATTAACTAGCATAGTCATGAAAAGTACCGGCCTTGCAATGTGTGTGTTTATGAGAATTTGTCTGGCGTTCTTGCTCAACTTCAGCATTTTGCAGAGAAGCTGACATAAGCGTGTGTCTCGTAGCAAAGCGAGTTACGATTTGCAGGGGTGAGACAGCCACGCGTATTGCGCAGTTTTAATACAAATTTGTTTTCCTGCGCCAGCCTGCTCCAAAAGCTTGAAAAATTGCAAAAATTGCGCCAAACTGCTCTGAAAGAGTATGAGAGCCAAGGATTTTAACGCTCCCGTCAATTCCAGTAGGGGAAAATGCTTACTGACGGCATAATTTTCGAGCACCTAGAAGGTGACGCTGATCATTCAATAAAAAACCCGTATAAAATTATCCACGGGATAGTTTTTTCGAAAGTCACAATGTCAGGTTGCACATGTTATATTGTGCGAATTTTTAAAGTTTTCCCATATAAAGTTTTCACGAGCTACTTGTGCAAGTTGATTTTAAAGCAGCAATTTCGGGAGCGCCGCATCTCCAGAATGACATTACTGGGCGCCGCCATCTTGGTGCGGTGAAGATTGGAAAACATGGCCGCTGGGCGAAGCAGTTTCTCGTGGTTCAGGCAGAGTGCTCTTCGCCGATTTCTACCGCGGTTTTGGTTATGGGGGTGGCTGGGTTTACGTTTGACCTGTTGCGGGAAGTTACGCGACTCGAAAGACGGGGGTTCATCAAAAGCAACGGGGTACCCGCAATATCGCCGTGTTTTGGCCTTGAGTGTGAGGCACGGTGCATGCTTGAAGTGAAATTTGGGACTCATTGCGGCGTTATAAAGCGCAGAGTTTTTGTTGCTATACGCCTCGAGCTTCGCGATCGCTGCGCCGCCTGCCGCCGCTTCTCCGCGGCGTTGACGGGATTTGCGCTGCGTGACTGATAGGGGCTCGTGCAGTGTTTTGGTTCTATTTCGCTTCTTTTCGCCTTTCCGCGCCCTAAAAAAACTTGTTATGGTGACGACTATAGGCAAAGAGTACGTTTAGGTCACTTAAAAAGCAGCTGCGTCTTCGCAGAGTACGCGATCGCCTGCAAGAGCTACCCGGGGACGCGGTTCTGCGCGCTTCGTCGCCGCTCTTCCGTGCGTCGGCGGCGGCAGCAACATATCACCCAGGTCACCTCCAAAACATCAGGCACAAATGAATTCTACTGACGCCTCGTTTAGACCTGATACTGGCACAATGAGAGGTCGGCTTTATTTTGCAGCGTGGACAACGAATGCGGCTTCGTTTCGGATATATACGCCGCAGAAAAATATGTTTCGGGGATGTGATTACCCAACCCCGGACAATAACTTATGCCTTTTATAAGAGTATAAACCATGCGAAAATGTAAAGTATATTCCAAGCCTGTGCGTCGTTAAATATGTGCCCGCACACGCCATATAGCAAGAACCAAGGAAATGAAACCACAGAAAAATAAATGCTGTGCCAATGCGGAATTTAGAAACATAATAGCTCTAACGGAAACGAAAAAAAAAAAACAGTGCAGCTTCTGGCATGTTAAAGACGTTCGTCTAAACTTAAGCCAGGTAGGTTTCACTAGACCAACTATACGCGAAATGCACTGCTATTTCGCGAGAAATCGGTGGGGGGGGGGGGGCGGGGAGGGGAGGGGGACGCCGTGTACAAATGCGGAGCGGAATCAAGCAATGAACGTTTTAGTAATCCCACACATAAATCTCGCGTTCACTTTCCTTTTGTTTTTCTACTTTAACGAAGAGCTGATCGTACGGCGGACGCATTTTTGGAAGTATACAGGGTAGGCTGTTCAATAAGCGATGAAATGTGTCGTTGGAAGAGTGTGGTATGTGATAAGGCCCTCTGATTTCAGTTTCTGGTTTATTCTGGAGGCTCCCTGTGCCATATGACGATATTTCGAAGAAGCATTTAGTCGCGGACACGGATTATATTCTAAGCCCGTCTCCGCGCTGCTCGCAGAGGATATAGGTAGCAGATGAAGGTCTGCGGGCGCGCATCTCACGACAAGACGACTCTGTCGTGTGCTGATCCCCGAGTATAATTATGCATTGTCCATGGTACTTTTGTTGAATATTCCCGAATTTAACTCAGACTGGCTTGTAAATGGTGGTGATCAATATCTGAGGTATAATATTGGCAAACGTAACTGGTGTGCTGTCAGGTATGAGTGCTCCGCTGATTATGTAAGCGCACAAAACCGATTTAAATCGTAGTGTATAGCCGTAGCATGAACATCTGAGGAACCGGTGGTTACGGAGACACGGCTAGTAAATTCAGGTCAGTGTAACTACAGTCAGCTCCATCATACGCCGGTTCGGCGACGCTGGCCTGTAACACACACCTGGCGCTTATACAGACTGAAAATACCACACTAAGAGCGCGTCGGAAACATTCACACTCTCGTAAACACACCCCATTTGCGAACAGAGTGACTGCTCCACACAAACACGAATTTCAAACGCCCACAAACGGTAAATCTCAGTCGTGAACGTGCTGCAAAAGCAGCGGCGGCACTGGGGAGCGGGGTGCGGACTCCCGCGCCTGCTTTCGGAACGGGCCGCTAGGGGGATTTCGGTGGCGCCCCTACAGGCCGCGCTCGAGGCGTATTGACCGTGAGCTTGCGAGCGGCGGGAGTGGGACGATGGACACTGCAGAAGTGGCGGTGCAGGCTGCATCACCGATAGCAGGACGGGCTATTATCGCACTCTAGTAATAATGGTTCATCTATCAGAATTGAAATTTAATGCCAAAAGAAAGGTGACTAAACATACAAATACTCTAATTACGATTGGGGCTTGAAATGGGAGGGCTGGTGGGGTGCGACGACTGTCACCTCGCTTTGCGCAACTTTTGCCGTGGCTCTCAGTTGTGCGTAACGCCGAGTCTGGGATTACAAAAATAACAACTTTGGCATTCATGGGATAATAAAAATTCCTTAAAATTGCTTAGTTTTTCAATTCGATATTTTCAACGGAACTCCACGTTATCTATGCATAGAGCCCAAGAATGTAAAAATGGTTTGAAAAAGGTAGTGTAGTTCGTTCCTTGTGATACTCAGGCAGAAAAAGCTCTATTGAAAGGCTGTTTCAGTGTTATGTGCGTTCAAAACCGATTAAAAAGCACACTTCCCCCCCCCCCCCCCCCCCCTCCCCTCCGAGTGGCCAAAAATTTGATTTTTTAGGCTCCTAAGTTGACATTCTATTAGTGACCAGGAAGTTCTAAACTCCTCACTTGCTGCAATCCTCTCCTTGAGCCTTGAATAAGGCATGGTACTAAACCCGGATAAAACCGTCTCCCTCCGCATCACCAATAAACGGAATCCTCACCAATTTTCGTACTCACCAAGTTCAGGAATAGTATGAATATTTGGGCATAACTTTAACAAATAATTTAAAAGCTGGAACTCGCATGTTACTAACGTTTCTTCCTCTTCCTTTCGTAAATTATGTTTACCTCGGCATAAGCTTCGAGACGCTCCAACTAATGTTAAACTGCTTGCATACATAACGCTAATTAGACCTAAACTTGAGTATGCTTGCGTTGTTTGGGACCCTCATACATCAAAGAATATTGACTTATTAGAAAAGATCCAAAGGAGAGCTATTCGGTTTGTTTATTCAAAATTTCATCGCACAGATTCGGTTTCCGAGCTCATGCGTGACAACGGAATTCCCACCTTGCAGTCCAGAAGACAGTTTCTCCGCCTTAAATTAATGTATTTACTTTATCACCAAAATTTTGCTTCGGACTGTAGTTCTTTCTTGAAACCCCTTGCTACTCGCCGTACTCGTCATTCCCATTCTCTGTCCTTAACCCCTATGTTCGCTTCCACCAATCTGTTTAAATTGTCTTTTTTTAACCCCGCACAATTAATGATTGGAACAATACACCCGAAAGTTGTCTAAACTCTCTTGGTTCATTTGAGGCAAATGTTTAGTTGTGCCTTTGTAGTTGCCTCTAGCGTTCACTGTTTTATACTTCAGTTCTTGTTTCTGCTTTTTGCTGTTTGCTGTTTGTATTTGGTTGATATTGTTACCACATTATGCCCCTCCTGCTTGGGCCTACATGGCCTGCAGTATGCCCTTAAATAAAAAATAAATAAAATGAAATAATAAATGCTGTTCTTCTGCTCCAAATCAAGGTTCTTCTGCTCCAAAATCGAAATTTCGCTGCTCCCAAATTTGGTTCAGCTGTCTCACCCCTGGATTTGGGATAACTTGTGCACTGTGGATTGCATTAAATTACAAACGGTGTTCGCAATCTGCTCAGAATTTTAAACACTGTTAAAATCGTTGTTTTCGCATACAGTTAAACCTCGATATAGTGAAGTCGTACTTGGGGGCGGAAATTTCGTTAAATCGAGAATTTCGTAAAATCAAGGTTTCGATTTTGCAGTTCATTTAAACAGTTATTACGGTTTCAAAACCTTGCCCAGTGCTTGCGTGTTTTCTAAAGAGTGCTTGCGTGTTTTTTAAAATTGTGTTTAATTTAAAATAATTTAAATTAATTTAAATTAAATTTGTAACATGTGCTGAATCTACACTTTCTTATTATCTTATTGATGGCGCCATCGACGGAAGTCTGCCCCCTGGATGTCGTATCTACGTGTCGTAATTAACAGCTGTGCAACCAGTAGAGGGGTCGCAAGTACTCAGAACTTAGAGTGGGAGGGGGAGAAGGCAGGTGGTGTGTAGAAAAAGCGTGGAACATATTGGTACTAAGTGGAGTTGTGATACGGAAACATCTCTCGAAGCGTCCCCCGCGTGCCCCTGGCGTGGTTGTTTTGGCACTACCTACAACTACAGCCACTAAATAAGCTACTCACAACTAGCCTGAATTAATGAAAGAAGCAGTTGTTCATGCATTTCCAATCATTAGGTTGATTTGAAACTCAGTGTTGCCTTCAAAAGCACCTATCCCCAGTCATCATTTTTCATACAAGACTCCGCATTTTCCGTGCGCTCTGCACCAAGGAGCAAGCTGCTTTCGACTGTGTGGATGTAGCGCCGTGCACTATACAATTGCGTGGTATGCAGTACCAGCAGTATGCATAATGCAATGTGTGCTGTCGTATGCAGTCCCAAAGGAGAAGAAAAAAAAGCTCGGGGCCACATCCCCGCGTGATACGAGCAGAGATACTGAAAAAATTTGGCATGCCAGCTCACTGATTAGCATTCATTGCGATTTTGAGCCAGCAAGTTTCGTTTACAAGTGGCGAGAAAGTGGAGGGCACTTTTAGAATCACTATTTGTTAGAACTGTAGTTGGCTTCTGTAATACATGCAGCACAGAACAAAATTCCCATTCTCCAATTTACGGAACGTAGTGCCATTTGTGGCCCGAAGTGCGGAAAACGAAGTGTTTCTCTAGCAGCCAGATGTCTGAATGTGGTCGCTATATTTTGTATTCTTGTTCTGCAAACAAATCCTTAGCGTATCTTCGCCGTATGACAACTTGATTCCATCGGGTACCAGTTACCCAGCGGGTGCTGTCGAACCAGTTAATCAGGCCCGTGACGGACGCGAAGCTGCGCCAAACGAACCGCCTCCGAAGCAGACGACAAATTCAGCCGGAATGTGCCTCGCCGTCGCGCCTCGCGAACTGAGCAGCTCGGGAGCACGGGGATTGCTGCGCCATTCGTAGCGCCATCTACGTTGTGCTGCATGAGTGAGGACATTAAGGGCCCATCGGAGAGAGCGAAGTCGGCGCTCCTGTTTATCTTGTTCCGACCTTTTTTTGTGCGCCTAGTGCGTGCCGTACGATGGGCCAGTACATGAGCCACACAGCCGGATTAAACTGAAGGTGGTGGAGCATGCGTTGATGCACATGAAAACCGTGCGGCTGGGCGGCACTTCGTGTACGCTACAGGCGGAAACGAGGTTTTTGGGCGGGGAACAGGGGTCGCCGTGTGTTTCATGGGTCCAAAGAAGGGAAGTTTCCCGGTGTCGGAAAAGAAATTTTGGAGAGGCTTGATGGCACACAAGACGGTGCGCGTGTGCCGACAACAATGTGAGGCGGCAAGCGACTTTAGTAAGGAGGACAGCTCCATGGCGATTAGGGACCCACTAGCATGTTGCGAATAAAAAAGATTTGATTACATAATTACCTACATGTTTTTACGAAAATGGCAAGGCTCTGACAGTGCTTCTCTTAGCAACTTTTTTGTATGAAATTTTAACCTTTAAAACTGTTGCAATTTTTTCCCGCATAATGAACCCTCCCCCCAAATTCGTGCCCAATTTTCTGGAAAAAAAAGTGGGTTCATTACGCGAGTAAATACGGTAGTATTCTGGAAACATTGAGCTTAAGAAAACAAAAGAAGATTGTTTAGATTGTGCGCACACAGCTAGTAAAATGCTATTATTTGCTCATCATCTGTAAGAGGAAGAAGTTTACGCCAAGGAATGTCAGGAGTGGCGGCACATTCTCTCTATCTCTTGCTGACCTGACTGTTGTGCTCCCCTTTCTGCAGAAGTGCCCCCAGCTGGTGTCCCACCTGGGCACCACCAAGATGTCGCAGGTGGCCTGTGGCCGCGACTTCAGCATGGCCCTGGACACCCAGGGCAAGCTCTGGGCCTGGGGGCAGAACGACGGCGGGCAGGTGAGCGAGGGGTCCTGCGGGGGGGGTGGTCCGCCTCGCAGGGAACGCTTGCAACCCCTTGCAGTGCCGCTGAGGGGGCGCCATATGTAGAAATATGCGTAGCAAGAAGAAGCGAGGCCTCCGCAACGTAGCAGGGACAGGGAGGTGACTGTGACAGCTTGGTATATGTGGGCAGCCAAATACCACTACCTTGCCACTCTGTGTGTGCGTGTATGCCAACATGGTTTTACTGCTGCCTTTCACTGGGTGTCTCCTTTCTGAAACGAGGTGTGTGAAATTGCACCTTGCAGAGGGATTTTAAAGGCTGCTTTACCCGATTGATTTCCCTGTGAAGACAGCAGTCCCACCCCAGAACAATCTTTCTGACGCCATTTGGATTTCTACATAAGTGTGATTCACTACGCCAAACACAGTCGCAATTTCTAGTTTCTAGTGGGCAAATGTTCGGTGCCTTTGGAATACACAAAAGTGCTCCTCATTTCATGCTTGCCTCAGCTCCAACATCAGCATTCACTTTGGCTGAAGCATGCGACTTTCCCAAGCACTCCCGGAATTCCCTGGTTAGGTTTAGAGGGAGGTTGGGTGATGCAAGCTGCACCATTGCTGCCGCCATCAGTGCCGTCAGGATGGTGTCTCATCTGGATTATGCCGTGCAAACGGGACAAAGACAACACGAACGAAAAGATCACAACTGTCTGTTCTATTTGTGCTGCATAATCGAGTTGACACCCCACCAGCTCACCCAGTGTGCCGTCTTATAGCAGAATGGAGTTGATGGGACCAAGGAAGGTTACTGAGGGGGGTGTGGGTGCCATGCTTTTTCACTTCACGCGTGCTAACTCGATTGGGCCCTCAATTTGCATGATGGAAAACTAGGCCCAAAATTATGTTCTGTGTAAGGTAAAGCACTAAGGATTAGGCCTTAAGCATGGGTGACAAGTTCTCTTCCAGAAGCAAGGGCAAAGTGCCTGTTGTCGGTAAAACCACTGGGCACCTCCTGCCCTCCCCCTGTCATCTGAGGATTGGATTGAGGGTACTTTGGCTTCTTTCCCTCTCTCAGGCACCCCAATTGAACGGGCAGTGTTATTCTCATGCTTCTAACTTTTTATGTCCAAATTCACTCACAAAATAATTGGCCCTATGCATCATTTTATTTAACCACGCCTTACCCAAACAGACCCTGTACAACTAACTTAACCCTTTGAGGGTCGAATTTTTTTGAAAAAAAACTTTCCCTGGTGGTCAACTTAGTTTATTGCGGATTTGGAATGTACAAAATGTCTAAAGTCTAGATTAAATGGTAAAAAATTATCAGGAACAGTATTTTGGGGTCAGCATCACTTAGAACTGAAAAATGTTCAATAGTATTTCAGAGTGTGGTATTCCTTGAAACACGGGTCTACGCACAGTGCCTTATCGCAGTCTGCACGCATAAAGCGCATGTACGAAAATGAGCTGTCTTCTTCCGAAGAAAGACTGTCTTCCGATTCAGACTCGGTGAAAGGAGCAAACTCAGAGTCAGAAGAGTCATTGCAGTCGGTGTCATCAGAGCGGGCAGTTCGTTGGGCCATATCGCCGCTTTGCCATGCATCTGAAGAACTCGAAGGCAACCCAGTAAACGAGGAGAGCGAGAGTAACTCGTGCGCGCCAGTGATAAACAAGCTAATAGCAGCGCGAATATAGATAGAAATCAACTTCCGCCGCCCCCGCAACGGAGTCTCCGATTAGGTTACTTCAGTTCCAAGCAAGGAGGGCAAGAATACCTAGTGAGCGTGGGTAATAACAAGATAAGAGCAGCACCAATATAGATCGAAATCAACTTCCGCCACCCCTGATAGCGAGCGCCGATCAAGTTTCGCGCGCCTCCGATGCAATCACGTGGCGAAACTGAAACCACGAAACGCGTTGACACATACAGACGCCGTAATGCGCCGAAGCCAGAGAGTTCTGTTTTTCACCGCATGAAGGTAGCACAATCAAATTTCAAACACTTCTTGTAAGTCCCAGGAGGTGGCAGCACCTCCCAGGGAGCATGCATCGTTAATATGGCACGAAATTTCAAACGGATGCTCGAAATCGTACCCGTACGGCAAAGACCTTGCGGGATGGAAAACCGCTGCAGTACACGTACGGCAAAAACCCTCAAAGGGTTAATAAGACGGAATGCCCATTTCTCTTGGTACTTTTTGGCCGAGTAGCCAATGTGCCATGAAACAGTGCGGTCACGTGAATATTTTGCTGGGTGCAAAATAGTGTCGATGCGGAAACTCTTCAATACAAAATTATTTCACTTCAAATTGGAGCAGTAAACTTGAAGTCCCTTGTTTTCTCCATGTGCCTGGTTTCAACCTCTTGGCTTTCACTGAGAATCTGGGCACATGTGTGTGAGAGACTTGCGTAGCAATGTATGGCCAAGTTCACAGCATTATAGTACATGGAAGCAGCGTTCTCCAGTGCTTTTACTGGCCATGAAACTTCGGCCTCTTGTAGGGACAGCGCGTGCACCACTGCCGGCACCACCCACCTTCATTAAGTGGCTGCAATGCTTGCCCGGTTTTGGCATTCCATCACCCCGCTCTGATTTAGCTGGATTTTTTGTCCCTAGTCGTCCAAGCTTCGTAAGCACACATAGCCTGCCTTTCGTGGGTGAATTTCTTTTTCTTCTTCTTTTTTTTTTAATTTGCCCCTTACGTGCTCCTACCACGGCCAATGACTGCACCTTGTCATCGGGCTTTAATAATTAACATCACCATGTTTACGAATTAAAAAAAAAATCCCACGGTTATTTTTACGCAGAAGTTATAACCATGAGAAAGACAAAAGCTCCGTAATCCAGGGCTGCAGCTACTTCATAATGGAATGAAAAAAGCAAGGACACTTTGTTCAGAGTATACACTTAATAATCTGATTGCGCTATGCGCATGTCACGCCAGATAAAAAATAACACTGAAAGCGAAAGCCCAATACATACTTGCAACGATGTAAGACCGTTGCAGAAAGACAAGGGACCGAAACACAGAAAGACAGGCTGCCCCGTGTCGTCTTCCTGCAGCAGCGCTTTTAAATCCTTGAAAATATGAAGGTGCAAGCAGGAGATTCAAGTAAATTTTCTCACGTGTTAAAAAAAAGGCAAAGCCAAGCCTACAAAAAGAAGGAAGACTAGCGTGATCCATAGTGTGCAATAAATTTATTTCTTGTGTTATAATTTCCAGCACACGGGCAGAACTGAATATGGAAAGCAAGAACACAAAGACAACATTACAGCCCTTGTTTTGCGGGCTAGCCTGGGCAGAAGGCAGTGCAAATTTGCAAGCAGGTAATTAAACCACAGCTTCTAAGTTGCACATCAGGCATTATGTTCAGCTAGTGTTGTATGCGATAGATCCAGGCCGCTCTCAAAAGGGCACCCCGCTCTGTTAGCTCGGTTTTATCCCTCCACATTGTGGGCATGTTGCTGTCTTCATCACACGCTATTGCTTATTTTATTCCGGCGTGAAAAAATGCCGCTGGGAAAGAAGGGAATCACTTCAGCGGACGCTTCCACAAAGTGGGTGCAGCAACCGAAAGCAGCTGAAACTGTACGAATGTCAAGCAAAACATGTCCAACAATGCCCACAACGACATGAACACAAACACTTTTGTTTGCAGTTAACTTTTTCGGGACCGCAGGAAAAAGTGATGAAAAAGGGAGGTCTCGGTACAAATTTTTTATTACATAAAGCAAAGGCACCATGCTGCCTTAGCATATACCAAAATGCAGCTAATTATATGTTCTTTGACATACAATACCAAGTTTTACTTCAACACTGACGATAGAACCATGAAAAAATCTTAAAGTAAGAACTTCGTAAAAAAACTACAGAAAAAGATAGAAAAAAAGCGTAAATATAAAAATATTAAAAAAGGATAAAATTATTTCAGGATATACAAAATCTAACACAATGCTTTGTTTCTTCATCGCGAAAGTTTGATGTGGCTACCTGTAACTGGTTTTTTTATTTGTGTGTGATCTCTTTGGCCGTTGCCCAGGTACACGCCGGGCTCTCGTCTCGGCGAAAACTTGATCCGTTTCTGCGCTGGTGGCAGGAGATCACCACCATAGGTAGTTAACACCCTAGCGAACAAATATAAACCAGCCAGAACATATTTCGAGCGCACATACCTACTCCAGAGCCAATTGAAACCGAAACCAACACCCACCTTTGAGCGCGATTTGATGTTCCAGGCTGATTGACACCTGAATCCTCACTCGAGCTGAAATCCGATCTCTAAAGCCGCATTCCGACTCTTCACTGCCATTCTCATCGTTAAAATCCACAGTAGAAGGCGAAGATATTCCAGACGAGACGAGGCGGATTTCTTATCGCGCTCGCGCGAGTATGACGCCATGTTTGTTTACATTCGAAACCACTGCCCGTCAGAATAAAATATCTGATGCGTTGCCGCCTGGTGATAAAAAAAGAAACTTCACAAAAGAGAAAACCCCAGTTTTCAAACTATCTTCTAGATGTCGCTAGGTTTTCCATCGAGCGAAAATTTGTATTCTGCAGGCTCGCGAAACCATCGATCATATGTGATTGATGGCCTATGGAGCGGTCCCGAAAGAGTTAATTGTGTAATCAGCTCTTTGACATCGTTTATCTGGTGATGTTGTCAGCACCCGAGATCGTGGCTTGAAGGCTGGAGAGAGGCTGGAATGGGGCCGCTCTGGATGGCGCTGCACTTGTTGCGCTGCAGTGACACCGTGTCAAATTTGACACCGAGTTAATCGCCACAGGTGGTGTGAGTGGCATCAAAATGCTTCTTGGATACACGCGTATGGGCCACGAGGCCCGCGCTTGCACTTGTAGTCACTTGTACGATCATCGTTCCTATCTTGTTGCGTAGTGGGCTTGAAGCACGTCACACTTCGCGTTGGACGCGCTTTCTAAGCATATTTTCGTGGTAATCTTCGTCGTTTGAAGTTAATTGTTAGTGTGTCAAGCACAGTTTGACCTCATGGGGACCGTATAACAGTATCAACTGTGGTACATTATCCGCAAACAACTTTAGCAAGGCGGTGTACGACGCATGTGGCCAAAGTGCAAGCTGCGGCTCATTTCCCTGATCAACGGTGATCGCCAAGCTAAGTTTCTAGATTCTTCTTGTTTGCAAGAAATCTATAAAGCAGGAAATCATAAAGCATTTATTTCTTGCAGAAATGCTCCGCACACACACCCGTCATGCCTGCCTGCACGGCTGACAGAGCGGCTCGAACCGACAAAGGTCGCAACAGCAACTTGTCGCCGCTTTTTAATTTCACCATTACTCACGGAAAAGCAGCTCTACATTGGTGAAAGTGGGTGTTAGCGTGGTGAAAAAATGTGCTAGGTAGTGTCATCAGCTGTGGTTTTCAGAGCAATGCTCAAATATCTGCCGCGATCTATGCCGTCTGGCCGCGGAGGTCGTTCCTGGCACCGCCAGCCCGTTTGCGTGCGGTGTGGCAAGCGGCCGAAGGATGGCGATACCTATGCACAAGAATCGGCCAAGGTTGGGGCAGATATCTTGATCATCGATCGCTTAAACGGCAATCACCGCGGATAAAGAGTTACACATACGTGAAAGGGGGTGACAGTGTGGTGAAAAGTTGTGTTAGGGACTGTCATTCGCAACTGTAACGATAGTGGCAGTAAAGCATCTGCCGCGACTCTAAGCCTAAAGTTCCCAACATTCGATTATATGCATCCAAAGCCAGCTGCAAGCTGTTGGAGAAGACCCTCCCGTTGCGCGCGAGAGAGTTGCGTTTGGGTTCCCATAAGTTCCTGGACGCCAGGCTCTCCTATTCTAAAACTCCCCATTACCCCGAATCATTAATGATGTGTTTCACCTCATACACAGCCTCGCCTTCTGTGAGCAGTCGTGAGTTTCGATATTGATGCTAGAGAAAGGCAGGCTCACTGTAAACAGACAAAAGCCCACGTTGCAATTGTAAATTCCCGCGCCGTGGTCCTAATAAAACTAAATACAGTTAAACCTCGATGTAATGAACTTCAATGTAACGAAACCCTCGATGTAATGAACCATGGAATTTTTTGTAACTTCAAGTGTATGCACAACCATATATTTTCACTCTCTGTATAACGAAGTCCCGTTTGCCCAAGTTTCAATGTAATGAAGTTTCATGGAGATTCAGGCACGAAATTTCAATTGTAGAAGTAGATTTTGGGAGACGCAAGTGCTGAAACGGGGTCTCAATAAAACGCGAACGGCGACACGGGCCGCCCAATGCCGTGGATGCAACGAGCCACGGAGTTTCAATCAATCAATCAATCAATCAATCCTTTATTGGAAGAAACCAAAATACATCGTGTGCTACAGGGACAGAGACTAAAGGCTAAATCGCCTGACGAGGACTCTGTCCCTCTGCAGTTCAACAACGTTGTGTGTACATTTTACGCAAAAGATATTGACAAGTTGGGTATCTGTACAGAGCAAAGTTTGCCAAAAAAAAAAAAAAAAAGTTCGTGAGCGAGCTCCTTGCCTACAAACTGCGTGGCGCGTATACACGGCTGGCGCACTGTTTCTGTTTCTGTCGAAGCTTAAGCATCTACTCAGGCCATCAGCGTGAACCGCATGGAGCGTTTTCTCCCCGCAAAAATGCACCCCGCAAGCCACAGGCACGCTGACGCAGCTGCGGAGACGACCCTCGCGATGCGGGTAGCTCCAGCTACTGCTTCTAACTGCTCGCTGAAATGCAACTCAACGGTCAAACGAGAGGGGCATGCGAGAAAGAAAGTGGATAATGCGGGTGAAATTTTCACTGCAAAACGTCATACGTGCCTCTTACAAAAGCGCCCATCAAGTATCCTCTGCAGTGGTAAGCCTAATCGTTTCTGGTGCCGCCACTGCATGCCACCGCTTTGCCCTTCGTTCGAATTCGCTCATCGTTCCAGCAAGCATTTGTGAATGTTTATGAGCATTGCGCCCACATTTTTTTCACGCCCGAATCCGCGATTGCGCGCCGGCAATGGCTTCTGCCTTGGCCAGAAAGCTGCTCGCGCTGCGTGCTGCAGTGGGAGGATCCTGACCAGTTTCGCCAATGGGGAGGTGCGCACTCTATGGCAGGAGCTTCGAAGCGCTCTGGGATGCCGGCTGGCCCCGCCAGAGATGATTAGGTTACCACTGCAGAGGATATTTGATGGGCGCTCTCGTAAGCAGCGCATGTGACGTTTTACAGTGAAAATTTCGCCTGCGTTATCCGCTTTTTTTCTCCCATGCCCCTCTTGGTTGCCCGTCGAGTTGCATTTCAGCGAGCGGTTAAAAGCGGTCGCTGGCGCCACCCGCATTGTGCGAGTGGTCTCCGCGGCTGCATCAGCGCGCCTGTGGCTTGTGGGGCGCATTTTTGCGGTGAGAAAACGCTCCATGCAGTTCACGCTGATGCCCTCGTAGAGAATTAATCTCCGACAGAAACAGTGCGTCAGCCATGTATACGCGCCACGTTTTCATTTGCAGGTAACGCTTCACGCGATGAGCACTTCATTATGACCGCGAATTTCAATGTAGCGAAATTTCAATGTAACGAAGTAAATTACAAATTTTACGGACTTTGTTACATGGAGGTTTAACTGTACAGCCATGTCTAAACCTGCTCGAAGGGGCTGAAAATTCGCGTTCATACCATTCATACACTGTAGATATTGAGGTGAACATATCAACCGTCGAGAGTACAGGCTACGGTAGTGATCATTAATCAAATCCGGGCAAAACTATAAAAGACATTGTAGGGGAAATAGGCACTGCTTAAAAGCAAAACTGCAGATCATAGCAGCACTTTTAAGCATGTGCGGCGCAGCGATCCGATCACCGTTCTCGCGTGTGGTCATTCATTTACCAGGCAATGCGAGCAGTACGCACGGTGAGATCACGAGTGGGCGACGCGTTTCCATCACTGTTGCAAGGGGTTTCCGTGCACACACAGTCTCGCACATGTCTTGTCACAAGTATTTCGTAATGAATTTACAGCGTACTTTTCTCGACATCAGTTGCATCGTCCTTGGCGTTAGCTGGCTGCGTACGAGCTTCGGGTCGCAGTGGCAGCAACTACCTAAACGCGGCGGTGTCGTCGGGAAGAAGCAAGTCGTTGATTGCTTGCCCAGATTATTCGGTCTGCAGTCCACTTTTTTGGGGTAATTTGGGTAAATCCGAATTTGGGTAAATAGTAATTTGGGTAAATCCACAAGGAGGGGGGAGACGATGGCCACAAAAAAAGAAAAAAAAAAGAAGAAAACACGTGGTCGCATACAGCAGACAGCACAACCTGGCGTCCTACAAGTGACGTCACTCGTAGGTGGCGCCACGATATGTCCTCGAGGTCAATACTTGGTGTCGAAGCTGCTGCCGTGGAATGGCGTGCTTCCATTTCTCATGCTTTGCTCCATTGCTGGGTAAACACGAGAGTGAAACTCTCTATTGTACGCTTGTACCAGAACAGCTGCCCAGAACATGACACGTGTGTGACATCGTCCTTTACACGCACTAATTAGGCTGCATAATAATAGACAGTATGAGAAGTTCTGAGGGACCAAACCTTTGTTGTGGTCACTCTGGCCAGCACTACGCCGCCCAGGCAGCCAATGGCAGCGTATGTGGCTTGCCCGTAGAGTTGCGGAGAAGTTCCATGACCAGTAAAGCATTGCAGGACTCTGACAAAGCAAACAAATCAGATTCCCTTTCTGAGGAGAAGGATGGTTGAAATGCGAAGCTGCGTCGGCCGTGTCGGAATGATGGCGCAGTCGGATAAACGTCGGCTTCATGACACGAGGGACGCAGGTTCGATTCTTGCCACGGGAAGCATTTTCTTTCTCTTGAGGCACTTGATGCGCAATAACCTAATCATTTTTTGGAACCCATTGTGTACAGTTGGCGTTCCTGCAGGGCTCTTTGGTGCAACATCGGGTGCCATCAGTGAGGCATAGAAAGCTTTGCTTTAAAACGCAATTGCAGGGTGTGGCTGTAATGGCTGCCTGTTCTGTTGCGATCTTCCTGTACTCTTCTTGTCCCATTGTACTCTTACTCTTGTGGTTGCGATGGCTGCCCCCCCCCCCCCCCCCCCCCCGAGCTGAACGATGCCCCCTTGCGTGTCCTCTTGTCGCACAGCTGGGCTGCAAGGTTCCCCCGGCAGCCGAGGACGGGCGTCACACGCGGGTGCTGTCGAGCCGGCTGATCACGATCCGCACCAGCCGCTGCCTCATCACCATCCCCCAGGGCCAGCGCACGGGGGAGCTGCGGCCCCTCGAGGTGGCCCCCCTGCCCCCCGAGGTCCTGAGGCCACCCCCCGACGACCTCCTCGAGCAGTCGGTGAGGGCGCTCCTCAAGGTCTCCGACTGTGCCCTTTGCTTTTGTTAAAGACGACGCTCTTTCTTGGCCTACTTGAGCCAGAAAACCTTGGTCTGCCTGTACCTCGATCCAGCCTTTCAGCCAAAAGAGAAAAGAATTCTTGAACAAGAAGTTTGCATAGACAAAGGATTTGCCAAACCACAAAGTCTGGAAACACACTCCATACTTGTCAGCATTGTTGAGCAAAACGAAAACTTTAGGCATATTTGAGGCAAAACATCAATACATGAGTGGTACTGGTGAGTGTCATTTTAAGATGGATGTGCGCTTGATATTTCTCACAGCAAATAAGAAAATATGCGTCGAAAACGATACTTTAATCACAAAACACAAAAAGAGCCCGTACCCGAGCCTACACCTCGTGGCGGCATACCAAGAAGTCAAACAGTAATGAACAGCTCCAGTAGACTATGCGCGAGCAGTGGAACATGAGAAAATTTAACGGACTGGAGCGAACCTACTCTGTGGTGATCGTGGTAGGGGCGAGGCAGGAAGGGCAAAGTGCGAGAGAAGGTAAGCGGGAAAGAGAAGAGATGTGGCAGCGGCAGCAGAAGGCTGTTGTCTTTCGACAACATTTGCATCCAAAGGGCTGAGGCAGCAGATGTTTAACACCCACCTCAGCCAGTAGAGCCTGAAACTGGGGACACTTTCCTGGATCTGCCGGTGTGGCTTTCAACATCTGTAAGGGTAGGTACGCTAATGAAAACCTTGTGGAATCTGTTGCATTGGCGATCTGTAGACCTCACAATTGGGCCATCCAGTTAGAAAACGTTGCGGCGTGGATTGAATGCGTTGCTTTTACGATGGGAATTGCTACCTGGTTGCTCTTGATTTAGGTTCTTGCACTCAGCCATGCCTGCATTAGCGGCGCGAGCGTGTCTGGAGTAAGTAAAGCCCGACTCCATTTTCCCCCTCTGCCTTCCTCCTCCTCCCCCTCCATGCAGCTGCGGCAGAGAGCCTTCCAGAATGCCTACCTGAGCCGGTCAGCACCGACCTTTGACCTGGGGTCGCTGGATGACCCCCCCTATGGTCCCCTGGCACTGCACACGGCCCTCGAGGTGAGGAGCTCCCTTCCTTGGCGTTCCACCACAGCCGTACCCAGTGGAGGAATGGTGGCTAGTGTACCGAAGGGCTTCTTGGTCACCACAACCACAATTGCTGAAGCACGATTACCCATACACAGTCATTTTGGTCGGCAGCATTAAAGGAGCCATGAAGACAAAACACAAGTTTGGTTCATTCAAAAGATTGCCTCATTAGAATCATACTGACACCACTTTTAACGTAAACTTCGCTCAAGTAAGCTACACAATTAGGAAAAAAGGGAATGGCACTAGCTCATTTCCTGCAACAGAACCAGCCAGCTCTGCGATTGGCAGAGGGCAGCAAAACCAAACGCAAATTAGGCAGAGCTTATAAGCTTGCCAAATAAGCTATTTGCGCTTAAATTTAGGGCACATTCTTTTTAAAGCAGTAAGAATGGTGGGATTGACAGTGGAAGTTACGAAAGCACACATAAACATAGAAGTACCGATACGTACTGCTGTTGGTACTGTGCGCACTATGCTTGGTTTAGCTGCACAGGACTGCGGGGCTTTGGGGTAGTTTTAGACAACACTGGCCAATTGACGCAAGCGACGATGCCTTACGGGACGGTATTTGTCGAGCAAATACTCTGTTTTATGAAACGGCTATTTTCTCCCTGAACAAAAACAAGCCAGGTTCAAATACGGTCAAAAACAAACCAGAGGCAGAAAACCGCTTGCTGCGGTATGGTGGTGCCATGTAGGTTCAACGGTAAACAAGGCTTGCCAATCGGCTGCAGAGAAGTCAGTTCCTGTGATGTCATTGCAGACCACGAAAACACATGATTTAGCAGGAAAATCAAAATTTTAACGTAAACTGATTAATTTCTCAGTGAAAATTACGGCCACCTCCCCTTGCGGGAACCCTGGTGTGATGCGACGTTGAAGGGGGTTCCATTGTGCCTTCTTTCCGTTTGGTCGATTACTCGAATCGCTTGAGCAATCGTCGGGTAATGAGAGAGAGAGAGAGAGAGAGAGAGAGAGAGAGAGAGAGAGAGAGAGAGAGAGAGAGAGAGAGAGAGAGAGAGAGAGTAACAGCGCGCCCGAAGGAGAGGAGACCGCGGAGAGAAAGGGCGCTCCACATGCGCACAGCGCGCTTGCGCCGCGCGCAGCGCCGCCCACCGGCGGAGTGAGGGAGCGCGCCGCACTGTGCGCGCCACAGATGTTGGGGGAGAGGGCGCGCTATCACGGCGAGAGGAGAGGGGGTGAGCGGAGGAGAGACGCAGCTGTGCGGATGTGGACAACGACGACGCAGAAAGGACAGGGCCGCCGGCAAGAGATGCTCCTCTCAACGTCGCATATAAAAAACATCGTTTGCATCCGGACAAGCGCTGGGCACACTATAAAACACGAAATCTTTCTAATGAAACAAACTTGTATTTTGTCTTTATGGCTCCTTTAAGCAAATACAGTATCATGTTTTAGGCACCAAATATTATCTACTAAGCATTGTCGTTGTTGTTTTGCCTCCTTCACCAAATTACTTTTTGCGGCGGTACAAGCAGTCCGTTTTTTGAGAAAAAGTGAAGTGATTGCATCTTTTTTATTGGCACTTTTCCAGCTGTCCACAGTATTAGAAATAAGCTATCATGCAATATGTTTCGAAAACAATGGATAATTCGCTTTCCTTTACCCTTTGGTTGAAATTTTGGCACAGAATCACTGGAACTTTGCGGAATGCGGAAGTTTTCTTCATTGAAACCAGAGGAAGTGTTGATGAAGTTGCTCCATTCAAAAGCTGGCGAAGCCCCTTCTTTCCAAATGTGTGGCACAGCATCTGTGACACAGGGGTGGGGGGGGGGACAGCTATGTATGCAAGTGGCTCATGCTCAACTCATGCTATGGGGAAGGTGCCTCTGGATGGCTGGTCATTGACAAAGCTTGCACACAGCGCCTGGATGGCACAGAACAGGCTTGTCATGTCCTACTCAAAATGTTCCAGCCTTAAAGGGACACTGAAGTGAATTTGTCAAGCTTTCGTTTTTGCTTGCACTGCGTAGAGTGGCTCAAATTAGCGCACTTTTCATCGTTTATCCAGTTGACAAATCGGTAATTATTTTACAAAGCGCGAAAGAAGAAAAACTACCATGCGCGGTTTGCGGCGGCCACACCAACTAAGGCTGTGACGTTGGGAGGAGGGGGCACCGTGATTGGGCGATGCCCAAGGTTATCAATCAAACAAGTTTTGGTTTCGGTTTCGGTTCTGTAAAACACAACCGATGGCGTTGTTGGATGGGCATTCTCAATATCTCAGTAATCATCATACCACGCTTCTGCCATGTTGTCGGCTGTAAAATGCATAAGATAAGCCTCCCAGGACGGCTTGGAATCGTAGCATTCACTAGCCTAGGCCTACGCAGTGCATGAATGCCCTCTGCGTCCCCGCAGACGCTCAAATGCCATGCACTTTTCCCCCATATTTAAAGCTTGCCTCACTCGTGCCTGTATCGTAAAAAGCGTTTTCGCACCAGGCAAAGGGTCTGTTGATTCTGGCCTGTGCCCACTGCCCGCAAGCAGTCAGTGCTTATGGCAACAGCAGGCCAACGAGAACTCGCTAGCGCGCCACTGCCAGCCTGTGCGCGTTCTGTGAACTAGTTCGTGGAGCAATGAACGTTGCGGCCCAAAAAAGGTGAACTCAGTATAGAAAACATCGGCGGAAAACGAAAAAGTTAACTTATAAAAAAAAAAGCATGTACCCGCGGGGATTCGAACTTGTGACTTGCAAAACACTTGTGATGACAACCTAGCGCTCCAGACCACTCGGCCACGGGCGAGCGCTTTTTTTTTTTTTTTTTTTTTTTCTTTATTGCACATTGAACAAACAGTCCCTACAATGTCTACAATGCTGTTCTAAAACGCATCAGTGTCGGTTTAAAACCCGCTCACCGAACTTCGGTTGGCGAAAACTATTATAAACATCGAAAGAAGACAATTCCTCCAAAATGGGTAGCCACGTAAGCTCCGGGCACTGCATATTAATGACTTCCTTCAGCATACTGACATTCTGAGCAAAGTACTTGCTGACAGTCTTCGCGTCAGCATCAGAGTGGCGCACCGCCATCCGACTCAGCCAGATGGCGTGTAGGCCCAAAAGCATTATCAGGTCGTACGGCACACTGTCATGTTTGTCTACGGGAAGGAAACGGATTCCATGTGGTGTCACAGGCAAGTCTTTTTCCAGGGTACGCTGAAGAACGTCCCAAAAAAAGACGGCATCCCAGCAGTCTAGGAAAACGTGGTCTATTGTTTCGGGTTTTTTACACAAAAGACATACTGTTGTCCATGGCACAAACAACCCTTTTTCAGCCATCCATGTTTTGACTAGAAGAGTTCCCGAATGAAGCTTAAAAAAGAATGTTTTCATACATGCTGGGACTGCCATCTTTTTGACGCGACACAATACATCTTGCCCTGGCCCAATGCGGTACATAGTTCTGTACAGCGGTACTGGAAAAAGAACATCTCTAAGATCTTCTAACAGACGTTTTCTTGAAACACTTGAAAGGTATTCAAGGGAAAACCTTACACAGAGGAATCTTAAAGATTCAACGGTTTCCTTCAGGTAACCTTTCAATGTGTAACGTTCATCAACACTGGAAACAACAAACTGCGGGAGTGAACCCACCAAGACACTTTGTAGAAATGTGCGCAGAAAGGCATCACTCGCATCGCGAAGAAACATAAATCTGCTGACAAGTTGTCGCAAAAACAGATGTGATAAGCCCACCCCTCCCGTTCGAACTTTACGAAAGAGATTCGTACGGCTGGTTCTTTCCCATTGGGAACCCCAGATGAATACAGCAAAAATACGGTGCATTTTCTGCACATTTACTCGCGAACAGTGTATTACTTGCATCACATACCATAGCTTTGCCAGGAAGAACATGTTGCAGACAGTGGCATGAGCGAACATTGATAGGTTGCGGCCTCCCCACCTCGTTGCTTTTTCACGCAATCTTACTGCTTCTTCCTGCCAATGCTTGCTACTATCTTGGTAGCACTCCAGCGGAGCGCCAAGATATCTTTTCGGTACCTGAAACCACTGGATGTTTTCAAAAAACTCTGGTTTGGTGGGCCATACTCCGTGCCACAGACCCGAACATTTTTCCCAGTTTACAGCACTACCGGTTTGTGCGCAGAAATCTTTTGTAATCTTTGTCACTTTTTGCACACTCTCTTTATCTGTAACAAACACTGCCACGTCGTCCGCATAAGTCAACAACCGCACTTCACTTGAGTTCAAACTAAATCCCCTAACTTCATTACTTTGGATTATTTTTAAACAAAAAGGCTCTAAAAACATGCTAAAAAGGAGCGGCGACATCGGACAACCTTGCCTAACTGACGATAACACAGGTACGCATTTGCTGACCTTTTTGTTTATAACTAACTGCGTGGTACACCCCTGGTAAGCCATATGCACTCCATTGTATAGCACTTCCCCCACATTTGCTTGTTTCATAATACAGAATAACACTTCGTGACACACTCTGTCGAAGGCTTTTTCAAGGTCAATCTGCATCATCGCAACGTGGCGGCACTGCCGACCTTAGAAATATAAGGTATGTAATCTGTAACCAGTTTACACTTTTATTTAGTTTTAGCATTCCAAGCAGCTTAGGTGACTATTTGTTGTTTTGCGCTCGTGCAGTAAGCATCCCCCAAGTTTCCACAATATCTCACGTCTAGCAATTGCATTTCTGAGACGGAAAAGCGTTCGCAGATGCGTAGTCGTGCTGCTGGCCGCTGTGCTTGTTCGCCCAGCGCAAAACAGTGCTTCCCGCACCCTAGTTTTACGCTGTACGGTAATAGTATCAGTTGATTTTATTTCCTTTGTACCTATATTGACTTCGCTGACTCTTCTCCCGCCTTCAAGAGGCCTTATATTTTCCTACTGGCGTACCAGTCAGCGAAGCGTCGCATGTGCGCTTGTGCAGCGCTTGTGTGAAGCGACCTTAACTTGGAGCTAGATACAGTGTACAAACTAACGAAGTAAAGAAAGGCACATTCTTCCATTCACAAATGTGTCCTGGCTTCGTTTCAACTGAGCGAACGAATTGCGACGACCCGTCAGCGACGAAACGCTGGGCCAACTGATTCTGTCTGAAGGCCGGGGAGCCGTGCAGTACTACAGCCAGTTGCGAGCTCGGCTCCTCCCGACGTCACACGAAAACGCCGCAGAAAATGGGCGAGCGTAAAGAGAGGAGGACAGCATTTTCGAAGTAATTTTTCTTCTAAATAAATATGCGTAAACGCGCCCAGAGTGGTCGAAACATGGCCTGGGGACTCCGGACTACAATTTGCGCTAGTAATCCCGTAATGTTTACATATCACTTCAGTGTCCCTTTAATGCACTTTACCACCAGGAACTCCAGCAGGACAAAAGCATCAAATGGTTGAGTTTCCCTTTCTGATGGCAAGCCAACAGTGCTTGACATCCTTGGTGAGACTGCCTTGTGGTAAGAGAGACCACAAGAGAGACAATGCCGGAAGCAGTGTTGCCATATGATTCAAAACCTGTCCCATTCCCGTGTGTGACTTGCCCTAGCAAGAATGGTAGAGGGGAAAGAATGTTGTCAGCACCCTCTTGAGCTGAAGGTCACTCATAAAGTTTGCGCTGCTTCCGCAATGTGTGCTGTGCCAGAGATTGCATGCCCTGTGGAGGCAGTTTTCTCCGTCAGCACCGAGGTTCTGTGTTGGCCGGGGAGTAAGTGTGGACGTAGCCAGGGTAATTGAAAGAGGGAGAGAAAACATGGCACGGCCAAGAGAAGTTGGTACCAGCCAAGGAGTGCCTGCAGGAAATGGTGGTGGAGTAAAGGCGGGGAGGTGAGGGGCAGTAAGTGGGAAGATGCTGTGCAAGCATCCATGGCCAGAGGTGGGTTGCCACGTGAGCGTTGTTTCGCTGATCACTGCTTCAGCAGCACTGGCAGCATATAGACCTGCAGCATTGCCCCTCACCTGTGACCCTTGCTCACGCACACTGCACCCACTAGCTGCCTCCCTGGCATGTGACCAGACATAGCATGGTGCAACGTGTGTAGCGGCTATTTGTGTGGCCCACATGGCCCGTGTATACTTGGGGCGAGCGTTTCATGGGATGGAATTGGTGGGATTTTGCAGGGTAAACAGTCTGAGAATGCGTGCGCATTGAGAAGTCTTCGAGGTAACAAAGCGCTTCTGCCTTGGCACTGAAGCAGGAGGGTGTGAAGGGAGCAGCGGAAGTGTCTTTACACGGCATGGTGTCAGGAGCAAGTAGTGCTGTGGAGCGCCGAGAGAGGGCACTAGGTTCACGGGGAGGCAGGGGACACTTGAGTCGGGAGGGTCACGATGTGGTGTGTGTGTGTGTGTGTGTGAGTGTGAGTGTGAGTGTGAGTGTGAGTGTGAGTGTGAGTGTGAGTGTGAGTGAGTGAGTGAGTGAGAGTGAGAGAGAGAGAGAGAGAGAGAGAGAGAACGCGCTCGCTCGTTCGTTCATTCGTCGCGAACCCTGGCAAGGGAAACAGAATTGCCTTTCTCTGGCACATAGCTTGTGGCTGTGTTTTTGTGTGTGTTATAGTATGTTTCTCTAAGATAATAACTCATGCAGAAACTCTCTCGCATTTTGCCATTCTTGGTTCTCCCATTCTCTCCTCATATTGTGCAGCATGTGAATCCATTTTGCCCGTATTTCTTTTTCTCCTTTGTTCTGCACGAAAAGAAGCTTGAGCCGAGGCTGCCATGGGGCATATGAAGAGAGCGTCCGAGCGGGAAACACAGTACTGGTTGATGACTAAGTCTGGGAAGTGGTGTGAGATTGTTTGTGGGTAGGGTGAGACGAAGGAAATGCAGAGGCCATGGCAACGTTGTGACGAACGCATACTTATTCTAGAAAAGCATGATGATGACTAGAACTGGAACATGCATGTGGTGACTTCGTCACTTCTTCTTCGTCACTTCTTCTCCTTGGTTTTCTGCATCTTGCCGCCTGCGAGATGCAATTGCAGCATCCCTCCATGGGGTACAAAAGCTGTACCGGTCTCCTGATTAACTGCCGGTCAGGTGTCTTCAGCAAACATGCCCTGACTAGGCCGTCCCTGCCTGGAGATATCTACTCCACTTAGCACAGCTTCCAATGGGCTCGGTGTGGCTTGTCCCCTAGTAAAACTGTGTCCCCTTCCTTAATTGTTGTGTTGGTTGACGACTTCGAGCTTGCGCTTCTTAATTCTGCTAGGCATTCCTGCTGCTATCTTTCCCACCACGCTGCTGTTCTTTCCCGGGAGTTCTTCCAAAAAGCTCATAGGCATGTTTCGGCGGCTGTGGGGTCTTGATGAAGTCTCTGTCTACCGCCTATGACGTCGGCCGGGGTAATTGGCAGTGGTTCGTTTGGGTCGTCGTATACATATGTGAGCGTTCTGTTGTTGAGTACCCCTTCAGCTTCCACAACGATTGTCTGGAGTTGGTCTTCTGTCATAAGCCGTCTTCCAATGGTCTTTCTGATGACTGACGTAAAACTTCTTATCAGTCTTTCATAAAAACCGCCCCACCAGGGTGCTAACTCGGCTATGTACTTCCACTTGATCTGAATCTTCGTTGGGAATAGACGCACTTTATTGTCCTCCATCCTCAGTATTTTGTTGATTTCTTTTTCTGGCCTTTTGAATGATCTGGCATTATCGCTGTAGATGGTCTTGCACATGCCCCTTCTGGCCACGAATCTCCTAAAAGCGTGTATAAAGCACTCAGAGGATGTGCTCTTCATCAGCTTGCGTCACCGCACACGTGAAAATGAAATGTACATCTTTTGCTCAGTGTGTCCTCTTTCCTCTTTAGCCAGGCGTTGCGCTGCTGAGCACGAGGTCGCGGGTTCGATTCCCGGCCGCGGCGGCCGCTTTTCTGATGGAGGCGAAAAGCAAAAACGCCCGTGTGTACGAGATTTCGGCGCACGATAAAGATCCCCAGGTGGTCAAAATTAATCCGGAGCCCTCCACTACGGCGCGCCTCATCGCCTGCGTTGCGTCGGCGCGTTAAACCCTACAATCAATCATTTCCTCTTTAGCCTACAGTGGTCCAGTGAAATCGTCTCCTGTGGCTTCAAAAGGAGTTGATAGGGTGATTCTGTCAGCTGGCAATGGCGCCATTTCCTGAGTCATCGGTCGAGCGCTGAACCTCCTGCATGTAGTGCATCTCCTAATGATCATTTGGACTAACTGTCGGCCTTGAACTACCCAAAACTTTGTTCGTAAACTGGTCAGCATTACACAGACGCCGCCGTGCATTGTCTGAGGATGCACATGTCCTACCAAAAGCTCAGAAAGCTTACTGTTTTTCAGCAGTACGATTGGGTGTTTCTCATTGAAACTCATGCCGCTTCGCTCCAGCCGTCCTTTCACTCTGATCACACCTTCAGTGTCCGTGAAAATTCCGATTCCATGTGATTGGGATGTGCCTTTCCTTTCCGTCGTGCCATTCCTGACCATCTCGCCTGGACGCATGAGTTCTTTTTGCTCTTGCCTGATGAAAAATAATTCCGCTTCGTTGAGTTCTTCTGCTGTTATAGAACTTGATGTTTTATTCTTTCGTAGCTTCTCAGCATAGGGTAGCACCCATGCGGTGATCTTTAGTGCCTTAGTACAAGATCCGAACCTGCTCACGTCAATAACTTCTTCTTGATTATCGCACGACTGACGTAAGCATAGAATGCTCCATGTTCGCGACATCCTTTTCTTCCACATTCTTTATCTGTACTTCATATGCTGGTCCCTCACGAGATCCTACAAGCCAAACTGGACCTTTCCACCAGGCTTCTGATGCAAGCAGTTGTTTCATTTTTATCCCTCTCGTCATCAGGTCGGCAGGGTTTTCCTCACTTTTTACGCAGCCCCATTGGTTTGAACTTGATTTCCTCTTGATTTCATTTACTCGATTTTTAACGAAAATGTCCTTGATTTTGCTTGATTTGACCCAGCGAAGCACTAATTGTGAGTCTGTCCAGAACTTGACGTCTTTGATTTTTCCGACAAAGTTGTCCACGATGTATTTGGCTAACCGTGCTGCGACCATGGCTGCCAGAAGTTCTACTCTTGCGAGTGTTACGTCCTTAAGCGGTGCAGCTCTTCCTTTACCCATTAGAAGCTTCCATCAGTGTATGTGGTCACAAGATATGCCGCTGCTCCGTGTGCTCTTGGGCTTGCATCAGAAAATACGTGCAGAGTCGATAACTCTTCCGCTTTTCCACAGGAGTGTGAGCATCTTGGTAACGAAAACCCATCCAGCACCTCTAGCTCTGAAATCCACTCCGTACAAGCTGTTCGATATTCGTCGGGTAAAGGATCATCCCAAGTGAATGAGTCTTTCCAAACATTCTGTAATTGAAGCTTTGCTCGTACGGAAAAGGGTGTCAATAGTCCTAGGGGATTGTACAATCTGGCAGTGGCTCGTAAAAGCTGACGCGCTTTTGTTATCTCTGCGACATCCATCTCCGAATGCCAGGCCGTGCTAGGAAAGGTAATTTGGTCCTCTATGAAATTCCACTTCATTCCCAGCACTTTAGTTTTTCCTTCTTGTCTCAGTTGCCGGTCTAGGTCTTCCCCTTCCTTGCCAAAGACACTTCGTAGGGTTGGATCGCTATATGTCCACTTCCTTGAATTCATTCCGGCTGCAGCAAATATACTTGTACATGGTTCGTTGTACATGGTTCCTGCTGTTGACATATCTTCAGCCCCTAGCTACACATCATCCACGTAAATTCCTTTCTTTAGTTCACCCACTGTGTTTGGGAACTTTTTTCTTGCTGCATCTGGATGATGATGAATCGTTGCAGCTAACAGAAAACTTACTGGGCTTCGTGCCGAATGTAACTCTCTTCATCCTCCAAGTCTCAGCTGTCGGGAGCTCCGAGCCTTTGTTCGGTAGCTCCTTCCACCACAAGAAACGAAGTGCGTCCCGATCGTCTTCGTGGATGGCTATTTGAAGAAAAGCTTTCTCCACGTCTGCAGCCATCACTATTTTGTGTTGCCTGAAATTCATCAATAGGGATGCGATGTCAGGGTTAAGGTTTGGTCCAGTCTCTAAGTTGTCATTCAATGACCGACCTGCCGTGTGACTCGCAGATGCATCAAACACGATTTCAATCTTGGTTGCCGCTCTGTCTTTTTTAGTCTGTGGGCATAATGGGTCTAGCTACGGGATAGCAAACCACCCCGGCTAGCCTCGTTAGTGACGTTGAGCGCCAATTTGGGCTCGATGGTCCCTTGTGGGCCTAAGTGGGGTTCAGGGTGTTCCCCCTTCGCCCGGAACTGACCCATCCAAAATGCCCCAGAGAGGTTCGCGGCGTCCACGAGGGAGACGCCGCGACGGGTTCGACTCACCAACACAGGCGACGACAGGCTCCAAGGGGGCCAGGACGAACCAGGGGGTTTATTGGCCGAGTTGTACAGTGCATAATAACGCCAAGGCCGGGTTAAGAACTACACTGTACCGATGCGCGCCTCAAGGCCGGGCTCGAGCGGGCCGCAACGGCTGAGGCGACACGGGGCTGCCGGCGAGGCGGGGGTAGCCCACCTCGCGCGTCCGATTGGGGTCATGGGCCCCGCTCCGGACGGGTGGCGACGAGGGTACGATACGAGCCGCGATCCCTCGCATTCCCTATACTCTATCCTCCATCCAGAGAGACCCGCGAAACGTGCGCGTCGCGTTTATAAGGCGCGGAGGAGAGGAGGCAGGTTCCCGGGCGAGGAGGAGTGACAGCGGTGGCGGGACAGTCGGTGCCCGCCGGCGCGTCGGCCCGCGAGGTGACGTCACGTGCGCGGGAAAGCGCGCTCGTTCGAACATCGCGCTCGCGGGAGGAGGAACGGGGATCAAGCGGATCCCCACAAATCACAGCCTGATGTGGCATGTAGTAAACGAAGTTTTTCCTTTTTTTGTCTTCTTCCGTGCTCACTTTCTCAACTATACCTGATTCTATATACTCTCGTATTGCCTTATCGTATGCTTGAAGATTTTTGGGGTCCTTAATTAAGTAGTTTTTTGGTTACTTGTAAAAGTCTCTTTTCGGCGACCGACTTGTTTTCGTCCAACGTGATGTGTTCCTTCCAAGGAAGCCTGACTTCGTAACGTCCGTCCTGGAAAGCCATGGTGTCTTTGATGTACGTATGTACTCCATCGTTGTCTGTTGTCTTGGTGCGAGCTATGTTGTCGCTGACGCCTATTGATTGTAGCTCCAAAAACCTTTTTACTTCTTCGTTTATGTCTTCATTCGTAGTGGTTACCTTCAGTACCCTCACTGTTGGCGAATTCATTGGTTGGGCTCGAACTTGTGTTGGCCCATGTAACGTCCACCCTAAAATCATTTCCGCGGCCATTAGGTACTTCCTCTTGAAGCCGTTGTGTTCTTCCCGTAATGATCGCCCAATAATAATCCGCTCCGACGAGCAACGACGTTGTTAATGGGGCCCTTGTCTTGTGATACTGCGTCAGGTCATCTGCCAATGTCAGTCCTAGAGCTTTCACTTCCTGCACTACTCTCTTTGGTGGTGATGGCAACGGGTCTGTAGAGATCATGTCTATTTCCAGTGCATCGCTTATAATCTCCTCTTCGGATGGATGCCTCTTAATTTTCACCTCCACAACCCTCATTTCCATTTCTTTCTTGCCGCCACCGAACGACCCAACGCCTCTCCATCCTTTTCTCCTTGCATCCTAGTTTTTGCGACAAGCTTTGAAGAATGAAGGATCGTTGGCTCCCGGGGTCAAGCATTATTCTTGCATTGTTGCCAGGTTTCTGCCCTTCCGTCCAAGAGAGAGCAGTTTGTAGCAAGATACACGAAGAGATGTTTGTCTGTTGAGTGTGCATATTGCACGACCGACTGGATGCAGCTTGGCTTGTCTCTTCCTGGTCCTTACGCATCGTTTCTGCATCGCTCCCATCGTGGTCGCGTTTTCTGGGACAGGACATTGAAGTAGCGTGTCTTCATTTGCTGGTCTTGCAGCGAACGTTGGCTCGGCAAATTCGCGCTGTATGGTTTGGTCTAGCGCATCGGAAACATCGGTTTTCCCGTTGAAGCACAGCCTTCTTTTCATTCAGTCTTCTGCATAATGTCCTTATTTTCCACAGAATACGCACTTTTTGCTTGCGATGCTCTGGAAACTTGACGTCCTGCACGTAGGTCTGACGTTCGTCCTGGGTGCGCGATGGTCTTCCGCTTGGTTGTTGCTTCGGTCGTCAAATTCTCCTACTCTGCTGCTGATGTGAATTCGCAGAAAATCAAACAGTCTCTGGATTGTTTGAACACTGGCGTCTGATGCAGATAGCGATGATCCCGTAATGTTGTTTGTTTTTTGGTGGCTTCCTTCATCTTGAAGTCCACTATCATATCGGAAGGCAAAGCTTTCTTGATCAATGTCAGTAGCATTGGCGCGTAGCTTTCCAGTTTTACTCCCAATGATTCGAGTCCTCGTTTGTTGATTTGTACCTTGTTATAAAGTCGCTTGGCTCCCGCTAAGCCTTTCTTGCTCTTGACAGCTTCGAGACTTGTAAGCTCCTTCATGTAAACCTCTCACAGATTCTCCTCTTTGCCGAAGGCTTCCCGCAGCAGTTCTACAGCGTGGTCATAGTTTTCTTCTGAGAACTGCAACCCTTCAACTTGTTAGCGATGCCAGCAAGTAGTTAAATCTCTGCGTCTTTGGCATGCTCTCTCTGCTGTGTATTGTCGTCTCAAATGAATTCCAAAACCGGGGCCATAGCTTCCTGGTTCCGTCAGACTTGATCCTTTCGGGTCTTGGTAGCTTCACCATGTCACTTGGTTCCGTGCGGTTAGTACCTTGCATGTCAATATTGGCATTATTTTCTTGAGCACGATAGGCTGTGCGAGAACTCTGCTCGTATTCCTCGAGTTTCAAGTCAATCTTGGATAAGGTCTCTTCTATCTTCATTTCATATTCGAGCACTCTTTCAAACTCGGCTTCTGCATTTTCTACTTGCTCTATTTGGCTGTCCACTTGCTTTAGAGCCTCCGAGATTCTTGTCACTTGGTTACGTAGCGTTACCAGCGCACTCCGGTCTACCTGTGTCACAAGCTTCTGATCAACCTCATTAACAAGGGTGGTAGCCTGCCCTCGCAGCGCTTTGTGCTTCTTCACGAGTATGTCTCTGTTCATGTTTCCACGGAATACCGCACTGAGGACTCGCCTGTTGTCGTGATTCTGCGATGCTGCTCCACGGCCTTGATCCTTCCAGCGACGCTTGTCCGATCAACGTTAAATTGCAGCCAGCCCGTTGACGCTGAGGTGGCTGGCAGCGTCGATGACGTAGTCTTCCACGAATCCTGGTCACGGCACCATTGAGATGAAGGAATCGCAGAGGCCGTGGCGACGTTGCGACGAACACATATTTATTCTAGAAAAGCATGATGATGACTAGAACTGGAACGTGCATGTGGTGACTTCTTCTTCTTCGCTTATTCTCCTGGGTTTTCTACATAGGGCGTGAAGGAGTAACACTGGAAGTTGGGCTAATTGGTGTGTACTGAAGAGTTGTCCTGCTATCCATTCTCCATTCCGTGCGCGCTCCTCAACTTTCCGGGTTATAAGTGTTTGGTTTGTGTGGGAACCCCGCAACAGTGCCCCCCCTCCTGCTTTTCCTGCCCAAACAAAGAGCTGCTCTCTTCTCCCCCCTGCAGGCCTTCCGGGGCAGCTACGAGCCGAGCTCGGTGATCAGCTACTGCCTGCGCTTTTCCGACTTCCAGGCGGCGGCCAAGATCTCCCTCCTCGAGGGCCAGTTGGCACAGGTGAGCCCCGCAACACGCGTTCTCTCTCATGCTCGGATGTAGTGGCAGAGGCTGCCTGCTAACGTGTCACGCTGCCCTCTGGAGACCCTTGTTTCCCTGCACCTTATCCGCACATGTTTTGGCGAGCCGGGAGCCGCCATTTTGTCCAGCCGGTGCGTCACATGAGTCGGGTCCTTTTCGTGACCCCATGCGACATGCCAAACCAGCTCGCTGTGAACATCTGCGCGAGGACGGCTTGTCGCTGTCCTCCATGGCGCCCTCTCCTCGACTGGGGGGGGAGACCTCTTCTCCCCCCGAGCCAACGAGCAGCACATTCGAGCATTCCGCCGGGACTCTGCTCGGAGATTTGGTCCTGACAAAGGGGGGCGAGAGAAGCCCCTTCCCGTGGCTGCGATGACAGATATCAGAGTCCAAGTCCCCGCAGCTAGAGCAAGCGAATGGAGCCCTCGTCTCCCCACGGGTGACAGTCGTGACCCTGTATTTGCCAGGCAATGAAGCCTTGCTTGGATTGCCGGAGTTTGTCTACCGCATGTGAGTACTCGAACCCGCGCGTGAGCCTTTGTATTCAGCCGGGGCTAGAGTATGGCAGGTAGCACTTTCTCTAGCGAAGCTAGCCGGGGTCCTCTGTCATCCCGCACCTCTCCAATGGCCGTTTCTCAAGAACCACACAGGGCAACGTGTCAAGTTGGAGCCCTGGGTGGGAAAATTGCTTGCAACGTGCCCTTTTTTAGCAAGGTAGCACTGTATGACCTGATCTAAGAAAGTTTGCCGTTGGCGGTGTGACTGTGATGGCACCAAAAATCCAGTTGGCAATGAATGCAAGTATGCACCGGCCTAATGTCCGTATAGGCAACTGCGAAGCATTGTGTGGCTGCACATGTGGGTGGGCGTTGGCTGTGAATGCGAGTATGGGCTGGCCTGGCGTCCCCATTTACTGCAGCGCACCGTGTGGTGCTGAAGCGAAATTCTCTTCTCAGACAGGTGCAAGCCAGGCCCTTGTGATGCAATACAGAATGCTAACTAAATGAGTTGATACGCCACGGACCACCCCTAAACTGCTCTAAAAGATTGCAAAACACCTCTTTGCAAAAGGAAGGCGTGAAAGTGACTTAAGTGCACATTAGTCAGCAAAAAGAAATTACTGGTCTTGACGCTAAAATATCAGCAGCACTGCTGGAACCTCAATCCACGCCATTCACGCCAACAGCCCTTGGGCGAGTGAGGCTGACTAGCAGAGCTGTTTTCGCAGTTGGCAAAGAGAAGAGGAGCAGCCTTCCAAGCGAACCAGCTTGACGGCACTGGGTGGAGATGGGATGTGTGGGGCTGGCCTGACATCCCCATCGGGCGTGCGACAGCCCGAGGGTGAAGTGACGTTGCTTTGTTGCGCTATTAGGCCATGTTGAGGTTACCGTAAATACCCGCGTATAATACGAGGTTTTTTTCTAAATATTAGCGTCCTAGATATCAGCCTCGTACTATATGCGGATCCAAACTAAAATTACAACAAAAATTCCAACGTTCCGCTTCATGTTATGGTTTCGGTATTGCTCGGGGCTGCGGCTTGGCTTCGTTGCTACGTGGCTATCCAATTCTAGCCCTAGCCAGTGCTAGCCACCCATTTCTTTGTTTATGGATAAGCGTTTGGTTCGGCAACACGCATGCGCTCTTGTGAATCACGCTTTGGGAAGTTCTCAGCAGTGGAGTACGAGTATGTCGGGGCCACGTAAACAGTGATTGACAGGCCACGCATGACAGTGATTGAACTGCGGGGACTTATTCTCACTTGTGTGATACGAGCGTGAACACCGCGCGGGTAAACTAACACCGCGCCGCGAGGATATGAACCAATAAATTTTTTTTTTCCAATTTTGCATCCCTAAAATATTACCTCGTATTATATTCGGGTTCGTATTATACGTGGGTTTTTACGGTATGTACCGCATAGGCTGAATATTGGCCTAACAACATACACAATCAAAGGGACTGGCCAGTGACAACGAAAGCTTCAGTCGGAGGCTTATGGCCGATTCTCCCATTTCCATTGGGCTGCGATTTCAACACACCCATGCACACAAACGCTTTCGCACTTGACACACGAGTGTGTGAATTTGTTTTTTCCTTTCTAGAGTTGAACAAAGTCGTGCTCATTTGCTAGTCAGCACTGGTCTCTCCTTGTATTTATCATGGAAGGGGTGCATGCCTGTCTCTGTGCAAAAATAAATCTTGACCGTAGATATATGCCTCGAGATTCGCGATTGCTGCGCCGCCTGCCGCCGCTTCTCCGCGGCGTTTGCGGGATTAGCGCTGCGTGGCTGATAGGTGGTCATGCAGTGTTTTGGTTCTCTTTCGCTTCTCTTTGCCTTTCCGCGCACTAAAAAACTTGTTATGGTGACGTTTGTAAGCTAACTGCACGTTTAGGGCACTTAAAAAAAAAACAGCTGCGTCTTGGTAGAGCGCTCTAAAGCCAACAAGAGCTACCCGGGGAGGCGGTTCTGCGCGCTTCTTGGCCGCTCTTGCGGGCGCCGGCGACGGCAGCAGCATATCACCGCTGTCACCTTCGAACACGTCAGCACAAGTGATCGCCTCATTTAGACCTGATATTGGCACTGTAAGAGGTTGGTTCATTTTGCAGCGCAAACAAATGCATCTTTGCTTCGAATATGTACGTCGTAGAAAAGTATGTTTCGGGGATGTGATAACCCAATAGCTGACAAAAACTTGTTCCTTTTATGGGAATATAAGCCACACGAAAATGTTAAGTACACTCAAAGCCTGTGCATTGTCAGATATGTGCCCACTCATGCCTTATTGTAAGAACCAAGGTATATGTTAATGAAACCACGGTAAAATGAAAGGTCTGCAAGCCAGGAATAAATAGAATAGTCGTAGGGGAATAAAAAAAAAAATGAGTGGAGCTTCTGAAATGCTAAAGAGGTTTGTTTGAGCAAGTTAGTATTCACCAGACCAACTAGATGCGAAATGCACTGATATTTCGCTAGGCATGGAAAGGAGGGGGGGGGGGGGGAGGGGGGGTGAGAAGGAGGACGCTCATCTATCGTTGTTTACAAATGCAGAGCGAAATCAACGAATGAACGTTTTAGTAGCCACACACACAAACTGCGTGTCCACTTTTCGTTTGTTTTTCGCCTTCAACGAACGGCTGATCACTCGGCGGACGCATTTTTTGAAGAATACAGGGTAGGCAGTTCACAAGCGATACAAGGTGTCGTTGGAAGTGTTGATTGATTTATTGCAGGGTTCAACGCGCCGACGCAACGGAGATGATGAGGCACGCCGTAGTGGAGGGCTCCGGATTAATTTTGACCACCTGGAGATCCTTAACGTGCGCCGAAATCGTACACACGGGCTCGTTAGAAGAGTGTCGTATCTGATAAGGGTCTCTGATTTCGGTTTATGCTAGATTCTGCAGTCTCCCTGTGCCATATGACGATGTTTCGAAGAAGAGTTTGGTCACGGACGTGGATTACTCTATAAGCCCATCTTCGCGCTTCTCGTGGAGGATAAATGTAACAGATGAATCTTTGCGAGCGCTCACCTCGGGACAAGACGACACAGCATTAAATTTGTCGTCGGGTGCCGACTCCGGAGTGTAATTTTGCATTATCCATCGTACTTCTTTGGTACAATGTTTGTGAAATTTATGCCGCATTGGCTTGTTCATGGTACTGATCAATATCCGATATGTGATATTGGCAGGCGTAACTTGCGTGCTGTCAGGTATCAGTGCTCCGCTGGATTTTGTAAGTGCACAAAGTCGATTTACATCATTCATAGTGTGTATGACCGCAACATGACCATCGGAGGAAACACTGCTTACGGAGACACTGCCACGAAATTTCAGGGCAGCGGAATTGCAATCAGCTGCATGCAAATGCTGGCTTCGGGACGCCGGCCTGTGACACACGCCCGGCGCTCATATAGATCTCACTAAGATTGCGTCATAAACGTTTATACTATCGTGAACACACCAGGCTTGCAAACAGAGTGCCTGCTCCACGTTATTCGGTATTTCGAACGCGGACAAACGGTAAATCGCTGTCTTGAATGAGCCCCAAAAGCAACGGTGACAGGGGGGAGCGGGCCGGGGACTCCCGCGCCTGCTTTCGAAACGTGCTGCTAGGGGGATTTCAGTGGCGCCCCTACAGGCCGCGCTCGAGGCGTATATTTGGAACACACTGCAGTCATCGTCATCATCATTGCCTGCTCATCACTTTAGTGGGAAGCAGGATGATGCGATGATGGGTCCCAGTACATCTCCACGCGTAAAACGAGACAGTTGCAAGTCATCTGACTTCTGAAGTTAGGGACGAATAAATTGACAGAGAGGACGTATGTGCATGTATTTAAACGTAGCCATCTCCTTCTGTCCTTTTAAGGAGGACGCAGGAACCAGATCATGAAAAATGACCAACAAAAGATTGTTTTTTGTCACCATTCTGAATCTCACTTTGTAAGTGCTATCCATTTCCACACACACTAGCAGCAACTCCAGCTGCATTGTGCTCTGCGCCAACAGCAGCAACACCAGCTGTTATCAAATGCACAGTGGCTTCGCCACCGTGGTCCCTCTCGTACCTCGGCTCTTCCCTGAGCCCGCAAATGATTGACTGACCAAATGGGTCGTTCTGCTGAGCCTCAAGGAGTTCACCTTACCCCTGCTGAATGCAGGGTCAGAGGAGGGGCTATCAGCCCAAGTTTTCCTGCAGGGTGGCAGCCATTCCTTCGGAACTTGCTTGCATGCATGTGTGGCTTGAGAAGTAAGTGGCGCAGAAACGGGGGCTCAAAAAGGGCACCAACCGCTACACTTGCACTCCCCTTCCGACAGTGCGCAGCAAAGTATTAGTGCTGCAGCATAAGAACACAGTGTGCCAGGCAGCCAGATGGCTTACCGAGACGCTTGAGCCAGGTTAGCGTGCCATGTGGTCCATATCCACCACACACGCAGTGCTGTGGGGAAGATTTGTAGCCATTCTCTGTCCGTCGTGGAACAGTTTTGCTCTGCGGCCCGCAGGGGCGCCTTGCGTTTCAAGGTGACGGTAGTGGCGACACCGCGGACCCCGAGCCCATGTGGGTTGGACCCACCCACGCCCCAGCTGTGCATCGCTTTGCTGTGTCCATTGAAAAGGGCATCCTGGTGGCTGAGCCAAAGCCAGGGTTGTTTTGGACCTTTATGGCCCCCTGGTGGCGGCAACACGCCACTTTGGCCGCTTCCTGCAGATGGTACCCCGGGATTGGACCCGCCCTGGGGAAATCAGCCAGTCGCCTTTTCCTGTCCTCTCCATTCTTTCCTGTTTTCTTTCCTAACGCTGTCCTGTCGTCTCCTTGCTTCTTTGCTTCCATGCTTCTCCAGGCGGCGAGGGTTAACCCTGCGCAAAGACATCACTTTTGATTTCAAGCATAGGGTTATACTGGCAAGGTGCTGGAAAAGCCACGTTCCCTTGTTGGGCTCGGTGGTGGGCGACCGGCCTTGCCACTGAACACATACTTGTTGTATGGCATCTCCAAATCCCTTTTCCATGAATCACTCTCTTAAAAGGGGGCGCACCGAGGCAACCACCTTTGAATTTTTTCTTTCAAAGAGGCAAGAGTGTTTTCCACGCTTTCACGTGATGCACTTGGAAAATGAGAACACAACAATGAGAAAGATGTCACCATTTCTTGTGTCCAAATGTCTGTCGAACCTCATTGGGGCTGGCTACAAGGCACAAAAAATGTCCAATGGCGACCTGCTGATTGAAGTTAAAGATAAGACTCAATGTGACAAGCTCCTCAAAGTTTACAAAATTGGTGACACCGCTGTTACTGTCAGTCCTCACCGCTCCATGAACACCGTGCGTGGTGTTATAAGTGGAGCAGACCTCCTAGACCTTACTGAAAATGAACTCCTTGAAGGCTTCCATGAGCAAAATGTCATCAAAGTCCAGCGGATAGTCATCCGGTGCGAAAACAAAGAAATCCCCACCAAGCACATTGTTCTCACCTTTGCCACAACGGTTCTCCCGGAGACCGTAGTAGCTGGCTACGTGAAAATCCGACTCGGACCTTACATCCCCAACCCGCGCTGGTGCTATACTTGTCAGAAATTTGGCCACGGATCACAGAGTTGCAGGGGTAAGCAGACATGTGCAAAATGCAGCAAAACCGACCATGTGTCGGAAAGCTGCACTGCTCCACCACACTGTGTCAACTGCAGCGGTGACCATGCTGCATACTCACGCTCATGCCAGCAATGTAAAAAAGAAAAAGAAATCATTGCGTTGAAAGTCAAAGAAAACATCTCTTACCCCGAAGCACGCAGGCGTCTTGCTATCACGCATAAGATAGCATACGCCGACGTGGCGCGTCAGGGGGCGGCGCCACGTGCGGCAACTGTCCAATCAGGGACCTCGTTGAGAGGGCCTGAGGAGACATCTTCAGCCCCCCAGGTGCAAACAGCGACACCTGCTGCACCTCAAGGAAATGGTGGCCCGAAAACGGCCAATGTGTCAGCTGCAGCCTCGCGGTCTGCACAGCTAACACCACTGAGACATTCGTAACCGCACAGGAGAACCGGCGGCCAGCCAAGGCCCCAGGTCTCAGATCGTCAACAAAGAAGCCTTCTTTGGAGGCTGTGGACACAAGTGAGCCATCCTCTACGTCAATCACACCGAAGGATCGCCACAAACCGCTGGAGCGTACGAACTCCCAGGAACTGATCAAAAAAGCAGAGCTTCCTAAGGTGTCTCCTACTGGAAAAGGCTCTGGCAGCTAACAAGCTGAGCCTGTCTTTAGTAACAAACGTCTCAATACTAGCAATGGCTTTTTGTAGTGTACTGCAGTGGAACTGCAGGGGGCTTCTGAAAAACTTCGATGATGTTAAAGAGCTGCTCTGGGAGCATGCACCTCTGGCAGTGTGTCTCCAAGAAACCCACTTAAGCAGCAAACACACAAACCTTTTACCCCAGTACATCACATACAGAAAGGACAGGCAAAACACCAACCAACCGTCGGGTGGTGTGGCTATTATCCTTCAAAGGTCAACCACAGCTAAGGAAGTTAAACTCAGGACTGAACTAGAGGCTGTAGCTGTGAGAGTTATATGGTTGCAGCGACTAATAACTCCATTTACATTCCCCCAGACAAGCGAGTACAGAAATCTGAATTTGAAAATCTAATGGACCAGCTCCCAGAGCCGTACATAGTACAGTAGAATCTCGATGATACGATTCTGGGTGATACGAATTTCGGGATGATACGAATTTCTGAAAAGTCCCGGCAAAATTGCATTGTTTGCAATGGGAAAAATTTCGGCTGTTATGAACGGACCTGCGCGGCCCGGCGGATGATACGAACGAGCCGGCAAGGCGCCCGACTGCCGAACAAGCAAGTGATGGCTCTCTCTCCCCATTTGTCACTCTTCTTTCTCCAGAAATGGCTGGGCTGTTGTTTTCTGCTCGCGAAAACGCGCCCCGCACGCCCCATGCGCGCCGCGAAACCTCTCGCGCGCAGCGCGCCGCGGCTGGCGGCGGCAACATGGCGGCGGCTTCGGCCGCGAAGTGGCACGGCCGCTTGAGCGACTGCTTCTAGCCGCTATTTAAAATGCCGCTCAAGGCAGGCACAAAGTTTCTTGTGCAGTAAAGGAGCTGATAGCGTTGGCGAAAACGGTACTACAAAACACCATCCGCGCCACTAGTGAAAGCGCCCATAAGATATCTGCCGGAGTGCTAAGCCTAAACATCTCGGGCGGAGCCAGCGGGCTGTCTCGAGCGTTTCGCAAGTCGTCAGCGTCTTTTTCTGACCGAGGTAGGAGATACCGCGGGTGCGAAATCGTCAATGCGGCCGTGAAAATACAGCGCGCGCAAAGCCGAGGCGTGCGAATCACGTGCAAAAACGCACCATGCGGTTCACGCTTGACTGTTGCGGCATGTAGCGAGCTTGGATACCGGGAGTGAGGAGACAAGCGCGAAGCTAGGTGAAGCGTTACGCGCTCCAGCAAGGACTGCTTTGTGACGTGGGGGTTAAAAACAAGCAGAAAAAATCACGGATTTGTTCACGCCAAAGTAAGAAAAGAAATAAACGAAAACTTTTTTCAGCGCTCAATTTTTTGGTCTGTGTTGGTTCATACGAATTTCGGATGATATGAATATTTTTCGCGTTCCCGCGAGATTCGTATCATCGAGATTCTACTGTAGCAGGAGACCACAATGCCCATCATCCTCTCTGGGGCTGTGAAAACTACGATTCAAGAGGGCAAATGATAGAAAAATTACTAGTGTTGAACAAAAAGAAGCCCACATACTTTAGTCCCACCCACAAAACATCCTCATCAGTTGACTTAGCTCTCTGCACTGCTACTCTCTTCCCACTACTGGACTGGCACGTCCTGGATGACCCTTATGGAAGCGACCACTTTCCAATCGTGCTGAAAGAACAGGTAGCGTCGACACATGGGCAGAACAGCGTACCACGATGGAGGATGGGGTCTGCTGACTGGAAAAAGTTTCGACAGCTCACCTGTCTTGCACGTGACTATCTAGATTCACTGGACATCGACAGCGCACTTTCCTTTATCGAAAAGCACATAATTGAAGCCGCTAGTGAATGTATCCCACAAAGTTCTGGTAACCCAAAAAGAAAGCCGATTCCTTGGTGGAATGAGGACTGCCAAAGTGCTAGGAAAAAACAAAATGCAGCATGGCGCCTTTTCCGTAACTCTCCCACGACTGAAAACTACATAAACTTCAAACGCATCAAATCCCAATCAAGAAGAGTGAGATGGATAGCAAAAAGTGAGAGTTGGGAGAAGTACATAGAGGGCATCAACTCCTACACCGACCAAAATAAAGTATGGAATAGGATACGCAAACTGCAAGGGCAGCAGACTTGCCCCCGCCCTCTAGTTGATAATGCTGGTGGCACTCTGGATGATCAGGCGGATGCACTGGGAGCATACTTTGAATCAGTTTCAAGTGCAGCGCACTACTCAGCCAAGTTTCTTAAATTGAAACGTAGGGAAGAAAAGCTGCAACTTCATCGTAAATCACCTCCAAGTGAGGCATATAATGCTGAGCTTTCTATTGCTGAGTTCGAAGCTTGCCTAAACACACTTGGTAAAGCAGCACCTGGACCTGATAATATTCACTATGAAATGATCAACAACTTGCACCCAGAAACTCAACTTGCATTACCATCACTTTTTAATAGGATCTGGAACAATGGATATATCCCTCCAAGGCTGAAAGAGGCCATGTTGTTCTAGTATTGAAGGAGGGGAAGGACCCAGGTGGTGCCTTGAGTTACAGACCTACGGTATAGCTCTGACTAGTTGTTTGTGCAAAGTATTTGAAAAAGTGATCAACCGGGGATTAATGCATTTTCTAGAAGCAAACAGGCTCCTGGATCCATTCCACTGTGGCTTTCGAGAACAAAAATCCACGCTTGACCAACTTGTGCGCTTGGAGTCCCAAATAAGATATGCGTTCGTGCATAAACAGTACTTTCTGTCTGTATTCGTTGACCTTGAAAAGGCCTATGATACTACTTGGCGGTTTGCTGTACTGAGAGATCTTTGTGCCCTTGGAATACAAGGAAATATGCTAAAAACAATTGAAAGCTACCTCTGTGATCGGACATTTCGTGTAAGGATAGGCAGTGCTCTGTCTAAACCATTTACACAAGAGCCAGGGCTGCCGGAGACGGAGAAGCTTCACTTGGTACAACCTATAATTGGCCGATCAGCTGCCAGGGAAAAAAGCAGGGCCTTTGAGGTCTGGCGATGCAGACTACGAATAGGACACACACATGGCACGCATTCCTACCTCCTGACTGGTGACCAGCCACCGAACTGCGCCAGATGTGGCGAGAGTCTTTCCGTCCTCCATGTTTCGGTTGAGTGCTCGGCCATGGAACCGGAAGGCAAACGCTATTTCCCGGAAATGTACCGTAAGAATATGCCACGGCACATTGCAATGTTTTTATCAGATTGTCCTGTGTTCGATTTCAGCAGAGTTTTAGAGTACCTTAATGATATCGGTTTTTTCAAACAGGTTTGTTTTAGAAAGTAGCATTCTCGTCCACCTCATTACCTTGTTCATCCGTAGTGTACTGTTTACCATGGCCCTATGCACCGTTAGCTCATTCCATGCCTCATCATGCTCCTCACTCATCTTTTGGATCCGGCCCTTTACACCGAAGTAATTTTATGCACTATTAGCACTCATTTCATCGACACATTTTAACCTGATCATAGCAATGGCGCTCTTGGCCTTAGATGCCCTTGCGCCAAAAAACCACACCAAAGAAGAAGAATCAAATTGTGGGCCCACGTTTCCTGGAATAGGCTTGATAATTTTGGATGATTTGGACATAGGCCTTCTCTCCCTCATTTCATTTCGTGGACGGAAGACGAAGCCGGTTGGAGAGGATGGGGAGGGAGAGTGCTGGCTGGGGCCCTCTCTTCACCGGCCCTGGTCAGCCAGCCCTAAGACCGGCACCGGGGGACAGCTGTGGGTACAGCTAAGTCCTGTGGGTGGAGTCCAGGGCGTCATTGGAGCAACCCGCGGCGAGGAGCCGTTCGATCAGCCGTCTGCTGGCTCCACAGCTGGCGAGTTTTCTCTCCCGCTGCTCTCGCGAGGGCTGTGTTTGTTTGGTTTTGTTTCTATGGTTGGCTCCGACTGCGCGGTGACGGCGACAGAGCAGGCGAGCTTAAAATTGTTGAGATCAGATTATGGTGTTCAATGGAGGTGCGCCAGATGAAACATAGTAAAGCATATATATAAAGTGCCGGCGATGATTCACAGTGTGTGCGTGCTGCTTCCTAGCCCCTGGATAATAGAGCCTGCATCAAATCAATTACTAATCAACACCGGAACTAACATTGATTGATTTGCCAGGGAAGTACTTTTTGTCGGGATCGAATGCCGTTATATCGAACGCCGTTTTATCGAAGCCGTTTTATCGAACGCCATTTTTTCGACGGACGTTTTATCGAAGCCATTTTATCAAAAGTGTTTTTCCGGCATTTTTGTGTAACAAAGCTTGCAGTATGATTTTTAGTTTCCTCTTTGCTATGTAATTTGCAAATCTTTCCACAGCGAGTCTAGTTAACTGAATTTGTAGTCTTTATAGTTTTCTTTTATTCGTCTTCCTTTGTGATGTGCGAAATTTGTCTCCACAAATTTTGTTCTGTTCATTGCACTGGTGGTGCTATGCCATAACGAATCCCCTTGTATCTCTACTTCACCCTCTGATCCGAAGGATATCACGGCATTGTGGCGTATGGACTAGGATGCCTCGCTATCCTTCGTACTTTTTTGTATACGCCGCTTTTGTATATAATCTAATCTGATTATTTCGCCGCGTATGTTTTACATAATTAAGGCACTTCTTGGTGCTTGTGAGTCCAATGTCAAAAACCTAACTGGAACGCTAGCAAAAGTTTCTCCCAATTTTTGCATTCCTAATTTTTAACGGGCACTGAGTTCAGTTGCTAAGAGGTTACCAAGCCTTGTCCTACTGCTCTCAATGCCTTGGTTAGAACTGACGAAAAAAAAGTTAGTTGCAAAATTAGTCACCATGCTACAGGTTGGTTCGTTCTCATCTCCCCCCCCCCCCCCCTCATTGCACCCCAGCATGTCTGAGGTTTTCAGCCCCTGCTCTTTTACCTTTTTATCATAAGGAGTAAGAAAACACTAAGATAAAAGACGTCAACACCAAAAATGGAGAAATCGTGAAGCGCCGTTGCCCGATTACCTAAAAATAAAAATGTAAAACTGAAACAAATTGAGAATGAGCAAACAAAATCTAATATTGCCCATGCGATTATCTGAACAAAGCACACAAAAAACCAACAGAATGCGCTGTCTGGCCTGGCGTGTTCCTTCAAGGTCACCAAGCCAACGTATGGTTGGGTGAATCGATGGAGGGGCGGGGCAAAAGAGTGTTGATGCAGAAGTAGGGAATTATACGAAATGCTGTATTTTTATGTGAGCATGATTAACAAAACACGTAAATTGTGAAGCGATGGGCCAGTTGTCCTAGGTTACAAGATTCCCTAGTGCGAGATAACCTATGACCTTTTTCCCTACTTGACGAGTTCTCCTATGAAGAGTTGGCTGTGATGGGTCCGTCCACTTGTGACGAGTTTGCCTAGACTCCACCACCTCTACTGGGGCCTCACTTTCCTCATTCATATAGCACTAATCTTTCCGAAGTTCTTGGCGCGATATTTCTCCAGATGCAAACAGTGTGACCGCATGGTTCGAGTAGGAGTCACGTGCAAACAACGTGACTAGAAAAATCGGGGGAGGACAAGGCTTTGGATCACGTAATAACGGATCGCGTAGAATGAAGCTAACTGCAGATTAGGTTAATGCAACAGCCAGTTAAACAAAATAAACACCTAAAAATTACAATAAAAGTTGAAAAGTCCCACTTTCGATAAAACGGACGTAGGTGGTTCGATAAAACAACATTCGATAAAATGGCGTTTGCTAAAACGGCTTTCGATAAGCTGTCTGGGAACCCTTACTGTTGCCTTTCAAAGCTCTCACTATTGTTGAACAAAAGGCCTACCTGCGAATGTATTGCTTTCGTGTCCTAGTTTTGTTTTATTAAGAGTACGCAACTTTTGAACGTGCTGTAACTGCAGTTAATTTGCTTGATCAGCAAGCCATGAAAATTTTGACACGTGTAATGCTTTCAGTCTTGGAGAAATTATAACACCCCCGTACTCAAGTCCCATCACCAGACTTGGTAGAGAAGTAGAGACTAGGGGCAGTGAAACGACCGGCCCCCCCTCATTCTAGTTCACGGTGCCACGCTCCCGAGACTAAGTAAACTTTTGCAAACGAACCATGGGGGGAATCGCATGATCTTGATCTGCTTTCAACAAAACTTGTGCTGTTTAGTGCGCCACTAAGTTATTTAAACGGGTCATGCAGACAAAACACAGGTTTGGTTCATTCAAAAGATTGCCTCGTTAGAACCATCTTGATGCCATTCTTAACGTAAACTTCACTCAAATAAGCTATATAATTAGGAAAAAAGGGAATGGCCACGCGACCCACTACCTCGAGGTAGGGGGTCGCGTGGCCATTTCCCACAACAGAACCTATGAAGTCATATGCGCCAGCTCTGCGATTGGCTGAGGTCGGCAAAAGTGAACACAAATTAGGCAAAGCTTATAAGCTCACCAAACGAGCTGTTCGCGCTTAAATTTAAGGCACATTCTTTTCATAGTAGTAAGAATAGTGGGATAAACAGTGGAAGTTACAAAAGCGCATGTAGACAAAGGAGCACCAATGCATTCTGCTGCTTGTGCTGCGCACACTATGCTTCGTTTAGCTGCACAGCACTGCAGGGCTTTCGGGTTGTCTCAGCTGACACTGGCCAAATGGCGCAAGCGACGGTGTCTTACATGACTATATTTGTCGCGCGAGCACCATGTTTGACAAAACACTTATTTTCTTTATGAACCAGGTTTAAATGCGGTAACAAACAAACCAAAGGCAGAAAACGGCTTGCCATGGTGTGGTGGCGTCATTTAGGTTGACTAACAGTAAGCAAGTCCCCAGTCGGCTCGCGACAGCCTATTGAGCTTCCACGATGTCACTGCGCATTACCGCCTCACCCGCCGTCGATACCCGCCTGCTCACCCGGAACTGACTAACGCCGAGGAGCGACTCTGGTGCCTCATGCAAACTAACACTTTGTCATGTCGAGCCAGGCTGAATTTAATTTACCCTACTGTGTACCCCTCACCCAATTGCCCTGCATGTGGTGCACACGAGACCATCACACATCTTATGTGGAATTGCCCCAAAGACCCTTTTCCCTTAATATCCACTGGCGAGCACTGGGAGGAGGCGCTGGGCAGCTCAGACCTGCAGGTTCAGAAGAATCTAACGGAACGAGCGGCCGAGGTCACCGGCAAGATGCAGCTGTCGGTCACCACACCTCAGTAACCCAGAGTGTACAAAATAAAGTTTTCTCTCTCTCTCTCTCTCTCTCTCTCTCTCTCTCTCCACTCCACACCAAGTTTATCTGGAAGACCTTGTTCTTATGATGTCATTGCAACCGTCGTTCAAACACGTTTTGGCGTGAGAGTCAAAATTATAGCTTAAATTGAATAATTTCGCAGTGTTTATTAATAAAGGCATCGTTTGGTTTCGAAAATCTTTCGAATAAAACAAACTTGTATTTTGTCTGCATAGCCCCTTTAAGCCAAAGTTGGAGTATATCCTGTGCCGACCTCGCACGGCATCAAACTCGCCGGCTGACGTTCAAGTACCCTGCCCTCACTCACTCTCCATTCTTACATCATCTGGCTTCCCCTCAGGTGGTGAGGTTGGGGTCCACCCGCGGTCGACCTGTTAAAGGAGCCATGAAGACAAAATGCAAGTTTGTGTTATTCAAAAGATTTCGTGTTTTATAGTGCCCCCAGCGCTTGTCCGAATGCAAACAATGCTTTATTCACTGAGAAATTAATCAATTTAGGTAAAAATTTTGATTTTCCCGCTCAATCGTGCGTTTTCGTGGTCCCAAATGACATCACAGGAACCGACCGCTCTGCAGCCTAGGGTCCCTTGATTCACGCATCCGCCGTACAGGGTGGAGACACGTATCCGCTGGCGCCGCCATTTTGGTCCACTCGCTCGCTGCCGAAACAAGTCATTGTATCAAAACCGCGCTAAAATAATCACCGCAACCGGGTTAACGGACGAAGTTTGAATCATCTTGTCTGTTTTGCGTTGCTGGGTCTCGTGGGAAACGAGAACGATGTGTTGTGCACGTTGACCCAACTGCAGCGGCACGGGACCGTTCAAAGGGTGTCTCCACCCTGTACGTTGGTGCTGGCACTGAGGTACTCGCGCGTTTGTTTACGTTACTGTACCTAGATGGCGCCACCATACCGTGGCGTGTCGTTTTCTGCCCTTTTTTTTTTGTTGTTCTGGGAGAAAATGGTTTTGTGAAACATAGTGCTCGCTCGACAAATATGTTCACGTAAGACACCGTCGCGTCAATCAATCGGCCAGTGTCGTCTGAGACCCCCAAAGCCCCGCAGTTCTGTGCAGCTAAACAAGCATAGTGCGCGCAGTACCAACAACAGCAGTACGAAGCGGTACTTCTATGTTTGCATGTGCTTTCGTAACTTACAGTTACAACCAGTCTTACGGCTTTAAAAATAATGTGCCCTAAATTTAAGCGCAAATAGCTCGTTCGGCAAGCTTGTAAGCTCTGCCTAATTTGCGTTTACTTTCACCGGCCTCCGCCAATCGCAGAACTGGCTCGAATGACATCATAGGTTCTGTTGCGGGGAATGAGCTAGTGGGTCGCATGCCCATTCCCTTTTTTCCTAATTATGTAGCTTATTTGAGCGAAGTTTACGTTAAAAGTGGTGTCAGTATGATTCTGACGAGACAATCTTTTGAATGAACCAAACTTGTGTTTTCCCTTCATGGCTCCTTTAAGCGTGTCTGGCGGTCGTCGGCGTCTCGTAGCAGTGGCGCGAAACGGACGTTGGACAGGATCAAATTCAAAAAATGAAAGAGCCCATTTGATTATAGTTCATCTCACAAGCTAGCTGCAGCACTGTGGAGGCTACATTGTTATCAATAGTGCGCCCACTGAGGGCGCCTAATCCGCCGTGAAGGGGGTCTTGAAAGGACACTCCCTTCTCCCCTCTCGGCAAGTGGCACCGCACGGCCCAGGCGCCTTTTGTCGCTTCCTTCGCGGTGAGTTAGGCTCCCTGAGGGGGACAACAATGTAGCCTCCACAGTGCTGCAGCTAGCTTGTGAGATGAACTATAGTTAGGCGGTTTTTAGCTAAAGAACCAATCTGGCAGATTTTATTGAGGTAAAGGCGGTTTTTAGCTAAAGAACCAATCTGGCAGATTTTATTGAGGTAAATTGTGCTCTCCAACGTTTTTCACGTCGGCACAAGGAGAACGGGTGCTAGACGCGAGCAAAACGCTCGGTGTGGTTGCCGCTTAAAGTTTTCCCATCACCCCTGGCTAATCCTCTCCAGCGTTGCGCGATCCGGCGCCGTCGGGATTAGCACCTTAGTGTAGTCTGATATTGTATTTGTACATGACGGTCGCCCGCTTTTGAGCGCGTTGTCCTCTTCGCTGGATTGCGAGATGCACGTATGGACGCCAACACCCTTGTCTAACACAGGTTTCGTACATTTTTGTGGAAAGTTTGAGTCCGCAGGTTTGAGTCCGCAGTTTTGTACTCAGTGTTATGACAAGGGTGTTGCGCACTGTACGCAACAGGAGTTAACTCCCGGCTAGCTCAGTCGGTAGAGCGACTCGTCTTACTTTATGGGGGAGCCGAAATGGCGGGGCACTCGAGTGCGGCTGCCGTGCCGCTCCAGTGGGTCTTGCCAAAGGCGTCGAGTTTCAACGTCGTCCCAGTTGAAGAAGCGCCGTCGGCGACGTTAGAGTCTCTGGGCAGTTTTGAAGCACAAACTTTTATACCCCCTCGCGTAGTACCTGCACGTTACAATTACTAACACTAAAATTTTGGAATAGTGAAGATCAAAGATGGAAGAGCAATTAACCGGTGAGACGAAGAATCACTGTGGCCAGACACCGAAAAGCAAAAAGTGCGTTCAGCAGTCATTTGCGTTTAGTGTATTCTAGCCACTGGAAACCCCCCTCGATTTACAATTATTACAACAAAAATGTTTTTCTGGCCCGATTTGATTCTGTAATACAATTTCATTTTGCTAAGTACGAGAACGAAACTCGGCAGCAGTAGCGACAGCTTTCTCCTTCAATGAACCTACTGGTGATGAAAGGCTGAACTATAAAATAGTGAGGTTTTTTTCTCTCTCCTTGAGCCCATGTTCGGTTCGACGAATGAGGCCACTTGTTTCGTTGACTTCCGTCTGCTGTCACAGTGGCGACCAGCCATTTGGCAGGAAAAACGCAAACTGAGAAGGTTGTGTACAGTGCGCCAAGTGAATCCCGAAGATTCTTGAAGAATTTTGAAATAGTAGTTTTTTTTTCGTTTCTTTACTTCGTTTTTTTCTTGATCACGTTCTTCCGGCCGTTCCGGCTCTCTTTTTCAAGCGCCATCCCCACCACTGGTGGCACGTAACTGTTAACAGCGAAGCTGTTGTAGGTTCAGCCGTTGTCTGCTGAAGGTAAGTTCGTCGCGCAGGGGTAGGAGCAGGTTCCCTACCCGCCGGCGGCCTCGCAGAAGCCGGTTCTTGGACTCGCCGAAAGAGGGCGCAGTGGTCTCGCAGGGGCGGGTTTCTGCGAGACCACTGCGAGGGGAGCCTCCTGCCGCTGACATTTAGCTGCCGATTCTATTGCGGGGAACCGTGGAAATTGCGCGACGACGGCGTTGCCGTTTTCGAGCGACCTCCCGTCGACGTTCGGGCCGACGCAAGACAACCACAGCTCTGCTGTTTCGGCAGATTTTGCACCGGGTGGAAGGGAGTTTAATTTTTTCCCCTCCCGCCTGTTCGCCTGTTCACCTATTCACGAAAGATTATCACAGAGGTGTGCCTTTGTCTTCTTCTCTTCGAGTTGTGCCCGGCGCTTAAACCCCAAGCAGGCGAAGCGATCAAAGCATGTGAAGCCCGATATCTATACTTACAAAACGAAGGGTTCGGCTGATCGACTGACTGACTGATTCATCAACGCCCAGCCGAAACTGTTGGCCCTAGAGTCTTCAAACTTCGGGAGTACGTTTCTGCCATGGCGCAGGGGCTCACTGAGGTGGGATTTCCGGAAATTATTCCCCTAACAGAGGAAAAGGGGGAAGTTGTGTTTTTGCGTATTTATTTTATTTTTTTATTTACAAAATACTGCAGGCCTTTTTGAGGCCCAAGCAGGAGTGGGGTACGTACAGATACAATATTCTGATACACATTAACATTGCGAGCAAAAAGTAAAGAATAACTAATAAAAGCAGCGCAAGGGAAAAAAGCAAGGGTATAGTAAAGCCGAGGTTTGGCATACAAGGCATGCATGAAAAACATGAAGAACTGGAAAAAAAGAAGACCATTTATAACGCCATACAACAAGCAACTGAAATGGGGAGAACACAAGACAGCTGAAATTTTACATGTTAAGGAAATTTTCAATTGATCGGGGTGCATCATTTGAAAGAAATATGTGGCTGGGGAGGGCATTCCAATCTGTTATGGTTCTATAGAAGGGCTCCCAAACAATACATGCATATTCTAGTCTAGACCTAATTAACGAGTTGTAAGCTAACAGTTTAACATGCGGCAGCGAGTATTTGAGCCTGTGTCTGACGAGACCAAGTTTGCGACGAGCAGATGCGCAGACAGCATCGATATGTTTGGACCATGTTAGGTGACTAGTGAGTGTTACGCCCAGGTACTTAAAGCTTTCAGTTTGAGCAATTACAACGTCATTAATGCGGTACTGGAATTCAGCGGGACATTTTTTGTTGGTAACGCGCATGAACACTGTTTTCTCGAGATTAAGTTTCATGTGCCACTTATCGCACCAGTCAGAAATAGCCCTTATACTACCATTTAAAACAACCTGGTCATTGTTATTTTTAATTTCTTTGTAAACTAAGCAATCGTCGGCAAACAATCTAATAGTAACGCTCTCATCAATACAGGCTGTTAGATCGTTAATGTAAATTAAAAAAAGCAACGGGCCTAGGACGCTTCCTTGCGGGACGCCAGAATTAACGGGAAGGAAATCAGAGTAGTGGCCATCTACATCGACGATATCCATTTAACGATATCCATATCCATTCGTAATTATGTCGCTCACCCATTTAGATATCGAGAGAGAGAGAGAGAGACCAACTTTATTAAGATTCCTGCAGTAACCCATACCCCACCCTCTTCGGATGGAGTCTTGGGTCGACGAGGCTGGACGTCTTCTTGACGGCGGAGGAGTCGCGTGGAGGCGGACGGATATGTGACGTCAACTGCACGTGACCGGCTTGGCTAGAGTGAACTAGAATACTTGGCGGCGCGTCCACACGTGCGGAGCTACGCAGAGTGACTAGCAGACGACAGCGCGGAGAAAGCGACGGGATTCTCGGCGAGGTACCCTGCGGGACCGGTTCTCGGTTGTTTTTTTTTTTTTTTTTTGCCTTGCTTTCGTTCGCCCATTGCGCCTTCAAACGCCAAGGCGCTCTTCTCCCTGTTTTCCCGACAGCAGCACCTGCAGTAATAGCGATATTCCAAGCGGTGCCCGCACCTGTCGCTTCCCCACGTGTCGACCACACGACGCCGAGAAAGCCGCCCTTCCACCCGCTTCGACATAAAACCACGTGACCGCAATGACCACGCGCTGCCAGACTCAGTGCCGGCCTATGTGCGATGATGATAAATTCTTTTATTAGGAAGGGGAGGACCGAAGGTCGCTGGAGGGGGAATAGGGGGAATAGGGATGGAGGTAGACGCCCACTAAATCACGCTCGCCAGGCCACTGGCAACGCCAAACTCGGCTAAGGTCACCAGGTGTTGAGGATGTTCGCGCGAAAACAGGTTCCATTCCTGGCGCTGGCGGAGGGCCGCCGCCGCCAAGCGAAAACATGCGGAGGCATTTTTCTTTCCCGGAGCATCCGCGGGCGATCCACACCGAAGGGCGGAGCCTAAAACTGGTCACGTGAGCGGGTCCCGCGGGCCAGAAAGGGAGGGTTTCTCGAGACGTCGTTTGAATCCCGCTTTTTAGCGGCGAGAGTCGCTCCCGGTGGGCTTCGGCGTACTCGGGTTCCCCCTTTCTGCTTCCGGCCCGTCCGGTCGCTGCCTCTCGACCGCCGCTAGAATCTGCTGGACGGCCTTGCGTTGCACGTCGTAGTCGTTGGATCTCGTCGCCTCCTCAATGTGGGGCGGGAGAACGTCGGCATTGTTCGCGCTTATGCAGTCTTTTAGGAAGTAGGCCAGCGTGGCCCGCTCCTTCCCGCACAGTCTGCACACATCAGTCACGTAAACCTCCGGCCACAGGTGCTTGGCTAGCACTGGGGTAATCAGTGAGTTTGTCTGCAGTTGACGGAGCACAACCGCCTCTTCCCTAGTCAGCCCGGGGTGAGGCAGGGCCATCGTTCGTCTTCCTAGTCTATACCATCAGATCACCTCGCTGTAAGTGGTCATGGTGCCATTGTCGGGGCGATCCACTTCGTCGGCGACCCGCGTGTGCGGGCGAAGGGGTGGCGAACCACTTAATTACCACACCGTCGTTGTCGCTGTTGGTTTCGGCCTTGCGTAGAATACGCACGGCCGCAAAGCTCACCCGGTTCTTCGCAAAATTGTGCACTGCCGTTCGCGATCACACAGCACCGTCCTTGTTCTTGGGTCCGCGATGGCGAGTGCCACCGCCACTTCCTCGGCTTGGTTCGGCGACTTGGTCTTCACACTTACCGCCAGCCTGGTCTCGCCGGTCTTGGCTTCGACCACGCTGACGCTGAAGACGCCGTTGATGTTTTTGTAGCTGGCCGCGTCCACGAATACCGCCCCTTCGTCGTTTGAGTGAAGTGCTATCAGCGCTTTGGCCCGTGCTTGTCTTCTGTCCTTGTTGTACGTTGGGTTCATGTTCCGTGGGATCGGGCTTACGACGATGCGTTTGCTCGTCTCCCGCGGTACCTGCTCCCCCGTCTGCAGATCTTCTCTGACGCTGACGCCTAGTTGTCGTATTATTTCTCTGCCAGTCTTGGTTCCCGATAGTCTTGTGAACTGCGCCGTCTGCTGGGCTTCCGCTATTTCTTCCAGGCTGTTGTGGAGTCCGAGGGCTTCGAGCTTCTGCGTGCTCGTGCCTCCTAGGAGCCCCAACGCCGACTTGTATGCCTTGCGCAGCATCGCGCCGACTTTTTTCCGCTCGCACTGCCGCCAATTGTGAAAGGCGGCGACGTATGCGACGTGGCTGACCACGAAGGATTGAACGAGTCTTACGAGTCGTTTCTCCTTTATCCCACCTCTTCTGCTCGACACTCTTTTTATGAGTCGCATTTCCGCGCCGGTCTTGGCGTCGAGTTTGGAGACCGTCTCTCCGTTCACCCTGCTGCGTTCGATGAGCATTCCTAGGACTCTGATCCTGCTTACTTGGGGAATGGTGTGTCCCCCCTGTGTTCTCACTGTTATATCGTCGCCGTCTCTGGTGGGCTGCTTGTTGCGCCTCGCTCGCTCCCTTGGGCGGGATCATATAGGAGCTCCGACTTTGCTGGGGAGCATACCAGTCCCGAGCCCCTCAGTTGGTCCTCTACTGCTTCCAGTGCTTCTTGCAGTTTGCTCTCGATGTGGCCGTCGCTGCCGCCGGTAACCCATAGCGTTAAGTCGTCGGCGTAGACTGTATGTCGTACCCCTTCGACGCTCTGCAGTTGGTTGGCGACCCCGATCATTACTAGGTTAAAGAGCAGCGGTGAGATTACCGCTCCCTGCGGCGTTCCCTCGCTGCCTAGTGTCTTCTCTGGTAGTTGTAGGTTTCCGGCGCAGACTCGGGTTGTGCGGTCGCCGGTCAGTCAGGAAGTCTCTGATGTAGTTGTACGATCTTTTTCCCAGATTCAGGCGCGATACCTGGGCAAGGATCACCGAGTGCCGAACTTTATCGAAGGCACTCTGCAGGTCCAAGCCCAGTATTGCTCTATTGTCGTTGATGTTTGTGTCGTAGTCTACGATATCTCTCTTGAGCTGTAGCATAGCGTCTTGGGTCCCTAGCTTACTCCGAAACCCGATGAGCGAGTCCGGGTATAGTTCTGCTTTTTCGAGGTAGTGTTGCCACCTGTTCATGAGTACGTGTTCGAGCAGTTTGCCTATACGCACTACGTCAGCGATATCGGTCCTAGGTTCTCGACGCCGGGTGGTTTGCCCGGCTTCGGAATTAGAATTGTTTTGGCTTCCTTCCATCGGCGTGTTAGCTTTCCGGCCCTCCAACATTTGTTGAAGTATTCCGTCAGTGCCGCGACCGTTGCGTCGTTCAGTTTTCGCAGCGCCTTGTTGCTTACTCGGTCGAGTCCCGCCGCCGATCTTCTATTGAGGTCTTGCATGACGTTTCGTACCTCCCATTCTTCTATGTCCGAAGTGCTTTTCACTGATTGTGAAGCCCGTGAGATTATCTAAAAAGTATAGTTTTACGGTTTTGTCCTAACCCACACTAATGGCTGCAGATCTGCATTTTTGAGTAAATTCAGTGATTTGGAAGATTCCGCAAAGCATGTTTGATACATTCATTTATTTCATCTAATTTCATTTATTTGCTCCTTAAAGGCCCGAATGCATTATATAAGGGCGGTGCTTCCGCCAAGGTATATGTATGTGTATACACATACAGTGAAAACAACAACAAGAAGAGCACAGTAGAAATCTGCATCAGTTAGGAATAGCGAAACTATTGCAAACATGATTAACTGGGCAGAATAAAAGGGAAAAAAAGAAAAAAAAACGTTACAATGGAATTTGCACAATCGGTTCGGCAGGAGTATCACGTGAAGTCTGAAAGGTTCGCCGTTTCAAGTTTTTTTGCGGAAGATTAGCTGGCAAACGTTGCAATTTGCTGGCAAAGTTCTTGCTGGCAAATGTTACCCCGATTTCGCACTGTGACAAAAGGATTTTTTGAAATTACACCCATGACGGCCGTAGAAAGCCTAACATTTGATGTGAACGAAGTCACATCTCTGGTCGTAGGAACTTCAAGGTTGGGGAGCACATCCCCATTATTGTGGGAGCTAAATTCAATGTGACTGAATTTTTAAGAAATTACAGAGAGAGTGAGAAGCGAAAATCTTTTCGCTGTTTTTTTTTTTTTGTTTTTATCGCAAGGCCGTTGAAATATTGAACAATTCTTTCTTGTTATGGATGACCGATACCAATCTGTAAAATTTGTTTTACAAGATTTTTCCATAGCAGCCATGCATAATTACCCGTTTGTACGAATTTCTCAATAACTATTCAGTCCGTTTCTAATTCGTTTTTGCTTATCAGTGGGGCCGATTATAAAATTGACCAAAACCCAACTTCAGGATTCTGCCTCAACAAGCGTATAAAGAGGCGATCGGTATTTTTGGATTGGATTGGAAAAACTTTTATTAGCCTGCAGTGAAGTGCGCACGTGCGCTTCGCACGTGGCCGACGTCGTCGTCTTGGCGGGTGCTCTGCGAGGATCCCCGCTCGCCGTTGCCGGCTCGCTAGGTTCCTAGCTGCCTAGCCAGGCCCAGCGCCTCGACGACCTGATGGACGACCTGGAGTTGTTTCTGGGTCGCCGCTTTTCGTTAATTCCTCGAGCTGCGGTGGCATACGTCCTGAGTTAGCCTCGCTGGGGTGTCCCATAGCGTGAGCCTCGAGTGTGGCCGTCTCCCTGCGGCACGCTCTGCACTTGTCGTCGGGGTGTGATCCTGGGTGCATCCTTTGCAGTAGGGCTGGGCTCAAAAGCGTCCTCCTTTGTAGTTGCCCGAACGGCACGGCCAGTGACCTGCTCAGTCCTGGCGGCGGGAGAAGTCTGCGGGCCAGCCGAAAGGCCTTTGGCGCTGAAACAGCGGGCGGCCGTTGCCTTGCGTGCGATCGGTGAGTCCCCGCGCTCCGCTTGTGGCCTGACTGTCCAATGAGACGAAAGACCGAATCGAGCCTGAATGTCCAACGAGTCTAACGGTCCAAATGAACCTGAATGTCCAACGAGACGGAATGTCCACCGAGTCTGAAGGTCCAATCGAGCCTGAATATCCAACGAGATGAAAGGTCCACCGAGACAGAATATCTACTGTTGGACCTTTCGTCTCGTTGGACCTTTAGACGCTGAATCCTCGCGCTCGGGTCTGTGCCGTTTCGTTGCGGCTGGCATTCTTCTCCGACGCTGCGCCTGCTTGCGCCGGGAACCGCTTGATTGGAATCCTGTTGCCTGTCGGATCAGGATGCGTGCCGCCGTTGGGGCATTTTTCTTCATCTGGCGCAGTTCCTCACCGCCTATCTGCACTCGCTGAGGACCGTGTGGCATTCTCCGTTTACGATGGATGTCTCCTCTGCTTCCTCGACGTGCTGGCGGACGCCCGCGCGTTGCCTCTGGAGTCGCCCACCGCGATCGCGAAGCCGTTGCGGCCGGCATATATTAGGCTGCGTCCACGTATCTGGCGTCGGGGTCTTCCGCGTGCACCTCCGTTGGTGCCTTGGCTCTGACGCGTCTTCTGCCTTCGTTGAATTCCGGGTGCGCGTTCCTCAATAATGGGTCGACCCACACGTTGCTTCCCTTTTCCCTTGCTGCTCCAGTAAACGTTTACTAGCATAGCGCTCGCATGAACGCGCGCGGGGTGATCGCGGAGGCCATGGCGCATTTGCGACCACACGCCGCCCGTATACCAGTCTATGTTATTTATTATAAAACTGCGACTGATGGGTATCCTTCACACGTACGAGGTAATACTTCCGATAAGTAAGTAGTCCTCTGAGCACACCATGTTGGCACAGTTCGTTTCTGGAAAGTTCGAGTAAAGCACGCGTTCCAGCCCTTTTCCCATAACCACACCCCTCCTAGTATTGGCAGCATGCGAGACTATAGTCATGACAAGTAAAGGGTAACTCCACAGGCGTTATACCCATTCGCATACCTCGGCAAAACGGGGCGCCACTCACTCACACTCACGCAGAAAAATATATTTTTCCTCGCGCACTCACTCGCGCTGCAGCCGCCCTCACCACTCACCGCTCATTACGCGCCCTCCATGGTGCACCACTCGCGCTCATGTGCCGTGACCACTCGCACTCTCTCACTCGAGCTCACCACTCATCGTCTCCCCTCGCACGCCAGTATGTGCAGCAGATCCTCCATGAGTCATGAAACCGCGAGCAGTTTAGTGCATTACGGAGTCAGAAGGCCATCCAAATCATATTCCCAAATCAACACGCCACCAGAGAACTAATTCTAGGGTGCCCCATAGCAGCAGGGGCGCAGTGACGAGAAGCTAAAAGCAATCCTGCCATTAAAGCGAGCGGCTCCTGCGACGAATAGGTGTCCGCGGTGAAGCCCCGCAAATGGCGCTAGTAGCGCGAGTGCACTCGCTAGTGGTGAGCGGGGCTCCACGCAAGTTGCTCTGGCACTCGCGAGTGGTGAGTGGGGCTCACTGCGCGTGGGGCTCGCATTCACTCGTACTCGCACTCGCCAGTCCAAAAGATGGCGAGGTGAGGGGGGGGGGTGCACTCGTGAGGCTCAGCCTGCCGACCCGTGCCCATTCGTATTGAGGCCCACCCGGCCATCGCCGGGTACTATGCCACTAGTTCGTGATAAAAAAAGAAAAAACTCCCCCCACCTCCCCGAAGGGGATCGTGCGGAAATGCGAATGCATTGGGTGCACCGATGAGTGCGCTGCGGCAAGCAGTCACGGAGAGAGGCGCGCGCTCCACTGCATTTATATATATTTTTCCGAGCGCAGCGAGCGGAGAGAGGGTACGCGGAGAGGAGAGAGAGACCCGCGCAACACGCCCGCCCCGCGCGCGAGCTCTCTCCGCCGAGCTCCGCGATGCGAGCGCCCTCACACGCCCGCGCGCGCGCTCCTCCTCTCCCCTTGCCCTCCGCTACTCCCGCCCGAGCTACCACCTGCTCCGGTTGCTAGGCGCGCCACAGCTGTTGCTAGGGGCGCGCAGAGATAACACCTGCGTGCGGACGCCAGCACAGACCGTGCGACAACCCCCGACTAAGAAATGCATTCGCATTTAAAAAAAAAATACTGCGACGCTTGTACTAAGTCGCGCAAGGCGTCAACCATAGCGAACTGTGCAGGATTTATTTCTACGTGAGCAGTGAAGGACACATCACCACGCATTTTTATGTTTGAAGTTATTTATTTACATGTTCCGTCGTCGCCATAGGCGTGCGCACAGGGGGGGGGGGGGGCAGGGGGCGGCCGCCCCCTTTTAATCATCTAGCCAATTTGGCCCATTTTTTGCCAATGCAACAAATTAAAGTAAAAATTTCTGCTCAAAAATATTTTGTATATGTGTTGCAATTCCATCGCATTGAACTAAAAAAAATTATTAACCATCCCTCCTTGCACTGCGTTCGGACCGCTAGGCCTTCAGTGGGAAGAGGTCGGGAGTTGCTGTAAGGGGGGGGGGGGGCGCAGCGGTAAGACTTTGCCCACCCTAATCGAGAAGTCTGCGCACGCCTGTGGTCGTCGCTTTACACTGTGCTGGGTAGTAGTGATCGTCGTCATATGCATCGAAATCATCGTCCTCCTCATGCCAACCATCACGGAGGAAGAAAAATGTTTCCTCCATGCCAACCATTACATGCGCGGTAGCGCTTGATGACAGCTGGGGCGCAGCGGCGGCGCCAAAGTGCACGACTCACGCGCGGCGTTCCTGTCGCGCGAGGTTCCGCGAAGCAGGTGTTGCGCTAGCTGTAACGTTGTTGGTTGCTAGGCAACGCGAGGCGCTCCTCAAGGTCTTCGTTTTTTTTTTTTTTTTTTTTTCTAAAGCCACTGCTCGGGCCGGGGACTCGGCGGTCCCCGCAATACACGCGTACTCACGAGCGCTCGGCATTTTCTTGGTATTTTTAACGCGTTACGTGCCACACATCGCGGCCAGCTACAACAGAGAGTTTTAGCAGTCCGTCCGTTCCGTCCGGTACGTAGTTGCGTGTTGACCGGGACCCGCCTGGGCACTCGGGCATCCGTCACGGTAGGGGGATTAGTTCCGCTAGCCTGCCTTCGCCATGTCCGCGCCTGCTCGTCCTTCTTCCTCGCCCTTCCGCGCGCGCAGGCGCAGCCGAACGCGTTTCGGCTCTTCTCTTTTTTAATTGCGGTAAAGAAGTTTGCGATTATGCATGCGTACTTAGCCCACGTACAGTGTACTAGAAGAGGGCAGTGGGCTTACTCCCCGGTGAACGCCGCGCTTTGCGGCGATTGACCGTCACATTCGGCGTAGAGCAGACTCAGATCGGTTGTTATGGCTACTGCGCTCGCGTAATGTCGTCGTTGTGTTCGTCGTGTGTGAAGCAACGTACGCGCAAGTTTCCGTTCGTTTGTGCGCTTGTTCGCGTAGTTGTTATGCGCTTTTGAAGTACGGCCCATGCCGCGGCACCAACAGAACAACTGCGCACTGTGCACCCGGATGACCCGGATGCCGGACGAGCGACGCGTTCGTACTTCGTACAAAAAGCAGCGCTCAAGACGGGACACACACACATAGCGCTGCTGTAGCCCCCTCCTTTGAAGCCCAAACACTTCCGCGTTCGTCAAGGGCACGTCGAATATCTCTTCGTTTATGAAGCGCGCCGGGCGCCCTGGGAAAACAACCTGCACAGATCCGACAAGCTCCTGGACGACACCAGCAGCGCAGGGTGGGAGTTGCATTTCGACACACGTTATGTGAGCAATGACACGTGCACATTACCGAATGGAAAGGAGTCAGCGCATCCAGCGTGGGAATGCCGTGCCGAGAACCTTGTCAGATCTGCCGGCATATTTCTTGCCTCACAGCCAAGATCTTTTACGTCACTACGCAACGTCACTTTTATGTCAAAGGCGTGAACAGTGACAAGGCTGCAAAGCGTCAGAGGGCGAAACACCTGAAACTGCAACTGCTGCTCTTACGTACGCCCGGTGATTGTAATTTACTTTCTTGTAATGCATGCTTTATAGGCCTCCTGCGCTGCCCAGGGGGCGCTGCGCAAGCGGCTTCCGGGTAGTACAAAGCTGCATCGGTCCCATAGGATCCCGTGTTGACAGAAGCAAAATGAGCTTGACGCTCTCGATTATTTTGCGAGGTGGTCACCAGCTCATCCCCGACGCGTCCGATCTATTTCAGCGATCAACTTGGCATTAGGGGGAAAAGCTTTGCAGCGCTAGACACGTTTACAGTGCCGACGAAAGTGCCGGGCCGTGACGGCGTCTGCTACTCGCAGGTTCACCGATCGATGGTCGTACGAAGTGAAATTTTAAGTAAAATTTCTAGTTTAAACTAATACTCTAGGTGACAAAGACTTCTAGGTGACAAAGAAAGAAGTGTGACGCAATCGGCGATGATCGCGCTTTAAAAAGCCAGCGACTCCGGCGGACCGCAGGCTCGCCTGCTGCGGTGCGCCGCTCTTTTGCGTACCTGCACACTATGCGTGCACTTTCATTAAACAGTGCTCGTTTGCGTCGCCGTTACGAATACATGATGCAGCGTTTTGTTGCGTGTCTCAGTCACAAAATGCCGCGACCGACAGAAGCGTGAAATCTGTTTTGCGATTCCGAAATTAGTGGCCGTAAAACAAAGTGGTCGGGCGAACTAAGAGGCCGCTCGCTTTCCTTGTTTGCTCTCACTTTACTTAATTATGCTCTTGCAGCATACATCCCCAGTTCGCACTTAATAGCCTAGAATGAGGCTCAGCAACGGCCGAGTTCCATGCAGCCGACACGGCGGAGGGCTGGACGGCAAATCGACGGGGGGGGGGGGGGGGGGGGGAGGGGGGGGGGGGGTTTGAATGCAAAGAGAAAAAATTCAGCGAATTTATAATATTTGACAATTATCTGGCGAAGTGTGAAGATTGGGGGGGGGGGGGGGAGGTGCAATTCAACTGGAGGACGCCAATTCTCTGTTCTTGTCTTCTTGAAGTCAAAACTGTCGTGTCAGCATTCGACGACCCCTGCACTAGAAAACCAACACAGTCAGTGATGATCGTATATAAATATTCGGGGCCCCGCGCCGTGTATGCGGCTAACAGCATATATGTTATGCTGTGTTATGTGATGTTATAGAAGTACACATCTCTGCAGGCCGCGGGCGTGTGATTTGGTGCGTGTTTTGTGTCCTTTAATAGCGCTTAATTTGTTTGTTTAAACTACTCGCTAGTATACATGTACCCTGCCGTTCGTAAATGGTGCGGCATAAAACGTTACGCAAGAATCATTTAGTTTGCGAAAATACGAAACAAAATTTTCACTCCTTTCAAAGGCGGTGCCAGGCCAGCGGTGTCAGCTGAGTCGGCTGCGCAATTCTTGCGTTCGCTTGCATGCTCCCGATGAAGCAACCTTTTGCAGTTACCTCATGATGTAAGATGAGCAGCGTTCCGTATTTATGCTACTCGTGAACTTTCCTTTGTCGACCACACGCAAGAAGAAAAAAACTGTAACTGTCGTCAAACAGTTAAACCACCCGACCTGGCGATGCTGTCCCACGTCGCGACCACCACGACAGCTCGCTCAAAAGAAAGCCGACAAATCGGCTTCTTTTAGCGGATATTATTTTGTTTAGCCTCTGAAGCTACTTTAAAGGGACCCTGCAACACTTGCCATCGACTACTAGTAATGTATTTTGGGATAAAGTCTATTGTCCCAGAAATCTCCTCCCGCAAGAATTATGAAAATCCGTTCACAATTAACGAAACTACCGCGATGAGAAATCGCGCATAATCGTTCCCTCTCAACTCAACCGCGGGCAACGCGACGAAAGCTGCGCGCTCTCTCCCGGAGAGGGGGGCGGCTCGCGGCATTCTCTTCGGCGGCCTTCGATATATCACATGCCGGGTAGTTTTCTCCTTTTCTCCGCAACGCGGAGGGGCCTATTTCCAGTCTGGTGCCACAAAAAAGCAGGCATGGGTGCCTGCTCGCAAGTGCGCGCTGGGGCTGGTGGGGCGTTTTTGAAGCAATAAACGTTTGTAGTCGAGTGGTCGCGTTGAAAGGGAAGTATTGAGCTCATCACTCAAACTCCGAGCGCACTCAAAACACAAAAGAAACGGCAAAACTGTGCCTACAGGTTCAGGCATAGAAGAGGTTCGTACGCAGCGATGACGACGACGGAAATGGGAGAATCTAGCAGCGAAGTTGACCAGTGACAGCCGATCGGGCAGCCGCGGCCTATGTGACGTCCCTTAGGCCATGCATAATGAGGACAACTGAAGAGAGAGCGGTTGGTTTTTCCGCGTCTTTCACATCGATTTGCGCGCTCACCGCTTCATGTGCACGTGTAATATTTGGCTCAGGTATTCCCGGCAGTGTAATCTAAACGTCGCGCAGGTTTACTTGCACTGCTCAAAGAGTGTTGCAGGGTCCCTTTAAGGGCTATTTCATACAGTCTGCAGTCATTTAAACACGCCACAAAGCGCCACAACCACCTTTCACTCTGGCTTGTAATTGAAAACACATGGAGGGCGGCGAGGGTCGTCTGCTTTTGTACTACCCAGAGGCGTCGGCCGCTAGGGGCGCTGCATGTCGCCAAAACTCCAGCGCAGGAGGCCTATTGGCGGTGAGCGCGAACACAGGCGGCGCTGCGAAGCGCGCCTCCATGACGTCAGCTTAGGGATTCTCGCATTTGTCGTCTGCTTCACTCAGGATCGCTCTCCCTGCTGTTTGTTTAAGCTCGGTCAACGTCTGATGCTTGTCCGCACCAGAATTGGCGTGTGGGTAACTTTTTATCATAATAATAGGCTTAAAATCGCATACACTAGCTCATGGTGTCAATTAAAATATAGTTTTGGATACCACTACGGCAGAAACATTGCCGGCGCCACGTACCCCATTCCTTGCGAAGCCGGTCCTGTGCGGAGCGCGAAGAGTCGGAGCAAGGCGTCCGCTTCTCATGTAAGCATTCGAACAAAAGGAACAGTCAGCTGCTAATAACCGACAACAGCGAAAATGGAAGACCAAAATAAATTCTAGGCCTTCAGGGCTGTCGGATCACGATTCCCGGTAATCATATGTAAGGTAAAACAGTTTTTGCAACCTTGGCGAACGCTCGAACGCGTTTTGTCACATCACTTTACGTTGTCAAGGCATGAAAGTTTGCCGACATGCACTATAGACTGCAAAAACTGTAGGTTGAGTTCCAAATACCCCAGCGTGTATATACGCGCGTGCTGATTCTATACCAGGCATCTATATGGAGGTTTATTGAGCAAAGCGAGTCACGTCTTCGTTAAATTTATAGTAACACATATGTGTTTGTTAAGACCTGGAGGGATATTTCGGAACATTTTGCACAGCCATATCTTCCCGATATTTGGATATGCGTTATAGGAAAACTGCACTCAAGAGGAGGAGGAGGAGTAAGGGGAGGAGGGGAAAACTTTGTTTAACAATTAAATCGATCTGATTAGTGGGCCGGGTCCTCAGTCCAGGACAAGAGAGTAAAAGTAATTTTCTTCAAATCATAGAACGCCATCCTGAGTAAAATAGGATTTGTTCTTCGCGCCTGGAAGGGATAACAGCAATAAAGAGCTACTTGAAATTCTTCTTCGGTTTCGAGCCTTGTAATATATGCAGGTATACTATTTATTCCGTTAGTTAGCGAGTATATCATGCCTTCAACACCGTAATCATGTCATCATTGTTCGAGTTGAGAGTCAGTTCGTTATGATAACGGTATAATTACGATCAGGCGCGTAGCCAGGATTTTTGTTCGGGGGGGGCTAAGGTTGTTCTCGACCCCCCCCCCCTCCCCCCCCCCCTACCGAAAGAAAAAAAAAGCGCGGCAGTTTGCAAGCGCCCTTATAGGCTATGAAGATAAAATACATGTTGGGTTCATTAAAAAGACTGTCGTTCATTAAAACGACTGTCTTGTCCCAATAACAACGATACCAGTTCTATCTCAAACTAATCAGAAGAATAATCGACATAATAAATTAAACATTGGGCGTTCTGCTACTGAGCATGAGGACGCGGGTTCGATTCCCGGCCGCGGCGCCCGCTTTTCTGGTGGAGGCGAACAGCAAAAACGCCCGCATGTACAAGATTTCGGCGCACGTTAAAGATCCCCAGGTGGTCAAAATTAATCATGAGCCCCTCCACTACGGCGTGTTAAACCCTACAATCCATCAATCAGTCAATTAAACATTTGAAGCAGTGGCGAATCCCCACCCACTTCCCGGCGGCGATTTCACTATGACATCACAGGATCTTGTATGTACGATTGGCCCAACGACTTAAGTCACCGCCAAGGAACATGATTGCGCGATTGTAGAGGGGCCTCCATTGATCTTATCATTTGAATTGTAACGTGCAGTTAACATACTCATAACTACGTTTTAGTGCTGGCCTATATACATCACTCCTGCCCATATTACTTCACTGCAGCGCACAATTTGAAAATTTATGACATTTGTTGCATTGCTTCGGTTGAAAAAAACGTCTGTGATTGGAATCGAGCTGTGCGAGTTACCAAAGGCTAGTGCTATTTAATTGAACTAGATTGTATTTTGTCTTCAAATAGGCCCTTGAAGGTTCCCTCATGATATTGGTGTTGATTGTGATTGTATTTGTGCCAGGTGAAGTTGTAAACTGGGCGAAAATCCGCAGACCGCGTGGTGCAAATCTGCGCCCGTGATACGGGACGTACATTGCACGCACGGGCACATTGTGCAGGCATTGCACTAAATGGTCACAGTTTTACGTGATTACTTGCTTTATTTCAACATGTGCAGTATGGTGTCTGTGACGTCCGCAATAAAATTATGTAGGCCGTAAAAATGAGATCTTTTCGTTTAGTTGATGTTTAAATGCAGAAATTGTTTTGCTTATAAGCCTTCTGCGCCCGTACACTCTTCCAGTGTAAGGGCAATGAGGCAAAGTTTCTGCAGAATACACCGAGTCTATGCACTTACGTTATATGTAGCGCAGGAAAAAAAAAAACGACAGGCTATGAATTATGCATACAAGAAGCGTTACACAGACATCACGCGCGAGAACTGCGCTGTTAACGGCGAAAATTACACGAATATGGTAGGATTAGCCCTCACGCAAAGCGGAATAATTCAGCCATCGGTACTGTCAAGCATGCATGTCAGTTGAAATTTCGGCTTCTGTTTTGATTCTGTGACGCAGTCCACCTCATAGCTTCTAAGGAAGCCAGACAAATATGAGAAGCTGGTGCTTTGTAACATCGCCAATCTGGTTAACGTTTCGGTACGCCCAAATGTCGACTCTGCTGTAAAAAGTTCGGCCTTGGTGTTCTGAAATACTTGCATTATTCTCTGTCAAGTTTTCAATGCTTCGTGCGTAAATGTCCTACAGTCTGCCTGGAGGAGTGTACTAATCTGTAACTTTTGTGGGGCGGCAATCCCCTTTAGGTCTAAGTACCACTCCTGGATGAGGTAGAGCAAATCACTGCAAAGTTCACTATTCAATGCAATAATGAACTTTAAATTTATCAAGAACAAATAATAACGCAAAGACGGCGTTGTCTGACCATACTCTTGCGGTTAGGCATGCAAGTTGAGCAAAACCTTGCTGCATTTGGAATTTTGTCGTGAGATCTCAGGAAAGAATTATAATGAGGTCCTATCATTCTGGTTTCAAACATTAATGAAAGGACATACTGTTTAGTGGACGCGTGCGCTGCCATTGTTGAGCCGAGCACACACTGGCGGTTTTAAAGGTAAACGTTAAAACAGCATTGAAGGACGCACAGGAATTTTGCGGTTTTCGTTAGCGACTCGGAAAATGGAAATATATTAATATGTTGGGACGCTCCTTGGTCCACCAGAAAACAGGGTGCAGTGGGAAGCTGCACATGACCTTCAGGCTTGGGTCGATGCTCGACATGAGTCAGCATTTTGTTGCCCGCAGCACCAAGAAAACATGCGTAATGGCATGGCCCCGCGTACATAAATGCCACAGACTACCGTATTTCAGCATGAAACGGACAGTAATGGTACAGTTAAGGTGGTACAGCGACCGTGATGTTCAAATTGAAGTATGGGTTCAGGCTACGACACAATACATTATCAAAAAATTGGAAAGTTGTTTACAGTGATAATTCCTCGGTCATTTCGGTTACTTAAGTAATGCTCGAAATTTACTTCATGCGATATTTTAGGGCGTATAACAGTCGTGGATCCAGGCAAAATCACTACAGCGCGCACCCGTATGTGGGGCGGGGGGCGGAAGTGTACTGGTGTTCTTGAGAGGGTCTGTGGTCTGTAGCCTGTTTTTTTTTTTGAATTACGACATTCGTTCATCATGCCAAATCGATTTATCATTGAAAGAACGATACTCTTGAGCCCACAAAACTTCAAAAAAAAAAGGCCAGAAAGAGCTGAAGGAAAATTTTACTACTAGAAAGGCACGTTGGTTTCTTCGCCACCAGTACGAAGGTCCTTCACTTGCGCACACTGCTATGATGATTTTAAAATTGGGCGTAGCAGTGAATGCGCGCGTCGGTATGAAACGCGGCAACAAAAGTTCCGATAACGGGCACACCATGCGACAGCGGCTACCTCACACTGAGTTGCGTGAATGTAGATGAAGCAAACTACTAAAGCTGCAGCGAACACAAATATATTTTTAACTCTTCATGTACTTCATGGACAGCGGCAACTCTTAATGAACTTAACGCAGTCCCGATACGCTTTGAGTAACCCTCGTCAACTTTGTGCATCATAGGATAGTTAAGCATTTATATGAGTAGAATTTACGTTTTCCCTCTTTCAAAGGTACCTACCCGGTTCATAGCTGGCGCTCCTTCAACAACCAATTCAAACGCAAAAATTGCATTAGAAATAAAAGGAGATATAATTTCTTTTGGCTCGCAAACATAAAGGTACTGTGACGTCGTGTAAATATTAGGAAGCAATTATTTAAATATTAAAAGATACAGTGATCACGCAAGCATAAATCAGGGGTCAAGGGAAGAAAATGACTTACAATTTCGGCCTCTTTTGTGCGTTGCGTGGCACTTCGAGTGTGAGCTTCCCAAAGCCAGGGCGCTTCTGCCCTTGCACCGTTCTCTCATGTCGGCGTTGTTGTGACTCAGGCCCCTGAATATACACAGCTCTGGGCAGCCGCCGCCCAGGCAAAAAGCGGCCGTGGACGCAATGGAGGGGCTTTAGTTGTGACCGAGGTCGAAGATGGCCATCGGGTATCGCGACCGCCGTCTGCCCGCGGTAGGGCTGGTGACTGTCGCGCCTTCGCGCTTACAATAAAGCCGCCCCGGATTCACCGAACAAATGCGATACGCTGCTGTCGCATTCATGTAAACCCGCTTTGGGGGCAGCGCGCCCTTTTTGTCAAGGGGGTGTTCCCCAGTTTCCTAGGCTAGCGAAAAATACCGCCGAACGAATCTGCCTAATCGCGGAGGAGAAAATGTCTGTCTGGAACACCGCTTTCAGGAGAGGACATGCAGTACGCGCAAGCTGAGACGATTATCCCACACCAACACCCTCCCGGGCTCCACAGAAACGTGAAAAAGAATGAAGGGGTGACGTGCAGAAGAGGGGCATACTTTGCTGTGCGCCTCACCCACAAAGGCCCTCTGCCCTCCCCCTCCTCCTCCCCCCCCCCCCCCCCCCCCCCCCCGACAGTTATCCAGCTAAAGCAGACGTTTCGCCCAATACGCAGAACCATCGCCTTCTTCAGAACCACCACCGCTTACACGTGGTTCTGCTTACGCATATATCTTTTCCCTTTCGGGTGCCAGTCTTCCCCCATCAATGACCAGCGGTCCCTCTTTTTTTGCGCACTCCATGCTTCCCCGGCCATACCGTGACGAGTCAATCTACTCTGCTGAGAACGACTCAGCCGGGCAATTTCTGTGTGGCGACATGCCACACACAAAGGGACACAACGCACGCCTTTGGCGTCCCATGGGCTGAGCTTACCCGAAGGCGACATCGCTTTTGGAGCTGCACCCCTCCGCAATTATCCTGACCTCGGCGCTTCGTTTTGTGTAAGCACCAATGCGTCAGGACAGGCATTCAGTCGTGAATGTTTTTAATAGTAGCACGTCCGAAGGTTATGCCCCTTTGTTCACAGGCGCCGTACCAGGCATAACAGGCAGCACGGCGCCGGCCGGAAAAATTTCGGGGGGGGGGCTTCAGCCCGGTTAGCCCCCCCCTGGCTACGCCACTGATTACGATAGAAATTCAGACCACAAAAGCCGCCTTCGAGTACTGTGGTCCACGTTGTTTAGGGTGCGATCGCAGTGGCGTAGCACAAACCTTCTCATTGTATTTGCATGTGAATAAACAAAGCACGCTGCGGATATGCACCTTCTTGCACGCAGCCGTAATGAAAGCCAATTTGTGAAGAAGGGAATGTATGCCATACAAAATGAAGGAAATATCCACACGACCTTTGTGAGGCTCCCAAACATCCCGAAACCTCCTAATAAGAAGTTGGTGACGGCGCAGAAAAATTAATGCGTTGGGCAAAAAAAAAGCAAGAAACATTAATCCGGTACAAGACAACAACGAAAGAAACAGAAGAAAGCCGCTTTATTTCCTGCTGTGCGATGAGAGTGTAGAGGCCGCTGCTTGGTACGTAGTATTAGACTGTTGAGTCTTCATAGGAGCATCTCAAAAATACTGCAGGGAAGCCTACGCATTTTGAATACTTATCGAGAAGCTGTGATCGCTGATCCTCACGAATAAGCAAGAAAGGACGAGTTACACACGATCTTCTGACCGATACTCTGAAGAAAGTTGTTCTCTATTTCTTCGTGTGTTGCAAACTTGTGGGGTACAGCTTCAAATTATTCAGATGCGTCAGAAGCTGGCAAAATAACTGAGTCACTAGAAATACGCTTTTTAACGCACTACAGCAACGAAGCGGGCGATTTCTAGCCCAGGCACTGTTGCCCCTCACAAGCGGAGTGTAGCAGACGACAGCGGCGCGAATCCCTAAGCCGACGTCAGAGCCAGGGGGCGCCACTCAAAGATCTCACCGCCAATGCTCTAATACAGCCCTTTAATACATGCTGTAGTACAGCCTTGTGTTGTCGGCGATAATAAACAGTGTTTTCTAAGGCGCATGTTTTTTAAAACGAAGCTAAATAAGGAGCAAGCAAAATTTGGTATCGTACATGCCATTTTCGCCTCAGCGCAGAGATACGCTTTAGAAAATTGTATTAAAGTTCCTCTATATAGCTCCCTGCGGGAGCTATATAGAGTAGCTCTAGGTTGTATGGAAAGCGTTTTCTTAAATAACTTAGCAGGAAAGCCGCTCGGCATGCCTCTTTGGGTGATGTCATTTACCCAAAAGGCCATTGGATCACAAGGAGAGACATTTTGAGCCTGATCCTCCGATTTTTAAGGGACACAAGCCTCGGTGACCCCTGGTGATTTCCTGTGCATAGCGGCAAAAAAAAAAATGTTGATCGGGGGAGCAATTGCCGGCATACCAAGCAAGGCCAGACCCATCCGTTAATAAACATCACCACCACCACCATTACCAAAAGCGTTTTTTTTTTTTCATTGCTACAAGATCGCTTGTTATTACGCATGTTCTTGTACGTGGCTCCAAGAACCACCGTGCTTTACGCGAACAGCGAAGCAGCTCTCGTTTTTACCGCGGCATAGTGCATGTCGCTAAGGCCGCCGCAAAAAAGAAAAAAGAAAATTGCGAAGTCATAATCATACCACATGCAGCAAAAAGTGCGAAGGATTATTAACTTCAAGCAGCCGAAACCAAGTTCTCCCCGCCCCGAAGAGAAAAGAGTTACATTTGGCGCCCCAAAGATGCTGTTGTTGACAACAAAAAGGACTCGCGCTCAGCAGAGTCGGAATTTACGTTGTTAGAGTCTCCCAATCGAAGGTATGTTGGAGCACCACTATGTGTGAAGGTTAAAGTCTGCTCGTCATAGCAGGCAAAGTTACCATTGAAAGTGCATGTGGCGCCACCCTCCGGATGCGACATAATCAAGGACAGTAGACCCGTGATGATGATAATGATTACAGGCCTCCCCTTTGAATCGGGGTGACGGCATGCGCCATCTAGCCTATCTTTGCAATTTAAATTTAGTCAACTCTCAGATCGTATTTCTTTTTTAATTTTGCCCTCTATGTTTTGCCCTGCCGCTACCCCTGGCTGGGATGATAACACTTTATCGACTTCCCTGCTTTTTAAAGACGATAGCCTTTCTTGGGCTACTTAAACACAGAAATTTTGGTTTGCCTGTATGTCTGTCTGTGACTCGATTCAGCCACCCGGCCAAAGTAAAACAGATATTGAGCAATAGTCTTATTACTCACAGCCAAATGTAAACGTCTAAGCCCGGTTTATATTATCATACTTGTCAAATTTGTTGAACAACAACAAGACATTACGCAAATATAAGACAGGCAATTAGTTCACAAGGGATATTTACAGTGAATTCTTTTATTTAAAAAATTCATGTATGCTTGGTTTTTCGATAGCGAATGATATTCTACATCTACTGCCGAAAACCGTCGCCTGCTGTTGCCCGCGCCACCTCCTGGCGGCATATGAAAAATCACGCGGCAACAGCAACGAAAGGTTCCACTAGCTAGGTTCCACGTCCTGCTTGGAACGCACGTGGAGCACGGCCACGCGGTTCTATAAACCTTGAAGTCTGCCGCCTCTATTCACGCGCGTCTCCGCCGTACTGCAGCGCTGGCATCGAGGACCCTTAAAGGGACCCAGAAAAGCATTTTGTAAAAGTTACAAAAGGCCTTTATTGTCGCGTAGTACCAATATAGCGATGCAATGCCGTTGGAATTATTGATCTACATTCAGTATTAGCTGCGCCAGAAGCAATTAAGTACATCTCCCCACTTGCCGATCAATTCCGCCTCACTCTCTGCTTCTTTCAAAGCAGCTGGAAACACTGGGAATAGCCATGTGACATCGCGACGCTCAATTTCAGTATTCCGCTAGCTACATACCTGCGCCTAGGCACGCGTCAATTGCTGCAGACCCGCCTTTGCCTCGGGATCGCGCGGGAAGGAGGAAGAGCAGCCGGAAGCCAATGGCAGTGACGTTGCCGGCGACGCCGGCGACCGACGTTCGGCCGAATCAGGGGGGCCCCTTGCCGTTGCGTCAGCCGCGGTCGGCGTTGCGTCAGTCGCGGTCGGCTCACTGCGGCGGCGCGCTCATCGGCTGAGAAAGGCGATTTTCAAAAATTGTTTACAAATTATCCGTACAACGTATGGGGCTCACACTTGGCTCAAAAATTCTCCGTTATGTGTTCTACCACCTGAATCAATTGCCACCTTCACAAAGCTTTTCTGGGTCCCTTTAAAACCTTTAGGATGAGCGCGACGGTACAGAAACAGCAGAGGGGTGGGCGGGAAAGCAAAGGGGGGCATTTTCTTGGCAAATGTCAAGAAAGGAGCAGATTTTTTTGGAGCAGGATCAAATTGAAAGGAGCAAAGGAGCACCTGCTCCTTTCAAAAATTGAATTTTTAAGGAGCAGGAGCAAATTTTTTTTTCCAGCAATCTCTGGCCGTTGCTTAGTACTACCGGCGGCAGATCGCGGAGGCCACGGGAGACCGATGGCCTCCTAGATCACCGCTTGCGCAAACCGCGGAAGGGGTGATCTCCGGTTCTTCTTTCATGCGCGCCCTACCTTCACCTGCTGCTTTTGGGTTATTGAAGTGCACTTATATTATATAGGACGTCGCGGCAGCCTTCGCCCTTCTGTGTTGGCGCTGCTGTAGCTGAGCTTGCAACCTATTGTCGCCCTCTTCCCCTCTTCAGGGTCAGTGTGGGCAGCATGGAAGTGCGTGCCCGGCTAGCTCGGTCGGTAGAGCACCGCACCCTTGGAACTTGAATGGCCAAGTTTGGACGCAAATCAGCGTCCTACCGTGCCTGGCTAGTTCGGTCGGTAGAGCACCGCACCCTTAGAAATTGAATCGCCAAGTTTGGACGCAAATCAGCGTCCTACCGTGGGTTCGCACAAGTGCGTGCCCGGCTTGCTCGGTCGGTAGAGCACCGCACAAGTTGCCTTGTCAGATTGGACTGGTGTCTCAAGTAGCTTTCGCTATGCGTCCATCATCACTTCAGTAAAACCCCAGGCAACTTCCTCCCAGGGTTCCCGAGTGTTTGGACGCAGCACAAGCACAGCACCCATGCTTCGTGCATCTGTGGTCCGTGGCGCGGAGATTTCGGGTGACCCAAATGCGGATGCTGTGTGCTGCGCCACTGCGGTCTTTAACCGCATTGTGTTTAGATGCCCTCCGATGTCAATAAGCACCGCCCGCGACTGTTGAGACTCTGCAGCAGCTTCCGAAGCACACTCTTTTATATCATCGCGCGCACTGTCTGCAAGCTGGAGTAAACGAAATATGCGAAAAACCAAACCAAAAACCAACGTACATGAACCAAAAACCACTGTGGCCAGACAACAAAAAGTGTGTTCGCAATTAAATAGTTCTGCAAAGTCCGAAGTAATTAACGTTTTCACCTGTGTTATAAAATAATTGTTTTTTTTTTTTCAGTTTAGGTCAGAACTTGGCCGGCTACATCACCGCGAAGTCGCATGCTCTTTCAAAAGTACACCCTCAAAATAAGAATTCAAAACAAGCCTGCACGTGAACACGTACGTCAAGCCATCGCAGCGGCATCCAGTATGCAGGACAGTATTCCAACAGTTTCGGACTAAGGACGCGGAATTCGAAGTGATTCTTCGCATGGGGGGCGTTGTGTTACCTCCCAACAAAAACATGTCACGACAGCATTACTAATCGCGCCATTTAATGGTTATGAACTTCTCCTTGCGCGATGCGTTCGGGAACTTTTGTACGGAGGTTTGGACAGGAAGAAGATAATTATGGAGCTCTAGCAGTCAAATAGCTGCACAAGTTTTATTTTTCCAGTGGAGACGAGGTGGATACCTGCGACTCATTTGTATGTGTATTTTTGTAATGGACAGGAAACGAACCTCCTGGCTATCGGTCCAAATAGTCTGTAAACATTTTTCCGGCCGCGCGACTGCTTGGCGTCATAAAATTGTGGAGATGCGATCTCTATCGCTGAGGTTACATGTTCCTTCCATGTGCGGCAGATAAACATGAACGCACGGCGTAATAATTGCCGCGAGTGCACAAAGCTCTCGCGATGAGTTGCAGTGCGTGTGTCCAAAGCACCTGTGCTGCTGCTCAGCGCTGGAATCTAGGAAATAGAAACCGAAATCAACGTTGATAATTCCGCGCAAAGTTCTTTTTGTCCGCTCATTATGACTTAACGTCTCTAACTTGTGCAAAGCACTCACTGTTATTGAATGAAAGGTCGGCCTACAAAGTTGTTGCTTTCATGTCTTGTTTTTATTTACAAACGACCACCCTCCTTTTGAACGTGTCTAATGAGACCATGAGACTTGTATGTCAGCGCACACGTTTGTATCAGTTTTGTAGCACAAGCACAAGCTTCTAGGAATCGTTTGAAAACCGGGTGCTGCCTGCACCCCAGAAAACGGAGAGCGTGTAATGCATGGTGTAATGCGACTGGAACATGGTTAAACATGCTAAGACGCGCCGCAATCAGCGGGAAGTGCGTGGGCAACACTGGGCTGCCGCTGTTGCCAGTTTATATTCAGCGCTCTGAACGCGTCGTCTGCTTCGCGTATAATTCGCAGACGACGCGTTTGAAAGCTTTATTCTTGTCTCTTTTTTTCTGTCGGAATCAAAGGATACCTTTTGTGTACCAATAAAATAATAAACGGTGCGCAAAACAGCGCAGTTTTGTGATCCCGCACAGGAGCAAGATTCCCAGCAAAAAAAAAGTAATAAAGCACGAATTAGATAAAAACTCAGTGTTGTGTATAATACGTCATATGTATATCGAAGTTTTGTAGCGAAAGCTACACCACGTGTAGTCTTCGCGGGGTGACCAGTTTTGCCCTTGAGAGCTAGAGGTCAAACCACACCCCCTTCCGCAAGCGCCCGGCACAGAGCAGCGGCCCGATGGCGGGGATAGGCGGCAGGGGACAGATAGACGAGGAGGGAACGGAGACGTGCGTGGGACCCGTGTCGCCACCTGGCGGAGGAAGTCGAGGAGGCGGCCGCCACAGCGACAAGCGTGCGCAACGAAGGAAAGCCAGGTAGCCACGTGCGGCGTGGCATAGCCATGTGCGATGGAGGAAGCTTTTGCTATCAACTAGGGTTAGGCAAACATCAACCACAGCAATTTTTTAAATTTTAAATTGCTTGTTTTTGCTTTCCTATTTCGTTTTCACTTTTTTGTTGTTGTTGTTATTACGTTCTCCCGGACGTCTTTTTCAATGCCCATCCCCCTTCCCCCAAACCTGATCAGTTGTGTTGAAAGGGGCCATGAAGACAGAATGCAAGTTTAATTCATTCGAAGGATTGCCTCGCTAGAATAACACTGACACCACTTTTAACGCAAACTCTGCTCAAATAAGCTATACAGGGTGTTTCAGCGAACACTTTCAAAAATTCTAAAAAATAGGCTCTTCGAGAAAAAAAAAAAAACCTCTTCAGAAGGAGATTGCTAGCTGCGGCGGATGCCAAATAGTATCAAGGGCGTGCACATTAGTTAGGTGGGTAATTAAACTCTACTAATGAACTTCTTAATTAGCGGAGTTTGGTGGTTATTGTCAATGGTGATTTCGTAGCCCCGGAGAAGACGATTTCATATCAGTTTTTAAAACAACGAAAAAGTCGGTGTTTAAAGCCCTGTAGCGCGAGGAAACCTGCCGTTGTTTTTCGTTCAAAAACGAAACTCGGCACTCGAGGAGCGCTGGAAGTCTTGAGCGAATGCAACGTCGGCTGGTGACGTGTTTCAATGCATGTGGCGGCCAATTCGATATTAGGTGCCATTTTCCCTAGCTAGGAAGCCTCAGCATGCAGCCACAGCCGCGAAAGCCCTCCTCGCCCAGCAAACAAACCTTTCCTTTGTCTGATGCGCTTTCTAACACTCAGTGATTATAAACGAACAGCAGATAAACCTAACTAAAAAAATGAACGGATGGTGACGTTTCATATCTTTCACGTCTGGTAGCCACGTCAGATGTGGTCGAGACAAAAAAATAAAAGAAAAGCAAAACTGTCGCCAACGCCCACTAGGGCTCCCGAAACGGGCGACCGTGTTGTGGACAATGGCTAGCTTCTTTCGTACGCCTACCAACGAAAGAAAAGATAACGATAGCTGTGGTATCGGTGAGCGTTGATCATTGAAAAAATAGAGGAGGCGATGGCGTTGATATCCGCTGATTCCCTAGCGTGGGGAATCACCAGAGCCTTCTTGAATTGAGCGACACAGTCACTGGAACACGTCATCAGCGGATGTTGCGTCTGCACTAGACTTCTGGCGCACCATGTGCGCTGCGTTTCGGTTCCATGGGGGAAAAATACTTGATTTTTGCGGGCTGCAGGGCTCTACAGAGTGTATTTTTCTTTGCTTTAAAAATTGATCGGTTATCGTTGTCTCCATGGCTACAAACTCGCCATTGGCAATAACCGCCAAACTTCGTTAATTAAAAAGTTAATTAGACAGTTTTAGTGAATTAACTATGTAATTCGCATGTTCCTTATAACTGCTGACGTCCGCCGAACCTGATAGCTTGTTCCGTAAGAGAATTCCTATTTTTCTTGAAAAACCTACCTTCAGGAATTTTTGAAAGAGAAAAGAGAATGGCCATGCATGCGACCCACCAGCTTATGTCCCGCACTAAAACCTATGACGTAGTGGCAGCTGTGTGATTGGCTGAGACTGGCAAGGGCCAAGGCTTGGGTGAGTTGGTGCATGGTTACAAAAAAGGGAACAGCGCAACGCAGACAAAACACAGGAAGAAAAAAGTGGCAACCACGAGCACTGACTTACAACTGACTTTATTGGTCGGCATGTACGCTGATGTACGCTGACAGTCGAACAAGAAAAGCAGAAATGACACGAAAGCTGGAGATAACCTACCCGGTCGTCACGCTGCACCGATGCCGTGTGCACTGCACAAACACGTGCTGAAGTATCTGTGGGGCAGAAAATTAATCTCTTTTTGCGAGAGGGACAACAAGGGTATGTTCACACATTTTTCTTTTCAGCGCTCCATTTCTGCGGCTTCGATAATTTCTCTAGTTATTTCATCTTCGTGTTTTGCAATGACCTGTGTTTTTTGAAAGATTGGGGCGCAGCCGTGGCGATCCCGATAGTGGACTCCTAAGTGGCCACTATATAATCACCTTATGTGCATTGTAGTTATGTTCCTTTAATCTTTCGTTAAGGCATCATCCCGTTTGGCCTACGTACGTTTTCCCACAAGACAGCGGAACTGAATAGACGGCGCCTTCAACGCATCCTACAAAGCGGTTATCATGCTTAACCGAGCAAGACTGCATTGTTCTATTGGTTTTGTTGACTCTCGAACACATGGTGGAAAGCTTGTTGGGTGCAGAAAATACAACTTTTACACTAGCTCTTTTTTTTTTTTATCTTTCTCAAATTGTGCGCTATCCAGTGCATGTAAGGAATAACAGTTAGTTTATCACCTTTGTTTCGTTCTACGGCTGCCTGGCTGCCCTGTTCCCTTCTTTTTAATCTCTGCATTATTGATTCTGCTTCGGATGCTAACGGCTGCTTGGAGTGCCCCGCTATCAGAAGCCGGTCAACCTGTTCATGAAAGCTTTCTGTATCGCGCGAAAACAAGACTTGTTTAGGACGTTTTTAAAGCACATTGTTATTATGATAGACCTTTCCACGAGCTTAGAATGGGATGAGTCAAAAGGTAGAAGCGGCTTGCTGGCACGTGGATCGTACACCCAGCAGATGTGGTTGTGCGAAAAAAGAAGCTTGAGGCTGAAAAGTGAAATGAAATGAAAAACGAGGCTGGCGAACCCAAGTTAGGCAGGGCTTATAAGCTTGAGAAATGAGCTATTCGTTCTTAAATTTAATGCATACTCATTTTATAGGAGCACGAATGCTGTGATAAACAAGGGAAGTTACAAACACACACAAGCACAAGGGCACACAGCGCACACTATGCCTGGTATTGCTGCACTGCCGTCTAACGCTTTGAGCTTAGACTGGCCGATTGCCATAAGCGACATTGTCTTCTGTGACTCTGTTTGTTGAGCATACCCAGTGTTTCATGAAAAAATTTCTATCAAGTGTAACAAAAATTTATGAGGTACAAATCCGGCCAGAAACAAAGTGAGTGCGGACAGCGGTCAGTATTGATGGTAAACAGGGCGTTTCACCATTCGCTGCAGCCCTAGTCGTCATACTTACGCTCGCTTGAGTACCTGCCCTGGAGACACCATCGGAGACGTCACGAAATGGAATTTTTCAAAATTTCGGCTTAAATTGTTTAATTTCTCAGTGAATAAAGCATTGTTTGCTGGAGGCACTATAAAACAGCAAATCTTTCAAGTAAAGAACACCTATATTTTGTCTTCATGGCCGCTTTAGAGCGCCATAGCTATGCCCGGCCTATGAGGCGCACCGTAGTGGAGGGCTCCGGATTAATCTCAACAACCTGCAGGGGATCCTTAAAGGGGCCATGAAGACAAAACACAAGTTTGGTTCGTTCAAAAGACTGCCTCGTTAGAATCATACTGACACCACTTTCAACGTAAACTTCGCTCAAGTAAGCTACACAATTAGAAAAAAAGGAAATGGCCATGCGACCCACTAGCTCATTTCCTGCAACAGAACCTATGATGTCACACCAGCCAGCTCTGCGATTTACGGAGGCCGGCAAAAGCAAACGCAAATTAGGCTGAGCTTATAAGCTTGCCGAACAAGCTATTTGCGCTTAAATTTAGGGCACATTCTTTTTAAAGCCCTAAGAATGGTGGGATTGACAGTGGAAGCTACGAAAGCACACGTAAACATACAAGTACCGATGCATATACTGCTGTTGGTACTGCGCGCACTATGCTTGGTTTAGCTGCACAGGACTGCGGGGCTTTGGGGTTGTTTCAGACGACACTGGCCGATTGATGCAAGCAGGGTGTCTTACGTGACCATATTTGTCGAGCGAGCACTATGTTTCACGAAACGATTAGTTTCTCCCTGAACAAAAACAAGCCAGGTTTACATACGGTCAAAAACACACCACAGGCACAAAACGGCTTCCCGTGGTATGGTGGCACCATCTAGGTTCACTAACGGTAAACAAGGCTTCCCAGTCGGCTGCAGAGCGGTCGGTTCCTGTGATGTCATTGAAGACCACGAAAACACACAATTTAGCGGGAAAATCAAAATTTTAACTTAAATTGATTCATTTCTCAGTGAATAAAACATTGTTTGCATCCAGACAAGCGCTGGGTACACTATGAAAGATTAAATTTTCAGAATAAAACAGACTTGTATTTTGTCTTCGTGGCGCCTTTAACGTCGCTGAAATCTCGACACACAGGCATTTCCTTCTGCACAAACCTGCGTCCTGTCTATGCCACTAGTGCGCCTCATAACTTGTTTCCTGACCATTCTCAATTAATTCCAATTTTCATCGAGCAGTACTATTTCTCGATGGAACTTTTAGGTGTGCATTGCTTTATGTTTCCTCTTATGCTAGGGGTGTGTTGGTAAAGACTTTGATTGTAGCAAAATTTGGTCCTTCATTTTGTTGGCGGGTTCAAGGGGAATGTGCTTTGTTTAGATTTCTGTCAAATGCATGACATCTGCTGCAGCCACGCCTTTTTAGGGTTTGTACTTCTTTTTCTAATCAGAAGTTCGTTCAGTGTACAATAAACATAGAATCAGAATGTGCATAAATAGCTCTGAACGAAATGAAACAAACCCAAGTAAAGCCATGACAGAGATAAAATGGCTATACATAGATGAGGCATATATCGAAAAGGCAGACATGAACTTCAGAGCAAAAATGGTGCCAGGGACGAGAGAAACTGCTTTTCACCATACCCTTTTGTTGCCAGGGTCTGATGAACAGCCTGGCGTACAGCAGGACACAAAACAAAAAAACAAAAGAAAACAACAATGCAAAGCGTTCGTTGTATCACCGCCGGGGCTCGCACTTTGCCACGGCGCTCCATTAAAGAGCGGTAGCTAGCTGGCAATTCGGTGCGCGTGACTGCACGGCTTCCCTTTCAGTTTTTGCTGAGTCATGTGGGCCATCAAATGCTGAGTCAGCACTGGCCCGGGAAAATTCTAGACTATTTGCCGCGCTAGAATTTTCCCGGGCCAGTGCTGACTCAGCATTTGATGGCCCACATGACTCAGCAAAAACTGAAAGGGAAGCCGTGCAGTCACGCGCAATTATTCTAGTACAATTATTCTAGCCGCTGTAGACACCAGTTTGTAATAGTGAGGAATTCGTCATTTTTAACACTTCTTGTGAAGTTCACTGAAATGGTTGTTTATTTGTGTTTGTGTTGGGCAATTTGACTCAAACGCAAATCAAATACTGTGTTAGTATGTGCTTTGAAATTTAGAAGTTCGGAACATTTGTGCAACCATACCATCTTCTTGTTGAGGCGCTGTGACAAGCTGCCGTTGTTTCACGCTCCTCTACTGAATAGATGAAATTGGTGAGATTAGGTGAAATAATTAAAATTAGAATTACTTTGCTGCTGTGTTATAGTTGTGAAGCAAAGCTTTAAGCCTCTGACTCTGTCTGTAGTCCACCCAAAATGCACTGCATGAAAGCCAACTTTCTATGCGGACGATGATGTTGATCGCGCGCAAAGTGAATAAAAATTAAAGCGCTTTCCAGGGTCGGAATGGAACCTTGGTTCCACGGGTTATGGAGCCCCCCATCTATCCGATTGCACCAGTCCAGTGCTGTGGAAGCAGCTTGATTTTAGGGAAAGCTGCATGGATGTGCAAAGTTAGGCACAAAATGCACCCCTCCATCTAATGGCAGCAGCAATGGTTGAATGCTAGGGAAAGTCATGGAATGCCCGTATCACCAGAGAGAACAATCACAGTCCAGTAAACCGTCCCAGTAAGTACCGTATTTGCACGCTCATAATGTGCCCCCCAATTGTAATGCACTGCAGGTAAGCTTAAAATTCGAAAAAATAATTTGACTCTGATTCTGCCGCGCTTATGTAAAAGACATGACACCACGCACCTCCCACACGACATTTTATTTGACGCACGCATCTGTGGCAGCAAAAATCCCTTGTGCTTGAGAAGCTTGCTTATCCAGCTCCTGCTGGCGTCAAAACTAAAACAGGGAACATTGAAGTCGTTTGCTACTGCAATTTTTTTTTACCTTCATAACCTTACGGGTATGGGCGGCCGCCGTTGGTGCATTCGCTGCTGCTTTGCGAATTCCGCCTGGGAGTCATGAAGCTTTGAAAACATCCCTGCTCAGGACCAGTGAAGCACGCTCATGTCTCCGGGACACCCAGTGTGCATGATGGTGCTTGGTTGCCTTGCTGTCGGCAAGTAAGATTACCCTGCACTTGATGGATATTATTCTCAACATCAGGCACGCCGACAGCATCTCTGCGCGCTACGCGCAAGCAGGCAGTGTTTCCCGGTCCCCCACCTCGCCATCTCCCGTGAAGCCGCATCTGTGGTCCGGAAAGCACAGACCTCATCTCTTATAACTCCATCCTGCATCCACTACATGCATGGCATCCTCTCGCGTCCCACTTGCCCTACACCCAACTGCCCTTCCTACCCGTCAATACGACACCCTTACTGGGAGTGCCTTACCACACCAGACCTGCCACCACACCTGCGTTTCCGCCTCGCTTCCTGGGAGGACTGGTTGAACCCGGGTCCTGGCGTAGATGTCAAATCGACGCAAGAACTTCTGGCGGCCCCCTGCCTTCGTGTTAGTGCGGACCTCTGGGATTTCTACGGACCAGCTGTCTCCTAATGAAGAGACTGTGGCACGGCGGCCCGGACTAGGGCTGTTTAAAGAATAAAGTTTTCTCTCTCTCTGTGTCATAGTGGTACCTCTTTGGACCCATAACGACTGCATCAAGGTACTCATTCTAGCAGCAGCAACATGCACAACTGCTGGCTAAGGTACGCCCATCAAGGAAGGAATACACAAAACTTTGCTCGCGTGATGTTGACAAATTGTTTGTGATTGAATTTAGTTAGATTTTGGGTGGCGTTAGTGTCTGCGGCGATGCTACTGGCCGTTTCGAAGCCCACTCCGGTTTCGACCCTGGTTCTAACGCACGCACAAATTTGGAGGCTACTTTTAGCGAAAAAAGGTGCCTGCTACAATCGCGCAAATACAGCACCTTATGTGTATGGTAAGCTGGTGTGATGTTGGTCCACTCGCTTCTAGATTGGTTCGTTTAGTGTTGGACTTAATTTTGGAAAGATTCACGTTCCTCATTGTTGCCGCTTCGACAGAGGGGTCGTTGCTTTTTCTAACGTTTTGCTTAGCGTAAGCAGGCAACAAAACTGTTACTGAGATCATGCATGTGACATGGCATGCTGTCAGGTGTTGTCTGCTAAAACTTATTCTGCATTAGAGTCCTGCAGGAGCGTTTGTTGTCCCTCTCCTTCCTCGCAGGCGGTGGAGTACCATTTCCAAGCACAGCTGTGCGAACCCAAGCCCAGCCGCGAGTCCCTGACGGCCAGTGCAATGGAGGCCGTCACCTACTACTTGGGGTGAGGACGTGGCACTGCACCCCACCCATCCTTCATCAGCCAGTGCGTTCGGGCACCACCTAAAATTGGTTGCAGGACCCATTGAAGACCTGTTGCTCCTGGCCACGATCGCGAACAGCATCGCGGAAACAAGAACTCCCCTATCATCTTGTAGACGTCAGGAGGGCAAGCTGGGGGCGTTGTTTAGTGTCCTTGAGGTCCCTATCAGCTGCTATTCCCACTTCCTCCGCTTTATAAAAACCCGTACATATGCCCGAAACCAAGCTGTATTGCAAATATATGAAAGGATTGGTAGAAGGTTTTGCCCGTCTAGACACACACCTAAGTATAACTGCAAGTGTTCATTGAAACATTTATTTAGAGTATCCCAGGTGAAAACATGTTTTTTCTTGCTGGATTATCGAACAAGAAATTTCTTCTAGCTAGAAATAGGCAGAATTTCTAGCTAGAAATTCCGTTTCTAGTTCATTTCTAGCTGGATTGAGATTTACTTCCAGTTAGCATTTGTCAATCCAGCTAGAAGAAAAAAAACCCGCAAGCTGGAAATAATCCTCTCTAGCTAGACCAAGAATTTTTCTAATTAGAAGCTGTCGATTCTAGCTAGAGTCTAATAATCTGGTCAGAAATGAAGCCGGAAATCATGATTTCTGGCTAGAAATGCTGGGTCTGTTTTCACGGGGGTAAGTTAGGTTAAATGCAAGGACTTGCACGAGTGATGTAACAGATTGCTATCATTTGTCGGTGTTGCTGGTAGCAGTGGTAGCAGCATGGCAGATTTGCTTGTGCCTGCAAGGTGCCTCTCTCCTCCCACGTTCCAGGCTGATTGACAAAGAGAACACTGAGGCCACCTGCAGTTTCTTCAAAAACGTGAGTGCACAGTTCTGGTGCTTTGTTGTGTGTCAGGGGAAAGAGAAAGCTGTCCTTTATATCGTATTTTCACGCGTATAACCTGCCCCTGCATATAATCCGCGCCCCCACTTTCAGCACGCCGGAAAGGAAAAAAAAAAGCCTCGCGTATTGCCTGCGGAGTTGACACGTGAAAGGCTGCACCAAAGCTACTGCTCAAGCAACACATCGCATACTTCGTAGACAGAAAAAAGTGTATATTTAGCAAGTAGAATACACTGACTGCAAGGAGAAAGTCACAAATCACTCAGTGTCACTGCTCTCGCTAGAGCTATCACTTGAGCAGCAGTCTTCGCGGTTGTTCACAAGGTCATCTTCACAGCACAACGCGCGTTGCCGTGAAGCTGCACTAAAGAGAAAACCCTGTGTATTATCTTCTGCACCCCTACTTTGCCAGCGAAAGTTTCGCATTTTTGGTGTGGGTTATACGCGCGAAAATACGGTATTTGTGTACATAACACGGCTGTGACGATTGTGTGGTAGCACTTCGTGAAGGCTGCGTGCCGCCTCATCTGTCTTCTTGAAGCAGGGCATTACTAGACGTGTCGCTAGAGAGGCGTACAGGACAGGTTTGTCCTGTGTGCCTGTTTGCCCCACCTCTGGCAAGGCGTTATTTCAACGAGGTGAACATCACCTCTCGTGTGTTGCACCGAGTGCCGAACACCAGTAAGTGCAATACACAATGAAAGAGCACAGCACAATTAGCTGCTCTCAGATATGTGCCCATCGCCAGTCTCGCACTGCTACCACATTCAGCGGTAAAATGGGTGGCAATTTATTTCACTTTGCTGCTTCGTTATGCTTCTGGTTGAACGGTAGTTGTGAGAATGGTGGGGGAGAGTACTTTCCTCGTGTGCTGTAAGAATTCTGGATTAAAATGAGGGGAAAGAAAACTTCTCCCACCTATATGCAAAGTGACTGTAAGTGCAATGGCATTCCAGTAACATCAATTTCACATATCATTGGTGAAATTCTCTCTGTGGGTGGTTTTCTTGCACACAAAAGATGCTGTGGGCTCGATTTATAACCAATAATCAGTATTTTATTCAGTGTGCGGCGTTTCTCCTTAATGTGATTTGGTACTTCCTCTCCTTTTCCTTGTCTATGTTAATGATCTTCCCAACTCTGTATCTTCTCAAGTTAGACTGTTTGCAGATGACTGCGTAATATATCGTACCATTTCCTCCGATTCCGACCGTTGAACCTTGCAATCTGTCTGGACAAAATTAACCTCTGGTGTTCAACCTGGCTTATGTCACTAAACGTTTCTAAAACTAAGTTTATGTCCTTTACTAATGCTACTAACCGTATTCCCACTTATTACTTCTTGAATAATGCGCCACTTGAGTTCACATCTTCTTACAAGTACCTTGGCCTTCACTTTCAGCAGGATCTAACACGGCAGCACCACGTCGAACTTACTCTTGCAAGCACTAACCGTTCGCTTGGGTTGCTAAAACGTAATTTAAAACAGGCTCCATCACAGTTAAAAAAGATTGCTTTCACCACTTTAATTCGCCCTAAATTAGAGTATGCTAGCGCCATTTGGGACCCTCATCAAGCCTGCATCGTATCAATGATTGAATCCGTGCAAAACCGTGCTGCTCGGTTTATTTACTCTGATTATTCTCCCTTTTCCAGTGTCACTAACTTGAAAAACCGTGCTGAACTAGTTGATTTGGCCCTGCACCGGAAACATGCGCGCTTATCACTTTTTCACAAGCTTTATAACCACCCGTCACTGCGTGAAAGTTTTTTGAAAGCCCCTCTACTCTCTTTCCACGACGCGATCACCCAATAAGGTTAAACACCCACAATGTCATTCCCTTCGTTTCGCACAATCATTCATACCGCGCACCGTCGTTGAGTGGAATGACTTGCCAGCACATGTTGCCACCGAAAAAGATTCCAATAAATTCTTGCAGCTCTTGCACACTACAGTCACTAACTAGAATTTTTTTTCTGTAGTTTTACCTATTGCAGAAAGTGTAGCAGTAGCTTGCATACGTTGCTCTTGCTGCAGGCTATTTCTCCATACGCTGCCACTTGTTATGTTCTCTGTTGTTTGTTTTTACGTTATATTGTTTTCTTTTTCAGCCAATATTATGGGCGCAAAAGTGTCAACCAAATTCTTGAGGTCTTGCAACCTATGTTCCCAATTTATCTGATTGTATAACGATTGTACAACGCGGTATGGCTGTAGGTTGTATTTATTGTTTCTTCCCTTCGTTGCAGCTAATTACTGGTTATAATACGTTTTTTTTTTTTGTCAGTATTTTTGTATAATGTTGTCTTGCCCTCCCCTATGTAATACCCTCGCCTAGAGGGCCTTTAGGGGTACTCTGAATGAATGGATGAATGAAACAGCTACTATGTATTAAATATCGAAACACTGCTAGTTATGGTAGCTTTCAGAGTTTGAAAATAATCTGATGCTGTGTGCTCGAAGCCAGTACCAATTAACAAAAAGCAAGGGACCAAGGATGCTACCCTGTGGAACACCGCACATCATGTCATCAAAAGAGGAACTTGCTTAAGAAGTGAATTAACTTCTTTCCCGTGTGACCTGCACCTGCTGCTCCTGACCCCTCCCCCTGCCCTTGCGTGTGCAGGTTGTAAGCTTCTGGCAGAAGCAGGGCCTTGGTGTGGCCCCTCTTGAGCAGCTCTTCTGGGACCACCTGCCGGAGCTGGGCTACTCCCTGGGCCTGGTGCTCTTCAGGTAGGGAGACCGGGCATGCATGCACTGCAGCCACTTCTGCAGTAGGTGTGCTGGAGATCACTGGGCACGTCGCATAGCCCGTGAAACAAGACTGCAATGTAGCCACTGAGGCAGAATGTTTCGTTGCACTGCAAATTTCCCTCCCACCATTTTTTTTGTGCAGAAGCTTGCTCTCTTTACATGAATAGAAAAAAAAAAGGGGCGCCTTTCCGAGGCACTACTTTCACGTTGCGTATTGCTTGCAACGTGGCCTGTCACACACGGAGATTTCAATTGGGCGGCGACATAAAGAAATGGTTGTCGGTTTGTCGCTGAACGATGCTTTGTGCAGTGCAGAGCACACCTCAATGGGGAATCGGTTATGTGTAAGGATACACTGCTTTCCGTCCACATCCATTATGCTGACGAGTCACAAATGAGTGGGAAAGCATCGCTGGCGCACAAACAACAAGTGTCGGACTGCGGTTCATGGAGGGCGCTGCTGGGGGGAAGTACATGTGATGCTTACCAGTCAAGGTGTAGTTTGTACTACACACAGCATCCATGGTTATATGGCAACAGCAAAGATAGAAGGGAATTTGATTGCTTCTATGGTCATGCATTTTCTTCTTTGCCCAACTTTTTCCACTGCCACGAGTCCCTTTATAGATCAGACTTGTCCCCCCCCCCCCCCCCCTCTTGCAGTGCGGAGGACCGGGGGCGGCCCACGGCGCTGCCCCTGTCGCCGTCGCTGTGCCTGTCGCTGGCCGGGTGCCTGCGTGAGCGGGTGCTGTCAGGGCGCCCCCACGGGGAGCTCATCGAGGCCCTCCTGCGGCAGTCCGGCACGGCTGCCCTGGCCGCTCAGATCCGGCTGGTGGACGAGAGCGCCGGGTGGGAGCCCGCCGTGCCCGCACAGCGCCTCTGGGGACAGCTCGCTCGCAGCCTCGGCAGGGGCCTCAAGCGGAGGGCGTGCCTCAAGGCAAGGGCCTCTCTCTCTCCACGCAGGCAGGCTGTGACGGCAGTCGTGTTTCAACACAACTGCACGATCCGATCTGTGCACGACGAAGTCTGATATCCCCACTGATGTTCCATACTGGCGTAAAAAATTCCCATTTCTCGGCTCAGAAATTGCCTATTTTTAGCATATTTTCCCCGCAGGTTTCTTAGGAATTCCCTGTAAGATTTCCCGCATTCTCTTTCTTCAGGTGACAGAATTTTATGTGAATTCCTGTTCGGTTTCCGAAGTTAGCCAGTGCCACCTGTATCTACTTTACGTAGCCTTCCGGACGCAGATGCCATTCAGAGAATGAGATTTTCCGCGTGAACTAAGTTCCACTACATCTGCCGCTCAGCAGGCTTTAACTATGCATTTCACATTTTGTATGTAACAGCGTGCTTACTTTTCATGCTAAAGTTCTAACTGCCCGTATGAAAAAGAACAAGACATGAACGAGACATTGTTAGGTAATCGAGGTAATTTTAGCTCAGCGCTGGTACTCTGGCGCCATCTCTTGACTGCGAGCAAGCGGACTGGGGTGCACCCGAAATACGTTGTTGTATATTGTGCAGAACCATACGGTATGCGAACAGGCTTCATCCGATCAGCTGCCGCCGCTTCATGCTTTATTGTCTCTTTCTCATGGAGTGTTCTTTTCTCTATGCTCGCTCCTGTTTTATCATAGAGATAATATACGGGATTGGAAGCAATCTTGGATGCTTGTGCCGATATTTAAACATAAATCCGACGAAGTGTTAAGGAAACATGTTAAAAGAAAACAAAGTAATAAATGATGCGCATTATTCTTCTTTTTTACTCCATGGCTTCTAAAATTCCATGCATCTGTTAAAGATTCCTTTTTGTCCAAAATCACAGCCGAAAATTCCCCGAAAAGGAGAAAATTCCCCGCATGGAACATCACTGGATATCTTAACCACTATGGTGGCCCAGTGGCTCAGACATTGTGCTGCTGAGCCTGCGGACGTGGGTTTGATCCTGGCCACGCTGGTTGCTTTTCAGGCGGAGGTGAAAAGTGAAAATGCTCGTGTGTTGAGGCTTTGGTGTGCGCTAACGATCCCCAGGTGGTTGAAATCAACCTGGAACCCTCCACAATGGCACACCTCATTGCCCCAGTGTTGCCTCAGTGTATAAAACGGACAAAACTTGAATTTTTAATGTACCATCCTGGACAGATATAGAAGTGGGAGTGTAAGATCAGCGAGCCACTTTGGCGGCAAAAGAAGCCACGCTTTGAAGTGTGAAATACATAGCATCAGTGACTGAGCTGTAGCTTATGCTGTATGGTGGCGGGTGTTCTGCAAAACTACACTGCCGGCTAATTGCTGCTGCAAAGCATGGGACTAGAGCTGTGCTCCAAACATCAAAGTCGCAAGGACAGCGAAGGCCTTGATCAGGTGGCTCGCCTGCTACGCGCAGCAACAATTTCCAAAGGTCCGAGTCACACGGGAGTGCCAGATGTTGAGCGGTGGTATGTTTGTTGGACACACCCGAGGCCAGCCCTCACGGGACGCCGTGCAGGTGTCGCCATCGGAAGTGGAGCGGCTGACCCAGGCCCTGCTGGCCGAGCAAGCGGCCCAGGCGGGCTGTTCCCCGACGGACAAGATGGCCGCCAACGTGTTCCTGTGCGGCCACAACATGACCAGCACGGTGCTGCGGGAGACGGCCGTGGCCGAGATGGAGGGCTGCCTGCTGCGACAGCTGCAGCGGCCTCTGCCCCTGACGGCGCGGCTGCTCGCGCGCGGCTACGCCCTGCCTGGGGTGACGCCGCTCGCCTGCCCGCGCTGCGTCGTCAGCGAGATACGCGCCAACTGGTGATGCGCCCCCCGGTGGCCTCATCGGTAGTGCTAGCCACCTCTTTCGGCCGAGTGTTGTACCTCTCGGCACGTGGTATGTTTAACCGGGCATGATGATCTCAACGGAAAGTAATGTCTTGTCACACAATTTGCAATTTGCTTCCCTACATTGCCAGCGACTGGTGATGCTGTGCACGATCATTGGTGATGCTAGCTGCTTATTTCGGCCGAGTGCTTTACCACCTGCGATACATATGTGGTGCAGGCTGGGAACCTCTTTCCCTCTCACAGTCACCTCACCTCACCTCTTGACAGTCAGTATTGAACCAGGCATGATGATGTCTACGAGAAGTGACATCTTGTCACGTAACTTGAAGCTACCCCTCCCTCAACCTGTTGGAAATGGTTTGGGATATGTTGTATGGATGCTGATGTTATGCAAAACAAAAAAAGTGAATGTCTGTTCAACACTGCAGCCACGCAGGATCACAAGACATGCTGGTCGAACAGAGGGGAGAGTGATGAACCTCAGGCTGTAATGTGGCAATTTCTGTGCGCTAGCTTTTGTAACGAGTTTAATTTGCGACAGTCGAGCATTTTTAGCTCCAGTTTGTCGATTTGTTTGTTAACACTACAGTTGTGAGGCACGTGGCAAAGCAGGAATTGGTTAACGGTTTAACCAGGCCAGGTGGAGTCGATAATTGTATTGTTACAGCCACAATGATTGTTACAGCCACTGCAAATTATGTTGTACCAGTGCTCTCTCGCTCCTCGGCCAGTGTATAACATTCCGAGCGCTGTATGTTTCACACCTGTGCAAACTCTGTGTGTGGCTTGTTCTGACAGACATGTAGGTGGTTTGGGTTTTGCAGTCACACCTAGCACCCTGTCGGCTTGTCTCGCCTTCCTTGCCCAATGTTTGCAATACCTGCACTGGACAGACTTGTGACAAAAGCGAGGCTTTTATGTTGGCAGTGTCTATTCTACTGGTAGCTGCAGAGGGAATCCCTCACGGCAGTCATCTCTGATTGGCTGAGCACGCCGACTGGAGCACATCCTTGAGACAAATGTTCCGCGAGAACCCATTGTGCCGGCTGCTCTTGTGGCGGTGCGGTAAAGTATGCACTCCGACAGGGAAGACTTTCAGCTCAAATCCTGCATCTGGCAACCTTTTTTTTTTTTTTTTCAATTTTTTTTTTTTTTTTGTCGGTTTTTAGACTTCGACAAGCTTTTGTAGGTGAGTTTTTCTGCAGCCCTATTATTCCTGCAGTCATCGCAAGATCGATGCACAGTGTTGGGTTTAAGATTGGTTGTGTGTGGTGTAGTTGGGCTGGGTTAGGTTTGGTCATGTTGGGTAGGGTTAGCTTACATTATGGTAGGCTATTTTAGGTTGCTTAAGGTTAGGTTAGATTGTGTTAGGCCCTGTTGGGTTACTTGTGGCCCTCATTTTTGTCGTTGCTGCAGAGGTGTGAGAATAACAAAATTCTTATTTTCGAGGGAAGTGTCAAGTGGTTTTACAAGCCAATGAGGGGCGAGTGCCGGGAGAATTTTGACGAGGCATTTCTCCCAGCTGCCACGAGGATGGACTTGACGGGAGCCCGACACATGCGTAGCTTCTGTGAGCTGCCCTGCCGCACACTGCGGGGTTGTTGTTGTGAGCTCCTGTTAGCCGAAACATTGCTAGCAACATTCCACTGTCATTGTGAGGTGGCGATGGTGTTTTCGAGAGCTGTAAATACAATGCGTGTAGATTTATGCTGTTTTTGCTCGCGGCTGCAGGGAATGCAGCAAGTGGCATGCTAGCTTGTTCTGGAACAGTCCCGCACGCACCAAGTGAGTAGCGAACGCTGGCTGTATAAATACTGAACACTAATACAGTAGGCAACCGACAGGGTTTCCCGCTTGTGTAATGGATAGGAACATGTGTTCTGGGCCCTTTGTCTTGGCCGCTACGTCGGCAGGTTGACAGGCCCTTGCCAATGAAAATGAAACACAAGGTTGTAAATAAGCTGCTCCATACCTCAGAATTGTGTCAGGTGGTGGCCCCACTTGCCACCATGTACATAGAGTGACACATGGCAGACTAGTTCCAGCACTGCACCAATGTGAATCTATGGTGGTATGACTTACCTATTGTCACCGAGTTATGGGCTCGGTTCTGAGCCAGCTATCGCTGTGCGCCTTGCTAAGACCCGAGCTCCAAGGTGTGCTCCCTTCAGGAGGAGAGTGAAGGGGCAGCAGCCAGAAATGGGTACAAGTAGAACCCAGTGGTGTACGTCCCCATGAAAAGAGCAACTAGTCTCTACCCATCTTTGGCAGCTTGTAAATATGAACATCGAATAAGTTGCACCTAACAGACCACTAAAGCCCCAGCAGCGCTTATGAAAGAGCCGACTGGTTTTTATTCTCTAGGTTGCAGTTCTTCGCAGCAGGCATTTTCGGCAAGGTGGCAGAGGGGAGGAAGATACGAAAGAAGAGATGCCTACGTGCACTTCTGTTACCTCAGCCACGCAAATCTGCATCCTAACTGTACACATGTAATCTGCCAGCTTTGTTCAGCTTTTCCTGGTGTAGCAGACCACGTTTTTCCAGAAGGACCAGTGGTGTGACTTGTGTGCAACTTTTGTGGGCAAAGGGTAAAAATGTAGGAAAATCTTTCGTCTTCCCATCCCGGAGGAATGGTGCTGTTAGACTTGTTTGGCGAGGAAACTGTGAGGAAGGATGTGAAGGCCAGAACTTTAAGTGGTCGAAGTTTTTCAGAAGAAGAAAAAGAAAGGTACGGGGATTTCTGCACTCAATCTGGTGGATTTTTTCCCATATTCCTAGAAGTCAGTTCACCGCATCAGATCACTGCAACTGCTGAGCAAAGGCGTGTCATGGAGACAGCAGGTACAACTTCCACAAGTTTTCCCGAATTTCTCCAGTCCAAGTACTGTGAGGGTGAACATTCCTGAATGTGTAAACAGGTTCACTGAAAAATCTTTGTTTTCTGCGTGTATGCAGTGGGTCTTTTTTTGGCACCATTTTTTTCCCAGGAGAAGAATAGGAATATGTGAGCGGTCTGCACAGATTAAAATGGCCACAGTGACTGAGTAGTGCACTTTAAAAAAATAACGGTGAAACTGGCTTCCACTCGTATACTTACTGTGCAGTTTGAGTACTCCGACGTTGTAAAATTGTGTGGCTTGTACAAAGCTGCAATTTATCCACAAAGTGTTCTAGGTAAGTGGCAACTTTTAGCAGTGCACCGAAAGAATATCTTCACAAGAGGCTAACTTTGCAACCTGCCATAAAAGTGGCAAAACAAAACTATGTGCGTGGTACAAGCAAGCAGGTGAACCTTATTTCAAACCCCAGTGTGCATGAAAACAAAAGCTTTTTCAGAATTATATTGCAGTGCACACTGGAAAGGTAAAAACAGCATTTGAAGGCTCACAGACATGAAGCTTTTTATTATTCTGGTACTGTTTTCATCCTCTGTACATATCAATGTCTTCCTCTCACTCCCCACACTCAAGGAAAAATCTTCCACACCTTTATCTGCACACCGAGTGAATTTAGTTCTAGTGTGAGAAGCTTAATTAGGGTACTCAAAAGAGATTAGTTGCATTATCAGTAATGCTATTTTCAGACTGCAGTTGTAAAGTGCGTAACTTTTCCTTCGTTGTATATTGAATTTAGCTGCTATAGCACACATTATGGCCATTAGGCTGACACTTTTGTTCCCACATTTACTGCTGCACACATTAGCTTCCTGCTGCAGGCCGATCAGATTGCCTGCTGCGAAATCAACATTACTAGCAGCCCATTATGACCATTCAGCAACATCAACGATGAAACTCACAATGAGAAATGCAGTGTAGAAATGCACGCTGCAAAATTGCAGCATGCTTACTACAATTTTTAAGTGGCTAGCCGCCTATGAACTCCTACTTTACACAACCAGTCTGCATCTTGTGACTGGATGTTGAAAACCGAAAGCTTATTGGTCGTCAGCTGTGTTGTGCAAGTTGTGTTATTAACAGTCGCAACAGATGGCGACCCTTCGACGCTCTCACCTAGAAGTGTTGTGTAAATTGCGCGTTGGTATATACCCCTGGCAACCTAAATGAAACGTCTGCTTGTTGCACTTTTCACTAGCACACGGCACACAACAATCGGCGTTTCGCCAATGTGATGAGAACATAGCACATGTTTCCTACTGTAGCCCGCCTTGCTTAGTTCGTGTGGCTGTGGTGGCCTTCGTCTTCTGAAGAGGTGAGGACGTCGGGCCCCGTACTTTTAGAGCACTGCACCATCCTAGTCTGGTCGTCTGCATTGGCAGACATTTTGTGTCATCAAGGTTCAGGTGTGAAACGTATGCCTGCTAGTATCCAGTAACTGGACTTGCACTGTTTGTTGTTTTTGTGCATTCATTTGCGAGGCCAAAGACACATTCTCGAGAGGCGCTCTTCTGGAATGCCTCTGCGCTCGAGGTAACCTTCCGCCACCTGCACTTGATGTTCCCATGTGCATGTGCAGGGTTTGAGCACTGGAGCTGGAATGCCTGTGCTTTTGAACTCGATTTAGTTTGTTCTTTGTAACCGCTTGTTTTCAGGGGCCTAAGTGATAGTTACGCAAGATTATATTCCAGTTTTTACAAAGGGGAGCGTGTTTTTATAAGTAATGCCATAAAGGTGGCCGTTTTATCAGCCATGAGAACTGAGCCGTTTTCTGTACTCATTTTATTCAGTCGCATTTGTTGCGTCGACTCCTTCGCATTCGTGGCACCCCAATAAACTCAAGTTGAACTTTTTTCTGTTTTGTTCTTGTGCCTGTCTCTGACCTCAGTGTAAATCCAGTGCAGCCAAGGGTGAGGCACTTAATTAAGCGGGAGGGGCTTCACAGAACGTCGGAACAGTGTGCTAGGAATGCAACCTGACACTGTTGTGGTCGCGCGTAGAGCATATCGCCGGAGGAGAACATCACGCGGCTGTTGAAGCGCATTTCCTTTACACCATCCCCACAAAACTTTTCATTCCACAGGATCGTGACCACCTCTGCATACAGCCAGGTACACCCCTGAAAGTGCAAGTACGCTAAGCAAGTACACCCAAGTACACCTAGCCAAGTACAAGTACACCCCTGAAAGGGGGCAAAACGAGCTCCACCATCCCTTCCTAAAAAAAGTTGAGAGAAGCGTGGAAGCTTTCCGACGTCAAAACCGTATCAACATTGCATCAGAACCTTAGCAAAAAGTGCGTTCACTCGATTGTCAAACCTTTAAAGACCCAAATTGCGAACGAAGAATGAACTCGTGCGGCGACGTGTGGCGCACTAAGTGAACACATCCGAACGATCTGAGTGACTTCCAATGCGTGGTTTATGTGATAAAGGTATACTGTGGTACCACGCCTCCTTCACGATGGATGCGTGTGTTGTCCTCTCTAGAGCCACTCCTTTTACATAATTTTCCAATAACCGTTTTGACGCAATGCAAGCCCATTTTCAAGCGCGTGCCGCATATCCAGAGATCTCGTCATCGCAGGTTTTCACTCGACCAACTAGTGCACTGGGAAATGCGTTGGTGTTTTGACAGGATCGGTCCCACTGAGAAAGCTTCCGCTTTAAAGGGACCCTGCAACACTCTTCATGCAGTGTAAGTAAACCTGCGCGACGTTTAGATTACACTGCCAGGAACACCTGAGCCAAATATTACACGTGCACGTGAAGTGGTAAGCGTGCAAATCGCCGTGAAAGACCACAGAAAAACCAACCGCACTCTCTTCGATTCTCCTCATTATGCACCCCTGGCATGGCCTCTGCGGCATCAATCGGGCCATGGCTGTCCTGGCTGTCGCTGGTCAACTTCGCGGCTAAATTCTGGCATTTCCTGTGACAATCCGCCATCATCGGCGCTGTGTATCAACCTCTTCTATGTCTGAACCTGTGCGCATGCTTTTGGCGTTTCTTTTGTTTTGAGTACGCGTGAAGTTTCAGTGACAAACTAAATATTCCACTTTCAACGAGTCCAGAACAAACGTTTATTGCTTCAAAAATGCCCTACCAGCCTGAGCACTTGCTTGCGAGCAGGCCGCCATGCCTGCTTTTTGTGACACCAGACCGGAAATGACCTGTGCACGTTGCGGGGAAAAGGACAGAATTCCCCAGCCTCTTACATATCGAATGCCGCCGAACAGAACGCCGCGCACCGCCCCCCTCTCCGGGAGAGAGCGCACAGCTTTCATCGCGTTGTCCGCGGTTGAGTTGAGAGGGAACATTTATGCGCGATTGTTCATCGCGTGTAGTTTCGGTGATAGTGAACAGATTTTCATAATTCTTGCGGGTGGAGATTTCTGGGACAATAGACTTTATCCCAAAATACATTCCTAGTAGTCGATGGTAAGTGTTGCAGGGTCCCTTTAAAGGAAGTGTTGGCCCCAAAGTCTGTACATGGTTGTCACTCGCAAGCCTTGCAGAACAGTGCCAGATCTTCTGTGATACAGCACCCTGCAGTGCACTGGGAAGGGCAATGTGCAACTACCAAGGTGCAGGGCACCTCTGCTCTCTAACACACTCTTTCTTCGGCATGGCACGCTTCTTGAGTCAGCTGTGAACCATTTTCACGGATTCACGGAGCAACAAGGCATCATGAGCAAATGTCAAGCAGCTTGAGGAGCAAACCTCCAGTACTGCAATGCTTCCTAAACATGACTTCTAAAGCAAGCTGTACATGACTGTGCAGAGACTGCGTCTACCGGCTGTTCTCTCGGTACTCCACGCAGCTGCCGTTGGTGCACGATGTCACAAGATAACATCCTTAAACGTCTTGAAGTGGAGCAACCTTGACACGGACACAAGGAGGAAGTAAGCTGAAAGTCCAGTGCTGTGGTCCGTCTACTTCCTTCTTGCATCCGTGTCAAGTTTGCGCTACTTCAAAACATTTGAGAAGCACTGCCAAGTAGCCTAGCTGGCAATTCTCCTATAGATCCCGTCCACTGGCTTTCCGCTCTCTGTTCTCTACACACGTGTGACACACGACCACTGTCACGTTCCTGCGGCCTCCTCCTCCTGCTCCTCCTTGCCGAAGAACTTGTCTGTGAGCACGTGCACGAAGCGGTCCCTCATGGCGCGCTTGAAGGCCGTGTACCAGGCGGTCAGATTGCGCCGCCGCTCGACCCGCTCCTGGGGCTTCATGGCCAGCTCCCGCTCGATCAGGGGCATCGCCTCCTGAGTCCAGTTCTTGACGTACACCAGCGGGGCGTGGTGCCTCTTGAGCAGGCGGAAGGAGCCGTTGGCGGCGTCCGCGGGGGCGCAGCCGGGAGCCAGCGTCCGGTCCTCCACCACGGGCAGCGAGCCGAACTGGAGCGCCTCGTAGATGCGGTAGCACTCGGGGTTCTTGCCCGCCGGGTTCAGGGTCACGTCGCTCAGCTTCAGCGCCAGCAGGTACGACTCCAGTGAGCTCTGCGTCTCCAGGGGCCGCCACCTGCGCGCCCACCCACCGGGCAAGCAAAGGGCCTCACTCATCATCACCTCCCTTGCCAGCTGCTACGTCCCAATAACAGCGACGCCAATTTTACCACTAAGTTCAAACAAAGAATGATGATATGAAGCAGGGGCAACCCCCCAGTTACATTTCTCTATGATTCCACAGGATCTTGTTTGTACAAGCGACAGGTGCCGACCTAAACCACCGCCAAGAAGCATGACCGAGCAATGGCGGGGGGGCCTCAAGTTCCGTTTGACTGTACCATCCCTTCAGTGCTGATGTGCACTTAACGCACTGATACATAATTACATTTTTACTGCTTGCCCATACCATATTTACTTGAATCTAGGCCGGCCTCAATTCTAGGCCGACCCCTGAAATTCAGAAGGTCAGAAAATAAAAAAACTTGCCTCGAATGTAAGCCGAATGAAAAAGGGCCCATCTCCCCGCGAGGGGGACTCAAGTAAATGCGTCGCATAGGGGGTGGGTGTATTGCATTAACGTTTAGTGTTTGGGGAGTTGGTGGTAGTGAATGCGTTGTATCAGCAGCTTCTTGACGTAGTTTGAATGAGTCAGGATATAAGGCGCGTTCGTAGCCTTTCATTCTGTGTCGGTTTTGTGGCGCAGTGGGAAGAGCACCATGTACCTCGCGTTCCGCCCACAGGTAGTGAATGCGTTGTATCAGCAGCTTCTTGACATAGTTTGAATGAGTCAAGGATATAAGGTGCATTAGTAGCCTTCCATTCTGTGTCGGCTTTGTGGCGCAGTGGGTAGAGCACCATGTACCTTGCGTTCCGCCCGCAGGGTCGTGGGATCGAAACCAGGTGCCGGTAAGTATTATTTTTTTATATAGTGTAGGGGGAGGGGTGCGGACCTGTTGTTGAGAGCGAGGAGGGTAGCGTGATGCGGGAGAGGAGGAGTGGGGGAGAGGGCGCACCTGGAACGGCTTTTGCGGACGCCGAGGCACGCCGACAACGCCGGGTGACATCGTGAGTTAAAGAAATGCTCTGCATTTAAAAAGGCACTGGACAAACATTACAACATGCACTTTATTTCTTGCAGTGCTTGTCATAGCATGTTCAATGTTTGCTCACAAACTGAAACTGGAACCACTTCATAAAACGAGTGACCCAACTGAGTGTCACTAAATAATCTGCCCTTAACCCAGCCCCCGCTGGCCTTGAACTGAGCCTGCACGACACCTCAAATGTTTGCGATCTTCCTCGCCTTTGCCTGTATTACCTCCATCGTCACAGGCATTCTCTCTTTGCTGCTGGGTAAAGTCAGCGACTTCCTTCTCCACCTCGTGGTGCAGATCTCTCTTGCGTCCTGTGAAGGCCATTCGCTTGGCAGTGCAGTTGAAAAGTTCGTTCCGCTGCTTCCGCCATCGGCGCACATTCTTCTCATTGACTCAGAAATCGCGCTGTGCTTGGAGGTGTGAAGTTCTCTCAGCCTCCAAGACTACCTTCCACTTGAACGCGGCGGTGTAGTGGCACCACTTTATGGCCGCTATTGTGCCGCGAACACGGGTGCTTCTTGAGGTCACGCGATGATGTACGCAAGCAATCACGGAACGCTCAGAGCTGAATTCACAACATATGGTTCAAACAGGCAAAATGGAGCTTGAAAACCATACACTTCTGAAAACCCATTGAAAACCTGCCAGCTGGAAGCCTGTGGCCGCGAGATGGCATTGAGTGTCTAGCGGTGGCAGGAAAGCCGCATCCTCGAATCTAAGCCGACCCCCAACTTTCGAAAACGACTTTAAAAAAAAAAAATATCGGCCTAGGTTCAAGTAAATATGGTATTATGTCACTTTGTGACCACAGCGCGAAATTTCAAAATTTTTCATCACTCTTGCGCTTTTTTCAGTTGACAAAACATCCTTTGTGGCCGAAATGGAGCTGAGTGAGTTACCAGAGGCCAGTTCCTTGAAACTGTGCAAAGTTGTACGTACTTTGTCGGCCCTCTCAAAGCCTCTTGCGGGGTGCTACAAAGGGGAGGGGCAAGTACAGAATTCGGCAATGGGTGATGGTCGATGGCACAGGCATAAACGCCAGCCTGGTTCATAATGATATCATAACTCGGGAGATGGATATACACAAAAGCAACTGTAACAACCACAAAACTAACAACAAATGAAATGCGCCGAGATTAACTGCATCAATACTAAGGGGTTGTGTTTGTCGACTATGGTTTTGGGCAGGTTATTCCAAACTTCAATGGATGTACGTAAAGAGGATTAAAACCAGTATTGGAGATCTTGTTGCCCCCCCGGGACTTCCCCTCGACTGCTTGCGATGTGTCCTTTAAAGATCTTAGCAAGAAGGACGCACCCAGAGAAGTGATTTCGCAACATTTTTTCTATTTACAGTACAAGTACCCGCACAATTGTTTTTACACAGATGCCTCAAAGTCTGCTTCCGCTGTGTTATGTACAGTTCATGGGCCAAACTTTATTAGTGCAGAAGCAATGAACATTAACACCAGCATTTTTGCTGGTGTTAATTGTAACATTTTTGCATTAGCTCGAAAGCCTCAAGCATGCAAGAAAAAGAGGTTGCACTGTGGACATGGCGCACCAATACTGGACTCGTACTTGTACCTTTTCTACGACTGCACAGTCAGTCCCTTACATGAAATTCTATAATCTCTGACTCTGTAATTTCTGGTTTGTAAACAGCTGACTACGGCACGAAGATGTTTGAATGTGCGCTGTCACTTGCTTAGACCAACACTGAAGGGATCAGGCACCCTAACATTTGTCAATAATCTTTCTGTTCCGTTCTACTCAAGACGCAAACTTCTTTGTTGTGTAATAGTGATCGTCTTGCTCCCTAGTGGCTGCTGCTGCCTTGCTACAGAGAACTGAGTTGGCAGTACACATTTTGCGTGCATCTGGGCCAGAGCTGTGGCAGGGCAGTTGAACTCCCATGCGCTCTTCATGCTGTGGTGCGGCTGCTTACTCGTTGCGGGTGCTGAGGTAGCAGGGGGCCCCGCGGTCGCCCAGGACCCGGAGCAGCTCCTCCCGCGAGGATCCAGGGTACACGGTGCCCACAAAGTTGCACGGGTAGGGCCGCTGCTGCTGCTGCCACTCTGGCTCCCCGGGCTGGGCCCTGGGGAAGCCTCGATACCTGCAGGCACAGACAGACACACACGGTGCCACAGTCAGCCATGCGCTATGGTGCCATAGTCAGCCATGCAAGGGAAGTACGTGGGATACCAACTCTCCCAAGCCCCTTCAGCTACCAACTTTCTGGGCTTTGTGTGTTACTGCAGAGCCTTTAGAAAACAGTCCAAGCCCTGTGACTGCGTTTATTCTGGCTGCATAAGGCCGTTGACTACAGCGCTGGTCCTGCATTATTACGCTCCTATAGTCGTGGCTAAGGAACTGCTGCCAGCTTTTTAAGAAACGCCCATGTGCAATGTGCGCCAAAACGTGTGCACTTCCCCTCGGGTTTCATGGGGGGGAAGCCACGCATTTCGCCTAGAACTCCTCCGTGTTCCCGCATACTTTAGATAGCGATGCTCTCTGGCTGTCACCTCGTGCATTGATGGAGGCTGTTTATCCATGAATAGCTTGAAATATGATACAGGTGCCACCATTCAGTATATTCCCAGGTCTGGAATGAAACACCTCTGGGCACCAAAGGAGGCTACACCAGGTGGGGTGTTTCACTCTCAGAACATCCCCCAAAATTTTCCAAGTAGTGCATTCCCCCCTCTGCGCACTCTTCATCTCGGCCTTTTTTTCGTCCTGGATGTTTACACTCCAAATTAGTACATTAATACGTAAAAAAACCTTGTTTGATTCCTCTGTCATAGGAATCGGTAAAACACAAAAGTGAAATGTGCAGCGAAATATGAGGCTGAGCATAAGTTGCGGGTCCACGGCTGTCTTGTGGGTGTGCTTGGCGAGCGACGTCCTTCTGGCGGTCGCTTTGGCAACGGTGTACTGGCGTCATTTCCGTGACAGATATGACGTCAGCAAAATCTTGGTGTATGCCAGCATAAAGCACTGTACTGCTAAAATATAACACCCGAAAATGAACAACCCTAAGTGTAACGTACTATTTGGCACTAAAGGTTGCTTCCCGCAAGAAGACCCTGTGTGCAGGGGTGCACCCTTTACAGGCCGCTTGCTTCGTTGCACTGGCGTCACTTCCCTCACGGATATGACATCGGTGAAATCTTTGTGTATCCAGGAATAAAACACTTTCGTGTTAAAACAAAAATACAAAATTACACTAGAAAATGAAAGTAAAGTCATGTTTGTGCACAAACTGCTTTTTTTTTTTTTTTTTTGCCGTGGTGTCATATAACACCCTCCGAGAAATACCTCTGGCTACGCCACTGGCTGCAATCATACCAGCAAGGTTCCCTGGGCCTTGAACAGCATTCCCTGACCAGAACAAAACCAGCCCCTCTGGTGTAGCATATGGCTATAGGGAAGCTTGACTACAGGGGGAAGCTTTCATCTTGCAGTGGACGTAAATAGGCTGCTGAAGGAAAACATGGTTGTGGTTGGCTTCATGACCTTTGACCTCACTGGGAGCAGGAGAGGAATGAACCAGCAGAGAAGGCATTGCAAAGATGCACATTTAAAATGCAGCTGCACGTTCTTGGCAATCCGAACGCCACGAAAAGACAGAAATCAACGTCCCATAAGTCTGCACTTGTTTCTTTTTTTTTTTTTTAGGTAAATTTATGTGCTATGTGATCAGTTTTCTGCTTCTGTGTTACATTCGATGTTCTCGGTCGGTTTCCTTGTAAATATTGTGTAACGTTGCTTTTGCTGGCTTCTTTTGTTCTTTTTTCTTTTCTTTTTTTTTTGCTTTTTTTTTTCTTTTTTTTTTCCATCACCATTGCTGATGATCGCCTTTTGTAGTCATTGTATAACGCTGTTCTTCTTTGGAAATCTTTTTTTTTTCCTCTCTCTCTCTTTCTCTCTCTTTTTTTTTTTTTTTTGCTGCTCTCGTCAACACTGTGCAATGCCGACCGCAGGGGCAGTAGGCCGTCGTCAGGCAGAGTACATCTGCCTTTTGCCTCTGTACCCCAGGCTACTCCTGTCTGTCTGTCTGAATAATTAAAAGCGAGACTCACGTGGCCACCCCGAGGGGCCACTGGAAAACCTCAACGTCGTCCACCATGGGGGTGTCGTAGACAATGAACGCGGCCAACACCCGGCCGCCCTGCGATTTCAAGTACGGCCGCAGCCAGGCGTTGCCCGAGCACTCCTCGCTGCCCAGCAGCACGACCGCCACGCCCCGCAGGTGCCGCAGGGTGTCCAGGGCGTCCAGCCAGGACTTGGCGGCCGCCACCTTGGCCGGCTCCCGGCCGTTGAGCACCAGCACCGCGTGCGTCGTGAGGGGGGGCACCGTGCTGGGCACAATCCACGGGCCCGTACGGAACCTGGAATGACCAGTGATGCGCTTAAATCCAGACTGCTTTGGTGCACAAGCGTTAAGTGAACGAAGAAGGCTGGCATCAGTGTCAGTAACAACGAAACGACTCGTTGGCGCGTGTCTTTGAAGCACTCCGTAGCACGAAGCATTCCACAGCACGCTCTTAAATGTGGCAGGAGCAAAAGGCGGCCGTTAACGCCAGCACACCACAGATGAAGTAGGAGACAGCATGAACACAGCCAAGCAAGTGAACAGACAGGCACCAAAATTCACCTTGGCTGTCAACATGGTGAGGAGACAGATTGAAGCCACTCGAAAGCGTTTACGTAGACACAGATTAGGACGATGCCCTTCTGAACACGCGGCAGAAACAAAGTGTCTTAGCCATTCAATCGGGCATTAATGCTTCCGCATTCAGAAACCGTAAGAACCACTTTGGTGTCCTCGGACTTTCACAAGCAAGAAAAGTTTCCCCCCCAGTACAGAGTCACTTCTTTGTTCCGTTCGTCCACGTTAATATGTCCAAGAACACCAGCGTTCGCATAAACCTCATAAATTACCGCACCAGTTCCTTCATTACGAGGTTGCCAGTGTACACCAGCAGCAAATATTTGGGCTGCTGCCGTGCTTGATAAACGTTTTCCTTTTCTTTGCTCTCTGCACTAGCATGGCAACACTGTAATCCAAACATGCACAGAAGTACACAAGAGGGGAGCATTGTGCACTGCATGCTCACTTGAACTTGAGGTTGGCGACCTTCTTGAAGCCATAGCTCCAGGCACCGTCACCTTTTGGCTCCAGGCGGCCACTGAAGATGTGCTCCCAAAGGTACAGGCCTGCACAGAATTTCACAGGACAAAGCAGCTGCTGTGGCTTTTTTACTGGGAAATTATCAGGAAACCTATTGCAGCATATTAGCAGAGAGGAACAGAAACACCAGGAATTTCTCAGCCTTGGTGATAAAATGAACCTGCACCGATTAGGAGTGGCGGTGACTTTCTTTCTTTAAGTGTTGTGAATAGTGTGATCAGGCAGATATATTTGGAAACAATATATCTTGGCGAAGGAAAGTTGGACATCCACCTCAAATGCAGCCATACGGCTACACAGGAAAGCTGTACAGCTTCTTCTGAAACTTCGTAGTTGAAGAAAAATTAGTCCTGGTCCGGGATTCAAACCCGGGACCACCGCCCAACTAGGGCAGCTGCTCTACCAACAGAGCGACTGCCCCAGCTAGTTGGTAGAGCGGCTGCCCTAGTTAGGCAGTGGTCCTGGGTTTGAATACTAGACCAAGGCTAATTTTTCTTCAACTACGAAGTTTCAGAGGAAGCTGTATAGCTTTCCTGTGTAGCCATATGGCTGTATTTGAGGTGGATGTCCAACTTTCCTTCGCCGAAACTTACTCCACCTTGGAGATTTTCCCTAAATCAGGTCGATTAATATAAAAACTTATAGTTTTTGGTTTTGTTTTCAATAATGCAATCAGGTAGATCTTGTCACCAACTGAAGATACGCGCTCTTATTTATGCCCAATTTTTCATAAAATTGCAGACGCACAAATTTTACCGGTCTCGGCAATGCCTGCAAAGAAAGTCGGTACCAGATGTGCTACAGTTGTAGGCCATGTGATATGCCACGGTTGAGGACATTCAACAGACTTTCCTTTAACATTTTCAAGTTTGGTGGCATTATTCTGAGTGTTTAGGCTCCTGTACCATTAATGCACGTTCTTTGGTTGCTGAATGGTGGTCTTGGACGCGAATATTTTCATTTCTGTTGGGGAGTGTTGGAACGATTTATGTAAACATTAAAGTTTACGGATGTTGGTTTTTCTTGTGCGACAAACCCGGTCGTCGCGGCTAAGGTCCAGGGTGACTACGCCGCCCCAGTGCTTGCCGAGCCGGGCACTCACCTATGGCAGCCTTGCCCCATATTTCAATGGTGTGGGCAGAACGTGACAGGTTGCTTCGGTTCAACTCTTCGCCCCACGGGTTCCACTCGCCTCCGTCCTTGGACCCTGTTGGGAGAGAGGAGCTCTTGCACAAGATCTGCACCCGCAAGTACTTGTGCGGCTCTTCCGGAAGTACTGCAAGTTAAGGACAGCACAGGAACTCGCATGTGGCAGCTGTCATGCCCAGTCATGGAGGCTAAGGCTTAGGCACACCTGGGAAACCAGGCAGTGCCTGGAAATATGCTCTGGTGGATGACCGGAGGCATGGAACAGTACTGTCGCGATAAATTGAAATACGAACAACGAAGCACGTGGCTTCAAGTACATGCCGCGCATCCTGGCGACGTGCCGCATATGCGCAGAGTGAAGAGGTGACGAGAGTTTGTGTCTAATGTTGATATAAAAACACCGTCATTTGGCATGTGAGTGTTTCGGTTTGTCTTCCCACCGCGTTCGGCGTCCGCTGACGCAAGCGTTATCTAACTTTGTTGCTGCGATGAGTGAAAACGGCGCACGCAGCTATATTCCTTTATTTTTTATTTCGTGCTGAGCGCCAAAACGGACGATGGAAATCCGACGGTCTTTCCATATCAAGGTTGGACTCTCGTAACTTGTCGCAGTGCGCATACGCGGCCCGTCGCCACAATGCGCGGCATGTACTCGAAGCCATGCACTCCGTTGTTCGTATTGCAATTTATCACAACAGTACATTCATGGTGCCTTTAGGAGGCATTCCATCACCACACAATCCCTTGTAAATAATCACAGTGGACAGCGCTGTACATTGACATGCTCATTTCAATGTTCTCGACTTCAATTCCCTCAAACGATTCAAACTGGACAAAGTGGCTGTCGCACGTGGCTCCCTGTGATATTTAAGGCCTCTTAATGACTGAAAAAAAATTTTTGGCCTCTTTTCAAAGTGGGCAAAGTTGAATAAAAAAAATAATAATAAACAAGCTACTCGCAGAACTTTGCGCTATTCAGCTGAAAACAAAAATATAGTTTGGCTCCGCCTCAATGCTCAGTTTAAATGCCGCAAGCTTTACTGTTCAAGCTTGCAACTAATAACCCACTCCCTGCAAACACCAAAATCTTGACGTACATTTTTTTATTACTTCGGGAGCGGGGCAGGTTCGGAGATTAGTTCCATCCTAATAATAATAACGAGGCTATGTATTATGCTTTGTGGCTGGCAGTAACATCTGTTGCAGATATGGGGATATACTTCCAGAGTAAGGTTTGCTTGGAATGGAGGTAGATAATACAGAGCGAAATCAAATTCCACTGGGTGGAGCAGCAAAGATGTTCCTCTGATTTGGCGCCCAAATTTTTAAAATGCTCTTTCAGTCTTCGTTGTCTGTCTATCGTTAGACATCACTCCATCTCAAACTTGTGTCAACTAAATCTAGTTTCGCTTTTTTTTTTTTTTTTTCTACTTTTTCCCTTCGTATTGATGGAGACCCGCGCAAACGCACCAGTCAAGGGGGCCGACTTTCTGCGTCCGCCGTCTCCGGACTTGAAGAAACAGTTTTTAGACAACAGCACGTATGCGGTGTAGCATGTGAGCGCCAGGTAGACGACCAACACAGCGGCGGTGACGCGTCTCAGGTTGACCGTCATAGCCGCATCTCTCCGCACACGCTGGGACACCGCAGATGGCTGGAAGCAACGGCGATGTTTTGTCCACAGACCACGCGGCAGCAAGCTTCAATTCGTGCGCGCGGCAACGCGTCCAACGATGCGTGCGGTGCAGCAGCTGTCATGCTGCTGCCGAATTTCCATAGCAGCTGTTCTGCTGCTACTACATCGACTGGCTGCGGCTAGTACGAGGCGTGCGGCTAATAATGAGACTGAAGACTTTTCGTTGAAACGAGTTCGCAATCTTTTTGTTTTATTAATACAGGTATAAAATTTTATACCGTCAATCGAAATTTAGTACAATGCTAACTTGCTACGTTCTTTACGTTGATTTCGAAGCGCGTCTTGCAAGGACACGCAGTTCATAAGGCGCGAATTTTGAAACGCTCTTCTAGCGCTGTGGCCAAATATTGCTTCGCGAGAGTAACGTACGTTTCTGAGTGCGCTAAGAATCGTGCAAAAACCCATGCAAGAAGCCAGGGTGGGGGTAGTAAGGGTACAGGTGTAAGGGTACAGGTGTAAGCGTGAGAAGCTGAACAAAACGCTCAAGGCACAGAACGCGCGCGCCTTTACTTGACTGCGGCGCTTCCGCGCGTTGCTGGGAAGCATCTCTTGCACGGTGGCGCACGGAGTCGCCGGTTTGAATCCTGCTGTAGCGGTCTTACTAAAGCAGGCGAAAAACAAAGAGTCACGAGAACACGGAATTCGGCGCACGCTAATGATCTACCCCAGGTGGTCTGGATCAATCTACAGCCCTTTATCCATTGCGACACGCGCACCATGGCAGGCTTGTATTGGCGCACAGAGCCAGACGCATTCTGGGCGGAGACACGTTGAAATTTTGACAATTTTGACAAAACACGATAGGTATCAAAATTTCGTGGGCCAATCCTAAGCCTTCTCGATCACAAAGGATTCAAATAATCGGCTTTACCTCTAAATAGCGCTAACCACATGGAGCGATTTTTCCAGCGACGCGACTAGGATCCGCAGTCGCCGAACCAAAGTCGCTCGCCGAGGCAACCACATGACAGCCACGGCTCGAGCGACTGAGCATGCAACTGAGGATGGCGATTTCAATGTTTCCGCACTGCGCATAGTAACGCGCTTGGTACGCTGGATGTTTGCAAACATTTTTTTTGTTCATTTGTCATAAAAAGCATGACTAAAAAGTATTACGCCTTTCTACCTTGCTTTTTGCACTTCGTTGCATCTCTAAAACTGGTTTGGGTTAGCGATAGCGCACGCTTTTCCTTCTGCGCCTCGTTTCTCGGCTCCAACATGAACGCCGTGAAGAATTCACTTTCTTGACGTCGTTTTTCCCACACGGGTCTCACCCAGTGTGAGCGGGAGCCTTCTTGCTTCTGCTTCAGCGTGTACACAAGCTTTGCCACGCAAAGCTTTCTTTGCCGCTGCACCGCAAACGTCGTCTGCGTGGATTTGCAAAATCTTCCCCCCGTTCTCTTTCAAAACCGGAGGTTGCGTGCTTACGTAGGGGCTCTCCTATTGGCTAGTCGCTGAGGCCACTTCCGGGAGGCGAGCGACTGTTTCTGGCGACCCAGAACCGAGCGATTCGATGAGCGACTTGGTGCGCGGCGAAAAGTAGTTCGTCGCTAGTCGCGTCGCGCCCCAAGTCGCTCGCAAAATCGCTCCATGTGGTTGGGGCTAATGTGACAAAAATATTTTAAGGCAGTAAGAAAGAAAAAGTGCTTTCTCTAGCTTCCCTGCATAAAAAGTTCCAGCTTTCCTCCGGACGGAAGGTTGTACACTGAACGTTGCCGGCTTGGCCCACAAAATTTTAACAAAGATTGATTGATTGCTCCTGTCACGTGGCTACCGCGGGTTCCCAACAGTGATCCCCCGAAGAGTTTGAACAGGTAAAACGAGTTTTGACTCGCTTGTACGAGACCTACAATCCCTTACCACGTAAGCAAAGTAGCAGTGAAGCTGAAACAAAGTTGGTGCTGCTCAACCCACGAAAAGCAACAGGATCTAGGTGGACAAAGGAGCTTGTTTTGGTCAGTTTGGAAAATTTATTACTCGCAGATGACGCCCGCCGAAGAAGGCAAGCGCGGCAGGCGTTGCTGGACTTCAGCACCTAAATCAACTTCAAACCTGCTCTTGCCAGGGAGCTTACTGCACACCACGTTCGCATACATACTGCACCTGTTGTGCTACTTACGTGCTGTTAGACCAAAACACCAACACTGTGGCAGTTTATTGCAATTATGTGCATTCAGTTTTCGAGCTTGGTGGTACGTTCTGCTTGCATGGGATTAATACTGCATGCTGTGTTTCTCGCGGAATGGCCGTCTTTGTGGTTACCTCTTGGAATCCCAAGGTAGGTCGACAATTGCGTTCCACAGAGGCTAGCTCGATTTCTGCATTCAGTGTACTGCTTTCACCTCATGACTGTGCTTACCAATTTGAAACTACCTGAACCACTGTTGTACAGGGTTCAGACGTCCATTTTTGTCCGAAGGTGCAATTGGGTCCAGGGTAGGTCACAACTTTAGTAGCTTACCAAACCTGTTTAGGCTTAGATGTGGCCCGAGGTGCTACACAGGCTTGCCCTGTACTTGTCTCTTCCAGCGGCAACAACCGACTCCCCTCTGGCAACAATTTTTCACATCATCTGCTGGAAGCGATTTGGCCTGGGGGATTTGGCCAAGTCGCTATGCCTACGATATTCTACATTCCGATACCAGGTGCAAACTCCTTGACATGGCAAAGCTTGTTTCGCGACACCATTCTGCACTTTCCAACTCAAACTGCCTATGTCTGTGTAATCTGTGCAGATAACACGACAGTGCCTACTGGAAGGCACTAGCTCGCACCACTGAGGGGTGTTGTTCTTTCACCGGCACGTGAGGCCATTTGCACATGGGACGGGGAGGTGAGGCTTGCCTGACTGAGACAAAGCCTCGCATCAATCTGGCACTGGAAGAACGTCCAGCGATACAAAAGCTTGGCCAAAATACTAAACTGTGCAGTTGGAAAACACAGACTTCCGGAACACAGCTGCTGTTGTGGTCGTCGTGCAAAAAAAAAAAAAAAAAAAAAAAAAAAAGCGGTCTCACGTTTTTAGAAACATCTAGAATGCTCTCCGCAAAACTATTTGATAAAAAAAATTTCACAGTCTCACATTGCACAAACAAAAGCTCAGGGCACAAAGCATGACCACATCGTCACAAAGCACAGGATAGATGTGTGCAACAGTGGGGAGTCTTTTTGGAGTTCGTTCCATAGCGTCACGTAGTTTTGAGTGAAATGAAATTGTTAAAAAAAACTTGTTATATTAGGCTAGGTTAGCTTTAGGCTAGGTTTAGGTCATGTTGGGTTAAGCTAGGTCACGTTGGAGCAACCTTTTTAACTGCATGATGCTGCAAAATGGCCTGCAACGACCATCAAATGGCTGTAAATAAAACACAACTGGAAAAAAAAACTATATTCATATATTACGTCAGTTTTAGGTTGGACACGTTATATTGAAACAACCATTTTAGGGGCATGATGCTGCGGAATGACTTAAAAACAAACTCTCACACAACAGTTGTTCCTACAACGTGTGAAAACATCACATGTGGTGCAAGAGCAAATGAAATTAAAAAAAAAAAAAACTCTAGTGTTAGGTTTGGTTTAGGTTAGCTTAGGTTACATTCAACGACGTTTTTAGGTGTGTGACGCTGCGGAACGACCTCTAAAAAGTTTCTCCCACAACCAGCGGTCCCTAGAACAGGTCACGAGTGGTGCACCAGCACGTGGCGGCGCAGCAGGTTCTTGCGGGTGTAGGTCTTTGGGCACAGGTGGCAGGCGTGGCGCCACTGGTTGATGTGGCAGCGCTCATGGTCGCGCAGGCGGTCCTTGCGCGAGAAGGCCAGGGAGCACGTGCCGCACCGGAAGGGCCGCTCGCCCGTGTGCGTGCGCATGTGGCGCTTCAGGCCAGAGTCCGTCGCAAAGCACTGCGGGCAGCAGTGGCACTGGAAGGGGCGGGACGCATTGGCCTTGTGGGCTCCGCTGCCGGTCACAGCCTGCACGAAGGATAAGCCCAAGCGTTCAAGGGGCCCCGAAACACACTTTTAAAGGGACCATGCAACACTTCCTGTTAATGCTTTCACCGTTTCAAGGTTTCCCCATGCCTGAAAGCACCATAAGAGCTACAGTTCATCCACCAGCAAAGAATAGTATGTTTGAACAATCAAGGGGCCCCGAAACATATTGTCAAGGGAAAATCAGCCTATGTTTGCGTGGCAATAATGATTGCTTCTACTGTGGAAGGACTGGTTTCTGGTTGGTCAGGAATGAGGGGGAAGATGTGGTTGGCTGTGCAGCAGGTTTTTGTACTGAATCATCCCACTCCCGCACCACTAACTGCCATCTTGAAAATATTGTAAAGATTGTAATGAAGAGAAGTGAAAGAATCAACGGACGTCGATCGGCCAATCCCTGCTCAGGTTTGCCCCGAAGCATCCAGCTATCATCATCTCTGCTCGTCCGTGTGCTAAGAGCAGCGATCCCGTAAACGGTTAACCTGGAACAGACTGTGCTGATTCCAGCCTCTCGCTTTTACTACTCGGTAGTGATTAAACCGCCTTTGCAAGTGGTATAGGTGCAGGGTCACGAGAAGATGACGAAGAGGGCAATGCAGCGTGGCTCTGTCATTCCAGCCTACGGCGATCTGTGGGGCGCACTGCCTGCGCGGGCTCTGGCTTGGCCGCCATGTACATAAGCTGTAAATAGATCGTTCATCATTCGTCACCATGGTTCGTGTCATCTGTGCTGCCACCACGTTACATTTTGGTGGAGTGTGCGGGTCCATCCCCGTCCTGGCCCCAGCCTCGCACCTCATCGGCCTCCGCGTGACCCGCGTCGGCAGCCCCAGCCCCACCGCTACCAGCACTCAACGACGTCCCACCGCCCCATATCTCCAGCCCGTGACGAGCAGATCCAGAACCGCCATAACCCCATGACGTGACCAGACGACGACAAGTGTCCTCAGCCCAGTAGTCCGACGTGGTTCTGGATACGTTTTCGACGTTTCGTCGATGCCTTGATGAGGTCGTGTCGCAGGACCACTCATCGTCCATACCATGATGATGATGATGATATTTGTTTGTTTTCTGGTGCAAGGGCAACGAGAACACAATGGTTGTGTCGTTTCTGGTGTAAAATTTTAAGTAAAATAAAAATGCGATAGGTTACTGCAGGGTGTATAGAGCCCCTTATTTAAAAACAATCTCTGGAGTGAACCAGATGATTATGACGTTAGGGTAAAGAGTGAATGTTCAATCAAAGCTACCCCACTGAGGGGCTTTGTTATCGTATGTGTTATGAGATGCCTTTTAAAAATCCAATGTCTCCAATGTTAGCAAAGAGACGTTTACTAGGAATGACGGGTTTATCGCCTAAAAATAATGATGCATGAAGTGGAATCATTTGAGTGTACAGTTCCCGGAAATGCTTCTTTCTCGCACTGTGGAAGTGCGGACATTCAACGAGAGCATGCATTACTGACAGACGATGTCCACAACTGTTGCATCGTGGCAGTGGGGCTCCATTTAGAAGATGGGAATGAGTGGCAAATGTATGACCTATACATAGTCTGCACATGTACACTTCTGTTTTTCTGTGATGTTTTTCTGTGTAGTGGCTGCCAATTTTGGGTTTTATAGTGTGGAGGTTGTTTTCTGTCTGTGTGTCCTAGTGTTGCTGCCAGCGTTTTCGTAGTGCCTCATGAATGAGTGGTTTTATGTCAAGATAGGACAGCTGAGGGACATCGATTTCACAGCGGAGTGCTGCTGCGGCAGTGCTCTGGTCAGCGAGCTCATTGCCAGGAATTCCGCAGTGTCCAGGCAACAAGCACACTATTATGGTCCGTTTTAAAGCAAACGCTGACATTATTTCTTTAATGACTTTGTTCAATATCGCATTTATACTTTTTTTGCCTGAGCGTAACGCTGTTACAATACTTAAGGAGTCTGTGAATATAATGGATTGTCGTGTTTTCGTTTGTGTTATGTGTTCCAGAGTTATTAAAATAGCATGTGCCTCTGCCGTAAATATACTTGTGTTCCTGTTTAGCGTTCTTGTGCTGGAAAAGTGGGGACCATGTGCCGCACATGCCACTGCAGTGGAAGACTTTGACGCATCCGTATAAAAAGCAGTGTATGGGTACTTGTATTGTAAGTGTAGAAATTGTTGCAAAATGAGTTCCTTGGGTGCGTGTCTTTTGTCAATTTCCTTGAAAGACACGTCACAGATGACAGGGAGCAGATTCCAAGGTGCAATAAACTCGGTGATGTTAGTTTTGTAGGTGTCGGTCAGGGTGACACCAAAGTCCTCTGCCTCTGCTCTCACTCGGAGAGAAAAAGGCAGAGGGAGTGACGGATGGCTCAAAAACAACCTTTCAGATTATGTGTTTTGAATGCGTTGAACGGATGATTCCTCATCGACGTTGCTCTCATGCAGTAAAAAAACGCCATGTAAGTGCGTTGGTGCTCTAAGCACCACTGGTCAGTTTCAACATACAGGCTTTCTATACGCCTCGAGCTTCGCGATCGCTGCGCCGCCTGCCGCCGCTTCTCCGCGGCGTTGACGGGATTTGCGCTGCGTGGCTGATAGGGCCGCGTGCAGTGTTTAGGTCCTGTTTCGCTTCTTTTCGCCTTTCCGCGCACTGAAAAAAACTTGTTATGGTATCGTCTATAGGCAAAGAGTATGTTTAAGTCACTTAAAAAGCAGCTGTGTCGTCGTAGAGTACGCGATCGCCTGCAAGATCTACCCGGGGACCCGGTTCTGCGCGCTTCGTCGGCGCTCTTCCAGGCGTCGGCGACGGTAGCAACATATCACCCCTGTCACCTCCAAAACATCAGGCACAAATGAATTCTACTGTCGCCTCGTTTAGACCCGATACTGGCACAATGAAAGGTTGGCTTCATTTTGCAGCGTCGACAACGAATGCGGCTTCGTTTCTAATATTACGTCGCAGAAAAATATGTTTCGGGGATGTGATTACCCAATCCCGGACAATAACTTATGCCTTTTATAAGCATATAAACAATGCGAAAATGTTAAGATATTCCAAGCCTAGCCGAGCGTCGCTAAATATGTGCCCACACACCAAGGCAAGTTAATGAAACCATGGAAAAATAAATGCTGTGCAAGTGCGGAATTAAGGAACATAATTCTCTAACGAAAAAAAAACAGTGCAGCTTCTGACATGCTCAAGACGTTAGTCGAAGCTTAAGCCAGGTAGGGTTCACCAGACCAATTATACGCGAAATGCACTGCTATTTCGCGAGACATCGTTGGGGGGCGGGGGGGGGGTGAGGAGGAGGACGCTGTGTACAAATGCGGAGCGGAATCAAGCAATGAACGTTTTAGTAATCACACACACACACACACACACACACACACGCACACGCACGCACGCACGCACGCACGCACGCACAAATCTCGCGTTTACTTTCCTTTTGTTTTTCTACTTCAACGAACAGCTGATCATACGGCGGCCGCATTTTTGGAAGTATACAGGGTAGGCTGTTCAACAAGCGATGAAAGGTGTGTTGGAAGAGAGTGGTATGTGATAAGGCCCTCTGATTTCAGTTTCTGCTTTATTCTGCAAGCTCCCTGTACCATATGATGATATTGCGAAGAAGCATTTAGTCGCGAACGCGGATTACATTCTAAGCCCGTCTCCGCGCTGCTCGCAGAGGATATATGTAGCAGATGAATGTTTGCGGGCGCTCACCTCACTACAAGACGACTCTGTCGTGTGCTGATCCCCGAATATAATTATGCATTGCCCATCGCACTTTTGGTGAAAATTCCAGAAATTAACACATACTGGCTTGTAAATGGTGGTGATCAATATCTGAAGTATAATATTGGCAAACGTAACTGGCGTGCTGTCAGGTATGAGTGCCCCGCTGATTATGTAAGCGCACAAAACCAATTTAAATCGTAGTGTATAGCCGTAGCATGAACATCTGAGGAACCGGTGGTTACAGAGACACTGCTAGTAAATTCAGGTCAGTGTAACTACAGTCGCCTCCATCACACGCGGGTTCCGCGACGCTGGCCTGTGACACACACATGGCGCTTATACAGACCGAATATACCACACTCAGATCGCGTCAGAAACATTTACACTCTCGAAAACACACCTCCTTTGCGAACAGAGTGACTGCCACAAATAAACATGGATTTCAAACGCCCGCACACGGTAAATCTCAGTCGTGGACGTGCCGCAAAAGCAGCGGCGGCACTGGGGAGCGGGACGCCGACTCCCGCGCCTGCTTTCGAAACGGGCCGCTAGGGGGATTTCAGTGGCGCCCCAACAGGCCGCGCTCGAGGCGTATAGGGCTTGCCCGGAAAGCCCCAGACGCAAGGTGGAGCCCTAAATGCCACACTGGGTCGAGCATTTTTAGAGCTGCTTTCGAAGCAGAACTATACACCACGCTGCCGTAGTCTATGCACGATCGCACTAAACTATTGAAAAGAGGGAGCAAGCATGTTTTATGTGCACCATATGATTGTTTGGACAGTGTTTTAATAATGTTCATAGTTTTAGTGCACTTAATTTTGAGTTGTCGAGAATACTTAGAAACTTGTGTTCATTTTTGATTGGGAATCACTACATTATTAATAAGGACTTCAGGGTCAGGCCGGACTCCAAGCTTCCTAGAGAACAGCACAAATGTGCTCTTTTCAGGATTTATCTTAAAACCATTTTCATCAGCCCACTTTTCAAGTTTATTAGCACTAAGTTGTAACTGCCGCTCGCAGATTGAGAGATTACAAGACTTATAGCTGATTTGAATATCATCAACATACACTGAGTAGAAAATTGCGGGTGGCAGTGCCTTTTGGAGTGAGTTCATTTTGACAATGAAAAGTGTACAACTCAGTACCCCACCCTGCGGGACCCCGTTTTCTTGAATGTGTATTCTGGAAAGTGATGTTCCGACCCTTACGCGAAACGCTCACTGAGACAGGTAGCTTTCTATAGTATTGAGCATATTTCCAGATACACCGTAAGCTTTGAGGTCACGCAGGATGCCACAGCGCCTTCTCCAAGTCGAAGAAAATACACATACAGTGCTGCCTGTGGACAAAAGCATCTTTAACGTACGATTCTAATGCCACAGGCTGGTCGGTTGTAGATCTTCCTGAACGGAAACCTGCGTGGCAGCTATCTAGAATACCGTGGTATTCTAAAAAGTACATGAGCCTTCTATTGACCATCTTCTCGAACAGTTTACCTAAACAACTTGTAAGTGCTATTGGCCGATAGCTAGAAGGAAAAAAGGCATCTTTCCCTGTTTTAAGCAGTGGCACCACAATTGCTTCTTTCCAAGCCCGTGGAAGATGTCCTGCACTCCATATCTTGTTAAACAAATAAAGAAGTGTTTCGAGGGTGTCTGTGTGAAGGTGTTGAATCATTGTGTATGTGACTTGGTCTGCACCTGGTGCTGATGTCTTACAAGTCGCCAAAGCAACTTTAAGCTCGTGGATAGAACATGGACAGTTGTAAGAGTCTTGTGACGATTTCGTGATGTCCCTAATGGATTTGCGCTCAGCAGGTGTTTTGTACCTCATAAATCTGCCTGTGTAATGTGAAGAGCTTGATATAAGTTCAAAGTGTTTAGCTAGTGTGTTTGCCTGGTCTTCTAATGTGTTACCAGTGGTGTAAACAAGGGGTAAGGTTGTTTTGCGCCCTTTGAATTTTCTTATCCGGTTCCACACCTTGCTTGTGCCGGTGCAAGAGTTAATAGAACCCACAAAAGCTCTCCAGCTGTTGCTTTTGGCTTCTCGGCGAATACGCTCGAACGCAATAAGGTGCCGTTGGGTACCTTCGGAGGTTACCCCAGGCCTTGTTTTGTGCTTTGCGTGCGTTTCGACACTTCTCATTCCACCAGGGCTTTCTGGGATTTCGAGGAGTAGCGGAGGTTGGAGGGTTTGAACTCTTGGCAGCCTCTATAATGTGGGCGGTGACAATTCTACAAGCTTCATCGATATGTGTCTTATGAATGTGTAGGAGAGCTGTGACCTTTGCTTTAAAAGCCACCCAGTCTGCACGGGTTTCTTTAAACCTTTTATGGTAAATGGAACTGTCAGAGAGTGTATCTAGACACTTAAGAGTGACAGGGAGGTGGTCACTTCCGTAAGGGTTGGAGTCCACATTCCACTCGAACAAAAGAAAGAGAATGGATGAACCTATTGCTAAATGGATGTGTGAGTAGGTGTTATGGGTTGTGCTGTAGTATGTTACGTTCTCTTTATTAAATATACAGGCACCAGATGACAGTAAGAATCTTTCAATTAAACGGCCCCGGCCATCTTCGCGTTCAGATCCCCACAGTTTGCTGTGGGCATTAAAGTCGCCCACCAGTAGAAATGGGTCCGGTAGCTGGTTAATTAGGGATTCAAATTCTGGACTACAAAGGCGAAAGTCGGGAGGAATATATATTGAAGCTATCGTTATTAACCTGTCAGCGATTATTACACGTACAGCAACCACTTCAAGGGTTGTGGTCAAAGGAACAAATTGACAGGGAAGAGACTGTTGTATAACTATAGCTACACCACTAGAGGAGTGAGAACAGTCGTTTCTATCTTTCCTAAGCACAGAATAGCGCTTCAGAAAGTTTGTTTGTTTTGATTGTAAGTGTGTTTTCTGAAGACATAAGATGGTTGATTGGATTTTGTGAAGAATTTCGTATATGTCATCCAAGTTTTTCATTAAGCCCCTGCAGTTCCATTGTGTAATCCATTGTACTACCATAAGTGTTTAAAGAGAGAGTGCAGCGTGTGTATCTGCATGCTGCAGACGGGTGGTGTTATCTATGTTACTGAGCCTGCATTAGGGCCAGTTATGCGCGGAGCTGGTTTTTTCCCGCGGCCAATGTTGCCACGCTGCTCGTTTGGCTGAACAGCTGATCGAGCTGGCGTGGGTGTCACATCCATCTCTTCATCCAACGGCAAAGGAGTAAATGCAGGATCTCCCTCCTTTTGCCGTGGACCTCGGGGGGCGCCACTCGTGTTTGCCGCCTGGGCCAATGGCGGCTGTAGCGGTGTCGTGCACGTAGATGTGGATGCAAGGCTCCCCACCTCGCTGCCCACTGTGCCCAAGGGCGACAGTGCAGCAGGAGCGGAAAGCAAGCTATCTCCACCTACGGTGTTCGTTGCCACCTCAGCTGCAGTGGAATCCACAGGCTGTGGTACAACATTTTGGGCAGCAGAAGCCAGCACAGTGGAGGGCGGGGGTGGGACCAGGTCAGCATTGCTGCACTGGGTCGCCACCAAAACCTGACGCCACCCCACCCCCCGGTGAGCAGCGCGAGCGTAACTTCCTGAGCGAAGCATCGAATGTCTTTTCCGAGCTTCTGGGTAAGACAGGTTGTGGGTCACTTTGAGGTTTACGATTTCTTTTTTCTTTCTCATTTTTGCAAGAACGGGAGTATGTGGCGTGGGGTCCTTCACAGTTAACACAGTGAAATTGCGTTGCATTGCACTCATCTGTCTGGTGGTTGTGCTTCGGGCATTTTGCACGTGTTTTGCCCTCGACAGTTGTTGCTACTGTGCCTGTACCTTTGACATTTGAAGCAACGTCGCGGGTTTGGGATGTACGCCCTTATCTGGCAGTGGAGAAACCCGGCTTTGACAGATTCGGGGAGCGTACTACGATCAAAAGTCAAGATGATATGTTTGGTTTTGATCTCATTTCCGTCACGCCTCATTGTGATACGTCTAACATGAGTCACTCCTTGCTCACGCAAGCCCTCAAGAATATCAGCCTCAGTTTCATTTATGAGCTCAGTTTCCGAGAGCACACCTTGGCAGCTGTTGAGGGCTCAGTGAGGTGTTACAGTGATCTGCAAGTCACCTATGCTTGTCTGTTTTAGAAGGTTAGCAGATTGTTCCTTAGTTCTGACCTCAATAAGCATGTCACCAGATGCAAGTTACTATACCTCCAATAAACTTGGCGATCAGGAACACATATTTCAAAGTTATTGGGGTGGCTTTGTTAGCAGTCTGCATGACTAGGAAGCGAGGAAAGTTGTCAGGGTTGTTGAAAACGAGGTTGGGTAGGGGTTTAAAGATTGCTTCGGTGCGGGCCCTTTTCGGGGCCCGATAATTTGAAAGAAAGGGTTTAGATAATACCATGCGCCATAGTATGAAGCAGGGGACGGGGGTACTTTCTTCTTTGACTTTAGCCTGATGGCCAAAGAGGACCCGGAGCTCCTTGCCTGGTAAACAGACAGGGAGCCCATCTGCTGGAGCTTGACCTGGGCTCCGATGGCCATCATTTGTGGTTTCTACCCTTCACCATACAACACATCACCACGGTTGGATCCAGCTTATGTTTGGGGGCTCGGGGTCCGCGGTGTCGCCAACACCGTCACAAGGATTACTCAAGGTGCCCCGTGCGGAGACCATCATCATCCTATGTGGCGGCAAGGACTTCATTGCACATTGTCATCTCATCTTTCATCCTCACCACATCGCCTACTACGGCGGCGGCGACCGGGACGGTCGCTTTCAACCGGGGGGCCATGTCATAAGAAGACGATGAAGAGGGCAACGCAACGTGGCTGTCATCCCAGCCTACGATGAAGAAGAAGATCTGTGGGGCGCGCTGCCTGCGCGGGCTCTGGCTTGGCCGCCATGTACATAAGGTGTAAATAGATCGTTAGAAATTTACCCCTTTGTTTGCCCACACAACCACTTATGTTCACTTTTCCCTCGAACAACATCTCAGTGGAACCGTCTCCTGGCCACTGAATTTATACTTCCCACAATCTGCATGTGTCAATTGAGAATATTTTTCAAACGTACTATGTACTAATTGTTTTTCTTCCTCTTTTTTTTTTTGTTTGTTTATATTGAAGCCTAAACACAGTATAATTGTATTCGGCTGACATGAACTATAATCATTGTTTTTACTTTTGCTTGAGCTTTATTTCTGGCCTGCAGCATTGCCTAAATAAATGAATAAAAATACTCATTAACAGCACCAAGTGACACTGCACGTTTGCTTGTCATAGCCGATACATCTTCGAGCTCTTGCTTTGCTTTTGTTGTGTGGTTTCCTCCAACATGGATATTGAACGCATTTGTTGCTATGCCTTTATTGCTACGAAGCTAGCTAATAGCTGCAACACTGCTTTAACGATGTCATTCAAGCTTGAAAACAATGCCCAGACTAAGAAAGAGAGACAAATCTTCTGAACAAGTTTCCAGTTTATCGGATTGGCTTAGAGCAGTGGTATTTTGCTACGGTGCTGTGTGGCCCCTTAATCTAAATACTGGATGATGCACTTGTTGACTACATTTTGAAGGCATTTCAGCTTTCGAAAAGCGATGACAAAAGTGTTGCGGGGTCCCTTTGGCATGGGCAGTAAAGGTCACACAATCGTAAGGTTATGAGCCTGAGGACACCCAAGCTGAATGTCACTTTTTCAAGAACAGCAGAAAGATGGCACTCACGCCGTTACTGCTCATTGTATCCTCCAACTACAGGAACAGGCCTAAATCTGTGTTAAAAATGTAAGAAAAGGCTTTCATCTGGGTTTTTGCCCTCAAAGCATTAACGCAGTGACTGTGGTAGCAGCTTTTCTTCTTTCTTGGTACCGGGTGCATTGTCAAACTATTCAACAACACAGTTGCCAGTTCGGAATGATTCAAAGCAAGTCTTTTACCCGTTGTTTTTTGGCAGCTATCACGGCAGGACTTGGCGCTGTACCACAAGTGTTGCCAGTGGCCTGGTTGATGTTGAGCGGACCGCTTAAGTCCTGAACGAGGCTCCCAACCACAGTCGAACTACCAGGCCCTGCATGTTGTCAAGACATATTGCACAATTACTACCACAGGCATGTAAACAGGCAGCTAACGTTTAAAAGAGTCAGTTACTGCAAGAGATGCACACAACAGGATGGGCAGTGCTTGTCTTACTGCCACATCAACCAGCACGCAAATGCTATTTGATGTGGTTGGCCGTACCTGCACTAGGACAAGACTGAAATAAAGTAAGTTGAACTGCTGCATCCTGTCCGATATTCTTCTCACATGTACGCATTCATCTGGGTTTACTTTTTTATAGGTATATGACCAATGACAGCAAGTGTTATTAGAATGCAATCAACCCCTTTCACTTTGTTCCGCACGCTTTCAGGAGAAACAGGAATTGCATAACTGGAGCAGCTACTGCAGAAACAGGGCAACTGAAAATCAGATGTTTTTTTTTTTTTCTTCCCTTGCTCGCTCATTTCTGTACTCATGTAGAAAGGAAGGCATAAACAAGTGAAGCAGTTGTTGCGCCATGCAACAGGCTTGAGCCGTCGTTCTTGACCTTGACGTCGCTGAGCTCATCAGCTGGAGAAGGAAACGACAGTTCACAGAAAGAACTTGTACAAGTAATTGTCAATGAAGCACAAAGGCAGTGGGATTGGGCACTGAGCTTGGCGGGCAGAAGCAATGCCCAGCAAACGGCGGTTCAGGTACCACTTACTGTATACCATAAGAACGCCATTGAGAAAAAGGATGAAGACGGCGTGTCAAGGGGGTTTGATCATCATCATGAACTAGTGAAAGAAGAGGGGATATTAAGGTGCGTCTTTAGCAGAACAATGGCCTTGGGTCCTGTTCCTCAACATTCCGATCTCAGGGACTGAACACAAGCCACTGCCACGAGCGAGCTCTGCCCGGGCCCCGTGCCCATGCAAGCCACCTCTTTATGATCATTAACAAACACCAGGGTGGAACATTTCCAACTGCACAAAGATCAGGCCTCCCCTCTTATCCCAGAATCTCCCAGTGCCACGGCCACATGGGCTGTACAAAAGTCACGTCACTGGCAGGCCAGGGCAGAAGACACAAACTGTTTTCACCTCCACAACACGACCAGCAAACATTTCCAATTCTGTAGACAGAGACAAAAACAAAGAAATAATATTCTTGTGCCACGCTACGTCGGGAGAGTTTCAGTTTCTCTTCCTACAGGTATTGAACAAAAGATACGCCACCAACGCCCAGAACCAGTTACGCAAGCCTTCTACATGCGGATATTGAAAGGACTACACGAGCAGGCCATCCTCTCGGGAATTCGTCAGCTCCTTAGCCGTCACCCTGCCATCGTCCTTGACAGTCTGCACAAGTCGCCCACAGTGCAAGTGACCGCTGTGACGCTAAACTTGGATGGTCAAGTTGCAGGAGGCGTGTGGATCTGGAACAAACATGGGGAGCAACTGTGACAGCAGCGACAGTGCAATGGGGAAATAAAGGTAAGGATTTTTAAAGAACAAACACTGCACATGGTTTAGCACTGGTTACTTTCATAACAACATGCCTCATAAATCCTTATACTGGCTGACGACAGCAGCAGTTGAAACTTTAACTAGCCTAGATACTAGGAGAAGGCCAAAAAAATATGTATTACAGAAGGAGGTTCAGTAGCTATCATCATCATCACCACCGGCCTATCTACGCCTACTGCAGGGCAAAGGCCTCTCCCATGGATCTCCCTGGTCCTGTACTAACTGCTACCAATTTATCCCCACAAACTTCTTCATCTCATCTGCCCATCTAACTTTCTGCCGCCCCCTGCCACGCTTGCCTTCTCTAGGGATCCACTCTATCAGCATTAATGACCAACGGTTATCTTGCCTTCGCATTACATGCCCTCCCACGTCCATTTCTTCTTCTTGGTTTCTACTAATATGTCCTTAACACGCGTTTGTTTCTTGACCCACTCCGCTCTCTTCTTGTGCCTTAATGTTACGCCCATCGTATTCCGTTCCACTGCGCACTGAGTCGTCCTCTCTGTAGCTATAGAACCTCCTCTATCAGCAACTGAGACTGTCGCTGAAAAAAAAATGAGTAAATAGTACAGTAAAATCAAAGACAAGCTCAGTAGCCAATACGGCCCTTGAAGGAGGCAAAAAAACAAACCAATGCACAGTGGCAAGAACTACAGGAGTAAAATCAACAAGTCTACTCTTATTACGAGCTCGAGACAAACCGAGAAACAATCATGCTTCAAAATGTCTGGGGCCAACAAAGCATGACCATTGCGAGCATTTTCCCAAAGAGTAAGCTGGCCCAAAACAAGCAAACAATATACATACAGCGACAACTATCCTGGCAAAAGAAATAGAATGGCGGTCAGCAAATATACACAAAACAACAAACAATCTGGGAAACAAAAACTAGGTGTCTAAATTGCAAGCAATACGCACAGGATAGACACGAAGAGGGGTACTTTTTAACATATGCACATAATTTTTAAGTATTTAAAGGAGACAAGTAACTGTTGTTGTAACTAATTACTAATTCTGATATCCCGATTAGTAAGCTTCCTCTGTCACTCAAAAAGCTGGTATTGTACCAATACATTCTTCCACTAATGACATACAGGGCAGCACTTGTGGTTTCATCACTAGGAATAAGAAAACAGCTGCCTAAATCAGGGAGCAGACTCGTGTGAGAGAGGCCCTGGTTCAAATTAAGCGAAGCAAATGGCCATGAGCGGGACATGCCATGCACGTGAGGAACAACAGAGGGACCATCCGTTTCACGTAGTGGCTGCCAATAGACTTAAACGCAACAGGCGTCGGCCAAGGGCTCTACGGAAATCCGGAAGGAAAGGGTGGGCCCAGCTAGCACTTGACAGATGCGGCTGGAGATCTTTGGGAGAGGCCTTCGCCCTGCAGTGGACACAACCAGGCTGGTAGCAGTGATGATGTAAAGGGAAAGTTAATCAACAGCAGCAATTAAATTACAGCCCGCTCCCCGTAGAAAGTGCGCAGCTTGGCAAAAACAAAGTAATTTGGTCTGCAGCAGAGCTATTAACCCCGACGCTTCCAGGGCTGAAAGTTAAAAATGTGACTGCTTGCAACTGCGCATTCGGTAGTTTAGGCGAAATTGATTTTAAGGCATACACTTGAAGATATCTTGGACTCTGAGAAGGTTATTCACACACAGACACCTGAATGCGCGACAGTGTCATTTAGGTCATTAAACTTTGGTGGCACCACTGGCAAGGAACCATTTTGACTGTCCATTCGAACACCAAAGTTTAATGAGCTGTAAAATTACTTCCAAGTGGTGCATCAATAAAAACGATTCTCTTATTGCACTCCCCAGGGTTCCTAGTATTGGAAAATATAGAGATTACACTTTTATGACCAACACTGCTCTGTCTATTGTTCCTCCAAAAATGGCTAATTACCTCTAATTATCTCGGGAACTAATTGACCAAGTGAAAAAAATGATGGCATATTTGAAATCAGTGAGAAAAAAGCAGCAAGACTGACAAGTTTCACAGAGTTTACTTAAAAATTAAAAGGAAAAGAAAAGAATAATTCAGTAACGTGAATTGTTACTAGGTTGAAGGATTCGTTGTGGCACCAGTTTTCAACTTGTTGCCTGAAATTCCACGACACATTTGCATCAGTTAATCGAGATTTCAAAAGCAACTGAGATAAAATACAGGGACCGAATGTCAAGAAACATCCTTTCACTGACACTGCTCTAAGAATGTGCCCGCTACTCACTGTCATAACCACTTACAACAAAATCAGCAAAATAACAATATGAGCCGTTTCACTGCCTTCACTAGCACAAACAATTGCGATCACATTCATCACTATTTCTTTTTTATAACTTGCGATGCCAGTCCGATAATCAGCTCTTGCAAACGGCATGCACAACCACAAGTGCACACCAACAGTTCACATTTTCCCCAGTTATACCACAACATCTATTGCCAGGGTTTCGGCGTAAGTCACAAGTGCGATTACTCGAAGGGCATAAATTCCTGCTACGTTTTCGTGTACGCCAGGCAAAATAGTCAATAAAGCTTTGCCCGTTAATCCAATGGCTGCTCCAGAAAATGCAATGGGCGGGTACAATCTCGCACAGAATGCCATAATCTCCCACAGAGGCTGGCTTGGTGCAGTATAACACAATGCAAACTACACTACTGGCAGCCTACATATGATTGCAGCCTAGATGTCTCCCTTTTTTTCTTTATTTGCTTATTACTCAGTATTAGGCAAAAGAAATGCTGCTCGCGTTCTTGCAAAGATTTTATGCACACTGACAACGCACGTTCACACTTGAAACACAGCGACCTATGTGAGCTTTTCCCAAGTGGTCTGTCACATTCAACACGCGACTACAGCAAAACAGACTGAACTTGTTAAGCTAGTCTCGTTTCCACCTAATTCCTACGATTTAGACTCGATAATAAGCAGAATTGGAGCACCACTCAGGTGTGATTCAGAACAAGCTTATTTTTATGTGCAACTGCCAGCTTCGCCCCTTCTTTTGTAAATAAGTGTGTAACTGGAGCCACACATTTGAGTTCCACCTAATGACAGCAGCGTGTCAAAGTTGCAAGGAATAATGTGCGATCGCCAGCCTTATTTGCTTCTTTTACGTAAGAATTCATATGTCAACTAAAAACTTTAGAAGGTTAGTTCACTCATTGCTTATCAGATGCTAGTGGAGGGAGTGAGTAAAACTTGTATTAAAAATTAAAAAAAAAGCCACGACGATGGCCTTTTTTCAGTCCAGAAAGGCCCGACAACCATTTCTTTTGTCTCCCTTCCCTACCACTCCTCCCCCAGCAAGCACCAGCTTCTCTTACAGTGGTCGCGGATATCCAAACTACTAGTTCACTGTATCCATACTAACTGTACGTCCTACAAGGTTCTAAAGATTCCTGTAAATGCCATGATTTTAACTTGCTGTGCAAGGCAACGCCCGCAACCTCCGAAGCAGTTTATAAGAGCATCAGCACTCCGGCCGATCAAAGCCACTGCAGTGGCGCAGACAGCAAGCACGAGTCTGAGGGCTACGCAGATTCTCGGCCAATAGCCACGATTAGCGACAGTTTGTGCAGTAAAGCGTGACTGCTGATGTCGCACTGCCCGCACAGACATATTGCCACTCGGGCAACAAGAATGCCTCCCAGGTTCGGAGTCACATGATATTTTCCTCCCGGCGGCCGGATGCACCTCCACGCTTGCTCAGCTAATTGGCAACCAACAGCACAACGCGAATGATTGGAAGAGCTCTCCCCGCCCCGACTTCGCTGCATGCGTCGGCAATGAACTTCTCCCTGCTTCTCCAACAGACGACACCATCAGAAAGCAGATTGAAAACGAGCGCTGACATGGCTGACATAGCCAACTACGTCGACTGGCGGCGGCTAGTACGGGGCTTGCGGCTAAATATAGGACGGAAGACTTTTTGTTGAAACGAGTTCGCAATCTTTTTGTTTTATTAATACAGGTATAAAACTTTATAGAATAATCGAAATTTAGTACAATGCTAACTTGCTACGTTCTTTACGTTTATTTCGAAGCGCCTGTCAGTTCATAGGGCGCGAATTTTGAGACGCTCTTCTAGCGCTGTGGCCAAATATTGCTTCGCGAGAGTAACGTACGTTTCTGGGTGCGCTAAGAAACGCGTAAAAACGCATGTAGGAAGCCAGAGTGAGGGTATTGGGGTACAGGTGTAAGCGTGATAAGCTCGATAAGCTGAACAAAACGCTCAAGGCACAGAACGCGCGCGCCTTTACTTGACTGCGGCGCTTCCGCGCGTTGCTGGGAAGCATCTCTTGCGCGGTGGCGCACGGAGTCGCCGGTTTGAATCCTGCTGTAGCGGTCTTCAAACAAAGATTCACGAGAATACGGAATTCGGCGCACGCTAATGATCTATCCCAGGTGGTCTGGATCAATCTACAGCCCTTTATCCATTGCGACATATGGCAGGCTTGTAGCTTTGGCGCACAGAGCCAGCCACATTCTGGGCGGAGACACGTCAAAATTTTGACAGTTTTGACAAAACACGATATCAAAATTTTGTGGGCCAATCCTAAGCCTTCTCGACCACAAAGGATTCAAATAATCGGCTTCACCTGTAAATGTGACAAAAATATTTTAAGGCAGTAAGAAAGAAAAAGTGCTTTCTCTAGCTTCCCTGCATAAAAAGTTCCAGCTTTCCTCGGGACGTAAGGTTGTACACTGAATTTTCCGCTGAACACTGAACGTTGCCGACTTGGCCCACAATTTTGACAAAGATAATGGAGAGTTTTAGCTGACCGTTTTTCACGGTCCGCTCCGCTCCGATAGCAAGCGGGAGCGCCATTGCGCATGCGTGCCGCGCTTTTCCGCGAACGGCATTGGCTCCGGTTGCACTGAGCGTGCCGCTGATACCGGAGCGGACCGTCGAAAACGGTTAGCTAAAACTCTCTATTGATTGATTGCTCCTGTCACGTGGTTACAGCGGTTCCCAACAGTCATCCATCATCCCCCGGAGAATTTGAACAGGTAAAACGAGTTTTGACTCGCTTGTACGAGACCTACAATCACTTACCACGTAAGCAAAGTAGCAGTGAAGCTGAAACAAAGTTGGTGCTGCTCAACCCACGAAAAGCAACAGGATTAAGACCAGGTGGACAAAGGAGCTTCTCTCTTGTTTTGCTCAGTTGGGCAAATTTATTATACTCGCAGATGACGCCCGCCGAAGAAGGCAAGCGCAGCAGGCGTTGCTGGACTTCAGCACCGGCTAAATCATCTTCAAACCTACTCTTCTGCACACCACGTTCGCATACATATATCTGCACCTGTTGTACGTGCTACTTATACGTGCGATTAGAACAAAACACCAACACTGTGGTAGTTTATTGCAATTATGTGCATTCAGTTTTCGAGCTTGGTGGTACGTTCTGCTTGTATGGGATAAATACTACATCCTGTGTTTCTTGCGGAATGGCCATCTTCGTGGTTACCTCTTGGAATCCCAAGGTAGGCCGACAACTGTGTTCCACAAAGGCTAGCTCGATTTTAGATGCAACGCATCTCATGCTCGCCCCTCTGTCCTTCCTGCGTCTGTCCGGCGTTGTCCGCACACCTGCACCTCTCCTCTCTCCGATAGTGAACACTCTCTCCCAAACAGCTGCGGGTTGGCGCAGCGCGCTCTCACTCCGTTGCTAGGCGCCGGTGGGCGGCGCTGCGCATGTGCAGTACTCTCTCTCCCCGCGCTCTCCTCTCCTTCGGGCGCTGTGAATATAAAGCAGCATGCTGCGCTCCGACGGTCTCAGTCGACGGTCGTCCGCGTTACGTCGAGCCCCTAACTGTGCACTTTACGGACTACAAGGCACTAATTCTCGTCTGCAATAAAGACCGTACTTGAGCATACGTGTACTGCATGTGCATTGCATGGTGAAAATGGAAAATTACGCCCACCTCCCCTTCGCGTGAGAATCCCTGCTATAAGCATAACTAATACGATGGAAAACGCCAATGGAACCCCCCATGAGATGCCTTGCATCACACCAGGGTTCCCGCGAGGGGAGGTGGGTGTAATTTTATGCATTCAGTGTACTGCTTTCACCTCATGACTGTGCTTACCAATTTGAAACTACGTGAGCCACTGTTGTACAGGGTTCAGTCCATTTTTGTGCTAAGGTGCAATTGCGTCCAGGGCAGGTGACGACTTTAATAGCTTACCAAACCTGTTTAGGCTTAGATGTGGCCACCCAGGCAGCACAGAATGTCTAGAAAACGTTGTATTTGTGGATTAAATGTCAGAAAGGGATTTTAGACAGGAGAAGACGGCTTGTAGAAGTCAATAATTGCAAGGATCATTTCCCTCCGAAAACTACGTCTTTAAAACGTATTTTTTACGACTGCTTTTAGCAGTTGTTCCTCTGGCTTTCTTGTAGCCGTCCGTAAAATCCCATGCCAATACTTTTGTCGTGGGTATAGTGCCTTAATGCGCCATTTTTCGTAGCCTCGTGTGACTGAGAAGGCGGTGGGAGAAAATTCACGTTTCACGTAAAAGCCTTGCTCTGTGCCTTTGCCTCCTCCACCGCGTTGGCAGCGTCCACATGCGTATGGAGGCTATGGTCTGGGCGCACTCTGGTTAGAGAGTAATCAGTTTTGGCGCCAAAGGCCAGTGGCATAGAGTTGGCGGCAGCGCTGTACTGCGTCGCCGACGTTGTGGTGAAGCCTCTTTGTGCATCGCTGTCGTAGTACGCGCAGAGAACAGGGAGGATTTTTGTAAGTATTCGCAGTTTGTGCCAGGTCGGTACTTCAGAATCTGTTCCGCCCGATGTGACTGCCGTGCTATGAACCGTAAATGTTCCTGATATATTTGACAGCGATTGCGAAGGAGAGCTTTATTTTATTGTATTTCCATCCACAAGCGCCGTTATGTTGTTTTGATGTGTGCAGTTTTGCACGGTTGTGAAGTATTAAATTGTTCTATACGTAATGCCGTGGCTAGTTATAGGCAGGAAGTGTTTGGGTAAGCAACTGCATGCCCCTCGAATATACTGTTCGCATTGTAACATTTGTTAAGTGTTTTGGTTTACTTGAGCGACAACTTGTGCTCTATCTTGGAATCATTTTCGGCAGCGCTAAGCTGCGCTTCCACCATAATGTTTGCGAAAGCCGGCTTCAAAATTATGCGATATCCTTCGTAAGCCTACATTCACCCTTAGTATCCCAGCTGGAGGGTCGACTCGTACACGAGCAAGCGGGTTTGTTTCACTCCTTATGAGAGAATTGTGTCGTACCATGTGACGCAGTGCCTGCATGACAAGGCGTCGTGGGCATCGTGGGTGAACGCACGCGTCCTTTAGCGCGCCATAGCGCTTCAGGTGTCCGTGTTTTGATGCCGATAAAGCTCAGCAAACCGTCTACAACGTGCGTGTCTCTCTGCTCTAAGCGGAACTGCGCTTTTATTTGCGCAAGTTTATTCTTTTTTTTGCAACAATTCCAATCCACGCATTGCCGGGTGTTGCGTATGCAGGTTCCAACCACGACCTGCTTTGACGTCGACATGGCGACATGCCGTCCCAGCCCGATGATTTAGGTGGTGAGCGTTGTAATTACGTCAAAACCCGATTCACAACAAGGCTCGATCGTTGGGCAGCATTAAATTAAAGTAGTGCAAAAACATCGTGAGATTGTTACTACTTTTGAATATTTTAAGCGATTTATAAAATATATCAGCTCGAAACATTATTTCTTCCATGTATGTGAGCGCAGAATTTTTTATTTTCGTTCTGTCTATTTACAGCTGCTAAAAAGCTTTCATCATTGTTCTCATGTGTGCGCTCTTGACTTCTTTAATTTCACAACTGGAGGTTACTTCCTGCTCAAATTTCAGTAAACGCCAGACAGACAGCAAGCACGAGTCTGAGAGGGCTACGCAGATTCTCGGCCAATAGCCACGATTAGCGACGGTTTGTGCAGTAAAGTGTGACTGGTGCTGTCGCACTGCCCGCACAGACAAATTGCCACTCGGGCAACAAGAATGCTTCCCAGGTTCGGAGTCGCATGATATTTTCCTCCGGGCAGCCGAATGCACCTGCATGCTTGCTCAACCAACAGCACAATGCGAATGATTGGAACAGCTCTCACCGCACCAATTTCGTTGCAAGCGTCGGCAATGAACGTCTCCTACAGACGACACCATCATAAAGCAGATTGAAAACGAGCGCTGCCCAGTTGATGGGGGCAGCCATCTTGGCGCTCGCAACGCAGAAGTGGGGCAAGAACACGAGTCTCGAGTGCCCCGTTCGTTACTCGCAGCCCTGTCCCATGCCCAGAGTTCTTCACTGTACACTTTGAGTCACTATGCCCCATGCCTGGTCCCGATCGTGTGTTGTATTTGCATATGAAAACAATGCGGAAAGGTAGTTTCTGTCCTGTCGAAATCGCATGCTATCGGAACCACTCCCGCACTACCCTTGCAGTCTGCTAGACAGAGGGGGAAAAAAAAATGTCCGCACCTCTGTTTGTCTATCGCGCTGCAAATGACGTACAGAGCAAATATAATTTCTGCCACCCCTGCCACATAACGCCTCCTCTCTCCGTTTCTGGCCTCAACTCTGTCCTATTTATCCAGCCCTCCCTCACCTCCGTCGCAACGCTTCCTCTCCTCTAAACTCCTCTCTCGCGTTTCACTCTTCTCCTTTCCGTTTTCCCCTCCACTAAAGTTCCTGCGATCCTCTCATCTTCACCTGGCCTCACCTCCTTCCCTCTACTGTTCGCGTCACGTTTCCATGGCCCTCTTTCTCAATCCCTGCCTCCCACTTCCTCTTCCCTTTTTTGTGCTACGGCAGGCAGCTTTTCAGGTGGAGGCGAAAAGCTAGAACGCTCACGTGTCAACACTGCAGCACACGCCAAGGTTCCTTGGGTGGTCCAAGTTAATCCCACCGCACCCTCCACTGTCGCCGCTTCTTTCCATGCTAGTTCTCATATACGCGCACCTTTCACCACGAATGAATCCACAGGCACGAACTGTTTTGCATCCAACTGCACAACAATGCGTAGGTATTGCACCCAGTTGAGACTGCAAAACTGTTATTGTGGCGGTACATTTTCTTCCACAGAACTGTCCGTCCCTCGAGAGATGACGGAGTACTATAGGTACCAGAAATGATAATCCTCCCGCCCATGAATCTCTAACCAAGGGGCAAGAGCACTGCCTCCGGCTCCTCCAAACAAACACCTTTCCTCATACGATCAGACTCCACTTGCTTCATGCTACGCAGTACTTCCCTCTGCAAATTCTGCGCTGCCCCATGGTATGGGAGTGTTCGGAAAACCCCCAGGTTCAAAGAATCGTGTGCCCTTCCCGTGATCAAAGGGAAAAGGAGCTGTCCTATTCCGGTCCTTGGCCTGCAGCTGGAAAGACCCTGGCAGCAGGGGTCTCCAATGGAGTCTGCACTGAGGACCCCACCCCACAGTTCGATGCTCGTAATAAAGCCCTCTCTCCCTCTCTCTCTCCTTTTGCTTCTAATTTTTGTTGAATAATAATGAGTGAAAACAAAAAATGAAAAGGAATAAACTTGCCTCAACTGATGTGTGAGCTCACAAACGATTACAGAAACTCTGCGGATGCTGTACGAGTTGAGGTGAGGCAGCAGCTTGCATTTTTGGGGGGGGTAAGCAATGCATGCGTGTGAGCACGCATATCGTAAGCAGGAGAGAGGCAGCACAGCCCACCATGTGCAGCAACACATTGCACCAGTGAGCTCAAGGGACACCGCAATACGCGCAGACATGGACCAGGCAACAAAGGAGGTATGGAATGCATGTTTTAATTGTCCACTTTTGGCTACACGTGGCGAGTGAAGAAATGTAGCCAGCCGCAAACGCAGTTTACACCCACTTGTCACTCAAAAAAGGTGGGACAATTTGGTGCCTAATTAGTGTTAAAAAACCCTGTGGCCTGCACAGCATGCAGTAGCGAAGGGCAGCGTATCTATATCATCGAATCTGTGGTAACAGAATAGAATAACTGAGCAGCTCTCCCATGCAGGTGTTTTCGTTCTATACCGGAAAAAACAGCGGTCGGAAATTTAACTCAAAAACACAAACCGAGCGCTCACACAACATGGCCTGTACAGCTGACTCACGAAGCCATCTTGGTACGACACTGTGCCAAGAGATGAAAAACACAGGAAGAAAAGCGTAGGACGTGCTTGTCTTGGCATCTTCCGTCTCTTGGTGCTGCGCCATACCAAGGTGAACACTGACCGATTCGCCCAATTTTCTACGCGGTCCCAAGGCCAAGCTTGGTATAAATGCAATGTTTTCACTGCACTCCTCACAGACTATGCCTGGTGACAGCAGCGAGAAGCTAGCAGCGGTAAAAAAGGTTAAAGCAGTGACAGCTGGAACTTCGCAATCGCAATGAGAACCGTCATTTCACACGGTGTACGCAGTATGCGTGGGTGTACCCAGTCTTGTTTTCAAACTAGGAATTTTGCCGTTCATTTCTCGCAGCATAAGTGTTCATTTTTTGAGGCAACAAGTAAGAATTCACACCGCACTTCTACACACTGTTTATGGGGGGACGTGGCTCTGAAAACAATTTCTTTTAATTTTTATGTAAATTCCGTGAAACTTGTCATTCGTGCTGCTTTTTCCCCACTGATTTCAAATATGCCATTATTTTTTGAGCAAGTCGATTAGTTACCATGATAATTAGAGATAATTAGCCATTTTTGGAGGAACAATAGACAAAACAGTGTTGTCATAAAACTGTAATCTTTACATTTTTCATGACATAAACCCTGGTGAGTGCAAAGACAATCAGTTTTTTGGTGCACTGCTTGGAACTAATTTTACAGCTCATTAAACTTTGGTGTTTGAAATGGGCAGTTGAAATGTTTCCTTGCCACTGGTGCCGCCAAAGTTTAATGAGCTGTAAAATTAGTTCCAAGCAGTGCATCACAAAACTGATTCTTTTATTGCATTTATTATAGTATTAGAGAATATCAAGATTACAGTTTTGTGACTAGCACTGTTTTGTCTATTGTTCCTCCAAATATGGCTAATTAGATCTAATTATCTTGGTAACTAATTGATTGACTCAAAAAATAATGGCGTATTTAAAATCAGTGGGAAAAAAGCAGCAAGACCGACAGGTTTCACAGAGTTTACTTAAAAATTGAAGGAAGCTGTTTTAAGAACAGCTCACAGGGAGAGCACAGGATCTCTAGTAATATACTATACATATTTTCTTGCTAAGGAACAAGTTCGTTGCATTGTACCAAGTATGAGGAATAAACTGGCTTCTGACGTGCTGTACAACAAGCTGGCAATGTCACGCTGCAGAGTCAGTGGCCTTCAGCAGTGTGGCCGACGACACAAAGCACCACCTTGGTGTCTCTTCAGGCTGCATTGCCTAGGTTCGAGTCGTGTAGCATTCTGCACATCCACCAACAGGCAACACTGAAAGGATCTTCCGGCACACCAAACCAGCAGGATCACCTGTCGCACACTGTGAGATGTGCACGATGCCAAATGAGTGTCACGCGAAAGCTGCAGCAGCAACCCTCGTCGCAGCGGCGAATATTTCTCCCAAAATATGCCTATACTTTGTTTCAGTGACCCCACACCGCACTGCTGAGGCTTCGAGGTGCACAGAGGCGGTTGCGATGTACAGGTGAAAGCAATCCAGAGGGACGTTGTCTGCTTTATGCCCACAGAAGCAAACAACGCGAAAGCGCAGCACAACACAACTGTTAGCCCTTCAACTGCTAATGCATTCACTGCATTAGCACTGCACTTAGCTAACACGTGTGCTCTTTTGATCCCATTGGCCGATGCTAGCTGTAGTCTCACCAGCACTGCAAGTTGTTGGAGTAAAGCGCACACTCCCACATGGCATTGAAGGGGCCCATCAGCTGCAACAGCACAGCACAACTCGATTGTTAGCACTGCAACCACTAACGCATTTGTTGCGTTAGCGTTTCACTCGCTAACACAGCGGCACACTCTTTTTTTCCCACTGGCCAATGCCAGCTGTAGTAGCCCCAGCACTTCCCAGCGTCGTCGGAGTAGTTCCACATAGCATCGAAAATGCGGCAAACCACGACACCACAACTGGAGGAGCTCGGCAGGCGTGCACAGCACAACTGTTAGCACATAATATGCGAACACATTCACTGCATTAGCGTTTCACTCGCTAACACAACCTCTTCTCTACTCAGGCTGATGATGCAAGCCGTAGTTCACTAGAGTTCCGCGTAGCATCGAAAACGAGGCCATCCACGGCACCACGGCTGTTAGCACATCACCCGCGGCCGCAGGCTCTCCTCCCCTCGCCCTGGCCCCCCTAGCAGGCGTGGTGGTGCGCCTGCAGGTGGCAGCGCAGCATGTCCCTGCGGGCGTAGGCCTTGGGGCAGAAGCGGCAGGTGAAGGGGCGCTCGCCCGTGTGCGAGCGCACGTGCAGCTGCAGGTGGTCCTTGCGGGTGAAGGCGGCCGGGCAGTGGCTGCAGCGGTAGGGCCGCTCGCCCGTGTGGATGCGCACGTGCCGCCGCAGGTGGAAGTCCGTCGGGAAGCAGTTCGGGCAGTACGAGCACTGGAAGCGGCGCCCGCTGCTGGGGCCGCTGGACGACGAGGACGCTGCTGCCCCCCCGCGACGGCTCCTCGTGGTGGTGGCCTGCACGCACGCACTCTGCAGCGGTGAATCGGTGCTGGGCGCCAATTTTACGTGTGGCGGGTGACGCTACGCTGTGGGAGAGCTGATTTGCCACGCAAGCCGCAATCTGCTTCCACAGCTTAGGTATACGGGATTGCCATCATCATCATCAGTCTGGTTGTGTCCACTACTGGACGAAGGCCTCTGAAAGATCTCTAGCGATGTCTATTGAGTGCTAGCTGAGTCCACCTTTTTCCACCAAATTTTAGTAGTTCATCCCTCGATCGAGTACACATCCAAGTGCACGCCAAGGATGCATGTACTTGGATGCGTGTACACAATTCATTCCACTAGGTGGGGATCGCGGCAGTCATGTGAACCCCTTCTGGCTAGCTCTCCTACATGAACACTGTTACGCAAGTTGGTTTCTAACTGAGCCCTTTGCTGGCGCTAAGCTAACCACAGCTGAAAGGAGTTGAACACAAGATGAGCTTGGTATGACCATCTTGAGTTTAACCCCTTCTGCCTTTGGTTTAGCACCAGCAGTGTGCGCAGTCAAGTAGAGCGTGACTAAACACACATTTCAGTTTCAGTAGTGCAAAGCTTCAGGTGTAGCGAACGATTTCTTCCTGCACCACATTTTTCATTCCTGGCTTAAAGGGCTAATAAAGTGAAAATAGACCTTTCTTTATTTAGTTGTTTATTTTAAATAACCAATCCTTGGTAACATGCTCGACTCCCAGCCAGCAGCAATGCATGTGATTTTATACCAAAAAATCCACAAATAGCAATGAACATTCAAATACCCTCCCAATTCGGCAAGGACAACATCATTTTCGTACCCGCTGCGGTGGCTCAGTGGCTAAGGCGTTACGCTGCTGAGCACGAGGTCGCGGGTTCGATTCCCGGCCGCGGCGGCCGCTTTTCTGATGGAGGCGAAAAGCAAAAATGCCCGTGTGTTCGAGATTTCGGCGCACGTTAAAGATCCCCAGGTGGCCAAAATTAATCCGGAGCCCTCCACTACGGCATGCCTCATCGTCTGCGTTGCGTCGGCGCGTTAAACCCCACAATCACTCAAATCAACATCATTTTCGTAATGTCGCAAAGCAATAATTTCTGCGGTAAATGCATTCCAGCACCCAGGTGATGCAATGCAGGACTCAAAAGATTTTCTTTTACTATTTTGTAAACGCAGATTCCTCTTTTTTTTCCTCAGAAAGTGGCCAACCGGTTAATTAGAAAGTAGCCACTGGCTTGGAAGCCAATAGGCATGTACTACAGGCAGTTTCATTTGCTCGTTATCTTTCTTAATAATTGGAACTTTGCAATAAAATTGGTGGCATTGGAATCAATGAGCGTAATTGCGTGAAATGGTGACCCCAGTGAACCACTGCAAGTGTGCTCTGTACCTTTTGCTCGTAGCTTAGCCCGCAGAAGAATTCGCGCGAAGCCGTCTGATCGTCGGTGTCTCCAGTGATGACGAGTTGACGGTGCGTCCGAAGCTGCCGACCCCCTGCACGTCGCCCAGAAACACCCATCGTTGCACGCTTTCACAAGAACAGCAGAGAACAGACTTGAAACACTCTATCCCCACAACGTAGCTCATTTAAACAGGAAGCCTAAGCCAGATGGCGCGCTACACAGGAGGCATTGTAACCGTTAGCTGCTGGAACTTTTTTGCCAGGTTCAGGCCGAGACTGCAGTTTGCTCCGTTAAATCACCCATTGCAGTTTTCTTTAAGAGAGTGGATTATTCCTCCAACACGACGACGACAGGATCAAGAAAAAGGACACACGAAACGGTAGAAACGAAACAAAACGAAACTACCGTTGTCGTCGTGTTAAGTTCAGCGCTATTTTTACATTATGCCTAAATGAAGCAGTTAGAAAAACATGCCTGGTGTCTTTCTCTTATGCTTGCAAGGCACTTGTATGCTGAAGCAGCAGCAGCAGCAATTTTGAATCAGCCACTACATAGTGAAAGTGGCTTCACGATCTGAGTCAGGTCTAGTATGTTAGTGAAAGGAACGGTTTTAAAAAAACAAAGACAGATCACTGGTAATGTGAAAATACAATGCAGAGACGACCACGGGCAGAGTGTACTAACAAGCAACCCAACACACAATTCACAGTAAGACACAATGCAGGCAATAGAAACAGGACAAGCATTCGGCGACACAAGCAGTGACAGCACTCGGAAAACAGTCGTGACCACAATTCCTGCACCTGTGGCTCCAATAGCAGTGTTTCCAAAGGGGAAAAGCAGTTCTTTTTCCTGATGGCTCCCACTGACATGAAATCCGCCACAGATCGAAGAACCCTTGACATTTTCCAAAAGCTACCTGCTCAGCCTCTGAAATACTTCGGCCTGGCAACGTAGCTCGTTTAAACAGGCAGCATAAGCCACATGGCACGCTACATAGAAGGCACAAACAGTTTCCTCAGCATTAGCTCCTGGAACTTTTTTGTCATGTGGAACATAAGAATACCTCTCCTTGCATAGCAGGCTTTTGTTCCGATTGTCACACATTTTTCGCTGAGGTTATGAGACATCAGTATGCGGGCACTACACAATTGTCTGAGTCCGTTAAATGCACTCAAATACAGCAGGCAAGACATTCGTTCTTCTGCACTCAGTCACAGCATCACAAGGCTGTCTTTTTTTCCAGCTGCTGCGGATTGCTCACAGCTACAAAAGCCTCTGTCGGCAACACCAGTGACCACCGCAATGTCACCCTTGGTGTCACCAATGAATGCGACAGAAGTTCCATCGAGTCACATGAGGCGACACCCCGCCTGCCCTGAAACAGAGAGCGCACTGGTGTTACAGCAACAGTGGTGGTGCAAAAAATTTAACGAGAATGAATAGTTGTGTCAACACTGTAGGGCACTGTATACACTGGCTTCCTTCATGGAATGCAATGTGCCCCGCAGAATCTCAGCTACAAGCGCACAATATAAAATTGCTAAGGAAACAATAAATGTTCCACAGTTGAATGAAAGCTCCCCCAAGCTTTTCCACCCAAGCTGGACTACAGCCCCGAGTGCGAAGAACTGTTCACTTTCCAAGACGTGCAACATGGATACGCACTCTGGTTCTGCACCAGATTCCAACACCACACCCCACAAGCATGAACCAGAATGCAGTCAATAAGCTACAGACTTTTGATGTGGATGCAACAGTGCAAAGACACCTTTATAACTTGTTGTCATGTGATGCGTTGAATGAACCTTTGCGCTTTCCTTTCTTTTTTTTCCACAAATGTTTTGAAGGCTACTGGCGTTTACACCGATAATATTTGGCATTTTGAAATGCTTGCAATAATACGAGCCAGGCTCTAATTTTGAACTGCAAGCACTGATTATGATGTCTCAACTAACACAGATCCAATAGACTGAAATCTAGAGGGGATAACAGATCACCACCCCTTTACTAAATCTGGACTGTAGGACAAACAAAGGCAAGTTTCGATCTTTTCATTAGAACTGCAACATTTGTTTTTTTTATAACTGACTTTCTTATAAGCTGAAGCAAAATGGAGAGACGAGCCAGTTCGTGAACATCCATGAGTGAAACTTCAGCGCAAACAGACACAGGGACGAGAAAGAGAAACGACACCAGCGCTTACTATCAACTGAAAGATTTATTAAAAATGAAAACACATTTATACCACACCAAGACCTAACATATAAGCTATACGTTCTTATAAGCAATGTGTAAGGGGACACCTGAGGATTTCACGACTGCAAGGAACCAGTTCCTACACAGCCAGCCAAGAGCGCAGTTTTTCTGATGAGTATAGCACTAGTGCTCCAATGCAAATTCGGCAGCCCAACAGCCATACATTCCAGCCATTTTCAAGGAACCTGCATGCATATTAGGTGGACACGGTATGGCGCGGACAACTGTTGCAGTATGTTCGTTACAAAGGATGCCAAGGCAGGGGTTGTTAGTTGGGTGCATATGGTGCAATGCACGTGCATCGGTAGCTACAGCCTGCCTATATTCACAGCACACAGCAGCTTAAAGAACGTCGTATATGTTGCACGGCTTTGCAAGCTGTTGAGGATTACAAGAACTGTGACAGTCGTACACTGGCAGAACAACAAATAGCCGACACTAGCCAAGAGAATGCAGCTTCATATTGAAAAGGTGCTACACAATCTTTTGTTTGCCTCTCTCCTTGATTTGCCTCTCTCACTTAAATTACTAATACGTACGCCGATAGTAACAAGTGTGAGGTCAAGAAATGGGGCGTTTTTTTTTGCACCTCACACCTGTGGTTCTACACTAATGGGTTACAGCGAACAAAAGCCCTTTTGAACAAGGCCTCTTCTGAGCACCTTATCTGCCCAGTGATTTGGCATGTAACTGCAGATGCGTACTTCATTTTCTTGACCATAACCACCACCCCTCTTTTTTTTTTTTTTGAATCTGTTATATTGAAATTGGTAGAGACGCCTAAAGACGAAGCACATCCAAGTTGAAACATTCCTTTTATTTTTCGTAACACCAAAAATGCAACAATCTGGATTCCAGCCCAATGCACAGCTTGTCTTTGTAGCAAGCACAAATACATAGTGGGCAACCTTTTCAGGTTCCCATGTGGAAACAAAAGAGCACAATGCTGCACCTTCGGCAAATTTAGCTAGCTTACAACACGTTTACAGCATTAGGTGGTCAGACCCCTTCTGCACATCAATAGGCACAGGATTATTTGGGACTGGCACTAGGTCTCACCACCGTCGAGATTCAGCTACGGCTGCAGCTCGCACATACGCAGCGCCCTGGCCTGGGCCACCCTCCACTTCGTCACGGGCACACGTTCACGGACAAAAATCTGCACAACAAAAATACTCGGCACAAAACCGAAGAAGACAGCACAGCAAACACGGCTTGCATCAGTCAGTCCAATTTATGGTTCTTCTAAGTCACTGCTGGAACAGTCGGCCAACTCCACCAAGCCAGTGTTGTTTTAATGCACCAAGCTCAGCTCATGCACTGGCTTGTTGCTAGGTTCATTCAGACAAGCTATAGGTCTTCATTATTAAGCAACATGCTACGAAGGCTCGGACTGGACACGCTAGGGCTACGTCTATGCACTGCCAAAATCTTATGGACTCTCTTATAACTGAACTGACCTATCTACGAACACACTAATACTAAGTATTACCGGCAGCACACAGGTAACCTCAATTCAATCTTACCAAACTTGTTAAACAGAACTCCACATTGCAAGGCCATCATTATGCCAAATGTTTTTTTTTTTTGATGCACCTGGAGGCAAGGATTTAAATAAGGGCCCTGCTGCTGAATAATCTGATTACATTAGCTTCAAGTGTTTACTGCATTTGCACATTGTGTAACCTTCGGTGCTTGTAGTATCTGCAACGAAGAACCCATAATGGAATGAGTCATGAGGCCAACTTCGGCAGTGGTGACAACATGGGTGGTGCAAGGAAGAGATAGGTATCTAAAGCTTGTGCAAACCCTAGGCTCATACGGTTAGTCGTAATTTATGAACATACAATTAAACAATTGAGGCCATCTGTTATGCTGCTCTGGGTTGAGCCAACAGCTCAACATGCAGCTTAGTAATTGGCAGATAAGATTGCCCAATGGCCACGAAAAGAGGCCACTACCAAATGCAGGCAGCTGCAACTGACCAATTAAATGCAGGATGCTACTTAACTAACAGTGACGGTGTCCCCACACCAACCAGCCACTACTTCAGGAGGATGTGCCCAGTAGTGCACAAACAGATGTCGATGGCCGGGCTTTTTTAGGACGGTTGAGATAAAAGCGAGTTAACAAAGAGGCTGTAACTTGAATTCCCAGAAAAACTAGCTGCCACCTCCAACTATTTCAAGGCACACTAATGTTCTAGAGCACAAAGAAGGCCCCACAACTGTTTGCAAAAGATAGTTGAACAGAGACAGTGCAAAACTGACAAACAGAGGAAAAACAGCTCGCCCATTTGCACCGCTTATCAGGTTAAGCACCAACGAGGGCAGTTGAAGACGTCCTTTTTTTACTGTACTCCTGCTGTTATCGCACAGTAAATCAGGATATCTGCAAATGTCCCCATGTACAAAGAATGGCCCCCATTATCTTTTCATGTGACAGGTACCTCGCAAGGCAAAGAATGACTCCTCAGCTTTTTTTTTCGCTGTTTTTATCAGTGTCATTTAAGAGGTGCTGTCTTGCAATTTATCTTTGTTGACGCTGTTTGGATGTTTTGCGTTCTTAAACGAGTTGGCTCAGTCGGAGAATGGGGCAGATGGTTAACTTTACGATCTACACTTTTGGTTATGGAATCCTCAGCAGACAACACTAATGAACTGCACAAGTGAACTGAGACGGGCTAGTTGGTGCATGATGCCACCTAGAAAAAACAGCGCCAAAAAACAATACGACAGGGAGTAAAGACAAACACTAATGAGTTCTGCCCGTGTGCCGTTGGTTTCGCTGTTTTTTTTTATGCTAAAAATGTACCACCAAGCCCTTCGGTACAACGTTCTGTAATGAGCTCAAGCTGTACGAGAAAGCTGATTTTCACTTGCCGCCAATTGTTTACTACTAGGAATTTTGGAACTGTTCGCATTACTCTCAGCAGAAGGTTCTACGCTGGCTCCTTTAGTCAGTGTTACCGGAGTTAAAAAAATACTGTTAATATATTATATCTCGGTATTATGCGAAATTGGGGGGAACTCTTCTTTCTTTATCTGTAAAAATGTAGCCGTGTTACACACGATCAGGATTAATCAGAACTCAGATAACACAGCGTACTTTGTCGTGGACAACATTCTGTCCAGATTCACTTTTTTGCGGGCTTCATAACCTATTGCGCACATAGTAGAACACAAAGTTATCCTTTCGGCGGCCTTGGCATACTCAACTGGCTGCCACCGAACAAGGCAGGTTAACAAACTAAAACAGCGGGAGACTTTATGCAGTCGTTTACACGGCACCCCTGGAATGGAACACATGCGCTGATCTTCGCTCCAGCTGCTCCAGCTGCGGCGGCGCTGATGAGTGCGAGAAGTCCAACTTGGAAACCGCACCGATACAACCACACATCGAACGAGAGAACCACACACGCACAGTGCCTCGCAAAGGCCGATCAAACGCGTCGCGCGAAACCCATCAACGGCCGCGTATGATTACGACCCGTGGGAAATGCCAGCGGGGATTCGCGACTAGGAAACGCCCGTGGGATTCTCTGCCGGGGAACGCCTGTCGGGGATGGCTTGGCCGTTGCTGAGCAGCGGTCGTGGCGTGGGGGCAGCCATGTTGATTCTCCACGAACAACAATAAACAGAAGAGAGCTAAAGAAAGACAAATTTAGTGCTGGCATTTGGTTTTAGTAAAGTGCCCTGCGTTCAAAATTAACGCCAGAAACACATAACTAAGGTCCAAAATTCCAAGTTCATGCAGCGCTGTTCTTTTCGCCAGTTTGTTTTGTTTTTTTCTGCCACGGTTTCGTCTCTGTATCAAGGCTCCGAAACGTGCTTGTTTATGTAGCGGTTTTGTAATTCTGTTTTTTTTTTATGTGTGCGGCCTTTTCTTTCCTCCGTGTGCGCGGCTGTGCATTATATACGAAATGTTTTCCTCAATGGATTTTCCCCATGAAGTAACGTCCACCGAAATAGTCGCACGGTCGAGAATCAGAGCGGGGTGGTTTTTACGTGCTTTGAAAGCGAGTCAGTGGCAAACTACAGTGTACTAGAATGTACGCAAACGTTCGAATCGAACCCAGGTACGCGCTGTGATAGGCAAGCGGTTTCGACCACTAGGATCACGTCTTTCACGCTAAACTAAACGAGCGTCCAACACTTGCGGCACCACAACGCGGATAAGCGCCCTACCACAACGCGTGCTTCCAACAATTTCCAAGAGACTGGTGATGGTAGGAGGTACTAGTACGTCGGATGCGCCGCCAATTTTTGCGTGCTGGGGAAGCTGAGGCGATGAACGCGGCGAGGAAAACGCTGCAGCTGAGAAAAAGAGAGAGAGAACAACGTTATTATGAGCCTCGATCAGAAGATGACGCGGGAATGCACGTGCCGTCTTGAGCGCGGCTTGCCGTTCTCGACGAATACGAGCTGGTTCGGGAGAGAAGGGCTAGACAGCAAGTCCCGGCCAGTGTGCCTGAGCGTCCCTTGCTGCTGGCAGAATTCGCATCCGGCTTGGTGACGCCAAGTCGGGCAGGATGAGGGGATGTCGATCTGATTGAAGTCGTCGGGGAGTTGATCATTTCCTGATGCTTTGTGAGTTTTGGATGTGGGAGTGGTAGGAACGTTCTCCTACTACGCTCAGAGCACTGAGCAACAAGAACGATGTCGTACAGCCAGAATAAGATTGAAGTATATGGCGCTGGAGTGCTAAGTGACCACGACGACAGCGCCTTCGCGTGGAACTTATTAGCAGCATTGGCCAGAACGAGACTATGCTAGCTTCTTGTAGCTACTCCGTGTTCAATCTCTTCTCCACACTCGATTGTATGAAGGTATGATGCTGTTCCACACGAAGTCTGCCCTCTATCTTGTGCTTGTACCACAGTGACTTCGCACGTCCTGTTCCACATAGTGCAAGCAGTGCTGTCAAAAACGGTGGTGGGCACACTTGTTTTTTTGTTTTTAGATTATTTTCAGATATAACGATACTGGGCCATAGTTATTCGCTTCCAGAATGTTGAGCAAATGGTGTTACAACAGGTGCAAGGTGAAACACCGGCCGAAAAGGAATGAGGCAAAAGAAACGAGTGAGGCTGTCACCCACCGCTGCAGGGAGTAAGCATGTTAGAGGCAGCAACCATGGGGCGAAAGAGGATAGCATTCTCACCAACGTTAAAAAGTGCCTCGGAAGGATGCTGTCATCTCTATCGGTTGGCGCACCCATGCGAACTCTTAAATTGATCCTGACTGTACCGAGTACATCATTCCAAGAAAGCGTCAACTTCCAGCATCATCAGTGCCCATGCCCACATCCTCCTGCGGTTAATTAAACTATGTTTCCACGAGCCCCTGGATCTTGATATGCCAGAGACAGGGCAGAACATCTCGCATTGGTCGACCTCGGTTCGCGACTGAGAGCACGTTGTCAAACACGCAAACGCACCTTCAAGCTACAAGAACAGAAGAACCGGGTATCGTTTCAATGTCCCGTTTTCATGAATTCTATGAAGCAAACTGCTGGATACATGTGACACTACCAAAGCAATGGGCTCCTTGCTTCACAGTGGGGATTCTCAAGACCTTGCAATGCAAGGGAAAGAAGCAAAGCAACATGGTGTAGTGGTGCACAAGTCTTGTATGTGTCGCTAAAAAAAAAATTTCTGTTACATTTGTGCCATGTAAATTAATTTTATTTTTGCGTGCCACCAAAAGTGAGATATATCACAGTGTCATATGGATTTAAGCATGCAAAATACGTGGACTCCTGGTTTGCTGGTCGTTCTGTGGTGGCAAGGCAGTGCACATGCCTCTCTACAATACTGGACTTCTGTGACACAGACCTCTTTTGGTTCCAGTGATGTTTAACCAATTATGCGTAAACGAGGTTTCTGTAGTGCTTTTTTTTGTCTGAGATATGTAATCTGTTCTGTGCAAAGGAATGCCTAGAGTGTGCATGTGTGTGGGTAATTTACAGTGCCCAACCAGTTGACGCTCTCCTTTTCTAGGAGCTTTAATTACACTCATCGTTTCACTGGGTGTTTCTGGCTGCTAAGGGTGTGCAAATAGGGATGTGTGAAATGACTGCCTCCTCATGTTATGTTGCAAACAAATGAAACGACAAAAGCTAGTGCCGGAGCATTTCGGAGACAGTCGCAAATTTGTGGACCTACTGGACCTCTATAGCATGTTAACGAGGAAGAGTGTGTTGGTGTAGAGGCACCAATAATGTCGCAAACAAAAACGGGTGCTTGTTTGTTGTGTTATTGTTTGTTCCACACGACGCCTGCCCTCTGTCTTGTGCTTGCACCACAGTGGCTTCGTACGTCCTGTTCCCTATCACCCTACGCATTAATCTTGCATTCTGTTTATGTTGTTAGTGCTGATGTAACAACTGTGCAATGTTGTTTCAGGGGGGTGCCCGGGGGCCTCTGTGGCTTGGCAGGATTGTCCCATTCACTGCTGACGTCGCAACAGTCACCGGTGCCGTGGGTGACCGTCGCATACTGTGCAGTGGCCGGCAGCCACAGAGAGAGACAGCGCGAAATGACAGGACTTGTCCCAGGGATCCCTCATCTTCTGTTTTTTGATGCTCGAATGGGGGTTCTGCAAGGCTGTTGATATTCCTGGTGATTTCAGGCCTTTGGGACATGCACTTGTGCTTTCAACTGGCTGCTACATGCAGTGCACATTTCTGTTGCGCACACGTAGAGTCTTTGTCAAAATTTTCTGGGCCACACGAACAGCTTCTGGGCCGCCAAGAGTTCAAAACAAAAGCTTAACATTCAAGTGTGGCCGAATAATCTTATCATATTCAGAAAGACAGGTCCTTCACATGCTTTCTGGCATAAAACAGTCCAGTCTGACTGGAGCTGCTGCTGTATTTTCGCATGTATAACCCACACCAAAAATGCGAAAATTTCAGTGGCAAAGTAGGGTGCGGATAATCCGCGGGGTATTTTCTTCATTGCAGCTTTACGGCAACGTGCGTTGTGCCATGAAGCTCCTATGCAGTAACACTGACAACCTTTCAGTGAGGACTGCGGCTCAAGTGATAGCTCTAGCGAGAGCAGTGACACAGTGAATTGTGACTTTCGCCTTGCAGTCAGAGTACTCTACTTGCTTACGCTTTTCCTGTCTACATAGTTTTTCGTGTGCTGCTTGAGTGCGGCCTTTTCTGTACCAAATGTGCGGGCAATACGCAAAGGTTTTTTTTTCTCTTTTCCAGCGGGCTGAAAGGGGGGGTGTGGATTATATGCAGGGGCGGGTTATGCGCGCGAAAATACGGTAGTTTGTATTTTGAATGCTTTGTTTCCTGACTTGTGGCATGGCCTAGAAACTTTTGACAAAGACTGTACATGGTGCCTGAAATGACAAATGGTTTTGCCATCATGATCAGCAAACTCCAGATCAGTGCTGGTGGATTTTGTGAAAGTGCAGCCAATCAAGATTTTTCGCTGCTGTATCCGGGTCACCAGAGGGGCACTTATACCATTGATGCACACAGCGCAATACACCTAAGAAACAGGACTAACACATTCGTTGCTTTGCAATGTTGTGTTGGCTTTTTGCAGCTTAAATTGGCAGTGTTTTCTTTTCTCTGTTTACGGGCGAATTACTTTCACATCCTTACATCTTGTTGTGACTCGTTCACACCGCTTGAGTGCTCTCAAAGCATTGCATGGCTCAGTCAACTGTGCTCACTTTTAACTGATCCGATTCTGAAACTCTTTGCTTTGTTAAACATGGAGGCGAAACCAAGGGAGAAAACGTTTTACGTTTTGGGATGTTGCTGAGTGGTTTAAAATGGGCGTCTCCAATAGAGTCGTGGATAGTACACTGGCAGTTTGTGGACTGCCTACCCTCAGACTGGAGGTCCCTAAGAACACATGGGAAAACAAAACACTGGATTGCGTCCTTGTCAGTACCCAAGAACTGACTGTGCCCTTTCACAACACGCAGAATGGGACGTTCCTGTAACAGAGTGTCTCAGCTCGGAGCCGGCACCAGACTTCAGCCATCAACTCAACGCCATTGCGAACAGCATCTCCGGGCCAGCTCACCGACAAGCAGTAAGGATGAAATTATTGAGCCAGTTAGTCACTAGGACTTCTAATAGTCGATGGGCTGTGCTGACTTGCGTACGTACATCCTGTTTTAGAATGCTTAATGGAACTGTGCATATAGATTTCATGTTTGAAAACTGTTTTTGTTGTCCAGATAATTGACGGAACAAATTTGAAACAATTCTGCACGTTCGTAGGAAATTTCTCCAGTCGCAGAGCCAGAGCGTGCGCGTTATGCTAATCCAAATTAAGTCATGCTTTAAAAGACAACGCCCATGCATTTATAAATGTGCAGCAATGTGCATGCTTTTTTGTATGAAGGTCTGTTTACTCTTTGCCACAGAATACTGGTGGGCAGTGCAGAAGGTGAAAGCGAATGAGACCATCAAATGTGCCGTGCTCATTACACAATAACTTGCATATCTAGACACTTGAGAACCATCATTCCAGACATACTGGTATGATGTGCTTGGTGCAATTGACTGCACGTGATCTGTGTATTGTGTTTAAATCAAGGGGGACCTTGGAAATTTAATTTATTTTATGTGACGCGTTCTATATGCAAAACTTGAATTCACCCATCGGACAATCACTCCACGTATTTTTAAAAGTAATAAATGTGTAGTACTTGGTCACAGGGGTATTTAAATGTTTCCAATCGCAGTCTGTCACCTTTGGAATGGAGCCAAAACTTTGGCTCTTGTACTTTTGTTGCTGGAAACGGAACTTAGTTTGATCTGAAACAGGCAATCCAAAAAAGTGTACATCATGAGAATTGAGAATTGCTTTATTTCCATAAAATACACATAATTTTATGGTGGATTTGTTGGGAAAAAGCTGCTCTAGGCAGCTTGACAAGCCCTAAAATCCATTGACAGAGGCAGCAGCAGGGGCGGAGTGAGAAAGAAAAGAAAAGAAAAACAAGGAAAGAAACCTTTTCGAAAAGAAAGGAAAATGAAAAAAAAGAAAAACAGAGAAAGAGAAGAGGGACTCCTACCCTCAAAAAAAAAAAAGAAACATCAACAACTAGTAGTACTACTACAATAACAGCAAATACAGAAAAAGAAGAAAAGAAGAAGAAACCGGCGCTAGAGATGTACAAGTCAAGGCATAGGGTAATGGATCTCTCCCTGTATGTAAACACCGTGACGTCATGAAGCGCACGTGCGCGACGGGTGGCGCCTGCTGGCGGCCGCGAAGTGCGGTGGCGGTTGGCAGAACGCGCCTGCGCTGCCTGCGCCGACGGCCCGCCCTGGCCGCGCGGCGCCCAAAAGGAACGATGTGCCGTTGGTTCGGGTCGTCACTGGCCGTCTACATTGCATGCAGGTGGGGGTCTAGCTATCGTAGCTGTGGCCATCGCACCTCCATGTAGCTTTCCGCATCTACAACCTCCGCGACACTTTCGTTTACCGTACGGGCAACTGAAGGGCGATGCTTTCGGATAATCAGTGCGCGACAGAACAGCCTAAACGAGTCATTCTGAAGGTTGGTGCTGTTGCGACACATTCCAAGAATGTTTTTTTAAGATTCTTTGAGATCGGACACATACCAAGGAAAGCTAATTCATTGTTGCTTTCGAGGTCCGCTTAAGCTAAGCGTGGTGCCGCAGGTAGCGTATACGCTCCCTGCTCGCTCTGCGTCGCCCGGAGACAGTGGCGTACACACGATTTCATGGCGAGGGGAAAAAGGAAAGGTAAAGCATGAAAAGATTAAAAAGTAAAATAAGCAGAACAAAACAAAAATATGAAGAGCAACAGCCAAAAATTATTCCAATAAAAATATCGCGATGATGTCGCTCTCTACGTGATTTACCGATTGTTTTGTTACCTTTTCCCCCAGTGAAATCGCGAAACGCTTCATCGTCTTTGTGAGAGTAACATAGCAGCCACATATGGTTAGTGCTGCGTATAGCTTGCGGCAGTGCACTGATATAATTTTCGGTAGTCATTATTTTATGATAGTTGAAGTTAGTGTCCTTGTACGCCCGCTGCATACGCCAGCGTCGGGAGGCCGCAACAAAACAATACATTCACTGACTCTGTTCACTTAGGGCAAACCCATTTTTCGAGTCGCGTGAGCGGCCCATCTCGCGCCGAAAGCACGATGCTACATGTGAGCATGGCAAGCATGTCTGTTTTGCCGCATCCCCAAGGCAGAATATAATTGATCAAGGTAAAAATTTATTGCACTCACAAGCAATGAATTTCGTTCGTCTTGAACAGATCCCCCCATAAGACCAAACTTGTCGTTGTCGATCTGGCGGCAGGCGGCTATCGCGGATCCCTCGTCGAAACATTTATTTCGCGTCGCGTAAGCAGGTTAGGCACTCATTGTTTTTTTAATACAGTACTCTACCTCCTCAAAAGATGACAATATCTCGCAGCGAGAAAATTTCCGCCTTCCCCCTACCCCCGACACTATTTCACTTGGCCAAATTTCGGCTGGTGCTGCATGATAGCAGATGGTTGATAAATAGCATCATTTCATGGCACGTATCAGCGCGGACTGCCAATGTAGACGGTATGACTGCGCTTTGGAGAACAGCAGACGTTCGAGAATGGGAAATGTTGCTATGAGTAAGAGCAGACCATGTCACTGCTTTGGCTGCCAGCCTCTTCGGCACATTGCGCGCATTCACAATACACGCCGAATTTACCTTTTTGGGGACGCGGAAAAGTCTGATGCCGCTGATTTTGCTCGCAAGATCTGCGCAGCTGAGAGCACAGCAGCCCACCGGCATCAGAAAAGCCAACACATAAACAAAAAACTCCACTTTTGCGTGCGTCTAATGCAGCCTCACTGCATACGCCCCGCGCGCCGGTCCGAATGTTTTGCCAACCAACCTCCCGGCCACGTGCGCTTTCCGTGACGTCAAGGCCGCCGGGTGACGTACCCCGGGAGAGGTCCATTCAATTCGATGTCACAAGTGTAACGGCTCGAGCGGGACAGTGTTCAAGCTAGTGACAAATGGAACGCTAACTCTTGGGGCAATGCAGAATGAAGGCGACAACCACTACTAGAGGAACAAGAAGAGTGCAGCTTACAGGTATCAGTACCTGTGTGACCGAGGTATTCTTTCAGTTACGAAACCAGTAGACCTGTTACGGATTTCTTGATGAAGCCTAGAGTGAGCTTGGGCTGACCTGCTCTTGACGAGCGTGCACAGAAGTGGGAGACAATGTTACTTCTGGCCCAAAAAGAAAAAATTCAGAAAATTTGTTACTAGGGAGAGATGTTTTGCATTTGCAGCACCTTTTACTAGGTTCCTTTGAAGGACCCCGTGTATCCCAAGGAGGTAGTGTGCACCGATGATGACGATGATTGATATTGGTATCCCCTTTGTAGCGGGGTGATGACATGTTATCTTACCAAAAAGGACTAATATACCAAATGTTTTATACTCTTGGTTTAATACTAGGGCTGCTTAGGGCAGGCACTAAAGCTTATTAGGCCCGAAATACTTTCTTTTCCCTGTTACAGGTGGTAACTGTCCTAGGCAATATTCCCCTCTCTGCTTTTCGTCCACCAGCATTCTAATCTTCTTTTCGTCCCCTCGACAGCCCTGAAGTTGACTTCCTCTGTGCTACCCTTGAATCCTAGGACTTCTGGAAGCCGCTAATTTCCCTCATGTAGATTTCGATGGATACCCTCGCATTCTAACACTATGTGCCGCATAGTTTCTGTTTCTTTTCCGCAGGCCACGCATACCCCATCATTTTGTGAATACTTCCCCACAAAGCTCTTAATTCGCAGGCAACCTCCTCTATCCTCAAAAAGCAAAGCACTGCCCTGGGAATTATCGTAGAAATTTTCCTTTCTGATGTTCAATTTCTCAGCCCTGTACATCTCTAACGACGTTTTAGCTTCCATTTTTTCTCTCCATTTATTCATTTCCATCTGCCTTGCCTCTTTTTGGGTTACCTTGGCTGTTTTGGATTCTCCACTGTTCTTTCCGTGTTTCATCATTAGCCTTCTAGTTTACCTTAGCCACTGCGTGTCCACACTTTTCAAGTATAGGTACCTAAACCCCTTAGCTGCCCACCTACGTTGATCCATTGCTCTCAGCCTCCTCTCAAAACACACTTTACTCTGCCGCTCTAAAGTTGGCTTCACTGCTATGCAGTAATGCATTGCTGCAAGGAGGTCTTCCCAGGGGAACTACAAGTGGTCTTTCTTGAAAATATGACCACCCCACGGCCTTTCATATTTTCCCGTGTGGCCAAAGTGTGACACATGGAGCGTTGTGGGCAGGCAGACGGGTCTCCTCGTTGACTGCACGTAGAAGTACTTGTGTGTTTAAGGGGGGACACTGCTCTTGAAACAGCTCCTTTTGATTTTCAAGTAAAAAACTCTGTGAAACTTGTCAGTCTTGCTGCTTTTTCCCACTGAATTCAAATATGTCATTATTTTTTGAGTCAGTCGATTGGTTTTTAAGATAATTAGAGATAATTAGCCATGTTTGGTGAATCAATAGACAAAACAGTGCTGGTCACAGGACCGTAATCTTTATATTTTCCAATACTATGAACCCTGGTGAGTGTAATAATCGAAGCAATTTTTTGATGCATTGCTTCGAACTAATTTTGCAGCTCATTGCGCCAGTTGCAAGAAACCAATTTGAGTGCCCGTTTCAACACTCAAGTTTAATGAGCTGCAGAATTAGTTGAAGCAATGCATCAAAAAATTGCTTCGATTATTACACTCACCAGGGTTCATAGTATTGGAAAATATAAAGATTACGGTTCTGCGACCAGCACTTTTTTGTCTATTGATTGACCAAACATGGCTAATTATCTCTAATTATCTTAAAAACTAATTGACTGACTCAAACAACAATGACATATTTGAAGTCAGTGGGAAAAAGCAGCAAGACTGACAAGTTTCACAGAGATTACTTGAAAACCAAAGGAAGTTGTTTTAAGAGCAGTGTTCCCCATTATTCAGATAAAGCCCTTTGGCACGCAAGCTTGTGTTGGGTGCCTGGGCAGACACCTTGGCCTGCTCCCCGACGTTGCAGGCCCCCCGTGGCGGCGGCTGGGCGGCAGGCAGGCCCCCCGCGCAGCTGTCGCACGCGTGCCGCTTCTGCCCGCAGCGCTTCAGCAGCCCCTGCTACCTGGCGCGGCACGAGCGCAGCCACACGGGCGAGCGGCCCTTCCCCTGCCGCCTCTGCGCCATGGCCTTCAGCCGCAAGGACAACCTGCGCGTGCACGAGCGCCGATACCACTCGGCCGGCCGGGCCACCCCCGGCCTCCGGCGACGACACCACGGGCCCCCACAGCACACGGCAGCGCCATTCCCGGACCTGGAGGGGTGCACCACACGGGCGTGAAGTGCTGCATGCCCCAGAGGAAGGCAGGCTTCACCCAGCGATGAAGGTGGAGTCTTTTTAACTGCACTACGAAGGAAAGAAACCGCAAAAGACGGGACGAAGTAGAGACTACAAACCACAGCGCCTGTGGTCGTTACTTCGTCCGGTCTTTTGCGCTGTTTTTTTCTTCGTAGTACAATGTAGGAAACCCTTTGGGAAGAAACCCTTCTGCTTTTTAACTGCGCTTCTATGTGGACTCGAGGAACGACACGGGCTTTCTCGAGTGTTAAGTGGTGCACGTTGTGCTTGTATGTGCTGCACGGGGCAGCGCAGGGCTTTCTTGAAGCAGACAAGCTTCGCACAATAAAAATTAATTCACACTGCGAACTGCACAAACGTTTCTGTGTGGATTCAATGAAGGAACTCATCTGTCCGTCTGCAACGCTCAATGCGTCACAGTTTAGCTGCATATGAAAGTGCTATTGAATAAAGGCCCCAGGCCTTCTATATTTTCATACATCATTTATATTGCTCCCGAACAGATGTCTTCTCAGCAATGCTATTGTGCACAGCTGTAGGCTGAGTTTAGAGTGACGATGATGGTGTGATCATTTGTCTCGTAATTGAAGCAGGACAAAAAGTCGGGCCTGCCAAAGCCAGGTGGGGCTTGAGTGGCAGAGCCTGGCAGTCATAGAAACCAAAGACTCTAAGAAAATACGTGGCAAAACAAAAAATGGTACATGTGCATTTTTTTCGTAATTTAAGCTGGAGATCCCAGTTAAACAAGCTAATAGGCGGCTAAATTAGCTTCTCTTGGGTGTTTTGCAACATGACATCTGCCTGAATACTAATAAAACAAAATACACTGTATTTACAGCGTGTATTTACAGACTAACCTCTGCCAGCGCTTGCGAAGGAGCCGTCTGCTTCATTGTAGCCTACGCTTTGTTCAGAGACGTTAGTGTTGGTTGACCTTACAAACACAGTCTGTTCAGACAAAGGCCTCACCACAGAACAAGACCATGTGCTTGGATGATCATGCGCATCATGTCGCATATTTTCAGCAATTCGGATAGCGCGCTCATCAATAATGATGCTGCTGATGACTACCTCCCTTTTTTTATGACAGTGTCAAAAATGCTGCACATTCACCTCGCTTTCTGAAGTAAAAAAAATAATAAGTTTTACTGTACACTCATGCTAGTCTGACTGTAATGTTTGCACGTATTTTTGCACAACGTTGCCATTGTGCGAAAAATCCCCTGGAGGGGCATGCTGTGCGGTGAAGTTTTCATGTCTTGCAACAGAGCCCAACTCTCCTGTTCGCAAATTTTGAATATTTCTAGCGGTAAAACTGTGCTGTGAATTGAATATCAAACACTGTCGTCCGGGAAGTATTTAAAATCTAGAAATTTGCACACCTCCAGTAAAGACAGAGGTAAGAGCAAACCTAAAATCAGTGCGTGCGAGTGGCATGGGATGGTAGCCAAAGGTGTAGAAGATTGAGCAGACCGAGGTCTGATTTTACTGGAACACACCTGCAGTGGTAGACTGAATCAAACAGGTGACCAGTTTTGAAGAAATTACAACACGTTGATTGGGCCGCGCTGTGCCAAATCCCATAGAACGGAAGGATGTTTTGAGCTTTCAGAGACAGCGCAGGATTAGAAAAGTTACGGCTCAGTTATTTCACTGTTTGATTTGAATTACTGCAGACACACCTAATTAACATGTGCGCCAGGATAAATTATTGGGATTTGTAAGTATCACAAAATAGCCACTACCGGCTTACAGGAAGGTTAGGACTCTTTTAAACGCATACCAGTACAGCCAGGCAGTTTCCGTAAGGAGAAATTCCTGCAAACTTACGAGACCGTGTTCCAAATACTTTTGACGGCACCTGTACAGTACACGCCAATATACTTGAGAAAACATGCTGGAGAGGGAATCCATGCAATTGCTACATGAGCAGGAACTATATCAAACATTGTCATGCTCTTGGGTTTGCTGCAGTTGAGAATCAGAAATTAGCCATTCACTGCTCCAGGTTGAGATAGTGGGGCTCCTCGATTTACAGCTTCAGACTCGCCGCGCGGGCTCCCAGAGAATCAGTGCGGCATTCGATTTTCCCATTCGGAGAATCGTCGGACTACCCGCGGACTATCCACAGCGAGTCCGAGACTGTAATTCGAAGAGCCCCAGTATACGGAGGTCGGTCTGAAAGAGAATGGTAGTCTATTTTTTGGTAAAGGAACAGGATTGCCTGAAAGTAGCAAGCTTGTAGAAGAAGTAACACAGTAGGGATCATTATTAGTGTATATTAGAAAGAGTGAAGAGCCTAGAACAAAACCTTCCGGGATGCCAGATTTTACTCAGTCACTAGCTGTCACAAACTGGGCAGTCAAAACGCATTCAATGCATTCGGTCATCACTTCAGGTACTGATTTTCCAGGAAGAGTAACTGGTGAGATACTATGTTAAAAGCTGTTTGAAGTCACGAAAATGCAGCATACAGGTGGAGTGCTGGCTAGCCAAGCTATGTCAGTAGTGAAAGATACGAGCTGTGTTTATATTAAGGAATTTATTGGAATGTTCACAATGGCCAGTCTTGGAAAAAATTCACAAAAGGACAGCACATATATGTGTTCATGATAAATATACAATAATCTCGCACAAAGAGCACACCTCGGGGTGCGAAAGCACTATGAATAGGCATCGCTCGCTCAAACAAATGAGCCAAAGACGTCGTTTGAAGGTCCGCTGGTGAATCTTGGCGGATGCGTGAGCATCTCGTATCGCTCCCTCGTGAACCGGAGGCTTGACCCGGGCACATGCCTTGCTCCAGCTTCTTGATCGAGCCTACATTCGTTCCTCATACAATGTGCCAACTCTGCGTAGCGCTCTAACCGTCTGAGTAATCACGCTTGCTCACTTTAGCTGCGGCATTGGCTGCCTGTACTGTATTTTCGCGCATATAAGCCGCACCAAAAATGCGGAAAATATCAGTGGCAAAATAGGGGTGCGGATAATACGCGGGGTTTTTCCTTAAGTGCAGCTTCACGGCAATGCACGTTGCGCCGTGAAGCTCCCATGCAGTAACACTGGCTAAGCCTTCCATGCATGTGATCGCGCAAAGCATACAAGGACAAGAAAGAAAAAACAACAATGAAAACAAGAAAAAATCAAACACAAACAACATGGATGGAACCGAAAATGACCTTGTGTACAACAGTGAGGACTCCGGCTCAAGCTATAGCTCTAGCGAGAGCAGTGACACTGAGTGAATTGTGACTTTTGCCTTGCAGTCAGTGTATTTTACTCGCTAAATATACGCTTTTTCTGTCTACATATTATGCGATGTGTTGCTTGAGCAGTAGCTTTGGCGCAGCCTTTCCTGTATCAAATGTGCGGGCAATGCACGAGCATTTTTTTTTTCTTTTCCGGCGGGCTGAAAGTTGGGTACGGATTATATGCATGGGTGGGTTATACGCGTGAAAATACGGTAACCACTTTTGTTGTCAACCAGTACTGGCCTTTCACTGCCGCCACTGCCGTTCCTTCCCCTCTGCCGCCAGCACTGGCTGCAGACTTGATTTCAAAGGGCCATGAAGACAAAATATACAAGTTTGGTTCATTCAGAGTACTGCTTTGTCCTGATAACAATGACACCAGTTTTGTAGCGGAGTTCGAAGAATAATCGAGGTATCAAGGGAAACAGACAAAGCAGTGGCGACCCGCCAGCCGCTTTCCAGCTAATTCTCTACGACGTCCCAGAACCTGCTTTGTGTGATTGCCGGCCACCGGCAAGAAACACGACTGGGCGACTGCGGTGGGGCCACTAGGTCCGCTTGATTGTGTCACTTCCATCCTAATGTGCAGGTGAAACACTGATAACTAGACACCGGAACCTTGGGCGAAATGCATATCTTTTTCTTGAATCCTTATCCAGCCTTTTTTACATTAAGCATGAACTGAGGGAAATGAAACACTCTCAGCAATATGCCTGTACGTGCATATTTTGAGGTTCATGCCTATGTGGGCTTTTCAGCACCTAAAAATGCCTTTTCTGGGTTGTATAGTCCTTTGGTGGAGGTTTTTGCTCGCATCTTCTGGAAAAATTGTTGTCGCTTCAGAAGCCTGCAACTGGCCGTTTGTCTTGCGTTGTTTGCGGGGAGAATCCACGCACTGTGCCAAACACGGCGAGACATGGAAACCCATGCCCAAGCCACGTCATCCTGAGGTTATCCAAAGCTACCAAACTGGGACGCCAGAGGCCCAAACATCAACATCGCCGCCGGGTGTCAGCATGAGCTTTTTGTTCTACGTTATTCTGTCACGCTGTGCCCCGGTATCAATGGCGAAAACTTTTGCCCTTGGCTATTTCCAACACAATAAAAAAACACGCAAAGAGGGAATGAACGTGACACAACCAACCATGCATGTAGCGCTCGAGGTCAAAGATGCTGACCAAGGGAAACCACGTGAACATCTGACACACAAAAGCTTCAAGGTGGCTCCACAAACGTGTTCACAACCAGCAAACAATCACAGGGACATTGCCTGACACAGCACGTACAGTGTGAAGGAGGAATGGCAGAAAGAGGTTATAGAACGACAATCTCACTTCTTCAGTCTGGTTGCAACAACTGCCATCTGCCGTGCCGGGTAACTTTCCAGGGCGTTTACAATTTAGCTGCATTTTGCATCTCACAATTTAGCGTTCACAGGGTTAACTGGAAATAATCTTGCGTGCTGTTCAGTGTTGTTAATTGGTATAAAGAGTGTGATTTCCAGCAGCTTTGCTAGGCATCCAGTTCTGGAAGACTCAATCTTTTATCCAGAGGTGCACTTTGCTGAGAAATCCATGGGATTCATTGGTGTTGCCATCAAGGGCAGATACTGGTCGTTCCGCCTCCACCAGAGCCTGTTGTTACCCCCTGGGAACACGGCCAAGGGTACAAGACTTTTACAACAAACAATTCTCGGTTATTCGCAGCGCTGCAGCAGACAACAGCGTCACAGCCCAGAATATTCTATACCACACTTGAGCGCAGCTTGGCATATTCTTGTGCTTATTTTAAATTCTTAGCAGAAAGCGTTCAGCAGCAGAAAACTTGGGCAACACTCTACATCAGACGGCTGAGCTCATTTGGAATGTATGGGACAGGTCTGCCGACATCCCCCGAAGTGTTGCTGACAGAGCCGTTCTGAAGGTTAAATCTGTCGCGGACATATCACATAAAGTTCCTGGATACTCTCTGCTAAAAGAACTTCCACAGGTTCTGAGCAGCAAACATTGATATTCCAGATGGAATTAGATGATGGAGCGTTCCAAAGTAGAAGTACCCTCCACCAACTTCTGTGGATGTTGACTTCTTTTTTCGCACACGAACATCAACTGAAAGGAGGTACAACTTCATGCCGTAAAACATGGTCACGGCTGGATTTGCATGGCTTTTAAGCTGTTCTTCTAGTGCCACATCGCCCAAATCTCTCAAAATGGCGACTCTTTTATGGCATATTTTCACGAATAAAATAAAATTGCTTTCCCATAGCACAATTTTTGTCCCGTTTCCATTGCTCGCAAAGAATTTGTCCTAAAATACGCTGCTGAACTCAATATGAATTGGGCCTATAATGCCTAAACTGGAGTTTTTGATGGCCATATATGCCTAAATGACACTTTTAAGTTCATTGTAATGAACTGCGCAAAAACACACAACAGAAGAAGGAACATATGAAACGTACGAAGAAATGTTGTGTGTGTTTTTTGCTATGAACCAGTACCAACTTGCTCAGTTTGTCATTCTTCTCAGACACATCTAAGTGCCTATTATAGGCGCCTAAAACCTTGATTTTTTATGCCTAAAGTTCCGATCTCCACTGATAACTATGTTTTTAGTGCTGTTTGAAAACTTTGCAATATTTTATATTTTTTCAGTTATACAAGTGCCTTTCGTGGCTGCAATGGAGCTGAATGAGTTGCCAGAAGTTAGTGCTTTTAAACTGAACAAAGCTGTAGTATTTTGTCTTCATGGCCTCTTTAAACACGCACAAGCGGTTACGGGAGTTGCAAGGCCTGCTGAGGCAGCGGCAACAGGCGTTTTGCACTTGTACTCGATTATTAACTGATTATGAGGTTTCACGTGCCGATGCTACGCAGGCGATGAGTAGTGGAGGGCTGTGGATCCATTCTGACCACCTGGGGATCTTTGACTAGCGCCGAAATCTCGAACACATGGGCGTCTTTGTTTTTTCTCACCTCAACCAGAAAAGTGGCCGCTGTAACCGGGAACTGAACCCGCATCCTTGGCCTCAGCAGCACGACGCCTCAACCAACGAGCCACTGTGGCAGGTTCGCAGTTCTACTTGTCTCCACGGCAACATGGCCAACATTGCAAAGGCTCTCCACACGTTACCTCCACTCTATCCTCCCTGTGGATACAGAGCGACACAAAAATGAACGGAGTGCTGTAAAAATTGTGTCCAGATGCCCCATCCACTGCTCACGCAATAACTTTCATTAGCTGTTCCCACAGTTAACCAGCTTCGGCAGCCCAACGAAACCTGTTTGACACGGGTTCGTAGCTCTTCGAGTCCACCATGCCAGTGCTGGGCTTCAGCAAAGCCCCTCAACAGACACTAAAATGAGAGGTCGTAACCAGTCCACGCACTGACACATTTGTGCTTGGCAGTCGAACACTGCGAGACTAGCATCACAGGTACTGTACTCCATGAGGATCTCGGCTCATCAAGACGGGAGCAGGTCCCAAGATGTCCCGTCACGAGACACCCAAATCCTGCGAGGTCTGCATGTGGCCAGCAATCACACAGTCCCGTTGAGAGTTGGAGATTCTGCGACAGAGCCACCAAACGTTCTCCCACAGATGTGACACACTGCCTCGGAGTTGACGAGAACACCAGCAACGGTGGGAAATGTCTTCCGTCACAAGAACGGCCAATTCTGTGCACCAACAGGTATCCCTTCCCACCCGGCACTACGATGCCAACTTGTGAAGCGACACCCTCCAGGGCGAGAGCATCTCCAGTCACCAGTGCAGGTCTTCGTTCCTGGTGGAGCCCTTGGAGCAGACGCAACATGCGAAGTGAGGCTTTGTGTCTGCTTGTGGTGCCACCACTGTGCACATGCATTCACCAGCAGTGCAAAAGACCAGTCACTGGTGGTGCAGCAAGACGTGCCGGCGCAGGTTGTCCTTGCGGGTGAAGCTCTTGGGGCAGTGGACGCAGGCGTGGGGGCGCTCGCCCGTGTGGCTCTGCAGGTGCTTGCTCAGGTGGTCCTTGCGCAAGAAGCACATGGTGCAGTAGCCGCAACGGAACGGCCGGTCCGCCGTGTGCTTGCGCATGTGGCGCTCCAGATCGTTCTCGTTGGCGAAGCCGATGGGGCAGTAGTTGCACTGGAACGGGAAGGCAGGGGGGCTCCTGGCGGCCACCTGCGCCGAGAAGGAGGTACACCGGATTGAAGACACTCCTTTAAAACAGCGGAGCTGTCTAAGCTTTCTTCTGTCCGTGCGGATTGCCGACAAGAAATTCCGCTCGGTGAAGCGGTGAAGTGGAGAGGGGGAAAATGCTAGGACAAGAAGTGGCGACGAGGCATGGAGCCCATGAGCAGGTGTTGGGAGCGCGCGCCTCACGAAAAAAACATTTTCCGTCGTTGAAATCGAGCCTGGGTCTCTCGCGTTATGAAACAGGCATCTATATGACTGCACTATCGTCGCATCCAGGCTGCACAGCATTTCCTTTGGCTTTGTAGCGCAGTCGTTGGCTTTGGACTTGAAGCCAAAGACCACTTTGAAATGCTCTTTGGCTTCAGACTTTGGCAGCTTCGATTTTGGACTTTAGAAGGGTGGACTGTGGCCTTTTTTTTAAACTCAGTTTCCATGGAAAAAGCATCGCTTTTTAACCATGATTCTTTTAGGGAAGCGGCAGACCTAAGAAAAGCCAAGTTAAGGCTAGTGAAGACCACCAGATCCGCTGGTTCCTCAGTCTTTGCATTTGAATTGCAGAGGTGGCCAAATTTTCTTGTTTTAAGTCTTTAGTGCAAATACACACAAAAAGTGGGACGGGACAAGCACCCACTAGCAACTAAGTTAATTGAAAGCAGCATCACAGATAAATTACAACCTTTTCTCGCAAGGGACACACACAGTTGTACCCACAGAGAGAAAGGCTGAAATGGGCACAACTCAAAGCAAAAATTCCAAATACATAATGTCGTTACCACGTAGGAGCACATACCTACATGTTGCTAATGCACTACTCCCCTTTTTTCTTGGTATAAAGTGTACTTAACCATTCCCAGGCCACAGTGTTCTCTTTTTGCCAAAAACTTTGATCTGCTTGAAGAAAGACTTGCATTCGCAGGTTTCACAGAACGCAGGTAAATGCATGCGCATCTTACTGTTTCGAGACGATTTATGCTCACGAGTAGTTGTCTCTAAACAGTAAGCCGATATGTTTTACTAAAACGCCTTTGCTTGAACAACTGTGGAGACTTCAATGAGACCCCTAGCTCTCTCAATGACCAAAGCTTGCCTTGCTTCGGTGGATTTTCCCACACGCAAGACACTTTTCCTTCGTGTGACAATTTCGGACGAGTGCACTCACAGGGCCCTGACATACAGAATTCAGCTTAAATGCCCTTTGCGGTCTCTCTGCTATGCTGGACGCTTGCCCTATCAAAACCCCAAGATCAAGCATGCTGTGGGCTGGCTACATTGACAACATAGCCACCCAAAACAGTTTTTGCTGCAGTATAGTAAACATCACTGCAACTGGAGTTACACTCCGAAACAGGCTTCGTCACAGGGTGTTGTTGCTTTTAACGCCATCTCTGGTCTGTTGAGACGCATCCATGCGATCATAACCAGATGGGGATGCACACATATTCCACTTGTTGGAAAAGTTATGGGGGGCTTTTTCCTTTCCACAATTCTGTGGCATTAGCAGCTTGCTACAAGTCAGCCTAGATTGTACGTACTTCACTAGATAGGTTGTATAAACATGATTGCTCAAGGAGTACTGGCACGAAATTTCAAAGCTGAGATAACTATGTAAGAAGCTTCCTTTGTATATGGACCTATCTCCCTGGAAGTGTCAGTATAACATATTTTAAATCGATTTTAGTCTTTTTCACGCTCCAGAAAGCTCAGAACAGATACCCTTCAGGCATCAGCATAATGCCTTCAGCGCCTTGCCCCCAAAGTGCCAACATCGGGGCTCCCGTAATGTAGCCAATGCGCTGGCTGCTGTTGGCGTGCGCTGCTCCACCTTGGGCATCATGTCACAGTTTTGGGACTGATGTCATGCTGCCTGTCCATGGTGCAACGAGAACAGTGATGTCATGAGCGCCCCTTGTCATGGTCGACTGGTATTACTGACGCTGTAAATAATTATTTACACTGCGATTGACCATCTAATGTGCCATTCTATGATTGCTGGGCTTGTAGGAAAACGTAGTGCAAAAATTTTGTGTCAGTACTCCTAAGTAATTTTGTAATTGAAAAGCACATAATTTGAATGTCAGGAATGGGGACAGTAATGTGGCAATTAAACGGGTCCCTTGGTTTTGATGAGCTGTTTACGAGGATTTGAAATAGTAAGGCCGTAAGCCATAACGAAAAAGCTGAGCAGTAAAAGGCACCAAAATCACAGGAGACGTGGAAGCAGCTACGTTCAAGCTCAATTAAAGCGGGTTCACCAATAACAAGTAACACACCTATTGCAGCGCCATTCACCTATTACCATGCCGATTTTTTGTGCACTTTGAAATGCATTCAAATTCTCTATGTAAACATTACGACAATTTGTTATCTTCACCCTCTCTCGATTCCTAATAACCGAGTTAGAAACGCCTTGAAACAAACAATTTGTTCAGCTGTAAAATGGATTTATTTCTCCCACGAAAAAGACGAGGTTTGGAGCAAGAAGTCTGTTTGCATTCATTCTCCCATTGCTATCAAGTGTCGCAGCTCACCACAAACCACAAACTGCTGAGGGCAACAGTAGGCGAGCCGAGGGTTGTGAAATTTTTCCACACCCCCTTATAAAAACACATTGTGGATAATTGCTGCGAAAAAGATACGCCCGTGATTACAATCACCAGTCAGGGACAATCAACTGGGCGAGTGCGCACTCACGTCCAGGTCGTGTCCCAGCCCAGGAAGAATGGAGTGCGAGCGCGTCACGCGCCCTCCGTCGGAGACCACATGGATGTCGAGCTGTCGAAGGACTGGCGAGAGGTGTTCATCGAGGCAGCCTGCCAAGCTGTCCCAATCTGCGTGTGGCCAAAACATACGATGCAGTCACTGCTGCCTGCACGCAGGAATGAGTAAAGAGAGGCTCTCTCCTATGCTTCCAGGCTCTCCTTCCAGGCTGCTCTTTTTGACTACCCAAGGTTTCTCTCCTGTAGTCTGTGCTAGTAAAGCTGCTGCAAAGGCAGCCATTTAGTCTTGGTGGCTTGCTTCTCATGCTTTTTTAAGGGGGGACACTGCTCTTAAAACGACTTCCTTTAACTGTTAAGTAAACTCTGTAAATCTTGTCAGTCTTGCTGCTTTTTTTCTCACCGATTTCAAATTTGGCATTATTTTTTCAGTAAGTCAATTAGTTACCAATATAATTAGAGATAATTAGTCATTTTTGGAGGAACAATAGACAAAACAGTGTCAGCCATTAAACTGTAATCTTTATATTTTGCAGTACTACTATGAACCCTGGTGAGTGCAATGAGAGAATCTGGTTTCTGATGCACCGCTTGGGACTAATTTTACAGCTCATTAAACCTTGGTGGCACCAACGGCAAGGAACCATTTCGAATGCCCATTTCAAATACCAAAGTAAAATTAGTTCCAAAGGGTGCATCAAAGAACTGATTCTCTTATTGCACTCACCAGGGTTCATAGTATTGAAAAATATGAAGATTACAGTTTTATAGCTAACACTGTCTTGTCTATTGTTGCTCCAAAAATGGCTAATTATCTCTATCATCTTGGTACCTTATTTAGCGACTCAAAAAATAATGGCATATTTGAAATCAAGTAAAAAAAAAAGCAGCAGGACTGACAAGTTTCACAGAGTTTACTTAAAAATTAAAAGGAATTGTTTTAGGAGCGGTGTCCCCCCCTTAATATCAAGCTGCAGTGAAGCAAAACCTATCCTTGGCAAAATTGGTTCTGATTGAGCAGTAAGCACTGACACAGTAACAGGCACGGCTGGTTACTCTGTAAAATGTGCAGCCATTCAATTGTAGGCATTCAAAGCTGCTCTGTAGCAGATGATGCTACGTGCCCAACTAGCACTAGTGGTATCTCCGTTAGCCCAGTCTGCCCACCTGGCTGGAGAACCAGTCAAGTTTTGGTCTGTGCACTTAAATTTAAAGCATGCACTTAAATTTAAAGCACACTTCTTGAGTGCTGGTTGATTGCGCTTGCCTGAGTCACTCGCCTGGATGGCTGTGACAGCACTTTCGGCTGGCTGTAATCACCATCGCTTTTTCAGTTTTGGCATGAAAATCGCTAGTTTTTGTGGGTCGCTTGCGTACAGCCTGTTTGTGCGTCTTTGAGACATCAAGTTTTGTACATTTTGGTTTTTTAGTGAGACTATATATGCAAATAAGGTTGAAATTTTTGCTGCAGCTGGTTTTCAAGCAAATGGCTGGGTGACTGTTTAGCAGTTACAGGTTGATTCCCACTGGAAGAAGCAGCTTAGGCCCATCACCTCCTAGTTCATTTTATTTTCTTAATGGGGGAGATGGCTCTTAAAAGATAATTAGAGGCAATTAACCATTTTTTGGGGAACAATAACCAAAATAGCGTTGGTCATAAAACTGTAATTACATTTTCCAACACTATGAACACTGGTGAGTGCAATAAGAGAACCAGTTTCTTAATGCGCCACTTGGAAGTAATTTTACAGCTCATTAAACTTTGGTGTTTGAAATGGGCACTCAAAATGTAAATTAGTTCCAAGCGGTGCAGCAAAAAACTGATTGTCTTATTGCATTCACCAGTGTTCATAGTGTTGGAAAATGTAAAGATTACAGTGCTATGACTAACACTGTTTTGTCTAGGGTATTGTTCCTCCATAAATGACTCATTATCTCGGGAACTAATTGACATACCCAAAAAATTATGCCATATTTGAAATCAGTGGGGGAAAAGCAGCAAGACTAAGAAGTTCAACAGAGTTTACTTGAAAATTAAAGAAGTTTTTTTTTAAGAGCAGTGTCCCTTCTTAAGTACCATAGTGATCGCATGAAGGGAAATGAGTTGGTGGTCATACAAACAAAAAGACGACACACATCAGCCTTTGGAAGCTAACATAGAGGTACATAATGCAGGAGGTGAAGAAACAGAAAAAACGGATGCACACAGCAGGCAAAATACAGCAAACAGCGAATCGTTCAATGAACTACACACAAACAACACAGAGTTAAGCACACCAACTGCACAAAAACAAGCAAATTACTTGCACACGGAAATGAGCGTGTGGGACGACCAAAGGCAACAAGATTAATGTTCAACATTCCGAAATACAAGGACAAAAAGATCCCGAACAATATGATGCACTACAAGGTGCTGCGACTACTGTTGCGGACTACTGTTGTGGAGACGTGTTGCAGACAAATAACAGTGTATTTAATTGGATATTCGGTCAATTTTAAGACTTTTGCGGTCTCCGTGGACTTTGTATCAATGAAAGTCGACTGTACAAAGTTTCCCTTAATTTATTCGGTCTGTGATGGAAATTTTGCTTAAGAAAACGTGACATAATCAACATGTGTAGTTCTAGGATAAATAATTTTTAATACGAATGCCGAGATATTTATTCAACAAGAATAGGAAAGCAGGTACGTGTGCCACAAAATATTTTTCAGGCTTCTTTTTGTTTGTGATGCTTGCTTTCTTGCACTTCGAGGAGTTAAGAGTAATGATGCAAATGAGGCACTGAGATGCTATTTTTCTAAGGTCATTTTTCAACTGATGCGACTCGTTTACAGATCATAAGTACAATAAACACAACAACAGTCGTTCGGATAACATTTTACACAACATAAGATATATTGGCAATGTCACTAATGAATGTCACAAACAAAAGGAGAGGACTAAGGGTAGACCCTTGAGGAACCCGTCAAATGACTGAAACCTAGGGTGAGGCGACACCACTAATGATAATACACTGTTTAAAATCAAATGATATGCCTCAAGCCAGTCCTCTCCCTACGCTGTCTGATGAATTCTAAAACTTAGAACATCTGGTAGTTACAAACGTTACTCCAAAATCAGCTTGTGCCAACCTGCAGCTTGTAAGGAGCCAACCAGCTTCAACTTGAACGGTTTATTTTCAAGATGTCCCATGCTACAAACATTGCACCCTCTACTCCCACTCCCCCCCACTTGACCTAGCGTCTTCCTGACGTAATAAAGGCTATCTCCTTCTCTTTAAAATACAGGCAGCATAGGCTTAAAGCAGTTCTCACGCATCAGGAGGCACACTAAATGGAAAGCACAAAACTTTCTTTTTTTCTACACTCTTGCTAGCTGCCATTTATTCAGTGGGAACACAGATAATCTTTGCTAGTGTACTGGACCTGGGTTGCATTGCTCCAGGCCGGCCAGATTCCCTGCTCATTTCAGCACCGCATAAGTGCAGAATGGGAGGTGCAGTGTGGGGAAGCTGACTTTTACCTGCCCTTTTACCAGGGAAGACAGCTGGGGCTGGATTCGCTAAAACGATGTCTGTCAATTAGAAATAGCACAGCGCTGGCATGGAAAATGCATGCTTTCCTACCTTCAAGACTTCTATGTGCGTGCAAGAACTTACAGATTTCGATGCGGATGGCCACCCCACATCATTTCAACATGACAGCAATCGTTTTAAACACTATGTCCCCTGGACGCAATCTACTCCTCAGTTTGCTGTGAGGCCCAATCTTGTGTGTCTTGATCTACCATATATCACTGCAATCTTTGACACAGCCAGTGGCGACTCGTAGCAGCCTCCAAAGAGAGCTTGTGGTGCCACAAACGTAGAGGTCCTTGATGTGACCAATGAACAAAATGATGGCAGTTCCGGTCTCACAAGGTCTTGTTCCTGAAACAAACCAAGTGCATGGTTACTTCATGCATGGTTACAAACGATTCAGGATACAGCACGGTAACACCTATGGCATGGCGTGTCAACATTGATTGTGGGATTTAGTGCGTCGAAGCTACGGCCGGGCGATGAGGCACGCCGTAGTGGAGGGCTCCGGATTAATTGTGACCACCCACTTTTCGCCTCCATTAGAAAAGTGGCCACCACGGCCGGAATGGAACCCGCGCCCTTGGACTCAGCAGCACAACACTTGCCCAAAGCCCACGACTGTTCACTTGGACGTACCACATGCCATGCATAGTATTCTCCATTTTCGCAATTCCAAAAAGCAGGCAGCAACGCACAGGGTCAACCATATATTGGTGATTTTTCATTCGCAGCTACGCACATTCTTCCTGCGCATCACTTTTCCACGCGTGTTGATCACGTTCACAAGGTATCGCCCATCTTCGCAAGAACAGTCAAGTATCAAACTTCCCCCCTTTTATTGTCAATCAAAGAATGGAATGCGTTACCGGAATGCACTGGAAATCTGCTTCATTTCAGAAAGCCCTTTTTGCCCATCTTGAGTCAAGAACTGTGCACTGATTGTAAGCGAGTGACCAATGTTGAAAACGACTGTTGAATATGCGCGACTTTGATCCGATTTTAAACCCACCATGTTATTGTTCAAGTTCACCCGATGTCCCAATTCTCCCTTTTTGCGCATGCCTTTTCTCCCTTCTGTTGTATGTGTTTTAAATATTGACTGTGTAAATTCCCCCCCTATGTAATGCCCCTCGGGGCCTTTAGGGTATGTAAATAAATAACTACGCAGTGGTTTGCCTATTCACATCACGGAATGCTAGACAGTACTCATAGCAGACAACCGGTTGTCTGGTTAGCACTGCACGCACAATTTTCCGCACTGGTGACTGCAAAGCAGGCTAACTTGAGAGTAGTTTACCTCACGTCCTGTCTACTCAGACAAGCAGCTTGCACAACGATTGAGCCATGAATAAGAGAGAATATGGTCTACTCTTAAGAACAACGGTGCCTATATCTAAAAGTATGGTATCTATACGGACTTTCTGCTTTTTAGATAAAATGTGCATGAGCAAACTAGCAATATGTTATAATCACAACATCAAAGGTATAGCATGCTTAGAATGGATGTAAACTTCCCACTAAACTCGTTTGAACTGACAGGGGCCCAGCCACTGTAACTAGGCATTCTATGCAACAAGACAGTTTCGTGCTGTTAAGGGAGCCAAGACGACGAAATTCACGTTTGTTTTATTGAAAAGCTTTGGTGTTTTATAGTGGCCCTAGCGCTTGTCCGGCAGCAAACGATGCCTTATTCACCGAGAAATAAAACAATTTGAGCCAAAATTTTAATTCCCCCGCTAAATAGTGTTTCGTGGCTTCAGCAATGACATGTCCAGGGAAAGTACCGGATACGATTGTCAATATGGTCACTGCAGCAAACAGCCAAACACGTTTTGTTGCCTCGTTTACCGTTCATCCTCTCAGATGATGCTATGACATTGCTCAGGACCGCTGTCCACCCTCGCGTTGCTAATGAACAAATTTGTACTCGGATTATTTTTGTTATGGTTCATGGTAATCGTTTCGTGAAGTGTTGGGTACGCAAGACAAACAGGGTCACGTAAAACAATGTCACTTATGCCAACTGATGTGTGAGACAAGCATGACAAGCGTAGTGTGAGCAGTGCGCACTGGTGCTTCTATGTTTACGTGTCCGTTCGTTTCAATTGTTCTTGCCACCTTTGCTGCTGCTATAAAAAGAATGTGCACTAAATTTTAGCACAAATTGGTCGTTCCGCAAGCTTATAATCCTCGCTTTATTTGTGTTGGATTTTGACGGCCTTAGCCAAGCGCAATGAGCTGCCCATAATACGCCACGAGTTCAGTGCACAAAAGTAGCTAGAGTGTTGCACGGCTATTCTATGTTTTAGTCTAACCTGTATAGTTTATTCAAGTGAAGTTTGCATCTCAAGTGGTGTCAGAGTCAGTCTAACGAGCCAATCTTCCAGATGAACTAAACTTGCGTTTTGTCTTCATGGCCCCTTTAAGGACAGAGTTTGATGTGGCTGGCAGCCAACACTCATCTGTGATGTGGCCAGCAAACAGGCGCATGAACTCTGCAGGCTGCATGGTGTTTACCATACAAGATCGGAATGGGCAACTGCCTTTACACGAGTAACAGTGTGCATGAACGGACCTTTTCCCAGTACCGGTTTTCTTTGTGGATGCCACGGTGAACAAAGAATGGCAACAGGCACGCCCCCCAAGTCTGGCTGTTGGAAAACTCGTGCACAAAACATTCTCGTCGTTGAGTCCCCTCTGCACCCACCCGTCACCCGCACTTTCACATGAGTGCCACGGTAGCTGGTGCCTATTCCTGCGACTAATCTGCAACGGTCAAAAAGCCTCTTCTTTTTTCATCTCTGTTATTCCCACATTGGTAGCCATGTGCTCAGCCTCAACCGTCTTGCCCCTCTGTAAGCCTTTTTGTGTGGTCGTACCAACTCACCCCGAGCTGCCAAAAAAGATGAAGTAAAGACATGCAGCGCTAGAAAGAATAGCCGGTCTCCGAACAGCAAGCCGAGGGTGTGTCCTTTTGTTTATATTGCTACGTGGCGACAAGGTAAAGATGAGACGGATATTGGGCAATGGAGCAGCGATGTATTTACATGGATGAACTATGTACTATCAACTGCTTCATCGTTGTCAGCGGGGATCCCCTGGAGCTATATGTGCCAGTGTCCTTCTTCTGCCTCCCGTAACATTTCCCCGTCGTCAAAGGCGACCGTCGCGGTCGAGGTGACAGCACTTGGACGGGTGCAACGTTGATGAGATGAGATGGGAATGTACACTAAAGTCCTTGCTGGCACGGATGATGGTGAGCTTGATAACCGTTGGCCCCGGAACAGCTGTGCCCGTCGACGCAGTGAAGGAACGTGCGAAGCCTCTGGAGACATGCTGGAAAAACAGGGCAGGGGAACGGCGTCGTCGTTTTGGTCTCACGTCCCGTCTGGCCTCGGCGGGTCATTGGCTGGGGAATGGTCGCATCCACGGCTCACCGGGGCTGGGGTGGCCGACACGATCCGAGAGCTTCGAGGCGATTCCTTCTGGAGACGAGACAGGGTGAGGCTGGGGAACCGGTATGGGGATGAAGACTGCACCCTCCACCACAAGATGTTACGAGGCGAGGGTGCCATAGAAAAAAGTATTTGCGGTATTCACATTGAGGCTGGGCGCCGCTAGCACAGACCGAGGAATGCACAACCATCACACCTCGTCCGCTTTTTGTTCGGGAACTCGTGGCAAATCCCCCCATAACCACATAGTTTGTTCGTCGCCTTCAATGCCTCGTGTCAATATTGCCCGAGGCGACTGCTGTGGAGACCAGCAGCCCGCGCATGCGCAGATGGCTACTGGAAAAAGGTTCGCCGAGTGATGGAAGCTATTTTTAAGATAATGTTAGCGTCTCTTTAATGGCGCCGCTCCGAGGAGAAAAAGTGTAGTTTTGAGACGGCAACTTTTTGACTGCAATCCCAGCCCCTCTGCCAGTTCGAACGACGGTTCGAACGAAGCAAACGACGGTAGTTAGTGGAGCGGGAGCCTAGATCGTGGGGTGCGGTGCTTACTGGCATGTGAACTAAAGAAAGCACGGTTTAACACTGGTGCGGGCATCAAAGGCAATGAGTCACGGCGGTAAAAAGGTAAATGCCGGCTGGCGAGTCTACAGAAGACGCCGCCAGCCTTTATGTTTGCACGTTCCAACCGCCAAGCCACTGGCGTACACGTGCACCTACGCCACGCACCGTTTCGTGGCGCTTTCTGCACGAACAAACACAGCCCGTACACCACGCACATGCTCACGTTCACCGGCCACAGGAGGCGCCGAGGCACCACACACGACAGACAAATGAAAGATCGCGACGCCAAGCTTGGTGGCGGCCACATTCCCGCGCGGTTTTCACCACTGGTTTCCGTCGCACGCACACATTCACACACAGCACGTCTTTCACCATGCTGTAGGATTCACATCCACTTGACACCGGGCTACAAGCAAGCGGGTTTCAGCTCCGGAAACCCGGCTCACCGCAACAGACTCTACAAACCGCACATGCTCCGATTTCAGCCTACGCCGACGCTACGGGACACACAAGAATCTTCTCTTCAGCTGACGGTTGAAGTAACGCAAGTAACCACGTATCCACGGAGCAAGGTGTCTTCATAGATACACACAGCTTCACACGCGGATCACAAATCAGAGGCCCGATTACGCAGTCAAACGAGTGGAGCGGCGAAACCAGCGAAACTTCGCCGCACCGCTACCTTGTGCTCGTTTTCTTGGCTGCGCTGCATTGCGAGCGATATTACGCGTCAAGATGGCCGCGCCCACGGGGCTGGCCCTGACGTCGTCTGCGATGTGTGTGAACGTGCGTGCATTGAAAACGTTCCTTCATAGATGCTACCTCAACCTAACCTTTCACGGTTGAAGAAATTCTTTCGTGCTTCGTGCAGTCGGCATTTGTGAGGAGTCATCAGCGAATAGCTGTGATGAAATCGGTTTGTGAAGTCGGTTGCGGTGTCGCGAGCCGAACGAGCTTCATAAACTCTGTCCCCGGAGTTGAAACCAACTTTTGTGTGGCTTGGTGTCGTGTGGATGTGAAACTTACTACGTGGTGAAGGTGTTCTGTAGATGAATGTGTGCGTGCGAAGTAAACCATAGGTGAACCCATCGTGGGAGTGGATAGCTGGGCGGCGACCTGTGCGTGTTGTGTGTGCGCGGTGAATCAAGTCCTTCTGGGTGCTTCCTGCGGCTGGTGAACGTGGGCGTGGACTGTCACGAGCTGCTGCGCTAGTTCGATGCTACCAGTGTGTGCTTGTAAGAAAAGACGTCGCGAAATAATGCATGACGTGGCCGCTCTGTCTGGTGGTGCAGGCAAAAAAAAAAATGGCTAAATAACGCGGCCTGCCAATGACTTGACGAGGTTGGAATGACCTAGCGAGAAGGTTGCGTCTTCTGTCGGACACGCCACCTTGCGTTTAGCGTTACACGGGGCTCGGTTATCACTCTCACTCGTCGGCTTTCACCCTCACACCAGCCTTAATCCGTGTTGTCATATTCGCATACCTATTAAAGGGGCCATGAAGACGTAATGTAAACTTGGTTCGTTGAAGAGATTGCATTGTTTGAATGGCACTGACACCAATTTTAACACAAACTTCACTAAAACGAGCGGTATAATGAGGAGAACAGAGAATAGGCATGGGACGCCCTAACTACTTTTCAAGCGCTGAACCTAGGGCGTATTATCTCACTGGGATTGGGTGAGGCAGGAAAAGATACTAAGCAGGATTGTAAGCTTGCAGGACGAGCTATGTGCACTTAAGTTTACTGCATTTCTTTTATTTAGCTGTAAGATCGGTGGGGTAAACAAAGGGAGTTACGAACATGTAAACATAGAAGCACCAGCTGAAGCTGCACAGCCGTCGGGTGCACTTTGCTTGTCTGGCCAACTGGCCAACTAACGTAAGTGACATTGCCACTTACGTGACCCTGTTTGTCGAGCATAGTCAATGTTTCACGACACGATCGCTATAAGCTGTAACAAAAATAAGCCAAGTACAAATGCAGCCAAAAGCAAGGCGAGTGCACACAGCGGTACTTAATCGGTGTCATTGCGCCATCTAGGAAGGCTGATGGTAAATAAGACAACAAAAGATACCTTTACGAGAGAGCAGGGTAAATGCAAATGTTGCGTTATGTACACAGTAAACTGGTTGACTGCTGGCCGAGGCAAAACTGGCGACACGCGCTGGCCCAGTCCGAATCCGACCATCGCCATCTTCCTTTTAGGCCAAGACACTGCTTCTTCCTTTCACTGCAGCCTCACGACACATACCCAAACCGACAAGTTTGCCTCGTGGCACATGGCCCAACACCTTGTTGCAACACGTATTAGCCGTTTGCGGCAGCCATATATGTGAACACACTAAGTCGTTTTGGGTACCTTCCCTGAATGCATCAATGCTGATGTCGCGAAACGCAAGATGCAGCAGGAGAATTAAAATTTTGGTTTGAAATGTTTACTTTCTCAGTGACTAAAACATTTCTTTCTGCCAGACAAGCGGTGGGGGCACTGTAAAGCACCAAATCTTTCGGATAAAACAAGCTTGCATTTTGTCTTTATGGCCCCTTTAAGCATCACACTTCATTAAACGACCGTATAAAACAAGCCATGGGTGAAACTGTGGAGTCCATGGATGTATTGGGCTTTAGGCTGTTGCCCGCCAACTGTGCTTCCCTTTTTGGCTTCAGAAGCCTTCAGACTTGGTCACACTGCAAACGTTGGTGTGGGCCTCCGGCTGTTGCTTGAGGGTCGGCACAGGAACAACTGAAGAGCCTTTGCAGCCTGTAGACATTCGTGAACAACTCTTTCCACAGCCTGTTGTCTTTCTGCTTGGCATAGAGGCATCAGTTGATATTTCTCCTTGCTCGGTTCAATTTTTGCTGTCTGGCTTGTGCCAGGGCTGCACTTCCGTCTGTTGATGAGAAGTCTATGGTGGCACTTGGAATGACTAGGGCCTGTGTGCTGTCATGCTGTCCTTGCAGCTGGTCTGTATGAAGGCTGAATATGTGGAGCGAATGTATGACACGCCGTGGTGGAGAAAATGTTATCCGCCACCTGTTTAGCTAGGCCAGCAAAATTCGCCCGGCAGTGATGGTACTGGAAGTGGCAAACAAGCAGCGAACCGAAGCAAGCAAATCATGTCTATCCACTCGCCCCAACTTCTTGTTCTCTGCTTCTCTGCATCCACGCCAAACCAACACCGTTTACACCAGTCGCTCACTTTGCAAGCACTTGGAATGGTCTCATTCAAAGCGGGGCACATGGAATTCAATGATAAATTTGTTGGGGTGGCGCAGAAGCGTCCCATGCTGTCGGAACCCTCTTTTGGAAAAGGAGGTGGTGCACGATAGCCTGCGAAACTTTTTAATTCAGTTTTGTATGCTGCAGAGTATCTTTACGTCAATCGTAATTGGAGGATCCCACAACCTGCCATTGCCGCCTTTTAAAACTAAAAATTAATGCGGAAGAGATGCCCTTGACTCACTTAGAATTGTCAAACAACACTCACTAGCAGGAAGCTCATGTACGTGGGCCGTCTACTCCACACCACGCTGGCTTTGTGTATTCAAACAGCGTAGCCAGACCACATAGGGTTACCGTTCTCCTGTTATGATGGCACGGAAATGTCCAAAACAGAGAAATGCCCAAACTTGCACAATTGTTTGTCATCATCTGCTTTGACAATTGTTCCTGAAACATCTTTGTCTGTGCAAGGATACAGGTGTATCCTTGTGTTCTTTGTGCTTGTCTGGCTGGCGTGTTTTTGCGTTGAGCCTAATCTTCATCATTTTGGAATGGCGAAGGCTGGGCTCAAACAGTGGCTCATTCCTTAACCCTTTGGGGGCTTAAAACGACCCGTGCTCGTCACGACCAATCGCCACTTTTTTGCTTATGACGACCTGTGGTCGTCATTGGTCTTCTCAAGGCTCCACGAAGCTTTTGACGAGCCCAGCTCGCTAAATGGTGCCTTCGTATTTAAAACATAGATGGCAGCACAGATTCCATCATTGGCACTTTTATTCAATAAGAGTTTGCACACTAGATGGCAGAATGTGTGCCTTGTGTTTCTAGTGTGTTATAAAACAACTGCGGCCCCATCCGTTCGGCGTTCTATATCTTTTTCCCTCAGATGATGGGAGCATAAATGATGAGGATGTCAGTGTTGTGTTTGGTTCTTCAAGTGAAAAAGACAACGATGTCATTTTTAAGGACAGTGACTCTGAAATAATTTCAGAATACACCTCAAATGCCCATGGTATAGGGTACTGCGTGGTGGAGAAAGGAATGACCATAAAACATTATTATGTGCCACAAAATGTTTTTGCAAATGTTTTTCTGTTTTGGACATGTTACTGAAGCATTTCACACAATAAAAAAAATGGCAATTTCGGAACATAATGCTTTTGTTTAATGATCCCTGAAGGGGTTAATGGAGACTTCAGAGACAATAGCAGACAAGTAGCTCGTAGAATCAGTCTCAATTGTTTTCGTGTGTTCTGGAAGGGACAAAAAGTTCTCTTTGTGGTATGTACTTGGTGTTGCGTGTCCCGGTGAATGGAATGAGATCTGTCACCGCCATCTTGGAGGAGTACTTGAACTCCTCCAAGATGAAGTACATGCTGAGTTTGCAAAGTGGTCTAATCTGTCCACAAGAGACCGTTACAAGAGACACAATCTGACACAAGAGACAGCAATTACTACCTGTGCTTCAGCAATGGAGGAAGAGAATGATTGCTATGCATATAGCGTGCTGTACTTCCGAGCGAGTTTTTTCAGTGATGTCGCGGGCTTGTGGCAGGTCAGGTGTTGGCAGGTCATATTATAGATGTTGCTGTACTGGATCCTTCATCGTGTGCAATTTGAATGCAGACTAATCTTTTTCACATCAATAGTGGTGGAATAAAGTGCTGGGTTTGTTTCAGGAACACGGCTTTGTGAGGCCTATTGGAAATACCGTCTTGTGTTTGTGGTCACGTCAAGGGCCACCACGTTTGTGGCATCACAGGCCCCATTTGGAAGGCTGCGAAGAATCGCCACTGGCTGTGTGAAATGACGGGCTGATATGGGGTGGACAACGAAGTGAGGAGTGGATTGTCTCCAGCCCTCTCAGCTTGTCAGAAGGGAACACAGATTCACCACACAGCCTGCTTTGTGATACGTATTCCACTCCCAGATATGTGCAAGTCCGCCACATGCGGCGTGATGGGAAGTGTTAATTACATTGAACCGAAGGATGTGACGGAAGCCCGTCCGGTCGGCATGCATTTTGAAGAAGACAAGGACACCGACCACAAGTCAGTTCAGTTTAAAGGAAATTAACATTTCGGCTCCCACACCTTGGTGCCGAAATGTTAATTTCCTTTAAACTCAACTGACTGGTGGTCGGCGTCCCTGTCTTCTTCTTCAAAGTGTTAATTTTATGTGGCGGTATGTGGCACACCACCCCTAACTGACCAAAGAGGTACCGAACCTCTCTTATTTACGAAAAGCACGTGTAGAATTTAACTAGGAGAACATTCTGGATTAAAGAAAGCACTGGCCTTGTTAAAAGTTTAGCACTGCTGGGGCTTGCACCCAGGCTGTTCGCACCAAAACGCACGATTCTACCCCCAGGATACTGGGGCGAAGCAGCGGCAGTCTTTGAGCAGCTGCTCGAAAGAATAGAAGGAATGTTCCAAGCAAACCAGTGGATGGTGGACACGGGAAGTGCTGGACTTGCACCACCTATTTGGGAACAGAATTTTGCGTCCACATCAATGGTGCGAATGGAGCAAATTTGGTTTGGCACACGAGTAACGGATATCTCTTGCGTTTCTACTGAATGGGGTGTTTTGCACCTACAGTGTCGGTGTAACCTCACTACAGATGTAATTGGTAATGTGATTTGTCCCATAGAGTTGTTGGTTGCACTAAACACAGCGCCTCTCTTATGTGCAACTGGTGTGAATGACGAGCGGGCTGTTGACTGTTGTCTCTCTCTTGCAGGCTTCCCTATTGCTTCCCCCGAGGCTGCTGTCCTGGCCTGAACCATATCCTTTGGATCGTAAACAGTGTGTCATCATTGATAGTGCCACCTTGCTCTATGTCTCCGCCATTGCCGGGAGTCCACGAGGCTCTTGGCCCTCTTTGTCTGTGATGTTTATTAATCGCATTACCCAAGAAATGTTGAGTTGTGCTAGACTTCATTTTTATGACTTCTGTACTTATTGTCATACCACAAATCTCAAGATATGACTCGCATCAGCTGTAGTATTTCATTAACAAAACTTTATCCCACTGTCTCGCTTCTAATGACTTTTAACTCTCTGAAATGTAGGATGGTAAGCTGCACAAACAAAAACAAGTCCCCAAAATATTTCACACTCATAGCTGCTAATTCCCTATCCTTTCAGAGTTTCAATATCTTGGAAAAAGATTTATCCTGGAACTTTCATGTTGATTACCTATATCCTACTTTCTTTGGCAAAGCTTTTCTCATGAGCCGATTGAATTAAACAAAACTTTGTGAATTAAACAAAACTTTGTGTACAGCTAATGTCCATTGAATTGTAGAATCTTCTTTCGTGACCAGTCTGTGATGTTCACATGCAGAGCAATATCGATGCCTTGTAGCACACTGCACGCCATGCCGCCTGTTTTGTCTCTAGAATCGTCTTATTCTCAAATCTATCAACAATTGAGGCTGTGAAGCCTTGCAGACTGGTGTAAATACATTGGATTGGTGTAATGAGACATCAATCTATTATTGGCAAAAACCAGTACGTGTATTGGAAAATTGACATATGTATCGCATCATATTAATTAGGCTTCAAAATTGCAATGATACAACTGAAGGATAAATGCATACAAATTCAGTTTTTAAATGCGTGCAAATTCAGTTCGTTTTCTTGAAGGTGCTGTGCCCTATTGAACCATTTACTGAGTAACATTGTTAATTTTCCCAGAGTAACTTTTCCCTCTAGCTTAAGACAGCATCTTCTGCACTAGCTGCAGCACCTTGTTGGTTTTGCTGAGCACGAGGACGCGGGTTCGATTCCCGGCTTCGGCGGCGGCTTTTCTGATGGAGGCGAAAAGCAAAAACACCCTTGTGTATGAGATTTCGGTGCATGTTAAAGATCCCCAGGTGGTCAAAATTAATCCAGAGCCCTCCACTGCGGCGTGCCTCATCACCTGCGTTGCGTCGGCGCGTTAAACCCTACAATCAATCAATCAATCAATCAAAACCTTTTTGGTTTCTCATTTGCTTGTGGGCCCGTCTCCCAGCACTACCAAGGCATGACCTTTAAAAAAACACTCCCACCCAAAACACCCGCATGTACGCACAAGAATATTAAATATGATAGTTCGGCGAAGAGAATTTTATGCTTAATATAAATGTAAAAAAAGAGTTGAAGCATGATTCGCAGACTTGGCAAACTAGTTTGAGGGCCCGGTTCCAAAGCATTCTTGTCGAGAAAGCTTTATCTTGGGTATCTAGGAGAGTTAAGCTAGACATGTTCATCATGTTTCCAATGAATTGTATTAAAAAAAAAAAAAGGAATGTTACAGGTTTTAAACACCAGACCAACTTTTTGGCATCCTTTGATAAGAAAACTGAGGACTCGAGGATTATCTCAGTACGCAGCTGGGATTCCTTGTCTAGAGGGTTTTGAGACCGGGCAGCCTGATTGGGACAGTGCTATCAGGAAGCAAATATAGAAACGCAGTCCAGGGTGCAGTTGGCCCCATGCCACGCAGATAAGAGGCACTCTTCGAGCCCCTCCAACCAGCCCTTTAGCCGCTGTGGGGATCCTGGCGCCCGAGCGCGGCTCTTTTCCCCCTTTCTCCTTCGTCTCCTTCGAGTTGCTGGCTCGTCTCGGCGCCGCTGTGTAGAGCCGAGCCGTCTTCTAAAACTCCTGCAACCGTTGCGGCGATAAAACACTGTCACGCAGCGGGGGCTCCGCCCTGGTGTTGGAGCTAACCTCACCTCATTGGCCCGTTTGAACGATGCCCGAACACCACCCTCGCCAGGACGCGAACGCGCGCCCTGCGCGGGGGTCCGTTCGGAGAGACGCTCAGGAGGACAGCCGAAGGTGCGTAACTATTTTCTCACCGCCCGGTCGCAGCTCTTTTGCGCCGGCTCTAAGCCGCTAGCCCTTCCGGCTGCCGGCCCGTGCCTTCGGTTGATCCTCAGTCCGTTCACTCACATATTAGCCGTACCTGACACTCGACGATCGCGCCGTGCGGTACGCGCCTGGGAACGGAAGGACAGTGTCTTTCTATTGCGAGCCCATCGGCCAGCACCCCAGATTTTGCCCTTATTGCTGAGCCCACCGGTTCAGCGCGCCGAGGACGCGCACACTTGCGCGTGGCGCCAGATCGCCCATCGTCCCTTTCCACCCACGGGGATGTTGAACTGTAACTGAAGGGGTTGGCGCGAATAAACGCCTTCTGACGTACTACACTGGGCTTATTCCTTTGTCGCCCTCTACTCCACCTGCCCAACAGAGGCGGTGTTGAGCTGGCGCGACGGCGTCTCAGTTCCGTGAGCGTTCTCAAATAGCTCGAACCCGCGGTGGCTCCTCGCAATGTGCATGAGTGCATGCCTTATGCAATGCTAGGGTGGTGCATATTGCGAGGTAGAGACCACAAACTGGCGCCCAACGTGGGGCCATTGGCTCATTAGCCTTTGGCCGCTAATTAAGCTGAGTACGCAACCGGAATCAGTCTTATTGCTTATCCGCTAGCGGTAGCTGCTACGGGGACGAGGCGACTGCCCCTCCGTACGCGAGTGTGCGTGCACCCCTCGTTAACGCAGACCCACGGGGGAGTGCGGAGGCGCGACCACGCCACACCTGGAGTGGCAGTATCCGTATTCCGGGAGAAAGGCCACAGCCGCCACCCGGAGCGGTGTACGCGAGATTTCTGCTTTCGCCGGCCCCTGTGGGTAGAGATAGCAAGATGCCCTTAGGCTCGTTTATTGCTCCTTACGGAGCTTACGCAGGGCAGCCTGAACCGGAGGCTTCTACTGTGAGGGATTTTTGCCCGTTGGTTGCGGACGCGAACGGCCCCGCACAGTGGTCTGTCCCGGCTCCTTGCGGGCACCCGGGCACCCCCGCTGTGCAGCCACGAGTTTCGCTCCCCCGCCACCATCCGGAGTGGGGCTCCTGCCTAATTGCGCGCAACCAGAGCCCGTGCTGTCTACGCTCGCCGAATTCGGCGCAAGTGATGCAGGCGCTGCAGGGAGCTGGCGTGCCCGTTGACGAACGTCGTTAGCAGCCAACTCGAAGGAGAGAGGACGCCTGCGGACATTTCCGCCTACGCGTCGAAGCTTCAGGAGCGACTAAGTCATGCTGTCAAGTCAGCGAGGAAAAGTTTGGCGACAGCCAGAGCCCAGCAAAAGGCTCAATATGATCGCAAACACCGGCACCTGGAATTCCAGGTAGGCGATCTTGTCCTGAAGCGCAACCACGCTCTTAGCGACGCCAGTAAGGGCTTTTCGGCTGCCCTAGCGCCTAAGTGGCTTGGCCCGTACGTAGTCGAGAAAGTGTTGTCTCGGCTCTCGTACGTGCTGAAACAGCCCCCTTCGGGGAAAACCAGCTGTGCCCATGTCGCCGATTTGAAAGCCTACGTTTCTCGGACTGACGGTTTGGTGCAAGAGCCCACCGGTTCTGCGCGGCGACGACGAGGCATCCCCGCTGATCCAGGCTGCTCTCGGCCGGCTCATCGGTACAATCTCAGGAAGAGGTCACTTCAGTGATCATAGCACACTAAACGGCAGGCGCTTTCGCCCCCGTGCTGACTTCGCTTCTCTCAGTCTCAGTCAGCGCGGCCGCCCCGGCCGCCCCAGCCCAATCTGTGTGGTCAGTTGTCTCTCCCCTCCAGCAAAGCTGTAAGCGCATGTTTTCTCTTTTTATTCGGTTTGTAAGAGTGTGCATGTTACGTGGCACTGTCTGTATTAGTGTGTCCCCATTTGGGCGTTGATGACTGCACATAATGTATCTCGTCCTAATTTGTTTTGTTATTTTTTTTAGAGCACTAGTTTAATGCACAGGGTGAGGAAGTGTTCCGCTTAGTATTTTGAGCGTTGTACCGCGTGATGTAGCATGAACCCATTTTGTTGGCTTAGTTTCTGGGTTCGGTACGGTTCGTGTGTTAGCCTCGTTGAAGGCGTTAGGGTTGTTTTCTTTTTTATGTGTGTGTGTGTTGTCGGTGCACGATGTAGTGTTTTTTTTTTTCCAGTGCTTTAACCTTGTTTTATTTGGTACAGGAACCCCCTTAGTCTGCGCATGCGGGACGAAGTGCTGTGTACGTTTCTTTTCTTTTTTTTATCCAGTTTAGCAGTGAGCAGGGCTAGTTTACTTCTCTTCTGTTTTTTTACTCGGGCGCAGTCTTGAAGAAAGAGCGAATGCCGAAAAGCGGCGGCTAGGTCGGTCGCGGGAGTGCCCTTCGAAGACTGTCATTGGCTTTCGTGCGCAGCCAGGGTCGAGAGTTATGGGCTTGTTTTGAAGGTGTCGGATTCCGGCCGTCCACGGCCCTGGTGTTCATGCGAGCGGCGCGCATCGGAGGCCGTTGCGCGAACTGTGCGAAGTTGGGAGAACGGGCCAGACATGGGGGGGGGGGGGGGGGGGGGGGGGGGGCGTATATTCAGTGTCAACGGGAGCGGGGCTCTTCCTGGAAAACCCTGGCCTGGTGGACGCTGCGAGGGGAGCGCAGAGCGCGGTGGCGACGAAACTTGGCTCCAGTGGCACGAACACTGTGACGAGTGCGTGTTGTGGGGGCGTTCGTTAGTGCGTTTGGCGTGTGCATCTTCCGGCTTCGGCCAGCCCACGGTGCATTTGGTGGAAAGTCCGCAGGCGCCCGATTTTTGAACTCTGCGATTCTCGAACTTCATCCGGCCCTGGACAGCTGCACTGACTCGGGGAGGTCAACGACATGTACCCCCTGTGCACCGCCTGCGGCAGGCGAACGTAGCCGGGCGGCCCTGCACCGACGAGAGCGGGACTGGTGGCCAGTTGTGAGCTGCGGAAGAAGGGCCCTCTCCAGATACGGACAATGTGGTGTTGTCTTTGGGGCCCCATCATGCGTCATCGCCGCCACGGCTATCGTCAGGCTGCTGCGCCGCTCACGCGGGGCGGCAGCGACCACCAGCGCTGCTCGTCGCTCCTTGGCGGGGCACCCATCAAGTGCCACGCGAGGTCCTTACCTGAGCAGCGCCACCGTGGTCATCATATCTGCCGGCGTACTGGTCAGGCCGCGTCCGCTCCTGGCCTCAGAAGGTGGGAACGGTCACCTGCCCGTCCGGACGGGGGTTCACGCTCACCTGCTCACCCCTGTGTTTGCTAACGGGGGCTGCTGTCTCGGCGCAACGGTGAGCCCGTTCCGAAGCTGGTACCTTTATCTCCCCTCCGTGATCACAACGGGCGTTTCGCCGAAAAACTTTTGCGCGCCCAGCCGCTGAACATTGCGCAAGCCCCGCGAGACTGCGCCTCCCGCATTTTTGTAGATACCAGTATTTTCGTAGTAGCTTAGCGTATTTTGTAGCATCCTGGGTCTTCTGACTTGCCGTAATTCATTTCTAGAGGTAGCGCGTGTTCTTTTTTTTTATGTAATCATATGTAGCGTAGTGTGGTCCCGCATGCATATATTATTATTATTATTATTATTATTATTATTATTATTATTATTATTATTATTATTATTATTATTATTATTGTTATAGTGTCGCATTCATTGTAATCCTTGTATATTTTATTAGCTTTATTTTTCTGTGTGTATGCCTGGCCGATTACTGTGTCATGTATATTTCAGTGTCGGTTTCATTGTACATTGCTTTATATTCACTGTATTCTGATGTTTTTATTTTTTGTTTCTGCATGTTTTACGAGCCATTTTGTAATCGATATTTTCAGTGTGGCGCATAGTTTTTTTTGTATTTATCATTCGTGCTGGAGGGGAATAGTTTAGTTCGTGTAGTCTGTAGAGTCTTTGATGGGCTGGGGGCTGAGACTGCTCTGGGCATGCATGTATTTCTACTGTGCCGTCTTTTGCATGCCTGGGCGATGGCCGGTCAACTCTTCTCAGACCGGCGAGGGCATTTAAGGAGAGGGGAGTGTGGGGATCCTGGCGCCCGAGCGCGGCTCTTTTCCCCCTTTCTCCTTCGTCTCCTTCGAGTTGCTGGCTCGTCTCGGTGCCGCTGTGTAGAGCCGAGCCGTCTTCTAAAACTCCTGCAACCGTTGCGGCGATAAAACACTGTCACGCAGCGGGGGCTCCGCCCTGGTGTTGGAGCTAACCTCACCTCATTGGCCCGTTTGAACGATGCCCGAACACCACCCTCGCCAGGACGCGAACGCGCGCCCTGCGCGGGGGTCCGTTCGGAGAGACGCTCAGGAGGACAGCCGAAGGTGCGTAACTATTTTCTCACCGCCCGGTCGCAGCTCTTTTGCGCCGGCTCTAAGCCGCTAGCCCTTCCGGCTGCCGGCCCGTGCCTTCGGTTGATCCTCAGTCCGTTCACTCACATATTAGCCGTACCTGACACTCGACGATCGCGCCGTGCGGTACGCGCCTGGGAACGGAAGGACAGTGTCTTTCTATTGCGAGCCCATCGGCCAGCACCCCAGATTTTGCCCTTATTGCTGAGCCCACCGGTTCAGCGCGCCGAGGACGCGCACACTTGCGCGTGGCGCCAGATCGCCCATCGTCCCTTTCCACCCACGGGGATGTTGAACTGTAACTGAAGGGGTTGGCGCGAATAAACGCCTTCTGACGTACTACACTGGGCTTATTCCTTTGTCGCCCTCTACTCCACCTGCCCAACAGAGGCGGTGTTGAGCTGGCGCGACGGCGTCTCAGTTCCGTGAGCGTTCTCAAATAGCTCGAACCCGCGGTGGCTCCTCGCAATGTGCATGAGTGCATGCCTTATGCAATGCTAGGGTGGTGCATATTGTGAGGTAGAGACCACACCGCATATCACCGGTGTCTTGCAAGAAAGCCAGTTTGCAGTGCTTGATCACTGGCGCTTAAAGTGCGATGTATTGGGTGCGCAGCTAATTTAAAGTCGTTGTAAAGAATATATATTTTTCATGAGATTTTAGCGGCACATTTCTAGCGTTCAACTGTGGTATGCCATTTATTGGAAGACATTGTCCTTTTGAAAAAAATAACAAAGACGCCGACCACAAGAGAAAAAAATATAATAATCTTTATTTGCGGAAACGAATTGCCCTGGGTGGCCTGGACGGCTAGACAGAAGGGCTGAATTGCCACCCAGGGCCGGGGGGGGATGCCGGAGCAGATGTTCTTTTTAACACACACACAAACATGCACACACATCACACAGCGCAAGCTATGTCACTGCGGCTGTCGGTTTTTCGCTGGGTGACACAGGGGTGAAGTTGGTCCGGAGGTGGGCGGAGAGGAAGCTCCGATGCCAGATAACGCCTAGCTGCTCAGCCGTGGAAGGGCGTCAGAGCTGCGCCCAGGCTCGAGAGGCTCAGTGCTGGCGGGTGAGCGGCCTCAAGCCAGGGACCAGGATCGGAGGCCGCAGGGAGCAGCGGCCTCGAGTCGGGGAGCAGGAGCAGCAGCCGGAGCAGGAGTCGGGGATCAGGAGCTTCCCACGTCTGCCGCAGTGGTGGTAGAGCATTCCAAGCCCTTCATCCCCCGCCGAGGCCTGCTTTTCTGATGGAGGCGAAAAGCAAAAACGCCCGTGTGTACGAGATTTCGCCGCACGATAAAGATCCCCAGGTGCTCAAAATTAATCTGGAGCCCTCCACTACGGTGCGCCTCATCGCCTGCGTTGCGTCGGCGCGTTAAACCCTACAATCAACCGCCGAGGCAGTGCAGGGGGACTTGTACCCATTAAGGAACCCAGGATTCGAACCTGGTACCTTCCGTTTGCGAGACGAGTGTTTTAACACTCGACCACCGCCGTCGGTACGATAAGCCGGCTATGGATAAACTGATAAAGCATGCGCGATCGCACAGACGACAAGCGGCCCCTGCCTATGCAAGGCATTTAGGTCACGTGCTGCAGCCCATTTAAACTCTTGAATTGCTTTGTCAGCTTTTAGTGTCAGCAAGGCCATTCGGGGGCCGCAGCAAAACGTCATTGTGTAATTTTTTCTCTTGTGGTCGGTGTTTCAATGTGCGTTCCCGAGCAGACTGGCATCCGTCCTGTCCCTTTGCATTTCCAAGCTTCAAAATACCGTAAATATTTGAAACTTGTAAATAGATTGCATTGTGTTCTCTTCAATATTTGAAAGCTTCTAATGATCACACACCCATAGCATCTTTGTATGCCAAAATATTGAACCTCATTCTTGTTGCCCCCGCCGTGCCACATCCATAGTGTGCAGTTAATTTGTTCATTTTTGCAGTTAGTGCGCTTAAGTCTGCGCATTGTCGACGTGCATTGTGTCTAATGGTTTGCTGTTTTTTTTTTGCCAAGTGCTTCTAGTTTTTCCACCTGCTGCTGCTGCTACATTCTTGACTTATTTTGACTTGTATGGTCCACTGCAGAATGTCCTGCATAAGAGTGCCGTATGTACTTGGAGTAAAAAAAAAAACATCCGAGATGAACTAAAAATGATGTGGATGTAAGCTACTTGTGCCAGCCTGAATCAACGTGTGACTGCATTACAGCCTCACCCATTAGCTGCCATCTTCACAAGCGTGCACCGAGACAGAATAGAGAGTTTTAGCAGTCCGTCCGTTCCGTCGCGTACGTAGCTAGCGTGTTGACCGGGATCCGTCTGGGCACTTGCACATTCGTCGCGGTGGGGGGATTAGTTCCGCCGGCCTGCCTTCGCCATGTACGCGCCTCCTCGCCCTTCCGCGCGCGCAGGTGCAGACAGGTCCCGGTCAACCCGGTAACAATGCAAGCAACGGAACGGACGGACTGCTAAAACTCTCTATTATTGCATGCATGTGCACAAGCTAAATTCAGACGACTCTTGTTTGCTTTGAAAGCATGGAAAGCAGGCAGTGTGAAACAAATGTCTTCTAGCTAAAAACATGCAGGGAGCAGTTTTACTCTTTTGTTTCCCCCTTTCCCCCTCTGCCTACAAGGAACGTACGTCTTGGGCACACGCAGGCTTTGATGGCCTGGCAGGCCACCTGGGCCAACTGCTTCGACCGGACCTCGACGTCACCGTGTCGGCTGGATCCGGAATGCGGGAGACCCGTCTGCACTCGGCTCTGCTCGGGGTGGCTCTTGAACAAGAGGTGCGCATGCTGTTGTCCTTTTAACAGCGGCACTGTTGTACAGGGCGCAAGTTCGGTGTCGCAGGAAAAAATACCAAGAAAATGTGAACACTGGTGAGCAAGTGCCCCGCGGCGACTGCCGAGCATCCCCGGCTTGCGCAGCGACTTTAGCAAAAAAAAAAAAAGAAAAAGAGAGAGAGAAAAACTCAGCGCTAACGCTAAAGGTGAAAAGGTGCCCTGCTTGGGAGAGGTCACTGCGGATGCCGCATTCTCTGGAAGCCTTTATGGATAACTGGAGACATGGCTACAAGTGCGCCACTCCTTTCCGAGATGACTTGCAGATCCCGCCACCACTGGCTCGAGTCGATGACGAAAAGATGGTGGAAGTCTACAATGCTGGGGATGACTTTGCATCCACCACTCACCGCGAAGAAGACGACGCCCTCTTTGATGCATATGACGGTGATTACTAGCACCCCAACTATGCAAATAAACAACGATACTGAAACTTAACTATGTGTTCGGCAATGCTCACCCACATCAGTTTTATTTATTTATTACAGTACCCACAGCGCGTTTGGCATTACAGTGGAAGGGGGGGTAACCGTACATATTTCATTGATAAATGAAAGCAGTTAGTACAGCACACATGTAGACAACAATTACAGTTCAGGGCAAATTTATGACACAAGCCAAGAGCATAAGAAAAAAAAATCATACATGCGTGAAGCAAAACCCAGCGGTTCTCGATAGCAAAAAAAAAAAAAAAAGAAAAGCCATTCAAGTCTTCCAAATATTCACCATTCAAGTCTTTTAAGCATCGCCCTTCAAGTCTTGCGCACAGGTGCAATCCCCCCTCAATTTTTTATTGCCTCTGATTTAATGTCCCTAACTGATGATATTGATCACAAACTGCGTCTTCCTGACAATGGTGGAAAACCTGGAATCGAGAGAAAGCAGGTCACAGAAAGTGATAAATTTCCTTTTTTTTTATTTTATACAGGGCCCTGTAGCTAAATGTAGTTAAATGAGATATTTGGCCTACCACTTATATTTGGTCCATCCCCTGCTTGTGTATGTGCCACTCTCCAAGGATAATCATCATCATCTTTGTGAGGAGAGTACTTCATGTTGTCTTCACACTTTCCAGAACCATCGTGTCATATTGATTTGCCCTAGCAGCCACCCTTGTCTTCCTCACGACAACCAACGCGATTGGTGCTTTAAATGAGCGTCCTCCCCCCTCTTCCCCCAGTAGTTCAAAAATTTCACTTCGACTTGCCAACTATTACCCCCACTTTTATACTGTTGGGGTGAGCTTTGCCACTTGACAAAATGTAACAATTGTTGCCAGCTGATATATTGCTTGAAACCCTACACTGTTCTGTGAAAGGCGAATTGCACCAGTTTTATTCTTGAGCAGAGTGAGTGTTTCTTTTGTTTGTTTTGAGGCACTTTGCGACTCATTTGGTAAAAATCTAGGTTACAGATGTGAAAAATTATCCGCAATGTAAAGAACTCGAAGGCACTGCAGGGCACCCACAAATTGGTGGTTCAATTGGGGCCGTCGCCTGTCTTGAGCAACTCGTGTATGGCAGGCTCAAAATAAACGAGTCAGAGTTCTCTGGAGGAAGTTACCCAGGAGATGCAAAATAAGCACCAGTCTTGTGTTTTTTATAACGTGTCACACGGGTGTCCAGATTGTACATCGCCTCTTCAGCAACCCAAGAAATTGAGCACACACCCGCTGGAGTGGCGCAGTGGCCAAGGCTGTGCCCAAGGATGCGGGTTCCGTCCCAGACGCAGTGGCGTCTTCTCGGATGGAGGTGAAGAGTGAAAGCTCCCATGTGTTGAGATTTTGGTGCACGTTAAGGATCCCCAGGTGGATGAAATCAATCCGTAGCTCTGCGCTACAGTGCGCCCCTTAGCCTAGGTGTAGCTGCGGTGCGTTAAACCCCACAATTGATTGAATGATCTGTACATCAATCAACCAATCAATCAAATGATCGATTACTCAACCAATCCTTCAATTAATTAGTTACCCACCAGTCAATCAATTGATATATAGATAATTCAACCAATCAAAAGCTTAATTTCTCAATCAATCGACCGATTGATTAATTGTTGTTGTTTTTTCAAGGCTTAGTAGCGATTGATTAATTAACCAATTAAATTAATAATCACCAATCAATCAATCAATTGATCTATAGATAAATAAAAAGGTAGGTTAATCAATCAATTGACCAATTACTTAATCAATCAAATTATTAACTCCCGATCAATCAGTCAATCAAACCCCACAGCCTGAAATTGCGCACCCAGGGTGGACTTGTGTTTCCTTCTTCATTGGCCACTTGTTCTCCGCCCCCGCCCAGGTGGCCGTCCCCTTCCAGTGCGGCTACTGCCCCGTGGGCTTTGCCAGCGAGGGGGAGCTGCAGCAGCACATCGGGACGCACACGTCCGAGCACCCCTTCCGCTGCCGTTACTGCGCCATGTTTTTCTCGCGCCGGGACCACCTCAACAGGCATGTGCACAGGAGCCACACGGGCGAGCGCCCCCACGCCTGTGTCCACTGCCCCAAAAGCTTCACCCGCAAGGACAACCTGCGGCGGCACGTCTTGCTGCACCACCAGTGACTCCTTCTCCCCCCGTACCCTGCTGTGGCTGGTGCGGTGGACACCAAACTTTCACCTGGGATGCTGCTTCACAAGGTGGTGTCATAGCATCACACTGTGAGGGATGCCTGTCGGTGCACATCTTGATGACTTGTTCTTGTGCCAAAGAACGTTTTCCTCTATTGTTGAGGCTTTCGTAATAATCTCGGGTGTTTCCGCCCAATCTGAGGGCGGCCACCACGGCCACAATCGAACCCCCGTCCCTGGGCTCGGCAGCACATCGCCTTGGCCACTGCGGCAGGTTGGTGTGCCACTTGCACGATGGAGCATTCAGCAGCTGCGACAGAATCTCCAACTGTTGGCGGCACTATGTAGGTGGCGGCCTTGCAGACCTGGCAGGATTTAAGTGTCTCGCAACAGGGCAGCTTGGAACGTTTTCCCGTCTTCATGGGTGGCACCTGGTCACCCAAGCGCAACACCAGAAACTGATCCATGAACTGCCCGTGCTGCTGGGGTCAGCAGTGCCCAAGTGCAAAGACCATTGTTTAGCAAGGAACGTGACTGCTGTGCCGTGGGCAACTTACGGCCTCTCATCTTCATGTCTGTTGAGGGGCTTTGCTGAATAGCTATACCAAGCAGAGTCAGACTGGTTACATTTGATTGCAGAAGTTGGTTGGCTGTCAGAACAGCTAGTGAAAGCCATTTGCTCACCCATTTGTTTAGAAAGTTAACGACGGCTGTTTATAATGCTCAAACACACAGAAATGTGCTTTTTGTGCAAGATTTATTCAATATATATCATACAAGCTATCTCTTTGCGAGTTTCTTCCCAGACCTGCCATTGTGGCCATTCTAATGAATCTCTCTTTACAGTTCACAGAGCAAAACTGCTGCACTGTGGGGGCCAACCTTTTTGTCTTTGCTCCCCATAGGCTTCACTTTTGTACATGACAGTCCCTTCTGACCACCCTTTTGAAGCTTTCCTTTCCCCCCATGGGCCCTTAAGTTGAATGCATACAGTGTTGTCGTACTAAAGCTAATGACATAGCTTTTCACTCCTCTCACTGCCGAGCAGGCCAGCAGAACTGCACTGAGGCTGCCTGATAAACTCAAACTTCTTGAACATCAACATATGGTAGGATTTTAGTTAACATAAACTGGTTACACAAAACTGCTGCTTAAACGAATCAAGTGCCTCACAGTTAGTTCGCTTTGTAATAAGGCAATGTAAATGAAAGCGCTTTAATTGGAACCGGAATTCCTAGACCGCTGCATAAAGACTGCGGTTTCCAGTCTGCAAAAACAGACTGGAAACCGCAGCTGGTAGGGCAAGCGCCACCCCATCGCAGTATGCATGTCTCAGTTTCTGTCATGCGTGGTTTCCAATTCACACACTGCACCTGCATCTCTCGCTTGCAGTCGTGTCAAGGGGGGACATGGCTCTTAAAACTATTTCTTTTATTTTTTAAGTAAACTCTGTGAACTTGTCAGTCTTGCTGCTCTTTTTCTGCTGATTTCAAATATGGCGGTTATTTTTTTAGTTGGTAAATTAGTTCCCGAGATAATTAGAGGTAACCATTTCTGGAGGAACAATAGACAAAACTGTGTTGGTTATAAAACTGTAATCTTTACATTCTCCAACACTATGAACCCTGGTGAGTGCAATAAGAGAATCGGTTTTTTGATGCATCGCTTGGAACTAATTTTACAGCTCATTAAACCTTGGTGGCACCAGTGGCAAGGAACTGTTTTGAGTGCCCATTTCAAAAACTGAAGTTTATGAGCTGTAGAGTTAGCTCCAAGTGATGCATCAAAAAACCGATTCTCTTATTGCACTTACCAGGGTTCATAGTATTGGAAAATGTAAAGATTACAGTTTTGTGACCAACACAGTTTTGGCTATTGTTCCTCCAAAAATTGTTACCTCTAATTATCTCGGGAACTAATTTGCCAACTAAAAAAATAACGCCATATTTGAAATCAGCGAAAAAATAGCAGCAAGACTGGCAAGTTTCACAGGGTTTACTTATAAAATAAAAGAAATAGTTTTAAGAGCTATGCCCCCCCTTAAAGCCTTTCTTAGAGCTGAGACACCACTGACTCCAATCCTCTGGTGACAGCTGTAAAGGCGTAATCGGCTGTCCAAATGCACAAAAATCTCCTCCAGCGAGAAAAAGCTTCCAAACTACTCCTGCGGAACCATTAAAAAATGGCTGCAGAGCTACTAAAACAAGCAAATATGAAGCCATTTATTTCACAGGCAGAATGGCTGGACCACTAACATTATTTGTGTACTGTAGTAGTACATAGTAGAAAAAAAAATTATCCACGGCTTACTTTTGTGCAACAAGACGAGGTTTGTGGCCATGGTGCGCCGTTCGCCTCATTATTTAGATTTCACATTGTGCAATATTATGCTAAGACATTCTGTTTAACGAGCATCCACTGTAATGGCAAAGCATACAGTACTAACTAGTTGTAATGCCTTTGATGCATGGGCACGGCAACAAAATTTACTACAGGGCCTGGAAAAAAGCAGCCAGCTCTACCAGCCACATTTGCCGCACCAAGCTGCGGACATCGAAAGGGGCAAATGTTGACTGTTGTTTACCGCACTCTCCTTGCCATAAAAGCAGCCGCACACTGTGTGCCAGATTTGACCCACACTCCCAATCTGTGCAAGAACAAAGCACATGGGAAGAAAACAAAAAAAGTTTTATTGACTCGACTTTCAAGGTGTGGGCAGTGCTTTCAAGCGCAGCACAGGAGCGTGAGCAGAGATATTTATTGACACCCCCTGTGACATGACGTATCTTCGAGTGACAGCACCCAGAATGCCCCAGCAGGAAAGTTTGTTCGGCAGAGTTCACGATGTACAAGGTGAAACGAGGCTCCCATACACCAGCACAGAGCACAAAATTTTAAAAGGGAGGAAAAGAGAGCGGAAAGCCAGGAGGGCCGAACTCACCCGATGCCTTTGCAGCCTTGAGAAATTAATAAAGGAAGAGCAACACATTATAACGCACGGGAAGAACGAGCGAAAATAAAAGTAAACAGAGACTACATTGCATGAACTGCAACGCAGGAACTACTGATCGAAAATACATTGTTAGTGGAAGTTGGGAAAACGAAAAGTAGATAAATGCGCGATAGGTCAACAAACATGCCAAAAGAACATCTGCATTAGTCTAGGGCACACAATTTGCAAACAGAGCTAGAAAAAGAGAGAAAATGTAAGAGATGGCCAAATGAGAATGAAGTGGACATTTCTAAACAGCATTCTTTAAATGAATGAATTGAAGGATGGCTCTGTGGCATAATAGGTGGAAAAGGGCTGTGGGAGAGAAGACAGAGAGAAAAGAAAGGAGCGCACACGCGTGCATACGCCGTACATTTGCCATCACATGCGGTGATCAATGCCTGCCTCATGAGCCCAGAGGGAGAGCAGCGTTCTTTAAAAGGGACCACAAAGGCAAAGGGCACCTTCGCTGCAATCAAGGGGCAACAAATATGCTACGTTTAATGCGAACAGCACTTAATTTTAAGCCAGGTTAAAGCGCAAATAGGTAGGCAGAGGAATTTCTTGCACTTACTGAATGGTGTCACCATGTGGCATCACTTACCAACTGTACAGACTGGCCGACGCTCAGCAAACACAAGGTTCACAGAACTGCAGCAGCACCTCTGTGTGGTGCTTGCAATAGACCCTCCCTCGATATACTTTCGCCATGTGCAGCTAAAAGCAGTCATTAGAACATTCAAAACTGAACTTGGCTCCAACTGCTTGAGTGTAGCTAAATGTGAACCTTCCTCTAAAACAAACATGGAACTTGCCGATACCCTTTTACAGGGTTGGTATGCTTTATCACGCTTTACTGGGAGGTCGATTTTCAGTTACTGTTGGACTGTGTCTTTTGACATAGTGTGCTTTTACCCGCATCCTGACACATGTCATAAGGGAATTTCACTACGTTCCAGTAGCTGCGAAGCAAGCAGGCCACTTGAAATCAGTCCTTCTAAATGCAACTTCCTCTGTAATAGAGGCAAACAAAGTTGCATTGAGGTACGCACGAACTGCCCCATCTTTCGAGGGAAGCCCCCTTTCGGAAATGTGCCAATCTGCGATGTAACCTCATCAGGCTCAAACAATCGCACCAAAGTTTTCCGCCTATAACGCATGCACTCAGGTTCCCTGGCCACATGCGTGTCTTAAAGGAGTACAGTCAAACTCAGAAATAGTGAACTGTAACATGCGCCACGATTAGTTCAATACTGTATCCAATAGTTCAATATAGCCGAATCCGCCTATAATGAATTTTTTGTTACGAGTTCACAATACGTGAGAACCCCCCCCTTCCTCCCCCATCCCCACATGCAGAAGCGAACACAATAAGCTATGCCGTTACCATACACAAAACAATCCATTCATTGCAAGCAATACAGCTACTTTCCACCTTCTCAGCCTACTCTGCAAAAAAGCGGTGATTTTGGAGGCATCAACTAGCACAGCATTCTCTATGCCAGACATTGTTTGAATCAGTTTGAGTCTGTGTCCTTCACTATTGAAGCAATAATGGTGGACCATATGGACATCTGAAGGCGTTTCCTAAGCGTCGGATGGCTTTCACTCGCGCCATCCTCCACCTCTTCAGTGCTATTGCAGCAGCACCAACTACCACGACATCAACGACGGTGTCTGCCTCTGAGGGGCTGACAATGACAGCCACACCATCGTCGAAGTTCAGGAAATCCTCAAAGGACGCTCCTTTCGACACAGCAACGGGAACGTTGGCGAGCTCTTCCCAGAGTTCGCTGATGATGCCGTCTTGGCCCGGACTCGCTGACTGGGCGCGTTCCTTTGCGAGTCGCGCACATTGGAAACGGTTGTGGAAAGTGTTGGGAATCGTGTCACTCCACACGAGGCTTAACATTTCAATTGCGGCCAATCAACGTCTCAATCTCTGCTCCGAAACTATGCACTTCGGCGGCAATTCTAGGCACGCTGAGTTCGATATATCAGACATGAACTTCGTTATAAGGAATATTTTTCGCATGTATTTTCGTAATTGATTTCTTTTTATTTGATATATAGCATAACTCTCTCTATCCGGGTTTGCTGTACCTTATTTTTGCGCTTATAACCTGCCCCTGCATATATAATCCGCACCCCCACTTTCAGCCCGCCGGAGAAGAAAAAAAAATCCTCGCGTGTTGACCACACATTTGATACAGGAAAGGTTGCACTAAAGATAATGCTCAAGCAACGCATCACATACTATGTGGACAAAAAAGCGTATATTTAGCAAGTAGAATACACTGACTGCAAGGCGAATGTCACAATTCACTAATAAAATTCAAATTTTTTTCTTCCATGCTTTGCGCAATCGCTGCCATGCAAGGCTTAGCCAATGTTACTGCGCGACAGCTTCACAGCACAACGCGCATTGCTGTGAGGCTGCACTAAAGGAAAAACCTCGCGTATTGTCCACACCCCTACTTTGCCGCTGAAATGTTCGCATTTTTGGTGCGGGTTGTACGCACGAAAATACGGTAATCAGGTTTGACTGTATGTGCTGTAACGACCACGACTTTTCCACTCCCTGTGCAGTGGGAAGTAGCTGACGGGGAGGCTGGAAAGGGCAGAAACCACAGCCAGGAGTTGGCCGGGTCACGAGTGTCAACAACTTAACAACGACACCGCGCATGTTACAAGTATAGCTGCATAGCAATGCAAACAGCTGTTGTCCATGCCCATGGTACACCTGGAGCCTCAATTAAACGGCAGTCAGCAGCTTTGAAACAGTGACTAGATTTCAGGAGGGAAGTCAGTCACTCAACGGTTCCCCCCCAACCCCAACGGTTGTCAAAGAACTGTACATATTTCAATGAAGTCGACATCAGCTAGATATCCAGGCAGCGATGGCCACTGTCTAAAGTTCAAAATGAGAAGGATCCCCAATAGGCTTCTTTTTCTGTTTTTTTTTCTTTTAAGGGGGGACATGGGTCTGAAAATAATTTCTTTTAATTTCTAAGCAAACGCTGTGAAACTTGCCAGTCTTGCTGCATTTTCTCTCACTGATTTCACTTATGCCATTATTTCTTGAGTCAGACAATTAGTTACCGAGATAATTAGAGATGCTGTAATCTTTATATTTTCCAATACTAAAAATCCTGGTGAATGCAATAATTAGAGAATGAGTTTTTTGATGCACTGCTTGGAACTAATTTTACAGCTCATTAAACTTTGGCATTTGAAATGGGCATTAAAAATGGTTCTTTGCCACTAGTGCCACCAAAGTTTAATGAGCTGTAAATTTAGTTCTAAGCAGTGCATCAAAAAACCGATTCTCTTATTGCATTCACCAGGGTTTTTTAGTATTGGAAAATATAAAGATTACAGTCCTGTGACTAGCACTGTTTTGTCTATTCTTCCTCCAAAAATGACCATCTCTAATTATCTTCGGAACTAATGGAGTGACTCAAAAAATAGTGGCATGTTTGAAATCAGTGGAAACTAAGCAGAAAGACTGGCAAGTTTCACAGAATTACTTGAAAATTGAAAGGAGTTGTTTTGAGAGCAGTGTCCCTCCTTAAGGTTGGGGAGATCCTCTTGTGTTGGCAGCCTAACACTGTGCAGTCTCGCAGATGAAGGATGCCTGAAAGGGGTTTTGACCAGTTTGAGAACAGAAGAGCAGGGAAGGAACACTGTGGAAGAACGGACGAAGAAAGACCCGAAAGACGGCCACACAAAGCTGCTGCGGATTTCAGTGTCAGCAGAACCACTTGGCCAAACATCAGGCCCTTTCGCACGACACCCTTGCACGTGTAGTGTAGTGGGATGCAGGCAAGTGAGGTGGGCAGTGACGACCACCAGCACGGTGCTCGTGTCCTCGTGTGGCAACCGTAATGCCATCCTGCAGCCAATGCACCCTGCACCACCTGACAGGCAATGGTGATGACGTGGTAGGAGGAGGCCATTTTCAGCTTGTGTGCCAATCTTTGCAAGCACATGTGCACAGGACGTCCTACAGCTCAGGGAGAGCGAGAGCACGCCAGAGCTGTTCACAGATGCACTGGCTCTGCTGTACAGGTGGGGGCACGCCTGCTCAGGTGGTGGTGGTGTTGCCGCACCGGCCGTGCACCCGCCGGTGGCGCGCCAGCTGTGCGGGCCGGAGGAAGGACTTTGGGCAGAGGTCGCAGCGGCAGCGCTTGGTGCCCATGTGGCTCTGCAGGTGGTCGGCCAGGTAGGAGCGGGCCGCAAACGTCGCCGGGCACAGGTGGCACGGGAAGGGCTTGCGGCCCTCGTGCACCAGCAGGTGCGTGCGCAGGTCGCGCCGCGTGGCGAAGCTCTTGCTGCACAGGTGGCAGCCGTGGCGGCGACGCTCCCTGCTGCGGGGGTGCGCCGCCTCTGGCTGCCGCTCTCTCCCCAGTGCTCGGGGGCTGCCCTGCAAGACGGGTCACTGGGATGGGCATTATGCCAGTTTAAAAACCAGCCACACACCTGCTTGCTTTGCCGAAAGATGGCAGCCTTTCTGCCACCCCTGCCCCACAGTAGCTCCTCCCTCCCACCCTACCTTTGCTGTTATCTCCTTTCGTTTCACAACTCCCTCTCTAATGCCCTTCCTCACACTGCCCTCCCCTCATTCACCCCTCACCAAATCCTCCCCCTCACCCTCTTCTATTCTCGTTCCCTCCGCCCTCTGCCAATTCCCTTCTTTACCCCCACTAATTCTTTTTCCGCTCACTCCCCAAACTCCCCACTTGCCCATCCCCTTCCTCCTGTCCCTGTTCCCACCCCCTCATGCTCCTCCATTCTTTTCTGAACCCTTCTCTTCTACCCATACTGCTTTTTCCCCACCCATCCGCAGCACCGCCCTCTTTCTCACCCCCCTCTCCCACCTCTGATCCCATCATCGGCAATTCTCCTTCCCCACTATCCTTCATTGTGTCCTTTCTTTCCCTTTCATACCTGCTTCTCCAGTTTTCCCTCCTGTTCCTTCTCCACATGGGTCAGTAACCCACAGCAGGTTCACCAGTAACATTTCTGCTTGGTTTCAGGGACGGACAGATAGACCAGACTGCTCGCATTCGGACAGCCCAAGGAAGACCGCCGTCTTGTTTGTGCAGGTCGGTACGTAGCGAAGTATCGAAGCGCAGCAGAAGACGAGGGACAGAAACAGAACGCTCCGTGTGTCGTCCTCTGTGTCCCAGGTCTTGTGCTGCGCTTCGATACTTCGTTCAGAACCTGCCCATCACAGCCACTCTAAGCCCCCCCCCCTTATCAACCTCGCATTAGTGAGGCAGAGCTCATGGTGATCCCCACGTATACTGAAGCACATGTGCATCCTGTTCTAGAAAAAAATTCTCCTGCTTGGAAATCTGTGTAACAAGTTGCACAAACAGCACTAGTAAAAAAAATGCATCCCCTGCGGCTGGAAGTCAAGCCTATGAACTTCCGTGCAGCAGCATGATGCATCACAAAACTTCAATGCTTTATGGACTGTGCCATGTATGCTCGCCGACCACCAAAGCCTAAGATGATGAAGCTGCCTTAGTCAGCCGTAGAGCCAGGCCCACCTGTTGTGCTTGCACCAAATCAGAGCAGCATGAACGTGTGGCTGGCTGCGTTCCAACAACCCGAGGTTGACTGCAGAGTTCCGGTCCTGCCTGCCTCCTTAGGCCTCCTTCAGCCACCATCAGGCCAGCCCAGACTGCACAAGGGGTTTTGAGAGCTACTGAAAGGGCTATTCATGTTATATATGCATCTGAACTCCCTCGAACCATGACCCAAGATCTGTCACTTGCATACAAGCAATTCCTTAAAACTAAGCTTATTTGTACAATTGTAACTGGTTATTGCTACCACCCGAACAGCGGATAGGCAAATACTTCGTGAGCAGCCTTTTTATGTCTGATCCTATTTGGAGACATTTTTTTCACCCTTCCAAGTGTTAAACACGTTTTTACAAGTTCAAAAGTTACAAATACAGAAACCAGAGTTGGCTTTCTCCCACAGCACTGCAGCCATGCAGGAAAAACCCCAGCACGCATAGTAAATTTTGCACATAAAAAGTGCGTGAAACATGGGATACTCTATGTCAAGTGGAACACTGCTTGCACGGAAAGAAGGTAGTTTTCTCAACAGCTGTGGGAGCAGGTAACCAAGACTCGCTGCCAGCTGCCTGTCACTGCAGCAGGCAGTAAGTCCGGTCATTGCAGTCACTAGCGGGCCTACAAAGCACCTCTTTTTTACCACCTGAAGGGAGTGCTACGGTCAGAGGTGTTCCCTGTACTACTACAAACATGTTTCGGAACTCTCATGTCCTCATATGCCAAGTTTTTCGCTCAACTACTTAGCATTTTGTCCTAACCTTCGGAAAACTTTCTGTACATCCTTTTCTCTATCTGGCACTGGTACACAAATGCATAGAACGTAAAACCAGCTGCACAAATTACCCTTGTTTTCGTATTTTTCATAGCTGTGTTCGGAAGCTTCCTAAAGATTGAAGCAAAAATATTTCTGCTTGAAGATCCAACGCAAAGCCAGGTTGTATTATTCGTATTTTCTCAGCGAAGACTTTGCACACCTTCACTAAGCAAGAATACGACCCCATAGCATTTTTTGTTTTGTTTTTGTTAAAGGGGTAATAAAAGTCTTACAACCGATTCGGGCCTCAATGCCTCGGACACAGTTTACAGTCCTCCACCCTCAGGTAGAGAGTGTGGCGCTTTAGTTTTGGCAGTCTCTGTGATATTCGAGACAGGTGCTACTTCCGCCATTAGACATGTCACGGTAAAACAATTGGTGGGGGTCGACCATGGAAGCAAGCAATGTCACGGAGATAGCGCTTGGGTAGTCGTCATGAAAAAGCCGACACAAGTGAGAAATCGGACGCAGCAATTTGCGGAATCATTACCCTAGAAAATGTTTCATGAAGAGCAAGTGATAGGACTGTAGAAGAAAACATAGGCAGCCTCATAACAAATGCCCAAAGCAACCAAAGAGCACTTATGCACTGTTATACTCATGCAAACTGCTTTTTAAAAGATAGCGCTGTGTACGAGAACGACCTCTTTTTTTTTTTTCTAAGCTTGTTTGTCCTCATAGGGACATGTCTGGCTCTACAAATGTTCCAAATAGTACTACCACATGTCGGTCCGCACCGATACACTCAATAAACAACAGCCCACAACACAGCCCCTTCTTGTTCAGTCAAACAAACATAAACATGCGAGACCGTACAGACATTTTAGAGAAGGCAGCGGCACTTTTTAAGAAATTTCACTCCTCCAAAGAGTTTTTTGAGTGAGTATGTGCCGTTCAGGCACATAGTAGCCTAGATCTTCACAACATTGTGGTCGAACTGTCAAATCCATAAGCCGGCATTTAGCCTTCAAGCAAAGACTGATGCATGCCATCTTCTCGGTGTTTGCAGGGTTTTGGTCAGATGCAAACCGCCTGAACTACATTGAACAAGATACTCTCGTTGCCTTCACATGGAATGCACTAACTACAAAGACAATACGTCTGCCCTGTTGTTTGTGCGCAAAGATGTTCTGCTCAATCAAAGAGCACACGTTCCACTTCTAGCTCGAGTTCACGGCTTACGCGTGACACAGCAGTTCTGGTGCACCGCAGAATGTCACACTCTTGGGCTTCTTCCTGTCATGTGTCGTTGTTTCTTGTCCTGTCTTTTTGCGCTGTTTTGGATTTCAGTTCTTCCTGGAACAAACGAACGCTCATTGAAGGAAATTGTAGACAGGAGAGTAACTGAACAGGTCTGCCTTAAGTTATTAAATAACAAGTGCATTGGAGAGCTACACAATTGTAAGAATTATCACATGCCATAAACCTTGTACTACTCGCTTTCTAGACTGCAACACAGCAACAGTAGTTCCTACTTAAATAACACATGACTGGAAACAGAGAAATTAAATTACCCAAAGAAGCTTCAGGCATGAGTGTGGCTGATGTGGACGTATATGTCTCATTTTGACGAGAAAACTTAGTTCTGCCACGCTAGAAGAATTCTTTTGCAAGGTGCGCAACAAACAGTAATTTTGTTAATTCTGCTAAATGCTTATACAGGCTAATAGAAGTAAACTTGCTGCGCATAATTCATAATGGCACTTCCACAGGAAAATACAGTAGTACTAGATAAAAGATGGTACAGAAAAATTTAACAAATTCAACTGCGAATTCTTATCAAATCAGGTTTAAAAGGAAGTTGAAAATCAAGGCAAGGCTAGTTAAAAAAGAAGTGCAGTTCTTGCACAAACGAAAAGTTTTGAAGACCAGTAAATACTGCATTCCCTAAGCGCCCTTCTGAACTTTAGCAGAGAGGAAGTTCTAAGAAAGCTGGATGTGTTTTGCATGTCGGCACTTGTCTCCACCAACAAAAGAAAGAAAAAAGAAGGAAGGAGGGGTGGTTGCTTACACAGAGGAAAGAAAGCCCGAGAAAGAAGAAAATACGGCAACCTTTTGAGCTGCACAAACTGTCCACAATTGGAGGCGTCCAGCCAAGAGCCCAGTATGACACCTGCAATGTCCACTGAACCCGTCTGGACTCGGTGGACTTTGCAACACACCATACTGGGCTTCCTGGCGGGAACTTGGGCATCAACAAGTGGGCAGGGCTTGTGCACTACCGTTCTCTCCCCCCATCTTCCTCAATCACCTGCCCCATGTCAGGCAGAAGGCCAGTGAACAAGAATCGCCTTTTCTTCAGATTCCATTTTTCCTGCAAAAGTTTCCTCTACCCTCGTGGCTTTCTTTAACTTTCTCTTCAATCATGTAGACATTAGAAGTCCCAAGTTAACCCTCTCTGTCCCTGCCACTAGCGGGTCTTCTGTAAACATGGCAGGTCCAGGCAAGGAGCCCAAGACAAAACCTCTTTTCTCGACTGCAAAGCGTCGAACAGCAACGCTGGCTTGCATGTAGCATCTGGTTGGGCTTACAAAAACAAAAAAATCCAACTGGTTCCAGCGAAAACTGGTACCAGGCCATGCGCACGTGCTTGTACGGAGATGTGAAGTAAGGTGCACCTTTACAGACGCCGTTCACCTCTGCCAATTTTGTGCACACTTAACGATGCACCCCCCCCCCCCTCCCCTAGAAAAAGCACCATTCTTCTTTCAGGTACAATCACCGTATACAAGCGTTAATCTTGGCTTCACAGTCACACCAAGAATACAGCAAAGCCACTGCAAGGTCACCAGCTTGACAAGTAGGCCTTTATTTACCAGGAAGCAGAGACAAATGTATGAAGACATCCGTCACATTACAACTGCACGCGACACCGTAACTGGAGGTTATGCCCCTTTCCTGGTCACTGCTCACCGCTGCACCATGCTGGATGCAGAATGGCGTTTTAGGTTTTAGAAGCAGCACGGATTGTCGCAGGGTGAAGACCACGTCCACTGTACATGACCGGTGATGCTGTAGCGCATTGACAGTGAAATCAGCTGACTGCAATGAACACCATGTTTGTGTTTTTAAAGGCATCACGAAGACAAAATACCACCCTCGTTCTGTTTGAAAAAACTAGCATTCACCGAGTTCCATTCCGGCCACAAATTATGTTTTTTAACCATAAAAAGTGCAAGGAAATACTAAAAACCTTTCAAATTTTGTTTTACACTAATACAGTATGGGCCAGCACTGAAAACGTACTTATCAGTGTGTTAACTGCACATTAGTATTCATACGATGCTATCAACATGTTTCTTTGTGGTGGCGTAGGTCGGCGCCTGCCAATCGCACAACAAGGATTCTGTGAGGTCATAGAGAAGTTGCTGCAAAGTGTCGGGGGAGTGGCCCGACTTCACCTTTTCCTTAATACCTTCACCTCTTCACCTTCACCTCTTCCTTAATACCTTAATGCTTCACCTCTTCCTTAATACCTCCGTTATTTGTTTGAAGTTTGCGACAAAATTGGTATCACCGTTATCAGGGCAAAGTGGTCTTTTTAATGAAACAAACTTGAATTTTGTCTTCACGGCCCCTGCTACATTCATCACGGTCAAGCCACACGGGGACCATGCCGTGGCAAAGAGTACTGCATTAATAAGCCTCCACATAAGTGAGGTATATATAAGGAAACAGATTGAACGCAGACGATGAGGCGCGCCATCATGGAGGGCTCCGGATTAATTTTGACCACCTTGGGATCTTTAACGTGCGCCGAAATCTCGTACACACGGGTGTTTTTGCTTTTTGCCTCCACCAGAAAAGCCGCCGCGGCTGCCAGAAATCGAAACCGCATCCTCGTGCTCAGCAGCATAACGCCTTATGTACAAGGAAACAACTTTCCTAATTACTAGCACAATGCGAATGTGTCAACTTTATTTAGTGCGTGAAAAAAAAAAAAAAATAGCGCGATTCCTAGAAGAAACCATTGCGGCTGTGGCGGAGAGATCTGTCACTGGAAGAAAAAAAAAAAAAAAAGAACGTGGCAGAAAAACATCCACAAGAAAAAAAACTGTTGGCGGTCCCCTACAACTAACTACCAGCTGTCCCATCGCCCCGAAAAGATGGCTGGTAAGTGTGGGGTGTGTGTCGTGTTTTTGGCTCCCCACATGCAAATGCAAATGTGCTCAGAAGTGAACTTGCAAACAAAGGGACCCGGATGCCTAAAAAAGTAAGCTGCACGCTTTGTGCCTTGCTGTAATGGAGTAGTACATCGCATATCGCTGTCCCATGGTAAATGTCGCACTGGACAGACAGCACGATGCCTGAACAACATTGCAGGCGGTAATGGGAGGGGCAGCACTCGGCTGACCACCGTTGCAGATGCGTGTGTGCTCCAGCATACGAAGATGCGGGTTTCGTGCAGGTGAAAAAAGAAAACGAGAAAACTCCGAACCATTCTGCACTGGTGAAGGCGGCGCTTGTATCAGTTTCCTGTGCGTGGTATGGCATGAAGAACAACATCAAGGCACACATGTGAGGAATGAATGAGCATTTCTTTTTTTTCTGCTTTGTAGCATGAGCTGTTGTTGTACCTTAAGCGTTCGTCCCATGTATTCCTATCCTCTGTCCCACAACCAACTACAGTAGCCGACCGATTTTTTGGACCTGGAAGGGAACGAAAAACAGTCCGAATAAAAGAGCAGCCCAGAAAAACCCGCGAGTCATTACTCCTATGGCACAGCAGGCGGTTCCTCAGGAAAGCCCGGAATATCCAGCAAGTCCGAATTTACGGAGTCTGAAAAAACGGTCGGCTACTGCATCCCAACTTTCGCCATTAATTTGCTGTTACATGCTTGCACGGTGCTGCTTGAAGATAGGGGGGGTGGGCTGTGTTTTGAATATGCGCGTTCAAACTTCCCAGACTTCGCAAGGAAGGGTACCTAAAATTACGGAATGTGTGGCACAATTCCAACACTTTCGTCGACCGAGTGTAGCACTACATCCAAGAGGAATTTACACACTCAAGAAGCCCCATGGCTTAAAGAAAATAAACTGCCAAGTTATGCAGGTGTCACTAAAAAGTATTAAAATAGTATTGGGGTAAAGACGATCGAGGGAGGGACATAATGTAGAATAATTACCTCGGAGCACCCAGGGCGAATTATCTTGTAGTGCCAAATAAAGGACACTGGAATGGCGAGTTGGCTCAGTGTATAACTATGGTACAGAGTGGGGGTAAAAAATGAATTAACCAAGACACGCATTCCCGGGAGCGCGTTTCAATTTTGGGGTACCGTACTTTCCGGCTTGGAAGGTCACTTTGTCGCGGATCGGGAAGATAGTTCACATAGATGCTATTGAATTTAAAGACGTAGCGAGGAAAGGGAGCGTGACCAGGGGAAAACAAACCGAGGTCTTTCGGCACAGGCCGGCTTGCGGTCGTACTCCAGAGCGTTGCACACGTTGCACACAAACGCGGCCAAGCATCACGAACGAAATCGGAGCAAGCACTTCTTTCGGCACGTGGGCAACGGGCACACGCAGTTCTTTGTCGGAAGGTGGACAGTGAAGCATTTCGCTCAAAATTGCACAAGTCCGTCACAGCCACTGTACTACGCGAAAGTAACGCGCAACGAAACACATCGCCACAACTGTAAACAGTCCGCGCACCAGCCATTTTCTGAATGGATATTGGAATCTGGATTGGATTGCCGTCCTTCTTGGTGATGTAGCTCACAATCGTCAAGTTCTGATGTTCGTTTAATAAAAGTACTCCACACAAATGTATTTGAGGAAAAAAAAAAAAGCTTTGAAGAATCCGTTAGTTTCTATTTGGAGCGTTGGATTGGCACCGCGTAGGCGCCAGATTTAAACGGCACTAAACATCTGTTGAGCAAAGCAGGAGCGGCAGGAGTGAGTACGGCGTGTAACACCGACAATACTGCTTTCCATGGAAGCGTAGACACTCCTGAGACATCGTAGAAACAGCGCAGGCCGTGAACGCTTGAGATCTTACCGCAAAGTCAGCAACCTGCGCAGTCACTTCTGATAATGGCGTTTCACGCGCCAACGCTACTCAGGCGATGAGGTCCGCCGTACTGGAGGGCTCTGGATTAATTTTGACCACCTGTGGATCTTTAACGGGCGCCGAAATCTCGAGCAAACGGGCGTTCGCGCCTTTAGCTTGCACTAGAAAATCGGCCACCGCGGTCGGGAATCAAACCCGCAATGCCACTGAGCCAGCGCGGCGAGTCCTGCGGAAGTCACCTTGTGGCCGTGGTACGACAATGGCACCGAACCAGAGAGTTTCTCACGATACGGCAGCAAACAGGAGTTCTTACAGGCCAAACGGGTGTGCACACTCACTCGGTAATAAAAATAAAAACTATATACCAGTGATACCGATCGAGGATCTATGTTTCGTGGTTTCGCAGGCTAAAAGCCATACACGGGTCAAGATTGGGCGGCCACAGTTTAGTTTTCACAGATACGCTGCTAAACTCTTGTGCGTCTTCTACTGCGCCCATAACCTCGAAAAGACCATCTTTCACGTGCGTCACAGGAGTGTCACCACGGTAGTTTGGAGAGTCTTACCATGGATTCAAATGACGATAAGTTCACACGCTTATCTGAGTACGGTACTACGCTCTTGATGGTGGCGGAAAGGAGTACGGGGCATCCGTCTCCTACAGCCGACGTCAGAGTCGGCGGGGACGACGGTGCAAAGAAAACTGCACTTTTCTCATGAGAATTCTTATCCGTGTAAATTGTTTGGAAAAACTCCTACACATTCTGGAATTTGATCTCGCGAAATAATTATGGCACTGCCTATATATGTCACATCTGTCCAAAACGCCAGCAGCCCGTACATACCATAAGGCATGTATGGTACTCACTGCCCCCTCTCCCTCCCCAAAGGAATGAGCTCGAGCTCAGGTTTGAGACTCCTACACAAACAAGTACAACTGGCTTCTGGTGGCCTTCAATTAAACCTCGGACAGGTGCATAGCTGCGTGTTTCCACTGCCTGTTCTTTGTACGAGGCAGATACACCATGGGATCCCGGAATTAACATGCATAACAGTAATGGCACCTTCACCTTTCTTCAGGGCTGTTTGTAGGCTGAAAAAAAAGCTTGTCAGCTGGCACTCTGAGAAGTGCTTGGAGTTACCAATTTCGTGTAACACTGCAAAGGCTACACAACTCATCGTAAGAGTGACCATGTTTTATGGGGACGCAGCCATCAGTAGAGCAAAATTGGCCAGAAACGAGGTACACACAACACAGAAAACGTAAGCAAGGAGACATGCACAGGTGTCAACCATAGCAATGTACGGATGCTTGCCTCTGTATCCGAGTGCTGATTTACTGATAAGCATGAATACATGACGCACTTGCTTTGTTGCTCAGGCACGTTCTAAGATAAAGTCAACTCGGCTGCCAAGTTATGCAGCCTCGACTGGCTTTAATGAAGTTTGGTACAGTGGCAATGAGTATAGACATGCCAGCCGCTGAAGAGCTGGTCATGCTCTTTGTCCCACAGAAAGAGGGGTTTTAATGACACAGGTAGCAACTTTGTCCACAGTTGGGCTCCTCGCAGTTTTCTATAACCAGAGGCATTGTGAGTGGTACGATAACACTGGAGGCGATGTCTGAAGCTTTTGACACGAAGAGGCCGAGTGGGCAGTGTGGGTGGGAGCAGCCCGTCTGGTGGAATCAGAGTCTACTTATAATGTAGCAGAACTTCCTCCTAGGCTAGCTGGTCAGTGGTTCCCATGGTTTTATACGCAACAAAAAACATGGACAGTAAACGCATAGTAGACGGGAAGGCACCTGTTCCGTCTACTTTAGGTCCACAGTTTGTGTTTTTTGCTGCGAATAAAACCACGGGAACTACCGATAACAGTGTTATCGATGTGATTCAAGCATCAGTGCACAGGATACAACTACAAGTGCCATCTGTGGGCCCCGTGCACTGATGGGTGTGGATAGAATCAGGGCAGCAGGTGTTGATAAAGAGGCCTTGAAAAACAAAGATCTTCATTTCAAATGCAAACAGTTGTAAGTTATAGTGGATACCTCTCCTCAGTCGTTGCTTGTGGTCACAAGTTTTGCTCGGCTAGTTGTTGGCCGAGCTGCACAATGAGAGAAACAGATGAAGTTGTACATAAATGCACAACAGCCTGCCAACCAAACTGCGAAGTGCATACATTCGACACACTTCACTCGCGGCTAACACGACATGCGACGCAGGTGATGGGATGCTGCTCATTTGGGACCAAGACATGCTCTTTGAAGCATTGGAAAAAACCTTACTAACAATTACAGCATTACAACAAAGTGCACTTTCTGAAGACGACTTTCCAGACAATACTCACGGGCAAAGTTAAAGAAGCAAACGATAAAGCATTTAGGCACCAGTAAGCAACGAATGCCAGGCCAAAATTGAGCAGACACGAGCATCAGTTCCTATGCAATGCTTTAGCTGCAAATAAAGGCATGCACGGCAACTTCGCTCTAGGACTCACCAAATCATAAGTGTCATTTGAACGCGCCAAGTGACACAAGCGCGCACTTCCACAGTGATAGCTCATGCTAAAATGGTAGATTTTTCACGTACACTGCAAAAATGTGGGAACAATAATTTGGAGAATTAACGAATGAGCACAATACTCGACTGGCTGTGAGTAAAAACAAATACGAGTGTTAGTATTCCCCAATAGATTTTTTAAAAATGATTTGCATCCATTTTTAACAGCAAGAATCGATTTCATTAAAAGCTATTTCTCTGCTGCTTGATCCTGTTTTACCAAATCACCCAAGTTAACACTGGCACTATCTGCACTGATCTTGGGTCACTGTACTTGACTCATTGGCATACTGTAGTTCAGTGGCATTTGCAAGTACCCGGACTTTGTGACATTCGTGCTCTAGAAAATGAATTGATGCAAGCAGCCCTTACATGTGTGTTCACCTACAGTTCACTACGGCACGCTAATTGGCCTGGGTAAAAATCACTGAGATCCCTCTCTCACACAGGCACAGATGATTTGACAAGTCAGCCTCACCAACGCACAACCATGTATCACCATGCAGCCCGTCTGTACAACAAGTGTGTGAAAACAGTGCACTTCCAACTCCCCGTAAACGCACAGTCAACCTCCAAGAGGAGTTCCTGTCTACAGCATTGACCACTAATGTCACGTCTTCTCGAGGACAGTTCTCTCCAAACGGGACGGCCACACGCACCCGCGCTCACGAGCGGTCGTTTGCCCGCTCGGCGGCGTGTCGGTAGGTGATGTGGTCGCGCAGCACGAACTTGCGGGTGAAGCCCTTGTGGCAGAAGGGGCACTTGAAGGGGCGCTCGCCCGTGTGCGTCCGCCGGTGGTTGACCAGGGTGCCCTTGGCGGCAAACGCCATGGGGCACATCTCGCACTGGAACGGCTTCTCGCCCGTGTGCGTGCGCATGTGGCTGCCCAGGTTGAACTCGGTGCTGCACGTCACGGGGCACAGCGGGCACGCGTGCCGCCGCCGGGCCGCGTGCCGCCGCATGTGGTTGGACAGGTTGAACTCGGTGCTGCACACCACGGGGCACAACTGGCACGACCAGCGGCGCTTGACCGGCGGCCGACGATCGGCCGCTGGTGGTTGGCCGCCGGCCGAGAAAGTCTGCTGCCACTCAAGCCGGAGTTCGTCGGAGGGGTCGGCAAAGGCGTTTCCTTCGGGGGCTTCGACGCACGTCAGCTGCTGAATTATTTCGCTGTCGCTGCTGTACTCTCGGCTTGTGTGCATCACGTTCGGTGGACGGGATGAGAGGGCCGTTGGAGCCCAGCCTGCGATTTCAAGAAAGAGGTCGCTGTAATGGGAACACAAGCAATGGCACATACGAATCTGGTATTCCGGCATACAGCCTTAATAACCATGGTTCATTAAACGCTCCTCACAGGGCCTACAATTTTTAAAAAGTCTAATATGCGTATGTTTTTGGGTATGTTATTCTTCAAAAAATGAATAAAGCTTCAATCAATCAATATCACATGCAGCCAGTCCAGAATTGACACTTCCAGCATCAAACAGTTTTATCTTCGCAGACACGTGTGCAAATAAAACTAGACAAGTGTTTTCACTGGTTTTGTGCAGTTCCTATCCATAACTGTCCCTATTAACAGTCCCTCTCAACCACCACGTTACAAATAACTCGCACAGTTGAAGACAATGCCACCTTGTACCGAGGTGCCAGGACCTTTTGCCACTGAGCTTGCTCGCAATGGTCATTTAATGGCTTTAAAGCAGAAGGGCGTGGCAATAATGTGTTTACAATGCAGGGTCATTTACATGGCCTGCTAAGTCCACGCTAAGCAGGCAACGTATAAATTTTCGTCATTCTTGCACAGCTTAGGACACACGTCTGGAACACTCCATTACCAGGATGTCCTAGTTGACAGCGCAACACATTACTGTCAGCCACGGAGTCTGCCAGCATATTGCAGTTGTTGTTTAGCTGCCTCTGATGCAAGTGCAAAGGCAGAGCCTGTTAAAAGCACTTGTGCCCAGGCCAGGTCCCGACAAAGCAGACCGGCCACAGCATTGCCAGATAAGAGATAACTTGGCTTTACTTTTGGCTGTGCAGACAGAGCAACGCACAAAACGCAAGCCATTTCTACTGGCCCAGAAGAGCAGAACTATATATATGCAATCGTAAGCACCTGATGGCCAACACTTTATCCACTCAGTGCATCACATTCATTGAATTTGTTTGAAACATATGGAGGCTTCTTGCCGTAGATAAATTGAAGCTCCTTCAACCTTTATTTTATACAAGCCAAACATACTTGTAAATGCTCACCAAATCATGTAGAGACCCCATTCTGCTGACTGTTTATCGAGTTAAGCAGCAAGCAGCACTTATGTGTTAAAAGCAGTGGGAGAGCATGTTAGTGATGCACACATGCACAGAAATACATCACACAGATTTATTTTATCAATATTGTTGTTTCTGCCATCACAAGGGGCAGTTAGTGACAGGGCATATTTACAGGAGACAGACAGGAGTGTAAAAACGGCACGGTTTGAATAGATGGAAAAAAAGGCAGATGATTACAGCAACAATATGGGAGAACACCATTCACTCTGCTCTGCTTCAAATCACTTCAAGTGAACTGCCACTCGGACAAAAAAGTGATACTCCTAGAACCTCTTAGCATGCATAAGTAAAACATAATTAACAGGCTCTGTTTGACGAGATTCTACTGCAGGGTAATTTGTGAGCAAGTGACATCTTCGGGTGGATCCAATAAGTGAATATGCTTCTTTAACAGCAATCTCTCATCATACGGCACACGCTGCGAGACCTTCATGTAGAAGACACAATGCTTGCAACTCCGTTCGACACGTTAACAACACAATTGGCCCCCGGTTTCTCTTGATTCAAAGAAGTGCTTGCTTGCAACACAAGGCGTGGCATAACTCGACAAGAAAACAAACAAATTCAGTAACCCTGCCAATATGGAAAGTACACAAAAAACAGCTAGTCAAGATTCCCACTTTGGGCATACAGTCTAGTCCACTTATAACAATACCCAAGTGCCAAGGAAATCACATCGTTATAACCGATAATTGTTATAAGCGGGTTTCGAAATAAACAGACGGAACCGAGCTCAAAACATTTTATTCGCATGCCAGCAAGGTCGTGCTACTACTAATTTGTGGAAAAGAAGCCACAGTCTTTGTTTGCCGCGTGTGAAGCTAGTGCAAATCTTTTCCAAGAGCATCTATAGGTGCTTCACCTAGCTGAGGTAAATGTCCTTGGCGGTAACAAAGTCCCCGAGGGACTGTGTCACGCATTGGGCCTCCTACGAAGACACTACCTGAGTAGGCTGCGCAACCGTGTCGTTAGAGTCATCACTGTTGCACTTTTGGTGCACAATATAACCGGATTCAATCGTTATACCCGATATCGTGGCACTGGAGATTGTAATAAGCGGGTTATTTTACTATAGAAAGAATACAAAAGTTGACGGCGCCATAGCTGCTCATCGTTATATCCGATATATTGTTATAAACAGTATCGTTATAAGTGGACTCGACTGTACCACAGAAAATGACATTTTCGGCACAGCATTCACACATTTCAAATACACTTGACTTGGTAGACTGTACCTAAGAGAGGATTTCACCACAAAATCCACGTTTAAGACGTATAGCCAATACTGAAATAATAAGATCTGAGAAAAAACTAACGCTAGGTGACTAGTTCAAAGAAAAAAAAACCTATCAAGATCTTCAACGATTAAGAGCAAGAAACAACATAAGAATGACGACACCAGGTGTTAAATGTGATGGCCTGTTGATCGCAGATGACTCGCTGTATCGGCCCCAAAAAACAATTTGTAACCATAATACTGAGACAGCAGCATACATTCACATCGAATTCCGAATGCCTTTGAGATTGCTATTCTTTTATAATTCACTAGTAAAAGGACTGCACAACTGAGTGTTGGTAGGTACATAAGCGGAACATTTAAAATCTACCGGACTTGGGAAAATTCGAATTTGTGTGGAATTAACAAAGAATAGAGAGCAGTGAGCAAGGTCCAGAAAACTGCTTAACTGGTAGATGGCACAAGGTACTATTGTTCGGGTTAAAGTGCTTTGTAACGATAGAAGAAAGCACGATAGCATGTGACGGTAGAACATAATGCGCACACAAGACGTGACAAATCTCTTGCAATCAGCAAAGAAACAGCAGCAATCAAACCTACACACACACACACACACTGGCCTTCCCCATCAGTGATGTGGACTAGTGGGGTCGAAAATTAATGCCACACAAACAAAACAAAAAATTGGTGCTGCAGTGCTAGGCTGTAGAAAAGAGTGAACACGTAAAGAACTTCCGCTTTCTTCCCACCAAAACGAGGACGTTTAATAAGCGACACGCCAAAGTTGAAGCACTGAAACGTACCGCACAAAATAAAATAATTGAACCAAACCCTTGATATGCAGAGACTTACACTTAAGTGACGGCTAAACGTTTACACAGCAATTTGAACACTTTTTGAGGGCCTGGGACTTCAAAGGTCTGGTTGGGATATGGGGATCCAACATTAAGGTAAGTACCCTTAACTGGCCGGCTGACCAAACCACTTGCTGTTCTTCAAATGTACAATCAATGCAGACAGTAATACTGATGTGCTTGCACATGAAACACCGGAGGCACTTGTCGCACACGGCTGAGTGCATCAGCATGAGAGAATTCAAGAGCTCGAGCCAACTTGCCAATGCAAGACACTTCTGAGGCAAAACCAAGGGTCACCGAATAGAATGCGCTCAGCACAACATCTCCTCGCAACCAGTAGCTGATCAAAAGAGAATGGCCCAGTGCCATCTGCCTGCCACTTTGAGAAGCGGAGACGACTCGAACCACCGTTGGGACGGCACAACATCACGGGTGGCACTCCCCAATGTGAGACAGCAGGTCTTGCCAGCTCGTATACGACTCGGGGCAGAGCTCGCAGTTGAAGCTGGGCGACTCTGGTGGCTGGGGTTCCTGCACTTCGTCGAGCTCTGTTTTCACGCTCGAAGGGGCAGCCTGTTGGGCGTGGGGCATCTCCGGGGTCCTGGGTGGCTGCGTGACTGAGCTTCCGGAAGGTCCGTCGTAGTGGTGGAACTTCCAGGCGCGCTTGGGCAGGGACAGCAGGATCCTGCCAGTGCGGGGGCACTGGGTGGGCACCAGTTCTGGATTGGGTTGAGAAAGGGAGAGGAGAGGGGAAAACGGGTACCCCTTTTACAAATTCATGTGCCCTAAAAGTAACCTTCAAATTCGCGTGCACGTTACAATCCAGCTCAAAGCCAAAATCGGCTCCAAAGTGACTAGCAGAATGTACACAAATGCCTCCAAAAATACAAAAAAAAAAATGTTTATTTTAATATTTTAAGCAATCTTTTCTGCGCACTACAATCGGGGTGCGTTAGAATCGTGCACCTATGGTACTTAATTAACAAACCCGCCGCAGCGGCTCAGTGGCTAAGGCGTTGCGCTGCTGAGCATGAGGACGCGGGTTCAATTCCCAGCCGCGGCGGCCGCTTTTCTGGTGGAGGCAAAAAGCAAAAACGCCCGTGTGCACGAGATTTCGGCACACGTTAAAGATCCCCAGGTGGTGAAAATTAATCCGGAGCCCTCCACTATGGCGCACCTCATCGCCTGCGTTGTGTCAGCGGGTTAAACCCTACAATCAATCAATCAATTACCAATAGACAAGTCACAAGGTAAGAACAAGAAGAAGTGCTTGTCTGGTCTTTCGTCTTCTCGTCCCATCCATTTCTGCAGTGTACTCATTCTGATGTGATCGCCCATTCCTTCCATTTAACCACAATTGCTTGCTTCTTGGCAAGCAAGAGATTTGGCAAGCATCCTCTCTGGTAATGTTAAAGTGGCATGGCCGGAATAAATGAATGTAGCCATGTGCACACGGGGTCTCTGGTTTACGCCTGCTCTCAATCCTTATCCTTTTCCAGCCAGGCACCTAAAGAAAACCTGAAAATGAAATTCACTGAAGCAACGATTCTGCGACTCCCTACTGAAAACAGCTCGCTCAGGTTCTGAACCACGCTTCTTCACTTGACTTTCTTTTATACACATTTTAAATTTACACACCGCACAGTCGACTCTCAATAATTCAAAGTCACTTAATTAGAATTTTCGCTTGACTGGAAGCGACGTGCTGGTCTGGTCCCAGCAATTTTACACGCAATCCAATGGAAGAAATTGCTCTTTGTAAGGTGGACGCTTCAGGCTTTGATTTTAGCAATAAGTCTCAACTATCATGGGAACCCGTGTCGTACATTCAACTTGGAGGTGAAAGTTGAGATTCCAAATGAGGTCGAGAAGGCAGACATGTTGGGGCCTAATAAAGACTCTGTTTTTGTGCTTTTTGTTTCACCCCTTGCAGTCCGGATCGTTTTACCCACTGTCCAGTCGTTCGGGTTCGCAACCGTTTTGGCAATTTCTGGTGCCGCATAGAAAACTGTGAAAGACAAACTCGCAGGATAACTATTTCTTCTCTCGCATTCTGCTTGCAACTCCTTTACCAATACTTGAGCAGTGTGTGGAACCGCTCGAAACATTCTGCTGAGTGCAGGCCACGATTGTTACTGCAAGTCTTGCAGAAAAACCCAGTTTACTTGCTGCCTCCTTTTGTTTTTATATCACTACAAGCAGCACAGTCCTTGCTTCTTTTGCCTGGAAGCTTGTAGATGAAATGGCTCATCCTATCTAGCCTTTCCTCACACTCCATACGTGCAGACGGGCCCCGCTTCCTCGGATGAGGCCGCAGTGGTACTGCAGGTTTCGCTGCTCTTTCTCGCCACGATTCTGGAGCTGCGTGTGGTCCTGAATAAGTCTATTGACAATAGAAACCTCTAGATGCCAGGGAAAAAGCTTTCGCCAGCACTTTGTTGCCTTTCGACAAAATGCATAGCTCGCACAGTAGTGATCCATATGGTGCTGTCTCCACCGCCGCCGTGGGTCTTGGTCACTCGCTTCTGTCGAATCACCGTCATCACTAACTGACGGAGGAGTGCAATTCCCGTCCTCACTGAAGTCGTCATCGCTTCCGCGAAGTGCACCACCGTAGAACGCACGTGAAAATGCTCTGGGATCCAGAAGGCCTGTGCTCAACATTGTTCTGCACCTTAGTGCAAAAAGAAGGAAACTTCAACAAAGTTTACTCATCCCTCAGGAGATGCCACATCACGTATACAAAGAATGCGGACGCATCGCCGTGAGAAAGACCACGAAAGTTAATTTTGAACTCTCAAGTCGGTCGCTACAGCCGTGTCGGGTGTTCGGGCAGGGCCCCACAATGAACCTCAAAGGGTTACTTGGAAGTCCGGTTATTCGAAGTTTTTTGCAGTTCCTGTGGCCTTCACATTGAGGGGGTCATGGGTCTTAAAATGATTTCTTTTACAATTTAAATAAACTCCGTGAAACTTGTATGTCTGGCTTCTTTTTCCCCAATGATTTCAAATATGCAATTATTTTTCAATGTCAGTCAATTAGTGCCCAAGATAACTATGATAATTAGACATTTTTCAAGGAACAATAGACAAAAAGTGTTATTATAAAACTGTAATCTTCATATTTTCTAATGCTATGAACACTGGTGGTGACTGCATTACAGAAAGCGTTTTCTTTATTCATCGATTGGAACTGGTTTATAGCTCATTAAAGTTCTCCCAAAATGTGTGTTCAGAATGGTTCCTTGCTACTGGTGCCACAAAGTTTAACTCAATTTAAACACCAGAATGTCCGCGGCCTACGAACGAAGGCCAATGTATTTTACTCTAACATAGCCAATGCCAACTATCCCATTATATAAGCCTCACGAAAACGTGGCTGGATGATTCCTGCGCAAATGCCCAATTTTTCACACCTGGATACAGTATTCCGCCGTCACCGTTGGCTAGCCACTTCAGCTCCAGTCTTTCAGCTGTCAATACTGGGAACGCTGACTATGCAAATTCCGGGGTCCTTTTAATGCACTGTTAAAGGCCAACTGCACTCAAAATTTCGACCGCGCGAAATCACTGTTCCTGCATAGTATGACCAGAGTCCTTCAATGCTTTACTGGTCACGAAACTTCGGCTCTCGGTTCATATAGGGACCGCGCGCGCCGCTACAGGCGCCACCTCCGCACGAAGGTCATCCAGCCGCCGCGCGTGCGGCGTATTGGCCAGCTCTTGGCGTGCAAACGATCGCTGCTTTTGGTGTCTGCGCGCTGATTAACTGCGTTTTTTTTCGTAGTTAGCGATGAATAGTCCGGTTATTGTATTAATCACCTGCCTTCAATGGGGTTTTATTTTTCGAAATAAGTTACCGTAAACTTCGGCCGCGAACGGCAACGGCTTCTGTGTGCTCTGGCACAAGCGCTGCGCCGTCGTGTTTACGGATTTTAAATCTATATTGCTTCTTTTCTTACAGCAAAGTTGTAAATACCACACATACGGTAGCTGTCTAGTCACGGACCGCTGCGGGCCTATCGATAATACAATAAAAAAACTGAAAGAAACCAAGTACGCGTCGTTCAGACTACGCTTAATGAATCCGTTTATTGCTCTGGAATGCACAGAACGCTAAAAGAGATAGCCCAATAGTATTGTCGTTTCGATGAGTGTGTACATACTTGAAAACATCTAAAAACGCTGCAGAAACGCGAAGGATCAAAACACGAAGAGATACAGGGTGTTTCAGCGAACACTTTCAAAAATTTTTAAAAATAGGCTCTTCGAGAAAAAAAGAAACCCTCTTCAGAAGGAGATTGCTAGCTGCGACGGACGCCAGATAGTATCAAGGGTGTGCACATTAGTTAGGTGGGTAATTAAACTCTACTAATGAACTTCTTAATTAGCGGAGTTTGGTGGTTGTTGTCAATGGTGATTTTGTGGCCCCAGAGAAGGCGATTTCATATCAGTTTTTAAAACAACGAAAAAGTTGGTGTTTAAAGCCCTGTAGCGTGAGGAAACCTGCCGTTGTTTTCCGCTCAAAAACGAAACTCGGCGCTGAAGGAGCGCTAAAAGTCTTGAGCGAACGCAATGTCGGCTGGTGACGTGTTTCAATGAATGTGGCGGCCAATTCGAAATGTAAGTGCAATTTTCCCTAGCTAGGAAGCCTCAGCAAGCAGCCACAGCCGCGAAAGCCCTCCTCGCCCAGCAAACAAACCTTTCCTTTGTCTGATGCGCTTTCTAACACACAGCGATTATAAACGAACAGCAAATAAACCTAACGAAAAAAAAAAAGGAACGGATGGTGACGTTTCACATCTTGCACGTCTGGTAGCCACGTCAGATGTGGTCGAGACAATAATAAAAAAAGAAAAGCAAAACTGTCACCAACGCCCACTAGGGCTGTCGAAACGGGCGACCGTGTTGTGGGCAATGGCTAGCCTCTTTCTTGCGCCTACCAACGAAACAAAAGATAACGCTAGCCGTAGTATAAGGTGAGCGTTGATCATTGAAAAAATAGAGGAGGCGATGGAGTTGATATCAGCTGATTCCCTAGCGTGGGGAATCACCAGAGCCTTTTTCAATTGGGCGACACAGTCACTGCAACACGTCATCAGCGGATGTTGCGTTTGCACTACACTTCTGGCGCACCATGTGCGCTGCGTTTCGGTTTCATGGGGAAAAAAAACTTGACTTTTGCGGGCTGCAGGGCTCTACAGAGTGCATTTTTCTTTGCTTTAAAAACTGGTCCGTTATCGTCGTCTCCGTGGCTACAAACTCGCCATTGGCAATAACCACCAAACTTCGCTAATTAAAAAGTTCATTACAGAGTTTTAGCTAATTAACTATGTAATTCGCATGTTTCTCATAACTTCTGACGTCCGCCGAACCTGATAGCTTGTTAAGAGAATTCCTATGTTTCTTGAAAAGCCTACCTTCAGGAATTTTCGAAAGTGTTCACTGAAACACCCTGTATATGTTGAACCGTGTGTCCTTCCGCTTCCACGCTTTGCAATCCTTGCAAAAACAGAAAGCGAAAAAAGAACAATGAAAATGATTTTGTCACACGCAACAAAAAATTTCAATGTTACGAAGGGAAACAAAACAGCGTGGTCCAGCGTACAAAAATTTATTTTTTTCGCGCTGCGATGTGCAGCACACGGAGGAAACAGAATATTGCCACGTAGCCAAGAACGACGCAAAGCTTTTCTGAACGCAGCGAACTAGCGATCTCCTGCACTACAAGAGACTAGAATGAAACACAAACGTCAAAGAAGCAGTCCGCAGTGTGACGTGAACAGATGAACGTCGATAAAGTGAGTTGTGCGGAGTTTGCTATGCATGCATTACTCTTGGAACGTTATTAATTTCAGATCCATGGAAATGGGATCGAGTACATTGTCGGAGAAACAAAAAATCAATTTAGCGACAAGGTATCAAACAATATAAATCAATTTAGCGACAAGGTATCAAACAATATTGCCCGACGGGACGTACGACAAAAAGAGCAAACGGGCGCTCTGGTTGAAACGGCAGATAAGAAACCGGAATCGGCCACGCGCGGTTACAAAACAAACAAAACGAACCCTAAGGGATAATTCGCGGAAATATGAAAAGTAAAACCACAAGGACGTCCCAAAGCTTTTTTACACGCGAGCTTGAGCGCAAGGTAATACAAGTTCGCAAACAGGCAGTGAAGCACCGCTACAACCTGACTGATATGACACAAATCCGGCTTTAAGTTAGCCTTGTACAATTCTAGTTCCACGATGCTCTCAAAAGGGTACATTGCTTTTTCCATTCTCACACACAGTGCATTTCCACACACTGTCGCACACTTATAATCGAAGCTGAAATCTCCCGTTGCTTGCCTTGGAATGGCGCCCTTCCATTTGCCACACAGCTGCCCGTCGCTCGGTCAAAAGAACAAGCAAACATTTTCTGTTGTATTGTTGTACAAGGAACAACATCCCGGGACGCAACTGATGTTCGACATCGTCGTTGCACTACTTAAGTCGCATCACAAGACCGCGATATGCACGTTACATTTTTTTCCCGCACAAAACAAACACAACTCGTCGCGGCTCCGCCGTTAGAGCCAGCGCAACGCCGCCCGCGGAGTGACCTCAGTGAGAGGGTGGCGCCACCGCGCGGCGGCCAAACGCAGCATATGAAGCTCTCCCATTGAGTTACGGAGCAGTTTCGTGACCAGTAAAGCATTGAGGGACTCTGGTATGACTAAAAAGACCGCGATGTACGAAGTACGACGCCTAAAATGTGCGTAATTACGCCGCAAGCAACCAGCAAAAATCGACGATTTTGAAAACGAAACTGGGCAAAACGCGGTCATTACGGGCAGGCGGAAGTGACGTATCAGTCGTCGGCGCGAGCGGCCAGATGGCCTGGCCTGACGGCGCGAGCTGTGCGGACCAGCCGACGCGGCCGGCTTGGCCAGTCAGGAGGAGTCTGAACGTGCGCGTGCGGGGGGTGTGGGAGGCGGGCGGAAAAGAGAGCGCTTGTCCCGCAAGCACGACACTATTCGTGCGCTCCGACAGCAGCACACCGCGTAGGCACGATGTCGCGACGACACTCGAAAAGGAGCGAAGCGTACGGTTAACGAAGCCGCTTCGGAGCCCTGAAAGCCAGGCGTACCGGCGCGAAATACGAGTTTCCCTGATTCTCCCGCTGCGAGGCAGGCCGATCGGCCTGGACGGCTGGCATGTCACTTCCGCTAAATGGCTGTTTGCGCGACACGCCGGCAGGTGCTTTGTCGTCTGCAAGGGCGTTATTTTGAGTGCCTGAAACTGAATAACCACGCATTGCACAGAGCTACAGGTTGCGTCGCAGTAGTTCTCATGGTACCTACTACACATTTCGAAGGCATTTAGCCAGGGTGAAATTTGAGTGCAGTTGGCCTTTAAGGGACTACTTGGACAACAGAACGCAGATTGTTTGTGTGGGGGATTACTCTAGCTCTGAATTATTGTTAAAATCTGGCTTGCCTCAAGATTCAATTTTATCGCCCCTTTCGTTTAATCTTTACACAAATGAGCTGCCTTTGGTGGTGACATATTGCCGTATTTTCCAATATGCTGATGATACTGTCCTTATGTCGACACACCCCGCTTACTGTGAATCATTTAATGTACTTCAAGAAGATGGGCATTCTGTCATGAACTGGTTTGATGTTAATTCCATCACGGTAAACCCACAAAAAACCAAGCTCGCATGTTTTCGAAATCCGCACAAGCAAATTTCACTCAACCTACCCCTTTTTCTACACACTTTTTCTTGTGTTTCCTGCACTTGTGCCCCAATCTTGTATTCTGACAGTGTAAAATATTCAGGGATCTCTTTTGACTACGATATGACATGGAATACGCATTTGACTAATATCTGTAGTAAGCTCAGGGGATTGCCGTGCATTTTTTATAACTGCCGACATCTTATGACATTCCAGACTGGCAAAATCATTCTTCATGCACTTGTTTACAGTTCTTTATGATATGCCATTACTGTTTACCATCACTGTTCAACTACGTGGCGTTTAAAGGTCAACTCCATTTTTAAAAATATACTTCGTAGTGTAGCCTATAATATCAATCTTCCAAATGACAGCAATCCCTTTTCAGCGTTACACTTGCCTTCCTTTGACAACTTATTTTTACAAACAGTGATTTGTGCTCATTTCTGGAACAGTGATTTCCTTGTTAATCATGCATATGCAAGACCAGGGTGTCTAGCAAATTGCCCAATTCAATTTCCCCGACTTTTCCAGGTTTTCCATGACCATTTTAGTTGAAATTCCCTGACCAATACAACACGCGCCATTTTACGGTCCGTGAAGCATATAAAAAGCGTAGAGAAAACACATTCTATCATACGGAAAAACACATTTGTTGCAAGTGCCCTAATTCTCAAAATCCACTTTGATTAATTGCAGTTTGTTGTTTGAGGTTTGCTTGCCTTCAGTTACGGCTTTAGATAGTTTATTTCATCTTGTGGGATAGAAGCTTCAAGTTGCGCTTCAGCAAGCACCTTTTGCTTTCTTTCTTGATTGTCCTGGCTTGACATGCGACGTGAACAGCATGGTGCGTTGTGCGTGCGATTTTTTGACGCCCGCGTCGACGATTCGCGCGCGCGGCAGCTTCTGCCTCGCTCAGAAAATGACGCGCGTCGCGCGCGGCAGTGGGAGGAGCCTGACGACTTGCGCCAATGGGGAGCCGCGCGCCTCATGGCGGCAGTTTCGAAGCTCTCGAGGCAGCCGGCTGGCTCCGCCAGAGATGTTAAGGCTTACCACGCCGGCAGGTACTGCATGGGCCCTTTCAGTATGATGTTTTATTGTACCATTTTCTCCCACATTATAAGCTGTTTTACCTCACAAGCAACTTCGTGCGTGCCTTGTGCGGCATTATAGAGAGCGCTTAGAAGCGGTCGCTCGAACTCCCGTCACCACTTCGCGGTCGAAGCCACCGCCATGTTGCCGCCGCCGGCAGCACCCCGCGCAGCGTGCGGGCAGTTCCGCGCAGAGTTCCTCTATATAGCTATATATATAAGCTATATATATAGCTATATATAAAGGAACTCTAGTTCCGCGGCAGCGTCAGCGCGCCTGTGACGGTCGCGGCGCGTTTTCGCGAGCAGAAAACACCCCATGCGGTTCACTGGGTTCGCGCTAAACCATGTTCCTTTTTGATTATGTAATTCTGGCTCCTGATGTCATGAGGAAGTTCTTTCAAGATTAGCTCCCAAAAAGCACTGCCTTTTAAAATTCGCTAAAAAAAGCCTGTTTTGCGTGCGATTTGGGCACCACCTAGACGTCCCTCTGCCGCAAATGCACCCAGCAACCTAAGCCAGCTGCGTGAACCGCACGGCGAGTTTCTGCACGCGATTCGTGCGCGGTATTTTCACGGCCGCGTCGACGATTTCGTGCCTGCGGTGGCTCCTTTCCTGCACAAGCAAGTGCGTTTGTGCCTTGAGTAGCATTTTAAAGAGCGGTTAGAAGCGGCCGTTGGAGCTACCGAACGACTCCGCGGCCGGTGCTGCCGCCATGTTGCCAACGCCTACCGCTCGGCACGCACCGTGCGGGTGGTTTGCGCGGCGGCATCAGCGCGCCTCGGGCGTACGCGCCGCGTTTTCCCTTGCAGAAAAACCAAAAAGCATTTCATGCGGTTTACGCTTTCGTCGCGCGCGAACGTGTTGTGTTCGGTAACTTCTTGGGGCCTCCAACACTGGTTTCCCCTATTCTAAAACTGTGTGGGCTGGCCCCAAAGTGGTTTTCCCTGACTGGTACTACTTGATTCAAAAATTCCCTGACAATTTCCTGACTTTTCCCGGTGGCTCAAAATTCCCTGACTTTTCCCGGTTTTCCCGGTCGCTAGACACCCTGAAGACCATTATGACACCACGTGCGCTTCGATGTACCCAGATGCTTCACCTGATTTGCACGCTTCGTTAGAAAACATTATGTTCCCGCCACCTTCAATTTACTTCCTGATGCCATATTTGCTGTGCAATCAAAACAATCTTTGAAATTATTTATCCGTGGATACCTGTTTTGAAATGTGAAATTCTCCCTGTCCTACGTGTTAGTTCAGTTTTATTTTATTTTATTTTCTTCTTCTAGTTACCGGCAGGGATTGCAGTGCACTGACGTATACGCCTTCTGTTTTTGCCTCTGACTGCTGGGTACAGCCCGACAAGCCTTTCTGGCTTGGGCTGACCCGACAATAACTGTATTATCACTATGGATCTATAAACAAATTATTATTCTTATTATTATTATTATAAGACCTGTCAGCAACGCCAGCTACAGAGATGAAAATCCGTGAAGCCCTTAGGAAAATGAAAGCCAAAAAATCATGTGGCCATGACGGCATCCGCAGCTTCATTGGCTATGTTGTTAAGGGCTATGGACCAATACTTACACCCCCACTGAGACATATCTTCAACCTGTGTATACAATCTGGAGTCTTTCCAACCCCATGGAAACACTCAATTGTTGCCTCCATATTTAAATCTGGCGAGCCATCTCTTGTGGTCAATTATCACCCTGTATCACTGATTTGCTCTTTGTCCAAAGTTCTGGAGCTTACCGTATTTTCCGGTGTATAAGTCGCGGTTTTTTTCTGACATTTTCGTTGGTGCGTCTTATCCACCGGTGCGACTTATGTATGGAATAAATCCGGTTCGCGGCGGCCACGCCTGGCCAGCGCACGTTGAGACACAGCTCTATGGTCTAAATGAATACGAAGCCCACCGCTACGGCGTTTCTCATAGCCCATATGTCGCTTCAGGACGTTAAACCAGAGAATTTGCAACTTTTCTAGTCAAAAACAATCATAATGGCCTGCAACAACTGCGCGTCACTTTCTGCCATGCGCAGTAACTACATTTTAGAATAAATTCAAAGTAACATCAAACTGGGTTGCAAAAACAACATGCAGCTTATAAATTATTACAAAGTTACTCTGAAGGAGGTAAACGTGCTGCTAATTTTTAAAATGACAGCTTGCTGATAAGTTTCGAATTTCGGGCTGCTTCCGTTCGCGTCACTTCCGTTCGCCATGACACCTTTATTGCGCGGATTTACGACAGCACGCAAGACCCGCGCGACGTTTGAAGAGGTGGCCAAGTGGAGTGGGTCTCCGACTCTTGGGACTCCATTTCTACAAAAACAGTTGTAGCCGTGTTGATAAAGGCCAGAGTAACCCGGTCCGCGAGTGGTGACGATATTGGCGAAGAAGACATCAGTGAGTCGGAGGGCGATAGCGATACGCTGGCGGAATTCCCACTTGAAGTTGCTCAATTATTTGTTAGCGAGTCTGCGGAAGAAGGCTTCGATGGTTTTGTCTAAACACCGTCTAAGTACACTCCATCTGTGTGTATCAATAAACCATTTTTGAGAAGTTAGTTCTGGCTAGACTTTGGATGGTATATGCACGTCTAGCCCTCCTTACCGAGGGGTGCGTTCACAGGCGGCGGCTGCAGCAACCATGTACTTTCGCCGCACTTTCTAACGATCTGATTCACTATGAGTTTACCTAATTAACAAGTGCGTCATGTATACCGGTGCGTCTTATACACCGGTGCGACTTATATACGTTTTTTTTGGAAAAACTGTCATTTTGAGGGGGGTGCGACTTATACAAAGGTGCGACTTATAGACCGGAAAATACGGTATTCTGTACAACCGCCTTTACTCTTACTTCTCCCAGAAACTTTGTACACAACAGCAAGGCCTCATTCCTCATCGTTCACCTGTGACAAATTGGTGTGCTTTTCTTAGCAAAGTGGTCCCTGCTGTACCACGTTAATCTACTTCGATTTGTCAAAGGCATTCGATACGGTGTCACACTCCTTGCTGTTGCATAAACTGTATCACCATGAAATGTGCGAGACGTGCTTCATGCTTTTTGAAAGTTATTTCCCTAATTGTACAAATGTTATACGAGTCTCAGGTTGTATCTCTGGTGAATTTCAGTCAACTTCTGGAGTGCCTCAGGGAAGCAACCTGGGCCCCCTGCTATTCGTGATTTTTATCAATGACTTGGCTGAGAGCATGCAACACTCTGAAATGCTCCTCTTTGCTGATGGCATTAAGATCTTTCGGCCTAGAAGTTAGAATTTGCAGTCGCAAGGAGACGATTGATGCTTACAAAGAAGTCCTGCGAACAACCTGTATCCACTAACCTGCGGCCTAATACTCCGGTGTCTCGTCACCGTCTCCACCATATGCAGCTTACCACAGCTAAAGCGCCTACAACTGTTGCTGTCAGACAATACTCTGCTCTATTAAAGAACTGTCAGACGGCATGGGGGCACATGCTTGCAGCGCCACTGGGCAGTGCTCTCTAGACAATGCGAAAGTTTAAAACCAACCAGCCCAAGAGAAAAACTAGTCGCAACATTCCCAAAACATTCCCTGTATTTTAAATAAATCTAACTAAGGCTTGGGTTTGGGCTAGTTGGCTATACATTACTTGGAGGAAAAAAAAAAAAAAAAATTACCACAGGGACACAAACGAAAGAAAGGAAAAGACAGTACAGCACTTGTACTCTCTTCTTCCTTTCTTTTGTCCGCGTCCCTGCGCTGTTTTCTTTTCAAGTATTTTAAGTATACTTGATTTATTTTAGGAGCCAAGGCAGCACCTAATGTCTATTCAAAACTTCATTTATGCTGGGAGAGTCAAAGGGTTAACACCTGGAGATCTGTGGCATGGGACCGAATTGTCCGCACATGTACTTTATCGCTTCCACTCAAAAACGGCCGCGCTGCGACCAGGAACTGAACCGCTGACCTCAATACATTGGTAGGGTTTGACTTCTCCATCACAGGGATGGTCCTTCCCATTGTCTGGCAGCGCTGGCATGCAACTCCCGCCCAGCACAAAGCAGTAGCAGCAGCAGCACTCAAAAACATGCAAGCAAACACAGCAACAGAGCAGGAGAGGACTGCTGACCCTCCCCCGATCTCATCAGGGTCGCAGCCAGTGGACGATCTTCATGTGCGTATACAGCTCGCCCTGGGCGTCGAAGGAGCGGCCGCACCGCCGGCACTGAAACGGCCTCGTCTCACCGTGCACGAGCCGGTAGTGGCGCAGCAGGTTCTGGTTCCGCCCAAACGGCCGGTGGCAGATGTCGCACGGGAACAGGCGCCGCTCACTGCCTGGGTACCGCGACGACTGCACATGCTGCCTGTGGGCCTCTCGGGAGCCACAGCGGCGGCTGCACGCGACCGGCTCCACAGGCAAGGACAGGGACCGGTCAAACGTCCCCCCTTGGTCCCCTCCCCCTTCCAGCTCGGCCATTTGCTCAACCATCATCGACTGCAGTCCCTCGTCCATCGCAAATGCGCACGGCCGTCTGCTGCTCTCAGTGCGATAGCCAGCGTCCGAGCTTTGAGAGTCATCCGGGTCTTCAGGCTCTTCCTTGATGGTCACAACTTCCGGCTCCTCCGGCCCAACTGTGGCCGAGCTACTGCCGAAAGACGTGAGCCGGTCGTCTTGGACGAGACCACCTCGAAAGCCACTCGTGGACTCCCGTCTCTGCCCGACCTTGGTTCTGTCGACTGCGGGCTGGTACTGCAGTGCCGCTCCAACACTCAGCTCCAGGTCTGCAAAGGAGGAAAACCCAGGCAGCTTAGTGCGAGTCACAGGAAACTGATCACGTCTTATCCCATGCACATTCTTTTTAAGGTTTTTGCTTGGTTCGAAGGCTGCACAATGTGTAAAATATGGGCCCGTTGGTACTGTATAATCGTGTGGTGCACAGTTAGGATTGAATTCTTTTTGCGCCCGCATTGAAGAAAAATCCATTGTGAAACGACATAGACTGCCACCAGTTTCTTCTGGCTCCACATATATTCAGCAAGATGCGGGGTCCCACAGGACCCAGCCAAACCTACACTGTCAGGCTATAGTCCAGAGCTTAGAGTTAAATGACTACAGTGTCTGCTAAGTTATTAGATATGCATAACTAAATGTTTTTTTCCCCCATCAGAAGAACATGGTACACAAGGTCTTGAAGGCAAAAGCTAATCGCAGTTTTAAAATTGACCCGCCATCTATACAGCACATCACAAGTAAGTATTTGCACATGAGGGCACAACGCATCAAAATTACGTTTAAATCAAAACACAAAATATGCACTGCGTGGTGCCCCCCGTTTGAAACAAACTTTCACCCAACATAACAATGACAACATATCAAAGCAAAAGAATTACGCCGTATCACAGTTCCCACTCTTTACAAGTTCCCCGACTATAGATAATCTCCTGAGAACAAAGCAAAATCTCTCGGAGTGCCAGAAAGAAGAACACTAAGCTCAGGCATAACTCTGACAGTCACAACGCGCAGGCAGACCAGGCCGATTATCTCGGCATGACAAACCAAACCCTCTATCCTGACACCTGAGGCTTATGTTCAGTGGACAGGCCTCTTGTTTCCAATGCCCGTTATGAGGAAATGGCAACGTGAATCACAGGTTGTCAAGAAATAAGAACTGATGCAGGGTCAGGCAGGCCAGCGGGACTTCAAACTCCCACTTGTAAATGCAGTTTGGAGCGACCAAAAACTGTCATATGGAACACAGTACAAAGGCAGAGCATAAAAATAAGGCACTGAGGTATACGCAAAGCAGAAGCAATGCACGTGCTGAATGTGACATGGTAACATTTGCGCAAGGCGTCTCAAAGCTTTCAGAAAAAGGAGACGCAGGCACTAAAACTCCCTCAAACTTGGGCAAAAAGACTCGCTTCACGAGACACGCCCTCTCGACACCACAGCATTAAAAGCATTGGGAGAACATGCTAGTGATGCACAAATGCACAGAAATACATCACACGGATTTATTCCATTATAGTTGTTGTTTTCACCATCACAAAGGGATGTGAACAACAGGGCATATTTACAGGAGGCAAACAGGAATGTAAAAGCCACACGCTTTGAATTGGGGCTACCTATACACTTTGTGAAAGGGAAACGATATTAGACAGCAGGTGATTAAAGCAACATGGGAGAACGACATTCACTCTGCCCGACTTCAAATCACTGTAAGTGAACTGTCACCCGAACAAAAAAGTGAAAATAGCGCTGCTTCCTTTGTTTTATTTATTTATTTTTTTTGAAGAGGACCTCTTAGCATGCATAACTACAACTTTTGTTTAACCGGCTCTGTTGAACGGGACCCTACTGCAGGCTAATTTGTGAGCAAGTGACATCTTCGGGTGGATGTAGTAAGTCTAAATATAGTTCTTTAACAGCAATCTCTCATCATACGGCACACGCTGCTAGACAGAATGGTTATTACTCTGTTCAACATGTTAACAACAGAATTGGCCACTTGGTTTCTTTTGATTCAAAGAACTGCTTGCACAAAAGCAAGCTAACCACACGGTGCGGTATAACTCAGCAAGTTTACAAACAAACTCAGCATCAGTGCCCAGATTGAAAGTAGACAAAAAACAGGTAGTCAAGATTCTTACTTTGGATATATCACAGAAAACGACATTTTCAGCGCAGCATTCACACTTCGAATACACTTGTCCAGGTAGACTGTGCCTAAAAGAGGATTTCACCACAGATCCCATAACGTTCATTAGTGAAATATTTAATTCTGATAAATTAGCTCTAGTGAGAGAGAAAACAAAAAAGCCGTCGAGACCTTCTTCCACAATTCAGAGCAAGAAACAACAAAAAAAGAACACGAGGATGACAACATTATGCGTTAAATCTGATGACCCGTTCAATGTAGATGACCCACAGGTATATCGGCCTCGAAACCACAATCTGTAACAATAATACTAAGGCAAGAGACATTCTAACTGAATTCCCAATGCCTCTGAAATTACAGTCGTTGTACAACCCACTAATAAAAACACTGAAGTGACAGCAAAAAGGTTAACCCTTTTTTTGGGGGCACAGCAAAAGAACGTGTACGGCAAAGTGCCTGTTACAATGCGCTTTCACTACCACTTCACGAAACACTAGCTTCACTATAGCGAACAGCACAAGCCCAACACTTTGTGCGCTTGGGCCTTGAAAGGTCTGGTTACCATGTACGGGCCGCAAATCTATTTTATTCCCTCAAAGAATTCAATAGTAATCCTGACTAGTAGGCTTACCAAACAGACGGTTGTTTTTCGAACATACAACATATGCAGAGAAGTATACTGTGTTCCAGGACAACAGGCCTGCACATAAAACAGCGGAGACACTCGTCGCACACGGCTGAGCGCATCAGCACGACAGAATTCACGGGCTCGAGTCGACTTGCCCAGGGTTAGATAAAGCGGCGCAACCATTCATCCCGCAAGACACTTCTGAGGCAAAACCAAGGATCACAGGAAAGAATGCCCTCAGCACAACATCCCCCTCGCAACCGGTAGTCCATCGAAGGACAAAAGAGAATGCCCCCCCCCCCCCCCCCCCGTGCCATCTGCCCGCCAGTCCAAGAAGCGGAGATGACTTGAACCACCGTTGGGACGGCACAACATCATGGGTGGCACTCCCCGATGTGCGACACCAGGTCTAGCCAGCTCGCGTATGACTCGGGGCAGAGCTCGCAGTTGAAGCTGGGCGACTCTGGTGGCTGGTTCTCCGTTTCCGCGTTCAAAGGGCCAGCCTGTTGGGTGTGGGGCGTCTCTGGGGGCCTCGGTGGCTGTGTGACGGAGCTTCGGGCAGGTCCGTCGTAGTGGTGGAACGTCCAGGTCCCGGGGCGGTTGCGCCGCGGCAGCTTGACGGTCCGAGTGCGAGGGCAAGGGGCAGGCGTTGGTTCTGCAGGGAGTTGCCAAGAGGAGAGGATTCAGTGCCAGTGAGGGAAACGGAAAGCTCTTCTGTTTTGTTTACTTAGTGAAAGGACAAGCCACACGGTAGGAACACGAAGTGTTTGTCTGGTCTTCTGTCCTTCTCGTCCAATGTGTTTCTGCAGCACACAATTCTTTCTAGACTACCCTTTCCATTTTACCACAATTGCTTGCTCCTTGGCAAGCAAGAGATTTGGCCATCTTCTCTCGTAATGTTAGGGTGGGACACTGGTCTTAAAGCAACTTGTTTTAGTTTTCAAGCAAACTCTGTGAAACTTTTCAGTCTTGCTGCTATTCTCCCACTGATTTCAAATATGCCATTAGTTCTTGAGTGAGTCAATTAGTTCCCGAGATAATTAGAGATAATCAGCCATTTTTGAAGGAACAATGGACATAAAACTGTAATCTATGTATTTCCAATACTATGAAGCCTGGTGAATGCAATAATCGAAGTGGTTTTTTTGATGCGTCGCGTGGAACTAATTTTACAGCTCATTAAACCTTGGAGGCACAAGTGGCAAGGAACCATCTTGAACTCCCGTTTCAAACACCAAAGTTTAATAAGCTGCCTTATGCACTGTGTTGCGCCTCGGAGAAACAAACACTGGATTAGCATGCAACCCTAAACACTCTTGGAGTGCTGTGTCCCAAATGGCCTGGAAAAAGGGCTACTTCGGGCCTGCCTTGGTGCCACGAGAGTGTGGAGTGTGCACTGACCAATCCTCATATGCGCTTGAAGCGCTGCATAGCCATTGCTGAAGCATAACTGGTGCTGGAGCATTTGGAGCGGGACTCTTTGCACATATACAATGATGGGTCGGCTTTTTAAGTGCAGAGCACTTCAGGGGCTCGCTTTGTCGTCGTAGCTCGCTCGCTCAACCCCGGTAGAGCTCCGCGGCGTTCCGTCATAGCGGCTGTCGTCCCACCGTACCCCAGAGGCTTCGGAAGCCAAGCGGTTTATATGGTTATAAGCGTTGGAAACTCGTGAACCGCTGGCGCTTGTCATACATCTCCCCGTGGTTTAGCGCAAAAAAAACTTAGGTACATTTTAGGCAAAATATATGTAATTAACCACCAGTGTCCGCGTTCATTTAGTTAGGAACGCTCGTTGGGTTGGTTTTTACTATAGTGAGCAAAAAAAAAAAGGCAGTGCAATGCCGGCTTGTGTGGAAGGAAAAGCAAGCACAAAAAACAAAAAAGAAAACAGAACTCCTGCTGGTGCAGTTTCAGGTAGAGGGCATGCGAGCACTGCAAAGGCGGGAAATTTGAATTGCTTTGGGTGGTAGCAGCGAGCGGATAATGGAACCACAGCCCATTATGGCGAATCACTGGTCTGCACTCCCGACAGCTTTCACATATAGTGGAACGGCTTTAATTTTTTTCATACCCAGTTTGAATGTTTCATGGACTGCCAGGCGATGCCTTTGGTTTTATCTACAGGGAGTTAGTGTGTTGCCATACAAGCTGCATTGTGCTGACTGTCATCGTTTGAAGGGGGGGGGGGGGGGGGGGGGGGGGGGGGGAAGAAAAAAAAAAAGTCGCAGCATTCAGCAATCAGTCAGCCCTTCACCTGTTGCAGCGGAGTATACCTGTGAAAAAAACCTGTCAGCGATCCCTAGTTCTCCTAAAGCGGCTCACGCATGAAGGCTTCACCGTGCAATTCCAGTGGATCTCATCACATGTCAGTGTAGCGGGAAATGAACACCCTGACAGACTCGCCAAGGACGCCTTATCATCTAAAAGGACGGTGCAAACGTGGTGTGATCTCCAACGCATACAGAAACAGACCGGTCGCGAGCACTTCAGGCAGTTGTGGCGACCAGTACATCAACCAGTCATGACGAAAGGCCTGAAGAGAGCCGAAGCCTGTCTGCTCCACCGAGTGAGAACAGACTCAGCCCTTACACCAGCTTGCTACATAAAACCAACATTGCTTCATCCCCTTTGTGCCCCTTGTGCAGTGTGATCGATGACATTGATGAACTGCCCCAAAACCAAGCTTGAGCGCACAAACTTTTTCCGTGATCTCCAGAAGCTAGGAGTGCCCCATGCTACGACGGAGCATCATTTTTCCTAGGGACCACTAGATTGTGCGAAGAGAGGTGTCTCGTCTCCTGCTGGGATTCTTGCAGCCCAGAGGACTAAGTGAGGTGTGGTGACATTGTGTGGCTCTGTTATAATATTGAAGACGATTAGGCAGAGCAATTGCCGGCAGTCATGCAAGGCTAAGTCCGCCTCATCCCACAATACGTACTACTACTACTACTATTTTAATGAGCTGTAAAATTAGTTACAAGCGATGCATCAAAAAACAATCGCTTCGATTAGTGCATTCACCAGGGTTCACAGTATTAGAAAATACAAAGATTAGAGTTTTATGACTAACCCTGTCTATTGTTCCACCAGAAATGGCTAATTATCTCTAATTATCTCAAGAACTAATTCCCCAACTGAAAAACTAATGGCATATTTGAAATCAATGGGAAAAAAAGCACTGACAAGTTTCACAGAGTTTGCTTGAAAATAAAAAGAAATTGTTTTAAGACCAGTGTCCCCCCTTACAGTGGTATGGCAGGAATTAATTAATGTACAAACAGGCTGTGACTCCACCCATGTGCAGACACGGTCTCTGGTTTACGTCTGCTCTCAATCCCTATCCCTTTGCAGCAAGAAACGTAAAGAAAAACTTGAAAATGAAATTCCACAAAACAACTACTAAGCAACTCCTTTTTTAAAACATCTTGCTCAAATTCTGAACCACGCTTCTTCACTTGACTTGCTTTTATGCACATTTTAAATCTACACACTGCACAGTCAGTTCTCGATAATTCAAAGTTGCTTGATTGGAATTTACGTTTAACTGGAAGCGACGCGTTGGTATGGTCCCAGCAATTTTACACGCAATCCAATGGAAGAAATTGCACTTTGTGTGGTGGATGTTTCAGGCTTCGATTTTAGCGATAAGTCTCAAATATCATGGCAACCCACGTGGCACATTCGACTTGGCGGCGAAAGTCAACATTCCAAATAAAGTGAACAGGGCAGATGTGTTGGGGCCTAATAATGATTCTGTTTTTGCGCTTTTTGTTTAATTAGAAGTTAGGTTATTCGAAGATTTTTGGTCCCTGTGGCCTTCATATTAAGGGGACAGGGACATTTCTTTTGATTTCTTCGTAAAATGTAAAATGATTTCTTTCACATTTTAAGTAAACTCTGTGAAACTTGTCAGTCTGGCTCCTTTTCCCCCAGTGATTTAAAGTATGCCATTGTTTTTTGAGTCAGCCAACTGGTGCCCGAGATAATTATAGATAATTAGACATTTTCCAAGGAACAATAGACAAAAAAGTGTTAGTCATAAAACTGTAATGTTCATATTTTCTACTACTAATAGGAAGCACTGTTTTTATTTATCGCTTGGAACTGGTTTTATAGCTCATCAAAGTTCTCCCAACATGTGTTTAGAACAGTTTCTTGTCACTGGTAACGTAACGGTACGCCAGCGACAGCAAAAGGGTTAAATCCACTCAAGACCAGGTACCACAGCAACAGTCAATGTCTATTCAAAACTTCTTTTCGACTGGGAGACGTGTCAATGGGTTAACACCCAGAGATCACTGGCTTGGGTCCGAATTGCTCGTGCCAGCCCTTCATTGCTTCCACCTGGAAAACGGATGCTGCGACCAGCAACTGAACCTCTGCTGATCTTTGGTAGCATTTCCATTCCCCACCACAAGGATAATCTCTCCCGTGGTCTGGCAGTGCCGGCATGCTCTCCCGGCAACAACACTCAGAAACATGCACACAAACACAGCAAGTGAGCAGGAGAGGAGACTTCCGACCGCCCCTCCCCTGCTCGTGATCATCAGGGTTGCAGCCCGTGGACAATCTTGATGCGTGAGCACAGCTTGCCCTGGACGTCAAAGAAGCGGCCGCAACGCCGGCACTGAAACGGCCAGCCTCGTCTCACCGTGCACGCCCTGGTGACGCAGCAGGTGCTGGATCCGCCCGAAAGGCCGCTGGCAGATGTCGCACGATGACAGGCGTTGCTCGCCGCCCGGGTACTGAGACGACTGCACGTGCTGCCTATGGGCCTCTCGGGAGTCGCAAGGACGGCTACACACGACCGGATCCAGAGGCAAGGGGAGGGACAGGTCAAACGTCTCCCCTTGGTCCCCGCCTCCTTCGAGTTCGGCCATTTGTTTGACCGGCGTCAACTGCAGTCCCTTGTCCATTGCAAACGCGCACGACCGTCTGCTGGTGCCGGCGCAATAGCCAGCGTCCCAACTTTGAGAGTCATCCAGGTCTTCAGGCTCTTCCTTGATGGTCACAACTTCCGGCTCCTCCGGCCCAACTGTGGCCGAGCTACTGCCGAGAGACGTGAGCCGGTCGTCTCTGACGACACCGCCTCGAAAGCCGCTCGTGGACTCCCGTCTCTGCCTGACCTTGGTTCTGTCGACTGTGGACTGGTACTGTAGCCCCAAGGCTGCAAAGGAGGAAAGCCAACACAGCTTAGTGCGAACCGGAGAAAACTGATCATGTCTAATCCCATGCACATTCTTTTACAGGCAAAGCACCTTAGGGGCTCAGTCTGTCAGCGTCTCATGTCGTCGTCATAATTGTAGTCTCATGTACTCATGGTACTAAAACACCGGGACACTCGTTTACGCCTCGTGCTACAACGCTTCATAATGCGTACTAAAAAAACACCCAGACACTCTTTCACGCCTAGCGCTAAAACACTTTGTAACACGTACTAGAACAACACTGGGACACTCGTTTTTGCCTCGTGCTAGAATGCTTTGTGCTTCAAAGACACGAGACTTTTACAGCAAAGCTGCATATTCTAACCCCCAAAAGTTTCACCTCCATCGGCTAAAACACCAAGGCAACAAGAATACACTTATACACTGCATGCTTTGCCCTTCTTCAGGTTTCATGTTAGTGGAGATGGTCTGAAATTTCTTTACATTTTGTCTGGTTCGAAGACTGCACAATGTGTAAAATATGAGCCTGTTAGAGCTATATAATTCGGTGCTGCACAGTTACAATTAAATTTACAATATAATTTAAATAAAAAAAAAACTTACACTGATGAAAAATGCATTCTGAAGCTGCATAGATTGCCACCAGTTTTTTCTGGCTTCATATATGCTAAGCAAGATGTGGGGTCCCACAGGACCCAGCTTAGAGATTAGAGTTAAATGACTACAGTGTATGCTAAGCTGTCAGATATGCATAACTAAACGTTTTTTTCCCCCATCAGAAGAACATGGTACACAAGGTCTTGAAGGCAAAAGCTAATTGCAGTTTAAAAATTGACCCGCCATCTATACAGCACATCACAAGTATTTGCACATGAGGGCACAACGCATAAAATTACATTGCAAGCAAAACACAAAATATGCACTGCATGGTGCCCCACGTTTAAAACAAACTTTCGCAACATTAACAATGACAATACATCAAAGAAAAATTACGCCGTATCACAGTTCCCACTGTTTACAAGTTCCCCAGACTCTAGATAATTTCCTGGGAACAAAGAAAAATCTTTCGGAGTGCCAGAAAGAAGAACACTAAGCTCACGCATACAGTTCACAACACGAAGGCAGACCAGGCCGATTATCTGGGCACAACAAACCGAACCCTCTATCCTGACACCTGAGGCTTATGTTCAGTGGACAGGCCTCTTGTTTCCAATGCACATTATGAGGAAATAATAAGCTTGTCAAGAAATAATAAGTGATGCAGGGTCAGGCAGGCCAGTGGGACTTCAAACTCCCTCTTGTAAATGCAGTTTGCAGTGACCAAAAACTGTTCAAAAGAAAACAGTACAAAGGCAGAGGATAAAAATAAGGCACTGAGGTATATGCAAAGCAGAAGCAATGCACGTGCTGAATGTGACATGGTAACATTTGTGCAAGGCGTCTCAAAGCTTTTAGAAAAAGGAGACACAGGCACTAAAACCCCCTCAAATTTGTGCAGAGAGACTCACTTTACCAGACACGCTCTCTCAACACCACAGCATTAAAAGCATTGGGAGAGCATGCTAGTGATGCACAAATGCACAGAAATACATCACACGGATTTATTCCATTAAAGTTGTTTCTACCATCACAAGCGTCTAATAATGACAGGGCATATTTACAGGAAACAAACAGGAATGTAAAAGCCACACGCTTTGAATTGGGGCTACCTATACAGTTCGTGAAAGGGAAAAGATATTAGAAGGCAGGTGATTAAAGAAACATGGGAGAACGACATTCAGTCTGCCTGACTTCAAATCACTTTAAGTGAAGTGTCACCCGAACAAAAAAGTGACACTAGCGCTGCTTCCTTCTTTTTTTTTTTTTTTTTGAAGAGGACCTCTCAGCATGCATCATAAGTACAACTTTTGTTTAATAGGCTCTGTTGAACGGGATCCTACTGCACGCTAATTTGTGAGCAACTGACATCTTCGGGGGGATGTAGTAAGTCTAAATATGCTTCTTTATCATCCAGCACACGTTGTGAGGCTGTAGAAAAGAGTGCTTACAAAAGAAACTTCAGCTTCCTGTAAACCCAACGAAGAAGCGGTGAACACACAGCACACCAGAGTCCAAAATAAGCCTAAACACAATGAAATTAAACAAGCACCCTTGACAAGCTGAAACTCACACTGAAGTCACAGCAAAAAGGTTAACCCTTTTTTGGGGGGCACAGCAAAACAACTCGTGCGGCAAAGTGCATGTTAGAATGTGCTTTCACAACTCTTTCCCGAAAAACTAGCTTCAGTGTAGCGAACAGCAAAAGCCCAACACTTTATGCGCTTGGGCCTTGAAAGGTCTGGTCGCGATATACGGGCTGCAAATCTATTTTATTCCCTCGAAGAATTTAATAGTAATCCTGACTAGTAGGCTTACCAAACAGCCGCTTGTTTTTCTGATTGGACTGACTGGACCCACAGCTTCTGGCTATGGGTCCAATCAGTGTTTGTAAACTTCATGTGACAAATGGTAATAAACATTCAATCAATCAATAAATCAATTATTCAATCAACCAATCAGTGAAGACAAGTATATTGTGCTCCAGGACAACAGGCCTGCACAGAAGGCACTGGAAGCACTCATCCCATGCAACCGACTGCAATGGTGCGAATAAATTAAAAAGCTCGAGTCGACTTAGGTGAGCTGCGAAGGTAAGACAATGCAACTATTTATCCCACAAGACGCTTCCGAGGCAAAACCAAGGATCACCGGATAGAGTGCCCTCAGAACAACATCCCCTTGCAACCGGTCATCGGTCAAGGGACAAAAAAGAATGCCTCAGCGCCATCTGCCCGCCAGTCTGAAAAGCGGAGATGACTTGAACCAGTGTTGGGACGGCACAACATCACGGGTGGCACTCCCTGACGTGAGATAGCAGGTCTCGCCACGTCGCGTACGAATTGGGGCAGAGCCCTTCTTTGTACTTTCACATTTGCACCGACATGTACAATATTATCAAGCACAGTTCTTGCAAGTGGCAGACATTTTATGCCTAACATAAACGTATACAAAAGAGAGTTGAGATTAAAATTGACAGCAGTCAGTGATAACAACTAAAAACCTCTAATCCAGTAACCTGCGTCGGCACTGCACAGTGTCAACGCATTTTTGTAAAGAAAGCTAAGCTTTAATACAGTTTCCAGAAACTGGAAGCTAGAAGGTAGAAAAGATACCACTACGTATAACACCGGCGAAAAAAAAAAACAAAAAAAAAACCAGATCGACATTGTAGATTATCAGACAAGAAGTCACCAGTCAGCGCATTAGCTAGGCTTTCTTATCTAGAGTGTCTTGACCGGGGCAGCTTGAGTGCCAGGGCGTTATCAAAATGCGAAAAGAGAAGAGCAAGGGTGTGGCTGGCCCAGTGCCAAGGAGATAAGACGCGCTTCCCCAAAGCGCTTTCCCCTTGCCGCTTATCTGCACTGCAGCAGGGCAGTGCAAGAAAGCCCATCGCTGGCAGAGGATAATGCTCATTTTTGTTTTTTGAACTTAAAACAATATACCTCAAAATGTTTTGACTAGAGCTATTAAATTCGAATTGAGCATCGCATTACTCGCTTCGCTGTTAGAAAGTTTCGAACATCTGCCCGCCCTAATACTAGTGATCTCAGCCACCAATCAGATGGGGACCCCAACTTCCCTGAAGCATTAGCTTCATGCTTTATTCCATTGCTTATTCCTAGCTTTCAAGAGAGCACTTGGGTTGCCGTAACAACATTCGTCTTATCCCAATCAAAAGCACACGAATGTTCGCCGGAACTGGCCGCAGACCGGGAACTTATATCTCAGCTGTTATAAGCACCACGGCTAACATTTAAAACCAGCTGGAGAAAAAAATCATGCACCCCGCCGTCCAACGACGAAAACGGTTGGACGTGCAGCTTTCTCGAGATAGATCCTTTGGTTGGCCCATCCCACACTGCAAGTGCGTGCTACTCTGGAGGTACGCGCTGCTTTTCTAGAGTATCCACAGCAACTCCCTCTTGGGAATGCACTCCGTAGGCCTAACATTTGGGTTCGGGGTGCATGCTGTGCATCGGTGCCTGCTGCTTGCCATTCGCTTTGACCATGTCGAAATAGAGCAATATGGATAGACGCCGACTTCATAACGCGAGGCACTTAGGTTCGTTTCTGGCCACGGGGAGTTTTTTTTTTTTTTTTTTTTCCCACTTCACCCACAATCATTCATCATCATCATCAGAAAGTTGGCTTTCCTGCAGGGTGTATTGGCATACAATGGCATCAGTGAGGACAGTGAAGCTTTCTTTGCATTAAAAGAAAAGTGTTAACATTCCTCCAAAATTGAGGAAAGCTCACACTAATGCGCAAGACTTGAAAGTCACGAAGCTGTACGCAACTTTCACGACCATCACGGAGGTTTAAAGGAGCACTGACACGAAAATTTCATGTTCCACTTTTATTGTTTTTATCGATGCTTAATGGTCTGGCGAACCCGAAACAGCCCTTCAAATACTTCAGCGCGCGATAGTTAATTACATTGAACGGCCTGAAAATCGTTTGTTTCAAATTCCCGCGCTTTCATCCCGAATGGCGCATATGACAGACTCCCGGACAGACGTCACCGCTTTGTGCGGACGTCACCGGTGCCCGCTTGAGAGGGTGTTGCGCCCGCTCGCCGCTCGTGGGGTCGCGCGCATGAAGGGACGTCACGAGTTTTTGACGAGCGCTGTCGCGTCACTTCTTTTCCGCTCTTGGATTGACGTCACGCTGATGTCCATTTGCTGAGTGCCGCTCAGCGCGCTGCTCCGTCGGCGCGATAAATGAGATCCAATTGAACTACGTTCTTCGCGTCGCAGGCCGCTCATATTTCAGCCAGGGTATTATGTTGAGTGAAGGAAGCGAACTGTGCAATAATATTAACGCCGAAAATTGGTGTCAGTGCTCCTTTAAGTCCCTGATTGCAGCCGATTTGCTTCTTTTTGCTGCCGCAACGACCTTTACTACATCACTGTTGGTATATGTGTGCGCCAGGCAAGCCGGGTGGCCATTGCGAGGCACACACACACGAGCGCTAGGCATTTCCTTGGTTTTGTTAACTGCCAACCTTGGCCAAGCTCCTTAAGTGTGTATGCTCCGGCCTGAAAAACATGCGCAGGGAACGCTGGGTGGTAGTTGCAAGGCATGCAAACACGAGCGCTAGGCTTTCTCTTGGTTTTGTTCACTGCGGGGCGGTCGCTGCAAGGCCCGCACTCATGCACGCGCGTTTGGCATTTTCTTGGTATTTTTAACTGCAAACACGAAAAATTACGATTTGCTAAACAGCTTTGCTGTTGAAATGCTTCCTTTATTTTAAACGCACTGAAGGTTTCCTTTCGGTGCCAAAGCACCAAATAATGTCTATTCAAAACTTCTTTTACGCTGAGAAGCATGTCAAGCGGTTACACCCCAAGACCAGTGGCATGGGTCCGAATTGTTTGCGCAAATACCAAATTCTTGGTATTTTGGTAGCAATTCCTTCCTGAATCACAGGGATGGTTTTTCCCATGCGTGGGTAGCACCGGCATGCAACAGAGCCCATCTCGCGCCCATTACAAAGCAGCAGCAGCAGCAGCAACACACACACAACGCAACAGCAGGGCAGAAGAGACTGCTGACCCTCCTCCTGCTCTCATCAGGGTCGCAGCCCGTGGACGATCTTCATGTGTGTGTGCAGCTCGGCCTCGACGTCGAAGGAGTGGCCGCACCGCCGGCACTGAAACGGCCTCGTCTCACCGAGCACAAGACGGTAGTGGCGCAGCAGGTTCCGGTTCCGCCCAAATGGACGGTGGGAGATGTCGCACGGGAACAGGCGCCGCTCAATACCTGGGTGCCGAGACGACTCCTCAAGCTGCCTATGGGCCTCTTGGGAGTTGCAGGGATGGCTACACACGACCGACTCCACAGGCAACGGCACGGACAGGTCAAACGTCCCCCCTTGGTCTCCTTCTCCTTCGAGTTCGGCCATTCGCGCGACCTGTGTCGACTGAAGTCCCTCGTCCATCGCAAATGCACACGGCCGTCTGCTGGTCTCGGTGTGATAGCCAGCGTCCCAGCTTTGAGAGCCATCCGGGTCGTACGGCTCTTCCTTGATGGTCACAACTTCTGCGCCCTCCGGCCCTAATGTGTCCACCGCACTCTGGCCCAAAGACGCAGGCCGGTTGTCTTGGACGAGACCTCCCCGAACACTGCACGTGGACTCCCTTCTGTGGCCGACATCGGTACTGTCAACCGGATACTGGTACTGTATTGCCACTCCAGTGCTCAGCTCCAAGTCTGCAGGGAAGGAAAGCCCATGTAGCTTAGTGCAACTCAGAGAACAATAATCTTGTCTTATCCCATCCTCACTCTTTTTAACTTTTTGTCTGGTTCGAAGACTGCACAATGTGTAAAATGTGAGCCTGTTAGTACTGTATAATTGGGTGCTGCACAGTTAAAATTGAATTCTTTTTCCACTTGCATTGAAGAAAAATGCATTCTGAAGCGGCATAGACCACTACCAGTTTCTTCCGGCTCCACATATATTAAAAAAGATGTGGGTTCCCACAGGCCTCAGCTGAACCTAAACTATCAGAGCTTAGACTTGAGTGATCACCATGGCCGTTAGATTATCAGCCACAAAATTAAACATTTTTTTTCTGATCAGAAGAACAGGGTACACAAGGTACTTGAAGGCAAAAGCTTACCCCAGTTTAAAAATTGACCAGCCATCTATACAGCCCACCACAAGTAAGGACTTGCCCACGAGGGCACAACGCATGAAATTACGTTTCAAACAAAACAGAAAATATGCACTGCGTGGTGCCCCACGTTTGAAACAAACTTTCACCCCAACATTAACAATGACAACATATCAAAGCAAAAGAATTACGCCATATCACAGTTCCCACTGTTTACAAGTTCCCGACTCTAGATAATTTCCTGGGAACGAGGAAAAATCTCTCCGAGTGCAAGAAAGAAGAACACTAAGCTCAGGCATAGCTCTAACAGTCACAACGCGCAGGCAGACCAGGCCGATTATCTCGACTCGACAAACCGAACCCTCTATCCTGACATCTGAGGCGTATGTTCAGTGGACAGGCCTCTTGTTTCCAACTCCCGTTATGAGGAAATGGCAACGTGAATCACAGCTTGTCAAGAATAAAGAACTGATGCATGGTCAGGCAGGCCAGTGAGACTTGTAAATGCAGTTTGCAGTGACCAAAAACTGTGAAATAGGAAAGAGCACAAAGGCAGAGGATAAAAATAAGGCATTGGGATATACGTAAAGCAGTGTGGTGAACTGACATTTTAACATTTGTGTAAGGTGCCTTCAGGCTTTCCCGAACGAAGACAGTGGTCCTAAAACCCCCTCAGACTTGTACAAAACGACTCCCTTCACCAGACATGCACACTCGACTCCCAAGGCACAAATGAGTACTTTATCTTTTCATCTACTCTTGCCTGTTCGACTGTTGGGCTGCACAAGACCAAACAACTGGTACGAGTAGGGCGCACCATATGAGACTACCACAGCTTTGCATGTAAACACGGCATACCACTTTGCCCACCCTGGACCTTACGTACTACAAAAACACACCTGGGTAAATAAAAAAATGTTATTTAGTGGCTCTAAGCAGGGCTGTTAGAGCCATAAAATAATGGAGAACATTCAGGTGCCGCAGTCTAACAGGTACGAGAAAAGAAAGGGAAAGCAGCTGACGCAAGACACGCAATACGATGGCTCTATCAGCGCTTGGATCATGCATCGAAACACTGTCTCTCAGATGACAGTCAACCAAAGGCAGAGAAAACACGCGTTCAGCAACAATCAAAGTCGAGGCACACGTCGCACACTCCACGATGTGGACAACAACAGGTCCCTGACAATGCCTCACATTACAACTACAGGCGTAGCTTGCTTGTTCGGGTGCCCTGGTCACATGTGCTTGAAATGAGCAGGAGAGTGGGCAGATGTAAAGCTTTTGGCCAAGTGCAACGACTGGTTTCAGTTGTATGTCGCTGGTGGCAAATGTCGGTCAGCTGCAGCGGCTTTCCACGTCTGAGCTCAGACGGTGGCCCTTGCTCTGCCAGTGAGAGGACCCTCTGCAAAGTAAAATGGTTCGATACTGACTGGTATACACAGAAGCACAGCTACTCCTATACAGCACCTCCATGGGCCCCCTGTATCAAAAAGCAGTTTTTGGTTTGCCCCCCTGCGCTGGAGGCAAACGGGCAAGTTGACTAGCCTGCCATCTGTCGGCAGGAAGCACTACTCAAGCGCTTGTGGCTGCTGCCATAGGTAAGCATTAGTCAACAGCCCCTCATTGAGTGTTTCCTCGTTTTTGAAAGCAAGCTCTATTTTATTAAGTTGCGTGATCAAGGAAATGTTTATCGAAGTTTGGTTTTCGTCCTTTATGTGTTGCACAAATACATTTGCTCCTCAACTTCAAGAAAGCTGGGGTGCTTGCATGGCCCAGATTCCAAAGTGGAGCTTTGTAACTAGTGTATGCTGAAGGATACTGATACCAAGAGGCACTGTCGAGTGGCCATAGCCAAGTGTGGAGGGGCGCTCTATGCTGTCTCATGACATAAGTGGCATGTGCTAGCAAAGCCGTGGCTACTAGTAACACAGCACATAGATGAGGGTTAAAGGGACCCTGCAACACTTACCGTCGACTATTCAGAATGTATTTTGGGGTAAAGTCTATTGTACCAGCAACCTCCTCCCGCAAGAATTACGAAAATCCGTTCACTATCACCGAAACTATGTGTGATGAGAAATCGCGCATAATTGTTCCCACCCAACTTGACCGCGGACAATGCGACGAGAGCTGCGCGCTCTCTCCCGGAAAGGGAGGCGGCTTGCGGTGTTCTTTTTGGCGGCCTTCGATATATCACATGCTGGGGAGTTTTTGCCTTTTCTCCGCAACATGATAGGGTCTATTTCCAGTCCGGTGGCACAAAAAGCAGCCATGGCTGTCTGCTCGCAAGCACGCGCTCAGGCTGGTAAGGCATTTTTGAAGCAATAAACATTTGTTGTCGAGTGGGGAGTATTATCGAAAGGGGAGTGTTGAGTTCGTCACTCAAACTCCATGCGCACTCAAAACACAAAAGCAATACCAAAACTATGCGTATAGGTTAAGGCATAGAAGAGGTTCGTACACAGCGCGGATTATCGCAGGAAATGCGACAAATAAGTCATGAAGTTGACCACTGACAGCCAATAGTACAGCCATGGCCCAAATGACGTCATTTAGGCCATGCCAGGGGTGCATAGAGTACGGTTGGTTTTTCCGCGTCTTTTACAGCAATTTGCGCGCTTACCGCTCACATGCATGTGTCATATTTGGCTCAGGTATTCCTGGCAGCGTAAACTAAGCGTCGCGCAGGTTTACTTGCACTACACAAACAGTGTTGCAGGGTCCCTTTAATGAATTTTTGTAAACAATAACCCTACATGTTGTCAGTCACGAAGTTGAGGAAATGCAACCCATTTGTTTTTCCCCACCTTTTCATAGGCACTAGAAGCACAATGTTGTTAAGGTACCGTGGGCCATCACAGGCCACATTGGTTTAGAACGTGAAGGCAAGGAAGAGAATGGTCAAATGAAAGGTCAAGTAGGTTCAACTGAGCTGAGGAGGGGAAGCAAGCCATTGAAAACAAAGTTCCAGCATCGATATACACCATTGTGGCATACTTGAGAAGCGCCGCCGAGATTTTTAAATGTCAGGCGGTACAAATGTAAAAGACACAAAAATCCGTGGATTGGAAGCGGGCACTCTGCGGTATACAAGAAAATATTACTGCATCGTCCCAGCATTCATACTAACTTGTTGCCTCAGTGCACACATACACATGCACAAATGAACTATAGCACACTGAATAAATCTCCCTTGGCCTGTTTAAAGGGACAGAAAACCATAACTTTCACTTGAACTTTCCCAGCTCGCTCTGCTTTTGTTCCATCATGGATGCTACTCAGTCTTGTTTTCTGGGGACAAATAATAAAAGCTGGCACTTTTCTCTACCATTTCCTTTTCAGCTTCTGCGGTGCAAAAGAACGTCAATAACTGACAGGACCAAGCACTGCCTGTATGCCAACACCTCCGTAAGCGGCTGCTGCTGCCTACGAGAAGCGTGTCGAGTGTGGACAGTAAAGCCGGCAGCCAGTTTCAAAATGTTGCATTTCAACATCCATGCATGTTATGTAGCCCATTCCTGTTCCGCTTGTTTCGTGCCAAGCTCATCCTCTGCTTGTCAGGCTATTCACAAACTGTGGTAGCCACCCAAGGAGCTCACCCTGCCATTACCTCTTCATCCATCACCATCAGTCTGTTTTGTGGCATTTACAAGAGAAAAGCCTCGATCTCCCACGTCCCTCCAGCCGTTCCTGTCTTGTGGTGCCCCAATACATTCTCTGCCCAGGAATTTCTGGATTTTGATCCCCTTAGTCCATTAACAGTCTTGGTCTTGAAACAAATAAACAGTGCGAACAAACAGTATGAAGGACATGTGAGGAAAAACACAGACAGGAGCTCTTTTCGTGTTTTGTAGTCCTTCGTCCCATTTGTTCTTGCTGTTTGATTTATTTCAAGACCATGCCCCAGCTAACTCGCACCACAGCACTGCTAGGTCATTTTCTACTTCCTGTCCCGCCTCATTGCCGCTGTTCACTATGAACTATTCCTTCAGTGCTTTACAAAAGCGAAGACAGTTCGCATACACCCAAGGTACCTGTGGTAAATGGAAAAAGAGGCGCCCAACAGCAAATGAACCGACATCTGCCGGCAGTAATTAATAAGGGGTAAAACGAAGACTGAAGCATCGGGCAACTACCCAGAAAATAACTTTCACCCTATGGTAGCATCTTCAAAAACACTGCACTTATAGATACAAAAAACGGAGATTAAAAGTGCTTCGACTGCCTGTACTACAGTGAAACTGCTGGTATCTACAGAAAATATTCTCCTCTTGCTTTGTCGATAAATGAGTGGAATTCACTGCCTGCTAGCCTTGTCGCACACAGATAGCAATGAACTTGCCAAACTGCGTTACTTGCTTTTCTTGAAAGCGATCTTAGTTATTGTAATCTTTTGCTTGTGTAAAAATGATAAGTACTGTTTCCCCAATAAGTTTACTCTGTGAATATTCGTTGCGGGCTCTTCTATCGATTTTCTTTACGTCTGACTGATTACTTTGTTACACCCTGCATATTTGAAACAACGCTCCTTGTTATTATTGCTGCATGTCACCCACCCCCCTTATGTAATGCCCTGCTGGGCCCTTAAGGTATATAAATAAAATAAATAAAAAGAAACTCCATCTTTCTGGGCCAAAATAACACTAGAGAGAGATCAGCGTCATGCTCACTTCAGAGAAGTTTGAATACTACCCAATACTGCCGATTCTTTTTTTTTTTTTTTTCTAGAACAACGCGTGACTGGAATTCGTTGCCAGCGGAGTTCGTTTAACAATAATTCCATTTTTGTCTTTCTCGTCTATGACCAGAGTGGGGTCTGTTCTGTCGATGTATTTCCACATGTCTGTACAACTCTTACGTATGACATCCACGTACGTATGATAACTCCACGTATGACATCCGTCTTCGTCACAAAAAGGGGCATCGCCGTGAGAGAGCACAGCGCCCAGGTGGCAAGGCCACCTGGAAGCGAAAATTAAGGAACAAGGAACTTGCTGGTACAGGCGGCGTTGGCCTAGCCTTCGTGCACTACTCCTTCTATTCATACGTAAAGCATGGACGACATCGTTTCGCTCTGGCCATTTCGATCGGGAAAAGAAAAGAACGCCAACCCAAGGACCCTCATTGCTGGCGTACGCACTGTTCCGTCCTGCAGACGAAGCTACGAAACCTATGCACCGAAACGGACGCAGACGGCGGAATGGTGTGCAGCATCCACAGCAGCTATTTTAAACGTTCAAGCTACAAATGCAAAGCGACGTAACGCGCACACGATCACTGCTCGTGATAAGCGGCTAGCAACGCCAGAAGCTTGCCGGGAGCAACTAAGGACGCTAAGCGCAGACGGCACAAAGAGAGCGACAGGCCTGTGCGGACTCTTCCGGTGTTCAGGACGTGACAGCGTGACGGCACCAACGCTGGACGCACGGAACAACAAGACGCCGGGGATTAAAGGGCGATTCCCGATAAACTGCAACCAACCACGGCACCAAACACATCGATCTCATCCACTACTCGAAAACACATCGAAAACAGGAGCTTCCGATGATTTTGCACGAAAGACAGTTGACAAAGGTGCCCGGGCACTGTTTCGTTTTGTTTATTAATTTTGTTAAAAAAAAATTACAAATTTAAATAAAAAATACACTACACCCTTTTAAAACACCAATTGACGAAGACAAACAATATAAAAACCAATTTTTGAAGTCAAAGCAAACATACGAGATGCAAAAACCGAAACGAACGAGGAGCAATGGCAACGGCCTCGCGTTTGGGGCTGTCATCCGCGCGTTGCGTGCGTCGCGGTCGGTTCTGCAGACGTGAAACGTGTGGTCCTGTTGTGTGGAGGATTCAAGCGATCCAAGTGTACCACTTTGTTACGGAGACCGAAGTCTGCGAGTGGCGGAGCAAATGTATAGCTTTGTTCAAGCGGGCCAGTGACGTCTTGGAAGACAGCTCGTGTCACGGCCGTAGAATGACAGCTCACGTAAAAACGGCATGCGTGGTATTATCGCGGTGCTTGTAGTCGACGCGATGCGAAGAGCCTGAAGCTGCTGCTTTCTAATTGGTCTTACTCATAGCGCCAAAAATCTGGCAGGTTATCGCCCCATCTCATAGGTCTACAGTTTGATGGTTCATTCGCGTTGTTGTGGTGTTTGTGTTGCAAACGTAGTACCTTTTTCCGCGGCAGCTTGGAGCAAGTGCAAGAGTGTCTTCTTTATTCGTGGATATTTTTTTTTATACCCACGAACGTTCAGTAGCGTTCAGGTACCGGAGCTACAGCGTCAGCAACGTCTACAGCCGAAAGTGTCTCTTATTTTACTGCCTTCTCATCTGCCTACCTGTGACTCAATGCCTTCGCGTCCGGGAACTCTACCGAATGCTGGTTTTCACTGTTCTAAGTGCGCTCGAGCAGAACCTTATGCACGCGTTCGTATCGTGGCGTGTTGCTCGAGTGCTTCAATGGGCCAAATCCCATAATTTAGCGATTAAATATTTCTGCGCCATCTGGTTGTCGCTGGCCCAAGCTCTCCTTAATTGCCTTTTAGCTTCTTTTGTAATGGTGCCTACTGTGGTGGAGAAGGGCTCCATGTTTAAGTGAATTGAAATTACCTCCAAAGTTTACGTAGCAATCGATACCACAAGCGACTAATGTCACTGTCGACACGAGGCAAAATCCAGAAGTGTCATCGTGTGGCAATGTGACCGGTTCCCTCCAAATCGTCTGGAAGTCAATATTCAGCTCCCCGAAGCCCCAGGGTTCAAGTGCAATATGGAGAGACTCGACTCGAGGAAGTTGTGAATGAGTGGAGGAAATAGGTGTGATATGAGCAGGTTGCCTCCAGCTACAAAGAAGAATTCATTTTCTTGAAGGGGCCAATGTCAGCTTTGTTCAGTTTGAAGGAACCAGCTCCAATTGGTCGCCCACTCAGAGCCACGAAGGGTGTTTCTCCAACGAGGAATATTGTAGAACTTTCAAACGTCACGCTACAGTGACGTACTACGGGCAGGAGTGGTGCAGTAGAGGCCAGCACTGAAAACATTAGTTATCGTGTTGACGGCAGATTAGCATTCGAGTGATAAGATCAGATGGAATTAAGAGGCACCACTTCAACCGCCTGGTCACGTTTCTTGGCGGTGGCTTTGGGCGGCGACCACCAATCGCACAAGCAAGGTTCCGTGACATCGTAGAGGCGTTGCCAAGAAAGGGGCTGGGGAGTTGCAAAATGCTTCAACTATCTTCCGTAGTGTCTCCGTGATTTGTGCGAAGTTTGCGATATAAAATGGGTGTCGTTGTTATGGGTACAAAGCAGTCTTTTTAAAAAGTGAAGCAAAATTGCATTTTGTCTTCACGACCCCCTTAAGCCTGCCCCTTACAGCAGGATTATAAGATCAGGCCAGTGATCCTTAATGTCGATGTGTTAAACACAATAGCAAGTGGCACTTACCGCAGGAAGGGGGATACCAATGAAGGTAATTGCAAACAAAATTTTGTTATTGCAGTGCGTACGTCGAGGTGTGCTGAGGATAAGACGCTCTGTGGTGACAAGGCAGCCCGATTTCTGCCCGTGTAAAACCACTCTCCCCCCCCCTAGCATTACACAATGCATACAGCAGTTTCAGTTGTAACTGGAATGCCTCTTGTTATCAGTTCTATTAAGCACTCTAGTCTGTTTTCTTCCGGCACATTTACAATAGACCTGCCGCGGTGGATCAGTGGCTAAGGCGTTGCGCTGCTGGGCACGAGGTCGCAGGTTCGATTCCCGGCCGCGGCAGCCACTTTTCTGATGGAGGCAAAAAGCAAAAACGCCCGTGTGTACGAGATTTCGGTGCACGTTAAAGATCTCCAGGTGGTCAAAATTAATCCGGAGCCCTCCACTACAACGCGCCTCATCGCCAGCGTTGCGTCGGCGCGTTAAACCCTACAATCAAATCAATCAACATTTACAATAGTGATTTTCTACTATGTAGCTCATTAGTCTGTTCTATTGGAGTAGTGCATGATTAGAGGGAGGTTGGTTTAACTGTCGCTTCATTTGCAAAAATTTGTAATGCCACAAATGTGAAATTAAAACTAACTTTTTTTGTGGGTACCAACATGTGGCTTAAAATTAGCAAATAAGAGTTGCGTGATAAAGATGTTCATGGGTGCTTTCTTTCATACATTTCAGGCTTACAGGCATACGTGGGAACATGCTTCTGGGCCCCCCAGACTTCATTTCTACCTAACAGCATCCAATGACATGCTGACAAAGAGTACCCGTTGCGTTATGGTGTATTCCTGTTGTAGAACATATTGCTACCTGAAACTAAGTTTTTTGTTTTTGCTCAAGTGCAACATACTGCGTTGTCTCCTCTTGCTGCCTAAGTAAGCGAAGTGTAGAGAGTAGTTTGCAAAGCAGTGTGCTAGTGTTACTCATTGCAACGATAAGAACATGTTTTCAAACTGGCATGCCTGGCTGTACTGAGCACATTTGCTTGGCAAGCATTCTGTCTTGATTTTAAAGTGATGGCGTTTAGTAAGTGTCGTCCTTGTTTGCATTGCTGTTTTACGTGTCGCCATTGTTTGTTGTGGTTTGTGTTGTGCCTATACCGAAACGGTTTGCCATGTCTGACGTAATTCCAGCCAGATAATTAAGTGAGAGGCTAGTTTTAAGGGGGGGCACTGTTCTTAAAACAACTTCTTTTAATTTTCAAGTAAACTTTGCGAAACTTGTTAGTCTTGCTGCTTTTTTTCCCCACTGACTTTGAATATGCCATTATTTTTCTCAGTTGGTCAATTATTTCCCAAGATAATTAGAGATAATTAGCCATTTCTGGCCGAAGAATAGACGAAACAGTGTTGGCCAAAAAGCTGTAATCTTTATATTTCCCAATTATATGAACTCAGGTGAGTGTGATAATCGAGGCAGTTTTTTGATGCATCACTTGGAACTAATTTTACAGCTCATTAAACTTTGGTGGCACCAGTGTCGAGAAACCAGTTGGAGTGCCTGTTTCAAGCACCGAAGTTTAATGAGCTGCAAAATTAGTTCCAAGCGATGCATGGAAAGTCTGCTTCGATTACTGCATTCAACAGGTATCATACTATTGGAAAATATAAAGATTGGTTTTATGACCAACACCGTTCTGTCTATTGTTTGACCAAAAATGGCTAATTATCTTGGGAAGTAATAGACCAACTGAAAAAATAATGACATATTTGAAATTAGTGGGAAAAAAGTAGCAAGACTGAGAAGTTTCAGAAGGTTTATTTGAAAAATAAAAGAAGTTGTTTTAAGACCAGTGTCCCCCCTTACGTTACATCTGTACAGGCCGGGGACTGAGAATGAGCTTTTCTAGTGTAACGAGGATGCAGTAGGTGACATAGCAGTGCCCCAGCATGTTGTTTTAGTCATGTTATCTGCAATGCGTAATACCGACTGCATCCGAATTCAGAAAAGGGGCAAAGTAAATGGATGCAACTGCTCAAATATATATTCGCATTGCGCAAGGTTGAAACTAGGAAAATGCGAATATTTCAAATTTGAGGTACGAGTAAGTTCTCCTTATTCTGTTCATATTTTTCATATTTCTGTTCTGTTCCATATTTCTGTTTCATATTTATTTATTTATTTTTTTATTTACAATACCCCTAAAGGCCCTCGAATGAGGGTATTGCATAGGGGGGGGGGGGGGGGGGGGGGGGGGGGGGCTTCGAAAAACAACCAGAATACATGTACATTCAGGTGCAGCATACATAAAGGAAATAGTTTGTGTGTACTCCTAAGATTCTGCCGCCCCAAAACTCGACGTTTCGCAATTCATGTTACTTTCGGCGTCACGCAGGAATGAATGTAGGAGCACAAAATCGAATTTTATTTCTCAGTTCGTATTTATCGCGGCTCGTGTGCAAAACTTGTAGCTGGGGTGGAGTGTTCTAAACAAGCAACAATAAGCAGAACAAAAAAAAAAAGGAGAATGTTTCAAGCTCAGTTTCACATGTTTGAAGCTGTTTTTTTTTTAATACTTCAAAATTTTACCATTCAACTTCTAGTTTAAACGTAGAAAAAAAAAACAAAACAAAAAAACAAAAACAAACAAAAAAAACCCCCAGCAAGCTCTGGTGCGTGAAACATAACAGTTTGTCCAGTGTTCATATTTGGAGCACAAAATGGAGAGGACTGAAGAGAAAGGAAGACGGAACAAGCAGTTTTCCTTTTCTTTTTCTGCTTCGTCCTGTCCTGCGAAGATGAGCAGCCACCGGCGTGTTTGATTTCCGTCGTCGTTTATCCAGTGGCGTGTCTCTTGCCCTCTGCCCAGCCCTGTGGAGGCCCTCGGGACCCGCCAGTTTTCTGAGTGGTGACTTGGTGCCTGCTCCAGACGAAAGACGGTCGCTCAGTGCTCCACACAACTCCCCTGTGCTGAAAAGGTTAGTCGTGTTTGTCAGTGGACGACACTGGGTGCATGCTTTATTTATCTCTTTCGTTGCCATGCCTATTCAAATCGGTCACCGGTGGTCGATGCTTTATATTGCCAATTTCGCTACGTTGCAGTCGTTTCTCGTACACCTGATGTGCCCTGGTGGTTAGTCTATCCACTGCACTTTAAGAATCAGTTTAAATTTTCCTACTCCAGAAGCACTTAGATTTTTGACGGCGTTTTTTGCCAGCTTAGGTGCGTGTTCTTTCGCGAAAGGGGGCTTAGCTGTTGGGGTTGACAAAAAAGCATGCCACTCGTGGTTATGCTGCATTACCATGAATTTCCTTTTATCAAAAGACTCCTAGTGAGTCAAATACTACCAAATTATGTTATCAGCTTTGCAAACTGACGGCGCTGACAGATTTTAATTACCTGGAAATGACACCAGCTTTCCATTAGTGAGCTTTGGTTCGGAGAAGGGTAGGTTTACATTGTGAAAGTTTATTTCTAAAGGTTTTCCACATGTGTAGCAAGTGGACCTGGCATTTTCAGCCACTGTCCAGCAGTTTCCGCTTTGTTTTTGTGTTGCAAAATTCATATTTGGCGCTGTTACACAGTTTCCCAACTTCAGGCCGATATGCCATGACGCCTACATCGCCCGCTCTTGTTCGTCGAAAAATTCACGCCGCTTATTATTCCACTTCACCCACACCTTGCCTTTGCAATCACAGCTTCAGCTGAAAGCAAAAGATAACAGCAAGTCGTCGGATATCAGTTCAGACAAGGAGAGCACTTCCAATTAGCCATGAACATCGCCAGCTGTTCACCAGCCAGTTTCGTTTCTATACGAGGATTTTTCCAGAGGTCTAGTGTCACTTCTTAGTAGAACTGTCTATTCTGACAAAGTCTCAAACAGCCTTGATATTGTTTCTTTTCGAAATTGTTCGGTGGCGTTGCAGTGTAGGAGGCTCACAGTGCTGAACTCTCTTAATAGTGCGACAGCTGCTTGGTGAAAGCTTGCTGGTCATGATTCCAGTGCCGTGTACCTTATTCCTGCAAGCAGGGCTACCATAGTGAGTCAAAAGATGAAAAACTGTAAATGAAAGTTCTGACAGATAAGTGATGATCAGAACATCAACAAGCAACAAAACCACAGAGTTTGGTTTTCAACTGCAAGTGTATTTCTTCGCATCACTTGCTTGCCTTGAATTTTGTGCTGGCTGTCATTGACAAGGTGTTTTCACATAATGTGGGGACTAATTGGTGTCTTTAATAATGTCAAACTACCAAATTTACCAAATTTCTTCCAGAGAACCATCCAAAATTGCAAAATTTGAGAAAGAGGTTGGGCTTCACCACAAGGCGTGGGCACCATGCGTGCTAGCATTTTCTTTGATATCTGAGAAATTGTTCTGAGCAAATCATTTTTTTTTCTAGGACGAGTGTTTGAAATGTTTATCTACAAAATGTACATTCTAAATTTTTTCTACTACTGGTGGTTTGTTAGCAGAACTTGTTTTTATTTTCTTCTATTTTATTTTCTTTTATTTATTTTATAATTTTTTTCGCAACCATTATTTATGAAAGAATTATTAAAACTGGTGTCGTTGGAAGGTGCGTTGCTACTGCAATATGTGCCTAACCAATATGTTTAGCACAGAAAAAATGTCTTCTTAGACCACTAAATATCGGTCAATTTCATGTTGAATGAAAGAGTTAATCCAGTGTGCTCTACAATACCCGACATAGTGACTCTGCTGGTATAGGAAAGTGTTCAATTTCAGGCCAGTGCAAAAAAAAAAAGAAAAAAAAAATTTTCAATTTTAATCCCATTCTGAGGCTTATTTTTCTGCAAAGCTCAACCATATTGTGGCATTGCCAGGAGTTCCTGACACTTCTTTTCTTTTTCTTAAGATGAGCGTGCGAAATCTGAGAGAAGTACGAGTGCATGCAAAGACTCATTCCACTAAACTGCCGCACCAACCAATTCTCCTGCTGGTGGCAAGGGTAGTGAGGCTGTTTGTGGCTTGGAGGAGTCGCAGTTAAGGCGGCGTGGTTGTCACGGAACATGCAAAAAAGAAACGCGGAAGTGAAATTCATGCTAAGCTAGTGACTGGAGTCATTGCTAGACCTCTCCAACTACAGTAACTAGTGCTCCAATGCTTGCAACACCGGGGACAACGGAAACGATTTTCAAGCTCAGTTTCAGTTGTTTCATAAAGGCAACACCACTGTTGCCGTTCCAACATCATGTTTTTTTTTCCTTCCTGTGACTTTTTTGCATTGACTTGAGTTGGTGTGCTGTGGTGCTCCTTGGGTTGCTGAAGTTGTCACATTCTAGAGGTGGCTTCAGCCATACTGATGACATCCTATTGTTTGATGGAGGCGAAAAGCAAAAACGCCCGTGTGTACGAGATTTCGGCGCACGATAAAGATCCCCAGGTGGTCAAAATTAATCCGGAGCCCTCCACTACGGCGCGCCTCATCGCCTTCGTTGCGTCGGCGCGTTAAACCCTACAATCAATCGACATCCTATTGTTTGTAACGCTTCCCTGGTGGGGCCACCAACGGTGCAGCGTGTCCTTTTGGGCCAGCAGCTCTTTCTTGGCTTTGAGCACCAATTATCCTGCCATGTACCAAACCGTGGCAATTTTTGAGTCACCGTGGGGGGAGGAAGAATCATTTCCTGCATTGGAAGTGAGTGGTATTCACTCGAATACCACGGTACTTGCTCGCGTAACTTGCACACTTTTTTTGCACGAATTTAGGTCTTCAAAAAAGGGAGTGGGCAAATTTCGCATTTATTAAGTGCGAATGCACTTTATAAGCGACCCCAAACCATCCACCGCCGGCGTCGGCGGCGGCGGCGGCGTCCGCAGTGCTCCTCTATATTTAAAGAAGAAACAGCATCTGGCGCCAGGTTTCGATCCGAGGACTTTGCGGGCCGCAGCCCGACGCTCTACCGAATAAGCCACGACGCGACGCTGATATTGTCTGTAACGCGCCTTATATCTTTAACGCATTCAAACTACGTCGTCAGCGGCGTGCGTTGGCGACTCAGCGGCGTTATAGCGGCTTGATAACTGCGTGGTGTACACGTGATACTACAAACCCGATGGAAGAGATGGAAGAGAAGGCGGCGAGGCGGTGGGCTGCGGGGGCCGAGCGCAAGCGCCGCAAGCGGGCCGACAACCGTGCATTCGCACTTTCACATTCTCCCCCTCGGGGAAATGCGGGGGAATTTTTTTGGAAAGAAGTCCGAAATAGCATCAATGGTCCTAAAACAGATACATTTGAGAGAAAATTGAGTATGATAGCACTAGCAAACGATACTTGTTTATTTGCACAGTACGTACTTTTGACCGGTCCAGTCGGGTGGGGGTCCAGTCCAAATCGCTAGTTGAGAAGTCCGACTTCGAGTCGTAGTCACGGCCACCGTCACTGCCCTCCCAAAGCGCGTCGCCTCCGGTTCCGTGGAGGGCATTCGGCAGCTCCTCCACGGTGCTGGGGTAGGGAATGTGCCACACTGCCATGATCCACTCGCAGACCATCTCCTGTGGCAGTCTCTTCATCCTCCCAGTGGGAGTGAGCCCTTTCTCTCCAGTGGCCGTCCACTCGATGTGCATCTCATGCACGTAGTCCTTGAACAGTTTGTTTGCCGGCACATCCAAGGGCTGCAGGACAGACGTTAGGCCACCCGGGGTAACGGCCAGGTTGGTCTGTATGCCGCGCCATTTCTCCTTCACGCTCTCCACCAGCAGCGGCAGCGATGGCAGTTGCAGCAAAGCCCTGGTCTCTGGCCCCAGACAGTGTCGATCCACTCCTGCATCGGCTCCTCTTTCACCCACACGTTCACCCTCGTTCACGACCTCATCTGTCAAACATACTTCGACAGCCCTTCTTCCACGGCAGGAAACTTTCCCTGGTTCGATCCCCGAAGCGCCCCCCTTCCAGGTTTTGTGTTTTGGAGTGAACTCTCCTGCTTCCTCCATCACTGCACATGGCTCTCGTGCACGTTGAAGTGCTCTGCAGCGGCACGGTTCCTTGACAAACTGAATGGCACTGAGCTCGAATTTCGCCGTATAGTTATTGGAGCCCATCACTACTGAAGCAACAGGTGATCGACTGACGGTCAAACGTGAGCACCAAGGGAAAATTTGGTCGCAGCACGTTCGCAGGAAAAGATAGGCAAGGCGGGGGCGACACTGATGCGGGGCTGATGCGCCCTTGCATGGCTCTGATGAAGAAGGTAGTGCCTCTGACTCTGCATCTGCCTTCGTGTGTGTTGTGTGTGGGCTCTCATGGCGGAAGAGGTAGGAAAGGAGGAGGCAGGCCCGAGCAGTTCCGACTCCCCGTGGAAAGAATGAAAGAAGGGGTGTGCATGTGTCGGGGTGGGACAAGGTTGCCTGGACGTTCCTCTTCCCACCTCCACTCCATCGGTGAGGGGTGGCGAGGAGGAACATCCAGGCACACAGGAGGAAAGAAACGGAAAAAGAGCGAAAGGAACAAGCAGTCTCGCGTATCACTGCGCTCCCATGTGCCGAGGTGCCGCCCTGCTGTTCAAACCATGCTTGTTGGTGCATGCGCCCCGATGGGGTTGCCTCCGCGGGCGAGACAGAGAGCGCAAAACATGCGAGGGATACTGTTTTGTAGCGTGAGCTACAGTGGCCGAGGTTGAGCAGTTTCGCGTGGCTCCTGGAGAGCCGTGCTGCGCATGCGTGAGGAGCCGTGACGTTGCACGGCGCACAGAACATTGCTCGCTGCCCGGCGTCTCTCACACACCCCACGCGCCCAGCGTCTTCGCCGACCTCCGTCCCGCACGTGGCAGCCCGGTCCACTTGATGATCGTGCGAGGGGTGGCCGGGTGTGGAACCAATGGCGCGTGCGTCGCAGCAACGCTGGCGTGTGCCTGTGGAGAGAGAGAGAGAGAGAGAGGAAAACATCTTTATTTGCCCTTCTATAAAGGCTTCTGCGTTGCTGGGGGAAGGAGCTGCTGTTACCAGTCGCCCCCAAGAACTGCCTCGCCAGCTTAGCTCTGAGGCCATTGGTGACGCTGCGCTGGAGCCGCTTGATGAATATACATGTGTCGCCATAATGCGTATATGTAGCGTGTGTGTGTCATTGAAGCAGCAGCAGTAAGCATGATAATCAAGCTAATCCTAGACAACCAGGAAAGCTAAGAATAACCAGCTGAACCTCAGCTCACGCTACGTATATCCTGGCTATCCGAGCTGAGCCACTGCTAAATTTTTGTTTGTACACCTTGGTTAAAACTTGAGGGGGTGCAACTTATGCGAGGGTGCAGATTATGCGAATAAATACGGTATATGTAGGTTATGTGAGGGCATGGCTAAATCAGTGCCTGTGGTAAAATGCTGCTACATTTGGGGCGTAGGAAATATGCCCAGACAGCGGGATGTCATTATGATACTGAAATCGTGTGGATTCCTTCTTAAGGTTCTGCTGAGTTCCAGGAGCGTAAAGTGTGGCTCCAAGCTACTTGGGGCTCCTTGGGGCTACTTGATGTGGACAGTAGCTGTAGAAGTAGAGGTGTACGCGATAGTCTTGTGTGACCAGATAAGCCAACGACTTGGAAATTTAAAAAGTAACTCAGACAGCCACAAAGTTGAGCAAATTGTCGGAAATACTTCTTGGAAAGCAACTCGGGTTGAAAACCTTACTAGATGTTTGGGTATTTGTGAACCTGCCAGTTGTACGAAACAACACTAGAATACTCGGAAATCATGAATAGCAATAGAAATACGGGTTGGCTTTGTCACTACACATTCGCAGCCTTCTAAATGATTATGGTGGTGGTTGGAGGCTCTTTTTTCGTATTGGGACAACTGCCTTGCCGGTTTTATTCAAGTTATTTGTTCTATCCCTAACAAATTTCTTCTCCACGTGGCATGCCTTCTTGCATTGGCTTTGTTGCATTACACCTGAGCCGTGCTGGAAAGACTCTGGTGCATGAGGATATTGAGGACGTGTTTTCTTGCACGGATTGAAATAGCGATGAAAGGAATATGCAGCGAGAGCAATTCAAATTTAATGAGTTGTTTGAAATTGCACAGTTCTTACATTAGGCAAGAAAATAGGGATGGAATAGATTCCCTGAGTTCGGGCAATCTATATTTCCCTCTTATCAGTGTTACGCGTAACTGCAATATGTTGTTCAGTTTTCAGCAGTATTCAGTTATTGTTAATTAGGCTGTTGATAGAAACTTTCCTCAAAAGAAAAAAGACTGCAGGAATGGCATGTAGAAAGAAAATAAGTGCAGAGTAGCTTGAGACAAAGGAAAAGAGTTTGAGGCCATTTTTAAATGGGCTTTCTTTGTGTTGAGACGAGAGGCAGAGCAGCTGTCAGAAAGTGGAATTTTAGGAGAGACACTGTTCTTAAAACAGCTCCTTTTAATTTCCAAGTAAACTTTGTGAAACTTGTCAGTCTTGCTGCGTTTTTCCACTGATTTCAAATATTCCAAATAAGCTTTCTCATTACAGTGGCGGCTGTCCTATTGGCTGGTGCTGGTCGACTTCACGGTTTATTTCTTGCATTTCCTGTGACGATCCGCCGTCGTCGGTGCTGTGCACCAACGTCTTCTGTGCCTGACCCTGTACAAACAGTTTTTGCGTTTATTTTGTATTTTGAGTGCATGCAGAGTTTTAGTGACACAGTCAATACTTCCCTTTCAACCAGACTACTCAACAACGGATGTTTATTGCTTCACAAATGCTCTACCAGCCTGAACATGCGCTTGCAAGCAGGCAGCCATGCCTGCTTTTTTGTTGGACCAGACAAGAAGTAGACTTCTCCACATTGCAAAAACAAGAGAAGACTCCCCGGCCTGTTCTATATTGAAGGCCGCCAAAGAGAACGCCACGAGCCGCCCTCCTCTCCGGGGGAGAGTGTGCAGCTTTTGTCGTGTAGTCCGCAGTCGAGTTGAGGGAAGAATTATGTGCGATTTCTCATTGCGTGTAACGGCGGTTATAGTGAACGGATTTTTATAATTTTTGTGGGAGGAGATTGCTGGGACAATACACTTTATTCCAAAATAAATTACGAGTAGTCGGTGGTAAGTGCTGCAGGGCTTCTTAATGTGTTGGCAGTGAGGTTGCAGGAATCGTCTAACTCGGTGGCCTGCAGGTGACTGACGCGGCGGGCGGTGTCATTTGACAGCCTTGCCTCGAGATGTTCGTGGCGCTCCAACTTCAAAGTCAGAGCAGTCAGCAGTGCTCCGAATCAGAGGTCGATTCTCTGAGACTAGGGTTGCCACCTTTCCCCACAGGAAAAACCGGCCATTCGGGGTGGTGAAGGGGGGAGGGGGGGGGTGTATATAGGAGGTTGAATTTGTGCTAAAAAACAGATGTCGTGGTTTTCTTATGTTTTTTTTTTACATGCAATGCCATTTATTGTTTGTTTTCCTACAGAAAACTCCACATAACGTTTGTATGGAATGCAATTGAGATTTTGGTTGTTGCCCTGAATGTGCTGCAGTGAAAAGTAACCGCACTTGCTGACCGCGCCGGCGGCATTTTGTTGTGTTGTTCCTCACTTTGGTCCCCTTTCATCTCAAGAATCGTGCTCGGCCAGGTATTTTCTCAGTTTGCGTCCCTTTGCGCAGCTTGTCAACACAGATTTATCGTCGTAGTTACTGTATTGACACTTACAAAAGGCCAAAAGAGAAATGCCTGTGGCACGATGGCCAGAAAAACCGGCCAGTGTTGGCCAGTTTTAGGTACAGACCGGCTACTGGCTCGCTGTCAAAAAAACCAGTCGGGCCGGTCCAAAACCGGTCACATAGAAACCCTGTCTGAGACGACCAACCAAGCATGCTTCAAGTGCTGGAATTCGACCACCAGAATGTGCTGCTGGTTTCCACAGCACTCCAGAGCACACTAAAGCGATCACTGGAATACAGCATTAGTATGGAACTTGAGGAAAAGGAGTACCAAGAGTAAGAGTACTCTTACCCTACTCTTAGATTACTTTTACCCTTACCATACTCTTAGCCCACTTACTGTGTCCTTCAAGCCGTGCAAGGTAAAATTAGAGCGTGTCTTGTGTGTTCCTTGGTGTGTCTTTAAATACACCTACCACCTGCCCCTAGCATGAGTGATTCTTCAGAGAGGGCAATGAATGAAACCCCCTGTATTATTTCCGCTTTCCCCCAATCGCACGTGCAGCAGCAGCAGCAGCTACCTGAGCAACGGGCAGGCGCGCAAGCGGGGCAGCTTCCAGTGCCGCTACTGTGCGCGCTCCTTCACCTACCTGACGCCCTTCATCGCCCACGAGGAGGGCCACAACCGGGAGATGCGCTTCCGCTGCTACTTCTGCCCCGAGGCCTTCCACAGCCGGCAGCAGCTCACCGTGCACCTGCGCCGACACAAGGACGAGATCATGGCCTCCGACGACGGCGCCGACAACGCTGCCACAGGCCAGAAGCCACAGCCGCCTCTGTGACGGGCTCTTTGAAGCCGCGTTGCAAACTCACGTTCACATGTCTTTTTTTTCACTGGGACTGGGGTTAGAAGGAGCTGCTGCTCTGCTGGGGAGGGTACTCACTTTTGCTGCTGAAACGTTCTTGTGTTAGGAGGGCAAAGCAGCCCTTTGGGGCTGTCCTGTGACGGCAGGCGGGCTCTTTGAATCTGCGTTGCAAACAAACTCCCTTTCACATGACTTCCCATTACTGAGGGTGGGGTTGAACAAAGCTGCTCTGCTGTGCACTTGTGTTACACCGGGGCAAAACTGCCCTGCAGTGGCGTCCCATGACATTTCGAAACATCCATGGTTAAACGAAGCTACTCTGAATGCTTGTCGACCAGATTTAGGAAACATCCCCAAAGTGGAGTAAATTTCTCCTAAGAAAAGCTTTGCTTTATAGCTTTCTGTAAGTGTTTTGAAAGCTGTATAGTGGAGTAAGTTTCTGCGAAAGGAAGCTGTATAGCTTTCCTTTGTAGCCGTTGGGCTGCAAATCAGGTGGATGTCAAATTTTCCTTCTCCGAATACTTGTCTTACAACAGGGTACAGTAGCCCTTCAGTGGCAATTCGTGATGACATGTGTCTCGTATGACATGTTTAAACAACAACTGTGGTAAGGCACCTTGGCAGTCACTAGAACGTTTGCCGATAAACAATTTATAGATTACTTCACTTGCACCAAGTGCTTGCGGCGATGCGGTGCATAAGGAGTGGCTTATTTCACCATCTAGAAGTTCTTTCTCCGTGGCATCTGACAAAATCCCCGAGTTCACTTGCCAGGCCATTCTCACCGCGGGTAGTCCGTGGGCCAAGTTCATTTCTTCTGACTGTTGTCCTTCTTGGAGAATGCGCGTTGGCCTTGTTTCTGCTTTTTTCAACATTTCTTGAAACGTTAAATGCTGGCAGAACTTAGTCAACAAACACATCCAGTACTTGGATTATGGGGTTGCAAAGTACCTCAGTTAAAAATTACTGCTCTATGCCCATCAGATAACTTAGAAAGTTGCTCAAAAGGTTTTTGTCTATTTCCCGCTCTTGGAATTCTTCGAGCGCTGCAGTTACGTCATTATAGCGGTGTAGTGGCTTTTGGCCGGCTCTCGTTTAGTTGCAGCAATGAACACGTTTGATACCCATTTTAAAAAGAAGGCCACAAAAGCAAAGCAGAAATGGAAGGCGTATCTGCGGCAACAAGAAAATTGCCCAGTACCCCTTCGTGCTGGCGATAACTATAGCTTTCATGCCTCAGGGCACGAAGGATAGAGTGGAAGTGTTTATCGAAAGTGTTGCAGAGTCCCTTTAAGGAGAAGACACTTTTGTAAGGTGTGACTCTGAAACAAACATCAAGGATGTCATTTGGACACTGTTTTTTACCACCAGACTGCCCAAGTTTACTTGACACCATGTATAGGTTGTATTCACTGGCATGGCACGCATGTGGGCAACCCTGCGTGTGTGCTGCCATGTATGTGTCCACATACATGGCGGACACATACCATGTATGTGTCCAAAGCGTCTGTGTTGTGAGGGCGGCACTTGTGCGTGCTGTCTACGCCCGTTAAAGCACAGCACATGACAACAACAGCCATTTAATCTTACAAACTGCTCCGCCGAACGCGAAGGAATACCTCTACGCTAAATACTGCTCCGTGCAGCACCATACGATCTATTTATCGCCAGACGTGGTTGAAATCGTCGCAGGACTAGTTACAGTAAAAACTTCAGAGTCTACACATGCGTGCAAGTGCATCGTGGTGGACCAAGTCACGCGCATATGCTAGTGAAAGCCGATCTTCCTGTCAAGGTCTGTCACCTGTTCAAGGGCAACAGAATTATTGTTGCCGACAATTTCGCTGTGCGGAAGCCAACCTGAAGTGAATTGTTCACGGGCCGCTGGCGTTTCGCCAGCACTCGTGCTGACTGGGGAGTGGTGCGAGCACAGCAGGCCTTGGGGGACAGCCTCGCATTCACTAGCTGCTATGCTACCATCATATCTAAATCGGCGGATGCATGAAGCATTTCTTCAAAACCATTACTTGGTCTCTGTACTCAACCACGTGTTAGAGGGAACTTGTTTCGACATCCGTGGTTTCAGGCGACAGCACCATCAACTAACCGTTGGTCAACGTTTTTAGATACTTTTTCAGTTCCGTATCTCCCCACCGCGGCCATGGAGAGAAGGCGGCCGGCCACGACTCTCGCCACCGCGGCGCTGCGGTTGCGAGTTGCGCTAGGAGAGCGAGCGTCGTCTGCTAGCGGGGAGCGTTCCGCTCGGCGTCTCCGGTCCTCGCCGCATCTGGCGGCGTACTGCAAAAGGAATAACTGTTCTCGGACGTTGCTCATCATTTTTCTGCGGCCGTTGCAGTTCGAGATCTATTTGAAACGGGCGGTATTATGCAAGGAGGTGTGTACGTACGTCCAGGGATTTGAAGCGGTGGCTAAAATATCAAGAACGACAGCGTTTTACATGAACGTTCGCGTAGCAGTGGCTGTCAAGCGTGCGCACAAATTCTCTTGCCATGCCAATTGCGCAAATTTATTGCATCACGAATTATATTTTTTCACACGACTGTTCTAGCAGCTTCCCGTTTCGTAGACAACATAAGTGATATCGTGTTGCGCAACAACGCTCTTCAGGATTGTGTAGGCCCCGCTTTCTTTCGGGACCAGTGAAAGAGTTTGCCGACGCGGCCCCGGTTCTTCTTCGAGTGCTGCAGTTCTCCAGTTGGCTGGGAGCCGTATTGCCGCACTATTCTCGACTATCTGTGCAAAATCGGTGCATTGCTGGAGAACAGGTGCCTTGGAGAGCTCTATTGTCGCTCCTTGGGAAAGTGCTCTCCTTTTGTAATCACCTGGCTCGTGCACTCTCTTTTTCGGAGACCGCCGCCGAGTCTGCTTGCTCAACAAGTTGCTGGGAAGGTTGGGAAAGTTAACGGAAACTGCACCTTCCTTCAGTGCCCAGTGAGCCCGGCCGATCTCGACGGCTTTACGTTAATGATCGCAACATCCTAGCTCTTCGAGAAAATGAAGTCCACATACCTTGCGCGTTTTGCTTATCTCTTTGTCCGCGTGGGGAATAGCTCTTTTCTGTTGGGTGAGAAGCTATGGATCCGATGACGGCGCTAAAAAGTGACACTTCTGAGTGTTGCTTCTGTATCTGCTCGTACAACCAGTTGCGGAGCACGTTGGCTTTGCGGTAAGAGGCTCATCAAAGAAAACATAGCGTCTTGGCGGAGTCACGAAATCCTCGATGAAATTGGCACTGTTCAATAGCGTCACAAACTGAACGCACTGAAGGGGCAAGGTTCGCGCACAGGGGTCAAAAAGAAACGCAAACGAAAGGAAGAAACTTGTAGAGACACGCAACTACGCCAAAACTTTGAGGAAGAAACTTGTAGAGACAAGCAACTACGCCTAAACTTCGAGCATTCATACACGCACGCGCGTATATGCATGCTCTTCTGCAAAAGTGAACTCGGAAGAACCACACAAGTGGCAAACAATTTTGTTGTCTTCTGTTTATTGTAGCTGTTTGCTTTCAAGAATGTACACAATTACCGGATGTGTGCGCCCACCCACGCACGCACACCAAACATGTGGAGCGCTTAACTAAGTGGTTTTCGCCTTCCTGCTCCAGTCGGAAGGAAAGCATAACGTAAACCGCCTGTGAGCGCTGGGATGTAAGCGCGCAAGAAAAGCTCTGTGCGCTTGAACCTAGAACAGGCACAGAGAAGAATAATCGGCACCACATGAGAACGTCGACTTGCCGGAGAGCACGTGCAACGCCGTGCAAACGCAGCGCGCGCGAGAGAAAAAAAGATGGCAGAAAAATATAACATACCCCGCAGGAAAAAAAAAACAAAAAACTACATGGCATAACACGTTACGTAGGGTTGCTGGTCACGTGATTTTTATCGCTCTTGGATTCCTTCGCCCTCGTGCAAATGCCGGCCCTTCCGTAGCGTTCCGCTTCGGCATCTCGGGTTGTGATCTGGCTGCGTACTCGAAAAGAAATAACTGTTCTCGGAAGTTGCTCAACATTTTCTTGCCGCGCGCGCTATTCCAGTTCTCGATTTATTTGAAACGGGTCGATTATGCAAGGAGATGTACGTACGCCCAGTGATTTTTAGCGAGGGCTAAAACACTAAGAACGACTGCATTTCATATGAATTTTCGCACAGCAATAGCTGTCAAGTGCGCACGCGATTTCGCTTGAGATGGCAATGGCGCAAGTTCGTTGCAGCACGAATGATATTTCCTGATAACCATGCGCAGCAACTGCATGCTTTCTTTATGAAAGACATCCGCGTATCCTTCGTAGTTTCAAAGAAATCAAATTGTTGCGCGGGTAAAGCTAACCCAAAATCCTTGTGATTTAGATTGTATGTTTTCTAGTTATGTTGTGTTAGCATTAAGAATTTTTTTTTGTTCATTTGTCTGTTTTGTTTCAATATTTTTTTTAGCATGAGACTACATTCCGTCCTCCTTTTGTACATTTTGTAAAGGGCATAAGCATGTGCCTCATGCACGACGCATGTGCCCAGCCTCATCACAAGCATCACTGCTAAAGTGGGCTGGAAGATCCCGTACAGCCGACTGCGAGTTAAGCCAGTCGGCATTGCACCAAGCCCAGCACAATAAAGAAAACACAGCACGTTGACGGAGTCACGAAATGCTTTCACCCGCGGCCGCACTGTTCAATAGCATCCCAAACCGACTGCACTGAAAACGACAAGTTTCTCGCACAAGGGCAAATACAAACGCAAGCGGAAAGAAACTTGTAGGGCAGACACGCAACTACACCGCAGCCGCAACTTTGAGCCCGCGAACCGGCCGCGCACGCCGTAAACGCTGCCGCCGGAGCCGCCGCCGCAGCCGCCGACACAGCGCAACTCGCGACCGCAGCGCCCTCTCAGCGCCTAGGGTAAAGTCGCGCCCGCTTTGGAAGGCGCAGCTCCGAAACTGAAAAAGTATCTATAAACGTTGCCGTTGGTGCACCATACAACAACGCGTTGTATTGCTTTCGTTCGCAGCCATGGTTTCATTCTCGTTTTACACGAAGTTCTCGAGGGCAAGGCACGTGCCACCACGTAATGTGAGTGCGCTTCATAATATATCTGTCGAGACCGTGACCGAGAGTCGGGTTGAGACAGGGGCAGACGACACACGCTGTCCTTTTTTTTTTCTGCAAGATGTGGGCGCAGTGCACATGGGCAGGCATGGTGGACACAGACATGACGGTTTCCTCTGTTTCCATGTGAAGAAATTGCCCCCTGAACTTTTCAGTGAATACCATCTATATGTGCACTCTGAAATTCGAGCCTGGGGTGGAGTAATCTTGCTTTGCGTTTGTGTGTCAGCCACCATGAGGTGTAAGGCCATTTTGTGAACCCAGGTCTCCTCTAAAAATGCATTGGATGTTCGAGTAGCTTGGCTGCACAGGGAATGCACCGAATTGTTAGCTGGTGATGTGACCATTTTGATTATCTTCTGTTCCATGTTTAGCCGAGTCGCATTGTTAGGGTTCAGGCTTGGTATAAGTTATGACATTTCCGTGATGTCACCTGATGACAATACCACGACAATGTAGTGTTACACACAGTTGTAAAGTGGTGAACATTGTAGCCTAACCTGTAAACCATACATATGCATATCAATTGTTAAAGGATGTTAAGTTCAGGCTTGTGGGGTGATGCCAAGTGCCTTCTCACTGCTTGTTTATAGTTACTATGAATCTCTTGACCTTGGTGAGTATTTCTTCAGGGGATGAACTGTTCCACACAACAAACTGATTGTGGGCTTTCTTTTGCTGTGATCCTGTACTGTAGTGCTTGTGATGTTATTGTTTGGGGGGTTTCGTTCAATACATTTGAGTGTCCCTTGTTGCATTAACAGTATGACTGTATCGTACTGTAACTGAGTAGAATGAAATGAAAAAGTGTTTGTTTACAATACCAAGTGAGATGTCTCATCTTTAGGCTTTTACTTAGGACATTAGGACGTCCAAAACCCAGTGAGAATTTGTGTGGAAAGGCTTGAAAATACGTTAGCAAAAAAAATAGTGTGGTTAGCAGACACAAAGTATGAAGAAAGTATGAACTAGCTCAAAATCTTACCTTGCTGCACTTTAATAGACATGTTTGTGGTTCTCTTGAATGCATAATTGTGGATTTATTGCACCTGGTTCATAAAGTGTGCATAATGGTTAGTGACACTATGCCAGGTGTGGGCTTGTTCATCCCAAATTGAAATAACTGTGCCAGTGATGATGTCAAAAATATAATCATGCTGAAGAACTTAGAAAAACTGAAGAATGAAGATGTTTTGGAAGAACCCTGGTTCAAAGCTGAGGTGAAAATCGAGTAGTACTGGTGACTGTGAATAGACCGATATTTCAGAACCCCATAATGCTGTGAACTGGTTTAGTGCACAAACAAGAGCCCATGCCAAGTAGGCAACTACTGTTGGCCGAAAGTTGGATTGTTTTTTATTGCTCAATAGCTTCACTAAAGCTTAAGCAAAGGTCACTTATAATATAAGACATGTCGGGAGTAGCTGTGTACGTTTTTTTGTGAATTTTTATATACTGTTTTGTAAGCTAAGGTCACAAAAGATGTAATTTGTGTGCTACTGTCAGCAAATAATTGATTTTTAGCAAGCAGTTACTGTCACATAAAGCTGTGGTTTTCAAAAACTAGCGGCATTGTAACACAGGTACATTTCCAAAGTATAACATACAAGGCTGGCTGAGCTGTGGAGTGTTTTTTATGGCTCAGTAGCTTCGGAAGCAAAGGTCACTAATAAATGTAGGTTGTGTTAAAAGTTGCCATGTTTGTTGTGTGAATTTTTATGTATGTTTTGTAAGCGATATGAGGTCACACAATAGTCCCATTTATACAGCACAAAAAACATGAGGAAGGGGTACACAGACACAGCTTTGGGTCTGAAAAATTTTTCGTATTCCATTTTTTGTGCTCATTATTTGAAAATGTACCGACTTTCTAAGCAAGCTTCTGTTTTAGTATTTGTGTACTGCTATCAACGAGTAGTTGGTGATTGAACAATTACTGTGGCATCAGGCTAACAAAATTAGCGTCATTGCATTACAATAAAGACACATTTCGAATGTTCCATTGATGTTTTCTGGTATTCATTTTAAATTTCACCTATAACTTACCAGCGCAGACATGAAAAATTTGTGGAATGCTAGCCATATAGGCTTTGCATAATAAGAACGGCATACGAGCATAATGCATAAAGCTTACCTTGCAGCTTCTGCCTTATCAAATACAGTGAAAGCTCACTAATTCGAACTTAAATAATTTGAATATATGGATCATTCAAACTACATTTGGTCCAGCCAGGCTCCATATAAGTGCATGTATAAAAGAGCCCATTAATTCATGTGCGAGTAGGTTCTCCCATGGATAATTTGAACTACAGTATTTACTCGAATCTAATGCGCCCTCAATTGTAACGCGCACCTGCATTTAGCGGTCCGAAGGAAAAAAAACGCTATGACCTTGATTGTAATGCGCACTAAACTTTCATAATTTACTGCAAAATTCAACCTTTTCTCACTTGGAACAAGCAAGGTTTATTCCAAAGGTGGCATGGAATGATATGTGCCGGTTATCGCCGGCCGAGCAGCGCCATTGGGTGACACCGACGGCACGTTATCAATGTTATCACTCGTTGCTGTCCGACGACTCCTTCTCGCTATCGACGGCCCAAAACATGTCTTCAGTGCCATCCATATCATTCGAAATGCCGCATTTCTTAAGCGCCTCGTCTACCATGGTAGGCATCCTTCGCCCATCCGGCGAAGTCTTGCAGAGAAGCGCGCTTGATTCGGTTGCTAGACGTCAGTTCATGACCGTCGCCAACAAGCCACACGGTGTAGAGCGCCTGAATCCAGTCTTTGACTGGCTTGCTTAGTGAAACATCCAGTGGCTGCGGTTGTAAGGTCATGCCACCCCTAGAGAAAATGGTAGCTGGTCCTTGCTGGTTTATGGCCAGATTCCCAGTTAGGCTCTGCCGGTCCCAGCTGGTTCCAACTGGGACCAGCAGTGCCTATAGCTGGTAATTTGGCCATAAACCAGCAAGGACCAGCTGCATTTTCTCTAGGGACTGGGAAGCACAACAAGGTCGGTGTCGCAAGCGGCGAGCCTGTCCTTGATGCGCTCCTCAAGGTGGCACCTGAACGCGTCCGGAACAAGCAATGCGCGCAGGCCCAAGCTTGCGCCGGGTCGCTTCCGCCACACGTGATCGATCCAATCGGCCACCAGTCCGTCGTCGTCATATCACTTCTCATTTGCGCGCACAATCCTTTCAGGTACGGGGGAAGTGAGTGCTCGTCCGCAGTGCAGCAAAGCATTGCCGTCACTTGTTTTTTCGAGGCCAGAGGACAGCACACGAACTTGCTTGGTGCCCTTTTCCTCCATCATTGTGGCGGCGGGCATATCGAAGCGGCGTTTCATCCGCGTTGCCGATTTGCCCGAGCACGTAGTTCTTGTTGCGAAAATTCAAGATGTACCGCTGAAATGCTTCCAGTTTGTCCTCAAACACCGCGGGCAACTTCTCTGCCTGTCCGCCGGCGAAGTGAGAAGCCTTTTCTCTTCATGAAATTTATTATCCAGCACCTGCTGGTATTGAACTCCCTCCGCATTAGCCCTTGCTGCAACGCCAACGGCATCGCTCGAATCTTCAGCAGCTCTGTCGTTACGGCCAGTCTCTGAGGCGCTCGCTGCTGCAGCATGTACTCCGCCAGCGGATTTCCTATTTGGGGATATCGTACCCTCTTTGGTCCACTGAACCCTTTCCGTGTCGCCTTGCTTGCGAAAAATTTCTTTCTACTTGCGCCAGTGCCGCATGCAAGTCTCCGGAACACTGAACGCACGTGACGCGGCCCGATTTCCATCGCCTTCCGCTCCCAGGATTACTTTCTTCTTGAATGCAGTGTCGTGGTGAACCCGCCGTGTCTTCGCAATGAGAAATTCCGTGGTGGAAATAACAGAGAAACGCAAAGAAAAAAAGACTACGCAGACAGCAAAGGAAAACAAGCGCTGAGCGCCTACGGACTACTGTAGTGATTCGGTATGGAAAAGGAAAGGAAATTCACTGGGGATATTATTGAGCCCATCTGGGGGCTCACCTGCATGTAACCCAGTGCGGGGGGAGGGGGAAGGGGGGGATGGAATGCTAGAGAGTAGAAAGGGGGTGATGAAAGAGATAGTGAAGGGAGAAGGAAAGAAAGAAGAAGAAAAATTGGCCGCGTACCTGCTCCTTTCGTTGCAAATGTCGTTAAAAGACGATAGTCTTTGTAGACATTTGCCAAGGCAATGCCCCTGCTTTTTCGCTCACCTCTAATGCTGTTTCTGTTCCGTCGCGCGCATCCCAAGGTAAAGGTTTGCTCAAGGTGATTTGAATTTACCGCGTTCCGCTGCTACAGGCGGGGTTCCTCGATGCCAGCGCTGCAGTACGGCGGAGACGCGCGTGAATCGAGGCGGCCGACTTCGAGAGAGAGAGAGAGAGAGAGAGAGAGAGAGAGAGAGAGAGAGAATTTTATTTGCCCTTTAGGCTAATGCCTTCTCATTCCAGAGGGCCACTGGAATTCCTCGTTAGTTGGTCTTCCAGGGGTCTAGCCGGGAAGGCGGGGTGCCTATGGTCTTTTGGACAAAGCTTGCCAACGATGGCTGCTGCTCTAGCGTAGCCGGTTGAGTCAGCCACTCCCTGCGGATACTGCTTCTATCTACCTTGGAGCATAGCCATAACATGTGCTCTTGATTGATCGGTACGTGGCATTCATCACACTCTGGCGGAGAAGCGTTCATACAGCCTTTGTACATGTATACTTTGTCGGGTGTTAGTAGCGTTTGCGTCAGCCTTATAGTGGTTTGCTGTTGCCTGGACAATTTCTTGAGCGGAGGAGTGAATTTGCGTTTGCTGACTGCGTATTCTTTAAGCTGCAGCTTTGGCGGTGTCACGGGCTTTTGGGTTTGACCACAGTTGGCAGGTGCCCGGAGAAGCGCTTCGCGGGCGAGCAGGTTTGCTCTTTCGTTTCCTAGCTGCCGACTTCAACAACCGCGTTGCCGTGCTCCACGTGCGTCCCAAGCAGAACGTGAAGCCTAGCTAGTGGAACCTTTCTTTGCCGTTGCCGCGTGATTTCTCATATTCCGCCAGGAGGCGGCGGTTTGTGTTATTTAATTAAGCCTTAACGGTTTTTTTGTAAAGTAATGGTGACGGAAAAACTATCAATTACGAGAAGTAAACTAAATAACCGTTAAGCAAGCATATTGTAGAGATAGGTAAAGATAATTTATTGGATATATGCTCTGGCTCTGGCTCGCAGCTCTACATGGGGGAAAATGGGGGAAGTGATGAGCTGTACATGATGATGGAAATACGGAAGTGACGCGTATACACAAAAAATTACGCCCACCTCCCCTCGCGGAACCCTGGTGTGATGCGACGCTGAGGGGGGTTCAAGAGCAAGCGGAGAGCAACCATCGACCGAAAGGCCGCCGGAGAGCGGCACACCGGTTATATGCGCAGCGCGCCCGAAGGAGAGGAGACCGCGGAGAGAGAGAGTACTGCACATGCGCAGCACCGCGCGCAACGCCGCCCACCGGCGGAGTGAGAGCGCGCTGAGCCGCTCACCCGCAGATGTTGAGAGAAAGTGTTCGCTCTCACCTGAGCACGCGCCGGCGCCAGTACGTCTGCCGCGGCTATGACACAACACAATCCAACACAATCCACTTAAATCCAATCCCATCCAAATCCAAGCCAAGCCAATCCAATCGAATCCAATCCAATGCCCCTCGCGAGAGAGTGTTCGCCATCGGAGAGGAGAGGGGGTGAGCGGAGATGAGTGCGGACGACGAAGCCGACGACGACGACGGACGCATGCAGGAATTGACAGGGCCGCCGACAAGAGATGCTCTCAGCGTCGCATCTAATAATCGTGCGGCACTATGGTTGGCCTAAGATCTGGCATCCAGCCCAGTACTCTTCAAAAAAATCTATAACTGTCCTGTGTTGAAACAATCTGATCGGATATTGCAGACAAAGTTTCAGCGTACAAAACAAAATTTTCCTCTGTTAGTTCGAAAGCTCGTTTCTGTGCTGCTTTAAATGCGACGGCATCTCATTCATTCGCCTTGTCCCTCCATACGGCGTTGTCGTTTTCCGTCCACACCCCTCCCCCATTCTCCTCGCCGCGCGAGCTGCGCTCTCCGCCGCTCACCCCCTCTCCTCTCCGATAGCGAACACTCTCTCGTGAGGGGCATTGGATTGGATTCGATTGGCTTGGCTTGGATTGGATTTGGATTGGATTAAAGTGGATTGTGTTGGATTGTGTTGCGTCATAGCCGCGCAACATTGCGTCATAGCCGCGGCAGGGGGTTCACGGCACGTTTCACGCGATGGGAGAATCAACCTAACGGAAACAACAACGGAACCTCTTATGCGTCGCATCTACACAGGGGTTCCCGCGAGGGAAGGTGGGAGTAATTTTTTTCTATTGTAAGATCATAATTACTGCGTAAACCCCTATCTTTGGGTTGGCCTCATGATATGTTGGTTTATTTGGTTGTGTACGGTGAAGGTCGCGATGGGAAGGCACGAAGGAAGGCTGCATAGAGGGTCCAAGTGTGAGCCTCATTTTGGAGGATGAATCATGCAATAACATTTAAAAACCCATAGCATGCTGTCACCACGTTTGAAAATTCCAAGAACGTAAGGAACAGCATAGTTTTCATTTGGTTGCACAAAGTTTATTCTTTCTTTATATACAGAACAAGGTGAGGCAAGTTTTTATTCTACAGGTCTTGATGGAACAAAGTTCACACGTTTTCAAACTTCGTGCAATATCATATGGCACAAAAAAAGATAAGTACAACAAAAATGGAGCCAATATATCTAAAAAACACAGGCAAATTGTAACAAAGAACAAAAAGTGTATGTACACTAATAGGCCAACAGTAGTTGCCACATTCGCAAAATATTAATGTTAAAGAAATTAAATTGGAGTACACAAACTGTACACTTACACCGCGTCACCTCGCACGTTTACAATGACTTACGCGGTTTCTTGGCCCACATAATGTACGCACTGTCTAGAAAGTCAAAGCATCCCCCACCCCCTTTCTTCGTCTGTTGCGTTCCTAACACTGGGGGATACTTGAACCTTCATTAGAAATCTTCATCAGCGCGTCAACATGGTGTCATGCAACATCTATCTGATGTCAGGATTCTGTTCATGGTTGAAAAGCTTCGTTCGACGGCAGCCGTTCCCACGGGAAGAAGCAGTATTCTCGTTGCAGCTGATGCCAAAGCAGGGAACATTGTCTTCCTCTCGACCTCGCACGCAAGCCTTAATAGAGCTTGCGGCGTGGCTAGTTCCCCGGGATATCGTCTGTAAACTGAATATTCGGTTACCATGTCCTGATGTGATGTTCCGCACAGTTGAGAGACACGCCAAAAATCAGGATTTTCCTGCTTTGCATGAAAGATGTCGTGGAATAATTCCAACTCTTGAAACTGGCCGCAAAACCTTGCACGCATGTTCTCCGGCCAGGATTTTAGTCTGGTAACTTGATCCAATTTTTAGAAGATCCGCGTCGCTGATGGTTTCGTCATCATCCATTCTGAGTTGGCTTTCTTGAATTTCTTCGACAAGATTCTGAGCCTCCATCCTTACATCTTCTACACGGATTTCTTCAAGGGATGACATTACTGGACGCACCAATTTCATGGCCTCACTTAGGTTACCTTTCGATGATTGCAAGCACTTGCTCAGACGAGCAAGAGGCCCTAGAAGTAGAGACAATAGGACCAATATGAAAACGGTGGACTTTTTTCGGAACAAGAGAAGGAGTTCCCCGGCGTCAGAAGAATAGTCTCCGGCGTCCGTGTATACGGGCTGTAATGCTCTACAAATAGAAGGGTGTGCTCAACTACTACTTTCACACTACCCTCATAAGAAAGCCATCGTGTTTCTCCAGGCTGAACAAGCTTATGGGACAACCCTTCCATGGCTAGTTGAGCGTTCTGCAAAATCGTCAGTCGCTTGTGGCTTCCCCTAAAGGTACTGTACAATTTATTCAGCGCACTTAGTACTCTTTCTATAGGGGGCGTCTGCCTGCAACTACGCACGAGAGCAAGCTGGAGGAGGTGGCTTCGGCAGTGCACGAAAAGCAAATTAGGTGCATATTCTTTGAGTCGCGCTCGCACGCCGCTCACGTTTCGGCTGAAATTTGCACCCCCATCAAAAGAGAAGCGGAGATGTTTTCTGGCTTCAAGCCGACTTTTCTTAACTCGCCAATAAGCGTATTTGTTATGTCTTCAGCTTTCATCGTCTCAAGGGATACGCTGAAATAAATGTCTCTTCCACTTGGAAACTTTCGTGACAAGCTTTCGTGTCGAATGAAAAAGCTGAGAACCGCACGCCCGTTCACGTCCGTGCCTTCATACGCACATGCAGAGTACGGCTGATCTTCGCTGAGTTTGCTTGCGGTGTGCGCTGATACGGCTTCCCCGAAGGCACCCAGAAATCCTGAATTGAAGATGATGACAGGAAATGGGTGTTCTGGGGCTTTGTAGCCAATGTTCTTAAGAAATCACCAGATCCACCCACAGATGCCGCTGTTGCGACCAAGTCAGGCCAGTTAGAAGTCGTGTGTGGAATTTCCGATTTGAAGAGATAGTAGGCGAGCTTCATAAGGTTCTTTGTACAGCCAGTATTCTTTCTGCTCGGCTTGTCTTTGTGACTGGGTTATTAGCATCGATTCTACAGTGTCTCCCGATAGGCACTGCGATGCTTCAAGAGCCGTTTTGTGCTGGTTGCTGTTTGCATGTTTGGAAGCCTTGTCGCCTAGATTTTTTGAAGACGCCAGCTAAATCAGCTCGGTCACCCATGGGCCTTTCTTGAATGTCACGCTACATTCCTTGCACTTGTACCCCTCTGTAGTCCGCTCAATCCAGGGAAATTTACTGTAGGTAGAGCATTTTGGTGGGTCTTCCTTACCGCGTCCGGAGAGCTTGTAGTCTGATGACTTCTCTTGGAGCTCCAAATCAGAATTATGACATGTGCTCGTGCCTCGTGTATATGTTGGCGTTGTGCTTTCATCTTTTCTGTCAGGTGAACCGTCTTTGGGTGTGCGTGCTGTGCACGCTGATGGTCCGGTTGCAGTCAGTGCTGGCTGATCATCCTGTTAAAGGAGCCATGCAGAGAAAATACAAGTTCGTGTAATTTGAAAGAACTAGGATTCAGTATCTCACTCAGCTCCATTACAGCCCCAAAAGGTATTTTTTAAACGAAAAAAAAAGCAAGAAGTATTTAAAAACTTTCAAATTTTGCGCCACCGTGACGTTTATGAACAAGAATGACGTCATACGGGCCAACAATAAAACATAATTTTCAGTGCGTTAACTACACGTTAGCATTCAAGTGATGCGGTCAAATGGAGCTAGAGGCCCCATTACCCATTACAGACGTCCAGTCATGTGTCGTCGCGACAGGTCAGTTCAGTTAGGCGGCCGCCAATCGCACAAACAAGGTTCCGTGACGTCAGAAAATTTGCGGGAAATTGGCTAGGGGGTCGCGACTGCTTCACACGTTTTCTTTAATATCTCCGTTGTTTGTTCGAAGATTGCGATGATATTGGTATCATTGTTATCGGGGCTAAGCAGTCTTTCTAATAAACCCAACTTGTGTTTTGTCTTCATGGCTCCTTTAAGCGGTAATAATGTCTCATTAGGCTATATCAGTGTATGTGCTCGGCGTCATTAGCAGCAGAAATAAAAACACGGCTCTGATATTATTCACATAACACTATTTCCGTCAGCGAAACGGGTTTCAATCTTTTGATGCTATAGAGGAAACCTTACAGGAGATCGTTCACTCTTGTTTATAAAAGTTGATTCGGTAACAATGCCAGTAACGATCAGTTCCTCCCTTGAATGTGTATGAATTTCTATAATATACTTATCAATCGATGTATTCGTGACAATAAGAACTGGCACCGACCAAGAATGTTTAAAATAAAAAAAATACGTTTCGGCTCCCATACGCGTGCCTTGTTCAACCCGTACGGGAGCCGAAACGTATTTTTTTATTTTTGGATTTTAAACATTCTTGGTCGGTCTCAGTTTTTATTGTTATGTGTTTTCCTGACCAGACGGGTTACCGTCCAACCCTCGATTTCTTCGATGTATTCATTGGTGTCATCTAGTGTCTTCCCAATATGAGTAGTTCATTTTCTTTCGAATTTATTCGAGATCCGTATGAAATATGTACACGTTTCTCCATCTCTATTCTGATCATATCTGGAGACACTATTTCTCTAGTATAAACTGGTTTCTCTAGTATAAAGTGAACCCATGCGTTTCTTCTTTAAATATTTCTTTATTTTTCACTATCTCAAATTATTGCTAATGATCTCTCGGGCGAGGATGGCAGCCGCGGCACGCGGCCTACCGGAATAGGATGGCCGCCCACAGCTCCTAACTCTTTTTCTCCCCTACCCCGTCCCTGTTGTTTCAATAAACGTTTTCTCTCTCTCTCTCTCCTACGCGTCACGCATCGAGCATCGCCAACATTATAGACTTATGTTAATCGACCAGATTTAGGGGAATTTAGGGTATTCGCCGCGAGCTCGACATGTAGGTGGCGACAGCGTCGCGCTGCTAGTGTGGATGCTCCGCTGAGCGGCCCGTAAGAATGCACACTGTGGGCGCGCTTCGTGCCTTTTTCCCGCCGTATGTGCGCACGAAAGGTGCAAACAAGAGTGATATGCTGTAGTTCGGTTCCTCAACGTTCAATGTATAGCATGGAAGCGGCAGTCAGTTTTCATTATTACGCCAAAAAACGCGACGACTCATCGGGAATCTCAGAATGGCCGTAATTGTGACTGTGGCTCGCAGCAAGCTCCATCTTTCCAGACTATGGCTTTGAGCCTTCAATAAAAGCATAAATAGAAACAAATCAGGAAGCCTCGATCTCTGAAATTCAGTTTACAACGGCAATCTCAATCGCTTTCACTGGTAGCATGACGCATTCTTGCATTTGTGGGATGCTCTGAAATGGTAACACTACTTAACTGCCCCGAAATTCCTTCTAAGAGCTTACGATATTTTTTGTGTGTTCAAAAGGCAACATAAAATTACTGAATTTTGATCAGCGCAGAGATATAAATGTAACCGCTCTAACGGGTCTTTTAAATGAAATTTTAGCGACTCTGAAGGAATTCGGTTTCATGAATAACGGTTTCGGATCACCTATTTACGGCTTTCGTCGCAAGTGAACTTGCGAATTGAATTCTCAACGCACGCAGTACGATCAACATCTCATGTTTAGCTAGGTTTTCGTAAAGTGACAAGCAGGCTTACAGTGTGCAAACCAAGCTTCTGGGACCTCACAGTGAGCACAAATTTTCTGTGACGGCTGCTCTGTTGACGATTTGCGTTGCTTTTAAAATCTTGCAGGTGCCTGCAACAGCGAGATGTGTTTGCATTCTTGCGTATAAGGTATAAAGATGGCAGTAAATGAAGTTGCGCTGTTGCAGATGTAGTAAAACATTTCCTTTTTATTTCTCGTTGCGAATCAGCGCAACGGGTTCCCAGTAACTACTTTGTTTTGTAAACTGAATATCGCCTTTGTCTTGGCATTTAATTCTTGAGGATTGGTTAAAAAATGAAATTCTGTGCATTTAGTTTTTTTTCGGGAAGACGGGGGGAGAGGGGGGGGGGGTCATGCCAACGTTGCAAGAGCAGCGAGAAGAGAACGCATGTAACGCGAAAAGCAAACTATGGTTATCAGTATTACTTACAGTCGAAACTACACTAGGCGTCGTGTTCTGTAGCGGTGAAAAGCAGTACGTATTTTTAAAACTGATTAACCCCCCTATGGTCCGGGATTGTCCAGGAATTGTGGCTCGCCTTTTCAAAATTGTATTGAAAGCAAGCATTGCGGGGAAAAAAAAACAGCGAGTCATGGCACACACCCCTCACACATGTGGGCAACAACGTGCATTATATTAGGCGTTTTCTCCTCTTCCTTTAAACTTAGGTCCACCTTAAGAGGTTAAGACGTGACCAAATTAGGCATTTGGTTATGCTGAGTGAGACACGTTTCTGGACAAGGTGATTCATGTCGGATTTGAAAATGATATATATGAACATGACACACGGAATGCCATATGACAGACGCAAACTCACAACTGCTTAATTTTACCGAAGAATCCCCCTAAATACTCTTGCGCATCCATAGAAACGTATTTTAAATAATACGTAAAATTAGCAACTCGATACAGTTGAATAAATGTTTATTCCTCCTCCTCAGTAAAAGCTACGACTGTCAAAAAATGGTATTTATTTTAGAAAAGGTACGGGAAGGACACGATCACACATGCGCTTGCGGGTGTAAAATACGTGTCCGCTAATGTATGGGCGAAAGCGCACGGGTCGTGTGCAGTGTAAATGTTTTTGTTTGTTTCTTCTTTCTATAAGGACACAGCGAAATTTTACAAGGGTGTGGAATTTGCCCGCGTATGCACAGGTCTTGTCACTTCTTACTTTTATCCTTTAAATAATCACCGCGCCACCTTCAAAAAGCACCCTTCGACGTTCCCGAAACGGCAGACGACTGCACTCAGCAAATAAGATAAGTGCAATGTGTGGAAGCAATGTTTATAACACGTTTCACACTCAAGCGGTGACCACGGCGAAAATGTTTCGTGGAATTAAACCAGCGCATTAACCCGCAACGGCCGCTGATTATTGCGTTTCTAGAGGAAATGCGCAAGCAGAGGTAACTATGTCATTGCTTACTGCCAAACGAGCGCACATATTGGTTGTTTTGTCGTGTGCAGCACGCGTCTTGCGCCGCACGCAACGTGAAAAAGCAGACGACGCGAGAGCGCCATCCACGCTAGGACCGGTTCGTCCCGCCGCCGCCAGGGGCCGACTGTGTTCGCGCTCGGGGCGAATACACTTAACACTAACCAATAATCCCGATATTTCCGGTTCATTTAACAAAAGACTACCATCGCTCTCGAAAATGGACGTTGAGTTTTTATAAACTCCCTGTTGTGTTTCCATAGAGTTAATAAAATGGCAGTTAAAGCTCAAGGTTTATCGACTGTGGTTGTCATGAACTCAATAAACTCTTTATTGCGAAAACACAAGCACTCAATTTATTGGACCCCGTATTGAGTTTCTATAGAGCGTGCAAGGCTCTAACATATTGATTGCGGTCGTGAGAAAGCCTATAAACATTTTCTTATGGAATCAAACAAATAGGGCTGGGAGTCGGTTAAAAAAAAATTAAACCGGTTATTCGGCACACTTTAATAAGATAATTCATTCCTTATTCAAATGAGTTGGTTAAAAAAGAAAAGATAAAATACTTTACTAATAATCATAGCAATGATGAAAAATAACAGATACGCTTTTCGACCTGGTCGCACTGACAGTCCCGATTAGGTGAGCGCCATTATTATGGCGTTGATAAGGGTGGTACGCTCATCACAGCGTTTGTCCGTCGCACTATTTCTGTAATTAGGAACAGCGACACTCGCCGTAATTGCATGGGTGTCGATTAATCGTGGTTTATACGGGGTGATTTCAGATAAGATGGACAAAGGGTGGCTTGAAATTTGCTTAAAATGAACAAATGAACAAATATTCTATGTTCACCGTTCCGCAAAATTGATGTACAATCACGCTGACCGTCTGTCTTCTCACAGTGCACGAGTGGGCCCTAAGGTTTGCGTGTTACAATTCGCTGAGCGCTAAAGCACGAAACGCTTGAATTATTCTTTGCTTGTCTCTAGATTAAGAACCAGAATGTTTTGTCCAGTCAACCGAAGTGTAAATACAACAAAAGCAATGTGGCACATTGTAACCCTGGTAGCACAGAATGTTGCCCGAACATTTCTGCAACGTTTCCCCTTAACGCTGCCAAAACGTGGCTATGTCCGCTTTTTTTAACGTTAGTGCAATGTTTCCCAGAAACGTTGCGTCAACATGATATTAGCATTGCTCCAACATGGGGCAATGTTTGAAGGGTGTTGTTCTAACGTTTGGATAACGTTGTTTCTGACGTTCGCCAACGTTGCTCCACTCTTGGAGCAACCTTCAAGCCACGTGCGGGACACATTTGAACAACATTGATAAGACGTTTTCTGGTGATCGTTGCAGAAACTTTTCACCTACATTTTCGCAACGTGCATACCACATTTAAGCATATCCCTGTATCATTCAGACGTTGTGATAACATTGCTACAATATTGCAGAAACTTTAGATTTACACTTTTAACATACAAAGAACGTTTCTTCAACGTTCAAGCAATGTTTTTATGAAGTTGCAATAACACTGCTACAATTTTGCGGTAACTTTCCAGCTATATTTTTCCAACGTGCGGGTAACATTTAGAAAACGTCGCTTTAATGTTCAAGCGATGCTTCCTACAACGTTACCGCGACTTTACAGATACGTTTTTTCACCACGAGGGCCACATCAGCGCACTGTTGATATGACTTTCAAGCAATATTTCTCTTACAAAGCAATAATATTGTTAACAGGTAACTTACAGTTACATGAATCTAATATACATGCAACAATAACTAGATGAAAATAATAGAAGTTAACTTTTTCCTAGAGAGACGATTGTTGACTGCATGATAAGCGAGCGGTTCAAACCTCGTCCGCATAAACTCCTGAAAGGTATAAACCGGCATTTTAGACCTGTATATTCATACATTTGATCCCTACAAGGCAGTCCGGCAAAATAACAAACTAAGAAATGGCAGAATTTTAAAGCAAGGAACATGCAGCTAGCGTAAATAACAACACTGAGACTCTTTAAAATGAAAGGACATGTGCTTTTTATTTTACCATTAACAATCGAGCCGAATACGCATTCTGTTAAAGCCTTGAATTTCGCAAGTACGCTGTTTCAGACTATGTCTTCGTTTTCCTCCTCCGGGGCTCGCTTGTTCTTCTGCGCCTTGACGAGTCAATTTGATGACATACTTGATAGCCATGAACCCAGTAACACGTAGGGTTGTTACTGCGACGCTTAATTCTGCGAAATGAACGAAAGTTGTAGTTTATAGGAGAAGTTGCAAAGTTGTTACAGCATAGACAATGTCTCACCTCTCAGAACACCAGCACTTTTGGTATACAATATGGCCTCATTGATTTTCTTGTACTGGCAGTTCAATTGAGATTTGACAGCCATTCCTGGGAAACAAACAAAAGGGCATTGCTGTAACACATAGGGTGCTGAAAAGCTCACCTGCACTTTAGATGACGTTTGCTGCCAGGTGAGCTAGCTTATTCCCATGTCAATTTTGTGGTGCTGGTAAATCTTAAGGCATTTCTGAAAACAAAACAGAGTCAGAAGGGGTGCAGAAAACTGAAGTGAAGCAAATTTTAGCTAATGGAGAAAACCTTACCCAAAGGAAGGAATACAGCAAAACAGGCCGCTTCACTTTCCATTTTTTCTTGCTTGTTTAACTTTTTCTAATGCCTGGGTGGACACGCACATCGCATGAGTGGGTTTAGCTCAAGCATCCCTGGAAAACAGAAAAGGATATAAATACTTAATTATATAAAATACCTTACACAAATTTCTTTACAGGTCAATTCAGTAATTAACTGAAAAGTCATCAGACAGCGTGCAAGAGAATTTTCAATGAACAAGAGAAGCCCGCAATGAACAAAAATGAGAAAATAGGCAATTGTCAAGAATGGAAACATTACACAACTAGACAAAATTACGTACAACGGCGTATTTTCTTGGTTGCCTTATTTTACCTTTTGCTCTCGAAAAATGTGCTTCAAACTGGCCTTGAGCTGCTTTTTTTTTGCGTATGCCATTTTCTTTATAATTATAAGCATCCGACGTAGACCAGCTTTTCACACCGAAAGTTTGTGAATGCTACAAAGACGCCAGGCGTTGTTTTACATCGTAAGGCAGTTAGCATAACCAGATTATAACATATGGCTTAACTGCAACGCTAATTGTGTTCTGGAACAGCATGCCGCTGAAACTCGCGTGAAATTAAACATAACAAAGTTAAATTTATAAGTTATATTTTTCGCGCGCGACAGCAGCTGTGGCGAGAAGCAAATTAAAAGCCAATCGTACGTATCAAGGTTCTTGCAGAACCTACACTCGATTTCAGCATCGTACTTCTGAGCGTCCACCTGATTTAAGCGCTCAATACATGTTCCACGTTTTACAACCGTACGCATTCGCAAAAGCAAGAAGGATGCTTAGAAGCTAGACGGGAGGGCAGTCTTGTTCCCGCTCTTTTACGAAGTAAACTGCGTTCGAAAGAACGAGGCGAGCTCAGAAAATCGAGCGCTTACCTTCACTGGTCGGTTGCTATGAACTTTCCGGCCCACTAATATTCGCCGTAACATGCGGCCACACAACAAAATTTCGTACAATGTTCCTTCTCCATTCCGTTTGATTCTCAGGATGGCGGCTCGTTTCTGCAAAAGCGCGCGCTTTTCGTTCACTTTCCCCAACCTAACGCACCAGCCACGGCTGTCAGGCGCAGAGAGAGAGGAACAGGAGGGGTCCGCTCTGCAAGGAACGCGCGCACGTGTGCGCGTGTGAGAGGAGGGTAGGACGTTGGCAAAGGACGTGCGTTTTTCTTTAAGTGCGAATGCACTTTATAAGCGACCCCAAACCATCCACCGCCGGCGGCGGCGGCGGCGGCGTCGGCGTCCGCAGTGCTCCTCTATATTTAAAAAAGAAACAGCATCCGGCGCCAGGTTTCGATCCGAGGACTTTGCGGCCGCAGCGCGACGCTCTACCGACCAAGCCACGGACGCGACGCTGATATCAGTGTTAGTGACGCGCCTTATATCTTTAACGCATTCAAACTACGTCGTCAGCGGCGTGCGTTGGCGACTCAGCGGCGTTATAGCGGCTTGATAACTGCGTGGTGTACACGTGATACTACAAACCCGATGGAAGAGATGGAAGAGAAGGCGGCGAGGCGGTGGGCTGCGGGGGCCGAGCGCAAGCGCCGCAAGCGGGCCGACAACCGTGCATTCGCACTTTCACATTCTCCCCCTCGGGGAAATGCGGGGGAATTTTTTTCGGCCCTCCCCAAATTCGCGCCGCGGCTGCTAAAACTTCCTTTGCGACACACTCTAGAAGGGACGGGGCGACGACGAAAACAAAAAAATAAGGCATGCAGGGAGAAAGGAACGCGCGAGACGTCGTGCCTCTCCCAGCACCACGCCTTTTTCTGAGAACGCCTGGCGCCCTGTATTTCGTTTCGCGCCAAGCAGAACGCGACAAGTGTTCGACGCATTGGAGCCTCTTACGAATAAAAATTACAACAGGAAAATCTGAAGATAGTGTGTGCAATGCTATTGGAAAGGAACAAAAGCAAAAATGGGAAGTTAGTTTTCAGGTTACTTGGAATTCAGGTTCGTTTGTATAATGAGAAAATACCCTTGAAATATGCCAATGAGTTTTCGTACAGGCAGTATCGGCTGGAAAATGGGTGTCAGGGTTAGGTCTTTGTTTTGTTTTATTGTTACAATATGCATGATGGTGCTCTACTTTGGCGCTCGAGGTAGGTGAAATGTCTATGGGGAAGTTGAAATATAAGACATGCCCACTTCATGTTGTTTATTTCAAACAAGGGTGCAAGGTGTGGACTAGTCGGAACGTTCGCTGATCAGAGGGAAGTGACTATATTTCACACGAAGGGGGCAATTTAAAGAACATGAACTTTGGGTTTGAATCCGTCTCATGAATCAAGTGTAATTGCTGCGGCAATTGGAAGGAAAACACATACGATTGTAATTAGCTGGCGACATGTATGGCTTGCACTCCCCAGTATGATGCACAAAAGTTTTTATAGCTTGCATATAAAATTTCCCCAGTAAATTATTTTTTTCAAACAATTATGAGGACCCAGCAACAAGGAAATGTTTGAGCCTTCTATCTAGATTATTTTTGTCTGATGATATACAGGCGGCGCCATAAAAACAATCCGGCCATACAAGCTTTAAAGGGGCCCTAAATAGGCTGCTTCCAAAGGTCGCCATTTCAATCGCGCAATCGCTAGAATGCCCCTTCATGACAACGTATACCACATATTACACCTAACCAATAAAAACATGAAGTAAAAATTTGGTGTCAGTACTCCTTTAAGAAAGAACGTTAACAGTGCTAGACGCTTGTGAAAACTTAGCAAAATAATAATAATAATACTTTATTAGCATACATATTCTGGGAGACCCGAGCCTGCAAGGGCCAAATGGAACTGGAAGTTTCCCTTGTCGATTCATGATTGCTTTTTTATAATACAGCCGTAATCTACTGCCTAAGAAAAACGCGCAATGTTTCAACAATAGGAAAGGAAAGTTGGGAAGTCATTTCTGGGTGCTGTTTTCAGGCAGTTATGAATAAAGCTAGGAGTATCTGCGCGAAGCTCTTAAAGATACGACCAACACATAGAATGAAAAGCACGGCGTATACCCGATCAGTTTGTCTTTCCATATGGTGCACGTTCCCCAAAAGAACACATCTTCATTGTAAAGAGGCCGCGTTAAATTTCGGTATGTACATGGTGAAGTGAGCGGCAATATAGGAAATAGGAAGCCAAGTCGGAGTACAGTAAACTCGATACTATTTGACGATGGCATAAAAAGTTATTTTCTTGTTGTAATTTCAGTTTATTTATTTATTCGGCAAATAATGAGTGCGAAATAACAGAAGGCAATGAAACCCAAGTTCTGATTCGTGCCTCACGCATGCACTGACGTCGGAACATGCTGCATGCGCCGTCCATTTCATGCGCGCGCTGGGTTAATTAGCAGGCGCTGTATTCGGCCAGTTTCCTGGATATATGCGGCATACACATGGATAAAAACGCACCCGACCGGCATTTGTAAAAGACTCACGAAAACAGCCCGATAGCTGGCCATACGTGACAACGCACATTCGAGGGTGAATGCTGCGCGCGGCTTTATCGGTGCGCAGCAGCTGTGTTTTGCTCCTTAAAGGGGCACTGACACAAAATTTTGAAGGCGAGATAACTTTGTAGATAGATTGGTGGGAACACATATACATCATCTGCAAAATATCAGCGGCGAATACAGCCTAGAACATATTTAAAATCAATTTTAAAGTGTGCGAAACGCAACCGAGCAGCCAGCAAAGGACCACGCGCAATCGACATCCCGAGGTTATTGTGTAAATAAACAACATCTAAATACGTCACGAGTTTGTGTTTGCCGCTTCCGCACTGCCGGCGTTTTTCGCCGGCTCGCCGCTCCAATCGGAGGGCCGGAGGGCGGAGCTTCTGCTCTCGAGAACGAACGACCCGATCGTTGGCGGCGGAGGCGCCGTGATTTCGTCAGCTAATCGGGCAGCTGGCCGCGACCAAAGTTCTACAGCGATTCCATGGGCACTCTATTTCTATTACTGTTTATTACCATTGGATGCGAAAACGCGCCGGAGGCACGAAAAGCCCACTGAGCTAGCCGCACGGTCGCTGTGCAGGCGGCGGCAAAGGCTGCGAAGTAGCCCAGGCCGGCGCAGGTTGCTCGAGTGATAGCTTGTTACCGCTGCACGAAATTGTCCCCAAGTCCCGACCATGGTGGCTTACATGAGAAAGGAGATAATGATGCGATGGCGGGTTGCATTAAAAATTGTCATCTGCACTGCTTACGAGAGCGGCACTCGAATATCCGCCGCAGTGCTAAGCCGAACACATCTGTAGGCGGACCTGTAGGCAGACCGGCCGGCTGCTCCCTGCGCGCGCGCGCGTCTTGCCACCCACCGTCTCGAGCGTTGAGCGTCGTTCTTTAGCCGCGGTAGCATTTGCACTCGCAGCGCCTGCGTCACATCTACGGTCGCTTTTTAATTAAGCGCCTCACGAGATCAGTACGTGGGGGCATTCGCAGAAACTGCCGTCGATGCGGATTTGACAGTGCTACGGCGGCTCTGCTCTGTGATATCCCTCCGACGGTCACGTGGTCAGCTTTGTTCACACAAAATCCACAAAATCCATCGTTTCGCGGCACTCGCTGAAACCGAAACTGCGACTGGCCGCATTGAAAATGCCTCTAATTAAACAACCGTCGCACGCTGAAGCAAATGAGGTTTCTACAGGTTATAAGTAGGTCACTAGCTACTTATCGCAACAAAAAAAACAAGATGCAAATTTTTTGTGTCAGTGCCCCTTTAAGTTTAATGATGTGTTAAAATCGCACTAAAATATATTATTTGATTGATTATGACGTTTCACACGCCGACGCTACACAGGCGATGAGGCGCGGCGTAGTAGAGGGCTCCGGATTAATTTTGACCACCGGGGGATCTATTTAACGTGCGCCGAAATTTCGAACACACAGGCATTTTCGCTTCTCGCCTCCACACACACACACACACAAAAAGCGGCTGCCGCGGCCTGCCGCGGCCTGGAATCGAACCCGCGTCCTTGGGCTCAGAAGCACAACAGCCACCGGGGTGGGTTCCTAAAATAACTAAATCACACCATAAGATGAGACAATCGGTATACCAATTGTATGAGCGACACGGCCTGCACGGGCTGGTAGGAACCGTTGACAGATTTTTAAGAGCGCATTCGCAAAATGGTGAAGTTGGTTTCGTACATCAGTGAAATTGTGCTTAAAACACGCTATTATTCGGGTGACATTTGCACAGATCTAGAGGATGACACTTACACGGATCTGATTTACGCCGGATGTAGCGATTTTTTCAGAGCGTGACTGTCGCGCCTATGGCACAGCGACGCTTCATCGCACACGTTCATAAATTTCACGGGCGCACACGTTCATAAATTTCACGGGAACTGGATTGCACGGAAACGCGTCGATATCCAACAAAAGCGACCGCTTACGGTTATTTAAGTCCAGTCTGTCCTCAAGAAATTCATATGTGCCAGATGCACGCCGCCAAGAAATTTTTCGTGTATACACGTCGTACGCGTTACCAAATTTAGGAAAAGTGATTGAAAAAATAAGCGGAAGAGTATAGAAATAAGGTGCCTGGATCGGTGTTGAGTCATATCTTCAAATCATTGTGGGCAGCTCACCGTAAAAAAGTACACATTTGTTCAGCAACTCCATAAGAAAAGTGCGACTAGCACGACGAGTAAAGAATTCATGATTGCTTTTGAAAGTGATTGTTTTTGAGCGACATTACTAAGGCTGAAGTGCAAATGGGACATGTAAATGGAGCAGGGGTAAGTAACAAGTAGGGCGCGAAGGGGAATTCAAACTTCTCATCATTGTTTATTGCTAAAAACAAATAATGCGCTGCAAGGATTGGCTTAAACTGAGCAATTGGTATTCCGTAAAAATAAGAGGAAACAGGTAGAATACGGACATTCATATTTGTAGGACGTAATTTATACGATGGTTAAAATAATTACGCCTGCGTGGCTAACAGAGGTTCGATTTCTTCCACGTGGATAAAATCTCCGCGGGCCCGACACAAAGAAATGCCGCGCCAACACGATCATTGCGGATGACGCGAGCTCATGCACGACACCGATTACGAGGCTATAGAAAGAGTATTGGCTATGATCGGGAATCGGCCTGCCTGACCTGTTAAAATTCTGTTAGTCAACATAAACGAAGCCTGTTTGTGTATCTTTTTAGTTATACAGAATGATACAGCAATAAATGAGCGTTTTTGCAAGTTTCAAGTTCGTGGAAAAAAAAAATCTTTTCTTCGCGCTCAATCTTCAATCGAAGGTCCAGTATTTGTGGTATATTTTAATTAACACCAAGAACGGCGATGAGATTTACACTCTTACTAAAAACATGAAATAGAAACGAATTTCTATTATGGGACAGCCGGCGGCCATCTTGAAAAAATGACCGTCTTAGAACGGCGCAGCATATGGCTTTAACGAAACGCACGATGCGCGAAATGGCGGTATTATTTTATTCTAGGCTTTCTCCACTCTAAAGTAATATTGTGCGATCATCCAACAAATGAGAGACTAAAACAAAAGGATCTGCCGCCGAGTTTGGTTGCGCCATCCATCGAACCGGCACCACGCGTTTCTTTCGTTTGAGAAACGTTCAAACGTTCGCGGGTTCTTTTAGATTTCATGGGGGAATCTACACGCTCAGTGTGACATTCCTACACATGCATTTCTGTAGTTTTTCGAGAGAGAGAGAGAGAGAGAGAGAGAGAGAGAGAGAGAGAGAGAGAGAGAGAGAGAGAGAGAGAGAGAGAGAGAGAGAGAATCCACTTTATTGGGAACTGTGGTTTTAGGGTGGCGGCATAGGTCCGCCGCGACGTTGAGGGTCCGTTCGGTGACCAGTTTTTCGAGAGCTCTGTCTCTAAATGATCACACAACGATGTAGGGTGCCCTGCTGTCTGCCTCTGAATAACTTCAAATCTGGTACAGGTACCACCCTTTGTTCCGTTATATTCTCCGGTCTGGGGTGCTGCCTTGTCCTGTGGTATATCATCAGCGGATATCAGAGAGGCTACACCAGATAGGCGATGCCTAGAAGATGGCATCCGTTCACGAGAACAAGTTTGGCCCCTTTGGTGTAGCATGCGGCGAAAACCTCCCGTACAGAGACCCTCGTCCTGCAGTGGACAGGCTGACGATGGGGATTTCGTTAATGTGCGTGCATCGTGCGTGCGTGTATATGTAAGCGCCGTATTATACGCAGCTAAAGTGCAGGAGGCGATGGTACAGTGAACTGTGGCTAAGGCGTCCGTTGTGCATACCCTTTTGAACTTTGTAGGTGACGTAATCGCTCCAAAACATATATGTTAGTGTGGTGTTTCACATAATAAATAAATGAAGCTGCTATACATTCAACATTCCTCAATATTGCGGCAACCTAGATAAACATGTACACAGGCAATGTTAGTTGTGTTTTTTTTCGTGAACATTGCTAAATATGTAAAAACCATAATCCCGAAATTAACGTATCCTGACGCACATGTACTACATCGACAACATTTAATTTTGCTGTATGGGATCATTTGAATTTTTAGGCAGCTTACGTAACTCCCCATACGATCGTTTAACATATGACATTTGCCAACATTTGGCAACATTGCTGCAACGCGAAAAAAGCGTCCAAAGGGCAACGTTGCCCATGCATTGTTTTTAAACATTGCATGAATGTACCCGACGTTGGCCCACATTTGGCAACATTGCTGCAACGCAAGAAAACGTGCATGTGGGAAACATTGCCTATGCGCTGTTTGTAGACGTTGCGTGAATGTTGTTTAATGTGTCCAACGTTGGCCCACATTAGGCAACATTGCTGCAACGTGAAAAAACGCGCATACGGGCAACGTTGCCCACATGTTGTTTGTAAACGTTGCCTGAATGTTGTTGAATGTGTCCAACGGTGGCCCACATTTGGCAACATTGCTGCAACGTGAAAAAACGTGCATACAGGCAACGTTGCCTATAGAGTCAATGTTGCTGAATGTGTCCAACGTTGGCCCACATTCGGCAACATTGTCACCACGTTGTGTAACGTTGCCTAACGTTACGCAACATTGGCAACACGGCAGAAACGTTGCGGCAACAATTTGTGCTACTAGGGTAAATTTTATAAACAAAAATATGAGTAGTGCTCGTAGTCGGCGCATTGAGCGTGCGTACGTTGACTTAGATGTGGAAAAGAAGATCAAACATGCACCTAGATTTTCATACACGAGCAAGACCTTACGCCCAAACAACACCACTGGGATTGATGGCAAGGCGGAGCGCTTACCTTGGACACTTTATGAGAGAGAGAGAGAGAGAGCAACTTTACTAAAGTGCCTGCAGCTCGGTTAGATCCCCTCGCGCGGTGGTCTTTCCGCGACGCGGCCGTGACGTCTTCTCGACTTCTTGTCCCTCTACTTTGGCTCCGGCCTCGCTACTCCCTTCGGCTGGCTTCGCCTGCCCCTTTGTTGGGGCGGTAACCTTTCGTCGGTTTCGCTTGGTCGTTGCCTTTCAAGGGCCGCCGAGATCTGCTGGACGGCCTTGGTCTGTTGTTCCTGGTCGTAGCTTCCCGCTGCGGCTTCGAGATGCGGCGGGATCATAGTCTCTGTCGACGCTTCGCGCGGGTTTTTGGCACAGTCCCAGAGGATGTGAGCCGCTGTGGCTCTCTCCTTCTGGCACACTCGGCACAAGTCACTCTCGTACACGCTCGGACACACGTGCCTCATCAGCACCGGGGTGGGGAGGGACCCCGTCTGCAGTTGCCGGTATATCACCGCTTCCTCTCGAGTCAAGCCCGGGTGGGGTGGCGGTACCTTTCGTCTGCTCAGTCTGTACCACTTCACGATCTCGGTGTAGGTGGTCATGCTGTCCTTGGTCTCCCTCCACCACCACGACTGGTCGGCTTCTGCCGCAGCGGCGCGGTTGGTTAGTCCTCGCGCCACCGCGTTTGCCGTCTCGTTATGGTTGGTGTTGCCCCGGTCCGACACATCGATGCCCACGTGTGCCGGGAACCACTTGATGGCCACGCACCACCTCTCACCGGCGAGGTCGACCGTGCGTAGTACTCGTGCGGCCTCCCTGCACACTCTCCCTCTGGCGTAGTTACGCACCGCCGTTCTTGCGTCGCACAGCACCGTCGTGCACGCAGGGTCGGCGATGGCCAGGGCGATGGCCACCTCCTCTGCCCGGTGCGCCTTCTGGGTTCTCACGCTCGCTGCCGTTATCGTTTCGCCAGTCGACGCCCTGACGACCGCCGCGGCGTAGGCCCTCTCGCTCTCCTGGTACTCCGCCGCGTCCACGTACATGGCCCCGTCGTCTCTGGTGTGGAGGTCCACGAGCGCCTTGGCCCTCGCCATCCTTCGCTCCTTGTTGAACTCGGGGTTCATGTTCTTCGGTAACGGGCATACCTTTAACTGTCTGCCTGTGGCTTCTGGCACAGGTACCTGTTCGTTTTCGGCTCCCTCCTCCATCGGTGTCAGACGCAGGTCGAGCAGTATCTGTCTGCCCGTTCTCGTTTCCGAGAGCCTCGAGATCTGGGCGGTCCTCTGCGCCTCCGCGATCTCCTCCAGGGTGTTGTTCACCCCCAGAGCCAGAAACTTCTCGGTGCTCGTGCAGTCGAGGAGTCCGAGTGCCGCCTTGTACGCTTTGCGTATGAGCGCGTTGATCTTGTTTCGCTCGCACTGCCTCCAGTTGTGGAACGCTGCGACGTACGTGATGTGGCTTATGGCGAAAGACTGCACCAGTCGGGTGAGGCTCTCCTCCTTCATGCCTGCCTTTCTGTTTGACACCCTTCTGATGAGCCGTGTGGCCGCGGTGACTTTAGCCGCGAGGCGGTTCACCGTCTCGCCGTTCACGCGCTTGCGCTCTATCAGCATGCCTAGCACTCGGATCCTCTCGACCTCTGGGATCGTGTGGCCGCCGCTCGTTCTGACCTTGATCTTCTGTTCTTTCGGCGTCTCTTCGTCCCCTCTCTTTTTCCTGGTCGTTCTCTTCGGAGGGATCACCAGCAGTTCGGACTTGCTCGGGGAGCATACGAGTCCGGACCCGTCCAGTTGCTCCTCGATGGCATCCACTGCTTCTTGCAGCGTGCTCTCTATTTGTCCGTCGCTTCCTCCCGGGACCCACAGCGTTATATCGTCGGCGTAGATGGTGTGTCGGACCCCGGCCACTCGCGAGAGTCGTTCGGCCACCCCGATCATCACTAGGTTAAAGAGCAGCGGCGAGATGACCGAGCCTTGGGGGGTCCCGACGCTGCCGAGCTTCTTCTCCGGGAGCTTCAGGTCACCGGCGTTGACCTCGGTGGTCCGCCCCGTCAGGAAGTCCCTGATATATTCGTACATTCTCTTCCCCATGTTCAGTCGTGACACCTGGGCCAGGATCGCCGAGTGCCTCACTTTGTCGAAGGCGCTTTGCAAGTCCAGGCCCAGGATCGCCCGGTTGTCTCTCGTGTTAGCGTCGTCGTCCAGGATCTCGTTCTTCAGCTGTATCATGGCATCCTGCGTCCCGAGCTTGTTCAGAAACCCTATCACGGTGTTCGGGTACACCTCCGCTTCCTCCAGGTACCTTTGCCATCTGTTCATTAGAACGTGCTCTAGCGCCTTGCCCACGCAAGACGTGAGCGAGATTGGCCGGAGGTTCTCGATGTTCGGTGGTTTGCCTGGCTTGGGGATCAGGATCGTCTTGGCCGCCTTCCACTGCTTCGGCAGCTTCCCGGCTCGCCAGCACCTGTTGTAGTACGCCGTGAGGTTCTCGATTGCTCTCTCGTTCAGATTCTTCAGTGCTCTGTTTGTCACGCGGTCGGGTCCGGCGGTGGACTTGGTGTTCAGGTCGTGTAGGGCCGCTCTCACCTCCCACACTTCTATGTCCCTGTCTAGCCGCTCGTTGGCCTCGCCCTGGCAGTCCGAGTGTGTCTCCGCGGGGGTGGCCGGCAGGTACTTGTCGTCGAGGCGCTTCTTCACCTCGGCCTCTCCGTGCTCGGCCAGCGCCCTGTGGAGTGTCTTGGCCAGGTTGTCGTGCTGGTGAGACTTGGTCTTGGTCTCGTCCAGTAGGCGTCTTAGCAAGTTCCACGTCTTGCCACAGTGCATTTGTCCATCCGCCGCGCTGTAGGCTTCGTTCCACTGATGCGCGCATAGGGCCCTGCTGTGCGACTCGATCACGCGGTTAAGTTCCGCGATCTTCTTGCGCAGTTTTCTGTTCGTCCGCTGCGTCTTCCATCTCGCCGTGATCGACTGCTTGGCCTCGATTAGGTGGGCCAAGCGGCTGTCCACTCTGTCGACGCGCGCGTCCGTTTCGATTTCCCTGGTGGCCTCCCTCGTTTTCTGCACGATCTCGTTGGCCCACTCCTCGATGTCCGTTATTTCGCCTTGATCTTCAGGCAGCAGTCGTCGGAAGGCGTCCCAGTCCGTGAACTGGTGTTTCAGCGGACTTTTGCCGATCTCTTCGTTGGCCCCAAGCGGTACGGTGACCTCCACGATAAAGTGGTCGCTGCCCAGCTCGTGTCCTGTATTCCGCCACCCGAACTCCGCCGTGTCTCCGCTCCTGCCCCTGGTGAACGTGAGATCTGGCGTGGTGTCCCGGGCGACCGAGTTGCCCGTTCTCGTGGGGAACGCGGGGTCGGTGATCAGGCTGAGCCCCACGTCCGTGGCGTCTTGCATTAGGTCTCTGCCCTTTGCCAGCGTTCTGGGGTAGCCCCAGGCCCGGTTCTGCGCGTTGAAGTCCCCGCAGATTACCAACCTATTACCGGGCCCCGCCGTTTTGCTCGCCTTGTGTAGCAGCGCCTTGAATTTCTGTCTGCCGTGCGACGGGCTGCTGTAGACGTTCGTCAGGAATGTGCTCTCCCTCTTCTTTTCCTTCCCCGTGATTACCTCTACCATGGTGTGCTCTATCGTGCTCTTGCTTAGTAGTTCATGCTCAACGTATGTAATGCCCCTTCGGACCAGAGTGCAAACCCCCCGGCCTGGCCTACCGGCCGCAGTTTGCGAGCTGGGCGGGCTGGCGTGGGTCCGGTATCCCGGGAGTCTGGCCTCTTCGGTGCGGGTCTCTTGCAGCATGATTACGTCTGGCTTTCTCGGTACTTGTTGTAGGTGCTGCTGTAGTACCGCCTTCTTTGCGGCGAAGCCGTTGCAATTCCAGTGCCAGACCAGGAGGCACCTCGTCGTTACTGCTGTGGTTGCTGTTGCGGTGGGTGACCCGTCCATGCTTGTTGGAGGTTGGCCATCTGCGTAGATTTTGCACTGTCGTAGCCAGCTGCTGGCACGTTCTCTCGAGCGAGGTGAACCGGTCGTCTATCGACTTGGTGAACGTCGTTCGAACGTACTCTTCGAAGTTGTCGAGCCTCTTCTCCATCCGGTCGAGCCTGTCTTCGAGGTTGTCCATCCTCTCGCTGAGTTTACGCTCTTTTAGGTTCTCGATCGCCCTTGTCTTGGGCGCAGGGCCCGCTGCCGCCGCCCTCGGCTTTGTTTCTGCTTCCAGTTCCATCTCTACTTGTTGTGCCGGTTGTGGTGTTTGCTGTTGTTGTGGCTGCGTTTGTATCCGCTGCATTATGGCCGCTGTCGTCTTCTTGATTTCTTCCACTTCCCTGATGATTCTGTCGACAGTCGCCTCCAGTTCGGTGTTTCTCCGCCCGAGTTGCTCGGCCACCTCTCTTAGCGCCTTCATCGAATCGCTTTCTTCGTGGGTTTTCCCGCCGCTTTGCTTTGGCGGCACCACTTGCTGCTGTTGCTGTCGTCGTTGGGGCTGCTGCTGCGGCTGCGGCTGCCCTTTCTTGGCGGCTCCCGACTTCGTAGCGTCGGCCCAGCTGACTCGGTCTCTGGATTGCGAGCGGGCACGGCGTTGGCGGCTCGCGCTCTGGCTTCGGTTCCTGCTCTGGCTTCGCGGGCGCGACTCATGGAGGCGGCTGCCGCCGGCTGCGCCGTCAAGTGGCGGAAACTCGCCGGGCGCCAGCTGGTGCTGCGCCTGCTGCTCCGCCATCTTGCGCTCCCATTTCCGTTTGGTTACCACGTACGGGGTCTTGTACCTGTTCTTGCAGCTTCTGCTGCCGGTCGGGTGCTGCCCTCCGCAGAGTTTGCACTTGGGTTTACACATCTGCTCGTGGCCCTCCGCCGGGTTGTCGGCGCCACAGTCGAAGCACACCCTCGCGTTCGACGTCGGGCAAACGTCTCTTCTGTGGCCTACCTTGCCGCACTGCTTACACACGTCGAAGTGCTTGCGGTAGAGCGTGCACTTCGTGACCACCGGGCCGTAGAATACGTAGTTCGGTACCTTTTCGCCTTCGAATACCACGATGACGGTTGCCGAGCTGCCGATTCTCTGCGCTCCTCTCGCCAGCGGATTTCTTGAGTTCACGATGTTCCGGTCGATTTCCACCGGGGTGTCCTCTACCGGTATGCCTCTGATCACGCCTTTGACCGTGCCGTCCGGCGTGGTCTGGTACGCTCCTACCTCGTGCGACTTGCCTCCGATGTGGATGGCCTGGATCTTGGCGTAGGACAGAGCTCTCCCCTCGTCAGGGGTGCTCACCACCATGATGATCTGCCGCACGTTGGGGCAGAAGGTGTCCACCGCCCCGTCCGCCCTCGAAATTCTCGCCGCCGCCATAATTGCCGAGGCAACGATCGAAAACTGCGTTTTCGCGATGTTTAGGCCTCCTCTCGGCCTCACGATCACGATCACGATCACCCACTGTGTGCTGGCAACCGAACCCTTGCCCCCAAGCTGTTTCTCAAAAGAGACCGCCTGCGTCGAACCTCGTTTCCAACCGAAAAGCTGAGATACGCTTTCCGATAACAGCGCTGGACAGTTGGGACGCACATGTGTATAGGCCTCACTATGAGCTTCTTTGGAGCTTTCCGTGTCGCGTGTTTTTGCACCTAATGAATTGTCTATCGATGGCCGGAAGCTTTGGCGAAGTTGGGCGGGAAAACAGCGCGAAAAGACGCAAACACACTGAGAATGCGAAGGACAAATATGGCGCTGACTCAGAAGTGAAAGTACTTCCGAGGGTAGCTATAACAAGCAAAGAACCTCTCTGCGGCCGGAAAATGTCCACAAGCTTTTTTGCCTCCGCAACTGGATGAATTATTATTGATAGTCTAAAATGATCTGTATTCAGAAGCATCGACAGCGTGACAATGAAAACAAAAATCAAAGAAAAACTTAACCCTTAATCTTTTCAGGCCCTATGCCTCGAAATGAACACACCCGATTAATGGGTAACTCATCGATAAAAAGCAGCCGACTAATCGAAATAAAGTTTTTAATCGACACCCACTGACCCAGCCCTTGCGACACTATTGGTTGTCGATTAGCTGTCTGACGGTCGTGTGTGTGCCCCGGCTACTCCGAACCAGATGGCGAAACTTTGACCTCAGGAAGTTTTCCCGTGGGAACGCGTGGCCGCTTCGCTAAGGACACACGGTTCCTCTTTGCCTCGGGGCTAGCCAGGCTTCCCACCGCTCGACGCGTCCTTGGCGGGTGGGCAGACAGCCTTGTCGTCCACCGCCGCTTGAAGCCGGCCCTTCTCCCCCTTTTCTCCGCCGCTGCTCGGACGTAGGAGGAGGAGGAGATAAAGAGGAGCGAACGGAGAGGATCAGGCCAGATTTGGGGCGACGGTCTTGCTATCCGGACGCAGCCGTAGGAGCAATTCGAAAGCGCGTCCCTCCCAAGAGCCCGCACGCTGCCAGCGTTTCCTGTCCCGGTCTATTTCTCGAGCCCGCCGAGCTGCCGGTCCTGCCCGTCCTCCCCTTCCTGACCGCGGCCTGCAGCCCGAGCTCGCCGAACTACCGGTCCGGTACCGCCTCCCATTCCTGCCCTCGGGTTCACCGCGCAGACCTTCCGAGCCACCGGCCCCGCACTGCCTCTATCTCCTCGCCCCGAGACCCACTTGGCCCGTCGGCGTCCCGTCTACGATTGACCCCCTACAACCCGAACGATTCCGCCCAATCTGGGGAGGGAGGCGGCACCACTGAGGAACTCCATTAAACTAATTGTTAATGTTTTAAGTGCGAATGCACTTTATAAGCGACCCCAAACCATCCACCGCCGGCGTCGGCGGCGTCGGCGTCCGCAGTGCTCCTCTATAAAGAAACAGCATCCGGCGCCAGGTTTCGATCCGCGGACTTTGCGGCCGCAGCGCGACGCTCTACCGACTAAGCCACGGACGCGACGCTGATATCAGTGTTAGTAACGCGCCTTATATCTTTAACGCATTCAAACTACGTCGTCAGCGGCGTGCGTTGGCGACTCAGCGGCGTTATAGCGGCTTGATAACTGCGTGGTGTACACGTGATACTACAAACCCGATGGAAGAGATGGAAGAGAAGGCGGCGAGGCGGTGGGCTGCGGGGGCCGAGCGCAAGCGCCGCAAGCGGGCCGACAACCGTGCATTCGCACTTTCACATTCTCCCCCTCGGGGAAATGCGGGGGAATTTTTTCATCCGCCTCAGTGTGACTCATTTGCTCCAAGCTCTGCGTGGACCCACCTTAATATGACTTTGTGACTAACCCATTAAATGAACGTCATATCTGCTACAACCAGCTATGCGACCTGTTAGGTTATCAGCCACCATGCTGGAAAGTTGAGTGGGTATTATCTGCTCCTCCAGAAGAACTGTCAGCAAGGGCACTGGCTCAGCTCTGTCAAGAAAGAACAGACACTTTGAAACCCCCATTAAGCTTCATAAAACCTCGCAGGGCATTTTACCATCTAATAGCATTTACGCAACAAAATGGCGTAATTATGGGGTTGGTCTGGCTTCAGGCAGTGAAACTGGATAATGTTGAATGACTTGAGCTCACCCGTTAAACGACCTATTCAAATGACTCGATCTCACTTGAGCGAATTCGGAGAAAAAGATGGGCCCAATGTGGCCATTTCAGCGGCTGCGCCGCCGTTATAGGAGCCATTAAATAAGAGATAGTGCAGCATCCTCACTGCTTATAGTGGTTGCCTCCGACGCATGCTGTTTTTCCCGCATTTTCGCCCAGTGGGGATATCTTATTTCTATTATCACCTCCAAAACAACGCATTTTCTTATTTTAAACACTACGAGTTTGAGTTGCAAGCCCACAAAAACACAGTTATCTGTATTTTTAGTAGCTTATTTGCCAGCACTACTTAATCACGCAAAGAAGGCTTGCATCAGTAGTCTAATGCGGGAAAGTAGGTTGTCGATCGCCACCTTTATCATTAATTTTATATCAATTATTTGACTTTTGTTCGCACTGGCACGAGTGTCATTCTGAAGACGCAATCGCTTGTGTGGAGCTATCCTTCATGGTCCTCTATAACTTTGCAAGAACGTGCGTTATAAGAGACGGCGCCACTCTTTCTGCCACCTCGCAGTTTCTCACTGCGGCAGGGCCCGTGCTTCAGTTCAGCCGTTGTGCGATGGAAGGAAGAAGTGAGGGCGCTGGTCCATCTGTGCCGAGCTGGTTATGGCAGCATAACCAGGCCTAGCCGAGCAAAGCAGCAGCCGTTTTTTGCCCTTAATTTGCAGCCTTTAAAAGGCTAGTCACCACTAAAGGAAGTAGGCGTTTAGCTGCCAAGCACTCTCACATGCAGTCGAAGAAGAAATGCATAAAACTGTCGTGTTTTGCATTTAACCATCTTCATTCATACCGTATGGCTAGCCTAGGGAAATATAGGGTGTCGAAATAAAACGCGAAGAGCCCTTACATAGTTAAACAGGTCTCCTTCACATTTTCAAAAAAGGGAACTCTGCCCTCCCCTTTCCTCTATCTAGACAGAGGGCATGGGGGCGGGGTGCTCATGTGGAACCTTTTTTTTTTGGGGGGGGGGGGGGCGGTGTAGAAATACTCTTGGGGGGTGTTGGGGGGATGTTGGGGGGGTGTATAAATCCCGGGATTTGAGTAAATACGGTAGGTGCCACTGCCGGCTTGGCATGTGACAAACGGCCAGAGAAACGTACTCGCTGCCCACACACGACGTTGTGTCACCTCCGGAACAGAGAGAAAACTTTAAATCGGGTAAAACCAACCCGAAAACCCCTGGTGTACGTTTTGAAAGACGCATTCTTTGCGGGGTGAGTCGGTATGGACACGAGAGCAGCAGTGTGTGGTGTGCTGGCCGGACAGATGAACGCATTATCTCTAAGGTCAAAAGTTCAGAATCCATTGCTGCCACTGATGCGGAGTTCAAAGCACCAGTGCGGCCTTTCACTCGCAAATCATTGGTAAATGGAATCCCGCCAGTCTCTCCAGTTTGAAAGAAGGCGAAGAGGAGGCTTTCTGCTACGTTGGCTCCTTAGAGCAAGAAGGGCAGGCTGTTTGTTGCCTTTAAGAACAAAAGGCAGACTGCAATCACGGACTTTGTCAGACATCAAAGTGTTGACATGCCCTACTGCTTCCCAATCGCACTGTACGTTGTAATTCTTGACTTTCATTATTTTGAACCTTAATTAATTTGAACTGAGGTGCATTTCACTTTGCGGTTCGAATTAGAAAGTTTTTACTGTAAAGTTCTAACTCTAATCACAATAAAAATCAGGCAACTTCATGGAATCAGGCGATTGTAGAGTTGAGGCGTATGTCGATCGCCCGGCCTGTCTAAGCGCAGGGGATAAATCACAAGCCGTTACTTTCGCTGAATTAAGGAGGATAGCCAGCAGAGTTGAGGTGACAGAGATTTTTAACGCGTAGTGTTAAGAACCGTGCGTCACAAAAAAGCCGTCGGTGTCGTCGGCATTGACCGTAAGCAAAAGGACCCCCCCCCCCCCACCCCCCCCCCCCCGCGACCGTAAGGCGCTGCCTTACTACTACCATCACATCCACGTTTGTGGCGACATTCGAGGAGATACAGCGCCAGTGGTGGTGGCGGACCCGGCCACCTGCGCTCGCAGAAGCCGAGAATGCCACTCATGGGAGCATCGTGATCCGCGGAGAGAAAACTAGCCTTCTCTCTTTCCTATCCTTCCTTCCGATTTATTCTTCGTGTAGTTAGTTTCAAGTGACGGCTAGGGTAAAAAAACTTGCGCCTTCCCAATAGAAAGGAGATAGACACATCATTATCGTCATCACCATCCTCAAGTTCTCACGCTGGGGATGTCCTCGTGCGATGCGAGCGGGGCCCAATAACACTGTCGCACTGCAAATCAGAGCTTAGGCGTCTTCTAGAGTTTGCTTTTCAACAAAGGTACGAACTCCTGCCGGCAGTAATTTCCTGAGTTGCCGATGTGGAGTGACTCTGGCCCGTTGCACGCGGGCCGTATTACTGTGAAAATTAGCGGCGACGATGTTACAGTTCGTTGCCGCGTGCTTTGCCGGCAGAGTTTGTGCCCCGGCCGATGCCATTTCGCGTCCCGTTGGACCCGCATCCTTTGGTAGTACGCAAACAAATACGCACACGCCTCACCCCTCTGGCATGAAAAAGGCGGGGAGCCTAAAGATTCTGCTCCAATCAATCAATCAATCAATCAATCAATCAATCAATCAATCAATCAATCAATCAATCAATCAATCAATCAATCAATCAATCAATCAATCAATCAATCAATCAATCAATCAATCAATCAATCATTCAATTGAAGGAGAACGGGGGGTTGTAAGAGCCGCAAAGCTCAGTCGTGATTGCTCAACTGTCTTGGCCGTCTCCAACAGGTCGAGTTGATCCTGTAGGGAAAGGCGGGCTAAAAGTCATCTGATGATTCAATGTAGGCTATAAAATCGCAGACATTGCGGCGGCGAATGACTGCACCCTTCCCCCTTTTGTTCACTAAGATGAGATATACCATTGAATTCCTCGCGTTATGTCTCACGGGATGTCATGTGCCATTCGTATTTCAATGCTGGCACGCGCATGTGACGCTTGGGAGACGGTGGAGTTGTTGGTTGCATTTTCCCGTGGGCTAGGGCACGCCCACATTGTGGGACACAGTGTTGCTGTTTCCCCGCAGAGCTTGCAGTGTTCGTAGAGGTCTGCTTCTTCTGCTTCAGCATGGAAGACTACCGCCACCCTGGGGAAGCCGCATGAATCGAGCCGTGCACGTGATTGGCGGCATGGAAACAGAGGGCAGTGTTTTTCTTGTCGCAGAACAAAAACGAAACCTATAGTTCCACGTTTCACATTGTGAAGCCTGCTGAAACAGCAGAGCTGTGGTTGTCTTGTGTCGGCTCGAACGTCAACTGGCGCTCGGCCGAGGACGGAAGTGTCATCGCCGCACAAATTCTACGGCTTGCAGAAATAAATCGGCAGCTAACCGTCGGCGGAGGGAGGCCCCCTCCTTTTCCTCCCCTAGCAGGAGGGAGAGGATCCCGGATGATGATGATGATGATGATGACGATGATGATATTTGACCCTTTGAATCGGGTGTGTGTGCACCGCACACACTATAGCCAGGACGAACAGCGAGAGAAATGCATGCCAATCATAACACACGACAACGTAGCACGAACGAGTTACGAGACACAAACCTATGGCACACCAAAAGGGAATACCTGACAACACTGCACTTCGGTAACGGAGGCCGCCTGCAGGCGATTTTAATGAAGTCTTCACTCACTCACTCACTCACTCACTCACTCACTCACTCACTCACTCACTCACTCACTCACTCACTCACTCACTCACTCACTCACTCACTCAGACACATACGAAAAACAAACAAAAAACCCAGCATAGCAGAACGAAGATTCTGGGAATGTACAACTAACGGCCCTGGGCTGCCGTCGCACGCCAGCGTTCCAGGCGGCGCTTTGTACGCGCTACAGCGCGCACGTCCACCACACCGCCGGCGTCCCAAGCCAAGAGCTTTCTGCAGAAACAGAGGCGGACCATTTTCGCGAATGTTGCCAGAGTGTCCGACACCTGCACAGCTTAAAATCAAGTGTTCGACGGACTTGTCGCCTTTACCACAAGCACGGCACACCACACTGGCCACCTCCTGGTCGTCGAACGTTTTCTGGCGCACAAGAGTACGGAGGGCTCCCGCACGAGCCTTGAAGAGCAGCGCGTTCCCCAAGCTGTTGCTGTACAGTTGGGAGCCACCGAGCGAGTTCTCGTGCTGCGCGTAAACCGCCAGAGTGGGCTTTTCCCGCACAGCACGCTGCCACATCGCCTCCTCTTCCTCGCGCACTCGACGGCCCGTGTCACGTGTCCAAGCTGCGGCATTGTCTACACAAACAGCCTCGCGGAAGAATGCGTACTTCTTCTCCAGAAAGTACACACGGCGCGTCCAGTTTATGCGGGTGCAAGTCGCTGCCAGGTACCCGAACACGTGTCGCGCCCAGCGCTACCGATGCATGAACTCGAGGCGGCCGCGGTGCGACAGCCTACTAGCTGCCTCACGTGCCTCAAAGGACGACCAGCCGAGGTTTCCCTGTAGCGCTTCGTTGGCCACATACTTATGGCATCCTACAGCGGTGCGTCACACTGCCCGCGGCTGTCTTTCGAGCCATTGCCGAGTGGACGTTCAGAGGCACACCACAGCATTCGCGAACGTGAGAGACGGCACATGCGCCAACTTCCACGGGTCAGGAAACGATTGCAGGCCCACAAGCTTCGGCGGCGACCACGAACGGCAGACTGGCGATCCCAAGTGTCTTGCTCGTGGCCTTGAAGCGCTGCAAAGCTCTATCGTAAAACTCGACCGGCAGGGCGGTTTCCAACGTTGCCTTAGCCTTCAAGAAAGAATGGGCCCCGTGCTTGGTTTCCGCTCGTCCGTCCTAATTTTCGAATATTTGCATTATGGCAGCTTTGATTCCTTCAGAGAGAGAGAGAGAGAGAAAAAAAAACTTTTATTGAGCGACTGGGGTTAGGGGAGCGTGGTGGCCGCCGGTTGGAGGTCGGCGGCGACGATGGCAAGCTCGTTCCACCAAGGCGATCTGAACTTCGCCCGGGTCGGAGCTACCCAGCGCACCCTCTCATTGCTCGTCACGGGTGATTAAAGGGAAGGGATTGGATGGACAGGCCCACATAGAGTGGGGAAGTGTGGCGCGCTGGCCACATGCGGGGCAATGAGGTCAGGGGTAAAGGGAAGGGTAGATGTGATGGAGCACCGCCCTGCAGGGAAAGGATTGAACCTGCAGAAGTCGCCAGGTACGAGCTTGCTCATTGCTGAGCTGGGGATGCGCCGGGGGGTATTTTCGGCGGGCGAGGCGGTAATGTGTGAGTATGTCATGATACGCAATTAGGCGGTCTCTGGCGGATCGGGCCCCGTGGTAAGGAACTAGGCTGGCTCCCGCTCGGATTGTGAATCCTCGAGCCGCGTCATGGGCCGCCTCGTTCCCCCCGAGTCCCGAGTGAGCCGGGGTCCATAGCAGTTCTACCGGGGAAGTTGGAGGATTTTGAGAGATAATTTTGAGTGCCAGTGGCGAAATGAGACCACGGGCGAAACTGCCACGCAAGCCCTTGTTTCACCCGCTCGCGCTTACCATCGCGTGTCTGAGACTCGCTTTGGGATTATGGCTGTCGCGTTTTGTTTCAAATGAGACTGGAGGGCAGCCCAGCGATGAGTAGACGCAACAGAGAAGACGTGTATACGCTGTACTATCCCGAAAAAAACTAACGACTTGCCCACAGGAATCTACAGCATTACACAGACTTAAGAACTGGAGCTGACTTTAGGATTATGCACATTGTACAACGAACAGCGTTTTTGAAACATTCATCATCGAAATAGATAATACATGTTTTAATCACGAGGAATAAGCATGCGAGGCTAAACCTCTTCGAACCAATCTACGAAGGCTGCCTTTTTTAGCCAGCCCTCCGTGCCAGCTATGCCCGGAGGAATCGGTTCATTTAAACCCTTTGAACAATGAATAAAACGCACTTGCGCGCAGGCTATCTGATTCGATAGGGAGAGCGTTTTGGCCTGTCATCACTGGACTAAAGTAATCGCAAACGTTCTTGATCCGATTCACTTTTCCTGAATGTACGCAGGGAAAGACAAGTGCTCGCCGTGTAAACGCTGCGGCATTCGAATCACCGACACTCGCCTGTGCACGTCAAGTTTGTGGGAATTGTGGAAACCTGCGATTCCGACTGGATACGCGGTTAGCGCTTGAGGCCCACGCGTCTCTTCGATGACAGCGCGGAAACTTTTCGCAATAGGATGGCAACTACATGGGGGTTCGCTTGCGCTTCCTGAGGCGGCGTAACCGGTTCGGCTCCCGCGAGCGTGAAGGTGAGGAGTTGCGCCAGCGGGGAGGAAGACTTCGGCAACGGCGCTCGTCGCGGCCGGCCGGCTGTGGCAAGCAGGGCGTCGAACTGGAGTTTTTTTGGGTTCGGTTCGGGTTCAGGTTCAGCCTTTCGGGTTCAGTTCCGGTTTGGTACCAGCGCACCATTCCGTTCCGGTACGAACCGGTTCGAACTTGTTGAAACGGGTTATAATGGGTTCGGAGAAAAAAAAAAAACGTTTTCTTGTGTTTCATTTTTTAGTGCTGCATATTCGTTCTCTGTCAAGTCGCTATAAAAACGATTTCTTAATGTGGGTTCGTTTGCGCAAATGTCTTGACTTGGAATGAATGTTTTCTATGTGAGGTGAATGATTACAACACTAACTGAACCGAAGCAAAAGGTTCGCAGGGCCACTTATTGCTGCGTATGTCTTTTACTCTTTACTACACAGTAAATGAAAACAAGCCGGATGGGGAGTTTCATTAGGTTTATGCTCCGTTAAATCCTTCAAGCAGTACAACGCTTACTCCGTACTACGGAGTATATAAAGCACTATACGCCTAAACACTCCGACAACAAAGTGACGGTGTAAATACGAAGCGATAACATCCCACTGCTCCGACCGACGACAAAGTTAAGCACGTAACTTCAAAAAAAAAAAAAAAAACCCTCCGGCTGGAGAGATTCATACCAGAAAAAGCTCCGAGTACGAGCGGAATTAAAGGACGAGCCTCTCGCGAGATCTCGGCGCAAGCGAAAGGACAGTCGTGAAGATGGCGTTGGTCCCGTAGACGTGCAGTGAGGAAGTGGTTATAATGGTTTCCCATATAGTGGTTTCCCATAGAAAGCGTGGCTTGTCGTGTGGAGTTTCCAAAAAGTGACGACCTAGCCGCTTAAACAGCATACAAGAAAGGAATATCAGCAAGATCAACCAAGACTGTTCCCGACGCATTGTGTGGTGCGCGCGTTCTCTTCGCGATGGTGGAATGTGGCGGGGTGCGTGCGGGAGCACGAACATGATATCGGATCAACAACCAGCGTAGGACTCGTCGACGCATAAAAGTGCTGCTCTGTGAAAGCAACCAATCCTCCTACACAGCAAAGTGGATGTCGAAAACGGTAGGGAGGCTTTCTGGCCTGCACTTTGTACTGCGGTAGGTATACATACTCGATATAGTCGCTAACGCCTTGATGTTTCTCAAAGCCTGGAATTTCAATTTCGGTTTAAAGATGCTACCGTCGCGAACTGTGACGCGGTGGTGGTGGCGTAAAAGTGAACGTGTTTGTGCCTGGCTGCAATCATTTGCTAAGGGCTACCTGCCTTCATTATTCATAAAAAAATATTCCAGGAGCTGCACTTTGCTTCAAACTAAAAGGAATCGGTCAAAGAGAAGCTAGACGTTTTGCGCGATAGCCCCATGGTTTGCAGTGTTCAGTTGACATTTCTTTTTTTTTTTTTTTTGTAAACAGCACATGATTCTACAAAATAGCTATACGTGTTAATTTGTTTTTATTTGTTTTCATGGCCCTCCTCCTCCTTTATATCCATGAGTTTCAAGTGCGAGAAAAGCTCTATATGCACCGTAAACACGCCGCGATGGTGTTGCTTCAAGCAGACACCGCCCGCTTCGCCCTCCGTCACGCGGAGAGAGAGAGAGAGAGAGAATCCACTTTATTGGAACTCTGGTTTTAGGGTGGGGGAGTGGCGGTGGCCGCGACGTCGAGGGCCCAACCGGTGACCAGTTCTTGGCGGTCGCGGTCCGAGCACCCCAGAGCCTGTTCCCAGAGGGTGGGGGAGGGTAGAGGGGGGAATGGGTCGCGCGGACATTCGCAGAGCGAGTGATAGAGCGTATTCGGCGCGTCACACAAGGGACAGTTGGGAGAGGAAAAGAGGTGAGGGTGCGTATGCACTAATAGAGTGCGGTGAGGAAACGAGTGCGTCTGCAGAAGGCGCCACATGTGGGCAGCCTCGGCGTTGAAGGAGGGGTGGGAAGGGGGAAGTTGTCTGCGAAGGAGGTGGCAATGTTGGGTCATGTGATGTCCCGGTATGTGAGCAGTACCGAATGGGACACTTCGGGAAAAATCTTCCCGTCGTTTTCTGGGAACGTTCACGAACGCCGTACCATGCACACGGAGGTACTGCTGCGCGCCCCCATCGTTTAAGGAAAGCTATTAAAAGAAGGGGGGATATGCGTACAAAGCAAGTTGACTGGCATCGGAAACATGAGCACTTTACACAGGTTCCTATGCGCGTTAAAATGTCGTCATCTGGTTTGCATTCACGTATAGTTAAACGTCTTCTTTTCGTCATGCTTGGTGATATTTCTTCATTTACGTCATATGTGAATACCCTTTTATATAGTTTCTTTTGGTGAGTCTTCGGTTTTTTGTATTGAGACGTCGTGTGTGTGTGTGTTTTTTTCTGTATTGTCTGCGCTGTTTTGAATTCAGTTAGCTTTTCGGTAGTTGTTTTTTCTGACGTGGCTAGTCATCTCATTCCGACTCATTCCATCTCATTCTCAGCCGAATATGGTGCTGATTTCCCATTTGACTTCTGTTTTAATTTTTAAATAAATCACGTGGTTAAATAGGGAAGAGGTCTAACATCCGCCTTACAACGTTTGGTCACTTTCTTTGGAATTCGCGTTAATGAGTGAGTACAATAGGCGCAGATGTGATGGGCTTACTTTGGAGCTGCAAACTCAATATCTCGGTGTTTCAACGAGCGCAAGCTGCTATAACTATAGAGCGCGCCGTAATGGAGGATACCGCGACGGTTTTTTTTTACGCGGAGAAAATATGGACACACCAGGTTTATTCTTTTTTGCGTTAATCAGAAAAGCGCAGGTGTGGCCGGCATCGTACCACGATCCTTGGGCTCAGTAGCACAGCCCACTGAGCCACCGTATGGCTCAGTGGGCTCTACCATGTTTGGTGTTACGACTGATTGGTTTTTCATTTGAGTCTGATGTGTTTTATTTCTCGATGTGTCTTAGTCTCGATTATTGTAGTTATTCGTATTCCGTCTATATGTTGGAGTATCAGCTGATGAACATCTTCGTACTAACAAGAGCATTTTAAAGTTTTATTTTAAGGAACCATAACTTGCGCAGGGCTAAAGAAATATCCAATATCCAAATAATGGAGTCTAGAATAGGGCTTACAAACTCCTGGAAGTGGAATAGGCGTCCCAGGCTTGGTCATTCATTCGGTCCTACAGGAGGGCAGCCGTCTACAATGCCGCAGCCCGGCCTCCTCCTGCGTAATTGCCATTGTCATCGATTGGGTCATCATTTTGCTGCTCGTACCGCGGCTGCCTCGGCTGGTGTGACGGGTAGCCATTAGGACGAAGCTTACAAGAAATGTGGTGCCTCTATTGCCCCTCATTCCCCGGCGCAGTCTGCAGTTGCCGGTGCTATCAGCACGCCGTCGAGGTTGAACAGGGCAGTCCGCCTGCAAATCGGCTGCAGCTGCCACGCCGTCAGGCTCTTGGGGCCGGCGGTGATCTCGGCCGGGGAAGCAACCATCGACGGGGCCACCAAGGCTGAGAGGTGAATCCTGGTGGGCTTTGAGCTTCGACACCCGGAGTCACCGTACATCTCAGTGGAAACAGCACAGACCGCATTAACATGTCCAGCGGGACGATTGAAAGCTAGTGGGACGATTGGAGGCCTTCCCTAGATTCGCTTGTTATCATGAAAAGTGCCGGCAGCTTCGTTCGAGGAGGAAAGGCAGGCTGCAATCACGGACTTTTTCGAGCATCAAGCACATGCCGCACTGCTTCTCAGTCGCATCATAAAGATATATAGTGTTGTTGTTCTTCACTTTCACTATTTCACACCTTGATTATTTTGAACTGAGATGGTCTCCCCTTGCGGGTCGATTTAACGAGATTTTACTGTGCTCGCTCTGAATCACACGAAACAAAACCGCGACCTAGGCGAAATGTGATGATGAAACAATGGGAGGAGTCATCATCGTGAAGGAAGCTGTGCTTTTAGCGGACGCACGTACGTCCCATTAAAGCCAGCGACCTTCAAGATGATGATTCCTCCCGTACATACGTACGGGGGACATAAATGGGAGCACGATTCACCCAGGTGTAGTGTGAGGAAAGGTAGGAAATAATGTTCTAATTGCGTGAAGACATTTTTAGATATTTTAGGCTCCATATATAGAACTCCGCAGCAACGCTAATCGACTTTGGTTTGGGAGATGTTCTAAATGATTAGAAAGGCTAAACATTCCGAAAAAAAATCACAATATATATTGTTGCAAAACACTCAGGTACATGTACACCGAACTGCGAGGCTTGGACACGCCCAAGAAAAGTCCCTGGTCAGTCGCCAGCATTGAGTGCGAATATCTTGCCGTAGTTTTTTTTTTTTTTTTGTAAACTAGAAAGTTCAATCCCAGAGGAGGCCTCTCATTGCAAAGAGAATAAATCATTTGTGTCCTTGACGTCGTCTTATGACCTTCGCGTGCTCGGCTGAGTGCCGTGACCCCCTGAAAATCCTCCTTGATGGCACCAGGGATGTGTCCGTCACGTTCTTCTCTTCCCCCGCATTTCTGCCGTCCGGGTCCCGATGCGTGGTCACGTTGACGGCTGCTTGCTTGTCGCCGCCTCCCGCCAACTCATAAAGGGGCTGTCGGCTCGTGCCCGGGAAGTTCGTCGCATTCAGGACGTCCATCATGGCTTCCGATTCTTGACTCTCGGACGAAGTTCTCGCCGCCGCTGCCTGCAGGTTACGTTGGTGGCGAAATCTGTAGGCCAAGGGAATAGAAACCAAGAGTGACACTGCCACAGCGAGCACAGTGACAACCGCACACAGCTGGGCAGCGAGGGTCATGGGAAGGGGTGGAGCTGCTTCCGAATCGAGCCCGTCGGTTGAGTCGTCCGCGCTGGGATCATCGGCGTCATCTTCGGGGCTCAGTGGAGTGGAGGGGCTCCAGGAAATGCGTCGCGACTTCCGCCAGAACTGGCTCCACGCGTCCAGTAATCTCCCCAGGCGCCGCTCTTCGGTGACGAGGATTGGAGGCTTTCCAGGAGTTCTATTGTCGGTGGAGTAAACCTCAACTTTCGGCTCGGCGGACGGCTGGCGGTTGGCGTTTCCCGATGTGGGGCTCGAGTATCCCGGAAAAGGCGGCAAATTGCCCTTGAAGAAATATCGCTTGTGCCGCGGATCCCAGTAAACCTCCTCAGGAGGATAATCCGCAGGATCGGTGCTTCCCTCCATTGCGTTCTTCTTCTTCTTCTTATTCTTCTTGACCATCTCACCCTGTCAACCTTCCTTTCCGCGTCAGGCATGACCCGGTGGAATTTATTACGTTGTCTCGCGTTACTGTAGATGCGGTGTTACTGCAGGACGGTTCATCGGCCTTGTATCAACGTAACAAGGCCAATGAATGTAAAGTGACGCAAACAAAGTAAAAAGGCTGAATTCGCACAATTCCACACACTTCGTTCTTTTCATTTTGCGCGCCGAATTCGCCATAGCTGTGGACCGTACCCAGAGTGACGACGACGTACTCGTACGGGGAGTGCTCTAAACTTACAGGGAATAATAGTAGCAGCTGCACGTTTGGTATGCAACACGAGGACCCGTGTTCCAAGTAGGTGCAAGGGGTTATCTACCAAACGTGCAGCTGCTACTGCTGCTACTACTGGGCTGAGGATCGATGCAGACAAAACGATATTGCCGCAAAGCATGCCTCTGCTTTGGTTACTTTTGTGTTTTGTGTGGAGTGTGGCCGCGCCCGGCTGTGCGTTTGAAGCGGAGCACGTATTATGTTCCCTTTCTTTTGTACGCCGTGGAGGCAGCCCCGGATTACCAGAACTCACTGAATATTAAGGCGCTAAACAACTGGGTCCAGAAGAAACATGTAGACACAGACACGGTGCCACTTCCGACTAAACTTTATTTCTTGAAACCCTACGTTAAATACGCTATCTTAACGGCATCAAATTATCACACCAACAACGCGTGAAAACCTACATGTGTCCATCTAAGAACGCGACTTCTTTGGCTGAAAATGAAACCGACGGTGTACTGATGCACTTGTTTACCACCTTATCGATGAAGCACGCCTCTACAATCTCTCTTTCTTGCTTATATCTGACCTATTCCAAAACGTGGCCTGTTTGAAGAACGGAGTGCAGTTTGCACCTTGCAGAGTGCACCTTTTGCAGTTCTCAGTCATGTGGTCGCCAGCGTGTTTCTGTACTGTCCAGCAATGCTGGCGCGCTCTGTCGTTGAAACATCTGCTTCTTTGGCCAATATAAGATTTGCTACAGCTCATGGGAACCTCATACACAACTACCACGGTGAATTATGCGTAACATTCAACGCGCTTCTTGGAGCGCGGTTGCGACTTCCTATGCGTCAATAGGGAAAACGTTCCCATATTTGCAGGCGCGCTGAACACAGCATTAATACCGTACCGTTGAGCAACTTTTTTGAGGTTATGCGAGATCCTGTGCCAATACAGAATAACAAGAACCTTCCTTTTTTCTATTTTCTTTTTCAAGCCACCTTCCTTCAGTTTTCATCCAGTTTTTTTGCAGCAGTGCTTCGCAAACGCCAAATACAACTGCAGAAGGGAATCCCGCATTGCTTAGTTGGGCAATCTGTTAATATGTGTGCGCGGGACTTGTTTAAGGCTGCTTTGAAGCATGCACGTAAGTGCCACACCCCTTTTCAGAAAACAAGGGGGCCCCTCCCCTCCCACTCCCCCTTTACCCTCTCGTCATCCCTAAGCCGCGACGGTTTTTAGAATTCGCTACAAAGAGCACAGGCCATGTTTACACGAAGAATATCGGGAGTGTTTATGTACACCGCCTGGGCGTCTACTTTCTCCCTTAGCGCGTGTAGAGATTTTCATCCGATTTGAACAATACCAGGAGACGAAGCTGGAGACACAGGCAGTATTGAAATTTATCGGTTAGTTGGTTCATACTGAGAGAAGGGTAAGCTGCGCGAGGAGTAAAGACTCAAGGAAGAAGTACAAACGGCACTTGAATGTGTTTTAGGTGCGAAGTACCTTAAAGGGACACTGTGAAGTGATTTGTAAACATTGCGGGATTAGGAGCGCAAGTTGTAGTACGGAGTCCATAGGCCATGTCTCGACCACTCTGAGCGCGTTTATGCGAATTTATTTAGTAGAAAAATCAATTCGAAAATGCTGTCCTCCTCACTGCACACTCGCCCATTTTCTGCTGCGTTTTCGTGTACCGTCAGGAGGAGAGGAGCTGCGCTACTGCACGGCTCGCCGACCTTCCGACAGAGTCAGTCGGCCCAGCGTTTTGTCCGCCGGCCACGGACGGGTCGGCGCAATTCGTTCGCTCAGTTGAAACGAAGCCAGGAAACGTTTTTTTTAAGATAAAATGCCCATTGGCATAAAAATAACTTATTTACAAATATACATGGGCACCCGTTTCTCGAAGGAAGTCAAAAAGGAAGCGGTGGTAGGGTCCCCAGAGCCATTGCTGAATGTCGAGGGGTTTTCCAGGATGGAGGACTGTGCCTCTCAGGCGTCGCTTTCTGGCTGAGGCCAGTGAAGGACACGCCTATATGAGATGGTCCGCATCAGCTTGTGCGGCAGGAGCTGTGCAGAAGGGGCAGGTGTCGTCGAACGGGGCATGGTAGCGTGGTGGCCACGCCCGGGTCACAGCAGGTGAAAGCGTCACTCCAACGCGAAGTCTGCGCAGAAAAACCGCTTCCCAGCGAGCAAGTCTACTGGGGAGGTCCGTTCCACACGGGGGGATGAGGGCACGTGTGGCGCGACGCAGATCGCCCTTCCGTTGGAGAAAGTTTTCTATCGGACTAGTTGTTAACATTGGCAGCGGCCGAGGAATATACGTCGGGTGACAAGCCATATGCGCTGCAGTGTGAGCGGGGAGCGTATTCCGCCTAACCCACACCAGCCGGAGAAGGCAGGGGTACGTGTCTAGTAGTGTGTGAACGTCTCTTGAAATAGTACAATTGTTCGATACTTGGCGTAAATCCCGTATCGCCGCGGTGGAGTCCGTATAAAGATGTAGGATGGCACCCACGGGGGCGCGCTGTAGGGCCGGCGTTAGCGCCTCTAGGCCATCCCGGATGGCTGTGAGCTCCGCCAGTAGAGAGGGCAGTGTGCGGATGGTTTGGTAGAGGCAAGTTTGAGAGGCGTCAGGATAAACGGGACACCGTATCGCACACTGTATGTAGCTCCAAGTCAAGGTCGCTCCACACAAGCGCTGCACAAGCGCACATGCGACGCTTCGCTGACTGGTACGCCAGCAGGAAAATCTAAGGCCTCTTGAAGGCGGGAGAAGAGTCAGCGAAGTCAATATAGGTACTAAGTAAATAAAATCAACTGATATTTTTACCGTACAGCGTAAAACTAGGGTGCGGGAAGCACTTTTTTTTTTTTTGCTCTGCGGGCGAACAAGCACAGCGGTCCGAAGCACGACTACGCATCTGCGAATGCTTTTCCGTCTAAGAAATGCAATTGCTAGACATGAGATATTGCGTAACCCTGGGGGACGCTTACTGCACGAGCGCTATACAACAAACAATCACCTAAGCTGCTTGAAATGGTAAAAATAAATAAAAGCGTAAGCTGGTTATACCTTATATTTGCGCGGTCAGCAGAGCGGCCGGTGACTGGCAAAGTAGGTCAGTGTTTCTCGAGAACATGCCTTGGTCGACAACTCCGGCCAGGTATCTTGGCATCTCACTTGAAAACTACCAGGATGCTAGAGAGTACTGGGACGGAGTAACTGATAGAGTTAGAGAGAGAAATTGTCGTTGTTTGCCCGTGCATCAGTATGTAATGTGTTTGCTGTTGCCAAGGTATGGTACGTCCTACAGGCTATTTGTATGTCAAAATGCCGAAGAGGATGCTCGCACAGTGCGAGAGTACTTCATTGAAAGCGTTGCTGATATAAGAGAAATTTATCGAGTCACGCCGGAAAAACCTGAGTGGTTACCAGCTCTGGATGTTCTAACGCAATTTAAGATATTTTAAGCCACTCCCTTCAGCCGATTGGTGGCTGGAGCTACTAATTTGTGTACTGAGCAGTGCGTGTTGTGTTGCCGCCAAGCAGGCAATAAAGAAAAAAAAAAGAACATTACAGCGTATATGTTAGTCCCTCTGCAGGCTTGTATGGTGGATGTTTTTTGCTTATTAGCAAGAAAGGTGAGTTTTCCAGTCTCTCCTGTAGTATAGATGATGCTGGGCGTTTTATTTGCTGTGACCTTGTTATGATAGCAGTTGAATGGCGTATCATATGCATTTATGCTCCAGTGAATTGTGGGGAACGTAACTGCTTTTTTATGTCACTAGGGAAATTTTCTGCGCACAGAACGGAAAATCCTCCCCATGGGGGATTTTAAGTGTGTCTGCTGTGAGCAAGACCGATGTAGACCACGTACACAATATGACCAAAGTGCAGCCACCCTGTCTGATTTAGTGCATGATAATGGTCTTGTTGATGTTGGTCAGGTAAAAGGGAGTACCTCAGTACCATGCACTTTACTCACTTTCAGAGCAATTCGAATGCCCGTCTTGACCGCATATACATTTCAGCAGAAGAGATGCCAAGCATTTCTGACTATATTGTTCGCCCTATCTTCTTCACAGACCACTGCATTGTATCTCTTTGCTTAGGAAGATCAAGATCGCGTAGCGTGCTGCCTCAATGGGATCTGTGGAAGATTAATACCTCTTTATTGGCCGATGGAATATTTTGTAAACGTATATCCGAATGCTTGACTAATATTCTTGAAACACACATACTTTCTTTATATCAGAAATGGGATTTATTCAAACAGGAGGTAAGGAATTGCGCAATAGAAGAGCCCGCACGCCTTTCGTTTTTAAAACATTTTTATGTACGGGAACTAACTCGTACATTGGTAGGGCTTCATGAACTCGAAGCGGTCAGTCCGGGATCGGGTGTAGAGGAAATTGGCATTGTTAAGGTACAACTTCAGCAATATGTTACCGAAAAATACCATGGCGCTCTAATTCGGTCGAGAACTGAAAAATTCTTTGATAGCTACACCACTCGTCGTTCACTAAATGATGAGCGGGAGTCAGTACTTGCAAAGGAAGTAATCGAAATTAAACATAACGGCATTAAGTACACTGAAGCAGCTAAAATTGCTAGTGCTTTCCATGATCATTACAGCACGCTATTTGCGGGGTCAAGTCTATTAGCTTGGGGGCAAGAATTTAGTTCCCTCATTGATTTACTGCCAAAGCTGACAGACGATGAGTGCGCTCTGGTTGCTGGGCCTATTACACTCGAAGAAGTTAAGGCTGCCATCTCTGACCTTAAGACAAACAAGACCCCGGGGCCAGATGGTTTGAGCGGAGTGTTTTATCAAAAGTTCTCTGCTATCCTTGCTCCCGTTCTGTTAGACATAGTCAAAGCAGCATACGACCATGATGTTTCGCCGCCAACCTTTTATTTAGGACACACAGTTTTAATTCCGAAAACGCAAGATGAACAAAAGCTGAAATCGGTTGACGGCTATCGGCCAATATCTCTCTGCAATGTAGATTATAAAATTTTCGCAAAAAATTTATCTAGGCGCTTTCAACTTGTCATCACTAGTTTAGTAGGACCTCGCCAAACTTGCGGTATTAGAGGTAGGAGCATTCAAACAAACATACATGCTGCCCGTTCAATATTGGAGTGTGTGTCAGATTCGGCAGAGCAGGTGGCCCTTATCCAAATTGACCTTTCAAAGGCATTTGATCGCGTTTCTCATGATTTTCTATTCGCACTATTGGCAGCGGTAAATTTAAGGGATGTGTTGTTAAAAGGCATTCTGTCAACCGCGTTCTGTCTAAGCCACTTTCGATTAAGTCGTCTGTTAGACAGAGCTGCCCCCTTTCACCCTTGTTGTTTGCCTTATAACTCAACCACGCAACTACGCATTCTTCGACGCGTACAGTTAAATACCATCCTTACACCTGCTCGTTCCTTCCTCTATCGTATCCGACACTCACCAGCATGTCCCAATTGTCCCGAACCATACGCTAATTTAGAACACTGCATTTTCGCCTGCCCCATTGCAATTCAATCCCCACATTTTCCCCACCCACCTCCTTCAACGTGGCGGACTTGGCTAGCCTCGGATCAGCTCTCGGACCAGTTGGCGTTGGTGAACCTGGCCCGGGACATTCTCGACGCTTAATGTTGCGTTTGAATAAAGTTTTTTCCTCCTCCTCCTCCGAACCTATGTGCCTTAGTATTCAGCAGAGTGAAAGAGTACGGGGCTTTTCATCGCTATCCTGTGAGGTTAAGGTCCTTGCTTACGCGGATGACATTGCCTATTTTTGTGCTGATAAAAAAGCGTTCAAGAAGCCCTTAATCTCACCAGGCAGTTTTGTGGCGCGTCTGGAGCAGCTGTGAATATGGAAAAAACAAAGGGATTTTGGTTTGGTGAATGGGGTGCGAAACCGTCCTTATTTGGTGGAATTACTTGGGATAAGGACGCACTTCAATACCTAGGTGTACCTTTGCACCAAATACGAAACACCGGGCCTCATTGGTCATTGGCACTCCAAAAAGTCAAGCGAGCCTCTCAGGCATGAATGGGGCGAGAACTTTCTGTGTTTGCGCGTGCGCACGTTTGTAATGTCTTCCTTGTCGCAAAGCTTGTTTATGTGCTGCAAGTACTGCACTGTGCGCTTTCTAAAGTACAAGCTCTACATAGAGTTTTTGCAACATTTGTGTGGGGGTCCCAATGGGAACCAATGCGTAGGGACAATTTGTTTCTTCCATTAGTGTCTGGGGGTGCTGGGCTGATACATTTGTTTGTACATCAGCTTGTATCTCGGTTTTTCTTCTATGAGGTGACGCATCAGCCACTTCTGCTCAACGTTATTCAACAGCGCATAAGTTTTCATTTGCCGTTTTTGCTTGTCTTCACGGGTGAAGTCAGTACGAAGCCGCCATGGGGGTTTTTAAAGGAGGTGGTCGACACCTTCAATTTCCTTACTGCGAGGTTTTCCCTGCAATATCTGTTTACCCTTTCCAGGAAGGCTTTGACGAACACTTTATTAGAGAGTCTGTTCCCAGTGCCGGTTTATCGCCAGCCTTATATTGACCACCATAAGGACAGTGTTTTGAAGCGGGTTACACGTATGTGTCTTCCTCCAAATGCAAAAACGTTTTTCTTTAAGCTGCACACATCAACACTCCCAGTGAAAACATGGTTGCGCGAGAAAGGAATGTCTATTCCTTGGTCTGACAATTGCCGCTTATGCAATCAACCTGAAACGATTGATCATTGTTTTGTTTTGTGCCGGGATGCGGTGTTTTTCTGGGATGTGTTGCAGCGAACCCTTAAAAAGGACATGGACATTACCCCTTATGCAATTCGGTTCTTACCTTTTAGAGGTGTTACTGGAGTGCCCTATGATATATTTGTTGTGATCGGATTGTATAGCTTGTGGAAGTGCCGCATGACGGACAGGCACGCGGAACCCCCTCGCCCAACGAAGTCCATTTTTCGTGAGCAAGCTGCGTTGGTGCGGAGCATTTATGCGGGCCAAAGTGACCCACCAGAATGGCTGCATCTGTTGGACGCGTGCGTCTGCTTGCCAGAGTCTTAACGGACGGCTTATTTTAGCTGCTGTGATGTGCATCTTCTTGGATGACTCATAACTTTTGTAGGCTGTATTAAGGGCAGTTTTTCCATGCAGTAAAGAAAAAAAAAAGCCTCGTGGCCGAGTGCTATGGAGCGCTAGGAATGTGTGTTGCAAGTGTTTTGCAAGTCACCAGTTCGAATCCCCGAGGGTGAATTTTTTTTATAAGTTGACTTTTTCGTTTTCGGCCGATGTTTTCATTTCTGAGTTCACCTTTTATGGGCAGTAACGTTCACTGCTCCAGAACTATGTAGTTCACAGAACGCGCGCAGGCTGACACTGACGCGCTAGCGAGTTCTCGTTGGTGTGCTGTTGCCATAAGCACCGACGGCTTGCGGGCAGTGAGCACAGGCCAGAATCAGCAGACCCTTGACCTAGTGCGAACACGCTTTCACAATACGGGCATGAGTGAGGCAAGCTCCAAAGATGGGTGAAAAGCGCATGGCATTTGAGCGTCTGCGGGGGCGCGGAGGGCGTTCATCCACTGCGTAGGCCTCGGCTAGTGAAGCCGTCCTGGGAGGCTTATCTAATGCATTTTATAGCCGACATCATGGCAGAAGCGGGGTACGACGATTACTGAGATATCAAGAATGCCCATCCAACGATGCCGTCGGATGCCAAGCATGTTGTTTTACAGAACAGAAACCAAAACTTCTTTGAATGCCAAGTTTGGACATCGTTCAATCACAGTGCGTCTCCTACCATCGTCACAGCCGCCGCAAACCGCGCATGGTAGCTTTTCTTTTTTCGCGCTTCGTAATATAATTACCGACTTGTCAACCAGATAAACGATGAAAAGTGTGCTAATTTGAGCCAGTCTACGCAGTGCAAGCAAAAACGGGAGCTTGACAAATTCACTTCAGTGTCCCTTTAAGGCCGAGGCTTGTACGGCGTCCGGTGTCTGCGCTCACGGCACAGCACCGTGTAAATCGAAACATCTGTGAACAAAAGGTTCACGAAAGGTTAACAAGAACAAAACAAAAGGTCCACAAAAGGTTAGAGAGAGAGAGAGAAAGAAGAGAGAGAGAGAGAGAGAGAGAGAGAGAGAGAGAGAGAGAGAGAGAGAGAGAGAGAGAGAGAGAGAGAGAGAGAGAGAGAGAGAGAGAGCTCCAGAAGAGCCATGCTGAGCATGCGCGAGGGGCATTGGATTGGATTTGAGTTGGATTGGATGAGATTGACTTGGATTTGATTTGGATTGGATGAGATTGACTTGGATTTGAATGGATTGGAAATCGCTTTAGCAGCAGTAAGTAGTCTCACGAGTGATTTACGGTAAGAACGATCCCCAGTGCTTCGCCGACTCGTAATGATTCACTTCGTGGATGTGCGTGAATTTTTTTCCATTCGTCTTAACCTTTCGCGCAATTGACCCTTGTTTCAATAGACATCTTCGCTCTAAAAACAGGAAGCGCATTCGTGAGAAATGGCTTCCTCTATCTGCTTCACAAATTCGGCAGCGCACGCTTCGATTGTCTGCGTGTGAGCACTGCCGAAGTAGACAGGTGGACCTTTTTCTGAAAATCTCACACCCTTGCAGTAAATACGGTACCCATCGTGTGTCTATTTTCTGATTTCATCCAGCTACAAGATTTTATTCTCTTATATGGCAGCGTTTCCGTACAAACAGTGGTATTATGTGTGCAGAATATACCGCTGAGGAAAACAAATAATTTAAATGGGTTATCTAAATGTTTTAGGTGCGAAGTGTTGTTTCGTAGGCGATGGCTAGTGACTTCGGCTGCGACGGGAGCGTAGGTGCGCCGCACCGGCCCGCACACAACGCAGAAGAAAAGAGTGCTGCCTCGCTCCTTGGACCCCAGACAAAGAATGAGTTATTGAACATGATGACGACACAACCACACACGCATACGCACGTGATTGGAGCATTACCATCACGTGCGTCCCACCGCAACGACATCTAGTTACAACCCAACAACACAAGCGCACACAGTGCAAGGGCGCTCCACCAGAGGGCGACGCATATTCCACATCATCTCCTCGTGCAAAAGAAGTCCGCACACACTGCGAATATTCCACACGATCGCCCCGTGGAAAAAAGTCCGCATTATCTGTGAAACACAAGGCCACATCATTACCCTGTGCGAAAAAATGTCTGCATCCTCATTACACATGATCCACACAAAAACACTCAGTCGCTCACGACAGTCCTACATAGTCCCACAAAAGCACTATCACACGCGCAGGAGCAGTGGAAGTATGACTAGCAGAGTCGCGCACACTCCTGTAAGTTGCACACACGACACGCAAAACAGCAAGACTTTTTTTTGTTTAAACCCAGTACGACAAACCGTCCAAAAATATTCTCAATGATGATATACGACCAGACACAAGACAGGACCCGTCCAACATGACACAAGACATGAACCCCCACGTACACACCCTTCAGCACATAGTCGCTAAGCCACCGAGGCTGCTTAGTCTTACGGCGCGGACGCGTAGACGTTGAACCTCAATTATCTGAAGACCCGCACGCCCCCTTATTTTCCCTTCTGTTATCTACATGGTTATTTGGATCTGTTTGCTCACTATTATCTTCTTGACATTTTAACGTTTCCTGAGGAACAATCGATCCAGACCTTGCACTGGAAGGAAGCTCTGACAGATCAGAGTCTGTCGGTAGACTAGGGGACTGACTGTCACAAATGTCTAAGTTAGACGAAGAGTATAAAAACTCTTTATGCCTCGAAGAGAATTCAACATTGTCAAAGGAATACGGTGCCGAGCCTACCTCAATTCGTGTGAGTGTGAGTTTTCACGACTCAATGACTGTGAGTTTTCACGCGTTCCAGATATTTCCGTCACTGAGCTTGAAAGTGAAAGGTGCAACCTGAGCCTGCACTGTAAGCGGCTTGCTATACTTCAGAAATCCTTGATTATGCAATTTTACTTTCACCACATCTCCGAACTTTATGCGGGTCTGCTGTGCACCTTTCCTTTTGTAAAAGTACTGTATAGCTTTATGCTGCTTCGTGAAGACCTGATTCCGAACTTGAAGCAGGAAACTGTCCGATTCTACTGCCTTTTTACGTGTCCGAAAGTTGCTAATATCTACTTTGGAATGAGGCTGACGTCCATGCAGCAAAAAAACTGGAGAAAGACCTGTCACTGAAAGTGGTGTGACCCTATACAACCCAAGAAATTGTGTAATCCTTTTCGAAGCTTCCTTGCCTTCAAGTCTGGCTACCTGTAAACGTTCTTTCAGAACCCTGTTAAACCATTCAATCTGGCCGTTAGCCTGAGGGTAATAATTCGACGAGAACACGTGGCGGGTACCTTTCTCCTTTAAATATTCTTGAATTTGTTTGGAGACAAACTGGTGTCCATTATCCGTCACCAAAACCTCAGCCCTTCCCGACTGAAAGACCAGTCCAACAACTTAATGACATCCTCAGTTGAAATTGAATTTGTGCCTAGAACCTCAGGCCACTTAGAGTAGTAATCGACTAGTGTAACAAGAAATCTGGGCTACGACACATCTAATGGACCGACGATGTCCATTCCCAACTTTTGCCAAGGCCCTTCAGGCCATTCCACCGGCTACAATGGAGCTACATGAGGCTTAGCAGACTTGTCTTTAATGCTTTAATGTTCTTCAACATTACGATCCGTTTGAGGCCACTAGTAGCGTTCACGGAGAAGTTGTTTCGTACGTACTATTCATTGATAATTTTCATGTGCCAACTGGAGGAACGTAGGTACAAGCACACAGGGAATGACTATACCGTCGTCACGCATGAGTGAACCGCCCACAACAGAAAGTTCATCATTTACATGAATATAAGCTGTTAAATCGCTGTGTACTTTTTTGTTATCGTGCAAGCCCTTGGACACATACTCTGCTGCTTTCTGCAACGTCATATCTGCCTTTGTTGCCAGCTGCACAGTTTCTTTATCGCGGGTTCTTAGCGTTCTTCCATGCTCGTTGTTTTCGCCTCAATTCGTAATTATCAGCTGTTTCATCCCTTCCAGTGCCTTTGACCTACGCTGCAACGCCTCTGGCCCCTCCAGTGACAGTCGGCAAGCAACAGGATGACCCCTCGGGGACGTCCTCTGCTTCGGATCCCGCTCACCGGCCGCCAAGCCTAGCACCTCAATCGCAGTCCAATTGGTGGGTACGGCACCACTCAGCTATGTCCCACATGTCAGCGCAACTGGCGGCGACCCTCGCTACTACAGATGCGACTATGCACCCTACGCTAGATGATTTTCCACCAATGGAGGCACCGCCACCGTTCCCGCTACCTCCGGCTGAGCCTTCCAGTTTATTGAAGCCACTTCAGCGGTCGGATGAGCGCAGTGCACTACCGGAAGCCACTGCACCCCGTGCAGCGACCACCGCTCCACAGTGCTTAACAGAAACAGCCAGCTCCTTTACTTACAAGGTCTCCATCAAACCTCGAGAGCGCTTTAACATCCTGTCTCTTTTCTCTTTCAACGAAGTTACTTCAACAGACTCTCGACAGCTGCCTGGAAACCTCTGGCTTTACTGACTGCACCTACCACAGTCGCACCAACACTACATCGGTGTGGGTGCCTTCTCTAGAGGCTGTCCAGTGGCTATGCTCCCTACACCATATTCCTATCGCGGCTTAAAAGCAGATTCCTGTACAAGTGTACCTGCTGTCGGGAAGTGGCATCCGGCGATATGTCGTTTCTGGGGTAGACCCCGGATAGGATCCCGAAGTCCTCCGTGCCAGCCAGTGGTGTGCCACCCACCAGGTGCTTCTTGCCCGCTACATGGGCTCTGGCCGCACGTGCCTTGTTACTCTGCGTGGTCCGCTAGAGCCACCGGAACGACTTTTGTACAATGGCTGCGTACTTCGGCCCCGCCTGTTCAAGGCCTGAGTGGTGCACTGTTACCGATGCTTTCGTCAGGGGTACATGAGCACTTCGAGCACCTCCTTGGCATCAGAACCACTGGCTACCTCTGAATCGGAACCACCAGCTACCCCGTCGGCCGCACCGCCAAAAGTTACGTTTCGATGCGGTCGGTGTCGTAGCGATGACCATGACATTACGGACAAGAAATGTCCTACGAAATGCAAAGCTGCGCTTGCTGAACGACGAACGTGGCGACGCCGGTATGAGCCCAAGGGAATCCATACGTCCAACCGCTTCGAGTGTTTGGCGGAGGATAACGAAGACGCAGTGGAGGAAGTCGCTGCAGACCCTGCGGCTGCAGAGCCTACGGCTGCAGGAAGTCGCTGCAAAGCCTGTGCTGCAGAGCCTCCGTCGCTCCTTCCGCCCATGGACTAAGCACAAGCAAGCTGGAAAGGCATCTCCGGTTACGGACGAGCTAGTGGAGGTGGACCAACAGTTGGCTGTGCTGCAAGCTGACGTCAGCAAACTCAGCCAGCACCGTGCTCAGCTAATTCGTAGGTCCCAACGTAAGCCGCCAGAAAAACTAAGCCATTCGAGTCAGCCCCGTCTGTCATCACCAAGTCTGCTCCAGCAAAAGCCAGTCCCTTCCATCCTCACCCATCAAGAACTCCTACAGTTTGTGGTGCAGCAGCTAGAGAACTTGGTGTCTGTGTTAGCAGCCCAACTTCGCTAGACCCCTTTTTACTATGCCTGATCCACAATATATTGTACAGTGGAACTGCCGGGTGCTCACAACGAAGGTTGGTGAGCTTCGTGAACGTCTTCGCATACGCAAACTTCAAACTTAGGCGTTCCTGCTCCAAGAGACGAATGGTTTACCTCGCCTCCCCAATTTTAGAGCCTATGCTACGCCTTCCATACCTGATGGTCGTTGTGGCTTCACCACGTCTATACACCAGGAAAAGCCGCAATTTATGTGCACATTGCGTATCCATAAACTCCGATTCCACTAGAACCATGGCGCACGGCTTGCAAAGAAGTTGTTACAGTAAAGGTGCAACTGCCCAGGTGCGCAATAATTCTTGTATCGTGTTATGTGCAGCCTCACAGCGGACGTGCACCCCGGCTACGATTGGGCTGGCTAACATCTCTGCACCGTTCGAACGCTGGCTGTCCCATACTTGTAACTGGTGACTTCAATGAGCCCCATTGCAATTGGGGATACCCTACCTCAATAGAACGTGGACGTATTTTCCTGAACATTTCAATGATGCTCGATTCGCACTACTAAATGATATAGCATGTCCTACGCGTCGAGGCACTCATCCCCGGATGCCACCCTACTAACCCGACTTAACCTGGTGGCTTGGGAGTGCAGTGGTATCTTGGCAGCGAGAGGCCGACTGCTGGGGTAGTGATCATCACCCTATCAGGCCTGTCATTGCCCCGAACTCGACGCGTCGGCATCGGCGGAGCTGCACTCTAGTAAACCGGGATGAGTTCCGGTGCAACATCAATGCAACCATGACGGCCCCCAGCACAGACCCCACCACTGTGATTAAAGAAGCTCTGAGCAGTGCCAGTCGGAGGACGCGAGTAGAGGAGTTCCGGCCAAAGCCTGACCTCCGTCGTTTGCAGCTGTGGGCCCAGCGCAAACAGGGTGAAGTGGCTACTTCGCGAGATCCCTCGTGTGCCCCGGCTCGAATTAGTTTGCAACGCTTCACCGCTGCGGCCGGACGACATGAGAAGCGTCTTTCACGGCAACGATGGCTTAGCTGGTGTGAGTCACTCGGCCCTTCGTCCACGGCATCGTATATTTGGCGCACTTTTCGGTCAGTGGAATCAAACGGCCGCACTCAGGATGCAGCAGCCAGTGCGTGCCTTGCATCAGGCAAGAACCCGGACCAATTTGCCTTCGATGTGGTTCGCGCCTTGTACCCTGCATTTGACACCCTCCCGGCTAGCAACCCGTGGTAATTTCCTCTACCGCGCCACATCGGTGCCTCTCCTTCTGATGATGCGGTCCGTGGAATACAATCGGCTTTCACCATGGCAGAGTTCCTGGCTGCGATAGACCACGCGAAACTTCGGTCATCTCACTGCCCAGATAGCGTTACGTACGAGTTTTATAAAAACCTCGACGCTCCGGCCCTTAGTCGTTTCCTCGACTCCGTCAATGAGGTGTGGCTCTCGGGCCAAATAGCAGAGTCATAGCATCGGGCAGATATCGTCCCTATACAGAAGCCAGGCAAACCACCCGAGCATTTTCCCAATTTGCGCCCAATCGCATTGATGTGCACCTTGTGGAAACTGTTGGAGCGAATGCTGGCTACGCGACTTCAGTGGTGGATGGACACTTACAGGTGGTACCACCCGGCACAGATTGGGTTCAGACCTCGTCTGGGGACAGAGGATGGACTTGAGCACTTATCATCAATGGTGCTACTTGGCGGCCGATCTCACAAAGTGCGGACGTTGCTTGCCATCGACATTCACAAGGCATATGACAACGTCAGCCACAGCGCTACCCTGGAAGTTCTCCAAAGCCTACTTGTCCCTGAAATGTCCGATCTTTTATCCAGACCTTCCTGAGTAAAAGATAATTTTCCGTTCGGGTTGGAGGAACTAGTTATGGCCATTTTACGCCCGTCCGTGGGGTGCCTCAGGGGTCGGTGATTTCACCCTTCCTCTTTGATGTTGTTATGCTGCCGCTTGCTTGGAATCTTGGCTCCATGTCAGACCTACACCTTCTGGTGTGGCGGACGATATTACAGTATGGACTGTCCCCCAGACCTGCCTCGGCAAGTCGCCAGACTGCAACAAGCTTTAACGGACACAGAGAAATGGTGTGAATACGCTGGTCTCTCGCTTTCAGTCGAAAAGACAGCGTCCGTGGCCAATGCTTGGGGCTGTCGTAGACTGGAGTTGTCACCGATCTCGCTACAACTCGCCGGCCATCCTGCGCGCGCGGCCACCTCTTTCGCGTGCTGGGATTGGAGATTTTGTCCTCGTCAGGGTCAGCTGCCTTGTGGCTTGGATCTGCCCGCCAACAAACAGGTCAAATTCTACACCTTATCTGACGCATTTCACAAACGTCTGGAGGCTCCTGCTTCAAAATAGCCCGACTCTTCGTGCGGTCAATACTTCAGCCTCGACTTACCTGTCAGGCTCAGTTCCAGCATATGACCCAAGCGGAGTTGGCGCGACTTGAAGCAATTAATAGAGCTACAATGCGGAGGATCACCGGCCTCCCTCAAATAACGCCTATACCAACTTCTCAGGCCGAAGCTCAACTTAACACCCTGGATGAGCGTGTACATCAACGCCGCTACGCACGCCAGCACAAGCTTAATTTTGTTCCGGAGGCAGCGGCGTTGGCGATCTACATGGACCGTTCTATACCCGCCTTATCAGCCCACCCTACAGCTAGGCCGCCCTGGCTGTACCATCAAGTCACCGACAACCGTCGGCTTAGTCGACTCCACAGTCGGTCGACGGGAAACGCAGACGAGCAATCCGCGGGCGTGCCATTACTAGCGACTGTGAACAAGCCCCAGGTTGTAGAGGCATTTGTGGACGCTGGGGCCCAAGACGATCGATCGATTGCTTCTCTCATTGAGAAGCGAACCAAAACTGCGCTTATGAAACACTCAGCACCTGGCCTTCTATGCTGGCGGAGCTTACAGCCATCCAGGACGGACTGCAAGCGCTACTACCGGCACTTCAAGCACCTGGGAGTTTTATGGCACAAATATACACGGACTCAACGGCGGCCATACGGGATTTGCGACGTGCAGCCTCCAACTCGTCCGTCTCAAGATACATTAATAACCAGCTGGACAACCAGCTGGACAACAGCTGGACAACTGTCGTGGATCCGGCGTAGGACTATCACCGCTCATATTGCGGCGGATAGTTCCTGTCACGCTACGTCGGTTCCACGGCCCCTGCCATTGCTGACAACTGACCCACATGACCAATTTCTCCAACTAAAGGAAGATCTGCGTCGCGCCACAGGCGCTCTTATCCCACCGTGTGGAACAGACCTTCCCTGTGGACTCGCTCGCTGGGAGGAGGTCCTGCTGCGTACACTACGAGTTGGGGTGGCCCTCTCTCCTGCGGTTACCCGGGCGTGGCCACCGCGATACTATGCCCCGTTTACCACCAACTGCCCCTTCTGTACGGCTCCTGCCGAAGACGCCGACACCAACCGCCTGCTATGGACGTGCCCTTCCCTGAGTGCAGCGAGATCCCGACATCTTCTCTACACATGCCTGCATCCTGGGAGACCCCCCGATCTTCAGCGATGGCTCTGGGGGCCCCACCACCGCTGTCTTCTGGACTTTCTCCGGGAAACGGGTGCGAACTTGTACGTGTAGGACGTTATGCCAAACGGCATACTATCGCAATTAAAAAAAAGACTACTGATGTTACCAGCGACACTATCTCTTCCTCCTTGACAAGTTTCTGACCGGTCTGAATTGGTAATCTCGACAAGGAACCAGCGACAAGATTTTCTCATCCTTTGGAGCATTTGGTGTCAAAATTGTAGTACAGCAGACGAGCTGACCACCGTGAAATCCTTAAAGGCCTACGACCTGCATATCCTGTGGCTAACAACGCAACTACAGCCCGATGGTCAGTTCTAAGCGTGAATCGTCTGCCCCAAAGAAAAATGTGCCACTTTTAACCCGCGAACAAACAAGCCTGTGACCCATCCTGTGACCCAAAAAATCGAGTTCTTTGACTGAAAAAAGACATTTGTCATTCAAGTTCATGCCACCGTTTGCTATATACGTTAAGACTTCAACCAAGCTCGCGTCATGCTCAGACTGATTCTTTCCTCATACTAGAATATCATCAAGATATCATACGACATTTTTGCAATTCTTCAACATCTGGGACATCATTTTTTGAAAAACCGCAGGCACCTACGTCGGACCGAAACACACCCTCTTAAACCTAATAAGCCTTCGTGAGTCACGAAAGTAGTTAAATACCTACTGCCCTCTTCTAGCAACAACTGATGATAAGCCGAGGCTATGTCTAGCTTAGAAAAACAAACAGCACCATGAAACATCTGCAACAGCTCTTCAACATGCGGCAAAGGATACCCATCAATGATAATTGCCTTATTTGGTTCCCGGAGGTCCACACACAGCTGGATGTCACCATTCTTTTTCCGGACGACGACGAGTGGCGAAACCAACTCCGAGGCGTCGACACGTTCAATGACATCATTGTCCTCGAGGCGTCGCAGCTCGCTGGACACCTGATCACGAAGAGCAAGAGGCAATTGTCGTAGCTTAGATGCAACCGGAGTCGCAGCTGGCCGCCGTTGGATATTATATGAGACGTGTTTGACAAGACCCAACTCGCCGTTGAAGAGATGTTTGAAACCCGGAAGCACGTTCAGGGGACCCTGCACTGCACACACCGATGCTAGTCGAAACCACGGAGCAAGATATAAAGAGGAGGGCTGACTGTGGCCCAGAAAAAATAATTTGCTCGGGCCGATAATGTCCGCTCGCCGCCGGCCGCCCAGCTTTGTTGTTGTTGTTGTTGTTGTTCCTTCACAAAATGGCGCATACCCAATCAGGGGATCGGCCAAACATCAGTTGCTAATTCGAATGAGATTGCTGCCTAGGTGGATGATTCAAGGAAAGTTAGAAAATTTTGGAAGCTTTTTTCTTCTTGTTTTTGAGGAATCGAGATTGGAAATTAGTTAAAATTGAAACAAAATAAATAGAGAAAGAAAGAAAGAAAGACGAAGAAGAAGAAGAAGAAAAAGAAGAAGAAGAAGAAGAAGAAGAAGAAGAAGAAGAAGAAGGAGGAGGAGGAGGAGGAGGAGGAGGAGGAGGAGGAGGAGAATAATAATTATTAAAAAAAAAACGGCAATGGAAACGTTTGGAGGGCTCTGGTGAGGTTCCAGAATAAGATACGAATTAGGTTGTGAATCTTTTTGAATTTTCTATGAAGCGCAGAAGAGCAGAGCAAACATCCCGGCGGCCATATCCAGTTTCTGAAGCCCCAAATGATAAAAGAACCGGCACTGATAATGCCAACCCCAGGCGATGAAGCGGCACCTCAAGGAGCTGACGTCTGAGGCTTGAAAAACGTCGACAGGACAAAAGGAAGTGGTCCACAGACTCTTCTTCATTACAGTAACTGCACATGGCAGACTGCGCCAGACGAGACCTGTGGAGGTATCTGTTCAAATGGGGCACACGACATCGAAGGCTTGTTGCTATCACCTCCAGGTCGTGCGAGGGACACCAATTCGGTTTCCAGGAGAATTTGAGATGACAGAAATCTCGCAACGACAAAAGGACTGATTCGTGCTGCCTTTGCAGTTTCAACAATCTACGGAACCTTGCGGCGGCTAATAGAGGCGTAGTCTCAATGACATCGACAACAGGCCCGGAGAGTGCTACCCTTGCCAGAGAATCTGCGGTTTCATTAAAGGTGATTCCCGCATGCCCAGGGACCCAAAGAAGGTCGACTTCAGTAATATGAGATGGCAGAAGTGACCGAAACGTCCGTAGAAGAGGTGAGTCTTTCGGAGAAGAAAGGGCTAAGCCTACGGATAGGGAATCTGTAATTATGAGTGGAGACGATACCGATATGTGAAGCTTTCGTAGTGCCAACACTATTGCCAAGAATTCCGCATAGAATATTGGGGTAAAATCCACCAGACGAACCGAAAAGTACCAATTTAGGGAAGGGGAAACTATACCTATTCCGGATTTTTCATCTCGTTGAGAAGCATCTGTATAAATGATAGTATCTTGCTGAATTGAGGCCAAATGATCTTCTAGGATACCATTGAACCGTCTGGCAGGTAACATTTTAGCATTTTGGGGAAAGATGTTCCGGAAGTTGACCGTTATCGTATGACCCCTATCAAGACATGGAAGTATGTTATTGAGCGCAACCCCTAATGGAGACACCAAGCTTTGTGCTAGAGTAACTTGCGGTCGATAGGACCTGGGCCACTGGGCCGCCAGAAACACAGCTGGCTCAGCTACAAAGATAAATTGTGCCCTGCTAACCCCCGCGCCATTGGCGGTGAGATCTTTGAGTGGCGCCCCCTGGCTCTGACGTCGGCTTAGGGATTCGCGCCGCTGTCGTCTGCTACACTCCGCTTGTGAGGGGCAACAGTGCCTGGGCTAGAAATCGCCCACTTCGTTGCTGTAGTGCGTTAAAAAGCGTATTTCTAGCGACTCAATGTTTTGCCAGCTTCTGACGCATCTGAATAATTTGAAGCTGTATCCCCCACAAGTTTGCAACACACGAAGAGATAGAGAACAACTTTCTTCAGAGTATCGGTCAGAAGATTGTGTGTAACTCGTCCTTTCTTGCTTATTCGCGAGAATCAGCGATCAGAGCTTCTCGATAAGTATTCAAAATGCGTAGGCTTCTCTGCAGTATTTTTGAGATGCTCCTATGAAGACTCAATAGTCTAATACTACGTACCAAGCAGCGGCCTCTACACGCTCATCGCACAGCAGGAAATAAAGCGGCTTTCTTCGGTTTCTTTCGTTGTTGTCTTGTATCGGATTAATGTTTCTTGCTTTTTTTTCTGCTCAATGCATTAATTTTTCTGCGCCGTCACCAACTTCTTATTAGGAGGTTTCGGGATGTTTGGGAGCCTCACAAAGGTCGTGTGGATATTTCCTTCATTTTGTATGGCATACATTCCCTTCTTCTCAAATTGGCTTTCATTACGGCTGCATGCAAGAAGGTGCATATCCGCAGCGTGCTTTGTTTATTCACATGCAAATACAATGATAAGGTTTGTGCTACGCCACCGCGATCGCGCCCTAAACAACGTGGTCCACAGTACTCGAAGGCGGCTTTCGTGCTCCGAATTTCTATCGTAATTATATCGTTATATAACGAACTTACTCTCAACTCGAACAATGATGACATGATTACGGTGTTGAAGGCATGATATACTCGCTAACTAACGTAATAAATAGTATACCTGCATATATTACAAGACTCGAAACCGAAGAAGAATTCCAAGTAGCTCTTTATTGCTTTTCAACCCTTCCTGGCGCGAAGAACACATCCTATTCTACTCGGGATGGCGTTCTATGATTTGAAGAAAATTACTTTTACTCTCTTGTCCTGGACTGAGGACCCGGCCCACTAACCAGATCGATTTAATTGTTAAACAAAGTTTTCCCTCCTCCCCTTATTCCTCCTCCTCCTCTTGAGTGCAGTTTTCCTATAACGCATATCCGAATATCGGGAAGATATGGCTGTGCAAAATGTTCCGAAATATCCCTCCACGTCTTAACAAACATATATGTGTTACTATAAATTTAACGAAGACGTGACTTGTTTTGCTCAATAAACCTCCATACTGGCTAGATGCCTGGTATAGAATCAGCACGCGTGTATATACACACTGGGTTATTTGGAACTCAACCTACAGTTTTTGAAGTCTATAGTGCATGTCGGCAAACTTTCATGCCTTGACAACGTAAAGTGATATGTGACAAAACGCGTTCGAGCGTTCAGCAAGGTTGCAAAAACTGTTTTACCTTGCATATGATTACCGGGAATCGTGATGCCTTCTGCCAAAGCCGACAGCCCTGAAGGCCTAGAATTTGTTTTGGTCTTCCATTTTCGCTGTTGTCGGTTATTAGCAGCTGACTGTTCCTTTTGTTGGAATGCTTACATGAGAAGCTGACGCCTAGCTCCGACTCTTCGCGCTCCGCACAGGACCGGCTTCGCAAGGAATGGGGTGGCGCCGGCAATGTTTCTCCCGTAAATATCCAAAACTACACTTTAATTGACACCATGAGCTAGTGTATGCGATTTTAAGCCTATTATTATGATAAAAAGTTACCCACACGCCAATTCTGGTGCGGACAAGCATCAGACGTTGACCGAGCTCGAAGAAACAGCAGGGAGAGCGATCCTGAGTGAAGCAGACGACAAATGCGAGAATCCCTAAGCTGACGTCACGGAGGCGCGCTTCGCAGCGCCGCCTGTGTTCGCGCTCACCGCCAATAGGCCCTCAAGAAAGTCTCCACCGTAAGTATTCGAAATCGGTGATTCAGAGGGGGAACTCCGGCTTCCAAATAAAGTAACGCATTAGCTGCATATTTAGGTAGCCCTAAACAGCAGCGCAGAGCCTGGCGTTCCAGAAGAACTAGGCGATGGAGCTTATACGTAGCAGCACCCGAGAATAGAACACACCCGAACTCTAAAATAGGCCGCACGTACATATAGTATATCATCAGAAGAGATTCACGGCGCATTCCCCTCTTTCTATGACCGAGGCGCCTCAATATGCCAACAGCACGTGCTCCTTTAGTAGCTATACGCTCTATATGTGGACTCCAGTCAAGTTGGCTTGTGTATACTACACCAATGTATTTTAAAGAATCAACCTGGGGTATGATGTGCTGACGATAACAGAGAGAGATATTAAAGGAAAAAGTGGACTGAAAAACTAGCACAGAGCATTTCCTGGCATTTATAGTAAGAGAGATGCTGTCTAACCAGGAATCTAAAGTATTCAGATACGACTGCATTAATACATACAGTTCGTGTATGTCAGAAGCAGATGCGAAAAACGCGATATCGTCGGCATAAATATGTCTGGACACCCGAAACCAAAGGGACCGAGCTTAACAGGATGTTAAAAAGAACCGGCGAAAAGACAGCTCCCTGTGGTACACCTCTTTTCTGCGAGTGCCGAGAGGAACAAATGTTACCCCTCACACACCAGAACTGCCTGTCCTTTAGGAACTCATACAGCCATGCTAGCTTTCCCTTTGCTCTCTTCCTCTTTCGCGCCTCGAGATTCGCCATCGCTGCGCCGCCTGCCGCCGCTTCTCCGCGGCGTTTGCGGGATTAGCGCTGCGTGGCTGATAGGTGGTCATGCAGTGTTTTGGTTTTCTTTCGCTTCTCTTTGCCTTTCCGCGCTCTAAACAACTTGTTATGGTGACTTCTGTAAGCAAACTGCACGTTTAGGGCACTTAAAAAAAACAGCTGCGTCTTGGTAGAGCGCTCTAACGCCAACAAGAGCTACTCGGGGAGGCGGTTCTGCGCGCTTCTTGGCCGCTCTTGCGGGCGTCTGCGATGGCAGCAGCATATCACCGCTGTCACCTTCGAACACGTCAGCACAAGTGAATTCTATTTATTGTCGCCTTGTTTAGACCTGATATTGGCACTGTAAGAGGTTGGTTCGTTTTGCAGCGCTGACAACAAATGCGGCTTTGCTTCGAATATGTACGTCGTAGAAAAATATGTTTCGGGGACGTGATAACCCAATAGCTGACAAAAACTTGTGCCTTTTATGGGAATATAAGCCACGCGAAAATTTTAAGTACAGAAAAGAAAATGTTAAGTCAGATATGTGCCCACTCATGCCTTATAGTAAGAACCAAGGTATATGGTAATGAAACCACGGGAAAATGAATGGTCTGCAAGAAAGGAGTAAATAGAATAGTCGTACGGGAATGAAAAAAAAAAAAAAAAAAACGAGTGCAGCTTCTGAAATGCTAAAGACGTTTGTTTGAGCAAGGTAGTATTCACCAGACCAACTAGATGCGAAATGCACTGATATTTCGCTAGACATGCGGGGGGGGGGGGGGGGGGGTGGAGGAGGACGCTCAACTATCGTTGTGTACAAATGCAGAGCGAAATCAACGAATGAACGTTTTAGTAATCACACACACAAGCTTCGTGTTCACATTTCGTTTGTTTTTCGCCTTGAAAAACGGCTGATCACTCGGCGGACTCATTTTTTGAAGAATACAGGGTAGGCAGTTCACAAGCGATACGAGGTGTCGTTGGAAGAGTTGATTGATTGATTGCAGGGTTTAACGCGCCGGCGCAACGGAGACGATGAGGCACGCCGTAGTGGAGGGCTCCGGATAAATTTTGGCCACTTAGAGCCTTAAGGCGCGCCGAAATCTCGTACCACGGGCTCGTTGGAAGAGCGTCGTATCTGATAACGGTCTCTGATTTCGGTTTATGCTAGATTCTGCAGTCTCCCTGTGTCATGACTCATATGACGGTGTTTCGTAGAAGAGTTTGGTCACGGACGCGGATTACTGTATAAGCCCATCTTCGCGCTTCTCGTGGAGGATAAATGTAACAGATGAATCTTTGCGAGCGCTCACCTCGGGACAAGACGACCCAGCATTAAATTTGTCGTCGTGTGCTGACTCCGGAGTGTAATTTTGCATTATCCATCGTACTTCTTTGGTACAATGTTTGAGAAATTTATGCCGCATTGGCTTGTTCATGGTACTGATCAACACCTGATATGTGATATTGGCAGGCGTAACTTGTGTGCTGTCAGGTATGAGTGCTCCGCTAGATTTTGTAAGTGTACAAAGTCGATTTACATCATGGTGTGTATGGCCGCAACATGACCATCGGAGGAAACACTGCTTACGGAGACACAGTCACTAAATTTCAGGGCAGCGGAATTGCAATCAGCTGCATGCAAATGCTGGCTTCGGAACGCCGCGGCCTGTGACACACGCCCGGCGCTCATATAGATCTCACTAAGATCGCGTCATAAACGTTTATACTCTCGTGAACATACCACACTTGCAAACAGAGTGCCTGCTCCACGTTATTCGGTATTTCGAACGCGGACAAACGGTAAATCGCTGTCTTGAACGAGCCCCAAAAGCAACGGCGACAGGGGGGAGCGGGCCGGGGACTACCGCGCCTGCTTTCGAAACGGGCCGCTAGGAGGATTTCAGTGGCGCCCCTACAGGCCGCGCTCGAGGCGCATGGCTCTTCCCTTCTTCGCCCCAGAGGCGTCTTTTCTGTCGCAGCGACGTCTGTCTTCTGTTTGTCCTACTATGCAGGAGGCATGCGTGCACGCGCGGAATTTAAACAACCGTGCGCAGCCGCAATAGACGGCGCAGATAATCGCACGCCACCGCATACATGGCGATCGCTTATTCCCTATCTGGGAGCGTTTATTCTGACATTATGAAGACCCGCTAAACATATTGTACTAACCCAACAGATGTAAGACGCAAGTGAACGACGACGACTTGAGAAGCACCAAAGAATGAGCAAGAGTAATATGGAACGCCACAACGTATACAGTCTAGCGTGATTCTGCTTAAGACAAATCGATGCAGCGCAAAAATTACCCTCTTTTGTTGTCCTGCTCTCCGGCCGCGTGCCTAATTATTTATGCTGCTTCTGTGCACGAACAACGCTTACAAGGGTCGCCCGGAGTCTCCATCGGCAAACGGCAATGATACACACATTTCTGTGCCAATGACTGACTTGGACGGCTGCCCTGTTGTATTAAGTGTACAAAAACACTGTCAGCTTGATAAGGCACCCAAGAATATCAAACGCAGTCTTCATTGTAATTCATGCCGCAACTTACTGCCCGATGTTCACTGTCGCTCTACGGTCGTGTTATCATCTCGTCGATAACGTCGCCGACTCCACATAAAAGGCTCGATTTTTATGGCTGCATTTTTGGGCCTACCAGGGTTCCCAGCGTTTTTTTTTAAGTGGCTGACCAGCAAAACAACCCGCTCGTTAAACCTTTTCTTTCGGCGAGTCATCACCACAGATATATAGGGTCCGGACGAATTCAAATATCGAGAAATGAAGGCTTGTGAAAAGACCGCACTGTCAGGGCCTTGATCTTGAGCAGATTGCTACGTCGCGGGAAGTCGCGGGTGATGTTATCGCGTTTCTGTTATTTTCTGATGAGCATGTGAGTGCCGGTACGTGTTCTAGGCACACTCTGTTTTGGACGTAAGTTGGAGAACGGCGAGAAAGCTGCGGGACTGTTATAATCGCTATTGATCAGAACCAGTTGCTCCTTTCGCCTTTTGTAAAACCTGTTAAAACACAGCCTAATTGGTCTTCACAAATTTACAAAACGGAGTCGCATTTTCGGCAAGCAGTGCGCAAAAGGTAGTGTTTGTATAGCAGCCATATGTCTATATGTGGTCTCTACATTTTGTTTTCCCGCCATCCAAGTCAATCATTACAGTATCATTGCCGTACGACCACTCAATTACTTCGGGTCCGGGTTACCCAGAAGGTGCTGTCGAACAAATTAATCAAGCCGTTTGATGGAGGAGCGCAATGAACGCGAAGCGGCGCCAGCGCAGGCCCAAAGCACTCCGTGCCCAAAACTACCGTCGCCGAAGCAGACGACAAAAGCCGATGGAATGCGTTTCACCAACGTGCCCGCCGGCGCACGGGGAACACCGGCGGCTTAGCCCGCGGCTGAGAAGAAGAACGAAGACTGAGAAGAACAAATTGTATACGCTCTTGCGAAAGGTGTACAAACAAGCGCTGGATTTGCCATCCTACACCTCCAACGACTGTCTCCTCAAGCTTGGGCTTCACAACACTGTGGACGAGCTGATTGAGGGTCACCTACTCAGTTAGCGCTACCGGCTATCTAGGACGGATGCGGGCAGGGCCCTTCTACTGAGACTTGGCCTGAACATCCATGATCGCCCTCTAGAATCCACGGAAAATATCCCTGGTGAACTACGCCGAAACATCACAGTCGGCCCCTTGCCAAGAAACATGCACCCGCAGTTCCATGAGGGACGGAGAGAGGCGCGAGTTAGAGCCCTGGAGAAAAAAATATGGCTCCAACGAAAAAGTTTATTACACGGACGTCGCAGATTACGCAATACGCGGAGTCATGGTGGCGATCGTAACGAAGATAGACAGCCACGCCACGAGCCTCACTCTCACGAAAGTAACGACGCTACAGGCCGAAGAGGTAGCTATAGCACTGAAGATAACGCAAACATCTGCGGAAGTAATCATCACGGATTCTCAGTCAGCATGTAGGAGCTACCTCCAAGGCCGCATCTCACACACCGCAATGAAGATATTGAGCCAGAATCCTCCGAAAAAAGGGTATCGGTTGTCTGGACACCGGCTCACACTTCTCTCTGTGGTAATGTCTTAGCCCACGAGACTGTTAGAGGTATAACCAGCCGAGCGTCGCGAGAGAGTTGGCTAGAGACGGCCATCCCCTTGGCATCATTTCAGGAGGTGGGAGGTGACGCAATACTGCCGGCTAGCCCGGCTTATGCTTCCTCCTGCACACCCCTCCCTCAGCAAGAAAGAGGAGCGCTACTGGCGTTTCCTGCAAACGAGCACCTTTCCCCATCCTACCAAGCTGCACTTTATCTGGCCTACGAAACACTACCCGCAGCGGCGATTCTGCAAAGCACCCTGGACACTATACCACATGGTGTGGGAGTGCCAGCTCAACCCCTCACTTTCCGCGATTTTTAACCCCTAGGTTGAGCAGTGGGAGAGAGAATTGGCCAGCTCGAGCGGCGAAGAAGAGCTTCGGCGGATTCACCGGGCTGAGACGGCTTATCGCTCCAACGGGGTCCTGGACTGAGGAAACCGACCCCTTGGCTTTTTTTTTTCGGTAATAAAGTTTACTCTCTCTCTCTCTCTTTCTACTAGATGCCACTGAAAATGGTGAAAGTTGACAATTTTGCGAGATTCATTGGCAGCATTGACGTCAGAGGCTTCTTACAGGACTTCCAGCAAAAATTACCACCTTTTGTAGCCGGAGGTACACTGGCCGAGGTTGAGCAGTTTCACGTGGCTCTTGGAGAGCCGTGCTGCACATGCGCGAGGAGCAGTGGCGTTTGACGGCGCATAGCTGGCGTGCCGGAGTCGCCGCCGCCGCGACTGGACTGTATTGGATTAAATTGGATTGGATTGGATTGGAAAGTTAGCGGTGAGGCTACAGAAAAGTAATCTGGCAACATTGATAAACACCAAAATGGCTGCCGTTTCTCACTTGCCTGCCTCAGTGACGGTACTCTGTATCTTATCTAGTGACCGTAGTTTATCCCTCTTTTCGGATGGTGGTCTTGTTGGCGTGCGTGACATTCCATTTCTAAGCGAGGGAAGCCGGCCACTTCCTGTTACACCTAGCGCCGTCTAGTGGTTACCTTTAACGAATTCTGCAATATCCTTCATCGTGTGCTAAAACAATCTGGTTTTCCAATCTCCGGTAGCGTCGGGGCTTCTAACGCTTGCATCCTGGGTTCGGGACCGAACAATTATACATTTTTTATTACAAAATGCTCCTTCAGATCAGTTGTACGCATTCTCAGTTGCATATCTAAGCGTCGTTCAGCAGCGTTTGGGTAGGTGTGCGTGCGCAGAAGTACGTATCACCGCCCCATATCACCAACGTATCACCAATTGGAAGTGCCCGTACTTACTTGGAAACTAAACATCGCTTCGCTTGTCGGGTTTGTGTGGGTTTCGAAAGTGTCCATTTTGAGCAAATCCTGATTGGCTAAAAGCCAACACTCGAATGAGACGCCATACAAGCACGGCGGAGGTATGAGCCGCGGCTTCTCGGAGCAGACGATTTGGAGCTGACGATATTTCGTCGCCTTGTTGTCGGTTCGCTGGCGGAACAATAAACACATAAAATATAGTTTAAACTAGGTGTAGCCGTTTAAAATGCGTTTACAAGAACAGTTGCGCTAAAGTCAATCCAAAGCCCGCCTACACCTGAAAGTGCGTCACAATAAAACTGACGCAAAACGAACGTTTTCAAAACGGACAAACGCGAGGATACCGTCCCAGTATCCAGCAGCGCCAATCATTCCAGAAAAGGGAAATGAGGAAGTTAGACAGTACGGCTGCGGCGGCCACTTTGTGTGTAGTCGCTCTTTCGGCTGCTTAGCGCGGCTATAAAAGGAGCGCCCATGCAGAGGCAAAGCAGTATTGTTCGAATGTCGTGATGCCGTGGTGGCTTTTGTCAGTGCGTGAATCGTCATTGGCGACCCGTATTTTTGACGACTCCGACGTGCTCCCGGGTCCTTTAATTTCCGTGTTGGTCATCCGACGGCCTGGCCTACGCCGAAGCAGCAATACACAGGTAGCCACTTCGCCTCCGTGCAGCGGTAAATAATCGGCATGGTCTGCAAATATCGTGGGACTTTCATGTCTTGCATAGGCAACGTACTGTTCAGTTTTAGTTAACCTCTCTGCTTTGTAACATACGCTTTGTACACACTCCTCGTTTGTATCACTTGTGTAACTCTCTCGCATTTATACTATTTTTTTGTTACCTCTTGCCAGCCATGTTCTGTACTCCCGTGCCTGTACCCATATTTCGCCTGTTGAAATATGAGCCACTCTTTGTTTAGTTGTTGGGTTTCAGGACTGTCTCGTTATTTCCGCTCTTGTCGGCGAAAGCCGCGCATGAGACGGCCACCCACTCGTCAGCAGTGGTCTGTGGAGGGGATGGTTTGTTCCTTGCCAGAGTTGACTTTTCCGTCCACGCGCCCGCACACCGTTAGGAAGCTGTGACAAGGGCCCACCCCCCCAAAAGCGGCTCCTGACGCTTTTTCCTTCCCGGGAATTAATAAACCCGCAGCCAGATCGGTCACAGCTTATGAGAGGACATTCCATTCCTGTCTTTCGCGTGGCTGTTAGTCATGCACTACACAAGGACACTCGATTTTGTAACGTGAGCTACGCTGGCCAAGGTTGGGCAGTTTCGCGTGGCTACTGGAGAGACGTGCCGCGCATGCGCGAGGAGCAGTGCCATCTTACGGCGCACAGCTGGCGGGCCGGAGCCGCCGCCGCCGCCTCGGCTGGACTGGATTGGATTTGATTGGATTGGAAATCGTTTTAAAAGCAGTAAGCATGATACTAACCAGGAAACCTAAGAATACCCAGCTGAACCTTATCTCAGGTTACGTATATCCTGGCATAGCCGAGCTAAGCCACTGCTAATTTTTTTGCTTAGTTGCAGGGAAATGAATGGTACATGTGCCATTTTTTGGTGCTTTACTGGTTATTCTAATAGTCACTTGCGGGGGAGTTGCCGCTTATTTCCATATACATTAGCTGCCATTCAGAGGGAGAAAAAGAAGTAATATGTTGAAGGAAAACCCTTCGCTGCCAAATACCCAATTTGAATATCTATCCACACCGCGCACGCATAGCGATAGCGCGATTATCGGACCTTGGCGATTTCTGGAAGAGCAAGAGAGAATTGAACATTTCCTGCTGTGTTTCCGGCTGCCCTCCTCCCTCCGAAATCTGTCCTTGGAGTGCCCTCTGCGGCGCCTGGGTGTTCCCTTATCGGGGCCTAATTTATAGTCATTTGGGGATTTGGGGCCCAGTTATTGCCATGGGCATGTTTGTCACGCTCTTAACTTTTTGATTCCAGAAACAGGTCATTCAGCCCGTTAGTACAACGCATCACCATTTTTTTCGGGGCGTTATTGGTACGTCAGTATTTTATAAATCCTTTCTTTGGTGCTCAGAATTGTTAAGTACACTTTCCCCGCAGTTTCTCACATTGGTTCTTTCTTAGTTTTGCTTCTTAACCTGTCTTTACAAAGAAATCTCAGTCGGACTGGACAAATCCCCCAGAGTTGGTACGCGCCGATGTTATCTGGGCTCGAATCAACAAACCAAGCACGCACCCACGCGACGCTTCTTTGCTCAACGCAGAAGACCGAGCGAAGCAGGGTGCAGAGGAATATATCCACAGTGAAGTCACAAAAAATTGCTCCAAGCAAGACGCAGCCAACGGGGACCACTTCGACAACGCTGCACCGAGGAGCCCCAACGGTGTTCTTGAAGAAGGCACCACGCAACTCGCCGCTCGAGGGTCATGCCTCCTGCGCAGCCGTCTGGGATACGGACCACAGCGTCGTCCAAAGGTTAGTTCTCGGGGAATGCTCTTTTGTTCATGATGAGAATATACGACCACTCGGTGCCCACAGCAGATTTCGTCCTCTCCGTTGATGAATGGTTATTCAAGGAACGCTTATTTATCGGTTGGCTTTGTACCGCATCGTAGCCTAGCTATCCACATCCCTGCGAGGTTGCTCCGTTTGCGTACGTTAGCAGAGATCAAACTTTAGTTTAAAGAATTGTAATCAACTGGTCTACATCAGCTCTTTTAATTGTAATTCAAATAAAGTCGCAGCATTAACCTGAGGAATTCGCTAATCTTTCTCGATCACAAACATTTGTGACCGGGAAGCCAAAATTCTCTGGTGCAAGTTTAGCTCAGAAAAGTGAAGAATAACGATTCACTGCGCTCGCATTCACGCCATGACAATAGAGCTTTGCAAAATGCTCGCACTAAAAAGGTGCAAATGTATTTAACTTCAGATAATTGCAAAAAGGGATCCTGAATAAGCGATGAGTAATAACGTAAGATTGGACGAAAGCGAAACGTGGCTTTAACGAAACGTTTAGTGCTGTGGTCGGTTTAACCACAAAAGTGGTGCGAGGAGTTCGGAAAGCCGTAATTGTTCTAGGCCTAGATTTCACAAACGCAGTACTTAGCTTAAAATAATACACACTCCCAAGCCTCCGAGTAAACTTAATAATGGCAGGTCACTTGGCTTTAGGCACGCGCACTGAAATATCAGAAGAATCAGTGCAAGGAGTACAGGTTGGGTGTCGCTTCAAGTTTGAGAAGTTCAAAGTAAAGGTTGTTTGGATGAGTGGTTAAGAATTACATGATCCTGTAGCTAGACTGCTGAAGCGTTTAGGTACCTCTGATTATCTTGATGTGTGCTTGAGAGTCGTGATTCCCTATTGCTGCCTGCTTACACTCTTCCCAATCCACATGACACGCGCAGGTTCCATGGCCGTCGATGAGAAGCCTGTTGACGCTGATGCCAAGCGAGAGCTAACGGGCAGAATCACGAAGAAGCCTACCCGCAAGCACGTGGAACGAATCGCGCTGCGCAACGGCACTGCATGGACGGCAGGCAACATAAAAATGTTCTTCGTCGATTCGGAGCAAGGAAATCAGCGCGCCTTCTACTTCAACTTCGGCAAGGGAGATGCCAGTGAGTGCACTGCGATGCAACTCGCTCACGACGTTTTTCTATTCGCAAAGCGTTTCCCCAGAGAGAGAGAAAGAGAGAGAGAGAGAGATAGAGAGAGAGAGAGAAAGAGAGAGAGATAGATAGCTAGATAGATAGATAGATGGATAGATAGGTAGATACATACATAAAGAGATAAATAGATAGCTAGATAAATAGATAGATAAATATAGATAGATAAATAGATAGATAAATAGATAGACGAAAAACAGACTGCTGCACATGCAAAGGTTGACCAAAAAGCCCCCTTCAACTTTTCCGCCTTCGCCCGGGTCTCCTGAGTTTGTTCACGCTAATACGGTTCACAGTCCCTAAAGAACTGCAAAGGGGCACCAAGGTACTTCACTGGGGTCGTTACCCAGCTGACGTTGGCAAAGGTGTCGGGGGTTGACTGCCACTCGCCGTGCCAGATCCACAATTAACGGAGCTCCCTGTAACTACACTAAATAGCTTTATTCTGTCCACCACTCTCATTATACCGAATTTGTCTTCGCAGAGAACAGCCATGTCCCCTGCATACGCCAAAAGCTTGACTTCTGACTCGTGAAGGCGGAAGCTTCGTGTATCAACATTTTTAAAAATAGGCCAACATAACGTCTCAATGTAAATGCGCAACAATAGTGGGCTGAACGGGCAGCCCTGGGGCACAGCGTTGCACGTTACACGGGCAGCTAAGCTACAGAACCATCATGCGTTCGCTTCCCTTCACCGCAGAAGGTTACAAGATAGGAGTGAAACGCAATTGATGCTTGCAACAGCCGGGCCGACTTAGTTTCCGCCCTACCAAGCCAACATGTTGCCGTCTCATTCGAATGTGCGCAAAACTACCGCTTCACGCCCCACGTGATCCGTGCACGAATCCTAGAATTGAAAACGAGCCAGCGTTAGTCGTGGGAGCGGATAAGAAAAACGCCATCGTATTGAAGAACCCGACGCTAACCGCGCAGCCAGTGGGTACCAGATGCAAGAAAACATAGCTTAGGGCTAGTCTGCGGATGGTCATGAACACTTGGATAGCGGTAATAATAATAATAATATTTATTAGTAAAACAAATGGTTAGTCAAACGATTGGAAACTCAAGCTTACCAGAAGACATTTACTTTGGTTGGATATATTGCAGAGACGAAAAGAAGCTCACACCGTCTTGGAGTCCAATTCCAGAGACTAAATGAGCGCTTAAAAGACCTTCAACAAACTCTTGATGAATTAGGAGAAAGAAGTTCATAAATATAAGGAAAACCGAGGTGTCCAAACTCTAATGACCCTTTCATGAGCCGCTCAAGGAGAGTATGGGAATGTGAAATTTGTCGTGTAACAGATTATAAACCTTGATAAAGCTGGAACTCACTCTGCGGGACTGTCTGTTGTGGAAGACGACACGTCGTAAAGGTTACAATCATGTGTGGACAAAAAAAAGAGTTGAAGCTGCCGTGTCGCAGCACACTGCTAAAGATAGTCGGATCTTCTACAGTAGAAGCTGGCGTAGGAAGCCGAAAGGAACTGGACCAAGTGGGGAGACACAGCCTGCGGTCAGAAAAAAAGCCACACTACAGCCTCATTATTGACGAAATGTCAAAACAGCAAAAACAAGAAAAAACCTCAAGTTGACAGAGTTTTCGGGCTTGTTGATATCGGCTGTACACGTCGAACCAGTGGTGCCAACAAAGTAGCCAACGTGCTCATTGCTTTGTCCGGCGGGGGCTTTGCACGGCTTACGTTGCCCCCGTAGGGTATTTTTTACCAGGAACCTGAAACGTGACCCGCTCGATAACCTGACAGGCAGTGTGCCTAAAGGTTTCGAAGGGGTGGGCTTCCTGATTATTCGTATTTTCACGGACAACCACCATGCGAATGTCCTACGGCAACACACTGCGGCAGGATGTGTCACACTCAGTATACCGGAAAATCACCCATTATTTTTCTTATTCGACCCAAGCCACCTTAGAAAGAATCTACTTTCGTTCCGCTGCTGCTTTCCTTGGCGCGCCGCTGCCGTCGCCGCCACTGACACCGTTGCCGCCGATGATGATGATAGCGTTCCCCTCTTTGAATCGGGGCGTAGGTTGTCAGCAAACGAATGGCCTGTGTCATTCCACTTACGTGCCGCCCTCCTAGCTAATCGAATAGATTTGCCTTCCCACCTCCTCCTCACCGCTTTTTTAAAGGAGCCATGAAGAGAAAACACAAGTTTGATTCATTCGAAAGATTGCCTCGTTAGAACCATAACGACACCACTTATAACGCAAACTTCGCTCAAATAAGCTACATAATTAGGAAAAAAGGAAATGACCATGCGACCCACCAGCTCATTTTCCGCAACAGAACCTGTGATGTCACTTGGGAATGCTCTGCGATTGGCGGAGGCCGGCAAAAGCAAACGCATGTTAGGCAGGGCTTACAGCTTGCATAGCGAGCTAAATGCCCGTGAAACATACTGCACATTCTTTTTATGACAAAGAACGGTGGAGTAAACGGTTGAAGGTCCGAACGAACTCGCACGCGTGTGCGCCAATGCATACGAAACTAGCGCCGGCCGAGCTCGACATCTCGCCGTAGCGCAGACGAATTTTCGGGTTCGAGGCTCTTCGGGGCCAACGAACCGTTCCAGCACGCACAGCCGCGACCTTGCTTCGTATCGTAATCCCTTCACAGTAGGTTGGCCGTCATATCGCTAACCAGCAAAGGTAAAAATAGAAACGAGGGGAGTAAGGAACAGCAAGAAGCGACGAGATAGTGCCAGTCGTCGCGTAAGTTTCGAATGGTGTTGGCTTGCTGCTGTCGTTACGAGCTCGTTTCCAGTTTACAACCACTGAAAACTTCAGTTTGTTCGAGTACTTTCGAACGGCTTTCCATACACGACACCGGCCAACTGGCATAAGTGATACTGCTACTGAAATTGAACTATTATTAACCGTAACCAAAATACGGCACATACGTACCAGTCTATATTCGTCCGTCGCGACGGGGCTGACGAGGCAGCGGTGCCGACGGCTGGGCGTTCGTCTGTTGTGGCTATCGCGGAATGGTCGCTTTCCCGTCCACCGCCTATCCCACTACTCTTGCCGCTCGTGCACTTTAAAGCATTGAGCGTTTTTGTGGTGTGAGGTTGTTAAATGCAAGCCCGAGCTCCTCGGCGAGAGTTTTGTTCTCGGGATCAGGCGATTCCATGACTAGGGCTGCGGGTGCACTAGGTTTTACTAGTATTTTTAAAATGGCCGCCGTCTCGATCGACTCCCGCGTGTGGGTGCTATATGGAGTCGACATACTAAGTATCTGTTTCATGGACCGGCTCTATGACGCCATTGTACACGTCACGGAATGTTCAATTTTAGCGGCAGATTTAAAATTTTGGCTTAAATTGCCTTATTTCTCAGTTAATAAAGCATCATTTGCTTCCGGGAAAGCGCTTGGGGTACTATGAAACACCTAATCTTTCGAATAAAACAAACTTTTGTTTTCTCTTCATGGCTCCTTTAAGCACACATCACTCCCTCCCCATTTTTCCTCCGCCCGCTGTTCTAAATTCTCAACCGTATCCATTACTCACTTCCCCTGCGTAATGATCTCTTCCTTACTTCCTTACGTTTTCTCCAACACCATTTCAGCCGCCTCTTCGTCGCCTCTATGGCCATGAATTTGAAGCTCCCCTTCACCCCAAATGCCAAAGCCGCCGCCAACGTAGTTTCCCCTCGCCCCGCGGCGGTCGCATCTCTGTGCAGCCCCTGACAAGATGGTCTACTATAGTTTCCCGATCCCTGCCGCAGCATGCACATGTTTCATCCTGCTGCCTGTAGATACCCATGTCACGGCCGCTGGATGAGAGAGCGCGCATTTCTTCCACCGGCCGTGCCCGTGTATGCCCGGCTTCTCAGGCACCTAGCCCGTGCTTCAAAGAGGAATGCACTTCCTCTCGTATTGCCATAGAAACCTTCCTTCCTGATTTCTAGGTTCTCTGTCCGATAAGTCTCCAGGGTTTTCTCGCTTCCATTCTCTGTGTCCACTTCTTCGTCTCTGAGTCCTTGACCTGCCTTTTAAGTGTTGTGTATGCCACATCTTCCTCTACCAACTTTCTGTACCGCTTGGTAAGTTGTCTTGTCCCCCGTCTCCACCGATACGCATCCTCATATACCGGTACTTAAACACTCTCGCGGCTCATTTTTTGTCCCCCATGTCACGAAGTCTGTCCTTAAACTTTATCTTGCTCTGCGTCTCTCTTGACTCAAAGGACGACCAGCCCATATCTGCCTGTACCGCTTCGTTCGTAGTGTTGCTATGGGCCCCTAGGGCCAGTCTGCCTAGTGCCGTCTAAATTACCTCCAGGCCCGCTTGGGTGCCTGGTTTCATGCACAGAACCGAATTTTCGAAAGTTAATCCTGGTACCATGACCCTTTTCCAGACTTCCCTTACCACCTCGTATTTGTTGTAGGCCCTGAGGGCTCATGCATCATTATAGTCACCTTCCGTCTTTCTTTCGTGTTAAGGTTAACCTCATGCGCATGCGTGTAATCTTCGCTGTAGTTAAGACACACTACTAATATTCATACTCTTTCCCCTGTGGTATTTCTACTTGCTGCACTGATACTGTTTTGTGCTCTTTGTCATCGTCAAAGACCATGATCCCCAATTTTCTTCTGTTAAAGGATATCCTTAGGGGCGTCGCTTCTTTACCGCATATATCCATTAAGCCCTGCATACTTATCCGGTTGTCCGCCATCAACAATATGTCGTCTGCATACATTAGTCCCGGAACCCGTTGTTCCACCACCTTCCCGTTTTCCATGGAGGATAAGTCGAACCCAAAGTACTGACTTCTAGCTTCCTTTCTAGACCACCCAGTAGATCATGAACAGCAGCGGAGAGAGAGAGGACATCTTTGCTTCAAACCTTCAAACCCCTTTGTGGGGAGGGGAAGGAGAACCCCCTCTGCAGGTTCTTGAGTAGTGTGTATTCAGTGGCGACTGGGGGTAGACACAGTCACCAGTTAATCAGACGAGGGCGCTTTGAGAGGTTATAAAGAAAACATGTATTACAGAACAAAGCACGACGTAGACAATAGCACTTAGACGAGACCCTACCAGAGAACTATCAAAAACCCAAAAGGAATAACCATTTTACAAATGTCACATCAATAAACCCAAAACGTCTAACTAATGTGCAGAAAACGCCAGAAAAGCGCCACAGAAAAGTTCAGAAAGAGTTCACCATGACGTGGCGTAGTACTCGAGGCGTCGGGGTGTCGCGTTGCGTTGCGCTGAGGGCGTCGTCGGGAAGTCTCGCGTGCTGGGCCGTTGACGATGCAGCTCCGTCGCTGCTCTTCCAGGAACGGTACTTGCAGGAACGGTCGTGGCAGGAACCTGGTCATCGCCAGGCGCCACGTCAGGGAAGGCCGCGGGCAGTCGGCACCCGGTAGCCGCCGGTAGACGATCTCCAGGCCATGGTCGTTCAGGACCGGGGCACGACGCAGCGCGTGTGCCTGCCACGGGCCAGGACACTGCGGAATAGGACGCTGGTCAGGGGAGGCCTTGGCGTCAGGTAGAACCCTTTGAGCTTGGGTCCCCGAGACCCGATGAGCTCTCGATCTGCGCCTGGACGCCGCTCTCCTCGAACCGTCCTCTCGGAACTCCTCCACTCGAATTGCCGTCCTTCCTCGTTCCCGTCTGGCCTCGTCACCGCTCCGTTGTGGCCGGCTCTCATAGGGCCCTCGCGTTCACCGTCATCGGCTCGTGTGACCTGCCACTTCGTCTTTTTCGGCCGTGCCGAAACGAGGACAATCCCTTCACGGGCATGTGTCCGCGACGTCGTCGTCGTCGTCGTCCCCGCCGACTGAGCGCTTCACCTCACACCCTTTTGAAGTTCCCCTAGTGTCCTGTTTTTTCTACCCACTGCTTTAGTTGGAACTTCACTGTCTGCGTTGGTAATCCATTCAGCACTGACGTGGCGGTGACTGGCATATACGAGCTCGGTTTAGTCCGGTATCTTTTGGCTTTGTACATTAAGTTCATCCTGCTCGTTTGGCACGCGTCCGGTATTGCCTTCTTTTCCATCCCTGTGCTAATGGCTTGTGGTAGCTTTCCCTTGCTCTTTGGCCCTAATTGGTTAATCAACTACATCGGTATCCCATCCGTGCCTACTGCGGTATTTTTGGGGACCCCTTTCCCTGCTTTTTTTCCATTTGAGGTTGTCCCCGTCTTTCTCCCGACATTCGGCCTACCCATCGTGATATCTCTGTGTCGCTGCGAGGTCTCTTCACTTTAATTACAGAACTTCTCCTTCACACGTTCATGAAGGTATGCAATGCTTTCTCTTCCTTGAGCACCTGCCCGTGCTCTTTTCATATAGCACCTCGTTTTTAATACGCGCACATGATTCGAGAATTTTTTCGGCGCGTCTCTACCCCTCACTCGTAACTGCGCTACCCATCGCTCACTGTCCCCCTTTATTTTCGCCTGCACTGATTGCTGCACTTCCTGTTTCCGTTGCTTATATTGCACTGTCCCCCTTTATTTTCGCCTGCACTGATTGCTGCACTTCCTGTTTCCGTTGCTTATATAGCTCCCATTTTAGGTCCACCTCCCCCTGATGTCTTTCTGCCTTGGCCTGCCTGCGCTCTCTAGACGCCTGTTTACTCCTCTCTATAGCCTCCGTATAGCCGCGTCGCCGATAGCGAGCGCCGCAGTCGACGCCGCGGAGTGAAAGGAAACTATTCCTCTCACAGATTGAGAGGAGCATTCGGCAAGCCGCACCAAAGAGGGGAGAACTCTAGAGGCCGTGCCTGTGCGATCCAGGCCTTAAACACGCGTGCATGCGTCCAAAGATTTACGTGCTACCCCGTAATGCTTTCACCAATAAAATAAAACAAAATAAAATAAAAAGGGGATGCTCTGGTGATTGGAGAGTCCCACGAGAGTCCCGTTGGCCCATGCTTAGGAGACCATCTGGAATGGCAATTCAGGATTGATTGATGTCACATCCGCTGATTTAATCGAGACCTAGGTCTAAACGAATGGCCAGTGCCTCAATGGTGACGTGCGACGCTTTTGACGTGCCTCCAATCTAGATGATATGTTATTGTGGCCACAGTGAATTCTGCAGGGAGTCCAACCCGCCCAGATGGTGGCTCCTGCAGATTGATTTTCAATATTCCTATTAAAGGAGCCATGAAGAGAAAACAAAAGTTTGTTTTATTCGAAAGATTAGGTGTTTCATAGTACCCCAAGCGCTTTCCCGGAAGCAAATGATGCTTTATTCACTGAGAAATAAGGCAATTTAAGCCACAATTTTAAATCTCCCGCTAAAATACAACATTCCGTGACGTGTACAATGGCGTCATAGAGCCGGTCCATGAAACAGATACTTAGTATGTCGACTCCATATAGCACCCACACGCGGGAGTCGATCGAGACAGCGGCCATTTTAAAAATACTAGTAAAACCTAGTGCACCCGCAGCCCTAGTCATGGAATCGCCTGGTCCGGAGAACAAAACTCTCGCCGAGGAGCTCGGGCTTGCATTTAACAACCTCACACCACAAAAACGCTCAATGCTTCTAAGTGCACGAGCGGCAAGAGTTGTGGGATACGCGGTGGACGGGAAAGCGACCATTCCGCGATAGCCACAACAGACGAACGCCCAGCCGTTGGCACCGCTCAGCCCACAGCTCGTCAGCCCCGTCGCGACGGACGAATATAGACTGGTACGTATGTGCCGTATTTTGATTACGGTTGATAATAGTTCAACTTCAGTAGCAGTATCACTTATGCAAGTTGGCCGGTGTCGTGTATGGAAAGCCGTTCGCGCGAGCTCTCTGCTTCGACCAGAAAGATACGAGCGTCAATGCGCGGTGTTTACGGCATTTTTTTCCCCAAGGTCAGAGCGATTTGACGAAGTCGGCGACGAGCGCCAGCATGTCCCAGGAGTGAGCTAACGTAAGGGTCCCTGCCGTAACTGAACAAACTGAAGTTTTCAGTGGTTGTAAACTGGAAACGAGCTCGTAACGACAGCAGCAAGCCAACACCATTCGAAACTTACGCGACGACTGGCACTATCTCGTCGCTTCTTGCTGTTCCTTACTCCCCTCGTTTCTATTTTTACCTTTGCTGGTTAGCGATATGACGGCCAACCTCCTGTGAAGGGATTACGATACCAAGCAAGGTCGCGGCTGTGCGTGCTGGAACGGTTCGTTGGCCCCGAAGAGCCTCGAACCCGAAAATTCGTCTGCGCGACGGCGAGATGTCGAGCTCGGCCGGCGCGCTAGTTTCGTATGCATTGGCGCACACGCGTGCGAGTTCGTTCGGACCTTCATCCGTTTACTCCACCGTTCTTTGTCATAAAAAGAATGTGCAGTATGTTTCACGGGCATTTAGCTCGCTATGCAAGCTGTAAGCCCTGCCTAACATGCGTTTGCTTTTGCCGGCCTCCGCCAATCGCAGAGCATTCCCAAGTGACATCACAGGTTCTGTTGCGGAAAATGAGCTGGTGGGTCGCATGGTCATTTCCTTTTTTCCTAATTATGTAGCTTATTTGAGCGAAGTTTGCGTTATAAGTGGTTTCGTTATGGTTCTAACGAGGCAATCTTTCGAATGAACCAAACTTGTGTTTTCTCTTCATGGCTCCTTTAAGTCAGATGGGCATAAGAACAAAATAAAAAAAACTGTGGCTGATTACTCTGTCATAGTAATCGGTAAATCACGAAAGTGAAATGTGCAGCGAAATTTGAAGCTCAGCATGATTAACCGGTCAGCGGCTGTCTTGTGGGTGTGCTTGCCAAGCGAAGTCTTGCCGGCGGGTCGCTTCGGAAAAGGTTTATTGAAGTCATTTTCGTGATGGATATGGCGTGAGTGAAATCTTGGGATCGGGGCATAAAACACTGGCGTGTTAAAATATAAAACCGGAAAATGAACACCCCTCAGTATAACGTACTCCTTAGTGCTAAAGGTTGCTTTCCCGCAAGAAGCCCCTGAGTGCAGGGGTGCACCCTTTACAGGCCGCTTGCTTCGTTGTACTGGCGTCACTTCCGTGACGGATATGACGTAAGTGATATCTTCATGAATCTCGGAATAAACACTTCGTGATAAAAAGTGGTGATATTCGGCCACTCCAGGCAGCTTGTTCCTCTTAAGTGTCTGCACCCCTCTTATCGCAATGTAATGGTATCCACGTACGCGACACAAAAAGCACTAAGGAAAGAACTGCTATTCCATCTCACGAGAAACATCCTTCCCCATCCATCCAGGTGCCATGCTACGAAAGCTGCCGCCGCCACTTCTGCCCACCCGGAGCTTCGGGACTACCTGGTGCCAGGGCCCACTGGCGATCGGCTTCACGCTACTCGGCCCCGACGAGCTCCGCAGCCAGCCAGGGGTGGGGGCCACGTAAATGCCGACATCTGAATCGGAAGCCTACCGCCACACTGCGTAGTTTTATGACGAACAGACTCATCGTTCTCTTTGGGAATAGGAGGCATTTTCTGCTTACATCAAAGATCAAATACAACGAAATGTTTGCGAAAAAGTGCTTGTCTGTACCGTCTTTTGCGTGAAACTGGTTTCCCGCAAAAGACCATTGAATTTCAAGGGCAATCCCCGTAAGGCCATGAATACAGTGTCAGACTCAAGAAACTAGGTGCACTTAAGAAAAAACCCTTTCTCGTTCCTGTGCTTTCATTCGGTGTTTTTGGTGGTGCATAGTGGCAGCAGCAAGTTCGTTTGCGCCGTAGTGTTTTTTGCCCTTATGCCCACTGACAATCTGGTGTGCGAAGTGTGTGCGACGTTGAACGGGGTAAACAGCGCTGAGGAAGCTGCCACACAGAGAAAGGTACACAAGGACAGGCGCAGTCCTGTCCTTGTGTACCTTTACCCCGGTTTATCCTGCCCTGTTTACCCCGTTTGAGAATATGCACCAACTCGCGCAACAAGTCCTTCCGTTGATATTCACTCTGGTTTGCAGTTCCCGTACCGCAGCTGGAACAAGGCATGCACTCATCTATAAAAAAGGGGTGGCAGGAAAAAGATGAGACGAACGATGCGATGTACATAGCGGCCACGATAGGGCTAGCGCAAGGTGGTGGTAATGTTGGTGCTAGAGAAATGGCTTATACCCACACAGGGGTTTGGCCAAGAAATGGGCGCCTTACCGAAAGAAATTATGTAGGTTTTGTAGGGAAAATATTTAAATACTAAAATAGATTAGCAGTAGACGACGAGAGAAGTAAAAGTAACGAGATTATAAAAAATAAAAAAGTAAAAAAGACTACCATTGAGGTGCACGCCAGGAACTTCATTATCGTCGTCATCGTCCTTGGGTTACGGAGCTCTGAGGCATTGCCTACTTAGTCCCAGAACTATAATAAAGTGAAATGCTTGAGCGCCTCATTCAGCAAAAACAGTCGTAGTCGTGGTTGTAGGTGTGCGATTAAGAGACTGGCCGCCTCTGCAAAGAATAAATTACGAAAAGAAATACCCAAGCTCTAAAGTCTATTTACATGCCTCGAATGCGAACGCCTCGTCAAATGTATTACCTACTTCTTTGCTGCTACATTTCATTTGGGTTTGTTTCTTCAATTTCCTTTTTTTCTGCCTTATTTCCCAAATTAAGTCGACGTGCTCTTTTGCTACATCGTATTTGAGTCTCTGTCTTCACTTTCGTTTCTTCCCCTTAATGCGCGAGGCATGCACCGTTCCATATTTTTTGGTTTCTAATTCAAAGTCCTGTCAGTTTTGTAAACTGGGTACATTTCACCTTCAAAGCTACCTATGTTCTTCAAAAACGGAACAGCAATGGCAACAACTTTCTTTTACTGCTGGCAACGTGCGGTCCTGGTATCGGACTGCTAGTGTGACGGCCCGGGTGCAAGTATGATCACAACACTCGTGTGCTTTTAAGTCAAAAGCCTTAAGTGCCCCATTTTACGAAACAGCACCGTCGTCGTTGTTGTAGTCACCGACCGGCCAAGAAGATGTCCGCCGCTACAATGAGTGATTAGACAACGCCTGGTATCTGTTCGGATTTGAACCTGGGTCTTGCCGCTAGTAGCCCGACGCGTTACCCCGGAGCTATAAGAAAAGCGGTTGCGCTTACTTTCTGTGAGGCGCATACCCACCGAAGCAATTGCCCATGAATCGGGAGCGTTGAGGTGCTATTGTGCTCGCTGCAGGGAATTATCAAAACTGCATTCGAAATGTAAAAGTTGTAGGCCAGCGCGTGTCGCGTGCTACCGAAATGTCAAGGCACGGGAGCAGAACACGTACACACCATCCGCGCAGAACCCTAATTCTAAAGAGCTGTTACGGTGCCAGTCTGCTTGACGACGTAAGTCGCCGTGTAAGACGAATAAACGAAAACGAAGAAGTCGACGGCAACACCGTACAGGAGAAAAGAAGCCCGGGGAGGGGAATGAGGCCTGCGAGCTCACCAACCAGGCGTCAGGTCATCCGGCCACTCCCCTGTCAGCACGCCTCATTAGTTTTCAAGATATCGTAACTCCCTACAACGACCCTCGACACATTTATCCACACCTGCACGCCTCACTCACTCGACAGCAAGAGACCGTATTAGGCAAATCCAGACGAACACCTTCCCTTCCTCAGCATTACACAGCAGAATATACGCAGCCTTATACAGCCCCCTCTGTCCTTCCTGCGGAGACTGGGCCAACATGGAACACATGTTATGGCAGTGCCCCACTATGCTGGCCAACAATTTTATTCGTGACAAATCAGGCTGGGAGGCTGCTGCTCAGCCCCAGCAAGGACACCCAGACTACTCTCGTGGCTCTGGCGATCCGTGCGGGTCCTCCGGTGCTTCAGCAAGACACGCCACAGCATCCAGCTCATTCTTGAACGGCCCGGCCACCGACGTCGCCGGCGGGTCCAAGCTGGACTCGCTGCCGACCCTCTGAGGCATTATCGGGCCACTAAATAAAGTCTTCACTCTCTTTCTCCTACCAAAAAAAAGACACAAAATTGAAGAAAGAACCGCAGGTACGGTGTTGCAGGAAGGAAGTTATAAGGAATTTCTTTTGTTTACTTCTGCATTTATTTTCGAGTCGGAACAACAGATAGAAATAGAGAGAGCTCTTTATTGGAGGAGAAAGCCGAGGTGTTAGCCGGAATTTGGACACCGACATGGTACTCGGCGGGGGAAGGGGGAAAGAGGGAAAGAAAATGCCCGATAGATTACAAAGCAGAGGAGGAAACGGAGGAAAGAGGAGGAAGTGGAAGAAACAAAAGAAGAGAGAAAAGTAACAAAAAATCCCGCCATCTCCATGAAGTGAATGATGATGAGAGGGGCGCAGCTAAAATGCTTATCGGCAAAACCGTGAAACATTCGCCCACACATCATGTAAAGACTCGAAACATCAAGCTTTCCACCGCTCCGTTGACAAGCCCGTCGACGACGTCGATGTTTGTGGTGATTACGTAGGGCTTGTTTGGGAGGATGAGAATCTCCATGGGTAAGATGGCGAATTCGGTGTGGAACATTTTAGCCACCTTGGCCATCGCCTTCTGCAGAGCGTCTTGTGTCGCGTACCCCCGGTACGGGTCTTCAGCTCGCAGGCGACGAACAACAACCTCTTCTTCTTCCTGTCCTCCTTGTTGGGTAGCAACGAACGCGCTGAACGTTTTGACCTCTTCGGCGAATCTTTGGTTGGCCAATCCCCAGGGGGATCCTGCCACAATCATCATCATTCCGCCGTGTATGGCAGCAACGATGGACGGGACAGGGCCCGAGCAAGAGTCTTCAGCTCGCAGGCGACGAACGACAACCTCTTCTTCTTCCTGTCCTCCTTGTTGGGTAGCAACAAACGCGTTGAACGTTATGACCTCTTCGGCCAAGCTTTGGTTGGCCAATCCCTAGGGGGATCCTGCCACAATCATCATCAATGTGCCATGTACAATGCCGTGTACGGCCGGCACAGGGTCCGAGCAAGAGGAGCTTCGCCCCTAAAATGACGTTCAGTTTGTGTCAGTGGTGTGGTTGAAAAGTCTGTTCTCTAAAATCTAGATCCCTGCATTGACGCCAATCCTATCCAGACGGTCGAACAACGCTGCCAGTACTTGGCGTAGAGCTGGTGGAGATGGCCATGGTCATCCCCATGTCATCTATGTGATCCACAAAGTGTAACAGCCCATTTTTGCTACCAACACACTGTGACGAAATCACCCGTACCTACCTTTTTTTTCGAAATAGTATAGCGTGGGACGCTGACGGCACACAGATTGGCCAGGTAAAGTACACTATAGATATCATGACCCGCGCCCTATAGCACGTTTATAACCTTGCCTTTTCGCAAGGTATCTATGCAAATAGCAAAAGGGGCTGTTCTGTTCAAGGGGGGAGACAAAAACAACTTATCCAATTATAGACCGATATCAGTTCCCCCAATTCTTTAAAAAATTAAGCGAGAGTAATAAAGGAAAGAATGACCTTCTGCTGTCAAAAGCACATCATAACAACACCTCCAGAGTTTGGTTTTCGCAATGGTTTATCAAGCGAATAGGCACTGCTAATTCAAAGGGAAATAATTTTGCGTTCAATAGGGAAATTCTTCAGATTGGGGATTTTTATTGATTTTTCGAAGGCGTTCGACCGCATAAACCATTTAACACTGGTTAATAAGTTGGCACACTGCAGATGTAGAGACGTCTACTTAAATATATTAAAAAGTTACTTTTCATTTCTGCGCGAGAAGGTCGTTATCAGCAGTGCAATATCCGAAATCAAACTAATGCGGTCGGGTGTACCACAAGGCAACATTCTTGGGCCGTTATTGTGTAATATCTACGTAAATGACGTAGTAAATGTTGACAGCTCTACAAAGTTTGTTGTCTACGTCGACGACACTACCTTGTTATTTATTTCTCGTAATGCTACAGAACTACTAACTAAAGGCAACAATTTTCTTGCGGCCCTTATCGAGCGGAGCATGCTCAATTCTTTAACTATGAACAGCACGAAAACAAAAGCAGTCATGTTTAGGGCCAAAAATCAGAACTGCAGTATGGATGGGAACCTTCTTATTGGTACATCGAAAACATAGATTGTTCCTTATGTCAAAAGCCTGGGAATTATATTTGAAGAGAACCTGAGTTGGACAAAACACTGACTCAGTTACAAACAGGGTTGCGTGTGTCGTAAGAATTCTTGTCAGGTTGCGATTCGCCTTGCCCACCACCAGTAAACTACTCATTTACAAGTCTTTATTTCTTTCACGCCTTAGCTACTGCTTCTTAGTTTGGGGAAACACCACGATTACTAATATTACAAGGCTGGAAATATTACAGAAGAAAGCGGTGCGTGCGATTTTATACGTTGCGCATGGCGCACATACCGCACCTCTTTTTAAATCTCTGGGCTTCCGAGAAATTCATCATGGAAACAACGACACTTTGCTTAAGCGATATCAAATGGTAATGAAACACAACAACAACTTCACTGCTCTGCTATGCAAGTTGACTCTGAATTGCCTTAGCTAGCCAATACGGCATGAAAAATGGCACGGTAGATGTGGTTTTGCTTTTAAGAGGGATTTGGGCACGACAATGAAACAAAACCCCGGTTACCTGAGCCAATTTATTACTTATCTGGTCAATATGAGTTGCCTAGCTTAAATGCGATGAAAAGTGAACGCCTAATACTTTATGTGCATGGACTATTTGTGGAAAGTATCATGGTAATTGCTACTTAATTAAATTATTTTCTATTTTGTGCACAAAAAATTACTTCGTTCCTCAGGCTCCAGAGTAGGGGATCTCTCTGAAAAGCGGATGACAAAGCTGATGCTTAGGACGATTACCAGGTGCCCTGAATTTTTTCTGCGTGTACGTAAAAGTCTGTCTTGGCGGAAACCCACATAACCCCCGCCGAAATAGAAGCCAATACAAACAAAAACACTCACGCCGTGAACAGTGCTGGATTTTAGCTTAGGAACCATGACTGGATATGAGCACAGAAAAACCTGTGGGTCGGGCCATTCGTACCGCCAACGGTCGATATGGCTGGAACTCGGGATGATGGGCACAAAACACACGTTACACGGATTGTCGTTTTGGAAGATATTGTTCGTCATTCCCCTTTAACATTGCAGCGGTGCCTCGTTCAGTGATAGGGCGATTAGTGTCGTGCTATTGCGTGTTCAGGAATCTCTGGAGTTCTGTGGAAATGTGTCCGGTGTTACTATGTGACGTGATGTGATGGGCGCCTTTCCGCCGCTGCACATCTTATCAGAGCCCGAAAAGCGCTCGGGGCACAGATAGTTCGTGGTGCACCTGTTCTTAGTGGGAGCACCTTGGGTGGCGCCCAAAGAACATTTCGCCGCGTTGCAGCTGGCGCACCGAGGTATAATCGCCTGCACCGTGTGCAAATGGGCAGCTACTCTCATCTATTGACTCCTCACCGCTAGCTGGCCTGTGTTTGAGAAAGGCGCCCATGTGGTCACGATGGGTTCCAGACACCTTGCGCTGTTCGTTCGAAAGACTGACGACCGACTGACTGACGAGTTCGAAAACCCACACGCGTTGTCCTTTCTCAGAATCTGGTTAGCAGACCTCGACTACAATTCTGCTGCAGGAGTGGGTTTTGATTTGAAGTCGTGCATGGCAGTGTTGCTCGCTGTAAGTTCGTTATGATTTTCATTTCGTAATAAATAAACCGGTATAGGTTTGTTTCTAGCACCTCGTCGTCGACACGGATACACAAGCACTTCAGCAGCTCCATGCCAGACCACGACGACGGTCATTGAAGCAGGGTCGGCGATGTTGTCGCAACCCTACCTTGTAGCCGGAGGCACCTTAAGGCGGTAAAAGAATTACAATTCTCAATGCATGCCTGTTACCCTGAAGCTTGAGATAATATTGAAGTTTACGTTTAGGGTTTTCCACGGGTCCAATATATTTACTGTTATATCCTGGACGCCATATTTACAACCCCTCTACAAGCTCGGCTAGCTATTCAGCAAGAAAAGTGTGTAAAGACAACCCCTGATCCTCAAACCCTAATAGGAACAGAATGATAACTAAGGTTTAAATTTGGGCTAGTTGGTTCTGCATAATGATAAAAAACAGCGCTTAAACGAACACAAAATAAAGGGATTCAGGGCTCATGCTTGTATATTTCTTTTTTTCGTTCTCGTTTAAGTGCTGTTTTTCGTCATATTGTACAGAATGCTCATGTTATGTGATGTACATCTGCAAAAATAAGGTTTGCTTCGACTGCTGAAACAGTTGATGGCCAGATAGACGCAGTGATTTATTGTCGTTAGAAGTCAGGTTTCCTCGATTGCAAGCAATTCCTCCCCTAAGAGGCGGTAATACATGGCCTTGGAGGTGGCTGCCATTGGCTACTACGGGGCCTCCAGTTCCTCGTCTTCGTCCTCTGCACTCAGCTCTTCCAATTTTTGTCTGTCAGATTCCGGCGGTGCATCCCTGGAACAGAATGCTAGCGTGTCATCTCGGATTACTGTCCACTTTTTCAAGGCTCTACACAGCCTTGCTACAGCACCTGGAAAATGTTTTATTTGAGTCCCTTGCAACAAGGATCTGCGTTAAAGTGCACGCATACGACACGAGATCCCCCACACTGGCGCCCACAGGCATCCGCAAAGAATATGCAAGCCACACAATTACCGCCACAGTCGAAAAAATCGCATGGCTTAGCCACCAAGGCAGCTCAGTGGCAAAACAAAAGCGCCCGCACGTCGGCATTTCGGTGCACGTTTGAAACAGCTGCGAGGGTGCTCCTAGTAGCCGAGCTGTAGCCAGGACTTGCAAGAACCGAGACTAGAAGCACGCGGTTTCCCTGTTTGTAGTGTTGAGAAGCCGCGATGCCTAAATTCCATAGATGTTTCAGCTTCTTTTCTGCAGAATATTTTCATGCGCGCTCAACTGCTACGTCACCTCAGTCAATTCCTGCAGAAGGCTAGAGCCATCACAGGAACGCAGTGTCCGCCACTCCACTCTTAGCCATGACTATCTGCTTTAGGCCATTTGTCCCCTTCCTCCGTTAACGATGGTGTGAACACCTGTAATGCACAACTCTGTGCTGCTATCATAACCAACACTGCTGATCTCTAAAAGAAAACACGCGCGCAATTCACGGCGCAGGCGACCGCATTGCGTCAGTGCTGCTCGGTGATTCCTTGTGTCATGCCGCCATGACGGGCTCTGCTGCTCCTCATTCCTATACTAAGTATTCGCAAACAGGCCTCCCAAACTACTGCCTCATCGATGGTAGCCGATTCACTGATTTCACCAGCAGTCTCAATATTCCTGAACTGGCGATCCATTTACATTCAGGAAGAAAGACTTAATTACTTCACCAGGGAGCATGTCGGTAACTGTTAACTGTGAGGCCCTTTTTTACTGCTGATTTTTCAGCGTTTTTTGTCTTTTTTGTTCAATTTATAAGCGCATTTCCGGGAAAAATGAGTTTCAGGTCAGCGCTTTCTCCGTCCGTATATCTTCCGTACTTGCCTTGATGGCTTAAAGGGGCCATGAAGACAAAATAAAACTTTGTTTAGCTTGAAAGAACAAGGCTTAAGTAGCTCACTCAGCTCCATTCAAGCGACGAAGGACGTTTTTTACCAAAAGAACGCACGAAATATAAAACAAATTTGAAATTCGCGTACCCGTGATGTGTTATGGGCACGAGTGACGTCGTATGGGCAGAACTAAAACATCATGTTCAGGGTGTTAATGGCACGTTAGCATTCAAGTGATGTGATCAAACGGAAGTGGGTACCCACCATAATAGCCCAGTTATGTGTCTTAGCGATTGATTAGTTCTACTGCTCCCAATCGGAGACAATATTATTTGACTTCATAGAAAAGTTGACAGAAACTGGCTGCGGAGTCACCACTGTTTCACACGTTTTCTTTGATATCTCCCTGTGACTATTTTTTAGGCTTGCTATAAAATCGGTATCATTGTTATCGGGTCGAAGTGGTCTTTCGAATGAACCCAACTTTACCTCTGTCTTCACAGCCCCTTCAAGCCGTGGTTTAGAATGCATCACAACTGGCCGACATTTTCCTGTTCATAAATGAGGATTCAAAGCCACGTGGTGTCCACAAGGGGCCTCTTTTCCATACCGATCGCCAGCTCAGTTCGACTTGGCCTTACAAAGGCTTTACAGGAGCTCGAAGGCAACGTTTTGTACTTAAATTCAGCGTGATCTGCATTCTTGGACGAGTCACAGGGACGAGAAATAGACAATACTTTGATGCACAAACTCGCAACTAATTTAAAGTGCTGATCTCTGTGCATAAACATGCGATGTGGTAGTGAGGGTAGAATCCTGGTGGAACTTCAATAAGTAAGTGCTCATGGGCTCTTAAATTTTTTTGTGAGCGCAGTGGCTTCCCCATTAGTCTGCCAGGTTCCCAGCAGGCTGAAACATACGCCATGTGTCCACGAGAGCATGTTGAAGGCCTCAATCGCCTCCCGCACCCACTCGTTCGTAGAACGTGGGTGCTTGCTCCAGTGATGGTGCACCCTGCCCAGTGGGCAGCAACAATGTCCGGCCATTGCAGATCTTTGCAAACATTGTTATGCTAATTGATCCTAATACTGAAACAGCGCCAATATTTGGCACACGTAAGATGTGCCGCAAGACGAGGCAATTCTGTAAATAACGCGAACTGCGGATTTGACGAATTTTTTTTTCAAATCAAATCTGTTTATTTTCCAGAAGTGAGTGGTTACTCAGGTAAAAGCCATTTTTGCAGCTTGACAATGCCGGAGGAGCCGGAACACCAGACAAGGCTATGCAATCGGTTTGCATGTTACACGGAAACAAGACAAAACACATTCCATTAGAAAAGAAGTCGTCACGTGTTCTATTTTTGCTAAAATAAAAATAACAAATGATGCAATTCATTTATCTTTTCTTCGTCCATATAAAAGTACATTTGCACAGATAAATATGTATTTACGGACACATTTACAAATATAGTTATACATTTATCAGGGTGTCGAACCGGAACCGAACCGAACCTAAAACCGGAACTGCACCGGTATTTTTGCCGGAACTGAACCCGAACCCGAACCGTTATTTTTGAGCACGCTGAACACGAACCGGAACTGAACCGAAAAAAGAAATAACAGTTACCGGTTCATGCCGAAACGGTTCGACCCTCCGTTGTTGATATTGCGCAGTGAATGCAATTCATGCATTTTTTTCTTTCACGTACCACCAACTGAGTACCCACTCGCCCACTTTTCCCTCCAGACAATCGAACACTATCACGCTCTATGTAACAACAGGGGAAATGAATGAGCACGAATGTAGCAATGGTCTGTTGCTGCTGGGAGCGCGAGCGTAGTGCAAGGTGACCAAACGAAATGTCATTCTCTTCAGCTTGCTCGGGATATAAAACGAATTTGCCCTTCCCTAGCTGCGAATTTATTGGAGCAACCAGGCTGCAGGCTGCGCAACAGCGAAAGCCCACACCCGATGTGTGCAAACGTTTTGCATTTCATAATTTGTTTAAAAGGTCTGACACCTGGAAATTGTTAATACTTGACAAGTGTGACCGCAGGAGCTGTTCAGTGGCTAAGCCCTTTGCTGCTGACCACAAGTGGCCCGATCTTCCTTCCCCACGACGGTTATTTTTGAAGTAGATGGAAATCGACAACGTCCGTGTATAAATATTTTGATACACGTTTACTATCACGAGCTGGTTAAAATAAGACTGCTGGCATGCAACATAAGCTGCGCCTCGGAGCAGAGATATAGCACGGGGCATCAAATGCGCCAGTTTTCTTAAAAAATGTGTTTACACGGAAAACAACAAAAAAGAAAAGGCGAATCATGTTGCTTTAAAACATTACGCAAAAAAGTAAGTAAAACCGAATAAGTAAAAAAAAAGCACCCAAACGTGGATATTGCTCTATACTGTTCTTTGCCCTGCCTTTCACAACCACACGTGTCATCAATGCGAAGGAAGTGAGCTCCCTGGTCAGTTTTTGAGGACAGTACAGTGGACAAGTTCGGTTTTTTACATATACAAATAACAACAAATATGATAGGGAAAACTGTTCAGGTGCGTACGTAATCCCTTGGCAAGAAACTGCAGCTCTCGACCTTGTCTTGAAAGCAGAAACAGTAATAAAGCAGATCACACGTGCAGAAAGGCAGACTGGTACCTCACACTGCCCCATTCGCCCAGCGATCATCTTTTCTTCTTGTTCTGCAGTTTTGTCTCTTTCAGATGTGCTTTTTTTCGGAGATGCACTTCTACTGACTGCCCAACTCGCTACATTACTTCTGCTGCTACTCGTTCCGGAAGGGTGTACTGCTGTGGACGAATTAAAGAGCGCCTACACAAGAAAAGTCCCATCTCATGCTCCACGCGTCAAATTTACCTTTCATTTTGTAGCAGCATATTCTGTTATAAGATTCCGCAATGTCGCACACAGAACGATGGCCGGTGGTCAGGCGATACGATGAAATACTGATTGTAATGCACAAATCCGGTATAGCTATCGCAAAAGGAATTGCAGTGGTAAGAGCAATAATGCAGCGACTGAGCGTTAACTAAAGCTTACTTTTAACAAAAGTGAGGCTAACAAATTTGTAAGGTGATAGGTAAGAAATTATTCAGGGTGACAAGATAATGTAATTTATTGGTAGTATTTATGTGCCTGTTGTAGGATTTTTTCTGTGAAAAGAGATTGTTGTTTTGTATCGAAAACAATTACCACCCCTTCCTAAAGACGATTAACACAAGCGCGAAAGCCAAAAGGGCATCCCGCATTCGCTGAATATGCGTCCAATCGATAGTCAAACCTTCAAAGACGAAAATGGGAAACGAAAAACGAACCCATGCGACGCGTTTTACAGTGCTCATAGTAAACGCATCTACGAACGATCTGAATGACTTCCGATACGCGCTTTGAATTATGAGATAAAGGTATACACTATTTTACGCCTTCTCATGATACATGCGTGTATTGCCTTGTTTAGAACCGTTCATTTTTCGGGATTTTCAAGCGCCCATGTTGACACAATGGTAGGCCGGTTTCGCAGATGGGCCGTGTGTCCAGAGATCTGACCAGAGCTTTACGGTCGACCAATCCTACGGGCACTAGTATTTAGATGCAAACCATCTCTTCCTCTCGGTTCTGTCGTCCGTCGTCCGTCTGTCGTCCGTCCGCACCTCTCCCCCTCTCCCCACCAGCTGTGCGATAGCGCGCGCGCTTCTCCTTCTCTCCCTCTCTCCACGCCAGCCGTGCGACAGCGCGCGCGCTACTCATCACCGCAGCTGCGCGATAAGCGCGCATGCGCGTCTCCTCTCTCATCTCCTCCTCTCCACTCCATCTGCTCTATATAATAAACCTGGTCCGCGCGCCGCTCCCTCAGTTGCTGCTTCGGTTGAGTCACGCTGCGCCGTCCGGAGTTCCGTCATTTTCCGTTATTTGGATACCCAATCTCGTGAACATTTCGGAACCTCCGAGATACTTCGCATCAACTCAGAGTTCCCTCGCGGAAAGGTGGTGTCATTTTTTTGACAGGACGCCAATCGCTTTCGCTTAAGAATATATCCAATTAACTGCTTTGCGTCAGTGACCGGTTGTACAGCGCACATGGCAACGGCACGTCTGTGTACCCTGCCAGTCGCAGGCCAAATGCAAAGAAAAAGCACCACAGCTGCGCCTGCACCAGGAATTAGACACGCAGTTTCAGATGGTCAAAGTCAGATGCTTAAACGTTTTTTAGGAAGTATAAATTCCATCCGAATAACATTCGCTAGAGTAAAGAACGATTTGTAGTGCGGAATCTGCATCCGGTGCATGGCTTCTATCACGGTTGTCGGACAGCCCTTCCAATGAAAGAAAGTATACATCTACCTGTACGCAACCGTACGGCTACAAAGAACGCTTGTAGCCGTACGGCTGCATTCAAATAGATGTAAATCTTTCTTTCGCAGAAACTCACTCCACCTTGGGGATTTCCCCTAAATCTGGTCGATGAGCCCTTCGAATGTTTTTCTTAACTCCGCAGACATAGTAACTAGCGCACAGATGTCGATCTCGGAGCGAGCAGCCCATCCAAGCAGAATATACAAGGATTTCATTTTTTGAGAAACCACTGAAAGCACGCAGCGGCCGCCTCAGTTTTCGTAGGATGCGCAAAGTTCCAAACGAACAAAAGATGTGGTACAGCGGCAGGGCAGATGTACCCCATCTTTTGTTCGTTTGGAAATTGAAAACTTTCGTCACCGCAAACAGGGGCAAGTTGTGAGGATATTCTCGTACACACACAAAATGCGTACTACAAAGTGCAGAACAATACCCACCAAGGTAAGGGAGCATTCGTATTTGAATATAGCCGCGCAGTCAGTTTACCGGTCTTTACGCATTCCGGAAATTTATCTACATCCGTGCAGCCATATACCTGCAAGACAAGGGAAAAAATTGATTTAACAGTAATTTCCAGCTTTCACCGTGCATTTTCACTAGAGAATGGCACGTATAGATGATGGCCGTAGACAAGTGGTACCATTCGAGGGGGTTTCTTGCAGAGAATAAAGCAAACGCAATGACTGCAGGGCGTGTGTCGCTACTTCATGTTCGGATATCGCCGTTACGAGCTGCAGCCCTTCACGGAGTAGGCAGTTAACAGCATGACTTACATCTACTGCGAACTGGCGTGCACAAAAACAGTTGCTTGCAAACATGGTATAACCGCTTCTTATAAATGGGGATTTTATTGGGGATTTAAAACCGGCGGCCTGGGTTCCATCGTCAGCGCTGATAACTGTGTTCTATTTTGAAGGAGGCAGCCTTTGTTCGGCTATTTAAACGCGAAAATTTTGGTTTGTCTCTGTTTGAATCTTTCTGCCTGTCTCTTCCTCGATAAGGCCGCCCAGGCAAAAACTAAAATAAATTATTCAACCAGAAGTATTTATGCGCAAAACTTTTCCATACCACGAAATCTGGAAACACACTTCATACATGTCAACATAGTTCACCAAAACATCAATAGAAAAGTTGTATTTTCAGTGTTACTTTCATGAAAACTACGACGCTGCTTGATGTTTGCGATAGCTAACAAAAAATACCCGTCGAAAACTATGTTTTTAAGCAAAAATTCAAAAAGCGCTCGTGCCCAGCCCTAGGCCGCGTGGCGGCATTCCAAGAAGTCGAAGAGTAAAGGTTTAAGCAGATGGAACGCGGGCAGGGGAACTGGCTTGAAGCGAACCTCCACCCTGTTTATCATGGGAGGAGGGAGACGGGAGGAAAAGAGCGCAAGAGAAAGGAGGTAAAAAAGGTATTTTTGCGGCAGGGGCGGCCGAAGACTATAACCTCCTGCCATCTGTCGGCCCAGCGGGTACCTTCGCCTGACTTGACGAACATCAGTGCCGGATATTGTGAGCCCCTAAACAGCTACCATCCTTGAATGATATTGCTTATGATGGCACAAATGCGCGAACACCTGAGCATTGCCGTGTTGCAGGACTAATGGCGATTTATTGGCTTAATTCAACGAGCACACTGCTCCCAATAATATTCAGTGACCTCTGTGGCTTGCGCATGCGTCGTGTATAGGTGTAGGTTTAGCGGGCGATTTAGCGGGCGAAAAGTTTAGCGGGCGATTTCTCCGCTTGGCAACACTGAAAACCGCCATGTCGGGAGCCACTCTGCCAGCGCATACGCTTGGCGCCCGCATCTCGCATCGAATAAAAAAACACGCCAGCGTCCATCGTTCGCTGCGTCTCAACCCGATTATCGGTAGTGGCGTCAACAGATATATTAGTAAACGCACTCACATTATGTGGTGCCGCTCTACCTGCCCTCGTGCACTTCGCATCACCGAAGGACGAAACCGCGGCAGCGAACGGCGCGCATAAGTCCGACGCTGCAGTTGGCGGCCGCTGCGGATGCAGGCGCAAATGCATCCGCACCGTATCCACCTGATGCGTGCCCTCTAATACGTACAAAAACTCAATAATTTCTTTGGAGAAATGTTTTACGCGTGCACGGCTTTCTCGTGCGCTAAATGTTTCACACTCAGCAAAACAACTGACCGAGAGAAGATATGCCTTTATGTTTGTAGACTATCACCTGTTGACGCCATTTGTAGTGAAGTCAGCAGATACGCGGCTGATTTTTGTCAGCGATTATAGTCCATCGCGATGTTTGTTGTTTTCCGCAGCTACCGACATTCATAGGAAATTTACCTTCCAACCTGTCGCGGTTTATCACACTAGAGTTGATACTGCGAATTCGTGACAACCGTTTACATATGCCTGAAAGCTGGATACTGCAGAGTCTGTGGAGAAGGGTCGTCTCTTGAATACATTCCAAGAAATGGCTATACCGGGAGTCATGTTTCTCTTAGAAACGGCAGTCTAACCGCGCCTACGATGATGCGGCACCCAGGGTCGTATTTTCTGAAGTCTACCGCAACAGCTGAGTGCAATTGCGGGCCTCCACCCGTGACCGTGAAGCAAGAGTTACGTTGGGCCCCTCACCACCGAAATGCGGGAGTTGCCTAGTACACCTGCGCTGCCGAGGATTGCGACCAGTTTACTCATATCGGAGTTGGTGACGGCCACGGTGGCCGCATTTGGGCGGGGCCGTTTGTTGGGCCCAAGCTCGTGTTTTGGGAAGGCGGCCATGAAGTTGTTCAGAAGAAGTCCGGACTTCGTCAAGAACTGGCTGCCCCACCTGCGGTTCGAAACGGGAGACAGGTTTCAGAATGCGACCACCAAGTCGCTGCGCAAGAACTTTGCAAGCTTATCAAGAAACAATTTTTTCCAGAAGCAGGCGCCCTTGTTGCAAATGGCTTGAACTGACAAGTGTTTGAGGAGAAAAGTCAAGGAATGGTCTTTTAATTAATGTTAACAGGGCATCTGTAGAGGGACTGGTTGGTGCTGCATAGCTGGAGTGGAAACCGCTTATACTTCGAACAGCAGCACAAAGGACTAGTGTTGTCTTTCTAGCCTTTTGATAAGCTTGCAAAGCCATTGAGTCCAAGCGCAGCAGCCTTGAAATCTTTTAGTACACAGCAGTTCAGCGCCCGATACTGTGGTTTGGCGACCTCGCGGGCGTCGTAATCGACCAAACGAAGGGAACACCGAAGACCGAAGGAAATCGGAGGAGGAAAGTGTGGCGAAAGTGTGAAGGGGAGGGCGGTATGCCGAGGTGGCGCGCGACGCGACGCGCTACGAGATAGCTGTGATAGCGTAGGCGCCGCCGATTGTGAGATCGCAGGAAAGTGGAGAATGAAAGCATGGCGAAAGGGTGGAGGGGAGGGAAGTAGGCCGAGCCCGCGCCACAGAAGCCTAGCACTCGCTTCCTTCGTCGCGCTCTTGTTGCGTGGCTCATCTTAACCAGGTGACATTTGCGCGGGAGGTTCGAACACGATTTGCTACAACATTCTCGGCGGCGACCACGCGCTGCAAGATAACAGCTCAGCAGCGCGCGCCGCCGTGCGTTCGCTGATCCCGCGATCACTTCCTGAGATGCAGCAGCTATGTGCCGTGTACGCGAAGACTGCAGTTTGGGCTGCGCACAAATTTCGCGTTAGGGGTGTAGCAATCGTCAGCCATTTTTTTACAGCGAAGAATCCTGAGGGTAGCTCTTCGTTTACGGGTGTTGCTAGCCGGGGCCGTACGTGGCCATGCCAGGTTAGTCGGTTTCCGCGAAAGCACCTGAGCGCGTGTAATTTCTCGCGACGAAGAATTCAATGAAGGTCGTTTCGTTTTTAGAAGGTAGGCAGATTGGTTGGTGAAAGCCGTCCACCCGCCCAACACAGCATGCACTTGTCCATCTGCACATGTTTATATAGCAGCTTGAGGGCGACCGGTTCGCCTTGAGTTACTGTTCTTGCTTTCTTTTCATTATAAAACAGAAGATTGGGCGAATTAGTAAACTAGTAAAGAGAAAACCAGTGCGACCCTTCTTGTGTACCCTTATTTTTTGTTTAGTTGTGTGCTGATGGTTTTCCTTTTCCTTACTTTTTCTGGCGTCTTCCATGCTGGCGTTCAACTTATGCAGCCTAATATTTTGCTGTCTTCCCGTCATTGGTGAAATCAATGCATTCCCATAGCTAGTCATTGTCAGTCTAGGAGGTATGAATGTCCTTCGCTTGCTTAGTGCCCCAGAAACACGCAAAAACAACCTTTTCAAGCTCCAGTTGAGCTTTTTCAAGGCTTTCGAACTTTTGACGGTCCGAAGTAGTGTTTTGTTTCATTGAACATAGCTTGTCTTGGCCAATTGCTCAATTTTCAAATACACGCTGCGCCACTAGTTGCCAACCCAAGACTGTAAAAAACTCCGCGGGAGAAAGTAAAAGCTCTCACCCTTGATAAAGCCTCGAAATGTCTCACCTTCTGCTGCCACCGGTTTCGAGACCGGGCTCCTTGTTCATATTCTATGCTGAAGTAGCGTCACTTGCGAGCTTCTCGCGTTAGGGTTCACTTCGTTCGGATGAAAAGCTGCAGGCGACCTTAAACCTACTGAATCCACGGCGAGCTGAATATCACAGAGCAGTTACACGAAACAAGGTATCGATAAAGGTGCGAACATGTCTACTTGCTCCAACAGCTCAGCACAAAGGAGCTCTGCCGAGCCCACGGACTTTTTGCAGCCCCCCCATTGCTTCATGAACTGCAAACAATTGTCCGTTAACAGCTAAGAAGGGTGGAGAGTCAATGGAACTGCAGAAGTGCAGCAATGATACCAGCTCCTAGACCAGGCGGGGAAAAAAAATTCGGCCACTTCGCAATTGAGCCGCAAAGACTGAGGAAACAGCAGAGCTGTTGGTCTTCAATAGCATTAACTTGCATTTTGTTCGGTCCGGCCATTTTTATTTTATTTAGATGCCCTAAAGGCCCGAAGGGCATTGCATAGGCGGGGTTAAGAAAAGGAAACCGTGAACGCTAAATATACTTAGGGCCAGCATGTAAACAACAATATGGTTAGAAGATATGCATACACAAAGCAAACAATACCATTTTTACGCTCAGGACTTACCATCTGCCCATTCAAAGGACACAAAATGTGTTTTAACAAAGACAAGCCACAGTTAGTGAGTGAAACATTTCGTTTCAAAATTTACACATCATAATATTCAAAATGAACGAAGTCACAATAGACTAGAGGATGCAAGAACATTAAAAACTGGATTTTAAACTGAAAAAGTCAGGTTCTATCGATTTGCGTAACGTACTCATTAGGAAGATATGATAATAGCACTGTTTGAAAACATGCAAGTTTGTTCCAGAGACTACGCGTTCGGGTAACGTGTTCCACTCTGCAATGCTCAGATCTTACAGGTAGATCGGACACTGATGCCGCCGAGAGCATGTCATCTCTCCCAACTATAGGGCAACACCTACACGTCAGAGCTTACGTCACCACTAACCGCAGCCATCTGCCACGCGCGCGCGCTAGAACACCAGCGTCGCTACGCGCACTCCACACACCTGCTTGTAGGCTCCTTGCCTCCTCGCCACTTGCCATCACACTTCTTGGTCTCGAAATGCCCCTTCTTAACTTTACTGTGTTGAGTTCTGAGTGATGCCTTTCTATGAACAAAAAGAACACCTAAAGAAAATGGTGAGCGTCCCTAATGCGATGGTACCGCAATCGTGTAAATGCCGGATCAATAACGCGAGGGACCCAGGTTCGATTCTGACCACGGGAAGCGTTTTTTTTTCTTGATGCGCACACTCCCCACACATGCTCATGGGCTCCTTGCCTCCTCGAAGTCTCCTTCACATTTCTCGGCCTAGCATTTTCGCCCCCTCCACACTGCTGCGCTGAGTTTTGGGCGACGCCACAAAGGGATGGAACTCAAGCTAAAACCGCTCCGCTCTTAAGAAAGCTGTTACGAAAGTTTCTAGCCACCCCATTCTATAGGGGTGATTTAGCGCACAAGTCGGGTAAACTTCATTTCATGGCCTAGAATTTCAGCTCCCTCCACATTGCTGCGCCGAGTTTTGAGCGATGTCACAAAGGAATGGAACTGAAACTTAAACCGCTCCGCTCTTAAGAAAGCTGTTAAGAAAGTTTTTAGCCACCCCATTCCATAGGGATGATTTGGCGCACAAGTCGGGTAAACTTCATTTGAGCTCCCTCCACATTGCTGCGCCGAGTTTCGAGCGATGCCACGAAGGGATGGAACTCAAGCTAAAACCGCTGCGCTCTTAAAAGCAAATTGCAACAAAATTTTCGGCTCCATAAATGCACTATTTTCCGGTAGTATAACCTTAAAAGTTGCTACCAGCGAAATTTGAAGGCCCAAATGTGCTTCGCTGCCTCGTAAACGAAGGTCAAAAACGCTCTTTCCCAACCGAAACTGGAAAAAAAAGGGCGGCCATTACGAACGGCCGGAAGTGACGTTACACTTAGGAATCGAGGGGGCGCAGCCGGCGGATTCTCCCACGGCTGCCTGTGAGGAGACGGCGCGCATTCAATGTGTTTCGAGTCATCTGTTGCTCCGGACATTTAAAACATGCGCGAAAAGCGGTTGGGAAGTTCGTGCAACCATTATTACTTCGTTGTGAGCTGCTGATACGCGTCTGTAGTCGTCCGGTAAAACGAAAACACAGGCATCGCGAGACGTCGTGGCGAAGCTGGGTGCACAAAAGGCAGTGTTGAGCGCTGTATGGGCGTCGGCACAGCTAATATGCCCTGTGCCGATCGAACCATCCTGTGTTTGTGAGAGAAAAGAAAAAAAAAGCAACAGTGGGAGGGAAGCGCCGAAACATGCCGGCTAGGGCGTAAGAATTCGGTTTCAGCGCATGTTGTGAAAGTTCAAATCCAGAATTTTATTATTTTTGTTTACACGGGCAGTTTTGTTCCTGTTAGCAGGGTGCCCGCGCCAAATTTTAGATAATGATGCCATGCAGTGGCGAAAGCACTGCAGGGTCTTCACTCGTGAAGCAGTGACCTTTCCCGAGGCTCAGTGCTGCAAAATATGGCTTGTTTTGTTTTTTTTTCTAACTGGCAAGAGAAATGTTGCCAACAGCGGCTAGTATTTATTTGTTTGTTGACGAAGTTGTTTGAGCTGAATCGATTCCGTGTGGTGCGCCGCGTGCTGTACTCGTCCGCACCACGACCCGCGCGGTAAAGGCCCGTTCACACTTGCAACGAAGCGACGCGACGAAGCGACGAAGGGGAAAGCGATCGCCACCCTTGCTGTTCACACCAGCACGCGACATCGAGCGACGGCGACGACGATTTTTTGCTTTTCTTGTTATTGTCTCGCGCTCGGAGTGAGACTTCACGGGAGTTTCGCCGCTTGTGGAGACGCAGCATCCGGGTGCTTTGGCAGGATATGAGGTCAGGAAGTCTCGCCTCCTGCTTCCGCTTCAAAAGCGACGGGGCGACGGAGGCGAAAAAAATTGGTCGAGACCGATCGCTCTCGTCCCGCAACGAAAGCGATGCAAGGCGAGGGAAGCGACAGAAATTTCCTTCGCTTTCGTCGCTTTCGCTCGCTTTCGTCGCAAGTGTGAACGGGCCTTAACAGTGACAACAGCAACAGCGTATCACCTGGCGTCGCCGCAGAGCTCGCGCTCAAGAAAATTCGACCGGCCGATCGTGCAGTGGGCCGCACAGCTAGCTGCCGTACTCGTTCACGCCCCGACCGGCCGCGACAATACGCATGGTCTCGCGCCGGCCGTTCTGCTCCTTAAGACGCCCGGCCGCGAGCTTGCAGCGCGCCGCACAGCCGCCGTATTCGTTCGAGCGCCGACGCACCGAGCGGCCGCGACAACAACGTATCGTCTCGCGTCGGCCGTTCTACGTATTGCGCACTCGTAGAGATGCCTGGCCGCGAGCTTGCAGGGGGCCATGTCAGCATGTCAGTGTCATGTCATCAGTGTCATGTCAGTGTCAGGCAGTGTCATGTCAGCATGTCAGCATGCTGACATGTCATGCTGACAGCATGCTGAAGTCATGTCAGCACCTAGTCGCTGATAGTGTTCAGCACCAAGTTGCACGCTTGATCAAAGATGCCGGCTTCCCTCGAAAGTAATAGCATCAGTGGTTGAAAGCCTATTGCGTGACGTCTAGTCAGGGGCACGACGTCAAGGGCGAGATGAACCTCGCAAAGAAAAGAGACCTGTGGTCGTCCCCTACGTGCACAATTTCTCCCACCGTCTTAAAAAGGTTGCGGGGAAATGTGGTGCCGACGTTGTGTTCTCAGCCCTCGATAAACTAGCACGAATGTGCTCCGCGGTGAATGGCGAGAAAAAGGGCAATCGCTGTGCTAAGAGACATGCCATGGAGTTTGTTGGTTGCAAACAAGCTGTTGTATACGAAGTGCCTCTATCCTGCGGAAAATGCTATATCGGGCAGACTGGTAGGTGCATTAACGACAGGCTCCGGGAGCACCGTACAGCTGTTCAAGCGCTCGCTGCGGGGGGCCATTTAGCTGACCGTTGCCGCCGCTGCCGGTGCGTTCGACAATGTGTACCACTTTACGAGACGAAACAAATATTGCGCTGTTTTAAGGACCAAGCCAGCCGTGAATTGTGTGAAGCGTGGCGCATCATGAAAGGCGGTGATAAGTGTGTATACGCACAGCATCTATTAGTTTGACAAAAAAAAGAAATAGAGTATCTGAATGCGAACTTGCCACGTGTGTAACGGAATGCACCACTTGACCCTGTCATAATTTTTTTTGTACTTTGAGCATGTTCACGCATGCGCGCTCCTGTATATATATTTCGATACGTGTAGTAAAAATTCAGTTGATGTCCAGCGCTAGTCCTGTGTGGTCTCTACTTTTGTCCCGTCCTTACCGCGCTACTTAACCATGTTTCACAGTTCGAACCAACTAGCCCGCATTTACGCGTTGACAGGCATTGTATACCTTCTGATGGGGAAGGTGTGGGCTTCTCACATAATCAAACTATTACAGTCACGTGGCTTACTTACGTAACAGCCGATTTGTAATATCAAATAAACGCTGGCGCGCACATTAGGACGCCACATGGCTCACAATGCACAAAGACCAGCCAATACGGAGCTAACGTTTGTGAGTGAACAGAGTAAAAAAAGACAAAACAGCCCGCGCCGTCACTTACGGGTAATGCAAACTGGACGCCACACAGAGTGCCGCTTCATCTTTGAAAACTGTAAGGACGATGCCAAATGTATCCCGGAAGGCAGCCATCGTCATGTTGATGTCACTAGGCGCGGTCAGGGGCAGCTCTTCCTTCTCTCCCTGCAAGAATAGTGGAAGCGGTCGTCTTCTGCGAAGTTGGTCACCCTCTTCAACACAAATCCAGACACGAGTAGAACAAAGGGTGGGCGCCACATACGGAAGGCGGATACCAATGGTGGCATTGCGTATTTTCTCAGTTTCTGTGCGCATCTCATATTAGCTTCACTCTTCAATTATTCTTTGATTATAATGGTTGCATTTTAATGAGGCAAGGCCAACTGGGGTAAATAGCCCCAAACAGAAATGGTTAGCTACCACAGATTAAATGTGAATACTCAAATTGAACAGCAACAGAGGCAAAAACAAATAGACAATGGAGATGCCTGGTGTAGAGGGCCAGGTTGTGATTATGCATGATACGATATGACATTCAGAAATTTAACTTGTGAGAGATACTTGAAAACACCGTTGACAGCAAACATTGGTTCATCGCCTAAGAAGTGCGATGGGTGGAGTGGGACTTGTCTGTAGATTTCTGGAAAATGTTTGGGTCGTGTGGTGTGGAGTGCCTTGCATGTGATTAGTATGTTAACTACGGATAGGCCCTCTCCACACCTGCCGCACAGGGGTCTCGATGACCCAGTGAGCAAGTGTGAATGTGTTCATAGGTGTGGGCTCTCCGTAGCCTGGCTAAGGCTACTACCGTGTGTCTGTCTTGTTTGTCTGTTACGTATCTACCTAAGTGTGGCTTCATAGTCTAGAGTTTGTTCTCTGTGTGTCCCAAGTTTCCTGCCAAGGTTTCCGCAAAGCTGTACGTACCAGTGGCTTCAGGTCGAGGTAGGGAACACCCGGTACATTCACGCTACTGTGGAGAGCAGCCACAGCGGCACTTTGGTTAGCAATTTCATTCCCCAGAATGCCACTGTGACGTGGAACCCAGCAAACAATTTTTAGTTTTGAGTGATCAGCGAAGGTTGCACCTTTGATTAGATGCTGGAGGACAATGTTTTTCGTAGGTCTGAAGCAATGTGAGGCTGTTACCCCACTTAGAGAGTCTGTAAAGATAATGGAGTGTTCTGTTCTGGTTTGTGTAATGTGTTGTACTGCTAATAAGATACCATGTGCTTCTGCCGTAAAAATGCTGCAATTTCTGTGTAATGTCTTTGTCCTGGTAAAGTTGAAGCCATGTGCAGCACCTGCGACGGCCGAAGTAGACTTTGAAGCATCGGTGTAGAAGGCGGTGTGCGGGTATCTGTGTTGTAACTGTAGGAAGTGCCGCAGTATAAGTTCGCTGGGGGCATTTTGTTTGTCGATATGTTTAAAAGAAACATCACACGAAATTGCTGACCACTCCCAAGGCGAGACGAAGTCAGGAATAGAAGATATCATGCTCTCTCAAATAAAATCCCTAGTTTCTCAGCGAGGGCTCTCTCTTGGATAGAGAAAGGAGCGGGTATCGACGGCCGTGCTGCGAACAACGGATCGGATGAGATGTTGTTTATGATAAAGCTACATGGGTGATTTTTTACACAAGTCGCCTTAATAGCATTCAGCAAGAAGTGTAAGAAAGCTGGTTGTCAAGGCTCCATCTATCACACTCTGCCTGTAGGCTTTGAATGGGACTCGTCCGGAACGCACAAGATGCAAGACGGAGCCACAAGTGCAGCACTGGGTCAAACGTTTTCAGAGCAGTTTTACAGGCGGACCCATACACGACACTCCCATAATCCAACCGTGAACCAACAAGGCTGGTAAAAACACGAAGCAGGTTTGTTTGTCCGCTCCGTAGGAGCAATGATTGATTGATTGTTGGGTTTAGCGCGCCAACGCAACGCAGGCGATGAGGCGCGCCGTAGTGGAGGGCTACGGATTAATTTTGACCACCTGGGGATCTTTAACGTGCGCCGAAATCTCGTACACACGGGCGTTTTTGCTTTTCGCCTCCATCAGAAAAGCGGCCGCCGCGGCCGGGAATCGAACCCGCGACCTTGTGCTCAGCAGCGCAACGCCTTAGCCACTGAGCCACCGCGGCGGGTCTGTAGGAGCAATGCGAGAGGACCTTCAGGGTATTCATGGTTTTCAGCCATTTCTGTTTCAGGTGTTTTATATGGGGAAAGAGTGTCTGTCAGTTTTTCATCAAGTACAATACCTAAAAATTTGTGTTCCTTTTTGAGAGGGATTAAGACACCTTTAAGCTTAACATCAGTATCAGCACGGATTCCTCGCCTCCTTGGAAATACAACACAAGTACAATTTTCTGGGTTAAGCTTAAATTCATTCCTGTCTGCCCAGTCATCGAGTTTGTTCACACCAAGCTGGACTTGCCTCTCGCAAACGGACATATTACAGAATTTGAAGGAGATTTGAAGGCCGTCTACATAGAGTAAGAAATGGTTGGTGGCAACCCTTTCCCAAGAGAGTTCATTTTTATAATAGACAGCGTGCAGCTCAAAACACACCCTTAAGGCACACCGTTTTCCTGGACGTGAACTAGGGAATGTGTATTGCCCACTCTCACACGAAAAGGTTTTTCTGACATGTACCTCGCAAGCGTATTTAACATGTTGCCTGACAAACCAAAAGACTTAAGGTCGCTAAGAGTTCCATAGCGCCATGTAGTATCATACGCTTTTTCAATATCGAAAAATACTGTCATACAATACTGTTTATGAATAAATGCATCTTTGATGTAGGATTATAAGGCAACGAGTCGATCATTTGTAGATTGCACCGCCCTGAAGCCTGCGTGGCAGCTCTCAAGAAGTCCGTTGTACTCCAAAAAGTACCAAAGCCTATTGTTAATCATCTTCTCGAGGAGCTTGCACAGGCAGCTTGTCAGGGCGATGGGGCGATAACTAGCGGTAGAGGATGGGTCCTTCTTCTCCTTCAGAAAAGCAATCACTATAGCTTACCTCCAAGGCCTCAGAATGTGCCCCGAGAGCCATATCTTCTTGTAAAGGTGAAGGAGTGTTACAAGAGTGTCTATGTGTAGGTGTTGTATCATTGTATATGTTATGTTGTGTGGGCCCGGAGCTGACGGCTTACAGCCGCTCAGAGCAGCCCTCAGCTCATGAATCGAGAACTCAGAGTTATAAGAAGTGGCGGACCTGTTGTTATCATACAATGTCTTGTTATCGGCGGTGGTTTTATGTTTCAGTAAAGTGTTTGTGTAACGTGCGGAACTGGACACGTGTTGAAAGTGTTGAGCGAGTGTGTTAGCCTGGTCTTCGAGTGTGTCCCCTGTTGGGCTAACCAGGGCAGGCTGTGAATCGACCAGATTTAGGGGAAATCCCCAAGGTGGAGTAAGTTTCTGTGAAGGAAAGTTTGACATCCACCTAAATGCAGCCATACGGCTACAAAGGAAAGCTATACAGCTTCCTCAGAAACTTCGCAGTTGAAGAAAAATTCGTCCTGGTCCAGGAACGAACCTGGACCGAACCTGGAACGAACCTGGAACGAACCTGGTCCAGGTCCAGGAACGAACCTGTCCTTCACTTCGAGTTGTTGATCAATTCGTTTCCGCGCTGCTAACGACTAGCCTCCTGGTTAGCTCAGTTGGTAGAGCGACTGCTCCGGTTAAGCAGTGGTCCCGGGTTCGAATCCTGGACCAGGACGAATTTTTCTTCAACTGCGAAGTTTCTGAGGAAGCTGTATAGCTTTCCTTTGTAGCCGTATGGCTGCATTTAGGTGGATGTCAAACTTTCCTTCACAGAAACTTACTCCACCTTGGGGATTTCCCCTAAATCTGGTCGTTTCACTCCTGTCCTTCACTTCGAGTTGTTGATCAATTCGTTTTCGCGCTGCTAACGACTAGCCTCCTGGTTAGCTCAGTTGGTAGAGCGACTGCTCCGGTTAAGCAGTGGTCCCGGGCAGTGATTTCCCTACACCCCCCCTAGGGGGTGTGTAGACCCCCCCTAGTTTTTCTGGACACCCCCCCTTGAATCCCCAAATTTCACTCTTGTCAGTCCTTGTATGGACCTTTTTCAGTATCGATCTGCGCATGCGCGGGCTGCCCGGCTGCTATTCTTGGCAGTAGCCTCGGGCAAAATAAACAAAAGTGCGCCCCCCGAGCTTGATGTTAGCGTTGCACGTATTTATTTCCTTTTTTTCGACAGCTCGTGGCAAGTTCGTATGTGCACACAAAAAAGGCTTTCAAAGGAAAGGGGCAAAGTGGTTTGAGGCTGACCACGCTGCGAGCACATTGCTACCAGCCAGGGAGTAGCGAAAAGCGCTTCGGAAGCTAATCCTGGCGTTTTAATAAATCGGGAGCATACAATCGGTGCCTGATTTATACGTGCTGCATAATTCGTGTACTACGTAAACATTGTTTCAAGTACTCAAATTTCGTCACTGGCCCTGGTAACAAGTTCGAAAATGTCCTTATACGTTGAAAAATGGCGAGAAATTAAAAAAAAAAAACTGAATACGGACCTTTCATGGTAAAAAATGAATTTCTCTAAATTTGTTTTTTTTTCTTAGATTGAATAGACAGCACCGCCCCTCAGGTGTATATATATATATATATATATATATATATATATATATATATATATATATACAGAAAATGAAAAACGTACGTCACGGGGATGAGCGTTTGGTTAACAGACGTCTATTATTTAACTAGTGGGATAAAAAAACAGCTTTTCTAGTTTATGAACCCCCCCCCCCCCCCAGAGCCATTGAGACACCCCCCCTTGATTCGATGCCTGGGGAAACCCCTGGTCCCGGGTTCGAATCCTGGACCAGGACGAATTTTTCTTCAACTGCGAAGTTTCTGAGGAAGCTGTATAGCTTTCCTTTGTAGCCGTATGGCTGCATTTAGGTGGATGTCAAACTTTCCTTCACAGACAGGGCAGGCTGTGTGTCTGTTGCTCTTTAAGTTTACGTATTCGTGTCCAGAATTTGTTTTGTGTCAGTGTACGAGTTTAAGAATTTGACGAGTTTATGGATGGTCGTCAACTCTCCCTCTTTGCCTCACGGCGCACGCGCTTCCCCCGGGCCTTCGCTCGTTTGAAAGATATCACGTTATCTGAAGTAGGGTGAGGTGACTGTGAGAGGGAAAGAGGTTTCCAGCCTGCACCACATATGTATCGCAGGGTCTGAAGTAGGGTATCGACGAAGGATACCCCACGGTTTGTCCTGGGCCTCTCGTGCTTGCCTACAGTCCTGGTTCCACCAGGGCCTCCTTTGGTTGCGCAGGGCAACGGAGACCTGGGGAATGGACTTTTCAGTGGCGTCAAGAATGTGCGCCGTGACCAGTTGGGATGCCTCCTCTACGTGTAGGTGTGTTATGGATGTGTGGTGTAGTTTAGATGTTTCTGTGAACGTGTTCCAATTAGCTCTCGCTTCATTGAACTTTTCGTGGGAAGGGGAACTCTTTCGGCCTATATATGATAGTGCGGTAGGGAAGTGGTCACTACCGTACGGGTTGGTGTCCACCTCCTATTACAGGGATGCGAAGAGAACTGCTGAGCCAAAACCTAAGTCTAGGTGTGAGTAAGCCTTGTGTGCTATGTTATGGTATGTAGGCTGTTTCTTGTTAAATAGGCATGCTCCTGATGATGTTAAAGAACCTTTCAATGAGGCGACCCCGCGCATCTGTTTAAGATCACCAGAGAGAGTTGTGTGCATTCAGGTCACCTAATAGTATATAAGGTTCAGGTAGCTGATCTATCAGAGTTTCGAAATCAGAACTTGTTAGCTGATAATCAGGAGGGATGTGTATGGAGCATACTGTTACTAGCCTGTGAAAGATTATCGTTCGGATTGCAACAGATTCAAGGACAGTGCTCAGAGTGACTGGATGACATGCTAAGGGATTTTGTGCGATTATGGCCACACCACCAGCAGAAGTTGGGCACCCCTCTCTGTCCTTTCTGAAAACCGAATAATTGTTGAGGAAGTTGGTATGTTTTCTGTTTAAATGTGTTTCTTGTAAGCACATGACACTTGTTTGGTTGGCATGCAGCAACTCGTACACATCAAGATTTTTAAGGAGGCCTCTGCAGTTCCATTGGATGATATTTTGTCTTCCCATTGCAGCCATTTAAGAGCAAATGGAATTTTTGTATGAGTGTGTATTCATGTTTTATCTCTCGGGGCTTGTACTCTTGGAAGGGGCTTTTTGGGTCTGTCCTTTGGCTTGGACGTCGGAGGCCGTTCCTTGCGCTGCGATGCAGGCAGATACGGTCCGACGTCCATCTCATCTTCAGTTGTCCTGGGTGTGCCCGGCAGACTGGGCTCCCTGGACCTGGATGTAGCACTCTTTAGGGCGCTTTTCTCTTCAGCCACCACTGCCGAGGGCGTAGTGGGGGCCACGGGCAGGACAGGTGGTGGGGCGAGGTTTGGAGAGGGCGCGGTTCCCTTCGTGTCCATTCCCTCAGGGCTCTCGGGTTTGCTCGAGGCCTGTGAGGCAGGAACAGGAGTGACTACGCTCCCATCAGCATGAGTGGCCACCTCAACCACTGCCGGTCCAGCAAGTGGCGTGGTGACCACGGCGGCTGCCGCAGGCAGCCTCATGGGGTCGGGGGCGGGAGCAAGTCAGGTGAGCTGCATTGCGTCGCCGCCGAAACCAGGCGCCGCTCCGTTACCCGGCGAGCAGCGTCAGCGTAACTTCCGAGCTGAAGAGTGCAAACCTGTTCCGGGCCTCCAGAAATCTGATGTTTTCATTTACCTTCAATGTGATGATTTGTTTTTCTCGTTTGAACGTTTCGCAATATTGTGAATATGCTGCGTGAGGTCCATGGCTGTTGGGACAGGTGAAGTTGCGTCACAGTTGTCTGTAAGATGGTCAGGTTGACCACACTTTGCACATATTGGTCTCCCCCGGCAAGACTTCGTACCATGCACATACCGTTTGCATTTGTAGCAGCGGCGTGGGTTTGGCACATACGGGCGCGTGGGACATCGCAGGTAACCTGCCGTCACGGATTGTGGCAGTGGAGTTCTGTCAGAGGTCAAAATTGCGTGCTTTGCTTTGATCTCTTTGCCCTTTCGTCTTATTGTGACGCACCGGACTGCTGTGACCCCTTGGCCACGCAGTCCTGCAAGAATGTCAGTTTTGGTTTTGTTGACTAGATCGAGCTCGAAGATGACGCCTTGAGAAGAGTTTAGGGTTCTGTGAGGTGTGATTGTAATTTCTAGACCATCGATGTTAGTTAGCTGTAGGAGCTTATTGGCCTGCTTTTTGTGGTTGACTTCAATCAGCACATCTCCAGAAGTTTTTTCACCATGTAGTTCTTCCCAGCAACACTTTCAAGAAACTTTGCAACAAGAAGGACTGATGTTCAACTTACAGGGGTTCAGAAAAGGTTTGAAAGTTACTTCGGTGCGGGCCCTTTTAAGGGCCCGATCATTTGGTTTGGGGGGTTTAGAGAATACCATAAGCTATAGTATAAAAGCAGAGGACGGGGGTTCTTTCTTCTCAAACCTTACACTGGTAGCTTGAGAGGCCCCGGAGCTCCCTGCCTGGTAAACATAGAGGGAGCCCATCCGCCGGAGCTTGACCTGGGCTCCGACGGCCACCGCTCGAGGTTTCTACCCTTCACATTACAACACATCGCCATGGTTGGTTCCAGCTTATGTTTGGGGGCTCGGAGTCCGCGATGTCGCCAACACCGTCACCAAGATTACTCAAGGTGCCCCGTGCGGGGTTCAAATAATCTTTACGCCGATGATTGTGTTATATGCCACGAAATCTAGAACACTAATGACGTTAATTTACTTAAGAATGTTTCGTTTTTTTGCTTCTTCGTCCGTGTTAAATTTCGCTAGAAGTATTAGTCAGTCATTAGTCAGTAACCAACTCGCCCAACTATCCGCTTTAATTGTACTTCATAATGACTTTGATACCATCACGAGATGGTGCGAATATTGGCTCTTGACCCTCAACATTAATAAATGCCAAGTATTGCACGTGCCCAGGAAGAACTACCGTTATTTTAATTACTCTATTCAAAATACGCTATTACACTCAGTGAATACATATAGGTGGGTGTTTATATATCAAACAACCTTTCTGGGGAACAGCACACTAACAACGTAATTGCTTACGCAAACCGAACACTTGGCTACCTAAGAAGAAACTATCGCAATATACCTTCATGCTAAAACTACTCCTTTACAAAACCTGAATTAGACAATAATTAGATTACGGTGCCGCTATCTGGGACCGCAGAATTAATTTACTAACAACCGCAGTTGAAGTAATACAACATCGCTCGGCGAGTTTCATTTTAAGTAATTATCACCGTACTGCAAGCGTTTCCATAATGAAATCTGCCTTACTTTTACCAGATCTCGCGCTACGCCACCAACTCGTGCACTTATGTTTGCTTCATAAAATATAATATCATTCCGCTTCACGCGATACCTTCCTGTCAAGTCATTCCTATATTTTCCAACGCCTCGATCGTCACCACAAGATCACACCATTCGCATGCGACACCAACAGCTTTCATCACACATTTTTCCCTCATACTATAAGAGATTGGAACCACCTTCCCGAACCGCGAGTGTCCATACCTGATAATAAATTGCTTAAATCACCCCTATCCGCTCACTTCTGTGTAAACAGCTTCAACCATAGTCTACACCTTTGTGTACAGTCATGAAATGTGTTGACAACAACAGAGAACGAGGTGCGCGCTTATGCATAGAGCGGCAGCTTGATACGGCGTCCGAGGTAATCGGCGGGGTGGTGCGCATGCGCTGGAGCTGCCGAGTGCAGAAAGTCCGCATCGGGAGCACCGATTGTCAGCAGCAGATGCGGCGGTGTCTATCGTAGTCTGCCGCTCCGTGCAAAGGCTGGGTTTCACTTCTTTGTTATTGTTGGCACTTTTGATAACTGTACATTGACCATGCCATTTTGGCTGTTTATCGTTTTTCTGGCTATTACTGTGTTTTTGTTACTGTTTTGCCGTTATAATATGTCTCGATGCCTGAATACGCTATTCGTTGTGTTGCACGCCGGTGTATTTTTTATGGGTATTTTTATTGATGATGATGATGATTGCAGGGTTTAACGCGCCGACGCAACGCAGGCGATGAGGCGCGCCGTAGTGGAGGGCTACGGATTAATTTTGACCACCTGGGGATCTTTATCGTGCGCCGAAATCTCGTACACACGGGCGTTTTTGCATTTCGTCTCCATCGGAAAAGCGGCCGCCGCGGCCGGGAATCGAACCCGCGACCTCGTGCGTGCTCTGCAGCGCAACGCCTTAGCCACTGAGCCACCGCGGCGGGTTACAATATTAAATAAATAAATAAATAAATAAATAAATAAATAAATAAATAAATAAATAAATAAATAAATAAATAAATAAAAGATTAGCTGCCACCTCGCCTACGATATGACACCCTACGACGGCCCTGCAATGCCATAGCATGAGTACACCAAGGCAAGCAGAAGCAGAAATATGACGCCCAGGGTTAAGAAAAGGCGCTCAAGTTGGCATACTGAAGAGTTCTCGGCTAAATTGACTCGGCACGTTACAGCACAGCGCAAGCAATAAACTCAAAGACGATAGAAGAAGGGAGAACGAAGCGCTGACTCACAATTATTTTCTCTTAGCAACACACTGCATACACAAAACCATACAGAAAACAGAAAAAAACTAAAAACAAGAGATAGAAAAATGGCAGCATCTCCACACCGTGGATGATGGCGAGGGTGCGGAGTACGGGTACTGGAAATGATATCCAAGTTGCGCCCCCAGTGACATTCGACTTGCGCCCCGCCCATCATTCGATTTGAGCCATGAGTTTCACTTTGATTATTCCCTAAACAAAACTGCAACTCACGGCTCAAATCGAATTTCGCTTGATGGTGGTGTGCGCACGGATGGACGCGGACAGACATTGGGACGTCCTAAGGTACTCCGCACCGTTACAGAACCATTTTACCAGCGAAAAAACGGACAGGGACCTAGAAAGAAGTAGACAAGACAATCTCTAGAATTCAACTGGTGATTGTCCCGTCTAGCGATTGTCTCGTCTACTTCTTTCGAGGTCCCTATCCGGTTTTTCGCTGGTCAAATGGTTCTAAGTCAACTCCAACTAGCCCAACTTTCAGCCTTAACCGCACCGTTACAGGCCAGGGAGTAAGCCGTTTGACTCTCGGGTAGTAACTCACGGTCTGTAGCCCAATGGGTAAGTTGACTGACACTAACTCTGGTCTACCATACGCAGGCTTGAATCCTGCCGGTGCCTGTGTGATTTTTTTGCGATTGTAAATGCCATGCGCACGGGCGCGGACGGACATTGTGCGGTCCTAAGGTACTCCGCACCTAAAAGAAGCCACAAAACTACCAGTATTCGCATATTCCCCAGTCAGGTAGTCCAGTTCTCGTTTTGTGGGTGCAATGGAAGCCACACTTCCACAGTGCGCCGGTTATGCGCCAACGGAGGGAAGGGATGGCACGCGCAGCGGGGATTCATGCGATCGCCGACGCAATGCCCCTTGTGCTAATGGGAGATTTCAGCGTGGGAGTCTCACTGTCCAATGCGACCTGACGGGTGTCCTCCGCGTTCGAGTAGTTAGGGTTCATGCGTACACAGACGGAGAAATTACTACGGCACAAGAGGAAATCGGACAGCCCTTCGTTTGTCCGCTAAAGTCAACCTTTAAAACTCCCATGTTTCATTCAGCTAATTTCGGTAGAAGTGCTCTCGAACGCAAATTACGAACAAACGTATTTTGCTTCTTGCAATACATTGACTGCTTCCCCCTTCCCTGGCTATTTTTCTTAACAAAAAGGAAGGGCACAGAATTTTTTTTGAAAAAAATTTTTTGTTTCCCTGCGCACACATTGACTTCAGGTACCTAGACAGCAAATCCAGAAAGCCATTGGCATTGATGCCTGGCGCGTCTTGAACAGTATGGACACAAACCGGTCTTTGCATACATATGTAACGCTTTCCCATATAATGCTTTTCGCAGGGGATGAAATAGTAAAAGTCATTTATCTCTGCTGAGCAGGCACCGTAGGGCACGTGAAAGTGACTGTGCAAAACTTGGATCACCGAGAAAAAGTTTGTAATACGAAAGACAAGACACCAGGGATCTCAGGTGTTATTCCCCAATAAGACGGCTTTCTGGCCTTGTATGTCTTAACGGCGGAAAGAAGTTCAGTAATGAAATTTTCGCTCACTCTCCTCGAATACTCCCTGCAAAACATTCAATTTAAACTAAGCATGCCGTGACTTCCTGAAAACTGGTATAAATACGTCTGTTATACGTCCGGAAGTGTTTCTGAACATGTCTCTTGTCTCTTGTTTGTCGACGCAACAGCCACTGCTTCCCTTTTCCTCGATTGTCAACCCTGTCTGCGATTTGCGAGTTTATATCTGGGCATAACACTGTGATCGGTAATGCTGACTGTACGAACAAAATATTAGGCTGAGAAACTTTTCCATAAAACCCTGCTTGAAACGTGCAGTAAATGCAAGGTGCTGTTGAAAGTGGACATTCCCTGGCGGTGTTTCTCAGTTCCTGTATTCTTCACAAAGGATGGCTCACCTAGCAACGTGCACGTGCTAGCTGTCTGGCTATGTAAACTAATACGCACATTTGCGAGAAACTCTAGCATTCCCGCACATCCAGTACAGAGGGTAAATTCGCAGGCTTTTTTTGTGACGCAGTGTATCCACGCCTCGGGGACTGCCAGCGTGTGTGGTGAATCAACAGCAGAGGCCCACACGCCAGCCATTATTTGAGGTAATGTGAGGTATGTGAGGTGAGGTATATGTGAGGTATATGTGAGGTAGTCCTCAGAAAGCTGCAAAGGTCAATGTCTCGGGAATTGGGCTGGTGATGTCAACAGGTCTTTAGTGAAGATATTGCAGCTCACAGTAAAATCCCTATCGCGCAAAGTGGTCTGCTTCCAACACCCAAGCTACACTGGATCCCCCCGGCTGTTACGCTTACGCCTCCGCATCGTGCAACATCGACGTCTAGCCGTGTGGTGACTTCAACGTCCACCCGGACTGCGTTCCTTGCGGAAGCTACATTGCATCCGCCCGGGTGTTGTACTTACGCCTGGTTATCGTGCAACATCGGGATCTAGCCCTGTCGTGACCTCAACCTCCTCTTACTACCTTCTGTCCTTTCCGTAAGCTACATTGCACCACCTGTTGGACTTTCCGGGTCGGACTGGCCTATACAAAAATAGGTAGTGAATGAAGCCGCGTGCCTCTCATCACTGCTCTTCTATATTGTTTCTCTTTATGCCTGGTTGTCAAATTGACCACTTAGCTTTTTACTGCTTTGAGGCCCCGTGGTAGATGTCCGCAATAAAAATCAATAGAGGAAAGTGTGCGACCTCGAGAAACGGCCTAACCAGGCAAAAAGGTGCCGTACTTCGTCAGCCAAAACGTCCTACCCACCCTGGGCACATTACAGAAGCTAGACCTTTACTACCATTTTGTAGCCATTGCGGGGACACTCCAATAATTTCGGATACTTTGGTAATGCCCCCTGGTTTTTTTGTCAAACTGTCGCTGCTGAGAAACATCACCTCCCAATACGACCGAGCTGACTCAGGCTACCTCCTCCGCTCACCAGCTTCCCCTGGTAATCGACACCAGGAAAGAGCTGGATCTCGGCATTTCAGAAGTGAGCCTAGCCTAGGGCTGCCTGAATCATCACCATGACCTCTTAAAAAAACGTTTCATTTCCTCTTTAAAGGGACCCTGCAACACTTTCGATAAACGCTTTCACTCTTGGCTTCGCGTCTGGAAGCACAGCGAAAGCTAGTTATCGCCAGCACGCAGCGGCACTGCGTGATTTGCTCGTCGCAACAGATACGCCTTTCGTTTCTGCTTTGTTTTTCTGGCTTCTTTTTTAATGTTGTTACCGAAAAGCGCTCATTGCTGCAACTGAAGTAAAACCGGTCAGCAGCCGCTACATGGCCTTAGTGACGTAATTCGAGCCGTCGAAGAACGTCAAGAACCAGATAGAGAGAAAAATCTTTTGAGTGAGTTTGCAAATTATCTGATGGGCATAGAGCAGTAATATTTAAGAAAGAAGAAAACGTGGCGCAAACTACACGTGGACCAAGAAAACAAGGTAAGACATATACAGGCGCCAACTTCGAACTGTTTATTTAAAGGAAACCACACGAATTTATACATGACTTATCTAAACAGAAACAACAACAAAAAAATCAACCAAAGTATAATCATGCTACCAAGTGTAAAAGGTGGTGACAATGACTAAAATGAATAAGTGCAACACCGCTGAAAGAATGACAACAAATCTACTTCAGCCTCAAGAGCAATCAAGATGGTCCAATAGCGCGTGCGTGCATTCCAGGCGCAGACCAAACCGAAAAGAGGGAAGCACAACTGCGCGTGCTAAACTAAACGCTGTGGTTTAAAAATGACGTTTCTTTTTCACTTAACGCTAGTGACGGCATGCTGACACACTTGTCGCCGGCTCTTTTGATAAAAACCGCCTTGACCACCTCCCTTTCCGTTTTGTTTCTTGCTCTCCTCAGAAAGGTCATCTTATCCATGAGTGGCTCACGCCCACAGCGCTTGCAGTGGTCTGCGAGGTGCCCTCCCAAGTTGCTGCTGGCGGCGAACCGGTGTTCTCTGGCACGTTCGTTGAACAAACGTTCGTTGAACAAACCACGCGAAGTCAAATTTTCACTTGCGTTAACCTCATTGCTGCTCCTGATTGCCGGTCGAGACTACTATCCTACTGCATCAAGCGGAAGGTGGTGCCACTGGAAGTTTGGAAATCAAGAACCGTCATGGGGCCACGCCCGAAGAATTTGTACGGTGCTCAAGTCTGAGTTGTGGCACCAGGTCCGCCTTTACAATGACTGGTTGAGGGCCTTGGTCGAACGAGATAGTGGCTGTGGAAGCCTGCGAGAATTTCAACTGCTGGTGGCGCAGAGCACGGAGTTCTTTTGGCAGCGTACCCGCATCGAGCTTCCACCAGGAGGCCGGGTGGCTGCACGAACGTTATCTGTAACCTTTCTCTGGGGCGCTTCTGCCTCGAGTGATGTGCAACAGGTTTTGGGAAAGGGCCCAAATTTCAGCTACGAACCCGCCTCAAGAAGGACTCAACTTGTAGCCATGGTCCGAGGTGTAGCGAGCCGTACGTGCGAGCAGGACGGGGAACGAGCCACTGGAGACGTGGTCGACTGCCTTCTGCGAACTGTGTCAAGCCATTTAAAAAACCTCCGTTTGGAAAGGTTGTCAAATGCTTGGAAGATGAAGGGTTAACTATTGTTGTAGCCGACAAGGAAGGGGGTTTGTAAGAACGGCCCTAGGAATGTTTGATGCTAAGGCTAACGAGGCGATACAAAAGAACTTCAGACCCTCCCAAGATATACCAAAGAAGCAAAAGGCCATGGTCCTCCGGTCGCTAGAAAACCCGAAATTTAGAGAAACACCGAAAGGCTGCCACCAAGGCCAAGAAGAGCGACCTGGAAGTTTTCTTTGCGGGCAAGACGCACAAGCCAGAGTGCCCACTTATATCTGAGAGTGGATCCTGGCAAAACGAGGTCAGCACGTATCTTCAGCGCATTCTTACCAAGCTTACCCTGGAGGACCCTTTCTTGGTGCGTAGCTCGACCGAACTTGTGCAAGATCTTGCGGAAGACGAGTTGGTGTCTGTAAACAATGGTTTTTCAATTGATGTGCAAGATCTGCTTTATTCTGTACCCCCAACAGGGCTTGTTTAGAGCAGTGCGTGAAACAATAGAGGCGTCGGGTGAAGTTGAGTTCCAGAACAATGCTGGGATGATCATAGAGCAGTTTTTAGAGATTTTAGAAGTGTAAATCACGTTCATCATCGTGTGTTTCAATAATTCATTCTATGTCCAAAAAGATGTTATTTGCATTGGTTTATCTGTTGCCCCGGTTTTGTGTGGCATTTACCTAGCATACATTGACAAGCGCATTGATGCAAAAATCGCCAATTTTAATTTTAATTTTATGTGCTTAGAATTTTTAGATATGTGGACGACTACCTTGTGCTTTTAAATTTGACTGATTCTAACCTTGACGTTGCCGTGGCGGATGTGACTAATACCTTTTTATCTGAATGGGGTGCCTCAGGGGAATACGATACAATTTTTGGACCTCAAACTCACCTTCGCAAAGGACCACACGTGTTGGATGTACTACCCAAGAACGAAAAAAAGCCTTCTTCCATACGACAGCGCGCATTCCAAGCTAATACAGAGGGGAATAGCCACTACATGCCTTAATTCGGCCTTAACGAAATCCTGCGAGCACAATCTGATTGCAAGTTTTAGCAATCAGATCGGCCGCTTGGAAGCCGCCCAATTTCCTCCCACCGTTATCACAAGTGTGTCTGAAAGCATCCTCCAGAAGATGAAGCACGGTAAAAAAAAATTGGCTGCGCATCTACTCCTTTCGTTGCAAATGTCGACAAAACACGATAGTCTTTATCGACTTTTTCCAAGTAAATGCCTCCCCTCGCTTTCCCGTTCACCTGTCATAGTGTTCCTCTTGCGTCGCGCTTCCCCCAAGGTAAAGACGGCAAAGTTTTGCTTAAATCATTTCAAATTTACCGCGTTCCACTGCTCCAGGACGGGTGTCTCGATGCCAACGCTGTGGTACGGCGAAGACGCGCGTTAATTGAGGCGCCCTACATCAACGTTTATACAACCAGGTTTCCTTACTCCACGTGCGTTGCAAGCAGAACGTGGAACCTATCTAGTGGAACCTTTCCTAACTGTTGCCGGTTGATTTCTTAAAATGGCGCCAGACGTTATAGTGGCGCGGCCGACAGTGGGTGACTGCGGAGTGATTTTTTTTCTGCAGTTGATAAAGTATTTAATTTCACGAAAATCAAGCATTTATGATTTCATTTTTTATAATTTGTTGTCTTATAGTTGCGTAATGCCGTATTCTTCTTCAACAATGTTGACAAGTATGAACATTACACGGAACTTAGACGGATACATTTAGCTGTGACTATATAAGACTATTGCTCAGGCATTGTTTTACTTTGGGCGGGTGGCTGAATCGAGTCACAGACAGACAGACCAAAATTTCTGGATTTAAGTAGCCCAAGAAGGAATATATCGTCTTTAAAAGTGCAGGAAAAGAAGGGGAAAATGAAAACGCGTGTAATACCGTACATCCACAGGCTTTCGCGCAGCGTCAAGAAGGTCGCATCCAGGTATAACGTGCGCGTTGTGTGTTCCGCCCCCTGCAAACTGGCTAAAGTGTGCCCTATGATGGCCATTCAGATACCGGAGTCATGCTCAAACAAGTACGCAACGCGATACACCGAGTGTGTTAGCAACGTCATTTACAGTATCCTCTTGAAGTGCGAAAGGGTGCATATTGGTCAGACCGGACGTTGGTTCAACGAACGCGCGAGAGAGCACCAGTTGGCCGTCAGCAGCAACTTGGGAGGGCACCACGCAGACCAGTGCAAGCGCTGTGGGTGTGAGCCACTCCTGGATAAGACGACCTTTCTGAGGAGAGCAAGAAACAAAACGGAAAGGGAGGTGATCGAGGCGGTTTTTGTCAAAAGAGCCGTCGACAAGTCTGTCAGCACGCCGTCACTAGCGTGAAGGGAAAAAATGTCATTTCTAAATCACCGCGTGTAGTTTAGCACGCGCAGTTGTCCTTCCCTCTTTTCGGTTTGGTCTGCGCCTGGAATGCACGCACGCGCTATTGGACCATCTTGATTGCTCTTGAGGCTGTAGTAGATTTGTTGTCTTTCAGAAGTGTTGCACTTATTCATTTTAGCCATTGTCACCACATTTTACACTTGATAGCATGATTATACCTTGGTTGATTTTTTTTGTTGCTGCTGCTGTTTCTGTTTAGATAAGCCATGTATATATTCGTGTGGTTTCCTTTAAATAAACAGTTGGAAGTTGGCAGCTGTATATGTCTTACCTTGTTTTCTTTGTCCACGTCTAGTTTTGACCACGCTTTCTTCTTTCTTAAAGTATGCTCCAACTAGCTCAGCAACAGTTTTGTTAACAGTAATCTTTGGCTGAGGTTTTTTGCGACCCCCTAACCTAAGTACTGGGTGTGTCGGGTGACTACGTTCTGTAAGAATTTTAACATTTAAAAAAAAAGTTGAAAAAAGTATTGCAGGTCCCCTTTAACAGCGGAGCTATTGCACAAGCCGTACGTTCGCGTTGCAGGAAAAATTACAAAGAAAATGCGGAGCGCTCGTGCGCGCGTGCCTTGCGGCTACCAGCGAGCGTTTCCGGCCGCGCAGTGCCTTTAGCAAAACAAAAAAAAAAATGTTGTTGATCCCTCTTTCATAAGAACCGGTAAAACACGAAAGTGAAATGTGCCTTTAGAGGAGCAGTTGAATGCTTATTGCGCATCGATATGAACTTGCACATCGCTATTTATATTTTGTCAGTATGGCACTGTTATATGCATCAATGTCACACACTGGATTGCACGCGCCGGAGCATTGCGTGAATCCAACTGAAACCACAGGCGCTCGCAAGCTGTTCGTGCGAACGAAACCAAACGGGTTGTCAGCGGTCCGCTGCAGCGAAAGGAGCAGCGGGCCGTGCCACGAGCGCGACATTCGCAAGTCGGCGTCGATCTTACTCCGTGGTCTCACCTTACAGGATTCTCCGCAGGTTAGGCTGCGCGTCCCCCGTACATGTAGGTGGTGGTATGGAGGCGCCCCCCGAAAAAATTCATAGCGCAGTCGGAAGAGCGCTTCGTACCCCCTGTTGTGGCGAAAGAGTTCGCGGTTCTAATCCCGGCGCAGCCGCGTCCATGTAAGTTTTCCTGACGATGTCATTTCCCTGACGAACATGACGTCAGTCAGATCTTGTTGGACTCCAGCATAAAACACTGTCGTGTTCAAAAAATGGCAAAACCCACCAGAAGCGAGGAAATTCCGAGCGCTCGTGAGCGCGTGCCTAGCGGCGAACGCCGAGTCCCCGTAGCGCCCAGTGGCTTCAGCGGAAAGATAAAAACTGGAGCGCTGTCGTCAAGCGCTGCCGCGCATGTAATGCTTGGCGTAATGAACACCACGATATCGATGCATATGAAGATGACTACCACTAGCACAGTGCAAAGCAACGACGGGACATGTAAACAGACAATTTGAAACTCGTACAAATGCATGGTGATGTGTCCTTCAGTGCTCACGTATAAAGAAATCCTGCAGCTTCACTATGGCTAAAGCCTTGCGCGACACAGTGCAGGCTTCCCCAGTTGAGATTGCGGGAGTCTACAATGCTGAGAATGACTTTATATCCACCACTCACCGCGAAGAAGAGGACGGCCTCTTCGATGCATATGAAGAAGATTACTAGCACCGTCAGTATGCAAATAAACAATGAAACTGAAACTTCACTGTGTGTCCGGCGATGCTCACCTGTAACAGCTTCCCAAAGGAAGTCTTGCGCATGAGTGCAAGCATCCCAGGATTTCCCTTAAGATACTGGTGCAGTCGTTGCCAGCAAAATATGACAATTTTTGCTTCTGTTGTAATATTTCTGGTATACTCGTTGTTACTGTGCTTTCGGTAGCCATCACAACCCTCATAGAGTCTAGATAATTTCAAGTGGCATTACAAGCGTGCTCTGTATCGCCGCCTTCTTGCTGGCAAGATATAAGTTGTATCAGGGATGCAGGTCGCGTAGCATATTCGGGGAAGTAGAGCGAGAACTTTCCATCCAAAGGACCTAGACGGCGGTCCCAGCGGTGGTGTTGCGTCGCCGAGTCTGCAATGCTCGAGTGTCTTTGTGCGGGTTCAGGGCGCATACTCCCATACTGCGTCTTGTACGGCCTGGGTGTTCGTCGGCGACGGCAAAAGCCATAGTTTCAGGGTCTGATGGATGTGATGAAGGGGGAAAGCGTGGGTGTTGTCACTACTTTTGACAGCCTTCCCAACAAATTACAGGTAGCACGTGCCAACTTTACCGGTTTAGGTCAATGCCAAGTCCAAAAACGAACGGGAAGCTTCTAAAACCCGCGCGCGAATTCGGGTAATTTTAAAATAAGAAACGGATCCCGGCGGTCACCCACTTTTGTCCACCGACATTCGTTTCGCCAGCTGCCACACTTACAGTGTCAACTGCCGAGGTGGCTTGAAGTAGCCGTCGCTTGCTGGTCTTCCCGTCTGGACCCATGCTGCAAAAGAATTGAACGTTGCTGTTGCGGAGGTGGGTAGAATATACTACTACTATTGGCCTTGTCTCACTCTTCCCCTGGGTGGCGGGGCAATAGCGTTAACTATATGTATTTTGAGAGATAAAAGTATCAGGCTATTGTGATGTCGCGCGTCATGCGAGACGCTCCAGCCTCTGAGGTCGTGGTCCTGCATAGCACTGCTCATTTGCAACGACAGCCGTGCTACCTGGCACTAATCCCAATAAAAACTGCGACAGCACGTTGACAGCCGTTTAAAAATTTTTCATTCTTCTCTGACACTGGCTGTGCAAAAGGGCGCAGCTGCAGAGCTCTGGCCACAAAGCGGCCGCAAACCGTGAACAGGAAATCGTTGATAACTTGCGTAGTAACATTGATTTCGAAGAGCCCCGGGGCGGGGGATAAGTGAATGATCCTGCCATGCTTGCGCTGAAGCATCCTTGGACTGTGAATAGTGGGCTGGTACTGCGCCATGTCCGCCTTCGTTAGGATTCCCCCTGCAAGCAGGTCGGAAACATGGCGGTTAGGATTAGTATAAGTGTGCATGTTCGTGCAGTTAGTTTCTTGGATAAGCTGGACGTCACCATTTTTTCCGGTACGTTGGCGTGCCATTTATTCCCTCAAATATTTTCCCCGTCATGGCCTACATCCAGAAATATCAACCACCAAAAAAGCGGCCCCGCAATTGAACCGATCATATAGCTCTCGAGACATTTTCTTGGCTGTGCTTTTATGAACTGACGAATGACAATGACATTGTCACTAACAGACTGTATATTCTATCCATGGCATAACCCAGTGCACAGGTCCGCTGGCAATGCCGAACAGCAATCGTAGGGGGGGCTAGGCAGAGGTCTTCAGTATACTAGTCTTGTGATTGTTTAAACTCGAAAGTTCAAGTAGGATGAGACGTACGGACTCAAAAGTACGACGTCCAGGCTACATTATACGCTAATCAAGAGCTTCCATTGTGAGCCTAAGCAGAAAATACACTATTTCGGAAAGAAGGCGGGGTAAGGGCGAGGGAAGAAGAGGGAATGGCTCTACAACGATGTTTACATAGCGCGCATATGCAGAATGTTTTAGGCGAAAATTCTCCATCACTCCCCATTTGCCGCGCTTGGCACGCATCCGAGCAAGATGGAGAGTAATCGTTCAAGCTCTCCACACGCGCTTTTCTCCAGAATTCATGCTTCACTCTAAGCACAGAAGAGGTGACATGGAATAGTCTGTCCTGTATTCATAATTTTTGGTGCGGGCGTATTTCAGGGTTAGCTGTTTTAGTAAGCATTCCGATATCCCCAGCTGTGACCTACATGTCACCTGAAGCGTTGGTATAGATCCAATGTGTACTCCCGGTAATGACCCATGAGACAGAGTTGTGGCCCCTAAACGCCTTGAAAAAAAAAAAGAACTTGGCTCGGCAGGATAGTTCACTGACACTACAACGTCATATTTACCCTTTTCCTCGCCCCAAAACCCGCCAGCAGCCTCGTACACCATGGGTCTGTCAAGAAATGGCAGAGCGCCGTTATTGACACACGCTGTTTGAAATATTTCAAATTGATGAAATACAAGCAGGCGCTCGCCTTGTCAAAAACACATAAAGACGTTTCGGGGCCCCTACTGGTCCATTGTTCACAATGAAAAGGGGTGTGAAAGGGCGCGACTATTTATAGGTTCGGAGGCGCAGAGTGCGCGTGTATATCTCGGGAAGATTACTCCGCGACCGGTCGTGGGAAGCGCCTTGGCACGACACCTTCTGGCCTAGAGGGTGTTGCCCAGAGCCTCACGCCGCGAGCTCCCTTCCCTTGTCCTCCTCGCCTGCCATGCGGCTACCGGGCCGCAAAACTTGGAGACGTCGGCGCCGGAGAGATGGCGCTGGTGGACACGGGGCAGCGGGCGGCGAGGTGGGGGAGCTGGCGCTGGTGAAGAAGAACCGCGCGCGGGGACTGGGGGTTGAGACACAGAGTGTTTCTGGTGCTGGTGTCGGTGTGTGTCCGGACGCGGACTGAGAATGAGCTCCATGTGAGTAAAGAGTTCTTTCACGCAACCGCAGTGTGCCTCATTCCTTGGCATGCCGTAGAGAGAAGGCCCACACGGTTAATCGTGTTTTTAGTTGTTTTGATTATCCACTGACTCTAAAAGTATTCGTGTCGACAGGGTGCGATTATGCGATTATGCTCTGATGCGATTATGCTAGCTGAATCCCAATCGATGACGTGGTCAGTAGCCAGGTGATGATCCGCCAAGGCATTTGAGCTTGCATTGCCTTTTTTGACATCGTTCTGGTGCTGTTGCATTTTTCTTTCAAAATTTCCAGTTTCACCTATGTAGGATGCGTCGCAATCCTTGCATAAAATTTTGTAGACAACTCCAGGTAATCTTGATTTTTCTAAAGCGTCCTTCACGCTTAAGCCTGTTCGTTGGCACGTGGGCAATTTTAACACCCTTGCAGGAGCTTCACTGATGCCTTGCGTGTAGGGGATGGCAGCGCGTTTATGCCTGTCTTCCTCAGGAACCCTTGCAGAGGAAGCAACTGAAGCCCGCATTTGTTGCGTCCTCAGAAGCTGTGAAGACAGAATATTTGAAATTATATCTAATTATTTATTTCTTAATAATTTTGTTATCCTGGTTTTCTCCGTATTCCCTGAGAAACGTAAACGCCATTCTGGAAATTATGTCGCACTATATTGAGAAACCGAGCAGAAAATTCAATAAACTTGTCAGTGAATTCACAAGTAACCTTAGCACAGCTGAGCATAACAAATGCAGAAGAGCCACCAAAAACGCCACTGACAATACAGGATATATATATTCTGAAACTGAGAAAAATATTATATCCGATTTTTTTACTTCTCCTCAATACACCAAAGTATTATAAAAGCTTCCTAAATGCCCTGGTGGTAAGCAGAACGAAGCGGATGTGCATTTGTTAACTTGCCGAACCAATTACATTGAACATTCTCATGCTCCCGGCCATTCAAACTGGAACGGACCTCATCATTTTGTTTGAATTATCACAAGTTCTCAGCGAAAGAGCTCGGGGCAACATCTTGTCAACTTGTCAGTCAACTTGTGTTGCAATGAAACATTCCCATATATTTATTAGATGCGACGCCTCTCTTGCTTTGAGGCATGTCCCTCCTGCGTCGGCGTCGGCGGCGTCCGCACGCTACCTGCGCATGCGCGACTCTCCTCCGCTCTTCTCTCCGACAGCTGTGCGCAACACTCTCACTCCGTCTCATTATCACAAACAACAGCTGCGTGCGCGCGCTTCACTCGCTTCGCTCCGCTCCTGTCGCGCAAGTGCGCGCATGCGCTACTCTCCTCCGCTGTCTCCTCTCCTTCAGGCGCTGTGAATATAAAGCGGGTAGCGCGCTGCGGCGGTTCAGTCAGCGCTCGCTCTCGCTCGACTTCGCGTCACAACACGGTTCACCCGATTAGAGAATCAACCCAACGGAAACACCAATTGAACCCCCCGATGCGTCGCATCACACCAGGGTTCCCTCGCGGGAAGATGGGCGTAATTTTACTACAGCATTCACACACAATACTAAAGTGCCATTCACACTTTGCAAAAAAGAAAACGAATGTATGATTGCTTTGTCTTCGCATGAGAGTTCAAAACAGTTTTCGATGCCAGCAGCGGCCGTCAGTTCATTACTTTTACAGTGGTATGCAGGTATTATTATTAGGCTTTATTTGTCGAGGTCACTGATATCACAATGCAAATGTGAAGCTAGAAGCAACATAAAGAACAGATATTTTCCGGCATGAAGAAGCCAGAAGTACGAATCAACGAAATTAACAAAATTGAGCTGTTTCAATTAGGTGGCTTCAAAATACACTGGAAACAGCAGGAAACCAAGATTTTAACATTTGTTTGAATCACACGAAAGTTTGAATTGTACGAGCTTGAATTATCGCGAGTGTACTGTATATTAGGGTGAAATTTTTAGCTTCACCCCAATAAATTGGAGCGTTATGCTCCAATTTATTGGAGCAGATATGCTCCAATAAATTATAGATAAAGCCTGTAAACATCCCCCACCCTGAACACAAGCAGGACTTAGCAGATGTGAATTATTGTTGTAACGTGCTGATAACAGAGTATACGTACGTTAAATTTCATTCGCTATTTAAATTTAACGTGAAAATGAAGATTGGGGTTGAAATGTGATATTTCTAGTTTTTTTCAAGGGTGACTCACCGCTCCCAAGGGTTTTCGGAACAAATATTAATTCCATCTATGATGGTTTGTACAGTGCTCACTGATCGACGTTAGATGTAGTTCGGCAGCAGTTATTGACGGCTTGAAATGTCATCATTCGAGTAAAAAAATGAAGAATACGCAGCGTCGGCCTTGCGTCAACCCGGGAAGGATGTAGGCCAACATAGGGCTATACAATGCGGCACGGCTGACATCACGTGCCACGCACAGTTCTCAAACCGAGTTACGTGTCGACGTGGTGAATACTGCCGCTTACAAAAGTAGAGATCCACAACAGGACGCTATCCGTTTACGCTATTCCTTGCTACACGTAAATACGGGGGTGAGACGTAATGGTGGGTGGCGACAGTCATTTCGACTCTCACTTTTCTTGTAAGCTAGGAGGAGTTTTGATTCTTTTGCTTAGAGAAAGTGATTGTAAAAAAAATTACGCCCACCTCCCCCCGCGGGAACCCTGCTGTGATGCGACGCTGAAGGGGGTTCCGTTGGGTGTTTCCGTTGGGTCGATTAGCCGAATTGCGTGAAACGCGTAGTGAACGTGAATTGCGTTTCAATCACATAGTTGGGTTCCATGCGAGGGGATGCGGGCGTAATTTTGAGCAAAATGAGAGACGTTGTTGTTGATGTTTAGACGGAGGCTTTATTAAAGGAACCGTCGCATCAAGCAATCGTCGGTACGGCGAAAGAGCAAGCGCAAGCGCGGGCGACCGTCGACTGAGAGACCGGCCGGAGCGCGGCATGCACCCAAAGGAGAGGAGACCGCGGAGAGAGAGAGAGTACTGCACATGCGCACAGTGCCGCCCACCGGTGGAATGAGAGTGCGCTGCACCACGCGCCAACACCACCTAGACTATAAAGCCGAAATTATCTTTTGTGCGACGCGGCCTACGTCATCGGGCTGGGGCGGGCGGGGGCTTATTGAAAAAGTGGGCTTCATGGCAGAGCACAGGGTCGTCTTCCCTGCAAAGCCAAAATACTTTTCTGCTGGCGTCGCCTGCAAGCTTTTCCGGGGCCCGGCCACCCCTTCCACTGTCCCCCGTCCCGGCAGAGGTAGGGACGTGCAGGAGCAGAAAGACGGCCATTGTCGCGAGACACGCTAATTGCCTCCCGATGGGGCCCACAAAAGCCCAGCGAGAAGGGGACGAAAAGAAAAGGCGCGCCCACTCAGCATAACTTCCCGGCTTATCCTTTGTAGTGGCTGGGCAGCAGAGTTCACTAACCGCAACTTACCAAATTTTCATAGCCACCCCTCACAACGAGTTTACTTCAGGGTAAAGAGCTTAAAGTAGTGCCACACAGCATGCCCGTGTTTGTGTCAGTTCGCGCAGCGACATCAAATAGCGATGCATATTTTGCGGTAGAATGAGAACAGATTGTTCGGTAAATTGTGGACAAAGATAACGTAAACTTATGTTTATAAGTTACAGTCTTTATTTGCAAGCAAGTTCGACGGAGGTTGAATGATACCTACCCCGCACTATTTTCGAAAGCGCCTGTAAACTGAAACTGCTGTGTTCTCAGTCAGCTTTTTTTTCTCACTGCACCCACGTGCATGGTACTGCGCGCATGATCCTGACCACGCTTCTCTTCGTGCCTGTCATTTGTCACTCTGCCGGGATGGTGCGCACTAAATTTGTGATGCCGAGCAAGTGATCAGTTCCGTGGTGTCGCAGAAATTACACACCAGAGTGTAAAGTGCCGGTGCTTCGGTTTCCTCAAGAGGACGAGTTGCGACGAAAATGGATAGGTGCGATACGCCGAGAAGACTTTCAACCTACACTGAACTCCAGGGTGAGCTCCTACTGAAGCATGTGCTATGGTGCAGTACAAGCATTTTGCTTAAAGGGGCACTGACACAAAAATTTTGCATCTTGCGCTTAATTAAAAAGCGACCGTGGATGTAACCAGAGTCCTTCAATGTAAAACATTGAAAGACTCTGATGTAACGCAGGCGCTGCGAGTGCAAATGCTACCGCGGCTAAAGAACGACGCGCGACGCTCGAGACGGTGGGTGGCAAGACGCGCGCTGGGAGCAGCCGGCCGGTCTGCCTACAGGTCCGCCTACAGATGTGTTCGGCTTAGCACTGCGGCGGATATTCCAGTGCCGCTCTCGTAAGCGGTGCAGATGACAATTTTTAATGCAACCCGCCATCGCATCATTAACTCCTTTCTCATGTAAGCCACCATGGTCGGGACTTGGGGACAATTTTGTGCAGAGGTAACAAGCTATCACTCGAGCTACCTGCGCCGGCCTGGGCCACTTCGCGGCCGTGGCCGCCGCCTGCACAGCGACCGTGCGGCTAGCTCAGTGGGCTTTTCGTGCTTCCGGCGCGTTTTCGCATCCAATGGTAATAAACAGTAACAGAAACAGAGTGCCTGGAATCGCTGTAGAACTTTGGTCGCGGCCAGCTGCCCGATGAGCTGACGAAATCACGGCACCTCCGCCGCCAACGATCGGGTCGTCCGTTCTCGAGAGCAGAAGCTCCGCCCTCCGGCCCTCCGATTGGAGCGGCGAGCCGGGCGAGCCGGCGAAAAACGCCGGCAGTGCGGAAGCGGCAAACACAAACTCGTGACGTGTTGGATGTTGTTTATTTACACAATAACCTCGGGATGTCGATTGCGCGTGGTCCTCTGCTGGCTGCTCGGTTGCGTTTCGCACACTTTAAAATTGATTTTAAATATGTTCTAGGCTGTATTCGCCGCTGATATTTTGCAGATGATGTATATGTGTTCCCACCAATCTATCTCCGAAGTTATCTCGCCTTCAAAATTTTGTGTCAGTGCCCCTTTAAGAACTTCTGTTGCCGACTGAATGACAAGATCGCAGACGCTAGCGAAAAAACAAAAGAAAGTAAGCTTCAAACGCTGAGCAAGTGAGTCACTGTGTTCACAGCAGCACTGGTGTTCTTTTAGCGCAATAAATCTGTTTAAAGTCATCACAAATGTATTTGCAGTGATCGATCTCCATGCTTTTAAAAGATAGCTGGCATCATTAGGACGTTTCGCTGCAAAAAAAAAGGTTGCTTGCCGAGAAGTCACAAAGACAGTCCTAATAACACATGTTTCACTAATCTAGATGTATTAATTCCCCTAGAAATACTTTACGCGCGGTAGCAAAAAGTAAATGGCTCAGGATTGACGTGAACTGGTTCATAAAAAAATTCGAGTAATTTTGTGGTTATACTTTTATCTGAATGTGGAGCAACATGCCCTCAAATTTAGGATAAGCGCAATAGTTCAACATGGTCGCATCGTTTCCTGCGAAATATGATAAGTAGTCCTGACCCCTTCGAGTTTCAGCGTAGTGTGTAAAGGACTGCTTCTAATGGGTTTCAAAAAAATTAAAAGTCGTTATTGAGGTGAAAATTTCTCTTACCGACTCACTCTTTTTACAGGCATCGGCTGCAGACACGTCCGTGCACAATAGAACATTTTTCATTATCCTTATAATGGCGTCCACGAATGATCAGCCAGTTAGTCATATAATAATCCTGTTTTACGGTCCTGCTGTGCATTACGCTCTCACAGCACTTTTTGTCACATGGCAGTGAACTTGAATATGGTGTGCATGTTACAACAAAATATTCGTAATGATGTTGTTCGTACTTGACAAAAAGAACATATTTAAAATAAGGACAGGTAAAATTGAAATTTAGCTTTACGTTGAGTCTTTTAGCATGTATTGCATTGTACTGCCCAAAAACTATCCAAAACGAGCTCGTGTGCTTCGTGTGTTAATGTTTTGTGCTTATAACTTCACTTCAAAACTATCTAACTTCTCCTCGTTTGCGGTTGTAGCTGAAAACGTTAGAGTTAGTTGCAAGTTCAGCACATTTAAATCCCATGTATGCACAACGATGTAATCAATGAGGAGTCTCCTATTGTCTGACGGATTTATAGTTAGTGCGGTTAATGGTTAGACAAGAAAGTATTCGCGAGCAACAGTGCAAACGATTTTTGTGGCCACCGATATGTTTACTCAAACAACACAGCTTGGGGTTACATGGTCGGCAAACTATGGAGTCATGTCCAAGCACGGGTACAGAAACAATACTACGACCCCACAATTTTTGCAATGACACGGCACTAAACCTGTTCAGTGCCTCCGCCTCCGTGCTCTGCGGGCGGTGCGCGGCCGCCCCAGCTGTGTGACGTCACGGCGGCACTCCGCAGGCCTTGAAGGTCTAGGTGGCTTGAAAGTCTAGGTGGTGTTGCACGCGCCCGCAGATGTTGGGCGAGAGTGTTCGCCATAGGAGAGACGGTAGAAGGGGTGAGCGGAGGAGAGACGCAGCTGTGCGGACGCGGACGACTACGACGACGGACGCAGGACAGGGCCCCCGGCAAGAGATGCTCCTCTCAGCGTCGCATCTAGAATTGTGTGCACTTTTTTATGGATGAAGAGTCTAGCCAGGAAATTTTATCTATCGTCCACCGCTGTAAACATGATGATCTAAAAACAGTTCTAAGGATCGGTAGCTTTGCATTGCTTCAATAATTCAGTGCATTCAAGGGAGCACGGTTCGCACATTTGAGAGGGAAGGCCGCCAGGTGGCCAAAGCGAGTGGACGCGTCTTCACATCGCTCTCGCTTCGAGATCGCCCATGCCCTCAACGAAGCGATTTAGCCACCGAAAACGTGCGCCAACATCACCAGCTACCCGTCCGCTATCACCGCATACCAACCAAGGTGAGCTGAGATCATCGAAACTTGCACAACAAGCGTTCGTCGCAGCCGCTCGCTTCGGCAGCGGCGCCTGCCGGTTTTGCCAACCACGCGGGCGTTCGCTCGGCGCGACGCACATCGCCTGCACCCAGTACCCTCCGTGATACGCACCACGCCATGGTATACACCGTAGAAGGACAGCCAATAGACCCAGCAACCCTAGATGAACCCGGATGGGTTCGCATCCGCCGTCAAGCCAAAACACCGAACCTCCAAAACGCCGGCAGTCAGCTACTCTCAACCAAAGAACCCATGCACAGCACCACGACCGGCAAGCACGCCCACAAGCGCAGAGAACTGCCTAAAAAGAAACCACCTCCGCCTGCAGAACCTCTGCCAGAAGACGACATCAAAATCGTGCTACGACCCCAAGGCGGTCTGGACCTCCAAACCGTTCCTGCAGCATCCCTTGCAGACCTCTCCCAAAGGCAAGCAAATATCACTCAGAACAATGAGGATCAACTCCGAGTCAACCAGAAATCTAACTTCATTGTGATCAGCACCCCGTCAGAAGCGCGAGCCAAGCAATACCTCCAACAAACGACCCTTCAATACCAAGGAGCAACATACCTCCTCTCCAACCACATCCCCCCACCGTCCAACACCTGTGTTGGTGTCATATTCAATGTCCCAACAGAGGGCGATGCAAGCACCATACTCAGAAGCCTAGCTGACTACAACCCAGCGCTTCACATACTGGATGCCAAAAGACTTCACAACTCCTCATTGGTGCAAATACTCTTCAACGGAAGAACAACACCATACTGGGTACGCTGCAGGGCAGCGATCGTACGCTGCTACCCTTTCAAGAGGAAATCCGAAGGCTGCTTTAACTGCTGGCGACCCGGCCACAGACAGGACGTCTGCCCCCACACGCCCCCTACGCCTCGATGCACCAAGTGCGGCTCCACCACACCGACAGAAAACCACCCGTGCAACCCCAACTGCATTCTCTGCGGAGGCTCCCACTTCACCGGAGCATCGTGTTGTCCCCGCCGCTTCCAACCACGACGTCCCCACCAACCACCCATCGTCGCCCTAGTCTCCCAGGCTGAGCACCAACCACAAGCAAGAGAAAACTCCACAAAGAAGCAAGACCCCAACCGTGAAGAGTTGACGTACAGATATGCCCTTCAACATTCACCCAGCCGATCATCTCAAGGCAGAAACACGCAGGTGAGCCCCCAAGGCTTTCCCAAACCGTTACTCAACACGCCTCCGACAACACAACCCCAAACAACTCAAACTCACGCACACCAAGCACTTATCAAAGAAATACAGGCCCTACGAGCTGAAATTCTAAAGCTGCGGCAAGAAAACACCCAGCTCAAAGAACAGAATCTCTTACTGAGACAACAACAACTACACTCATCCTCTGAAGAAGAGACATGCAACCAACAATCATCTCACGAACCCTCCCAAACAAAATCCTCACCACTCATACGAAGGGCAACGACAGAGAGCGGTAATTCTGCAGTGTCAATAGATATTGCCCAAGAACTACGAACAGAGCGACAAGAGTATCTGCAACTTCACGACTCAGTCAAAGCTGCACAAGCCGCCATGCAGGAATCTATAACGGCTCTACACAATGAACTAATGACATGCATGAAAGAACTTCTACCACAACGACTAGCAATGCCAACACCCGACCCATCTGCCAGTACCCCCCTACCAATCGAAATGGAAGCAGATGCCGACCTATAAAACACACTCTGCCTGGCAATGGAATTGTGGGGGTGCCGCGTCGGTAGAAGGCAGCATCCCAACGTAAAACATAACTGTTTATTAACGTGGAAGCAGCAGCGGGGCAAGCATGCCGGCCTGCGCTCGAAAAGTTAGAGGAACAATCATAATCTCGAGCTTAGCGGCTTGGGTTTTATCGACCCCAGTGGTGACGTAAGCCTCCGGCGAAACTGCGGTGTCGCTGTCCCTTATCGGAAACGTGTTGCAGCGAGTGGCCGTGTCACGCTGGGCTAAACAGTGATGAGACGGAGGCTGCGCAGGTTTGTGCGCAGTGGTCGCCACATCACCCCCCCCCCCCGCGGAGTACAGAGCCCTCAGGGTCTGTCGAAATCTGGGAGGCGTACCAGACGTCCAGAGCGTGTCGTGAAAGGAGCGGGCTGCGACGTCGGCGGCTGTGGAAGGGTGCCTGTGGGAGGAGTGGAGCTGCCCGGTTCGTTCGCAGCGATGTATGCGGGCTTGAGTCGGTCAATCGATACACGGACGTCGTTCCCGTGCAGGCGCAGTGTGAAGTTCTTGTCGTCGCGACGAACGACTAGGTGGGGTCCGCTATAGGGGGGCTGGAAAGGCCGGTGGACGGTGTCGTCGCGGAGTAAAGCGTGCGTGCAGAATGCTAGCTCCTTGAACACAAAAGGTGTAGGCTTGCTGTGTTGGGCTGCAGGTGACGGGCGTAAGGTGGCGATGGTGCGTCGGAGCCGGGCGACGAAGTCGGTGGGGTCTGACGGCATAGTGCTGGATGGCAGAGCTGCGAGAAATTCACCTGGGAGACGGAGTGGTTCCCCGTAGACGAGCTCTGCTGGTGTAGCGTGGATGTCCGGCTTGAAGGTGGCGCGAAGACCGAGGATGATGGCAGGGATGGCCTCGAGCCAGGTCGAGTCCGGGTGGCACATAATGGCTGCCTTGAACTGTCGGTGGAAACGCTCGATCATGCCGTTGGCGCAGGGGTGGTAACTGGTGGTCCTCAAGCGTTCAAAACCGATAGTCAGCCTGAGGAGCCTGAATAGGTGCGATTCGAACTGTCGTCCTTGGTCGGTGGTTACACGGCGGGGGGCGCCGAAACGAGCAATCCAACCGGTGAAGAAGGCCGAGGCGACGTCTTCTGCGGTGATTCCCTCGAGAGGCCATGCCTCGGGCCATCGAGTGTATCGGTCGATAGCAGTGAGACAGTAGCGGTAGGGTCCAGCCTGGGGAAAGGGTCCTATGATGTCGAGGTGGACGTGCTCGAACCGACCAGAGGGCTGAGGGAATGTTCCGAGTGGGGACGTGACGTGCCTGGTGATTTTGGCACGTTGGCAGTGAATGCAGGAGCGCGCCCACGTGCGACAATCGCGCTGCATAGAGGGCCAGACATAGCGGTCAGCTACGAGACGTGTAGAGGCGCGTATGCCGGGATGGCTGAGGTTGTGGAGCTGGTTGAAAACACCACGGCGATGGGACAGTGGCACATAGGGCCTGCTTCGTCCTGTCGACGTGTCGCAACAGATTGAGGTTGCCGACCCTGGAATGGGGACTTCTTGTAGCTGTAGTGAGGACGTGCCCTTGAGGAGTTCCTGCAGTTCGGCATCCGTGGTCTGAGCCTCGGCGAGGACGTCCGCTGTTATCTGCGCCGAGCTGATGGTGGCTACACGTGAAAGCGCGTCGGCGACCACGTTGTCTTTCCCGCTGACATGTTGGATGTCGGTGGTGAACTGTGCGATGAACGAGAGTTGGTTCTGCTGAACAGGCGGGAGTTTGTCGCGGCGATGAGAGAAGGCGTAGGTGAGGGGCTTGTGGTCGGTATAGATGGTGCAGTTCTGTGCTTCGAGAATATGGCGAAAGTGTTGCACTGCTTCGTATATCGCCAGAAGTTCTCTGTAGTAGGCTGGCAAATTGGTCGGGCCGGTGGTCGTGGTTTCGTCAGTGGAACTGGCGACTGAAGGGGTCGTTTTCGGGGTTGCGAGTTTCTTCGAGAAGAAAGCCAAGGGATGCCAGGTGTTGTCCACGGGTTGCATGAGGGCGGCGCCGATGGCGAAACTAGATGCGTCCTTGAAGAGTCCCAAGGGAGCGTCTGGCACAGGGTGGGTGAGGAGCATGGCGGTGCAGAGGGCGGTTTTGCAATCTTCGAAGGTTTTCGCTAACGTTGGTGTCCACGTGACGGGTTGGTTTCCTCGTAGCCCAGCCAAAGCATCGTGGAGGTGAGCCTGGTGTTCGGCTGCGTGTGGCAAAAAACGCCTGTAGAAGTTCAGCATGCCGAGGAAACGGCGAAGGTCTTTAGCGGTGGTGGGTCGAGGGTAACTTTGCAGGTCCGAGATGCGTTGGGGCAAGGGCCGAATGCCCTCAGACGAAACTTCGTGGCCAAGGAAATGGACGACGGAAGTGCCTAGCGTGCTTTTTGGATATTGACGAGTAGACCGTGGTCATCGAGGCGTTCGAACAGCAGTCGAAGGTGCCTGTGGGGCTCTTCGGTGTCGCGGGAAAATACCAGTATGTCGTCAAGGTAAACGAAACAGAAGTCGAGGCCGCGAACGACATCGTCGATGAAACGCTGAAAGGTTTGTCCAGCGTTCCGCAGGCCGAAGCTCATGAAGGGAAACTCGAACAACCCAAAGGGTGTGATGATAGCGGTTTTCGGGACATCATCCTGATTCACGGGTATCTGTGTGTAGGCCTTCACCAAGTCTAGCACAGAGAACACGTGGCAGCCATGAATGCGAGGGGCGAAGTCCTGTATGTGGCAGACGGGGTACCTGTCCGGGATGGTGCGAGCGTTTAGGGCGCGGTAGTCCCCACAGGGCCGCCAGCCTTCGGTCTTCTTCGGGACAAGGTGGAGTGGTGAAGCCCATGGACTGTCAGAGCGGCGGGCGGTTCCTTCGCGGAGCATGGCCTCGAACTCTGCTTTGCCTATGCGCATGCGGTCCGGGGCAAGGCGACGGGCACGGCAGAAAACTGGGGGACCTGAAGTGGTCCGGATGTAGTGCACGGTGGTGTGCTGCACTTTGCGTGGCAGTCCGCTGGGGCGCGTCAAACCGGGAAATTCGGCGAGGATGGCATGGTACGGCGAGGGATTGTCAATGCTGAGTACTTTGATGCTTGGCTGTTGGGCGGTCGTTCGCTGGCCTGGTGTGGAGTGTCCCGTTGTCGCGTCGATTAGCTAGACGTTGCGGCAGTCCGGAAGGAGGTTGTAGTGAGCCAGAAAGTCTGAGCCGATGATTCTCGGCGACGTCGGCGATGACAAAGTTCCAGTGAAAGTCGCGGCATAGGTTCTTGAGCTGGATGTGCAGGCGCAGCGAGCCGTACGTCTTGATTGTGGACTGGTTCGCCGCGCTGAGCTCGAAAGATGTCGGCGGACGAGGGCCTTGAAGGTGGTGTCGCGGGTAGCAGCAAACGTCGGAACCGCTGTCGACCAGGTAACGCTGCTTCGTGATTTGGTCGGTGACGAAGATGCGATGGCCTCCGGGTTGGCAGCTTGCGGCCGTCTCTACGAGCTGCCGCTGTCGTTTTCCGCATATCCCACGGAACAGGGTGAACGACACTGCCGGGCTTTGTCACCGAAGCGTCGGTGGTAGTAGCACGGACCGTTGATGTCCGGTTGTGGTGACGAGGTGGCGTTACGGTCGCGGCTTTGCGAATGGCGGCGCTGTGGCGACGGAAGACGTTCATCCAGGTGTTGTTGGATGGAGGTGAGCCGTCGATCGATGTCGTCGATACGGCGTGTAAAGTCCGTGGTGTTCAGCGGTGCGGCGACAGCCTGGATGGTGGGCGACAACTGCGGCGAGGAGGCCTCGACGACGCGATCAGCAATCTCCGCAAGTTCGTCGAGAGGTAGCTTGACCTGAGCCTGCAGAATCGCCTGGGCGTGCGGCGGGAGCCGTTGAAGCCAAAGCGATCGCAGGAAAGAATCCTGGACTTGCATGTTGCCCGCGAGCGCACGCAAGTGGTGCAGGAGCTGCGAAGGTTTGCGCTCAGCGAGCTCTGCTGACTGCAGTTGTCGTGTCTTCTGTTCTTCCGAGAGTGACAAGCGGCGGATAAGTGCAGTCTTCAGATGTTCGTACAGATTGTCCGTTGGTGGGTTGGCAAGGATATCCCGGACCTCGTTGGCGTAACGTGCGTCCAAGTGAGCGACGACGTAATCGTAGCGGGTCCGGTCTTGCGTGATGCGCGCCAAGGAGAACTGGGCCTCGACCTGGGCGAACCAGACCTTGGGCGAGTCCGCCCAAAACGGCGGAAGCTTGACAGCAACACGCCAGGAAGCAGCGTGCGGGAAGGCTTCTGTAGGAGCTCTGACGTCCTCAGCGGAGCCGGTAGGCACGTCCTCGTTTGCGGGGGCGTTGCGAGATTGTTGCTGTTGCTTGGTTTGTTGCAGTTCCTGTTGAAGGTGTTGTACTTGCTGGCGGAGAGCGGTGAGGGCTTCTGCGTCGGCCATGGCGGTGCGGTTAGTTCGTTTTCCGGGTCACCAGATGTGGGGGTGCCGCGTCGGTAAAAGGCAGCATCCCAACGTAAAACGTAACTGTTTATTAACGTGGAAGCAGCAGCGGGGCAAGCATGCCGGCCTGGGCTCGAAAAGTTAGAGGAACAATCATAATCTCGAGCTTAGCGGCTTGGGTTTTATCGACCCCAGTGGTGACGTAAGCCTCCGGCGAAACTGCGGTGTCGCTGTCCCTTATCGGAAACGTGTTGCAGCGAGTGGCCGTGTCACGCTGGGCTAAACAGTGACGAGACGGAGGCTGCGCAGGTTTGTGCGCAGTGGTCGCCACATAATTGTAGAGACTATCGCGCCAAACGCCCCGCGCTCCAAACACACCTGTTAACCATTCATAACCCCCCCCCCCCACGGTTATAGCACGGCAAGAAACAGGTACTATTGTGAAACTATCGGGATATCAGACCTTTCAAACGCCCGAATACCCCCAAATAGCAACACTCGTATAACGCAATATAAGCGCAGAACACCGGGGCTTTTCAAATATCAATATTCCACATAACTTCGTCACACTATATCCTCTTCAACCCGACCACACAAAATTACACGTGCTCAATCTATACAGCTCCCCAAAAAACCCCCAGCACAATTTCAAACACGTTCTCATTGAAGCACTACGAGAAGCAGGCAGTCAACCCCTCCTGGTCAAGGGGGATTTCAATGCCCCACACGTGGCATGGGGCTACACGCGAACAACAAAAAAAGGCCGGCTCCTCTGGGAAACAATACAAGAACTACAGCTGACTCTACACAACGAACCAGACATACCCACGTGCATAGACAACACCGCACAAAGTGACACAGCACCTGATCTCGTATTTTCCCATCGCCTACATGGCATAACCTGGACACCCACACTAAACACACTTGGCAGTGACCATTACATTCTTGAAACAACCCTCGCGTACATATCTGCCCTAATAAAAAAAACCGGAACAAAAACACATCACTGATTGGGACGGCTTCCGAACCTCGACCCTAAACGTTTCACCGCCATCCAACCAAACAGACGAAGAGCTAGAACGGTGGCTCAACCAAATAATGCAGGCAAAGGAAGAGAACGAAAAACTTGTTGATCCCGAACTACCAGTTCCCTACGTCGATTCACGCATACAGCATTTGTGGGAGGCGTACCGCAGCATAGAACTCCGGTGAAGAACCGGCGAACACAGAAAGGCCCCCAAAAAACGCCTAAAAAAACAAAAAAACAGGGAGATCATAGAACATGCCGCGCAACTAACCCGAGCACAGTGGCACCAAGTATGCGACGAAATGAGGGGAGGACTGTCCATGAAGCGCACCTGGGCCCTCCTGCGCCAACTCATGGACCCCGCAGCTTCTAAATCACGCACTACGCAGCGCATAACCCAACGACTGCATACGCAGGCCACCACGGTACAACAACTCATGCAGACACTACGAAACATGCACATCCCCTCAGCAGCGAGTACCTCCCCACCCGACCCAATATATCGAGGCGATCCAAACCCCACACTAGACACAGAAATCACAACTGCAGAGGTACACAGCGCAATTTTAAAGCTCCGACGCGGAACAGCTCCCGGCTCCGACAAAATCACCAACAAGATACTAAAACACCTAGACGATCAAGCCCTCGACGCAATCACCACACTCTTCAACCACCACTGGACGGCAGGGACCCTTCCAACCACATGGAAACATTCCAACATCTCGCTAATCCCTAAACCTTCAAAACCAATCGAACTAAAAAACCTCCGTCCAATTTCCCTTACGTCTTGCTTAGGAAAACTTCTGGAGCACATAATACATAACAGAATAACGAGACACCTCGAAGAACAAGACCTCCTCCCACCCAACCTCATAGGGTTTCGGGCATGGCTATCAACTTACCACGACAAATTTACCACGAATTCAAATTTACCACGACATCGTTCAAGCTCCTTCCAAAAAAGACAATGCCGCGATCCTCGCCTTAGACCTACACAAGGCCTTTGATCACATGTACCACGCAGCAACACTACAAGCGATCACATCTCTCAACCTAGGGAAACGCACACACAAGTACGTGCTCACTTTTCTCACTGACAGGAATGCCACACTCAGATTAGGCCCCCTCATTTCTCCAACCTTCCCAATGCCAGCGAGAGGCACTCCTCAAGGCGCTGTCCTCTCACCCCTGCTTTTCAATCTGGCAATGATACCCACTGCACGCAGCCTGGAAAAAATACCGGAACTCAGATCTACAATATACGCAGACGACATTACACTATGGGTACCCCGCGGTAGCGACGCACATATCGAGGAAGTCCTCCAACTGGGAACCACAGCAGTCGCACACACAACACAGCAAGCCGGTCTCACATGCTCGGTGCACAAATCCGAACTCTTAATCCTACACCCTCCGCGAACAAAATATCCCGCCAAACACAACATCCATATATCAATTAATAATCCCCCATTCCGCATGTAAGTAACTTACGCATCCTAGGCCTTACGATTCAAGCAAATAGAAGCACAACCCTCACACAACGCGCCCTTCGAAATCACACTCTACAGACCATCGGACTCATAAAACGAATAACAAACAGACACCAGGGAATATCCGAAATGGAACGCCTCAGACTTGTGCAAAGCTTCATAATAAGCCGTTTCTGCTACCATCTACCATACGCGAATCTACCGAAAGCCAACAAAAACAACTTGGACGCACTACTCCGCAAAGCCTACAGAGCCGCGCTGCTACTGCCCCCCCCCCCCCGCCCAGACTGCGAGACTTCTCGCCCTGGGTGCGCATAACACCATTGACGAACTTGTGGAGGCCCGCAGAACAGCTCAAATAAACTGATTGTCTCAATCCCTCCCGGGACGAAGGATCCTCCAGCGGATTAACCTCAACCCACCAGTACCCCTCGACCCACCTCAGGTAATCCCAAACGACCTACGTCAACTTATCAAGATCAGGCTAATTCCTCGAAACATGCACACAACCTTCCATTCGGCCAGACGACAAGCTAGAGCAAGACACCACAACACCCACTACCCACCCTCGGAGCACACGGTGTACGTGGACGCAGCACAGAATCACTCCAAGGAAGCCTTCACTGCAGTAGTGCTTACCTCACTCACAGATGCACCAACCAATTGCATAACCGTTTTCACTAACCCCCCGGTGACAGCGGAGGAATCGGCAGTGGCCCTCGCCCTCACACAAACCCCCACCCCCATGAAAATTCTCACGGATTCCCAACAAGCACTTCGCAAATTTGCCAAAGGCACCATATCTAAACTAGCACTGCAAATCTTGCGAAAGAAGCCCCCCACCCAACCCGTGTCGCTGCTGTGGACCCCGGCCCACACTGGAATAGGCGGTACTGAGGCGGCCCACCCGCCCCGCCACTGTGTTCTTGCTTCCTCTCAATACAGTACCATTATCGTATGCTACGCGTTTTGGCAGGCGAAGCAGATGCAACATCGAGATGCAAGAATGATGCAATCGCGTCGTATTTATTTGCTTTGTCCAGGCAGATATAAATAAACTTCGAGGCGGAGCCTATTACCGCAAGTAAGTCTTCAAGCACGCGCGAAAGCATTATGAGATTTTATGAATGCGTTAAATGGCAAATAAATGCTGGCTAATCGAGTAGCTATGTATGTTGATTCATTGCGCCTGGCCAAAGCAGTGCGTGCTTCAAGGAGTAAGTAAACGCAGCGGCGGCGACGAGCGATGCGAAAATCGTAACTGAATGTGTGCAGAAAACGGATAGTGTGGGCTAGCGTATACTACTTATTTTGTGGCTGTAGTGTGGGCGGCGGCGGCAAGCGGTATGATGCGGTATATAACATGCCACTGGGACCCTCGCTCGCTTTTTGCTGGCCAGAAGCAGCGCGCAAGCTAGCGACAGCGGCGATACAATGAACTGTAGCGACGAGCGACGAGGACAGAGGACATTGGCGGCCGTGTATTAATTTTTTTTCGCTTGTCGCTGTTACCCAGTGCCCTCTGCTGTAGTACCTTTTGAGTTACGTTTTCGGCGTCACTTGTCGCCGTCACTAGAGTGAAGTATTCTAGTTCACTCTACCGTCACTGCATGCGGTCACCCCTTCATCTTAAGAAACTCGCCGCTTAAGCGAACACATGCGTTAAGCGCTAATCACGCTGTTACCGTAATTACCCGATTCTAACGCGCCCCCGATTCTAACGCGCACCCGATTTTCCAGGCAAAAAACTGAAAAAAACATGCACCTCCGTTTGTAACGCGCAAGGAACTTTGTGAGCAAGAAAAACAAATGCGAGAGAAACGGGCGATTTATTCCCCGAAATAATCTCACTCATCTCACTCCTCGTCGCTCTCCGAGAGGTCCTTGTCTCCTTCCGCTGACCGCAACATCTCGTCATCGGTGCCGCCGAGCGCGTTCGCGATGCCACTCTTCTGAACGAACGTTCAACCATGTTCGAGGGGATCGTGGCCCACGCCTCGCATGCCGATCCCGCGAGCTTCTCCAGAGGCATACGCTTCTTCTACAGAGGCATACGCTTCAGCAACCGCTCGCTGTGAACGCGTGGGAGCCGCTCGTAAGCCGCGGAAGCGGCGCACCTTCGTTGCCGCTGCTGCCATTGCTGTTATCAAGCACGCAAGTGGAATAATTTGATGATTTGTGTGAACGCAGAAAGAAAAGCCTAGGCACCTAGATCCGAAAAATTGTTGCTAAAATCTTTGGCGCCATCTTGAGATGGCGATGGCGATGGGTCGAACGAAATTTCAGCTGTTTCGGCAGTTTCTGTTTCGTATCCGATTCTAACGCGCATGCGATTTTTCGGCCTATTTTTGCGGAAAAAAGGTGCGCGTTAGAATCGGGTAAGTACGGTATTTGGACATATCTGTGATAGCCATTGAATGCCAGAAAGTGGCATCCCGAAAACGGAAAAGCATACCGAAAACAGAACTAACAAGCACTTCCGAGCCGAGAAGCCTAATCCATAGCCCTTTGTACACTCTTAATCTGGTTCCACGTAAGATCCACTTAGTAACTGGAACTTTTTTGCAAAAAAGTTCCAGTTATATATTTGGAACCGTGTTCCACATACCCTGAAAATTAAGTGGAACAGTGCACCACATATTTTCGCAACTAAATTATGTGGATCGGTGTTCCAAATAAAAGGGTAGTTTAAGTTACTGGAACAGTGATCCATGTAAAATGATGTAGAATTTATCCGGTGCGCCGTTCCAGGTACCTTCAGACCAGCTGTTTATATAAAACGGTGTTCCTACAGACATTGGGAAGCTGTCTATGGGACTCCACTTTTCCGATATTTCTGCTTTCCTGTCGGTATACACCGAGGTCATAATCCAGGCTGGCGGATGCATTGGTATCAGCAGGAAACCTCAAGCACCATTTTAACACAGCCTTGATATATGACCCGCAGTAATACCAACAATTGGAAAGCAGAAACCACCGCAGCAGTGTGGTCCCTGACAGTTCCCAACAGTTGCTTATCGGAGCACAGTTCTATATAAAAGTTGGTCTGAGGCACCTAGAGCGGCACACAGTCTTTGGCTTCACCCGCAGAATCCTGTGCTGGGTTTTAGCTGCATGTAAAAGAAACAATATACTTGCATTAAAATACGCACGAAACCAGCTATTATGACTCATACACTGCTTTTCAAGATACTATACAACTTTATTGGGTGTTAGTATGCATACATTTCAGATATGAATAGCTCTCTATTTTAAATTGCACAGAAAATGACCAACATACAAGGAATAACTAACATAACGATTACACTAGGCTCCAAGTGGCATTTTCACATATTCACCTTTACTCAAAAACATAGTTAATAAGGACGGTATTAGGGGCAACTGCTTCACAAATAAATAGACGTGCGCGTATACCGCGGCACTGACACAGACATTATACAACAGTGAGCATCTAATATGCTGTCTTATAAGATAAACCAAGGTACTTCAAAGGCGGAATTACCCATTGCGCTTGCCATACTATGTTTACGCATAACTGTTTGGGAAAATGCAGTCTGCTATTAAATTGTAAGGAAAGACCTAAAAACAAGCCATACACGGTTGTATTATCATCAAACCTACAACAGTGCAGTGCAAGAATTTTTAGAAAAGAACGCTCGAGCCAAGATTAACGATAAAACATTTTGACGCGACAGTTCACATGTGGCAGTATGCCACAATCAAAACATGATTATTAAAGATAGTAGTTTCCTGACACCAGACGTAAGTGTAACATCAAGCTATTTGTAGACAAAATAGACTTTATGAGCATCCTGAAAAGGTTTTTGACTTAAGACACGTTACTTGCCCAAACAATTTGTAGTTGTTTAAAAGAATTCATTCCAAGAAATCTCACAAAAGCCAACGCGAATCTTATATAATTTTGCAAACCAGGTAGCTGGGAGCATGTTACACATATTAAAATTTAACAAGCAGACTAATTATATACGTCATCAATTCAAGCGGAAACAAGTCAGACATCCTTAAGAAGCAAACAAGCCAGCGTTGAATCATACAGGTGACCAGTTTTACAAAGGAGGCTTAAAAGCATTTTTCCAGCCTCAACAGTTTACCTTAGGTAAAATTCAAAGTTGCGTGCTATAAAAACCCCCCCGCCTTGCTGTCAGTGTAATTGCGACCAAAGCCCTGCTTCTGCCAAGAAAGAAATGCAACTTTGTTCAAAGGAGAAAACTTGTTCAAGCCAAATACGCACATTTTAAATTCTTCTACGGCATGGGTGTCAGCTCACATACAGTACTAAAATGTATCAATGAAGGCGGAAGCCATCTGCGTAAATAAGCACTGACACTTTTGCATCAGCAGCAGCACTGCCATGAAAAAAAATATATCATGAGCTACGCTTGAATAATAAGGACGTTACAATGCGGGGCCATGAACTACATTAACACCCACTATAGATTCAAAGGCAGCCTGCGCATTGTGCCAATGATGAAAAATCGTAAAGCCAGGCAGGACTTCAGTGTTCAGTTGACATGAAACTTGCATGTGCCAGTAACTTAAAACTCATCATCTGACCTCACCCCCTTCATGCCTTTCATCTGACCACCTTCATGCCTTTCAAGAGATACTTTAACCTCTACCAATAATTTAAAATCCCAAGTAGAGCTGAACACTTCAAGTATTTCAACAGAGACTCCAACTTAAATGACACCAGGCCACTGTCAAATTTCTCATGCTTTCCAAGAACTCGCTGCAAAAGTCCCAAGAACTCTCCAAAGGCACATAACCATAAGAACATGATGACACGATGAAAAAGATGCCATATGCGGCGAAGAGCATGACCACATCCCGAGGTGACAATGCAGGCGGCGCATCCGTGATGTGTTTCTTGCGGGCCATATTGATGCCGCCAGTCCCTTCTCTCAGAATAACCGGGACTCGAGAAGACTTACAGCTCCCCTTATGTACCTTCAAGGAAACAAGAAAAGTTTGTTACATGATTGCTTTAAATAAGTGAGTTGCTTAGTCCCTTTCACAACACAGTAATTGATTTAAAATCAGTGATTTCTTGGGTTTTTTTTCTGGGAGTGCTGCTAAAGGTGAAAGTGCGCTAAACAATATCACCAGACAATCAACGAAATTGCCCTGATTCTGGAAAGTATCCCACTTTGCTGCATCGGTATCCTGAATATAACGTTTTTTATCCCTGAGAGGTTTCGTTAAATAATGAAAAAATAATTACTATAATCACCTTTCGGCATTATATTTTACACACCTTCTCTGTGCAAAAAAATGTTCTCTGTACTGTATAATGTGCTCCCTAAAATGCTGTAGTGAGGGTGGCTTAAAATAACTTACAGCTAAACGATGTTTCTACTGCAAAGAAATAAGTGGTCAGTCATAGGAAAATCACAAATATCGTACTGTGGCAGAAATTTTTTGTGGAATTATTTCCACGTAAAATAGTTCCCTCTCGATGTGTATTCCTCCATGCCGCGTAGTGGTATGAGCCAGAAGTTGAGCTGACTAATGCTGAACTAGGCTGTTGCACAATTTTCTTATAAATCACAACTATAGCACATTTTATTGCAGACATCACTTTCTGTACTCTAAACAATTCCCTTCAAAACATAATTACCCCTTATTTAGCCACCTATCAAAATCCAATGCAAGCATTACTCATGCTACACCTGTATTTGGGAGTATTATTGGTACTACGGGCGTATTAAAACAGGGAAATTTAAATCTTGAGTTGCCACCGTATTGTTGTAGCAGCAACCACATTGGGCGTGTCCGTGGTGCTGGCAAATCACCGCAACAACTCTCAAGGTGTAAAAGCTAAATACTTAGAAAACTAAATACAAAATAGTGGACTTTTTCGCCACTGTTGGAGCATCCGTAATAGGCGGAATGTGAACACAATGGCCATTATTGGCGTTCACGATAACTTCTTAACAGTGAGATTTTATTAGGATGAACAGTCCTAGAAATTGAGTCCCGCGAAAACAAAATGCCAGCTTACCCAACCAAAATTAAGATCCGGGTGTTTCTGCCAGGGCCGTCTCAAAGTGCACTTCCAGGAAGGTTTCGTTAACTGGTTCCGAAAAGCTCCTACTGTCACCTTGAACCACAGGCGAAGCTGTCACTGAAAAGAAGTTTCAAACCATTATTTATAAAGCAACTACCTAAAAACGCGCCATAAAAAACCCAAAAATGGCAGTGCGTACTTACTTGTAAAATGCAATGATTTCATCCCGTGCAAGAGCTTTAATGTGTTGCCTTGTGACCATACACTTCCAAAAAGGGGTCGAAATACAATTAAAATGGCCATATGCATTCCTTTTTCCGCTGTTTTAGGCCTATGTTCGGCTTGTTGCCTAGAAAATAAACAGTACAAAAATATCAGAGAATAAATTTATGCCTCGATTTACCCAGGGAGCACGAGAACATATTGAACAATGTCTGATTCGTTCCACAAAACTCGAATGTTTTTTTACAGCGGAAGTCCTGGTAATTTTTTCGTGCTAAACAATTTGAGATATAAAATATCTGAACATACTTTAAGCTCACCTGTCCTTGGTCTATGCGAACTGGTGAATATCTGCACAATATGCACGACTCAAAAGGTACTCTTTTGTGGGTTATGAGCTCCACAGGGGATTCATAATCCGCCACACTCTCCCCAACGACCCTTCAGCATGCCAAAGATGTCTTCAGCCATAGTGAATTCCACAGCCATGACTTCGCAGGAGCATTAAGGAATGGAAATAATTTGTTTTCATTTTTTTTTTTTGCAGAGGAACAAAAACATCTGTCACAATCTATCAGTGGAGGGCCAAATGTCTCCACAGTCAGCCATAGACTGTTTCTGAACAGGTCATAGAGTATGAATACAGAATGTAGCAATCTGCTTTGGCAGTATAATTTCTACGTTCAAAGGAGAACAGAAATGGATTAACGTTTGGTGCACATCATGATGCAACAACTTTGCACCCAAGCGTTTTGAAAATTATTCAAACTCTCGAGCTGCCACTGACATTGATAGCATAAAATCGCAGGAATGGATTATTTTTAAACTTACTTTGTGATGCTAAAACTTTTAATAGTCCACACGTCAGCTTAATGGGTAATTATTCTGAGGTCTCAGGTTACCACTGACACTGAAAGCATAGAAACGGCACCACACTTTCTGCGTGTTCCCACCTGGCTTTCCCTCCACAAAAGGAACGTTTTGTCACTACGCTACCGCTCAGACAACCACTTTCCCTTGCATTTCACTACACGTCAGGGAGCCAACTAAAGTTGACTAGTGTAAATAGAAAACCTGAACTCAACGAAGGCATTGGAAGAAACCGGGAACTACACACACAGCACAGATAAACGTATACCAGTGCTGCCGCTAACACCTTCAACGCACATCAACATTAGGCGGAATAGCGTGATTATTACAGTAAATTTATGGCTCTCAGCAGACCAACACAACGCAATTAACACGAAAGTTTAAAAATGCCGATAAGTCTAAAGACAGACGCTCCGACAAACAAGTTGTGCAGTGTGTGCGCGCGAGGCAATGGCGTGCGACTAACCCGAGAAGATTCAGTACCGCTGACAGGTACAGCAACCGTCAATATGCAACTAAGCAACACCACACCATAAGGGGTCATGCAGACTCGAGAAATGCGGGCACCAGCAACTTTTTAAATAACACTAGCTAACGTACGCAGTTAGTCAAGCCGACTCCGACCCACAAACACGCAATGAATAACGGCCGCAAACGTTTCTCGCATCGAACAGGCAGCGGAGCGGCACGTTTATCGGACGCAGTAATGAACAAGTCAATGAACAACAACCATTACCAGAACATAAATAAGCAGAACTGACCTTTTTTGCGCCTCCTGGCAAAACTTCACTTCGTCGAACAGTAAATACAGCCTGAGGAAATGAAGAAATCCGCAATTTCACGCCACAACCAAACTGGTAACCGTTCCCGCCAGTCTGACCGACAGTTAATCTAGTACATCAGGCGCATAACGCGAGCAATCGAGAAAACCGCTATAGAACGCCACTAGTGGCGCTGCATGCGGAAGAACAAAAACTAGCTTGCGTAAATGTTGGGACGTAGGGGCGCTGCGGTCGTTAAAAGTGTTCACGCAGTCCCGTTTTTCCCTCATCGTCGTTGTACCCGTTGCCGTCTCACTATACCATGTATCAACGCAAGCGGCGCTGCCTTGCGGCTGTCAACGCATGCGCATGGTATGCCACACTGAAGTGGCGGTCGTTTCGTAATGGTTTCGGCCAACTTTTTCTTCCTCCGTGGCTTGGGCGATGCACGCCGTGACCAGTGACCAGTCCGCGGAAGAGATCACAAACTCGGCACCCTTGATCGCTTTTATTTGCTTCGGAAAATTGTAGTAGGCCTCTAAGCGGACGTCTACGCGACTCTGAGGCTGGAACAAAGAGCTCAGATATTAGCCAATTTAACACGTTAGTTGGGCAAAATTTGTTTCTCGCCGCGGGCCGTGAGCGCGTGCGGTATGTGTGCATAAACTTTGATGACAGTTTTACTTCATTGATTTCAGTGAGAACAAAACGACGCTTCTTTATTGACTGCGTTCTCTAGAGAACAAGCCTTTCCAATACCAATAATATATACTGCGACCCACGTTATAGAAAACTACTTCCGTATAGTGAATCCAGTGTGACATAGCTAAATAGCGAGTAATAATACATCTACCCGTTTTCCAGCAGTTTTTCTTCATGAACACCAATAGTGCAGGAAAACAGCAACGGGGGGACCAGCAGGAGAAGGCAGGTCATTCGGTGAACTTGAATTGCTATGGCAGGTAACAACATTAGGGTAACACTGCGGGTTTTCCCGATACTGCAATGAATAATTTGAAATAAGAATGCCATTTCAGTATAAATATATAGAATGCAAGGCAGATGCCGCGTTCTCCAGGTTTTGTGTCGTTCTCCTCGTGCAAAGAGGCTTTCGTTTTTGCTTGTGAAAATTAATAGCCGAGACGAGACAAAATACAAAAACGAACTTCTAAGCATATAACTGCATGCGTAGCATGATGTGTGCGGTGTAAAATGTGACGCAGTCGGTTACCATTAAGTATGTACCGTATAAACCGGAATATAGGTCGAGTTTTTTTCCAAAAAAATCCGCACAAAAGTCACCCCTCGTCTTATATAGCGGTCATTGGCAGAATCTAAATTGTTGTCTGGCAACAATGTGCAAGCGTAGTCTGTCGCCATTGCCCTTTGTGTCGGACTGCTCTCTCGCACTGTCAGGCCTTTATTTGCTTTTCGCTTTTCTCAAGTTTTTCGTCTTTTACTCGTCTATTGTGTGTGTGTGTGTGCGTACATTTCTGTACGTGTCTGTTCCGAGATGAGTTGCGGCAGTCGACGCCAGTTCACCGCGGCTGAAGGCGATTGAGTCGCCGAGCAGAATGCCAATATGGCAGCGCAACGCCAGTTTGGCGTTTCGGAAAGAAGCGGCGGTACTGGCGGAGCCAGAAAGCTAAGCTGTGCGCGTGCAACCCCCGGAACAGATCATTCCGTGGACATCAAGCGGTGCACCCCGAGTTGGAGAACAAAGTGGCGGACTTCGTCCGGGAACTTCGCTCACGATCGCGCCCGGTTACAGCGGAGGCCATCCGTGGACCAGCTCCGCGAACTGGACAATGAGTGGATAGCCGGCGACAACGAAAAGACCCATACAAGCCGGCTGCGAAGACCATCCCTCGTGACCGTGTCAAGCTGGGTGTCCTTCTCTTGGCAGTCGCTACCCGAAAACATGGTTGCACGAGCGTTTAGGAAGTGCTCCATCAGCAACGCGCCTGACGGCACAGAAGATGACAGTGAGAAGCAGTCGTCTTCGAAAGATTCTGAGAGCTCGGACGAGTGACTTCGGCAGGCATAGTGAGTGGCAGTGACTGACAGGCGTCGAAAATAAATATATACGTGTGTGCGTTCTGTGCCGAATTATTTTTTGTCAACTTTTCCCACCTCAAGGTAGGGGGTCGACCAATATTCCCACTCGACCTATAATCCGGTTTATACGGTACCCCATCACAACATAAGTAACGTGGACTAAGTGCCATTGAGCGCGTACTACACCACAGCGATAGGATGACTGAGCGTTGAACAAAAACTGCCTTTTCTGCGAAGCTTTGTAAACCAGATGCATAACATGTAATAGCCTCAACAAGTATTTCGTTATGAAGGTGCTCACAAAAGCACCACGAATTATTCAGCACTATAGCAGTTATGGCTTCGCCCGAACGGCAAACGAGGAAAGGGAAGACGTTTAGTCCTTCTCAAATTCAAGTCCCTGGTGATTTTGTACTTCACGCCTCAAATTAGAAAGATAAGATGTTCACAAAAGCGGTTTGAGTGCCACAGAACACCTGAAAATGGCTTCCTGCAATTTCTTATTTTCCCTATGATAGCCTTCTATCGACAGTTTTAATGCTTTGTACGGTGTTGGCAAAGAAGTGCGATTTCGTTTTCTGTCAAAGGACATCAATAAAACTACACCTTAGCCATACAATGAAAGTTAACTGCTGCAAGGCAGTTTCATAGATGTCGGCGAAGGTCATTATAATATGCAGTGTGCGCGTGTATATTAAACACGCAAGTGCATCTTCGGTCGAGAAGAACCAAATATATATGCGGTTCTTTGTTCCAGTTGTTGCATGAAAGAGTGCATACTTCGCTGCCGTGCACGAGTTATGTGGAACAAGACACGAGCAAAAAATATACAAACGCACTCTCCACAACCGTTTACTGGGACATAAGTGGAACAGTAACCGGAACCGCCGACATCGCATGACCCCATTTTTTCAGTTCCAGATAAAAACCACAAACATAAAGAAAACAAGTGGATGGTTCCAGATAAGATCCAGCTATATTCCTCGTTCCAGTTATTTTTTCGTTCGGATCCACATAAAATAAGTGGATCACCCTTTATAACTGGAACTTATATGGAACCCGATTAAGAGTGTACTAGCCACTTGCTGCCAATCCGATTCGCACACTACCCACAATTCCCATGTCGGCGTGCGATCGCAGCGGCACTTTCCGCTCTAGGTGATATTGAGAAACTCTATGGTGGTGTAGCCCCGAACTAGCACATCAGGATGGCTAGGTTCCGCTGTCTCACTTTTCGGGTGACACTCCTCGCCGTTTTCTTTCCGCAGACGCGATTAATTAACGTGATTCGCGTCAAATAGACTGAATGGTTCGTGACACCGAAATCGTTCGCACCATTCCGCTGTGCGCATTCAAGCGACAATTTTGCTGATGCAACTTCGCCCATATAGTTGTAGTAGGCTCCCGTTGTGAAACATTTTGCTCAGTTTTACTAGGACTGTGGTCTCGTGACCATTTACAAGTGAACATATGGCAACAAAGTGCAAGAACAGCGGTGGAATTTTCCCCTGTGACTGAAATAAAACACCCGAGTACACCTAAAGCCATTCGTGGGTTGTGCATCGGACAACATATATAATGCCAGCTGAATGCGTGCGACGCCTTGTTTCGCCTAGCATTGTCGAAAAGCTCTGGCATCCCGCCGCTGGAGGGGCGTTTTGATTTCGAATGCCTCTGACCCGCCGCGGTGGCTCAGTGGCTAAGGCGTTGCGCTGCTGAGCACGAGGTTGCGGGTTCGATTCCAGGTCACAGTCGTCGCTGTTCTGATGGAGGCGAGAAGCAAAAACGCCCGTGTGTTCGAGATTGCGGCGCACGTTAATGATCCCCAGGTGGTCAAAATTAATCCTAAGCCCTCCACTGCAGCGCGCCTGATCGCCTGTGTAGCGTCGGCGCATTACACCCTAGAATCAATCAATCAATCAATCAATCAATCAATCAATCAATCAATCAATCAATCAATCAATCAATCAATCAATCAATCAATCAATCAATCAATCAATCAATCAATCAATCAATCAATCAATCAATCAAATCCCTTTGATCTGTCTCCTACGCGATGCGGCGCTTGTCATTTATGCCACCGTGTAATGAAAAAGCTGACGACGACGGTGAATTTCGGTGGTGAATTCCCCCTGCCTCCATCTGCTGTTCACTGGCGGGGCGACCACCTTTCGCTAGCAACGTCTGCCGAGTCAAGGTCACGCTGTGGAAGGCATCGTGAAGAGGCCGTGTGCATATGATGAAAGCCAAAGGCAGACGCCGCGTTTCCCGCTTAATTAGGCTCGCGTCTGGGAACGTCCCGTAGTATACGTGGGTTGCACATAAATGACGCCTCAGCACTTTTTGATCGATTGCTGTCAGCTTCTTCAGCGCTGCTCGAGAGAATAGCTGCAGATTTCCGCTGTGCAACCAAAGCACCAACACGATAACTGCAGTGACATCAGTGCAAGCTATCACGCCTCCGAATAATGCGTCTGCGAACTTTGTTTGCGAGTACACAAAGCATGGCAGAGCAGTTGGACAGTGCTGTAACGGCTGCTCCCCCCTTCCCCCTCACACACGTTGTCGGGAATAGGTCATCTCAACTCCGTCAACGCTGTTGCGAAGTTACCCTGGTCAGTCCGCTATCGTCGCGGCGCAGACCAGAGCGACAAAGTTGTCAAGTTGAGGGTGATTTGAAGCTGCATTTTTATACAATATATACAAAGCTAGTGTTAAGTTCCGGGCCCTTCACCTAATAATTACAACCGCCCGGCAAATACACATCTTCCGCTCGGGTAAGCTTGTTTACCTGTACTGTGTTTGTTTCCCCGCCGACCGAGCTGAGTTAGGCGCGAGGGGCGTACGGAGAAAGCGCGGAGGCTCTTGTTATTCGCCGCGCTTTTGTGTCCACCCGACGAGCGGGCCCGGAGACGACGCATACAGGCGCGTCGGTCACTCCATTATAGCTGAAAGCGATGTAAGCTTTCGAAGAAGGATTTCCTTGCGAGAATCCCCGAAGCGGACGAAGCGGACCCTGAAGGTTGATCAAGGGGCAAACATTGGGTCAGAGTTAGAAAGAGGTCACCAGACGTTCTGTCTGTGATAGTGGCACTGCTGAAAGCGACTGGGCGAAGTTTTCGTTCGTCACGCGTCTGAAACTGGCGACGCGGCGGCTGGTATGCGTCAATAGGCAGGCGACCAAGCCTTGTTAGGCGCTCCACGTGTTAACGAAGGAAAGGAATTCTGGCGGCGCGGAGCACAAACATAGGAGAGCACGGTATGATAATACTTTAGGACGTGTCACCCGAGAGCCGATTCTCGGAGTTGGGTCTGCTTTTAGTTGGTTGGTTTTCATTTCTGTTATATTTGCGTTTTGCAGAATACTTTTGGGTTTCTGTATTGAAGTGAGAGAGGTGGGCCACGTGAATATATTGTACCCCCCTAGCTTTGTTTGTCACGGTGGCCAATCAGTGGCCTGGTGTGGGCTAATGAATTAGCGATCCTCACTCTCAAGTTGTGACGTCCCGTTTGTGGTCGGGGTTTTGTTGGTAAAATCAAGAGTTTGGTGTTTTCGGGAGGAGACAGAGAACAGAGACAGGAGGTGGAGAGCCGCGAGCCCCTACTCGATGCGGGCCTTGGCCGACCTCTTGTTTGCGATCACCAGCCACGAGTCATAAATACGTAGTGTAAATATTGTGTACATATTGTACATTTTGAGTTTGCTCGGAGTAGACCGTCGTCGGCTATCTGCCGTCGGTCAACGAGCCAGCGAGTCGTCGTTTCATCAGATCGTCTCTTCGACCAGCGACGCCGGTGACCGATCCAACCTCTCGAAAGTTAACTGGTAGCAACAGCGTGACATTGCTCTGACAAAGGCGATAGCACGTCTCAACTCAGTGTTTCCGATGAGATGCCGCCGCACCACCGCAGCTTCCGTGCAGGTTTTATACCCCCGGGTTCCATTGCATCCTCGAGCAGTTTGAATCCTTTCAATCAGGACTATCACTGGCCGCAGGTTGAATGCAGTGAATGGAGACGAAACGATTGCGTCAACCGAGCCACCACGACAGTGATAGGGAAGGCGACTCAGCGGCGCCGTCTCCAGGCGGGACTCGCTGCGTGTCTGCCGCCGGCCGTTCGTCCCAGGCGGGATTCGGCCAAGCCGCCGTTAAAGAAAGGGGAGAGCAGACTCGGCGGCGCCCGCCAAAAATTAAAATAACTCTTCAACGAGAGCTTCATATCGGCAAAATATTCCCTACCTACTAAATCAGGTACCATATTTTCTTTTTACGAGAATTGTTCACAAAAATAAGACATTAAGGCTATTTCAACCCACACGTTAATACGATAGTGATACTCGCACTGTTCCTTTAATGAAGAATAGACGCGGCTGTGATTTTTGCGATCGCAAGTGAAAAAAAAACACGTTAAAACCAATATTTCAACCACACACACAAAACACTGGCGCAGCTTGCACCAGTGGTGCTAGGTTGGAGAAACGGTGGAGCTGCGGCCGCTTTCCGTTCGTCGGAGGCCCGGTTGATGCACCTCACATGCATTTGAGAAGTGGCCGCAGAAAGTTCTCCACGCCTGGCACGCCCGGACCGGTTTGACCGCAGCCTTTCACATCTCTCCCGAAATGGAACGCGTTAGAACGTGCTAAAACGCTCGGCAACCGGTTTCTCGAACTCGGAATCTGTGGCCTGAACTCGGCATCTGTGCTCCCCACGGCAGGCGCGAAGGCACGTGAACTGGCACGCGAAAGATGACGCCACGAACGTGGGACACAGTGTCCCCGAAGATCAATCTGGTCCATCTGGTCGACTTGCAACCTGCCACAGGTGGTCGCAAGTTGAGCATCCACCGTGGCTGTTGAAGGCACCATGTGCATTCATGTGCCTTGGTGGCGCCGGGCACCTAACGGTAAAATAGGTACAAGCGACTCCCTCGGCCCTTGTGTGGGACTACAACGATTTGGAGGTTCACCCGGCTTGCACGGTAAATCGCCTCTATGGGAAGGGACAGCTGCAAAAACGCAGGAACTTTAACCGCAGCGATGGCTCAGAGGTACAGCAATCGCCTCGTATGGGGAGGTACTGGTTGGAATCCTGGTACCGCCGCCGGACACCCACCAGTTTTTTTAAAGCGTCCATGGTCGAGTGCGGACACTTGAAAGGGGAATTCACGCCTGGAAAGCTGCCTTTACCCTTACGAGGGCCCCTGGCCCTTGTCCATCTCGGGGGGACCCCGGCCATCATGCCGCGTTGCGCCATTGCCGGGGGTGAAAGAGTCTGGCGGCATGTCCTGCCACAGGCGGGTTCGAGTTGAGCGTCCACCGCGGCTGTGGAAGGCACCAATGTGCATTCGTGTGCCTTGGGGGCGTTGTTGGCACCTACCGGTAAAGTCGGTACAAGCGACTCCTCAGCCTGGCGCTCTGTACTTGTGTGGGACTACAGCCCTTGGGAAGTTCACCCGGCTCGCACGGGAAATTGCCCCTATGGAGACCAGCGGCTGGAAAAACGCAGGGACCTTTTTTCTGTATTTTTCCTTCGTATTTTTACGAGCTCCACATAGGGAGCAAGAACACGCGTAAGTCTGGATAATGCCAGGCGCTATTCTCGAGGCACACGATCACGTGTGCCTCGTGAGGAGTGTTACGTGGCAGGGGCTACAAATACTATCGTTTTTCGATGACATTTCGGTGAGCAGATTCGCAGACATCTTCCCACGAAAAACGAGACGCAGAACGCACGAAATGCAACAGAGGTGACCAACGACATCAAACCCGGACCACGGCGGACGAAATGCACAGCGCACGGAACGCGACCAAGCCAGCACACACGCAGGAAACCGCAATTTACGACATACTCCGCTCCCGGTGCTGCTATCTGGACTCGGCCAGCGAATGTCAAAACCGCAGAATTCAACCTTGTCACAAGCAAGAAAAGACTCAGCGCACGCGGTTGAACCCTACCTTAACGTACGAGCTCTACGGCACCCGCTGCTCCAACTCGAGTCCAGCGACCGAACGACATCACACTCGTGCAGGTAGGTTCGTCAGCGAGCAACGACACGGCCAGCGCTTGCGGCACGTCCTAGCCGGAACGTACAAGATCACCGGCACCCACTACTTATATCGAGACTCACCCGACGAACACCATTTCGTACAAGAGGACGCAACCGCGTGCAAGCGGACTCGGAACGGACGGAACGCTTTCGAGCCCACTTGTACGGGAGAGATACCGACCTCAGCCTTCTCGAAACAAGGGGTAAAAGACGAGAGCTTGAGCGACGACACGGACACGGCAAAAAAGACAACGAATGAACCCGGTCCACAAGAATTCATCGAATAGCGTACCGATGACGTTACACGTACGACGCCAAAGAATGTGGGACCAAACGGACGAGACGAACTACGCCCGCTTCACCTCAATGGCTTCACTTCGGAGGTAACCACGCAAAAGCGTGCACGTAGCCGCAACGATTTTGACCGATCAGAAACGCCATCCTACAACGCCACGCTACCGCACGGTAAACGAAAAGACAAATGGCTCCCACACCATACGCAACGCACACCTCAATCGAAGAACATCCTCAACGCGCCGAACTATGACATCCCTGCACACCGCAGCTCTCCACCGCACAAAACGGTCGCCTACGCTCCGACATGCATCAAGCACGCAACGAGCTACACGAACACAATAGCCGACGGAAGCGACGTGACTAACGCAACGCCGTAACGCTGTCAAGTTCCAGTCCGGGGAAGTGAATTCTACGGTACGCAAAAAACTCCCACCTCCCCTCGCGGGAACCCCTGTGTAGATGCGACGCATAGGGGGTTCACGTTGCAGCGTTGGACAGCGGAGGAACGGCGCTGGAACGATGGAGCGGAGCGGCGCAGGCACCGCGTTTTATAGCGCGCATAACGGTGAGGGGACGCGCCGGCGCCAGTGCGTCTGCCGCGGCTATGACGCAACACAATCCAACACAATCCACTTTAATCCAATCCAATCCAATCCAAATCCAAGCCAATTCAAGCCAAGCCAAGCTAAGCCAATCCAATCGAATCCAATCCAATGCCCCTCGCGAGAGAGTGTTCGCTATCGGAGAGGAGAGGGGGTGAGCGGCGGAGAGGGCAGCTCGCGCGGCGAGGAGAATGGGGGAGGGGCGGACGCCGACGACGCCGGATGCAGGGACAAGGCGAGTGAATGAGATGCAGTCGCATCTAAAAAATCAAGCCGATTTGAAATTCACCGTACCTCATCGAGACGAACGCACTCTTAGCGACGCCCCTGGGAGCGGAACAAAGCATGAAGCAACTGTGAAGAAGCGGACAGTGATCTGGATACGAACAGATGTCAATCTACGCCGACTCTTGATTGTGCCTGGGGCAGGCACAATTCGGATTCCGAGCACGATTCGGAGAATATCAGTCCGCCGAGCAACGAAAACTGACGAAAAAAACTGCCGCCCGAAAACACGCAGAAAACCTCAACTTGTGGCCTCGGCCGCTCCGAGTAGATCCGATCTCCCAAGAGCCCGACGAGGCCCAGACTTCGTTGTTTTATTCCTGAGAACACAAACGCAACGCGAGTGCTTACGTTCCATTTCGCTCTCACGTGTACGTGACTTCGCGCAGTGAGTTGCCCTAAGACAGTGCACCGCGGCAGACGTTTTTTTCCCGTGATCCTCTGTCCTGATCTATATGCAACCTCAGTTTGTATACTCAATTAAACATTTCAAATTTCTCTTTTTAACTGTATTCGAGCCAAGACCTAGCTTATAGCTAACACTACAGATAAGTTGAATACTCGTGAGTACAACTTTAGTATGATGAGTAGAAGGTAAGTTCGATTACTCGTGAGTACAGATTGAGTACGAATACTCGTAAGTACAGATGATTTCAGTACGAGTGAGTACAGATGAGTACGAGTACTCGTGAGTACAAACATGAGTATGAGTAGACGTGAGTACAGATTGAGCATGAGCACAAGTGAGTGGAAAACAATTCAGTAATCATGATTACAGATTCAGTGCGAGTACTCGTGAGGACAAATGAGTTTTAGCTCAAGTCAGTAAGAATACAAATGAGTATGTGATGAGTTAGTACGATTGATTTTAAAAAGATACGAGCTTTTTGAGCCTGAGTTTGAGTGAGTACAGCTTGAACGAAAAACTGTGATTGCGTGTGACTGAGTTTTTCCTGTTTTGCCGACCTATGACTGCCAATACCAAGATCGCGAATCCAAAGAGAGAAACTCAGCTCTTTGCAAGGAGTCGGGAGTGTCATCAATGCGGGCGAGATAGTAAACGTCTTTGCGAGTGATCTTGTTCAAACGTCTGTAATCTACACAGAATCAGATGGAGCCATCTTTCTTCTTAACGAGGACAACGGGTGACGCCCATGGTTTGTTTGGAGGCGTATGACACATTGATTAAGCATGTCGTCGACTTGTTCTCCTAGCTATAGCGTGACGTTCAGCGGCCGACACGCGGTATGGTGTTTGCCGTAATGGCAAGTGGGACGCCGTTTCAATGTCATGACTGATGGTCGAAGCATACAGTTTCATAGTAATATATACTAGAGGGAAATCTAGCGCCACTGTCTAGGGGAGCCGCGCTTCAGCGAGCGTGCCGTCATGTACCGAGCAGGCACGTTCCACTTGTCCTTGGCATGGCTCATGAACAGGCTGAAAAGTTGGCTTCGGCTGCAAAAATGCAACTATATTACTGCAGAAAATTAATCGAATTTGTTCTGTTATTATAAAATTAATGCTTCAGAAAGATTTATTTTCAGGGATTATTTAGAAGCTTCATGGAAGATGAACAAAAAAACAATGTTACCCCTTTTGGCTACAAGACGAAAAAGAAGCCATGTGGCTAACCAAGCCAAGGAGGCGAGGAACGTCGCTAGCTGCAATGGCGGCGCCCACGGCGGCCCGCGAATACAGCGCCAGATTTCCCTCTAGTATATATTAGTATCAAACTCTATGGGTCGAAGAGCGCCCCAAAGAGGCTTACTCGGAGTCGAGAGAGGTGTGAAACCGGGTAAGTAGACTAAGGAGGCGATCACGCTGCGGAGCTGAAAGTTCAGAGTAAGTGGACAGAGGAAAGTAGAACTTGTGAACGTGGCGCCGATGCGGAGGGTGTGAAGGTGCCGACTGGTAGTGATGATTGATCGTCGGGGACTTTGGCTAGGAGGTTTGCGTCTAGGGGCTCGACACAACCAATGCACCCCAGCGAAGCGCACTGAACGGCGATGTGAAAGGGTTAGTAATGTGCATGGCAGACAAGCCACTTCCAAGGGAAAGGACGGAGAAAGGCAGATGAATGCTCTTGCGTCATGAAAACAGTTTTGATGGGGTGAAGAGTACGGTCCAATTGGGCAGAGAAGCACAGGACACTAGTATCAACACTGCTGAATTTGGAGGAATGTCGGTATATTCCGGAACAGCAACGTTGTGCCCGGATACGGACAAATCGTTGAACTGGGCATCACACGAGGGCGGCAGCGCAACCTCAGCGCTGGCGGAATCTATAACGGCTTGATGACGTGACAGGAAGTCCTATCCTAAGATGATATCACGGGAGCATAAAGACAGCACAAGGAATTTAATATAGTAAAGAGCGGCCTACACAACAACCCGGGATGCGCATGCGGCGAGAGGCTCACCGTGTGCGGCACTCGCTGTGCGAAAACGAAAACCAGAAACCATTGCTTTTCGAATTTTGCGACATAGTTTTCAGTCTAAGGCTGAAACTGTGGCAGCAGTGTCAACCAGCGCAAGGGTGGCGACTTCTTTAACAAAAACGGCAACCACGTTCGTGGGATAAATAGTAGGGCTTTCGGGGTCGCCGCAGTTCTCGCCTCGGGAACTGCGGCGACTTCTTTTCCTGGGGAGTCCTGGGACGCCGTCGCACGGGGCAAACGGAACGACGACGTGGAGATGTTGGACAGTGGTTATAAAGTGTAGGCCCCTTTGACGGAAGAGAGTGACGCGACGGCTCCACTGGTGCGTGGTCGTTCGACTTATCCGGCGTGTAGGCCTGGGTAGACAGGAGCTCGGAAGGCTTCAGAGAGGGGAAACTCGCCGGCGACAGAAACGCGCAGCGTGACCGGGAATACGGCAGGCGAAGCAGATGGGCCGGGGGTCAGAGGTAGCAGGCTGTACCAACGGGTGAGCGGGAACAAAGGCTGGTGCCGGGTTGCGGAGGTCGCGCTGCAACTTCGGCGTAAGCGAGAGGTGTGACCACAGGTGCGGAGGGCAAAGCCGCTGGCGCCGACTGACGAGCGAGTGAAGCAGGAAGAGCCTCAGCGACGACTTCTTGAATTGTGAGGACGGCAGGCCAGTAGGAGGCACCGGCGGGTTTACACACGGCAGGATAGAGATCTGTCGAGCGAACTCTTCACGAATGAAATCTTGGGCGCGCTGCAGGAGCGAGGAGATGTCAGGAGCAACGACAAGGCCAGCGAGGGCGCAAGGGTCACAGATTCACTAACTTCTAAATGGTTTCCGCATTTTTCCCGATCAGCATGTAGAAGGCGTCATCGTCAATACCTGCGAGAAAGTGACCTAATACATTCTCCCCTCTGCTTTCAGAGGTTTTCTTGACTGCCAACACTTATTTCTGTCTTGTTTCAATGAGCCCCTGATTTCCTATTCTGATTCGCTACATGCATAGCGAGGGCCTCGGTTCTGGCAGTCTTGGTGCCATAGGGAGCTTAAGAGGGTTCAACGCTCGTCGACCACTCTCGAAATGTCGTAGACACTCGAGTCACGGCCCGGGGGTTTTCGAGTCACGGAAACCCTCCTTCAATTAAAAAAATGAAGGGTAGTAAGCCAAGGACGAGTGCGCAGCTAAGAAATGACAGGCGCACCTAAGGTGGTTCCGTACCTACACAAGGTTTAGCATAACCTAAAAAAAAGGTTGCGACAAGGTACGGTGTCCCTGTCGTTTTTTTTTTCTGCTCCGGGTAAGCTCGACCAACTTTGCTCTCGCATTGCTACTACTAGAAAAAAGAGGGCCTGCGAAAAACGGCATGAGAAGCCGTTCGTTGATTGCGCTGAATCCGCCTCACCCGTGGAATGTCCTACATCGGCCAAACTGCGAGATGTTTGAACGACCGCCTAAGGGAGCATGCGCAGAATTTAAAGCCTAATAATGGCACACATTTGACAGCGCATTGTGATTCCTGCACAAAGTGGGAGCCACGCTTTTCCGAGACAAAGATACTGGGAAAGAGCAGATATCAGAAGGCCCGAGAATTGCTCGAGGTGCATCATATCATAATGAAAGGAAGTGATTCTGTTGGTGACACTTCGGTGGTATCGTTCAAAGCTGAGGGGCGGTTTCTAGATAAATTCTTGCGCTGACGCTGTGTGCATCTCTATTGCGCATGTCGGGATGTGTGTATAACTGTATGTTGCGGTCGTTGCTATTAAACTGTTGGAAGTGTAGCGCCTGTCCGTGTCTTGTTTCTGGTGTGTTGTGTATTCACGCCACTCAGTATGTTTGTAGGCCTCAACCAACACGCCGAGCAACACGTTCTCTTGAAGTTAAAAAAAAGGTCCCTTCCTTCCGAGTAGTCCGAGTGGCTCTGGCTACCACCCCCAAGAGCAGGAAACAAAAATACCTGAACATAAATGCTCCACAAAGTGGAGGGCAAAATAACCCCGCCGGTAGCGTAGTGGTCATCGCACCAGGCCGCTATTCTGGAGGTCGTGGGTTCCGATCCCACGCGGCGGGCATTTTTTCTCCACTTTCTTTCTTTCCAAATTCTTTATCTGTTTCAATGACCGACCCTATCCTCCCCTTTGCTTTCCGAAGTTTCCTTGACTGCCAACCCTTATTTCCGTCTTAATTTAACGAGCCCATTATTCATTTCCTATTCTGAGTCGCTATATTACACACACACACACATATATATATATATATTTATATCAGGTAAGTAGAGACAGAGACAAACGCGAAAGACAGTAAAAATAAGAATAAAAGTTTACTGACGTTTCAGGAAGAGGTCTCTGTCTTCTGTCTCTAAGTACCTTATTTTTTCGCGCTCTGTGTGAGTTTTTATGTATATATATATATATATATATAGATATATATATATATATTTTAACGGTTTTATTGGCTAGATAGCGGATGGTAGAAAAAGAGCACTAAGAAGGGAATAATGGATTGGTCGTCCAGCAGGCAGAATGTCTTGCACCCTTCATGAGCTTCACGCCGATGACGATGCCGCTGTGCTCACCCTGTTGCCTCGTCGTCATGTGCACAATCCTAGTGGACAATATCCTTGAGTGGGCTTACGCTAGTTCTGTCGGCATCGCCAAATACCAATCACGAGGCCAATGCTGATCGTTGTTGTTGCTGCGTAGCTTACCTGTTCGATAGTGCTCGCGTGGTGGCGTCGCACCACTTGCTCGTCTTTCGCACAATTACCCCCCACCACGAAGAGAGCCACCCTAGCGATCTAACGGCACATCACGACTGTAGGGTCGTAGTACGGCTTGCGGCGATGCACATGCACCTGTTTCGTGGCCGCAGCAGCGCAGGTCAGACGACGGTGTGAGCGGCTCCACAACGAAATTAATGAAGTAGGTTAATTCGAGAACGCGGTATGGGCCATGGAACTTTCAAAGGAGCTTGCTAGAAAGCCCAGGGGTAGTGGCGGGCATTCAAAGCCACATGAGAGAGCCGGATGAAAAAGACACTTGTGGGTTGTCTCCATCACGCCGATGTTTTTGGTGAAATCGGTCTTCGGAGGTAAAATTGCGAGCAAGCCGACGACACTCCTCAGCGTGACTGCAGAGCTGAGAAACAGTCGTGTACTCGAATCGTCGGGTCGGTTGGGGAAAATGGTGTCGAGAGGGCAGGATGCTTCACGGCCATAGCGGAGGAAGTACGGCGAGAACACCGTAGTAGTCTGCGTTGCGGTGTTGTACGCGTAAGTCACAAAGGGGAGAATCACGTCCCAATCGGAGTGGTCAGCAGACACACACTTGGCGAGCATGTCACCAAGGGTGCGGTTAAATCTCTCCGTCAACCCATTCGTCTGTGGACGGTAGACTGTAGTGCTGCGGTGGGTGAGGTTGCATTCTTTGAGGAGAGCCTCGACCACTTCTGACAAAAAGACACGGCCCCGGTCACTTAGAAGTTCCCGTGGTGCTCCATGACGCAGGATGAAATGGTGCAAAATGAAGGTAGCAACTTCGCGCGCTGTGGCAGCCGGTAGCGCGGCGGTCTCAGCGTATCGCGTAAGGTAATCGACGGCAACGATAACTCAACGGTTGCCGGCAGCAGTCAGGGGCAGAGGGCCGTATAAGTCTATCCCCACCCGGTCGAAAGGGACGCGCGGGGTAGGGCAAAGGCTGTAACGGCGCGGTTGGGGACTGCGGTGGAGACTTGCAGCGTTGGCATTCTCGGCATGATTTGATGAACTTCGTTACAAACGAATACATTCCTCGCCGAAAGTAGCGCAGCCGCAACCGCTGGTACGTCTTAAAGATTCCTGCATGGGCGAATTGTGCATTCGTGTGGAAATTAGCACATATTGTAGAGCGCAGGTGACGAGGGATGACCAACAACCACTTACGGCCTTCAGGAAGGCAATTCCTGCGATACAGAAGCCCGTCACGAATGGAAAAATGCACGGCCGGACTCCGCAGTGCCCGCGAAGCCCAACGTTCAGTAGGAGTAGTAATCAGGTCACAAATTGAATGAAACTTAAGCGCAAACGTTTTTCACAGGGACGAGAAAGGGAACGACACAGGCGCTTACTATCAACTGAAAGTTTTAATGAAAACGAATACACATTTATACCACCCCCAGACCGAACAACCCAGCACGTGTGCCCTTCGCACATGCGTACGGCCGTACAAGAGAACCGCCCCATTCCCTTCTCGTTTCTCTTCTCCTTTCCCTCCTCGTCTACCCCCTCTCCTTGAGAAGTTGCACTTGTTTATCTAAAATACTCAGCGACGGGTGACTTATACAATCGGGACCCTTAATTCGGATATGGAAGGCTTCTGCAAGTTCCCTGGTGGCACGGTCTCTGTGCTTAAAAACTACTACCGTGTCCGTGAAGAGTGGCTGACAACGTGGCTGATACCCGCATTTAGAACAGTGCTGCGCCAGGTGTGTGTAGGGCTTTCCTTTCAAAGAGGAATGATGCTCCCTCAGGCGTACATTTAGACAGCGGCCGGTCTGGCCGACGTACACCAGGCCGCAGGACATGGGAATGCAGTACACAACATTAGTCATGCAACGAACAAATTGGAGCCCGTGTTTTATCAAACAACCTCGTGGGGGGGAATCGCCCCGGGAATCGAGCCTGTTGCTCACCATGGCGCATAAACTGCCCAGCTTGTTCCTGGCCGAGAACACCACCTTGACGGCGAATCTGTCAGCTGTCTTCTTGAGGCGATGCGACAGCGCATGTACATAGGGAATGACTGCCACTTTTTTGCTCTGTTCGGTATCTGTTATGTGATGCGGGAACCCTTTCAACTGTTTCACAAGACGCTGACAGATTGCCTGGAGGACGGAGAGGGGAAACCCTGCGTTCTCCAGCCGAACTACTTGTGCATTAAAGCTTTGTTACTTGTGCATTAAAGCACTGATGGAAATTGCGAACCAACTAGCTCGTATCTCCATTTTGCTTCAGTTTATTTCTTGTTCCGCGAGCTCTGTTTCTGTGGTACCTAACCTCGACTTCAACAACCCCGCCACGTTGGCCCCCATCATCGCCCTGTGTGAGTGCAAAGCACGGGTCTATGGCTGGTACCTCAGAAGACGACTCTGCCCACTAGAAGTTCGGACCCTCTTCGGCTTCCTACCCCCTTTGGTCTCTCATTCGACGAGGGTGTGCAAGATGGTTCGAGCTGAGTGCCGGAGGCAGGGAAGACACTTCAGAGACTGTCTCAAAGTGGCCTGTGTGTCCCCATCTTCGGGGAAGCTAAATGTGGGCTTGTTTCGCAAGTGGAGCTCGCACACAGAGAGACTGACCGAACTCGTCTGGAACTCTGTCCGTCCAACGCTGCCAGTCGTCAAAAAGAATGCGCCTCCAGAAGGTAAACTCATGGTGATAGGAGACGTCTCCTTGGGCGCTCATGAGGAATCTGTGTTTAAACTTGGACCAAAGTTTTGTTTGAATACTCCGTTGAAGACTGTTGAGCAGCTGGCTCTGGCGCGTAGTGTTGCAAAAGCCGTGACAGAGGTGGAAAGGGATCATTTTGTCGGTGAAAGTGTTGACGCTGTTGCCAGGCATGGACCCGCGGGTAGAAGGGAGGCTTCATTGAGCTCGATCTGCAGTCGCTTGGTGGCTAAAGGCGCCCGTCTACTCGAGTCGGATAAGGAAGGCCATTTTGTTGTCCTAGAGCAGTCCGCATTCGCGGAAAGGGCACTCGGTGAGGTGCGTAAGAATTTCAAAGAGGTACATGTCAGTGGCATGGTAGCCAGGGACCGGGCCCTGGACATGTGTACTTCGTGGAATCTGGATAGCCTAGCCACGGCTATTAAGAAGGCGAAGGAACACACGCTGAGGCTGTTTTTCGCGGCAAAAACCCACAAGCCGGGGATACCCTTCCGTTCTATCGTTTCAGAGCGAGGGTCCTGGGAGGTGGCTGTTTCTGGTTTTTTGCAGAGGCATTTAGAATCTTTGACCATCATTGATCCGTTCTCGGTGCGGAACTCTGAGGCGGTTGTGGAGTATCTGTCCTCTGTTGGTTGCTCGAACGTCTCGGGAATTAGCGTGGACGTTGAGGACCTGTTTTACTCCGTGCCTCACGGTGTGATGATGAGACGTACTAGAGATTGCATCACAAACGACAATGATGAGCTGGCCTTTGTGAATCGAAGTGGAATCGAAGCGGCCCACGCCGTCGCGCCGCGAGGAGCGGTGAGGGGCGTGTCGTCACGTGGTGAGTGACGTCACTGCGCCGTTCCTACCGACGCTCCTCTCCGCTCCACGCCGTTGCTAGGGGATAGGAGGACTGCGGACGGACGGCGCCGCCGGCGGTGGAAGGTTTGGGGTCGCTTATAAAGTGCATTGCACTTAAAAAGTGGTAGTCATTCCCTATGTACATGCGCTGTCGCATCGCCTCAAGAAGACAGCTGACAGATTCGGCGTCAAGGTGGTGTTCTCGGCCAGGAACAAGCTGGGCAGATTATGCGTCATGGTGAGCAACAGGCTCGATTCCCGGGGCGATTCCCCCCACGAGGTTGTTTGATAAAACACGGGCTCCAATTTGTTCGTTGCGTGACTAATGCTGTGTACTGCATTCCCATGTCCTGCGGCCGGGTGTACGTCGGCCAGACCGGCCGCTGTCTAAATGTACGCCTGAGGGAGCATCATTCCTCTTTGAAAGGAAAGCCCTACACACACCTGGCGCAGCACTGTTCTAAATGCGGGTATCAGCCACGTTGTCAGCCACTCTTCACGGACACGGTAGTAGTTTTTAAGCACAGAGACCGTGCCACCAGGGAACTTGCAGAAGCCTTCCATATCCGGATTAAGGGTCCAGATTGTATAAGTTACCCGTCGCTGAGTATTTTAGATAAACAAGTGCAACTTCTCAAGGAGAGATGGTAGAGGAGGAGGGAAAGGAGAAGAGAAACGAGAAGGGAATGGGGCGGTTCTCTTGTACGGCCGTACGCATGTGCGAAGGGCACACGTGCTGGGTTGTTCGGTCTGGGGGTGGTATAAATGTATATTCGTTTTCATTAAAACTTTCAGTTGATTGTAGCGCCTGTGTCGTTCCCTTTCTCGTCCCTGTAAAAAACTTTTGCGCTTAAGTTTCACTCATGGAAATTGCGAACCAACTAGCTCGTCTCTCCATTTTGCTTCACAAATTGAAGATGTCCAAGGGTCCTTGCGTTGGTGCCCTGCCTTGTCCACGAGTGGTTCCGACGCTTGTGTGCAATCAATGGCTGTAATCTCGGCCGAATTAGTGTATAAAGGTGAACAGGACAAAGCATCTGAGTCGCTGTGCTTGCTTCCAGACCGGTATACAACTCGGATGTCATATTCTTGAAGGCGAAGGGACCGGCGCGCAAGGCGACCGGAGGGATCCCTCAGCGGAGATAGCCAACAAAGGGCATGGTGATCTGTGACTACATGGAAAGTTCGACCGTAGATATAAGGTCGGAACTTTCAGATGGCCCACATGATGGCCAAACACTCTTTTTCTGTAACCGAGTAATTAAATTCCGCCTTTGTAAGAGTGCGGCTCGCGTGTGCTACGATGTACTCGTCGAATCGGGCCTTCCTTTGGGCAAGCACTGCTACCAGACTTAGGCCGCTGGCGTCCCAATGGATCTAGGTGGGCGCAGAAGTGCCGAAATGGCGCAAAATGGGACGTGACGTATGCAAGCGGTGTACCGTCACAAAGGCTTTATCGCATGCAGGGGACCAGGTAGACAAGCCGGGACTTCCGCCGAGCAGCTTCGTTAGAGCCGCAATGATGGACGCAAAGTTGGGCACGACGCGTCGGAAGTAGAAACACAGTCCGATGAAACTGCGCAGTGCTTTCACAGTAGTCGGCTTCGGGAAATCGGCAACAGGGTCGGGGAGGACTTAAGAACGGAAAGTTGGGTTAGTTGGTTAGACGGTAATGGGTGCATTTTACCCGCGCAAAAGGCGGACCACACGAGTAAGATAACACAGGACGAACGCTAGATTTTTTGGCGGCAGCAACCTAGTCCACAGAAAGTCCGTCGCCATAGTGGCTTCACGACTGACAGTCCGGAAAAGGGCTTCACTGCGTTGAGGGTCAGTGCTTTGGGAACCAGCGAACACACGTAGGCACCCTCTCAGATGACGAACTTGGCGCTGCAGTTCAGAACGCGTCCTGCTAGTCATGCGTTCGTCCTGCGCTAGTCCTGCGTTCGTCCTGTGTTTTCTTACTCGTGTGGTCCGTCTTTTGCGCTACTAAAATGCACCCATTATCGGGAAGGACGCCGTGGCCCAAGCCCAAAATGGTCAGCTTGCGGACAGCAAAATGACAATTTTCAACAATTCAGCTGTAGCCCAGCGTCTGTAAGGCACTGCAGAAAGTGTTCCAGGTGACTCAGATTGGTTTCAATATCGAGAGCAAATAAAACGTTATCATCCAAATAACATAAACAAGTTTTCCAATTGAAGCCATGCAGAACTTCGCCCATCATGCACTGAAAAGTGTAGCCGCATTACGTAACCCCGACGGCATTACGTACGTTGAATTTGTATAGCCAGTTCGGGGTCACAAACGCGGTATTGGGGCACACGTCGTCTTCCATCGGTTCCAGCCAGTAACCACAGCGGAGGTCTAATGACGACAACTCGCGCCTTGCGTCGCCGGTGCGTGGAAACGGCTAGATGTTTTCCGGGTTATCTTGGTCAGTCGTCGATAATCGACACAAAAACGAATAGAGCCATCTTTCTTGGTAGAAAGTGCAACCGGTGAAGCCCACAGGCTGTTTTAAGGCTCGATGACCCCACGCTGGAACATTTCATCAACGTGGGTTTTGATCACGGGACGCTCTTTGGCTGAAACTCGGTGAGGTAGCTGCCTCAAAGGTCGATGAGAGACAGGGTTAATGCCATGTGTGACGCTCTGCATCCGGCCCAAAGAAGTCTGCTGGCAGTCGAAGGTTTGTAGGAAACGGTGAAGAAGGATTAGCAGCTGGTTGCGCTGGGCAGTATCGAGGTTATCATCTACGGAGGGAACGAAGGCTGGCAGTTGAAGGTTTATGGGAAACGGTGAAGAAGGATTAGCAGCTGGTTGCGCTGGGCAGTATCGAGGTTATCATCTACGGAGGGAACGAAGGCTGGCAGTTGAAGGTTTATGGGAAACGGTGAAGAAGGATTAGCAGCTGGTTGCGCTGGGCAGTATCGAGGTTATCATCTACGGAGGGAACGAAGGCTGGCAGTTGAAGGTTTATGGGAAACGGTGAAGAAGGATTAGCAGCTGATTGCGCTGGGCAGTATCGATGTTATCGTCCACGGAGGGAACGAAGGCGGCATAATCAGATGCACTGGGAATGAGTGGCTTAGTGAATGGAGATACGGAACATGGGATGCATCCGGGAAGTCGTTTATGACGTGAGTGTCAATAGTCTGCAGAAGTCCAAAAGACTCGTCACGACGCCCAGTTACGGGTGAAGAGGTGGAATTGCAGATAGAAGTCATGCTAGCGCCATTTTCGATTACAAGAACGGCGTAGGAAAGATCGGTGCTTTTTCGGCGGGTAAACAGGTTACAGGAGGTAAGCTTAAAAGTAGTGGTTACCTTGTCCATTGCAGTATCACACGGCGGAAATAAGGCGACCTCGGCCCGGCAGTCAATAACAGCATGGTGACGTCACAGGAACTCCCTCCCCAAGATGATGTCATGGGAGCATGAAGAAAGAACGACAAACTCGATTGCCTACATCGCGTTTTGGACAAAGACACGGGCTGTGCAAACGGCGGAAGGCTCGACGTGATGCGCCGTAGCTTTGCGGAGACGGATACCGGATATCATGGTTGTCACTGCTCTTTATTTGCAGCAACGTTTTTAGTCTATAACATATACGGAAGCTCCCGTGAATACAAGGGCGTATGTTGTAGTTCCATCAATAACTATTTCAATCATCTTTGTGACCCACAAACCAGGGCTTTGATATTTCAACGGCGCCGCAGTTGTTGCCTCCGGAACTGCGGCGATCAGTTTTCCTCCTGGGAATTCCGGCGACGGCGCAGCGGCGAGATGAGACAGCGACGAGGGGAGGACGACCCACGGCTATTGGGTTCTTCGCGAGGAGGCGAGGGATAAGGCGGCTCGGCAGGTGCATTGTTGTACGGCTGCGGAGACGTATACACGTTAGCAGCGTAGCCTGACCTTTCTCCAGGCGGCGAAACTCGACGGCGGCAATAGCGCGCGACGTGGCCTTTAAGTCCCCAGAAATAACGTAAGGATCTTGTGGTGACGATGATGGCGGGGATGTAGAAGACAGGAGAGAGATCTGCCGTGTCACCACCTCACTAACAAGCTTCTAGACATGGTTTAGTAGCGACGGGTTTTCTTCGACTGCCAGTCCACAGAGCGGCTGGTCGCGCTCCGAAGGTCAGCGACGATTGAGAAAGCGTTGCCTGCGCAACTCGTCGTAACTTTGCAACAAGCTGATAACGTCTCGGACGCTTTGAGGTTTGAGGGGTTTTTGCCAGCGGCATCTGGAACGCGTCGTCATCGAGTCCCTTGAAGATGTTTTATACGATGTCTTTCTCAGGCAGCGAGGGGTCAACGCGCCGGCAAAGATCTACCACATCCTGTATGTAACTGGTAAAGTTTTCTGCGACCTGTTGAGTCCGCTTTCTCGAGCGCTGCTCTACGCGAAGTCGCGAACCGGTGGGCGGCCAAATACTGCCGAAACGCTTGTTTTGAATGCCGCCCAGGTTGAGCGATTAGCTTCGCGGTTGATAACATTGTTCGGCATCTCCCCTCAAGGAGAAACACGTTATTCAGCTTCATGCTATCGCCCCACTTGTTGTGCGCGCTTACCCTCGCATGAGCAGAAAGCCAATCTTCGACGTCCTGGTCGTCCGTACCGCTGAACATCGCCGGGTTACGCTGACCGATTGCCCCGTAGTAGATGGCAGCTGATGGCGAAGGTGAAGTGGTGTGTCCGGCGTCTCTAGTCATGGCTGACAGAGCGGTTGAAGGCAGAGTGCAACTGCGGAGTTCGAGGCTTGTGGGTAGGCAGGGTGAAGCGGAGGGGCAGGACGAGGGTATAAACCGCACGCTGCACCAAAATGTAATGCGGGTTTATTGGCTACATAGCGGGTAGTAGAAAGGAGCAATGAGAAGCGGCAAGTGGATCGGTGTTCCAAACGGCAGAATGTGTCGCACCCTTCACGACCTTCACGCCGATGAAGATGCCGCTGTGAGGGCTACCCCTGCTGCCTCGTCGTCACCTGCACACTCCTAGTGGGCAATCTCCTTGAGTGGGCTTAGGACAGTTCTGTCGGGATCGCCAATACCAATCACGAGGCCAATGCTGATCGTTGTTGTGGCTGCGGAGCTTACGTGTTGTTTGATTGTGCTCGCACGGTGGTTTCACGTGACGGGCTAAAACACCGCTCCTGTTGAACCTGTTGCGTTACACCAAGCCTTACTGCCACAAGAAATGTGGTAAACAGGGGACTTTATCAGTGTAGCTACACCATTCCCTCTAACGCACTGCCTGATTCCTAAGCCCCCGCTTGAGTCAAAACGTCCACACGTGCACACTAATGTGATGCCAACTATATTCTCCGTCCTTAACATCACCCTTTTTAATTCACTGCATAACTAGCGATCCAAAATTACGAATAAAGCAGGTTAATCTCACGGTCTTTTTGTAAGTTGTGATTACATTTGTCCGCTTTGATTTCCCCTGATTTGTTTAGTATTGCAGGCTTCACCGTAATAGGCCTGAAATCTGCCAAATGTCACTGGGAATACCGTTGGTGGCCACAGGGAGGACAACAACATGTCACCCGCGCGCTGTAAAATTGCCTGAAATGTGGCTTAAAGCACACAAGACAGCTCAACTGCTAGAGTACACACTTTGCCATGTCCGTTAGTATAGTCTGCCATCTATGCAAGAGGCAGACAGAGTAAAACTGCAGGCAGGAGTGTGTAGATCTGTGGTTCAGTTGGCTATGTTGCTTGGGACCATTTTTCCTCGTTCCTCATCATTTTTTTTTTTCATGTGCCATATGCGGTCACCTACTGCCCTCACTCAGTGCCTTGCAATGGGGGATCTGACCCAGTGAACTGACATAGAACCAGCGTTTTGTCGCCCTTCCTTGCAATTTGAATTTGTTCTGCAGTTGAGGACATCTTTGTGAACAAAACTATTGTCAATGCAGCCCTCACACCCCATTTGCCTAGAAAATGGCTTCACGCGGCGAGATCTCCAACTCCCTACTGTCCCTATAGCAAATGTGAGTGTTCGCCACCCTCAAACACTTAATCAGGAGCTGCGCCGCTTTTCCTTGGAAGCGTCCCATTCTCGCCAACGCTATCACTCCGGATGCCTCTTAAGACGACCCATTCTTCAGAGACCCAGACTTGCTCACTGCCCTTGGAGTGTTGGGCCTATAGCGTGGTCTCTCAAGATTAGTGTAGACTGGGGCCTACCCGTTCATAATAGTTCACTTAACGGATATGATCCAAACACTAGCCTGCCTCTGTTCACTGCCCCGATCTCTTCTATAGCATTCATGGACCCACCATTTCGGCTACTCGGTTGCTCCTTCATGCCTATCACTCATCTTGACGTTTTTTTTTGTCGCAGAGCTTTCCCTTGATAACAAAGGATTAAAACAACAAAATATTGTGTTCGAACGAGAGTGCGCATCTGAATGCAGGGCGCATGGCAGAGGAAATTTCACGTACCTCTCGCTCTTATGCTCTCCTCGATCTCTGCTCCCAGTTCATCGCCGTGAAGTGATCCAGCGCCCCCGGCGGCGACCTTCTCCAAGAGGGCCGCAAGCTTCGGCTGCTTGAGCTCGTGACCTTCTTTGAGCACTTCACCTCCGACTGTAAAAACAGCCCTGGAAGGAAAACATGCAGAAAAAGCTAACGAAGCCATTTGAGGTCCCTCGTCGTGAGCGCGTTCCGGATTATTAGGGCGTCAAGAAAGTATACCATGCTTTACGATTCTCCTAAGCTTGCTATGCCGACTGCTTCACTGCTCCCGTTAAAACAAATTGAGGGCGCTCACCGCGCTGGGCAGATAGCAAAGAAGCCTGCGGACGCCGCGAAACCTGTTGGAAATCACGCGTGGTCGCCCCCTGCGCCGACAGTTTTTTTAACACCCACACCTTTGTCCCAGCGTTAAAAAATCATTCACCTTTCCGTGCAGACGATGGGAGAACGCCAAGCTTTCTAGTGAGGGACTCCTTGGCTATTGTCTGACTTCAGACTTTGCCTCGCAGACGGTTTGGGTTTCGACTCGTTCAGTTCGAACTTTGACTCGTCCGCAGTTTGGACTTTTATAGCGAAAGATACACTACGCTATCTCGGGCAGTCTTCGCGGGGCGAGCGGTTTTGGCCCTGAGAGCTAGAGGTCAAACCACACCCCCTTCTGCAAGCGGCCGGCACAGAGCAGCGGCGCGATGGCGGGGAAAGATGGGCGAGGAGGAAACGGAGACGTGCGGGGGACTCGTGTCGCCACCTAGCGGAGGAAAGCGAGGAGGCCGCCGCCACAGCGATAAGCGCTCCCCACGAAGGAGGGCCAGGCGGCAACGTGCGACGCAGCTCTGTGCAATGGAAGAAGATGAACATCCAGTGTGGTCACTCGTTCAGCGGCGAGGTTTAAACGCCGTGAGGCGAAATAACATTGCAAACATGTCCGAATATCATTGCAAAACCGCATCTCGACCACACCTCGAAAATGGGCCTAGCCAGGGCAGTGAGCCTTTTGCTGGAAGCAAGGGTTAACCAAAGCTAAACCCCAGCAATTTTTTATCGCAGCGGCTTTTACTTTTACCTTTCGCCAATTGATTTACTGCGTTCAAAAATAGTTGTGGTTAGATGGAGGGGCGCATGACTATTTTATGTCTAACTTAACAAGCACATGTGTCCCTCTCCAGCTCCAAACTTCTTCGACCGTGTCGGGAAAGCGCAATCAGATAGACCTCGACTTCATGACGCGAGGAAGCAGTCCGCTTCCGACCACGGGAAGCGTTTCAAAGCGGACCTTTTAAGCGCGCTCCTGTGGTTTCGCGTCGCCGTCAGCCTCATTGTAAAGAGCGAACGAAAAGGTCCCCGAATATAGACGTGATAGAACAAGCGGGAAAGCGGGGGTGGAAAGCATAGCGAAAGTGTGAGGCGGAGGGCGGTATGCCGAGGCACGGCCGGACTAGAGGAGCGGCGAACCCGGCCGTGGCCGAGGTCACGCGAAACATGCTCGGCGGCTCAGCGAGATAACGTCAGAATAGTCTACCCAAAGGTCTCTGGAGGGCGCTCCATGCTCGCGTCCTTGGTCCTCTTTCGCATTGCTGTTCATGCTGTACATAGCTAGACTAGAAAGAAAGCTTGAAGACAGTAAAATAGGTTTCAATCTATGTTATAGCCGCAAAGGACAGGAAGTGGAACAATATATCCCGGGACTGATATATGCAGGTGACTTAGTACTACTAGCAGATAGCAAACAGTGGCTGCAACAGCTCAGATATCTGCGGGGAAGAAGCCACTGAACTGGGGTTAGAGTTTAGCACAGCAAAGTCGGGAGTTCTAGTTTTTAATGACAACTCCCGTAACGAATCGGTATTAGTTCAAAAAGCAGCAATACCGTAGGTAACGGAATACAAATATCTGGACAAATGGTTAAATGAAGGTCAGGCGTATCTAAAAACTTATTAGGGGCATTTAAGAATGAAAGGCAGAAGAAACGCCGCTATTATGAAGCACAGACCACTGTGGGGATAAAACAAATATAAAGTAGTGAGAGGAATCTGGAAGGGAGTAATGGTACCAGCACTCACCATTTCAAACGCAGTAGTGTGTGTCAAATCTGAGATTCAATCAGGGATAGAAGTAAATCAGAGGGCCGTAGGTCAATTGGCATTACGAGGAGGAGGAGGGGGAATAAACGTCCCTATAAAGCAGTTCGCCTTGGGGAAAAGTCCTTATTCCAGGACCCCTTGAGACCGTCCGGCTTCTTGAGCCGTCTTCACCAGCCAAAGCTGGTCATCAGGGTCCGAACTGGACAGTGCTCTCTCCCAGTGCTCAGGGGAGGGGAAGGGCAGGGGGGGAAGGTTGGGGTTCTTCTCGCAGCCCCACAGAATGTGGTAAAGCGCGGCCGGAGCCTCACAGAAGCGGCATTCCGAGGAGTAGAGGGTGGGGACCAGAATGTGGGCTCTTGTTGGGTGGGGAAAGGTGTTGGATTGGATGCATCGAAGGTGGTGTTCTTGCTCTTTTGTGAGGTTTTTGTGTGGAGGACGGTACATTGCTCGCTGCAGGCGCCACTACTGCGTGATTTCTGTGTATGACAAAAGGGGGCAGACACGCTACTGCTCGCCGAACTCCTGACTAGCCCGGTGTGTCAAATCTCGTGCATGCTGGTGGGCAGCTTCGTTGCCGGGGACGTCGGCACGGGCGGGAGCCCAAATAATCCTTACACGGTGTTGTGGAGGATGCTGCAGTGGAATTTGTGTGGCGCAGGGTGAGAGGAAGCCGCTCGAGAATGTTTTGCATGCTTGTTGGCAGTCCGTAATGATGATCTCTGCAGGGTTTTGAGCAATTGCTATGGCTATGGCCACTTCTTCTGCCTGTAGTGCATGTGTGGTAGGAATTGATGCACTTGTGAGGAGGGCTTGAGCTGTAGTCACAACAGCGGTCATAGTTCTCCTCCCGGGATAGGATGCTGCGTCCGTGTATACTGTGGTGGAGTTTTGGCCGTACCGTTTGAAGATTGCTTTCGCTCTGGCAGCTCTGCGATCCTGGTGGTGTGTTGGATGCATGTTCCGGGGCAGTGGGGCCACATCAATAAATTGGCGAATCTCATGCGGAAGCTGAGTCGCATCGGCCTGTGGGTGTTGAATCGGTGAGCGCAGGCATAGCTGGTTCAGAATTGTCCTGCCGGTGGAGGTGGAACTCAGACGTAATAATTGGTTCATGTGATGAGCTTCGAGGCATTCATCCAAGGTATTACAAACTCCCAAGTGTAGTAGTTTCTGTGTCGAGGTGCTGACAGGTAGCCCCAACGCCAGCTTGTATGCCTTGCGTATGATAGTCTCTACCTTGTCCTTTTCAGCCTTCGAGAGCACAGCGTAGGGGATGGCGTAAGTAATCCTAGAGATGACAAAGGCTTCGACTAGCCTTAGCACATCCGCCTCTCGCATACCTCTCGTTTTTGTGCTGACCCTGCGGATCATGTGGGAGACTTGCTCCGTGGTGTGCTTAAGTCGGTCCAGCAGTTTGGTATTGGAGCGATCCGCTTGTAGAAGCATGCCTAAGATTCTCACCTGCTGAGTTGGAACAATAGGGTGGCCATCCACTTCTAGGGAGATGGTTGGCGACCCGGGAGGGAGTTTCTCACGTGGTGACACGATAAGCAGCTCAGATGTTTGCGGCGCACACGCTAGGCCACATTGTCGTGCGTATTCACAGACAATGTCGGCTGCCTGTTGTAGGTTGGTCTCCATTTCCCCCAGTGACCCATGAGTGGCCCAGATGGTGATGTCATCCGCATATAATTCGTGGTGTATGCCTGGAATGGCATCCAGGAGCGGAGAGAGGCCTACGAGGGCTACATTAAACAGCAAGGGGGAAAGGACCACACCCTGGGGTGTGCCCTTGTTGCCGAGAGAAATTGTATTGGACTTTAAACCTCCCACCTTCAGAATGGCTTTTCGGCCGTCGAGGAAGTATCGAATGTATTTGTAGGTACGTTCCCCGCAGTTAAGGCCATTCAGTTGTTTAAGTATGGCCGTATGACTGATGACATTGTCAAACGCACCTTTTAAATCCAAGGCTAAGATGGCTTTCGGGCTATCCATCGAGCATTTCAGCATAACCTCTTCCTTCAGTTGAAGAAGGATGTCCTGCGTGGAGAGGTGATTGCGAAATCCACACATGGTATGTGGGAACATGTTATTTTGTTCGAGGTACTGCTGTAGCCTTTTGTGGATGACGTGCTCTAGAAGCTTTCCCAAACACGAGGTTAGGGATATCGGGCGCAGGTTCTCGGTGCTCTGTGGTCTTCCGGGCATCGGAATAAGGCGCACCTCTGCCGTCTTCCAGTCTTCCGGAGCACACAGTAAAACAACAAATGAGGCAGTGCAGGGAGACATGGGATGGGCATCCTTCGAAATGAGAGAGGCACAGAGCAAATTATGTTCTGAAGAACGACTTAGAAATATGGATGATAAGAGATGTGCGGCCAAAGTGTTACGGTATCTTTACATGAAAAGCGTGGACACACAATAGAGGAAAAGAACCAGAAGGCCCAGGACAAAGTATATGAAACCTGGAAGTGCAGGGGAAACGACCAAAGTAATAAAAAAATGAAGTGAAAGAAACAGAGACAACGACCTGGAAAAAGAGGATGGATGCGAAGAAGTCCTTAGATATATACAGGATCGGGAACCAGGAGTTCACAAGGGAAAAGTATTCGATAATAGCAAAGGGAGTGCATTGCTTTTTGAAGCCCGAGCGGGTTGCTTGAGGACAAAAACGCTTATCCGGGAGGCGGTACAGAAAAAAAACTATGCGCAGACTACAGAAAGAAGCCAGAAACTATGCGACATATTGTAATGGAGTGCAAAAGTATCCGTCCAGTCCTCAGTGAGGGAGTCATCCAGCTTCCGGAGGCCCTTGGCTTTACGCTTAGCAGAAAATGAATTGGACAGCAGTAGAGGTTAATAAAAGAAGGTTAGAATGTTATTGGGAAAAGAGCAGAGAACAATCTGGGAAGACATGCGAACAAAGAAGTCAGACTAGCACAAAAATTTCGTAAAAGTAATTTTCTTGTTATTTTTACATTTTTTTATTTCTTTTGTTTGTATTTTTTGGCGAGGTGATTGTACAGTGGCGTTGCGACTAAGGCCGCTGTGCAACGCCACCCCGTTACAAAGGGGAAGCCACTAAGCATCATCATCACCATCATCATCCGGGCGTAGGCGGAAGCTGGCTCCCGCCGGGCCGACCATAGTCTTTCGAAGATCGCCCCTTCTTGCTCGACCTGCACACGCTGGCACATGTCGAGCCCCCCGTGACTCTCCGCCTCACCCGTCTCCCCCACTCGCGAGTAAGAACGATGCGGGCCGCCAGCTGCTCGCGCCGGCCAACCCGGCACGTATCATGCGTGGCGAGCGCCAAGGAAAAGCCAAGGCCGCCGCTTCTTCAAAACGCCTGCACTGCCCTCGCTCGGTGAACTTGAGGTTCGCCTCCCGAAGCGCGCGATCATGTGTTCGGTGTTGCGCGATTTGAACAAGAAAGTATTTTATGCCGGGGTCCACCAAGATCTGACTGACGTCATATCCGTCACGGAAATTGCATCGCCAGAAAACACGCGGCAGCGCCAGGATTCGGGCCAGGTGCTCCGTCGCCACAAGGGGAGGTGCCAGGCATTTTACCGACTCCGCTACGAGCTGAAACGCAGACAGCCGTATGAACGCGCCATATACTTTATTATAACCTCTTCAGTTTCGCTGGTGCTGCCGTCTGGGACAGGTGAAGCGAAGTAGTGCATTACGATGCTAATGAGTGCCGCCAGGTGGTGCCAGCTAAGCTAGTGGTAACGTAACCGTCTGCCGTACACTCCACGGAGCAGGGACGTAGTGGTCGCCCATTTGCGAAAGCGGCGAGCCAGAAGGTTATTGCTCGCCAAACGCACCCACAAGACAGCCCCGAAAATCATGTTCTTTCGGTGTGCGAACCCTGAGTTCAAACGATTCGCAGGGAACCCGTTTGGTTTCGTTCGCCTGGTTGCGAGCGGGTGTGGCTGTTGATAAGTGTGGCGGTGCCATACCGACGAAATATAGATAGCGATGTGGAAGTTCATATCGACGAAAAATAAACATTCAACTGATCCTGCGAAGGCACCTTTCACTTTCAAGTTTTACCAATTCCTAAAAAAGAGGGATCAACCCCGTTTTTCTTCATTTAATGCATACTGCATACCACAGTTGTGGTCCCGGCATGACGAGCACGTAAATATCACTAGACGATAAAAAAACCAAAAAAGACTAGACATGATACAGCGGGCATTGCATGTAAAATGTCAATACCAAGACACAAACATTAAAATGGTGTGATCCAGAATTTAGCGAGATGGCTCAGGAAATTCACTCAGCGACGGTAACTGGGAAAAATGTGGCTTTGTCCATGGCCTGGCTGCGTCCCCCTGGGTTCTTATTCTGAGACCGTCCGCCACTCGCGCTGCTTGCTCCTATGTGTCTTCGCACTACTTCACAGCCATCTTATCCCGGTCCGATTTGCCGCTGCCTCACGTGTTTATTGCGTAGTATGGCGATTAATCATCTTCTTGGCGCCCAATTTAAACTCGTCTTCGTCTTCCTCTTCTTCTTTGGGCCTACCTTCGCACATGCCTCGTCATCCCAATCCATTTCGGGAATTTCTCCTTGAATTATGACAGTGTCGTGTTCTTCTAAAGGCGAGGAGAGTGTCTTGTCAGGGACAGTCATGGTGGCATCGTAAAGTGACTGGTCTAGTGATCTGTGAAGCCACACGAAGCACGTAGACAAGGGCTAAATATCCGGTGGAGCGACACTGCAGTTGTATAGGAAAAATAAAAGGAAGAGGCATGAAGGAGGCTGACACACCTCGACTTGTCCAGGCATTTGTCGTCTCAAGGTTCGCCTATGTAACGCCTTATGCTTTACAAACGAAGACTGAGAACAATTGGGACACGCTCTTGCGAACGGTGTACAAGCACTGGGGTTGGCATTATACATCTCCAAAGACTGTCTCCTCAAGCTTGGGCTTCAAAACACTGTGGACGAGCTGATTGAGGGTCACCTGCTCAGTCAGCGCTACTGGCTATCAAGGACGGATTCGGGCAGGGCCCTTCTGAACATCCATGATCGCCCTTTAGAATCTACGGAAAATATCCCTGGCGAACTACGCCGAAACATCACAGTGGCCTTCTTGCCAAGAAACATGCACCCGCAGTTCCGCGAGGAACGGAGAGAGGCGCTAGTTAAAGCCCTGGAGAAAAAATACGGCTCCAACGAGAAAGTTTACTACACGGACGCCGCAGATTATGCAAGAGCCGGAGTCATGGCGGCGACCGTAACGAAGGTAGACAGCCACGTCACGAGCCTCACTCTCACGAAAGTAACGAAGCTACAGGCCGAAGACGTGGCTATAGCACTGGCGATAACGCAAACACCTGGGGAAGTAATCATCACGAATTTTTAGTCAGTGTGTAGGAGCTACCTCGAAGGCCGCATCTCACTCACCGCAATGAAGATCTTAAGCCAGAACCCCCCCCCCCCCCCAAAAAAAAGGGTATATGTTGTCTAGACACCGGCTCACACTTCTCTCTGTGGCACTGTCTGACCACGAGACTGCGTGAGGTCTAACCAGCCGAGCGCCGCGAGAGAGTTGGCTAAAGACAGCCATCCCCTTGACATCGGTCCAGTAGGTGACGCAATACTACAGGCTAGCGCGGCTCACGCTTCCCCCGGCACACCCCTCTCTCAGCAAGAAAGAGTAGCGCTACTTGGCGTTTCCTGCAAACGAACACCTTTCCCCATCCTACCAAGCTGCACTTTATCTGGCCGACGCAATACGACCCGCAGTGTCGATTCTGCAAAGCACCCTGCACTCTATACCACATGGTGTGGGAGTGTCAGCTCAAGCCCTCACTTTCCGCGATTTCTAACCCCTCGGTTGAGCAGTGGGAGGGAGAATTGCGCAGCTCGAGCGCCGAAGAACAGCTTCGGCGGACTCACTGGGCTGAGACGGCTGGACGCTCCAACGGGGTCCTGGACTGAGGAAACCGACCACTTGGCTCTTTTTCTTTAATAAGGTTTACTCGCTCTCTGTAGTCCGCAGTACTTTGGACACCGACAATGTCGTAAAAGGGGCTGGTTGATGTGGAAGGACAAGTCGACCGCAAGGCGCACGACGTTTGTGTTTTCGCTGGCATCTATGACGGGTCCCAGCAGAAGACGCGGCATCGTTTACCGAAGCAACAGGCTAGAGCGGTGGTTGGTAGTTATAAGTAGAATTGGAATATTATAGGTTCCCAGTGACTCGACCCGTCGGAACTTCTTTCGCAGACAGTTGTGACACGTGTGTGTTCGTTGGCTCATACCCTGCAATCCCCCACAATTCTTGGTAGTCGAGCACATCGCGCATAGGAAGAGCAGTTGTTTAGATAATGTTTCAGATGAGAACGTCGTCCGTGAATATCCGCAGCACTAATGTGGCATCACCAAGACGGGAGCTCAAATCCTATGACGTCAGCTGGCATGCGCATGGATGTGCCCCTCAATGCTGACCCACTGTGTTTGCCGTGTGGCCTGTCATTGAAAGAGCAGCGTTGAGGGGCACAGGTCCTGTGCAGGCCAGTTATCAGTCATATACAGGTCAGTTATCTACACTGACGCCTTCCAACATCGAGGACAGTCGTACGCCATCACGCTCCAGAAACAACCTCCTCGCGTGTGCCTCTCTTAAAGGAGTACTGTCACGAAATTTTCGTGTTACGTTTTTTTCGCTGCTATGCGTGCCTACCAGCCCACTAATCATAGAATGACAGATTAGACGGTCGAGCGCAGCGTAAACATTCATTTACGGCGTCGTTTATTAAGTGCGAATGCACTTTATAAGCGACCCCAAACCATCCACCGCCGGCGGCGGCGTCGGCGTCCGCAGTGCTCCTCTATATTTAAAAAAGAAACAGCATCCGGCGCCAGGTTTCGATCCGAGGACTTTGCGGCCGCAGCGCGACGCTCTACCGACCAAGCCACGGACACGACGCTATCAGTGTCAGTGACGGGCCTTATATCTTTAACGCATTCAAACTACGTCGTCAGCGGCGTGCGTTGGCGACTCAGCGGCGTTATAGCGGCTTGATAACTGCGTGGTGTACACGTGATACTACAAACCCGATGGAAGAGAAGGCGGCGAGGCGGTGGGCTGCGGGGGCCGAGCGCCAGCGCCGCAAGCGGGCCGACAACCGTGCATTCGCACTTTCACATTCTCCCCCCCGGGGAAATGCGGGGGAATTTTTTTCGTGCCAGTTTCGGTTTCGACTGAAAAACGCCGAGCGGCCACCATGACAGGATGTATCACGTGACGTCACCATTCTTGCCGTATCGCTGCCTCTCTGGAAGCGCGCGCGAGCGAGCGCACGCGCGCGCCCAGACCGGCCGAGGTGCACGGGCAGCATGACGTCAGTCCCAAAACCATGACATGTACACACGCCCGAGCAGCGCGCGCCACCCATAGCCAGCGCGTCGGCTTCGTCACGGGAGCCCCGACGTCGGCAGTTTGGGGCAAGTAGCAGATGATGTCATGTCGTCCGCTCTGGGCTTTCTCGTGCGGGCGAAGATTAAAATGGATTTTAAATATGTTTCGCTGAACGGTTGCTGTTAAAACTTGCTGGGAGATATCTCCTGATAAAAATGAAGCGTTTTACATAGTTATCTCAGCTTTGAAATTTCGTGTCAGTACTCCTTTAAGACCAAAGACACGATGGCAGCAGAACAGGCAGCCTTCGCCTTGGCTCTCACTCAACCAGGGGTTCGGAAGGTAGTAACCGATTTTCAACAAGCCTACGGGAATTACCACTCGGGTTGGGTGTCCCGACCTGATCTGCGTGTGCTAAAAGACCACTCCCGAAACGGTTCCATTCAGCACATCCGCACACACGCTGACGCTTCCATGGAGGGCAAAGAATACGCCCACCAACAAGCCGGCGCTTTATACCCCCCCTCCTCCTATTTAGCTAACACAGCATAACCCAGAGACAGCCACTGCCTTTGCCTTACCCTGCCTTTCCAAAGAAAATCAAACTACCCTACGGCTCATACAATAGGGCTCCTTCCCACACCCGACGCGCCTTCACTTAAGGTACCCCAATGGCTACGATACTGAATGTAAATTTTGCTCAGAAGTAGGAACACTCCACCACATAATCGGGGTGTGTGAATTTACCCCTGAGCACCCTCCTCTCTTTCCGTCAACTGCACAACAAGAGGAATGGGAGACGCTGCTCCTGTGAGTCCTGTGTGAATGGGAGTCCAGCCCCTGTATGCCTACACAGCTTCAGTTGGTGGACAGAGCACAGGCGGCGAGGACTGCATATGGGCTCCAGTGAAGAAATAACCACTCCACTGGGCCGCACTCTGGTCCGTTAAAAAATCGGAATAGAGGTACTTCCTCCTCCTCTTCTTCATCCTTCTTCTTCTTCTTCTTCTTCTTCTTCTTCTCCTCCTCATCCTTCTTCTTCTTCTTCTTGTTGTTGTTCTTGTTCTTCCTCTTCTTCTTCTCCTCCTCCTCCTCCTCCACCTTCTTCTCGCACTCCACCGTCTCGGCCGCCGATCTCGTGGCCTCCGTCCGCGGCAGCAGAGGTGGAGTAGTGAGATCGTCTAACACCGGGTTCGAGCTTCCTTTAATTTTATATAAAAAAAGTTTCCACTGATGTGCTACACCAATACAACTCAACCAACCACCGTTAATGCATCATCATTACCACCTTACCAAGAATATCTCTTTACAGTAATAACGGGTGTGGTTAAGTGCATTTCACTTCTCTCTGGTTTCACTATTTGTAGAGCGACGTGACTGAATTTAAGGGACGTCGCAAGGGTAATCGTTGTGGGTGCCGTTTACAACTTTGCTTTCCAACCACATTCACAGGGTGGATTGGGGCAAATTTTTTTTAGTTTCGCCTCCATTCAAAAAAAAAAAAAAATTAACAAGGGGCTGCCTGTCTGATATAGATTTGCCAGAATTGCGCCATATCCTGGAGCGCTAGCGGGAGCCTGGAGCATAATTAGACAGCATTAGATAGGCGTTCCAGGCATTAGCGTATTGCTGCGCGTAACAGGAAGCGTGCGCTTGTCGCGATGCACCCTTGGATAGTTTTAGTACAGCGTTTTTTATGGCGTACGCTAATGCTTGCGACGCAACCTGTTGAACCAAATGCCGAAATTTGCCACTTCCTGCGTGACTATCCAAGAGAAACTGCAGCGGGATGCAAGTTTTTTCAATGCATTTGCGGTACAGTAAATGCACAGTAAAAGTCTGGAAAGTATGCTACCGTATTACGTCGAATCAGTATTAGGGGCAGATACCATAAACCTGTCGCGATTGTTTTGCTCAACCGTGCAACGGCAGTGTTTTGAAGAAACACGCAGTGCTCGGCATACTCATTCTATTTAGCTCCTAAATATGATAGGACCATGCGGTAAATACTTCTGATGATAGCATGACAACTGATGTGACGTGCAAAATGACACAGCAGGTAGCCACACACGGCAGTTTAGTTATACTCGGCTGTAGCAGCACAGAGAAATATACCAATCATTCATATTACTCACTTCCTCTTGGTTGTGGAGTCCAAGTACAAAACACGCTTCGCGCGGGTACTGCCACGCTCTGGACTCGCACGTGAGGGCGCGACGACCGCGCAGGTGTAAGTTCTTGAATGCCCCGGAAGGGACGCCTCCCGCACAAACGCTGCGCACATTGCACCACCGCCACACGCACACGAACCCCGCCACCCGTTTCGAGAGCCGTCCGCGGGTTGACCTGGTCGTTCATTTCTGGCCGGTATGTTTGTTAGAACGGAAAAGTTGCCGGCCAGTGAGAAAGACGCGACCGTCCGCGTGTTTAGTCGCAGCACCGGCACGCTCGCCTCCTGCAGCCGGAGCAGATGCCATTCTAAAAGCTGTCTTCTCCCGTGCCGAGAACTCGCGAGAGCGGCTAGAGCGCCCCGCAAGCGCCCCGTATCAACGCCAGTAAAGCCCGCTAATATCGAACAGCGCGAGGATTGTGAAATGGTTCGATATTGCAAAAATTAGATATAGAAAGTGAAGCAAAAAAAAAAAAAACTTATATGAGAGCAATCTTGCCGACGGAGTCACGAGCTAACGCTGAGCTTTTACCACCCTTTAGTTCACTATTGATGCGACACTTTTTCTGAAAGCAAGCATTAATTTATTGAGGAGGAAGAATAAGGGGGAAGAATAAGGTTGTTAATAAGGCCTCAAAGAGCAACGCACTACCTTTATTGTCAAAAAAGTTCTCTTTCCGGATATCTTGTTTGGTTGCTTTATAGATTCCCAGTCATCCCTTCTTTTCCATCCTCTCTGTCCACATGAGCGCCTCTGTTTCCTTCACTTGCTTTTTAACTGCCCCCTCTTGTTTATTCGCCGCGGTCAAGTTATATGTAGTCGTCAGCTTTCGCGTCCTCTTCCGCCATTGTGTGTCCACATTTTTAAGGTACAGGTACCTGTGCACTCTGGCTGCCCAGTTCTTCTCATCTAAATGTCTAAGCCGCTCCTCAAAACATATTTCACTTTGTGCTTCCCTCGCCTCAAATGAAGCCCAACCCATATCACCTTGTACCACCTCATTTGTAGTCTTACTGTGAGCTCCCAGTGCTAACCTGCCGACTGCCTTTTGGTTAACCTACACTCCGGACGGGATACCTAACTTTAAGCATAATACGGCTTTGGAGAACGTGAGCGCCGGCACCATTGCCCTTTTCCAGATGCCTCGCACTACCTCGTACTTATTGCATCACCAAAGTGCTCTGTTTCATTACTGCTCCCTTTCAGTTTGAGGTGTTCATCATGGGCATTCAGGTAGCCTTTTCCTTCATTAAGCCTGATCGCCAAGTATTTTTACTTATTTACTAATGGTATGGCTTTCTGTCGAATCCTTAGTGGTACTGCATGAGCTTTCTTGTTAAACACCATGACTCCGGATTTCTATGGGTTAAAATGTAGGCCTAGGTACGTTGCCTCATCACCACAAATGTCGGCCAGTTTTTTAAGGTTTTCCGCATTATCTGCCAGCAACACTGTATCATCCGCGTACATCAATCCCGGAATCCGTTGCTCTATCAACTCTCCTTTGCTTCGGTACGACAAGTCAAAGCCTAATCCACTCCCCTCAAAGCGTCTTTCCATTTCTCTAATGTAAAGTGTGAACAGCAATGGCGAAAGGGGGCACCCCTGTTTTAAACCTCTTCGAATGTAAACGGGCTCTGTGCCTGTACGCCCTTTCAATGTAATATGCGTCTTGTTATCCTCATATATTGCCCTTAGTAGCCCTAAAAATTCTTACCCAATCCCCTCTTCTTCCAGTATATGCCACAACAATCCCCTATCTACGTTTTCATAGGCTCCCTTTATGTCCAGAAACAGTAGCCATGTTGGTCTGCCCTGTGCTGCCGAAATTTCGATGGTCTGGGTTATTACGAAAATATTGTCTTCTAAGCGTCGACCCGGCCTAAATCCATTTTGCAGTTCCCCTAAAATGCCGTTACTTTCCACCCACTTCAACAACTCGACTTTTATGGCTTGTATAGCTAATCTATAGAGCACTGACGTGACTGTAATCGGCCTGTAAGAGCTCGCCTTGTCCTTCTCTCCCTTGCCTTTATAAATCAAACTCATTCTGCTTTCGCGCCATTGCGTGGGAATCCTCTCGGATTTTATAGCGCGCTCGATGGCTCTATACAAGTGCGTCTTTCCCGCTGGTCCCAAATGGTTGATAATCTCTATTGGGATACCATCCGGTCCTGTTGCCGTACTTTTGGGAACACTGTGTTCTGCCTTTTTCCAATCCAAAAATTCGATATTGAATTTTTTTTCTGTCACTCTTCTATTGGCCACATGTGTCCGGGTAGCCGATATCTCGCGTGTTTGGCCGAAAGTATTTACCATGACTCCATGTAGGTATTTTAAGGCGCTGTCCCCCAGGAGAACGTTACCATCCCCGTCCTGTATCTGAGTCTGCACCTCTTTAGTCGTCGTTCCCAATGCTTTTAAATGATTCCAGAATTTTTGGGGGGCGCTCTTATCCTTCTTACGTATACCTGATACCCATTTCTCACTCGCAGTTTTAATCTTTGCTTGTACTAGTTTTTGCACCTCAAATTTCTTTTCTCGGTACCGGCTCCACCGTAACTGCACCTCTTCCTCCTGATATCCCATTTGTTTTGCCTTTCTGTGCAATCTAGAAGCCCGTTGTCGCTCTTCAATAGCCAGTTTAATTTCCTTGTCCCACCAGCTTCGTGGTTTCCTTTTACCCCTCCAGCGGTTTTGTTTCCTTACTTTGTATATTTCCTTCTGTATACAACTCACAACCTCGTCATATTCCCACACCTTCATGGGCTGGGCCTCTAATTCTCTTTCGATGCTAATGACGATGTCTGCTATCTGTTTTCCCTTAATTTCGGGAGCCCAAACTCTGGTATTTCCTGCCTGGCCCCTCCACTGTCAAATTTCAGGATTATACGCCTGTGGTCGCTGCCCAGGCTGTTTTCTCCTTCTTTATCGTCATTTTGTTCAACCGCTCGTACGTGTGCTCTGAGACCAGGCCGTAGTCTATGCAAGACTGTCTATTGCCGCTTTGGCACGTTATCTGCCCGTCGCATTTATGCCCCCGGTTAACCATCACTAGTTGCTGTTCTTCACACATATCTAGAACTAGGGCGCCGTTATAGTCCGTATATCCATCTAGATCCTCAATGTGGGCATTTAAGTCTTCTACTAATATCACCTCGCCGGATTCTTTAAATTACTTTATGTCCTTCCTGACGCAGTCCACCCAATCTTTATTTTGTTGTCTGGCGTCATTCCCTGTCCACAGATAGGCCACTCCCAGCCGTGTATTTTTTCCACCCACCGTTCCACAAACCCATAAGTGCTCCTTACAGCCCTGATTCTCCCTTTGCCAATTCCCTCCTCGTCTAATCAACATGCCCACGCCCCCCCCCCCTTCCTCTCTCCCGCTGCCTTGTTACACCCCACCCATACGTAGTCAGTCATCACTGGTGGCTTCTCGATATCTTTCAGGTGGATTTCAGTAAGGGCGCACACGTCAATTTCTTCTTTCTCGAGTTCAATGACATCGAGTTCAATGACACCGGTTCAAATGACACCGCAGACCGCAGCGCCCCATGTGGCGCTTTCGGCTACAACGGTAAGGTGGCTAGAATGGGGAGGTGCGAGTACCGGCGGCGGAAATGTGACTCCAAAGCGCGCAGATGCCACGGGCGGCGCTGTTGACCAAGGCGCGGTAGGGCGCGGTAAGGCGCGCAGCTGGAATGAGCGCGCCGCCGGCATCGCGTCGGCTGCATTTCTACCAAGGGGGAAACGAACCCGTTGCGGTATGGCGAGCTTTCTGGAAGAGTAAAAGAAAATATTTATCACTAAAAAAATTTTATGAGCCCATTTCATTACACCCATGAAATTTAGTTTTGCGGGAACAGTTCGCTTTGCATGCCGTTTCAAAAGCACGTTTGCACATTACGTGAAGTGGCTCCGGCTTCTATTAAAAAAACTTGGAGTTGTATAATGTGCACTGACACCACCCGGTACAGAGGCGCCTTGCATTTCGCTACCCTCGAAATACGGCCGCCGTCCTCGAGATCGGCACTACCGCATGGGCCTGCAAACTGTCAATAACTGAAGGCGTCTCGGAGTACACCGCGCTTTCTGCTACCCTTAACAAACCGCTAGACCGCATGCAGTTATCCCGCTCACATCAGAAATGATGGCAGACATTGAAGCAACCCATCTGGTCTCGTCATGAAATCGTTTATTTACAATGAAAAAAAAACGGTTTATTTACACGTGAAGATACACATTTAACTATATTTACAGGTGCCCATTGCACCTGTATATAAGAAACACACAAAAAGCATTTACCGCTGAAAAGAAAACAAGAACTATTCACCGGGGAAGAACTATTTGCAGGTGAAGAAGTAAAAAAAAGCATCAACAGGTGAAAAAAAAACAACAAAAAAATGTTCATAGTGAGGATACTAAAAGAAGATATGAAGTAGGAAAAACTATTTTCAGGTGAAGAAAAACAAACTACTGACAGGTGATGAAGAAACAAAAAGTATTTAGAGGTGAAGAGAGAACAAAAGTATATTTATTGGGGGAAAAGAAAAAGTATTAACAGCGGAGCTGTTGTACAAGCCGTAAGTTCGCCGTAGCAGAAAATAGATACCAAGAAAATGCCGAGCCCTCGTGAGCGCGTGCCTCGCGGCGACCACCGAGTGCCTTCGGCACGGGAAGTGGCTTTAGTTAAAAAAAAAAAAAACAGCGCTGTCGTCAAGCCCTACCGCCCATGTAAAAAGAAACAAACAAAAAAAAAACTTCAGCGCTAATGCGGAAGTTCCCGCCACCGCTGCCTCGAGAATTGATGAGAAGAGCACGGTACGTGGAAGTCTACAATGCTGAGGATGACTTTGCATCTACCAATCGCCGCGAAGACGACGGCATCTTCGATGCATATGACGACGATTACTAGCTCCCAAACAATGCAACTAGACAATGATACTAAAAACTTAACTATGCGTCCGGCAATGCCCAACTACAAGAGCTTCGTCATTGAAGTATTGCGCGTGAATGCAAGCTTCCCAGAATTTTTTTACAAGTGAAGAATTAAAAAAAAATTGTAAAATTCAGCCTGCATTATGCAAGGTTTCACTGCATTCAGTTTCTTCTCATTACCTTGCTAGTTCACACCTTAAGTAGAAACTGTATCCTCCTAAGGCAATAAAACCGTATAGCGTGAAGCTCAGGCAGCAGAATGGTCTCGGCAGCCAATCTGCGGCACATCACCCATTGACTAGCGAATTTCTGCCGCGGCTTTAGCATGCAAACGTGTTACGCTGAATGCGCAAGTTAGTTTATTTTCTCCGTTTGCTCCGTCGTCTTCTTTGCTGTCGACAGCTGCGCACCCCGAACAGATGCCCGAACGGGAGAACGACGCGAGACAGTCCACAACGCACGACGAAGCTGGCCACGGCGAGGGCAGGGAGAGCGCGGGCAGAACGGCGCGGCCGGCTGCGGCTACCGCGCCTCGACGGGCAGCGCCACATTTTCCCTGGTGTCATCTGCGCGCAAGGGAGTCACGCGCGGCCGAAGGAAGGCGCCGCGGTACTCACACCTCCCCATTCTAGCCACTTAACAACGGTATGCATGCGTGGAGCTGGTCCCCTCTGCTACGGCCGGTTTGTACGCGCCCGAGCTCGCGCGGGAGTCGCAAGCGACACCCGCGCCACCGCTGCGCGCTGATGTATTGCGGGAAAGCCTTCCGCATGCCTAAGGAGAGCGAAAAATCCTGCGCGGGAGAGTTCGATATATCCATTGTGAGCAAAATCGCGTTCGATATAAAAAGTTTTAAATTCATGTAATTTTTACCATAATTATACAAGGGCTCGATATAGGCAATAATTCGATATATCCGTGTTCGATATAAGCGGGCTTTACTGTAGGTCATTTCAGGCCTGCCTGTTGACTGCTGCTTCGCCGCCCGTGTATTATTTGAGTTGCTAGGGGAGCACAAGTCCGCCCCAATAAACTTGTTTTTCTTGAAGACAACTAAGTCGTCTTTGGCAACGTGACATCTGGTAGAGGTGCGGGGTACTAAGCCTTTATGCTCTCTACGACATCTGGAAGCCGCCAAGCCAGTCCAACCAGCGAAAGCCGCCGACTGCAAGGATTGCCACCCGAGTTCGGTCTACTGCCAGAAGGGCCCAAGAGAAAGAACGCTGCAACCAACACCATGGTGCAAGAAACAACGTCGCCAATCATCCTGCAGCAGCCCCGATAACTGCCATCGTTCCGGGGAGCCCCCGCTGAAGACCCCGAAGAATGGTTGGAGAAGCTGGAGCGCGTCCGCATCTTCAACAGGTGGGACGACGAAGAAACTTTCCGGCATGTCTTCTTTTACTTAGAAGATGCTGCTCGAACTTGGTTCGCGAACCATGAGAGCTCTTTGACCTACAGGACTCAATTCAAAAGGGAGTTCCTTATACCTTCACTACCTTGGTGAGAAAAGAGAGAGCTGCGCTTTTGCTTGAAACTCGAATGCAGCACACCAACGAAGGTGTCGTAATCTTCGTTGCGGAGATGAAGCGACTTTTTCGCCGTGCCGACCCCGAAATGACCGAAGAAAAGAAGCTCAAGTTTCTGATGCGAGGCATGAAGCAAGAGCTCTTCGCGTGCCTTGTTCGCAACCCCCCCCCCCCAAAGACCGTGTCCGAATTCGAGTCTCAGGCCGCCGCGATGGAGAAGACGCTCGAAATCCGAACGAGGCAGTACGACCGCCGAATCAGTGCGCTGGTTTCGGAGACGATTGGTACCGGCGCTATTAACTACAACTCACTATGCGAGACCATCCGTGCAGTGAATCTTTTCCCGACGACGACGCCAGAACCTCAAGTCGCTTCCCTGACTGACGTAATCCGGGAAGAAGTACAGCAGCCTTTGGGAACTCCTACGCCGTCCGAAGCACCCCGCGAGCCAGAGGCTATGACCTACTCCTCGGCTGTTCGTCTACCCCGCCGTGTCCCAACACGTCGTCAAGGGGCCCCGCCGTACCGCCACCCAATCTCGCCCGCCCAACCCCCTGTAACCCGATACCAGGCGCCAAGGAAGAGCGAGGTGTGGCGAACGCCCTATAATCGCCCGCTGTGTTACCACTGCGGAAAGGCCGACCACATCTACCACCGCTGCCTTTACAAGAGACTAGGTTAGGGAGGATTCTCCGTCGACGCACCTCGCCCTCTCCTGTCGAACGACCACGTGAGATCAACGAGTGTCTCATTTGATCGCGCCAAGCATGCAGCTATCCTTGAGCAAGTGTCCCGCCTCGACATGGGGCAGAGAACGTTCGCATACATCAGGGACTTCCTTATCGAGCGCACGACGGCGATCAACGTCGGGGATATACAGCTACCTATCAAGACGCTGGGCAGTGTCGAGACGCCGCAGGGGTCGGTGATATCGCTTATTCTGTTCACCATGGTGATGATCGGGGTGGCCAACAGGCTCGCCGGCCTCCCGGATGTCAAGAACACGATCTACGCCAACGACATCACCCTGTGGATGACGGGAGGCAGTGACGGCCACATTGAGGCCGCACTGCAGCAGGCGAGCGACGTTATTGAGAACCAGTTGCAGGGAACCGGGCTGATCTGCTCGCCTGAAAAGTCGGAGCTCCTAATTCTGCCACCCAACGGAAGGTGCAGGGGTACAACCCCGGACATCACCCTGAGAACGCGGGACGGCACGACCATCCCACAGGTTAAGACCCCCAGGGGCCTCGGCCTCCACATAGACGCGCTCAGGCACAACGGCCTCGCAATCAGGAAGCTAGAAACTAAGATGGAAACGGCCGCTAGACTCATCCGGAGAGTGTCCACCAGGCATGCGGGGATGAAGGAAGCAAGTCTGCTCTGGCTCGTCCAGTCATTCGCAGTCAGTCACGTAGCCTATGTAGCGACTTTTCACGACTGGAAGGCGGCGGAGCGCAAGAAGCTCGACGCCATCATCCGCAAGGCGTATAAGGCGGCACTCAGGCTATACACGCCCACCTGCACGGACAAGCTCCTTGAGCTGGGAGTTCACAACACTCTCGACGAGATAGCCGAGGCCCAGCGCACGGCACAGCTAACGAGACTATGGCAAACAAGAGCGGGACGCGTGATCCTACAGCGGCTCGGGCACCAGGGACAAGGAACGCAGGACGGCTCGGAGCGAGCCTCGCTCCCGCGGGACCTGCTCCGCTACCTCCATGTGTCACCCATCCCCCTGCACATGCTGAGCACAATCGGGAACGACGGCTCGCCAGAGCCAAGGCACTCACGGAGGCACACGCGATGGACACCAGAGCATACTACGTGGACGTAGCCAAGTACCCGGACCGGCCCAACACGTACGCCGCGGCGGTGGTAGCAGCCACCACCGGGGCGCTGTACACGGCTGGCAGCGTCAGGGCCAAGAGCACGGACCAGGCCGAAGGGATGGATTTCGCATTAGCCCTTGCGAACCCAGAGTGCACCACAGTGATCAGTGACGCGAGACAGGCGATATCGCACTACGCTACGAATAGTGTCTCCCTCAGTGTTGTGAGGGTGTGCGGGGCCCTACTCCCCAGGCGATCAGCGGTGACTATTAAGTGGTTCCCTGGGCACGCCGGGCCGTTGAGCACGGGCGAGAACCGCAACAAGGAGGCGGACCGGGCGGCGCGCGCGCTCACCAGCCGCGGTGCGAGCCCGAGCCCCCAACTTGCGGCGGAGGAAGACGACGAGGTGGTCCCACTCACCACCTACAAGGACACCCTGGAGTGGTACCGGACTAACCGACGGACGCTACCCCACCCCACCCTAAGCTGACGCGACGCGAAGCAGTGGTGTTTAGGCAGTTGCAAACATGTGCGCTGATGACTCCAGTGATAGCTAAACACATATGCCCTGAGGTGTCTCCAGTTATGTGTGTGTGATGTGCAAGAAGGACAGGGCCACGGCGGCCCACATCCTGTGGGACTGCAGAAGACACCCGAGCGAGGTCAGTGCAGCAGAGACGTTCCCGCCGTACCTTGTCAGTGCGGCGGCGTGCAAAGACTACGTGATAACCACATGGCCTTCCAGCAAGTGTCGGACGCCCTCGAGCTTAAACGGCCGAAAGTGTCACCCCCACCCGGGGTGACACCGGGGTGACACGGGGTGACAGCCGAGTGGCCGGCTGACACGACGTGAGACCGCGTCGCGTTTTCAGGACAAATAAAGATGTTTTTTTTCTCTCTCTCTCTCTCTCTCTCTTTCTCTCTCTCAAACAAGCCGTGGCCCAGGCCGTTTCAACCGCTCGGCGTCGCCCTACCCGTACCAATCGCCGAACCGCCGTAGCAATGCTGACTTCGCCCGTGGAAGGTCCCCCAGCCCACTCGGGGGAAACTAAAAGCAGCAACTTCTGGAGGTGAAGTTGCTCTACGGCGAAAAACCGGAAACCCTCCAACGACGCGTAAAGAAGTCACGTGCCGACCGTGCAAGGTCGGCACGAGTATACTACTTCCGAAATATTTCTCAGCTGCCTGGCGAGAGACCGGGCGCTTGCTTTGCGCCGTGCCGAATTTTGAATAGGATGGATGTACCTAGGATGTACCTTTACGATAATTTGCTGAAGTATATCAGCAGGGATAGGTAATGACTCCTGAGTCTGCTGCGAGACCGCGATGTTTTGCAGCGAGAGAATCTGCTGTCCCGTTCGAGTGAGCTCTAAGCGTGTCCTCTGAGAGCACAGGTGAGCTTCAACGAGCTCTTCAGCGGTGTTATACACTCCGAGTTTGTTAAGCTTGTCGGTGGACGCGTTGGGGGGGCAGTAGAAGGGCAGTCCTGAACGCTTTTCTAATGAGGCCATTAATTTTATCCCATTCTCTTTTACTGGCTCTAATGTAAGGTAAAGGTAAGAGAAGTCGGCTTGCGCAAGCTTGAGAAAGGGTAGAGAAGTCACGTTGCCAAAGACGACGCAGTTGTCTTCAAGAAAATAAGTTTATTGGAGCGAACTTGTGCTCCCCTAACAACTCGGGCGGCGAAGCAGCAGTCAGCAAAGTGACGTACACAAGCGAGCGTCGGAGATCGAATGCCGCGGCGTCTACTCTGCAGGATTTTATCTTTCGGCGCAAGTGTTTCTGGAACCGTCGATTCACATCCAGAACATTGTAGATCACAGAAGATTATTCTGGGCTAGTGACGTTAGGGCCAAACAGTCTGCTTATCTGAATGTGATAGCCGTGCAGCATAAAAGTAAAGAATGGAAGACGCGCTTCGCTTGGAACGCAGATAACACAGTCGGGCGTGGCCCGGCAGTAAAAACAAACAATAAATAAATAAACCCATACCTGGTTCCCGGCATTACCCCCTCTCTAAGAGTGCATCCACCCGATGCTAATATAAAAGACACGTGCAAGGTAGAGATGCTAAAATAAAAGACACGTGCAAGGGTAGAGAAGTCGGCCCTCGCAAGCCTGATGATCACGGTCTACTGTAAAGATGCTGTTCCGACGTCGACGCTATCGTAGAGAGTGACCAAAGGTTGCTCCTCGACCGCAGTGTCTCCGTTGCAAGAGGGATTGCGCGCTTTACGCAACGCCAATCCCAAGTTTTGGTCACTAATTTCAGCGAGAAATACCAGCATTTAAACAGGGGCGCTGCAATTGCGTTCCTCGAAGAAACGCAAGAAGCAAGTAACGTGATGGCGGTTGCCGACTTTGAACGCACACCCGAAGATACCTTAAAGCTTCCGAATTCCTTCGGCGTGAATCCAGCGTTACCGCAAGAAGAACGGAAGAAATTATTGTATTTGCTGCATCGCTACAGGGAGTGTTTTTCGTCGAACTCAAAACTATGTCAGACACCTCTAGCGAAGCACCGAATAATAACGGAATATGGAGCCCGACCTACCCGACAGTCACCGTACCGCGTCTCTTCACATGAGCGGGAAGGCATCCGGACTCAAGTCGACGACATGCTCAGCGATGATATTATACAGCCATCGAAAAGCCCCTGGGCCGCGCCGGTCGTACTCGTGAAGAAAAAACACGGCACAGTAAGGTTTTGTGTTTACTACCGGCGACTGAACAAAATCACCAAAAAGGACGTGTACCCCCTACCTCGAATCGACGACGCCCTCGACCACCTCTGCCACGCGAAGTACTTCTCATCGATGGATCTGAAGACCGGTTACTGGCATATTGAGGTGTACGAGAGAGACCGAGAGAAGACTGCATTTATTACCCCGGATGGCCAATACGAGTTCAAGGTGATGCCGTTCGGGTTGTGCATGGCGCCAGCAACGTTTCAACGAGTCATGAACAGGGTGCTTGCTGGCCTGAAGTGGCACACCTGCTTTGTATACCTCGACGATGTTGTGGTACTTTCCCGGACTTTCGACGAACACCTTGCAACGTTGCAGTCTGTATTCGAGGCCATCCGTGCGTCGGGGTTAACGTTGAAGCCTGAAAAGTGCCGCTTCGCGTATTAGGAACGCAAGTGTTTGGGCCATGTCGTCAACGCCGCGGGAGTGCGGCCTGATCCGGCGAAAACGTCCGCCATAGCGAACTTCCCAAGACCGAAAGATAAGAAGGGCGTGCGGAGATTTCTCGGACTATGCGCATACTACAGGCGCTTCGTCACAAACTTCGCCCGCATTGCAGAACCCCTCACCCGCTTGACGAAAGATAGCATCCCTTTCAGCTGGAAAAATGCCCAAGAAACAGCCTTCTGCGAGGTGCAACAATGCCTGCAAAGCCCGCCTGTGCTCGCGCATTTCGACGAAAACGCCGAAACCGAAATGCACACGGACGCCACTGATATAGGCTTGGGTGCCGTCCTCGTACAAAAGCAAAGCGGGTGCGAGAAAGTAGTCGCCTATGCCAGCCGTGGTCTTTCCAAGGAAGAAAGAAACTACTCAACCTCTGAGAAAGAGTGCCTGGCGATAATATGGGCCATTTCAAAATTTCGCCCATTCGTGTATGGAAGACAATTCAAGGTTGTGACAGACCACCATGTGCTGTGTTGGCTGGCCAATTTGAAGGACCCCTCTGGCCGTCTTGCTAGGTGGAGCTTGCGCCTGCAAGAATTCGACGTTACAGTAGTCGATAAATCCGGCAGGAAACACTCTGATACCGACTGCCTGTCCCTTGCCCCCGTCGACGCACCACCGCAAGACTCCGATGAAGACAGCGCGTTCTTCGGAGTCGTGACTGAGAGCGACCTAGCCTCCGAACAGCATGCCGACCTTGATCTACGCGTCATGACCGACTACCTCCAAGGATGCGACGTCGCCATGCCCAGGGCCTTCAAACGTAGCTTACCTGCATTCAGCCTGAGAAACTCCGTCCTCGTGAAGAAGAATTTCAGCCCCGGAACGAGAGCCAATTACCTTCTTGTCATCCCAGCAGATCTTCGTGACGAAATTTTAGAATCGTGCCACGACGACCCGTCTTCTGGACATCTCGGCACAGCTCGCGCAATTGGGAAAATCAAGATGAAGTACTACTGGCCCCGCCTCGCATCCGATGTCACCCACTGCGGCCGGAGCTGCCGTGACTTCCAGCGACGAAAAACGCCACCGACGAGACCCGCTGGACTCCTGCAGCCGATCGGCGTCCCATCTAGGCCCTTCCAACAGATTGGCATGGACCTTCTGGGCCCGTTCCCTACATCCCGATCCGAGAACAAGTGGATTGTTTTAGCGACAGACTACATGACGCGCTACGCAGAGACCGCCGCTCTTCCGAGGGGGACTGCACAAGAAGTCGCAAAGTTCTTCATAAGCCAAGTTGTGCTGCGGCATGGAGCCCCGGAAGTCCTAATCACGGACCGTGGAACGGCCTTTACTGCGGAGCTGATGCAAGGGAGATTACGCTACAGCAACACGGATCACCGAAGAACGACGGCGTACCACCCCCAAACGAACGGACTAACGGAACGCCTGAACAAGACAACCGCGGAGATGCTGTCAATGTAGGTCGACGTTGAACATAAGACTTGAGACGAAGTGCCGTCACTTTTGTCACCTTTGTGTCACCTTTGCGTACAACACATAATCCATGAAACTACGCAGATGACGCCGTTAGAGCTTGTCTACGGAAGACGGCCGACTACGATGCTCGACGCCATGCTTCCGCACGTAGAAGACGACGACCTCAACGCCGACGTCCAAGGATACCTTCAGCGTGCGGAGGAGGCCCGCCAGCTTTCTCGAGTTCATACAGCGGACCAGCAGCTGGTGGATGCCGGGCGCTACAACCTCCGACGCCGAGACGCCGAGCACCAACCTGGGGATCGTGTGTGGGTTTGGACTCCCATCCGTCGACGCGGACTAAGTGAGAAGCTTCTGCGGCGGTATTTTGGACCCTACCAGATTCTACGACGTGTTGGCCACCTTACCTACGAGGTTATCCCCGATGGTGATTCCGGAACATCACGACGACGCACGCGGCCCGAAGTCGTCCACGTGGCTCGCTTGAAACCTCACTATTGAAGATGACTGACTTTTTTTTTTGTTGTTCTTTCGGACTGTCGTTTATTTTAGCATCGGGTCGATGCACTCTTAGAGGGGGGTAATGCCACGAACCAGGTATGGGTTTGTTTATTTATTATTTATTTTTGCTGCTGGGCCACGCCCGACTGTGTTATCTGCGTTCCAAGCGAAGCGCGTCTTCGATTCTTTACTTTTATGCTGCACGGCTATCACATTCAGATAAGCAGATTGTTTCGCCCTAACGTCACTAGCCCAGAATAATCTTCTGTGATCTACAATGTTCTGGATGTGAATCGATGGTTCCAGAAACACTTGCGCCGAAACATAAAAGCCTGCAGAGTAGACGCCGCGGCATTCGATCTCCGACGCTCGCTTGTGTACGTCACTTTGCTGACTGCTGCTTCGCCGCCCGAGTTGTTAGGGGAGCACAAGTTCGCTCCAATAAACGTATTTTCGTGAAGACAACTGCGTCGTCTTTGGCAACGTGACTTCTCTACCCTTTCTCAAGCTTGCGCAAGCCGACTTCTCTACCCTTTACCTTACATTAGAGCCAGTAAAAGAGAATGGGATAAAATTAATGGCCTCATTAGAAAAGCGTTCAGGACTGCCCTTCTACTTCCCCCCAACGCGTCCACCGACAAGCTTAACAAACTCGGACCGTATAACACCGCTGAAGAGCTCGTTGAAGCTCACCTGTGCTCTCAGAGAACACGCTTAGAGCTCACTCGAACGTGACAGCAGATTCTCTCGCGGCAAAACATCGCGGCCTCGCAGCAGACTCAGGAGTCATTACCTATCCCTGCTGATATACTTCAGCAAATTATCGTAAAGCCTCTACCTAGGTACATCCATCCTATTCATAATTCGGCACGACGCAAAGCAAGAGCCTGGTCTCTCGCCAGGCAGCTGAGAAATATTTCGGAAGTAGTATACTCTGACGCAGCGGAATACAGGCAACACGGGGCATACGCTATAGCGATCACCGGTCAAAAAAGCACACCCTCACAGTCATAAACACCTCCCCTTCTGTGGCGGAAGAGGCGGCAGTTGCCTTAGCCCTCACACATAGGCCACATCCGGTAATCATAATCACAGATTCGAAAACGGCCGTTCAAATTTTTGCCCGCGGACATATCTCTCCCACGGCGCTCAAAATTCTCAAGCAAAATCCACCAGAGGACTCAGTGGAGCTCATATGGACCCCAGCCCACACTGGCATGGAGGGGAATGAAACCGCATACGCCGTGGTAGGGAACGTGGCGGGCACCGGCACGGATAGTAAGTCCTCGTGCTGCGTTGTGTGCCGCTTCATTTCTCCCCAAGCCGGTGTGCGCCGGGGTCCAGACGATATCTACCAGGGAGGTCGGGGGATTATAAAGGAGAATTTTGACGCCACGGGTGATATGTACCTACGGGCGAAGTTTTGTATGGCCGCTTTCGAATCAGTGATTACAATTGTGGGTGACGGCCGAGTCGTTAGTGCGAGCGCAATTGCCGCCTCCTCTGCCGCTGCCGGGATGGTGGTGCGGACAGTTCGAGAGTTAACAGGGGGGTCATTCGGGCTATCAACAACTGCCAGGGTAAATGCGTCGAGTGGCGGTATTCTGCCGCATCACAATACAGGATGTCTGGTTTCATGGGGAGTTTCTTGGTGAGCGCCCGCGCCCGTTGCTCCCTTCTACCTCTGGGGTAGGTGGGGTGCATGTTCCTCGGAATAGGACGCACACGGAGGCAGTCACAGATAGGCCCGGGGATAGGAATAGCCGGTTCAGAACAGACTGGGGTCCCGATACCAAGACGCATCAGTATATGTTGGCCAGTGGGAGTAGTTGAGAGACGATGGAGCTGATTGATATGATGCGGCTCGACCAATTCTTGGGCGGTATTATGAACCCCGAGGCGCTCAAATCTGGAAGTGGATGTACTCAGAGGAATTTATAGTGCAGCTTTGCAGGCCTTTCTGATAATACAGTTAATTTTGGTCATTTCTGCGCTGGATACACACAGATATGGGAGAGAATAAATTACACGAGTGATGATGAAGGCCTGGATAAGCCTGATTCTCTCCGTCTCCTTAAAACCATGGTGGCGTCTGGTAATCCGTCGGAGGAGTCCAATTGTTTGATTAACGTGCGAGCTTAACTGCGAGATATATTTAGTGCTATTACGATTATGTTGAAGGACGAGACCGACGACCTTGAGGGTCCGCACCTCTGGGATCAAATGTTCATTCAGGTAAATTTTGATGTCAGGAGAATTTTGAGAGGTTGCATGATTTGGCTGGTAAGAGGAGAAGCTCTGATTTTGCGGGAGGGCACTTTCGGTCCGCCAAATGTGCTTCCTCATTCACTAGACGTGCACCTTGCTGTAATGTTTCTTCAACGAGTCCACCGCTACCACCAGTGACCTGACCCTCATTGTAATGTCATCCGCGTATAGGCTAAAGTGAAGGGGCGGAATTGTCTCAAGTTTAATTGGGATATTGAGGCGAGCCAAACTGAATAATAGAGGCGACAAAACGGCCCCTTGTGGAGTTCCCATGGAAGGAAGAGTTGGTGTATCAGATTGAAAGTCACTTATTTGAACGAACGCTGTACGAGTTGTTAGGAAGTTGCGCACGTAGTTGTACATACGCTCTCCAGGAGATATTCTATGCCACGCACGATGGTGGCGTGGGTAACCCGGTCGAATGCATTGGTGAGGTCCAGCGCCAGAATAGCAGCAGTGTCGAGTCGGGATGGAGGGGTGATAATCTCGCGAGAAAGCTGCAGAAGGACGTCCTGAGTGGAGAGTCCTGGGCGGAAACCAATCATCGAGTGGGGAAGAACGTTGGTGGAATCGAGATGGAGCGTGAGGCGGGCGAGAATTATGGGCTCCAGGACCTTACCAATGCATGATGTGAGAGAAATGGGTCGGAAATGATCAATGGTAAGGGGCTTTCCAGGTTTCTGGATCAGCGTGACCTTAGCGTCTTTCCATTAGGAAGGGAGTGTACCGCGCTCCAAAAATAATTGAAGTATTCCGTAAGAACCGAGATAGAAGGATCATCAAGGTTGCGGAGCATTTTGTTGGTCACTCCATCCGAATTTTGGTGCTGATCCTGGGCGGATAGCCAGAAGAGTGCTGCGTACTCCCGCCTCCGTGATGGCGGCATCTAGATCATTATTGGGTGCTCCTTGATATGATGGAAGGTATAAGGAGCAAACTCTATCAATTAGTTGTTGATTAGTACCCGGGAACTTTTGTACGATGGCTGCGAGCCGATGAACCTGTTCTGTTTTCGCGCGAGCGGGGTCTAAGAGGTGTCTCAAGAGGGACAACAGTCTCCTCATGCCAAGGTTGTCTTTAATGTTATTGCAAACTTCGTGCCATTGACTCTGGGCAAGTTTGACAGAATAGTTTTCTATTTCAGTATTTAGCTAAGCCATTTTCACTCTTAATTTTCTGTTGCGTTTATTTTTCCTCCATTTGCGCTGGATGCTACGGAAGGCATTCTGTAAGGGTTGGAGATGGGTGTCTACCGTGTCGGACGGGGTATCGGGATCCACTGGAGTGCTCGTGCTTTGGGCATCAGTAAGAAGTTGTTTCACCCATTGTTCGAGCACCGAAGGGATGATTTCTGGAGGGGCGTGGGCTTGCCGCACCTCGCGGAATTCATTCCAGTCTATCAGATGCGTCTGACGCGGACGGAAGCGCAGGGGGTGTTTTAAAATGACAGCAATTTGGAGAATGAAGTGGTCACTACCTAATGTGTCATTGATGTTGGACCAGCATGCGTCCGTGACATGATAAGTGAAGGTGAGATCTGGAGATGAGTCTCTTTGTACACTGTTGCAGTTCTTCTGGGAATCGTCGGATCTGATACTATAGCAAGCCGATGTGCTTGGATCTGATCCCAGAGGAGCCTACCCTTGCGTGTGCAGTAAGGGTATCCCCAGGCCGTGTGAGGCGTATTAAAGTCGCCGACAATAAGAGCGTGTGAACCTACTGTTTGCTTGGTGAGATGAAACAAGTGGCTAAGTATGCGCTACAGAACGAGGGCTGCTGTGTAAGTTAAGAATATAGAGCCGCTCAGCCTCCCGTTTACGTGGGTAGAGAAACACTAAATCACGGGGAAGGGGGATACTGTCAAATTGCATCCGTTGAGCGGGGATATTGGGGTTGACTAGGACCGCGGTTGCAGTGTTATCCGTGCCCTGAAAAGCCCTGTAACAAGGGAGCTTACCCATGGTGCCTACTTCTTGTAAGGCTACAACTATATGGGGAGATTCGGCTTCCTGTATTATGTCATCCTGCCTGTATCCTGCCGATTTGCCGGGAGTTGCAAGGCATGCCGTTTAGGACGGAACCCCCTGCAATTCCCCTGTCAGACCCGAGCGGACCCCAGGTAGGTTGTTACTGAGCGGTTGGGCCATAGTTGGGAATGAGAATCTGGACAGGGCCAGTGAGAGAGTTGATGTTGCTCACTAGATCACGTTTGCTGGAGTGCAGTTCGCAGCGCAGGGCTTCCATGTTGGCATGCAAGTTTGTCATGCTGGCTTGTAATGCCTTATGAATACTCGAGTATTCTGCTTTCTGTTCTGCTAACGCCTGCTTGCAGGAAGCTTCAACCTGAGAGATTTGCTGTCTAACTGAATCCTCAGGAGATGGAAGGACTGCGTCAGGAATGGAGTCGCCCGACACCGCCTCACTTTTGGGAGGGGCAGGAGTGGGCCAGGAGAGAGTGTCCTGCAAGGAAGAAACACGCGCTTTCAAGGCTTCGTTCGCCTTGCGCAGAGCCGCATTTTGTTCTCTGAGGAGGGAGATTTCAGCCCGAATCGCGTTACGCTCTTTACGTGTGTCTGCGGGAGAGACAAGGGAAGGAGGGGGAGAGCTAGATGAGCAGTGGGCGGGAGCGACGGGGCAGCTCGCCTGTGATTCCAGAGCGGCAGGCACTTCATGTCTGGGAGGGGGTTTAAGTGGTACTCCCGTGAGTGCACGCGCCGTGGGTCCTTCCGATTTACCGGGCCGTCGGAACTGTCCATCCGGAGGCGCGGGCGAACGCGTTTGTTGCTTTTTCTGGCCGTGAGTGGCCTTCATGAACTGTCCTGCCGAGGCGACCTGAGCGTAGGTGGGCGCACGTCGCCGTGTTTGGTATCGGCGCGGGCAGTCAGCGGAGCCAGTGGTATGGGTGCCTTCGCCGACAATGCAGTTCGGGGTGCACGGATGAGAATCGGCGGGATTGGTGGCCCCACAGCGAGGGCAGCGATGGGGATCACGGGCTTCGGGGCACACATCCTGTCGATGGCCGGTGGACCAGCAAGTAAGGCACGCCTCAGTGTTTCGACGAAATGGCTTGCAGCGGTACAACGTGGAGCGGTACCGGATGCAGAAGGGGACTTTTTGGCTGTCGGAAATAATACCTGGACCATGTTGGATGTATTCATGCGCTTGGCGTCCAGAACAGGGAGCTCCGGGTTGTAAGTGCATATGCTGTCGTGGACTTGTTGGGGGCTATCATCCTCAGGAATATTAAAGATGACTCCTGTGACCGTGTTGGATGGGGCAGCCACGTGTGTGGTGATCTCATACAGGTTCCCTCTAAGCAATAGGGCGGCAATTCTTGCGTGCCTGTGGGCGCGTTCCTCCGAAGGCGTGCTAACGATGACATAATTAGCAACGTACTGGGGTCGTATTTGGTCTTCCCGTTTCGTGCAATTCGTGCCTGGGCTTGGATAGCATCGGCGAGGGTGGCTTGAGCGACGGAAGTTAGGACCAGTCCGCCACGCGGGCGGAGGATAATCTTAATATCCTCAGGGGGAGCGGCGTTGCCGGCGTTGCCCGTGTTGCTGGGCGCTTTCGTTGAGGTCGCTGATTGGAGCGGTTTCCGGGGTGCTTACTTGCTGATCGGGGATGTTAGAATCCGCATGTAGGGTCTGCTGACGGCGGCGAACTTCTGCCCAGCCAGGCCTTTCAAATTCCGCGGGGTCCATTTCCTCTTCTTCCACGATTTTCTCCATGAGCGAAGCGAGATTTGCCCGTGGCGCGCTGCAGTTGCCGGCGAGGAGCGCACATGCAGCAGCGGCGCCGAGGCGATGGTGCTAGGCCTGATGAAGCCTATGAGAGCCGTCGGCTGAGCGCAGAATTCAGGAGCTCGTTGGTTCGCTGAAAATACACCACGTACCACAAAAATTGTGTCCAGGGGGTCGCCGTCATGTATCGAGCGCCGTAGCACAGAGTTCGTCGTCAGGGCAGGCTTTTAGCCTGCAGGTCAGGGGTCAAAAAGCGGAGCCGAGGGGGGGGGGGGGGGGTGTGACTATAGTTCCTGTATATAGCTCCCCTAGGGGAGCAGAGTTGCGCGTCCATCCGCCATCTTGAGTTCCAGGTCGTGCGGGAAAGCCACTATTATCGAGTGAAAAAGCTGTCGTCGGGCCGCCGCGCCAGCGGCAGCGGCGAGGAGGCGTGGCAAGGAGCGGCCGCCGCTGCCGCCGCTTCCACAACCGATGCCCAGTTGAGGAGAACTGACTAAGCGCAGCACTGAAAGCGGGCTTTCTGTCGAACTGGAACCCGCGGCATGTGGCAATCAGACGCGCAACTCTTGCGCTACGCGATATACAGGAACTCTAGGTGATGATGATGATGATGATTAAAGGCCTCCCCTTTGAATCGGGGTGATGGCGTGCGCCATCTAGCCTATCTTAGTAGTTTGAATTTAAATTTAGTCTCTCAACTCGGATTTCTTTTTAATTCTGCCTTGCCGCTACCCCTGGCTGGGCCACCTAGCGGAAACCACGGCCACCTAGCGGAAACCGCGGGAACTGTCGGGAACCGCGGCGTCGCAGAGCAGCGCAAAAGAAAGGGTACAAGCGTGGCAGGCTTTCGGAATCGAACTTCCGTGCCGTGCTGACGCACCGAGCACGCGCAGGTCGTTTCTTTATACTTCTTGTCGCTCATAGCCGGCGCCTTGGCGCCGGCTAAGAGCGCCGACGAAATGACGCTACAGGTTCAACAGGTGGCGCCGCAAGCGTTAGCGTACGCTACGAAAAAAGCTGTACTAAAACTATTCATGGGCGCGCCGCGAGGAGCGTACGCTCCGCTTTAAGTCCAGCAATACGCTAACGCCCGGAACGCAATCTGTCTACCGTAGTTGGAGAACGGTGAAAAGCAGGCTTAAAGACGCGAACACGAGAGAGAGCAGACACACACACACACACATCTCAGCGTGTGTGTGTCTGCTCTCTCTCGTGTTCGCGTCTTTAAGGCTGGTTTTCACCGTTCTCCAAGTATGTACCAACAGGCCCAACTCCAAACTCTTCTATGTCTATCGTAGGTGCGAATGCATAGCGCGCTGCGGGTGCGCAGTCACAACCCGCATCTTCGGTGCGTGCGCTCTTCCGTAGCGTACGCACAACTAAACAGACAGATTTAGTTGGGCGCGCGCTCCGGACGAGCGTACGGCCCGGCGGGGCGGATCGCGACTGCGCATGCGCAGTACGCTACGTAAACGCCCTGACGATGCGGTGCTAAGCCCGCAACGGCTTAGAGTGTATGCTTCGGGGCGCTTGCGGGGGGCTGCGGACCTGTTGGAAGGCACCTTGCTTCCAAAATGGCTGCTGCCTCGGCAATGTGTTTTCGCGAGTACCGATCGCGAAAAACTTGAGAGAGTTCAGAACATTGCTGCAAGGTACGTTATCGGTAACTATGACAGAAACCTTAGCATTTTTGCTACAAAAGAAACATTAAAATGGGAGCCTTTAGGAAAAAGACGGCAAAGTTTTCGCTTGAAGTTCTTTCACAATATATTTTATGGCCACACTGGACTAGACCGCAATCAGTACATTTTTCAGCCGCATTATATATCCAGACGAACAGACCATGAACTCAAGGTTAGAGAATATAGTTGCAGAACTAGTCTTTTTAAAAATACTTTTTTCCCCAAAACAGTTTCAGAGTGGAATCGACTGCCTGCTGCCGCAGTTAGCATATTAGACAACAAAGCATTTGCAGCCGCCCCTTTAAATCTCGTTGTACATGGTTCTATTATATTTGTGCAGTGTTGGATACCTAGGAATTTATGTTGGTCCATACATTAACACTGACATGCGCAACTTTTGCTTCGTAGTGCTCTTGAATGTATACCGGTGTTTGTTGTAGTGTACGGTGTAGTGTACGGTGTACGGTGTATTCTTCATTACGGTACTTACAATGCATTGTTATTGCAGACTACCACACTGTTAAAACTGTGTTGTAAACTCCTTCCCCCTTCCCCCCGCTGTAATGCCTGAAAGGCGCTGTGGGTACAAGAGTAAATAAATAAATGTCGGCGGCAGGAGGTTCCCCGTCTGAAAACGCGGACCGTCGCGTGTGTTTCTCATTAGGCGACAAGGTTTGAGTTCCAACAGGCATACAGGCTAGAAATGAACGACCAAGGACAACCCGGATGGCTCCCCAAGCGGGTGGCGGTGTTTGAGTGCCTGTCGCGGAGGTGGAATGCGCGCAGTGTTGGTGCAGATCGGCGGCCTCCATGTAGGGCATTCAAGAATTTTCGCCTGCGCCGTCATCGCACCCTCAGGTGCGTGCCGAGAACGTTGCGCTACCCGTGTGAAACGTGAAGGATTTGTAGTTGGCCTCCCCAAATAAAAGGAAGTGAGTAATAGGAACGCATCATTTGCTACACCCGGATGAAGTGTGCCACTTAACCGCCGTGCCAACCAACCCGCTGTTTCATTTTGCGCGTCGCATTAGCGCCGCATGCCATGCTCAGTTGTATTTGTCGCATGGTCTTGCCATATTTCAGAGCTGAATAAAGCGAGTATCCCGAGCTCTGCGTGTTGCTTCAAAACTTTGGCGTTGCGGGGTTGAGCAAAACAATAGGTGTATCATATTTTCCCGTAATGCTGAATCAATGTAAGAGGGTCTTTTTTATCATACTTGTAAGATTTTTGCAATCGAAACCAGTGTAAACGCATTTAAAAAAACGCCGTCCAGCTACAGCTTGCCTGGTTAGCCACGTAAAAAAAGGTAAAATTCGGGTACTTGGCGTTGGGTTCAACAGGTGGCGCCGCAAGCGTTAGCGCACGCTACGAAAAACGCTTTACTAAAACTATCCATGGGCGCGTCGCGACGAGCGTAGACTCCGCCGTACGCCCAGCAATATATACGCTAACGCCCGGAGCGGCTAACTAAATCTGTCTAATAGCGGATAGCGTACGCTGACGCTACGGCGCAGGGTGCCGGGACCCGATTGGGCAAATGCGCATACTTTCCGCAGGGCGGTCGCTTATGCCTCGCTGAGCCCGCGAATTCGTCGCTGAGCCCGCGAGGGACGGCCTCCTCGCCTGCCCTGCGCTCGCATGAGCAGTCGGGTTCCGCTAACCACCGTCGTAGCGTTGGCGTACCCTACCCGCTATTCTAAAACTTTCTATTGCCGCCATGAATACGCCAGAGTTATGGAAATTCAGTTGTGGTGGCTTCGGTGTTTACACGTCGGCGTTTTTATATTAAACGCTTAGGAATAACAGTCAAAAGCGTCAGTATTTATGGGAATGATGCATTTCATCTGTGGGAAATAACTAAACGATATTGGAATGCATTACCGAAGGTATATTCATGACCATTATATCCATAACACTTACAGCAGGTCAGCCGATTTGTTCCGGTTTATAAAATGAAAAGTGTTGACCACCGCGGCGTCGATTTTGAAGCCATTGGTAGCAAGCTCTATAGCAGGCTTAATAAGATCGGCCCAGGAAACCTTCGAGCCCGTGATCTGGAGCAGCTCCCTGAAGCCTTTCAGAGCACCAGGCACAATGGCGGTCTTCGGACCTGGACGAGGAGCACGCGAAAAACAATTTAATGCTCCAGTTTTACTATGTTGAGTCCTCATATTCCAACAGTTTGTACAAACTAGTAACAATAAAGTATAAAAAACGCCCTGTTTTAGTACTTCGCTGATTAGCGTCACCACAGGTCTTAGCGCCACTAGAGTTCCTCGATATGCTCCCGCGGTGAGCTAAGAGTTGCGCAACCCTTTTCCATGCGTCACCGTGATGACGTCACTGCGGTTATCCATGCCATGCAGAGAAGCCCCCACTATAGCTGCGCCGCAGCCGCCGACGCGGACGACACCGCGCCCCGCCCAGGAACAGCAGCAGTAGCAGCGTGAGGGAGACCGCTGGAATCCAGCGTAGCCGCCGTAAGGCGCCGCCGGCCGAAGCGCCCCCACCGCGCGTCGGCCGTTGTCGGAAGCGTGGCGGCGAGGCTCCTACACTACCGATGGGCGGCTTTCCCGCAGCAATCCGGATAACAAGATGGCGGGCGGTCACGCAACTTTCAGCTTCCTGTGGGAGCTATATAGAGGAACTCTAAGCGCCACAGCTGATTCGCGCCACCACACAGGCTTGCTCCAACTAGAACAACAACAACAACAACAACAACAACAACAACAACAACAACAAAACAGTTTCAACCGGTTTTAAATCTGCTGACACAGCGGGACTGTGGTTTTCTTCTGCAGGCTCAGACGTCAACGAGCGCTTGCGGGAGAACCAAAGCGCTGTCGCCACGCAAATTCTGCGGTTGAACTTAAAGGAATCGGCACCAAACCCGCCAAAGGAATCGGGAGAAAAACCCGCCCCTGTGACGCCACTGTGGTCTGCAGAGACCTTATGCAAAAACTGGCGCCCTATTGCGGGAAGCGCGTGCGAGTCCGCCATGTTGGGGGATTCCCGGATCTCCGCGGATACCGCAGTGTACATGATAGCCCGGGGTTAGCAACACGCACGTCGGCATTTATCGTTGTCCAAGATGCTTAAATACGGCCGTGTAACTTGCTGTGCACAAAGGTGATACGAGGACGACCACGGAAATAGCGCACACATCTTTTTTTTTATTTCTCAACGCAAGCATGATTCGAGCCCTGCATGAAGTCGCTTGCGGGTGTCGACTTCCCTTCGGGCAGTAATATTATAGCTAGATCGAATGCGTAGTCACGAAACGAATAATATGTGCAGGGCTAAAAAGGTCCTAAAGTGAGTGAGCTATTTTCTAGCCGTCTATTCGCCGCCGAGCACTCCTGCTCGGCGGCAAATTCTGAACAATGATGAACTCGCGTCGAAAACACGCACCTTTGATGCTTTATCTTCCGCTCTACGCATACAGTTAAAATCGCCTTGTCAGAACAGCATTCTTGGACAGCCCACGTAGCATTCAAGGCCTTGAAACTTCTTCCGTTCGTGTTCCGTGTTTGGAGCACACACACACATACAACTTTCAACTTAGTTTCAGATAGCGCAAAATCATACAGTATCATGTTGCCAAAGGCACATGAAATTACATTTTCAACTTCAATGCCGATATAATTTTTTAGAAGCAGGGCGCAGCCAGCTGAAGTGCCAACGGCGTGGGAATTACAAGCATGGTAGTAGCGTGCTTCGAAGGGTAAAACCATAACATCAGTATGCTCCTGGCCTTCAATTTTTGTTTCTTGGATGGCCACAAAGCCGATGGTTCATTCCGTACATAGGCCATAGGCAGCTTACCTCTTACTGCCGTCTTTTTGCTGCCAGTCCTCTCTCGTTTAATGTGGCTACGCGTCGAGCCTTACATAATTTCGACGCCGTGATCTAATTAGTAGCAAAAAGACACACACGGTGTTCACCTAGGTTTAGTCGGCAAGCGTGAACCCACTGACTTCTACGTATCCGTCCTCCTATGACTTGCCCGCATACACTTTGGCGGTCTATTGTTCTTAGCCCAATTCCAAGAAGGGTGTTTTCCACCATTGTGACGCTTGAATGCGACAATTCCGGCCACAAAACACTGGAGGAAATGCCTAAGGAGGCTGCAATGCCACCGCGGTCTGTGCGGTCTGAACCTCAGGGTTGCTCGTCGTCCCGTTTCCACTTAAGGCACATTCCCACTGGCGATGCGCCTCGTCGCGCGACGAAAAGCGACGTCGCAAAGCGACGAGCCGGCCGTCGCTTTTCGGCGTTTTGCGACGGCGGAGCCGATCGCTCTCGGTCCGAATTCCCTCGTCGCGCGACGGCCCCGCAAAACCGGTAAGCCAATCATGGCCACGGAGTAGGCTGACGTAGCCGGAAACGAAACGTTTCTTTACATCCGGTATGCAAACGCTGCGGGCGGGCGGGTGAGGACGAGCCGCCGCCGCTGGCTCGCTCGGCCAGGCGGCCAGGCGCTTGGCCCGCTATCGTTGTACCCGCCGGTCGGGCCGGCAAGCAACTTCCCGAGTGCATCGGTTCTTTGGTCAGTGGCTTCAGCGTACGCGTGCACTAATCAACGAATAGCGTGGAACTCATCAGTGTGGAGAAGCGTGTATGGATTGTAAAAGCAAGTAATCATCGTATAGAGCTAGGTGGACAGCGAGACGGTAGGTTGACTTGCAGCCTCATCGTTCTATCGGCGACTGGTAAACACGCGTAGAGTTCGGTGGCGTCAGAACTTTGCGCCTGTGAAAAGAAGCGACATTTGTGGGCCGTGATGCGGGTGTTGTGGCGTGAAAGCAAGCGTGTGCATTTCTTCGTGCAATAATATGTTGAAAAGAGCCTTCTTGAGTTTGTTATTTTCTGCTCCTCCCGCAACCCGCAAATGTTTTCGGCATTGCTCCAGGTTAGTAGCATGTGTTTTAGTTTGATTTCCACCTGCTTTTGTCGCGTAACATCATTTTCTTTGACTGCGAATGGTTGACGCACCAACGAGGTCGTACAAGTCGGGAAGCAGCTGCGCTGAACGCAGTCGCATCATCGCTCATCGCAAGTGCGAACACCACCTCAAGGCCTCATCGCGCGACGCCCGCCGTCGCGCGATGAGACAAATCGCCAGTGGGAATGTGCCTTTACGCTGCTGGCTCATCTTGAGCTGCATTATCGTTGTCAATAAGGCCACCTAAAATCCCTCATTGTCGCTTGGTGTCTACGCCCGTAGCTGTTTCATTGGGGACAACCATTGGTTCAGACTCTTCGCGAGATGCAGTAGCTGCTGCCGTGTTAATGTCGCTTGTTAGATCATTCTTGCCGTCTTCCGGGGTAGCCGGCCCTTCTAGAGGGACGCTCTTCACCGCAGCCTCTTCGGCTGTGCTGCCATCGTAGATTTCAGGTTGTTCAGCTGCTGTTGACAGAGAGTCACGTCTCCTGGTCCGCCCGCATCTTCTTCAGCGCCAGGTCGGAATTTTTCTTGGACACTGCAGGCGCCGTGTCACTGGCACCAAATCAACGCCAAAGTGAACAACGTCAAACGTAGCACTTACGCTGAAAATGTCCATGCCGGTGACACCGAAGGCAGGGCGGTGGCCTCCGGGAACAACGATGGAGGCGTTGTCCCTGGCAATCTGCAGCTCATGAGGGAGGTTGGCTGGTGTGGCCGCTGGCTTGAGCTTCAGGGCAACGTAGCGCGTCGTTGAACCTTTGTTGACACACCCAGACAATCGAACTGTTCTTGCGAATTGTCGGTCACATTCACGTTTGGAGCAAAAGCTGCCCGCACCATTCCGCAACACCGTAAAGGACCCAGGGCAATTGGAAAGGCAATTTTTGATTGCTTGGGTGGCGACCAGGTCCCGATGCGCTTTCACTTGGTTGTCACCACCAGCAAGGATTTCCTTCAGTCCTTCCACACTGCTGAAGGTAACTGCTCACACGGGATTCATTTGGTACACCCCAAGGCGGAAACTTCGGGGAGCAGTGCCAAATACGCGAGGGTGTCCGAAAATATTCTACGCGATAAGGCCTCCCTCTTAATCGCCGTGATGAAAAGCAGTGTTCAAAACTGACCCGTTGGCAGCTGAGGCAAAAAGAACTTGATAATCCTGCATATTTTATTCGTCGGAAACAATGTTACCGTGGCCCGTCTTAGTTGTCCCCCTTTTATCGGAGCCCGAGATTCATCAGCCGCGCGCTGCACCGACTGGAAGTTGAATGTGTTGTCATCGCATTCCGAGCGTGCAGCATTCGGTTTGGGTTCGAAGCCCTGGCGTTGGTGTTGGACTTGGCCGCATGTCGTAGCGCATTAATGTGTTCCAAATTGGGAGAGATGTAAAAGCCAGCGGAATGAATGATCCGGGCCTCCCATTCATGGAGAACGTTCAGCGGGAAGTTGAGAAATAAATCTGTAGCGATAATATACGGAGCGGAAACTTGACTCCTTGCTAAAAGTCTCGAAAGCAAACTTAGGTCGGCTCAACGGGCCGTGGGACGGATAATGATCGGTTGGTTTGATTATTGTGCGGCTTAACGCGCCGACGCTTCACAGGCGATGAGGCGCGGCGTAGTGGAGGGCTCCGGATTTATTTTGACCACCTGGGGATCTTTAAAGTGCACCGAAGTCTAGACCGGAGTAACACTTAGACAGCAAACGAGATTCTTGGATCAGATAACTAGAGTAGAAGATATCATAATTCAAATAAAGAAAAAGGAATGGACTTGGGCTGGCGATGTAATTAGGCGAAATGATAATTGGCGGAGTATCATGGTGACTGAGTGGATATATCGAGACTGAGTGGACAACGGGAATAAGGAAATTCGGAAGGAAAGGGTGGACTGCAGCGGCGCGGCACAGAAGCAGTTAGAGGTCGAGGGGAAAGGCATTCATCGTGCAGTGAACCTAGTGGGCTGCTGTTGATGATCATGCAACAGGAGGGAGTGGGGTGCAACTGTACAACTGGGTGCAACTGCAACCCCGTACAACTAGTACAGGGTGCGCTATTTTTAAAGGTTTCGGCAAAACTTTGGCAGTTTTGCACTGTGAGCGCATTGTCATTGCATGAGCTCCGCGACACTCTGGATCACCTAGAGTACCGTATCCTGGGGCACAAAAATTCGGTGTCTCCACCGAGGGACTTCGGATGCAATGGTTGATACAGCGGATTTTTTGGCCATCTGTTAAGGAATGTCGGCTTTTCAAGCGTGGTAGCAGTTGTACCCAGCAATTCTTTTTAATTTTGCGTTTGTGTACACTTACGCACCAAAAATTGATACAGCTTCTTCGGCTGTGTTTGCGCGCGCCCTGTAATTGAATATTCAGATTCCGATGTCGGCATAACGGCAATGGCAAGTCTGTGGAATGTATAGGCTAAGATGCAGAGGCTGGAGGCCGCGTGATACAACTTTGGTCATGGCTCGCCTAGTGGCTTCTCATGTCTCCCTTTATCAAGTACACAGACCCCGTAATTGTTAGAGGTACATATTGGGCAGAATCCACAAAAATGCACGAGACGTCAACGAACTAGCCCACTCCTAACTTCTTAACGGATACCAAGACCTCAGAAGTCGTTTCAGCTGTTTAGAATGGCGGTGTCATTTCGGATGATCACGTACTCTTTAATCCGTTCTTGCGTTTCTAGCCATCAAACATCAGCTGAGTTGTTGTCAGGCCAAATATGGTTTTAACGAACGACGAAGGCAGATGCTGCCCACGCAGTGATCGGATCAACCTAACCCAAGGTGAAGACCCTGAGAGACATGTTGCCATCATCATGTAGACACTTGAGTGCCAACGGGGCTCCCGAAAGCTTTGGCTGTTCGCTTTTCCCGCCGTGATAGCCTAAGCGGTATTCGAAAATGCGGCATCCTGTCTGGTATCCACAGTGTTTGCGGCTGCTGTTAGAGTTTACCCTTGGTTATGTAAAGCCCACCTGGCACTATAGATAGCCTACGGAGCTGCACTGAATGCGTGGCAGAAGTTATAACGGCAAGGTGTTTACGTCAGTCTGTGTGTAGAAGTCCTGGTTTCGCATATCTTCTGGAAAGCATCTTTGTGCGCAAAATTTTTTTGCCGAGTACCCAAAGCCGGAGCCTTCTAAACATGTGTATCTGCACAAAAATGCATAACTGGTTTGGATGAGGGATATACTCGTTGTACTTATGTTAAAGGAGATACAGGCCCAAAGGGTATTCTTGAAATAAAAAAAAAGTTTAGGTGACATCTACGTTTGGTCATAAGATGTAAGACGCGATAGCGTTACTTCAACTCTCAGTGAGCGCGATCGCTTGCGACGTATTTGAAGTCGCTTCACGAGCACAGCACAGTTCTGCACCTCGGACCGTGAAGTCCAGGCTAAGGTCATCCAGCGAGCTGCAATGGTCACTGGCCGATTACCACCGCCGGTCACCCGCCACCCAAATTACCCCATGGGGCTCAAATAGAGTTTTTTCTCTCTCTCTCTCACAAGCTTTGAAGGCCAGCGAAGAGAGAAATACTAACAGCGAAAGTTTTTAACCCTTGTGGTCCGGGATAGACAAAGGCGCTCTGTGCTTTTGTGGCTTGAGACATGAGAGTAAGAGGTGGCGGCTTCGAGGTGTTGGTCAGTTTGAGTGAGAATGTCTCAATGTCAGTGTCTCAAAGTGTTTATGGTCTGATGTGTATGCCAGACTGAACATTTTCGCTTTTCTGGAAGATAGAGAGAGAGAGGAGATCTCTGCTACAGAAGAAAAAGTTGGAGTTTTGGAAAGGGTTTAGGTAAAGCGATTGTAGGACGCTCAGGGGTGGTCACTGAAGTCTAGGGCGCCGTATGCAGCAGCTTCTTCTCTTGCCCTTTTATGAGTTCGCGGTGATTATCAGGTAACGAGCTTGTAAAAGCTGACTCCCATGTCTCGATAGAATGTGTGATGTGGAATATATAATATTTTAGTTGTTCTCCCTGAGCATACCCTTGCACATGGCAAGGTTGCGTGGAAGAGGGTGGATATTTCCCTGGCTATGGCATAGTTTTAGGTCAATGCGTGGTGTTCTCACCTAACATTGATTGATTGATTGATTGATTGTGGCGTTTAACGCGCCGACGCAACGCAGGCGATGAGGCGCGCCGTAGTGGAGGGCTCCGGATTAATTTTGACCACCTGGGGATCTTTATCGTGCGCCGAAATCTCGTACACACGGGCGTTTTTGCTTTTCGCCTCCATCAGAAAAGCGGCCGCCGCGGCCGGGAATCGAACCCGCGACCTCGTGCTCAGCAGCGCAACGCCTTAGCCACTGAGCCACCGCGGCGGGTTTCTCACCTAACATGTTCGCGTACATAGATTTGTAGATACTTGTGTTGGTTCATCCTCCACAAAGTTTGCGATTCTTCGGCATTGAGACCCCCTTGAAAACGGGGAAGATCGTGTTCCTAGGCGTAGAATGAGGAGACGTTCTTGCAGAATATGAGGTCTCGTGGCATGCAATGGTAAATAAAGGTCGGACTATTCGGAGGGAGTCACGTGTAAAAGCATTTTAGAGGAGCTCTTCTCTGTCAGGGAACATAAGAAAAAGTTAGGTACATTGAAGTTTCATCGTATTTTTAGCTATACTTCGTGGTCTTTGCGTGACGATAAATGTACTGAGTGCTGATTACTGAGCCTGCCTAACCGAAAGTACTGTGCCTACTACGGGTCAGGAGATCCCGCACTGTTTAGCCCACGTTTGTGCCTCCTAATCACCGTCCTTCACTAGTTAAAACAAAAACATTCTTTAGCCTTTGGGTCCTCTTTCCCAACGCTCTCTTCCTCCTGCTATCTCTGCAATAAGGCGTTTTTCAAATGTTTCTTTTGTGCATGGTATGGTCCTCGTCCCTGCACTTTGCGATGGGTTCAGAGATGACAGACCATTGCGGTTGGTCTGATAGCCACCTATGTTTGTGAATTCAAAACCACCACGACGGGGGAGAGATGCCGCAGTGTGGCGCAAGCTAACAATGTTTGCGCTTGTTTGCTGTGCATTTTTTAACAATCTTGTGTCTGCTCATTCAATATCGATGCAAAATAGTAAAGTTTATACCTTCGTCCGTTCATATTAGCGAGTGGGTGACTGTGGCGTGCCCGTTTAATTGAACATGTCTCTAAAGAAATTTTTTTTTGATGCGCTTAAGTCTTCTAAGACGCTTGAAGGCGAAAACCTGCCGAAGGTTATTCGATTTCACCTTCGACGTGACGTTTCATTTCAGGCCCAGCGTCTTCCTGGCTACCGCTGGATGACGCCACCGATCCACTGCAGCGGCGATCAGGGGGTCCTAGCAAGCTTGCGGAAGCCGCCGCGCACAGCCGCGTCAGAGAGGTGAAAGTGTGTTCCCCAACGGGCCGTGTAAACGAGTTTGTGAGCAGTTTGAGTAAATTAAAGGTGAGTTTGTTTGTTACAGGCAACATTTCAAGGGTCGTACTCTTTATATACACGCCCACCCCTTGACAACCAGCCCTCTGTTTTACATTCTCACTATTTTAGTGTATCAGTTATATATCGACGTTCATTCACTACCACGATCACTATAGTGGACATCATTCCACGTAAATTCACCTAATGTACTTCAATCCACCCTAATCTACCTAAATTTCTACCTTAATGTCTACCTTATTTCATCGTAACTTGTCAACCCCAATTTATCTTCATGTTAATCGTCATAGGCTCGGTTGTGGGCTAAGGGCTCTCCGAAAGCATTCTAGCATGCCTATTCTTAGCTACCCGAGTCTATTCTTCCCCCTTCTTCTTGATGATGCTTAATACATCTTAATTCATATTATCGAAGCTATGCCTCATCCATGTTCACATTATGGTGCATTACTGAATAAATAATTCACTTTAATCTGGTAATCTATCCTGATGCGTCCCAATCTTTTATTTTATTTGTTTCAGGCTAATTCTGTATAGCCAAACAACACAACCGATTACCAATCAATCATTCGCTAATTCATTATCACCTTGCTTACCAGGCTGTCTTGCTTTTATTCGCTTCTAACATCTCTTAGACAAACGGAGTTTTTTTCCCCATTCATATCGACACTGGAGACATTTTAGCGAAAAGTATAGGGCTTCTGCCTTAAGAAATAACTTATAATAATAATAGCATCATAATTGTTACCATACCTACTGGGTTTTGATATGTGGCGTTGTCCAGTGTGCCCACAGTTGTGGCGGCTGGTGAGACACCGATGGCGTCGAGGACGGTGACCTTGTTCCTGAAAAAACAGGGTGGAGAAAACAGTGGAAGAAAATAATGGCTAAAAAAGGGGATTAATAATGGCTACTAACGAGCGTGGTATACAGGGTGTGCCCCTAAAAGCTCCGTCGCACCCACCGCGGTGGTTCAGTGGCTAGGGCGTTGCGCTGCTGAGCCCGAGGTCACGGGTTCGATTCCCGGTCGCGGCGGTCGATTTCTGGTGGAGGAGAAAAGCAAGAACGCCCATGGGTACGACATTTCGGCGCACGTTAAAGAACCCCGGGGGGTCAAAATTAATCCGGAGCTCTCCACTACGGCGCGCCTCTTCGCCTGCGTTGCGTCGGCGCGTTAAACCCGACAATCAATCAAACCAAAGCCCCCATAGTATCTTCCTCGCTTTTCTGTCTAGCCTTTTACCCATGTGAGCTCCGAAAAGGATAACGGAAATTATTGTGTGCACGTTCGGGATAAATGATTGATTTGATTGATTGTAGCGTTTAACGCGCCGACGCAACGCAGGCGATGAGGCGCGCCGTAGTGGAGGGCTCCGGATTAATTTTGACCACCTGGGGATCTTTATCGTGCGCCGAAATCTCGTACACACGGGCGTTTTTGCTTTTCGCCTCCATTTCTCATATATCCTAATATTTCGTAACCCCCCTTATTTTTGGCTTTACTTGGTATCCAGTGCACGCATTTGTATATGGGCCTCCACTATGTTCGGTTATTGGCCCAAATCTTTCTTGCCTATTTTTATGCACCATTCCGAAAAAATAAACAAACTCAAACTCAAACACAAACTAAAAAAAAAAAAAACAGCGGTCGCGTCGTGGCTGCAACAAAACTACGTGGCGAGGAGGACAATAGCATACGGCGCGATGGTCGCACGTTTCCGAACAGATGCAGACTGCCCAAAATAAGGAGGCTGTGTGGTGGTGGTGAAAAAATTTATTGCACTCATTTGTTGGTAGAAGAACAGCCTCGATGCGTGGGGTCGTAAGTCCGTGGCTGTAATTGTGGACGCTATCCGGCGGGCCCGCTCGAGCAGCCTTTGCTGGTCTTGAGGGGCAGTGCTGGACAGAGCAGACTCCCAAGAGGAGAGTGTGGGGATGCGTAAAGGTGGGGGTGTGCGTCTGATGGTCGCTGGCACTCCCCATATAGAATGGTAAATGGTGGGAGTGGGGCTATTACAAGTGCATTGGTAGTGTCACTAGAGAAGGTTACAGAGTATCGACATTCTTTTATCCTACTGTTTTGTGCCGCCGCCATAATCGGGCAGTTCGCATCACCTGACATTTGTTTATCCTGCGACGCTTCACGGGCGCCGCCATTTTGTTGTTTATGCGTTTTAGCCGGTCAACTGTGGTAGATCTAGCTTGTCTTCCCTGCGGCAGCGCCAGACTGACGTCATTCCGAATCAAAGACAACGTGAGTAGCAGCATTTCAGCAGCTGAAGTGTGTCCAAGAATGCCGTTTTAACAGCTGCCTCTTCGGCACTGTTGTTAACAAGCGACCCGGGAGAAGTTATCCGCGATGTCGTAGAAGCAGAAATCTGGCAATACCGATAAACACCAAAATTGGCGCCGTTGCGGACTTGCGTGCCGGATTGGCGGTACTCTTACGCCATATCTTATGCCTTATCTAGGGTTAGAAACAAGAGATGCTTGTGGTTAAGTTTGGAAAAGTGTGCGTCTGGAGCTGTCGAAATGACGTGGCGTCGGCGCGGGATCAGGATTGGTGGGGCAGAGGTAGGGGTTTTCGTTTTTTTTGCGGTAGTAGGCGAGTGTGAGCGTATAGTTGAGGGGCTCATAGGATGTGATGATGGAAGCTGATGTCTGGGAGTGTTCCTCGATATCTTTGCCCTTCTTCTGGCATCCGGTGGCTCATTTCTGGGGCGAGCGCATGTGCGGGCTCATTTCCAGGAAGGGAGGCATGGCCAGGGGTCCCGACGATACTAATGAGAAGGAGCTAGAAGGAATCGCAGTGTCGAAGAACGTTGTTTGCTTGGATGGAGAGGAGTCCAAAAGAATATGCACGGCAGGCGGCTTGAGAGTCTGTTATAATGGTCCAGGTATCGTTGTGGTCAGGTTCCGCGGATTGGGCGGTAGAGATGTGGGACACAGCCAAGACACAGCCTTTTCCTCGGTGAACCCTGCTGGAATCTGTGCCTACAGAGGACGTTGGGTGCGCATTGCCAGCAACAGTAGAGAACACTGCCACTTTGGCGCTGAGGTTGGCAGGGTAACTGTAGGGTAACTACGCATGGGTAAAGCAGGGTAAACCACGCATGGGTCAAGACCGTATTGGTGGGCGAGCGCTTCGGCTCTGGCGCGGCCCGTGTCCTGGTTTATCTCGGTGTGCATGTTCGTGGGGAGCGGGGCAACTGGTATGCACACCCGCCGCGGTGGCTCAGTGGCTAAGGCGTTGTGCTGCTGAGCACGGGGACGCGGGTTTGATTCCCGTCCATGCGACCCCTTTTCTGGTGAGGCCAAAAGCAAAACATCTTTGTATACTAGATTTCGGCGCACGTTAAAGATCCCCAGGTTGTCGAAATTAATCCGAAGACAGGGGGCCAACGCCAGCGAACACGAGTTGATTCGGCTACCGTTTTATCTCCCTCCAAGAGCGAACCCTCAACATTGACCACCATACGGCCACCACAAACCGTTCCGGTACGTCTTCTGGAATACGTAGACGGCTGACTGAGCCCCCAGACTCGAAAGGACAGGGTTGCAGCCCACGTCATGGTCTCCCATCTCGCCGCCCGCGCTAAGCTTTGTTTCCAGGCCTAGCGACACCGTCGTTCGTGCCATGAAATCCACCGCTACAGCGCCGGGCCAGGGTGACCCGTCGACATCATATCAGCCGGCACCAACCACCGTCAACATGGATTTCGACGAGCTAAGTGGCCGCACCATTCCCCCCGATAATCCTTGGGAGGCGGTGCTCGCTGCCCGACACAACTTGCCTGACGCCAAGCAGCCGCATCGCCATCCCCCGGCAGGCACAAAAACAACTACAACGACGCGCGTATCTCCGCCGCTACGCCTACCGGTCAACCTCTACATAATCATTTATCGATCATGATCCGGTCTCAATAGAGCTGCGTGGGCTTCCCGCACCCTTGCTGCAAGTCTTCCTGAAGCAAGTGCCATTTCGAGGCGCAGTTTCTCAACGAAGTTATCGTGGAAGCTCAACAGGATCGCAACCTCTTCGTGGCAAGTACAGCCAATGCCCAGATAGCAATTCTGCTAACCAAAATAACGGCGATTAACCTCGGCAGTGCCAACTACAAGCTTGCACCATACATGAAACCACTGCCCAAGACCTGCCGTGGCGTGATCCATGGTCTGCAAAAGGACATCACCCAGGACATCCTACAAGAACTTCTGGAAGCCAGCCAACCACTCCTCCTGCACGCTCGGCTTATGGGTCAGACCACATCTGCCCTCCTGACGTTTAACGGCACTCGGGTTCCCTACTACGCTCGAGTGGGTAGTGCACTTCACCACCGGCGAACCTACCGCCGCATCGCCCAGGTTTGTCAACTCTGTGGCGACGCCGGACATCGTCAAGACATCTGCCCCCACCCAGACTCACCGAAGTGCCCCGGCTGCCACGTCGCCAACCACTCCCCCAGCATGACTGTCAACCTATGTGCAGACTATGCCAATAAGCGCATCCCACCGCCAGCAAGGATTGCCCAAAATGCGTCCTGCCGAGACTCAGCCCGAAACGGGTCATCTCGCCGCCCCCCGCTGAAACGGCGAAGACTGCCCGCCAGAACACCCGCCAATACAAGACGCCCGTTGTAACAGATGTCCTTCGACTAGTTCAGACGACGTATTGTGGATACCGACTTGAAGGAGTAGCAGAGTGGATGGGTAGGGGGTAGGCATAGTGTGCCCTTGAATGACCTCCGGATAATTTTATTGACGCTTTCTTCTTCGTGCTTGTTGAGCAGAGCATATGGGACTGCGTACGTGATGCGGGGAATAATGAAGGCGTGCACCAGGCGTAGCGCCGCATTCTCCCCGAAGCCGCGCCTCTTCGTGATGATTCGGCGCAGCATATGGGACACCTGGTCAGTAGTGTGCTTCAGCCGAGTTATGAGGGTGGGGTTCCGTTTATCTTGCTGGAAGACCATCCGAAGGATCTTTATTTGAGGAGTGCGGCGGATAGTCTGGCCCTCGAGGTGTATTTCGACCGGTGGAGGTTGGTCACGCTTGGGTATTCCTGGTTGGACCACGAGGAGCTCAGACGTTTGCGGGGCGCCCGAGAGTCCGGAGTATTTGGCGTACTCAGTGACCACATCGGCCGCTTCTTGAAGGCGAGCTTCCATGACCCCCCACGAGCCTGCGCCCGTCCAAACTGTCACATCGTCAGCGTAAAGCGCATGCTTGGTGTTCAGAAGAGCTGCAAGGAGTTGTGGCAGTTTGATTAGGGTGATATTAAATAGCATTGATGAGATTACTGCTCCTTGTGGAGTGCCTCTGCTCGCCAGGTTGATGGGGGGAGGGGGGGGGGACTTCACTTCGTCAACGTGGAGTACCGCTTGCCTCCTAGTAAGGAAGTCTCGCACGTAAGCGTACGTGCGTTCCCCGCAATGCAGCTCTCGCAGGTGGGCCAAAATGTCTGAATGGGACACATTGTCAAAGGCCCCCTTGAAGTCCAATGCCAGCATTGCCGTGGGGGAGTGTCTGGTGGCCGGGGTCATGTAGCCAGGCTTCCTGGACGCATCTCAGTTTCCGCCGCGCAAAGGAAATCAGCTGGAACGTACCCGTGCAGTGTAGCATTTCAGGGGCTCCTCTCTCGCGGAACGACGGTACCGTATTTCGCGTTGCGAGGCATAAAAGACCTCTCCTCAGTAGCAGATGGCCCTGCGTACTATATCTGGGCTTGCCGGAGCCTACTCCTTAGATGTTCCCAAGACGGCCGGCTGCGTGTGCGCATTGTAAACACTACGGTTAAGGAAGTCAAATTACCTCGCAACAAAGTGGCGCCATTGCGTCTGCCGCGGCTATGACGCTACACAATCCAACACAATCCACTTTAATCCAATCCATTCCAAATTCAATCCAATCCAATCCGATCCAATGCAACCCAATCGAAGTCAAGCCAAGCCAATTCAATCCAAAGTCAGAACGGCGCTTCACTGCACACGCGAAACTGCTCAACCTCGGCCAGTGTAGCTTACGCTACAAAAAAAGTTTTGTGTTAAAGTATTTACGAATGAACAAGGTAGCCCGAGAAAGCACCTCTCCTTTATAACTACATCTGTCAAGTTGTAGCGTCACCCTAGTTGCAGCGTCACCCTAGCTAGCTAGTGTGTTTTGGCGCTGAAGTAATGCGGCCGGGTGCAGTCTTACTTGTGGTAGTAGGTGGCAACGAAACCTCCGCCGATCCCTGTGATATGCGGATTCAAGACGGACATGCAGAAAAGCGTGGACACGGCCACATCTCCCACGGTGGCACCGTCTTTCGCCATGTCCCTGCGAGATCGTCGCAATATGAAGTACGGCACCGCCAGTGCGCGGCCGTCGTTTCCGCAAAAGAAAGTGCGTCAATGCCACACCAGAACTTTGAAATTTGGCGCTACTACTTCGCCGGTGACGCGGTCGACAGAGCAGTGACGCAATACACAGAATCACTGAAAAAATTGTGGTTGACTCTCCGGTCACAGGAATCGGTAAAACACGAAAGTGAAATGTGCTGCGAAATCTGCAGCTGAGCATGATTTGTGGGCCGGCGGCTGTCTTGTGGGTGAGCTTTGCGTGCGACGTCCAGCTGGCGGGTCGCTTCGGCAAAGGTGTACTGGCGTTACTTCCGTGACGGATATGACATCAGTGAAATCTTGGTGTATCCCGTCTAAAACACTTTCGTGTTAAAATATAAAACCTCAAAACGAGCAACCCTAGGTATAACGTAGTCTTTGGTTCTAAAGGTTGCTTCCCCGCAAGAAGCCTCAGTCTGCAGGGGTGAATCCTTTACAGGCCGATTGCTTATTTGTGCTGGCGTCACTTCGTGACGATATGACGTCACTCAAATGTTTGTGTACCCGGAATAAAGCACTTTCGTGTTAATATAGCTTTGAGTGCGCTAACTTCGCGTTACCTTAACAGCGATGATGTCAGACTGGTAAAGAGGTCCCCACTGCTATCACCAAGGCAGGCTTCTTGGCGGTGGTTCGATCGGTGGCCGCCAATGGCAAAAATAAAATTCTCTGATGTCATACAGCACGCCGAAAAACATTGCCAAACATGAAGTTTGAACGCTGTTGTTGTGGGTCGCTTAAAGTAACGTAATAAAACTTATGTTACGACTTCGTTTTCATTGATTATGCAAGAAAGCATAATGTGGTTGTTATTGCCCCATTTGATACGCGGATCTGGATATCTGCGAAAAGGTGTAGTTTTTTTCGGTGTCGGTTTCTGGTTAGACTTTAAAAGTGCAATTCCGTTGCGGGGCATAATTTTGCCGCACTAGTCTCCACACACACAAGTTAGGCGAACGTCGTTCGATAAGTTTGTGAGTTTGTTGAAAACAGCATAATAATACTGTGGGGACCATACACTTTTATAATAACACCAGGCAGGACAGAAAGTGTGCCCGATGACCGGCCCGGCCCGTCCATGGCCCATTTATGGCATGTCCGGACAGCATTCAGGTTCTGGCAGCCACTGATAGTACGTGAGAACAGCCAACATTCGGCCACCAGCACTTCAGTATTTGTCCGGCGGCCCGTGTTCATACAACCCGGCTACAGTTTACTTTCGGCGGCCGGTGTTTAGAAAAATAACGGCCGACGCACGGGCTTAACGCATCCGTTTTTCCTTCGGGATGCGGTGTTAAGCCGAAGCACGGCAACCAACCGGCCACAGAATATTCGCATTATAGTGGCAGTTCGTGTTCAGGAGGAGACCGGCCGGAGTGCGGCTGCCGTGCATGTGCTCTTGCTGCTGTGAACCGCGCGCGTCCGGCGGCAGAATATTCGTTTTTTTTTCGGGCAACCAGTGTTATAAAGGAGACCGGGCGACGTAAGGCCCCAGAATGTACATTTTTTTTTTGAAAGAGAAAGTTTCTAACGAAAAAGGAATACAAACATATTAGTATGCAGACGAGGGCTTCAGAGTCAATTGACTGAAAGGGGATCCTCGATTATTAATACATCAAACGAACTGCTTAGAAGCAACAAATGGGCCCATCAAATTAATATGCAGTATAAGACACACAAGAAATTAGCTTTTTATGTACACCCGCCCAATGTTTTACCAATATCATCGGAGCGTCGATCAGCGCCTCGTGATGGAGTGAAACGGCAAACTCGGCGAGGGTAGCCGCATGCGCACTAAGTAAAGGCCGCTGCTGCCGTCGTCTGGTTTCAGCGCCAACTGAAACCAGAGTTATCAGCATTGCCAAACGCAAAGTTCGTTCAGCGCAAGGTTTGTTCGGCAACACTGATTACTCTGTTTTCAGTTGGCGCTACGTGCCCGGTCTCGAAAACTTTCGAGTATGGCAGGCAGTGTGATAAGCAAATAACAAAAATCGCGGGTGGCTGTCTGCTCTTAGAACAGCCTAGCAGATGACGGCAGCAGCGGCCTTTGCTTAGTGCGCGTGCGGCTACCCTCGCCGAGTTCGCCGTATCACTCCATCACGAGTCGCTGATCGACCGGGCGGTCGACGCTCCCGTGATATTGGCAAAAAAATTGGCGGGTGTACATACACTCAGAAAGGTAGCTCTAATTGTAGATATCTAATATAAAGAAGTGGTACAATCAGTTCGTAAATGACACAAAGGAACCAAAGGCACATTAGAACCTTGGGTATAACGCAAGAGTAAAACAGAGAACAAGATCCTTATTACACCAAAATAAATCCTCTACGTTTTTTTTAAAGCAAGCGAGGGATGGGAGTGATTTCACAGCCGTAGGCAAATTATTTCAAAATTTAACAGCTGTAAAACAAGTAGTTTTATTACCGTAATTAGCGTGAACAGGTGGTAGTAACGAATTGTTATTACTTGAAAACCTGGTTATGCTTTTACTGCGTACAACAGTAACATCAAAGAGATCATAAGAGAGGTTACACTGCAATAATTTGTAAAAAAAGAATATCTAAGTTATATTGAAAGAGCCCAATAACGGATAGTATGTTATTCTGATTTAGAAGTCGCGAGGCGGAGGAAGGACATGGACTGAATGTTATAAGGCGAATACACTGGTCTTGTATATGTTGAACAGATGAAACGTCAGAGTAGTAAGTGTTGCCCCATGAAATAATAAAATAATGAAAATGGCTATGACCAAAAGCAAAACGCAACGACAACAGGGCTAGGTGCGAGAAAAAGTTCCGAGCACTGAATAACGCTCGAATCCCAAAAGCTGTTTTTGCTTTAGATGGGAAAAGGGAGAACTAAATGTAAGGCGCGGGTCTAGATGAATGCCAAGAAAGGTAACGTGGTCGCACGATGTGATCAAATGAGGCTCAAAATGTAATTCGGGAAGAAAAACGATGGTTTTCTGATGAGGTCTAAAGACCATAAATTTAGTTTTTAGTTTAGTTTAGTTTAGTTTAAATTTAGTTTAGTTTAAATAGTGGACGGGGCGCCATTTTACAACGTTGTTAAGTACTGCATTCAAGTTCGCGGTAAGGCAAATTTTTGATTTATTAGATAAAGAAATGGTTGTATCGTCCGCATACAAGACGCAGCAAGAAGATTTGAGACAATACGGAAGATCATTATTATACAATATGAAAAATAAAGGACCGACAATAGATCCCTCAGGTACACCTTGGTAAAATGTTCTTGTTGCAGAAAAAAAAGTGTTGGTTATAAAGTTTTTCAAAAATGTTAATGGCGGACCGGTTATGCCGTAAGCTTCTCATTTTTAAACAAGATATATTAGGATCAATTAGGATCAATTAGGATCGCCTTTGTAAAATCCAGAAAGACTGAACCCACAAAATTTCCAGCGTAAATTGATTTTAATGAAGTCTGTTAGTGAACGCAATGCTAGGTTGATGGAACGTCCACACCGGAAACCGAATTGACATGGATACAGTAGATTAAATTTATTGACGTAATTGTTCAGACGTTTTTAAAATATCTGTTCAAGTAGTTTACTACGACAAGAGAGAATTGAAATTGGGCAGTAATTAGATATTAATAGCAGGTCACCCCTTTTGAAAACAGGTATTATTTTAGCTTTCTTTAGAAAAGATGGAAACGTACCACACCTAAAGGCAAGATTTATTATATGGTATGGCTATGGGTATATATGATTAAATAAGCAACTAACTTCAAATGGTGAATAGTAATGTTATCTACGCCTGGGCTCGTATTTTTCAGCGTGCCAAGCGTGGCGAATACTTTTTCTGCTGTAACCGAGAACAAAAAGAAAGATTGGGAAACACTGGGCAAACCAAGTTGCGTATTCAAAGGCTGAGGGGTGTTGTGATAAACGGATGAAAAATATTCGCAAAAGGCACCAGCAATGTGTAGTGGTTTCATCTCCATTGCATGTAATTTTGACATACAGGAGTTAGCTGCAGTTCTATTAAGGAGGGTATAAAAAGATTTCATTGTTTTTTCGGGTTGTTATGGTGTTTAGCAAATTCAGTTTCATAATAATGTTTTTTAGCCTGTTTTGAGAGGATTTATTTATTTATTTATTTATTTTATGTTTAGGAGGCAGCAGTATTTATTATATCGCTTATCTAAATTAAAATTAAACGGCGGTCTTTTGGTTTTTTGTACATATTGTCTTTTTTCCGCATGCTTTCTTATAGCCCTTTAGTCATCCATGGATTGTTCGGATAGCTAAATCTCTTTTTACATTTAAGCGTGGTAGTACTTGATTCGGTTATCGGTCTTCAGCCAAGTTACGGAAAGTAAATGGCCGCGGAATATTTGGCAACCGGTGTTCAGGGGGAGGCCAGCCGACGTAAGGTTTTTTTTCTCAGGTTATCCGTGACTCTCTCGGTTAGCAGTGTACAACCGAACAACTGCACGCCTCTCGGCGCCGAGAACCCATGAACAACTGGTGTTTGGAAGGAGACCTGCTTGTATACGTGGGTTTTTTTCCTCGGTGAGGAAAAATCCGCTAGGGAGCCGAGAGATGCATTCGTGGTTTTCATCCGCTCAGTGTTTAAACGTTTTAAATGAACAAACTTCCTTTGTCAAGCAGTAATGAGTGGTACTAGGTGAACCGGCAAGGTGCAAGGACCCACTGGAAATTACCAGTTAACCTGTTAGGCCATCTGAAGGTCATTTATTTCCACAAGAAGACTGTGCCAGTCATAGCGCTCTCGAAGAAATCATAGCGCTACCACGCCTCGCCCGCAGGCCTCGTCGACGCATCAGCTCGAGGCTATTCGCCTTCTCGAGAAGTGGAGAACATTAGAGACATCGACCCAGCATGGATGTCCGATCCGAGATGGCCGTGGTGCCCCGAAAATAAGTGGACTGCAAGGGCTTCGAGCAAGCGGCCACCACGCACGGGCTTAACCGGCGCCACGTTAAGGACTCCCCACCAAAGAAAGGCAAAGCGCGCAAAAGCGCAATTTTCCGGCAATTCTTCTGACAATAATATTGCGAAAAACCACAAAAAACGGTTTGCACTAAACATATAAAAGGCTGAGCTCATCTATTTGTAGGCTCGACTTCGTGCCCTGCATTGTTTCTTTATCTAATTTTATGACTGCCTATTGAAAAACTCGTATAATTTCAAATTTGCGATAGCAAGAGCCTTGTCATTGCTAAGGCTGGATTTTAATTTAGTTGAGTTGTTTGAAGATAAGCTTGGCTACACTTGAAATAGGGCACATTTGATTAAACAATGTCCACCATTCTAACCAACACGAATTTCGTCAGGTTTTTCTTGCTCAACTCAGCTTATCGAGTTCACACATGATTTGGTTCAAGCAACAGATAAGCGCAACGTAGTTGACTGTACTTTCTTAAACTGCAATAAAGAATTCGACGTTGTTCCATATGACTTTCTTGTTAGTGCGTTGCGGGGCTATTAACTGAATGAATCAGTTATTGCATTGATAAATCAGTATGTCTCTATAAGACAGCAGTCGGTCGTTGTCAACGCAGATTGTAGGCGGGCCAGTTGGTACATAACTGAGTTACAAACAGCGCAGGAACAGGATGATGGGAGGATCACACAAACACGGCGCTGTATTTGTGTTTGTGTTTGTGTGATCCTCTTATCATCCAGTTCGTGCGCTGTTTGTAACTCGTTCTCAACGGTTGTTCTTCCGGCTATGTTCCTGTGACCTCAGGCATTCCCCAGGGCTCAGTTGTGGGCCCTCTCCTGTTGCTGTTATATATAAGCGACATTACTATTACCCTCAAATCATCGTTCAAAATTTTGCGAATGACTGTGTAGTTTACAGGACTATAGCGAATGAACGTGATTCCGAATACCTGCAGCATGATTTGAATGTAATAGCATCCAGGTGTGCCGATTCAAGAATATAGTTGAATGTTAAAAAGAGGCTCACTGTCAATTATACGAGGGAACGTTCATAGCAATTGAATACTTATAGCGTAAATGACGCTTTTTTAAAGAACGGCCAGGGAATATAACTACCTAGGAATTTATTTAACGAGTTGCTTGAGGTGAACTACGCACGTTCACAACATAAACGTTAAGGCTGCACATGTGTCGAGTCTTCTGGTACAAAATTTCAGCGGACCTCCATCAAACTTAAAAGAGCAACCGTAATTCACTCGTGCGCTCAATGTTGGAGAACGAATGTGTTTGCTGGGATCCGTTCATTAAAGAGCTGGTCGATAGGCTCGAAAACATACAGAATAGGGCAGTGCGATTCGTTTAGGTAATTGGGATCATCAACTTAGAATGACGCAAACTAAAAGTAAACCTAATTAGTAAAAGTAAACTTAAAATTAAGACCACAGAAGAAACCTCAGGTTGAAATTTGTTCATAATATCTATCATTCGAAAACTGGAATTGATGAGAAGTATATTTAAGCGCCATTAAACATGTCCCAAAGTGGTACCACAATCTTAAAATCAAATATTAAATTTGCTTTAAAGGTGACGATTTGCGCATTTCATTTTTTCCTCGATCAATACGAGAGTGGAATCATCTGCCACCTATGATTGTATCCATTCTTTATGGTGTTTGTTTTCACCGCGCTTCGTAGAATTATTTTGTTATTTGGTCTCAAATTTGATGCTTACTTTTATGTATCCCCCTCCTGTAATGCATGAAAATTCCAAGCAGGTATCAAATAAATAAACGGAGACCCGGCGAAAAGTGGCTCTTTGCGGGATATTTTTAGCAAAAGGGAATAGCACCGTGAAAAAACTGTTTTCCCTAGCTGTGAATTGCCGTAACAAAAAGACTAACACGCAGCCATTGACGCTGCTGAAGGTGCGAAAACATGGCCACAGGAACGGTTAGAGTGCAAAGCACAGCTGGCGCTGCTTGCGAGGGACGTGCGAGAAATGTCATGTTAGACTGTAAAGCGGGAGGACCTGGTGTATACGTAGGGCCGAGCCGCGAGTTCGCGTACGAGGGGTTGAGAGCCTTACGCATTAAAACTCGGCCAATGAAATATTGAATGTTTTACTCTTTGCAGTATGCAAAGTTGGCTGTATGCATACTACCATTGCTAAGTTATTGGTTTGAAACAAATAACGAAACTCTAGTCTTACGCTGTTCCTTGCGTGAACAGAGAGTTGGATAGAACGGCAGCCAGCAGAAGCAGGGCGTCACGTGGTTAGCTTGCGCTGATGCGCGCGTACAGACGGCGCGAAGCAGCGGTTTCACCCTCACCCTGTCACGTGGTTGGCTTGCGCTGAGGCGCAAGCCAACCGCAAGCTTCGTCGCAAGCTTCGCAAGCTTCGTCGGCGCAAGCTTCGTCGGCGGCCCAGACGAAGCTGAGCGGTCAAGCGCAGGCGAAGCAGCCGTGTCACCCTTACCGAGGAATGTGATACTGCAGCGGCAAGGCTCCGCGCGAGTGAGAAGATAATAAAGAAAGGTGGAACTTGCACGTCGGCGCCTGAAGGTCGCTTGCTAAGCGATGATTTACCTCAAAAGATGTGGTGTAGTGCAGCTATCGCTCTAAAAACAGTCGCTGTGCAAGCACGCAGATTTCCACGTGCGGCAGCAAAACCGAAAGACAGCGCAGGCCGCATAAGAGACGGTAGAGACGAATGACGCGCGAAGAGAGCAGCATGGACACGAATGTAAATTTGTGAACACAGTAATTTTCCATCCCCCGCATAACTGAGTGGCTCTGGTAGAGTGCCGTCCTGCCGTACGCTCGAGCCACGTTACTGCGGCTCATTTTCGCGTCGGCGCTGCGCACAGACACACGGCGAGCTCACTTGGCGGGGCTGACGCATTCGCCGATGGGGCCCACTGCCCGAAACTCGAAGGGAATTTCCTCCTCCTTCGGGAGCAAGAGTATGATGAGAGCTCCCAAAAACACCAGTAGGAAGGTCACGACGCAAGCGGTTATGATATGGATGCACACGAGCTCCCGCAAGGATAATGGTCTCGGCCCGGCGGCAGGCGCAGACCTGCGAATGGTCAGAGGAAGCGAAACACCCTTGCCGTACTCGCATCTGTACTCGCATCTGTAGCTAGGTACAGCCTCCCAAATAATAATTTTTAATAGAGTACGCGCACGCGCATAGGGCCACCTGCTGCATGAGTGTCGTCTGCTACGCTGTTTCCTTGAGAGTGGCACACCCCCTGCCACTGCATCTGAATGACTTTGTGCCCCACGCTGCCTAGCTTTTGGCGGTAGCGAAACGGCCATGCAAGATAAGAAAAACGGGGGGGGGGGTCTGTTGCCTTGAGAAGAACAGCGGAGCAGACGATGCTCCCACAACCTATACTTCCATCCGCGTGCGCGTACCCTCGCCTATTTTGCCGGTGAACACCGTGATACGGCGCTGACATGCCGGTTGGTCGTCGCTCGCGCTGTATTATTAAAAATTTGGGAGGCTGTACGTAACACATTTTGCACGCAGGAGTTTGTGCCACGAAAAGTTAATATGAGTAACAAACATAGAATCGATCGTAATACCTCGTATTTGTGTGGGCGTTTTTTTTTTTTCAAAACTAAGGTAAGGTAAGGTTCAGGCTTTTGTCGCAACTGTGGTAATATCTTTAAATGATTACGTCGTTTGACGTCTCAGCCAACCGAACTGCGTTAAACTCCGCTTTTTTTGCGTCAATAGCGCACCATGTCGCTGTAGTCTGAACATAGCCTAAGGCACGTTTTGAGGCAGGCAAGGTGAGTTCATTAACTTATCACATAAGCAGAGGCACCGACCTTCCTGCTTCGTGGCGCACATTCAACGTGGTGTTCATAGCGCTGACAACACAGGGAATGGGAAAGAAAGGGAGACGACACGGCGCCAACTCGCTACCAATTGGTTTAAAGAAAAGACATACAGAATGTTGGTTATACGTCAGGTGATGAGTTAATCTCGTCCAAGATAAGAAATCATGAAAGGAATTTTCAAAGGCAATAAACGAAATTAGAGGCGCACGTGGCACACCAAGGGGGAAGTGCGTTGAAGAAGCAAACACCACAATATATCAAAAATCGCAAATACCGCAACGCGTAGCGCAGATAAGAACGTTCTTTGTCAGTTATAAAAATGAAGGGGGCGCTAACTCACGCACCGACGCACTTTCTTATGTAAAACGCTTCTATTAACTCTGTAGTGGTTTTGTCCCGATGTCTTTATGAAACGGACGTCTCACAAAAGATTGGCGAACACGCATGCGTGGTACAATGTTCCGATAAGTTGAAGCGCGGCTTTGATTTTATAGGGTTGTGATGTTCCTGCAAAATGGTAAGAACGCTACGCTGTCGTAAGAACGCTACGCTGTCGAAATGGCTTGTTCCGTTCCAAGCGCATGGCATTGCAGCGGATCTCAAAAAAAATTACACCATCTTCCCGTGGGGAACCCTGATGAGAATGCGAAGCATCGTGGCAGTTCCATGTGGTTCCATTGTGTTGCCGTTATGTTGAGTGATCTGGTTTTTGCTAGCGCCAGAGGGAATTCCGCGTCCGTGTCCACACCGGTGGCAAAAGCACGCAAGTGCTGTTGTGTTATGGTGAGTAGGCGGTGGTTCTCGAGGCGCCGAAACTCGTCCATCATGTTCTTGTCGATGTTGTCTCTGTGGTAGAATCGGTAGTCTCCCTCAGCTTTGGTGAGGCAAAGGTTGTTGACATTGGTGCACCGGCTGAGAGCAATGTACACGCCCTCCTCTTCGCAGCTTTGTCTTCTCGTTCTTCTTCTTCTTCAGCGGTTCTTCGGCGGAAGATGACGACGGTGATTGAACGCGAACCTATTTCGTGATGGATTCTTTGGTTCGGCAATCCCTAGGGGCATCCTGCCACAATCAGCATCAGAGGCGCTGCGGACGGGGCTGGTTGAGCTGCAAGGCGCGTGGCGCTTCCCGCCGCAGCTTTCCCACGGGAAATTCAGCATCCCCCTCTAAAGTTTTCAGTTCGTCGTTTCCGTCGACGTTCAGCTTCGCGTGCCTTCGTTGTATCAGTAGCTTCTTGACGTAGTTTGAATGAGTCAAGGACATAAGGCGCGTTCGTAGCACTTGCTCCTGTCCCGGATTTGTAGCGTAGTGGGAAGAGCACCGTGTACCTCCCGTTGCGGTCAGAAAGTCGTGGGATCGAAACCGGGCGCCGCTAACTATTTCTTTTTTTATAGTGTAGTATCGTGGAGTTGTGGGTGTAAGGAGGAAAGTTGCGCATGCGCAGTGAGCGTGTGGACGGCGCCGCCATCAACGACGCAGGACCAGGCGAGCCTAAGAAATGCTCCGCATTTAAAAAAAACAAAAACTGCGCACAAATTAGCGGGGACAGGAACACACGAAGAGTTTGTTCTTTCAGGGGCATAATTACCAACTCGCCCAACTTTCAACCCTCATGTAGGGTGGATCGCTGGAACTAGGGACCTGTAGGGTAAATGTGGAGCAGTAAGCGCGAAACGCGCTTTCGGAAATTCAGGGTGCCAGACAAAAGGGAAATGAGGGTGTTTTAACACCATCAGCAAATCGGTAGGGCTATCGAAGAACCATTTGCCGGAGCTTACATTCAGAACTGTTATCGCGTACCCCCCAGATGTCCGCGGCTAGTGAAACATGGTGCTATTAACGTCCCGCGCAAATCGAGACACTGCACTCCTTAAGGGAAAGAGGTTACGGCTCACTGACAACGACGTAGGCATCGACCACGCAAGCTCGATATATCTGAACAAACGTCTTTTCCCCGCACTGAAAAGACTTCTCGGCATGGCGATCAAACGAAAACACCAGTATGTCCGGAAGTCGATCTGGTCCAACAATGGCAATATCTTTGCGAAACAAGCAGAGCGCCTAGACTCTGTACACATAAGTCATCAAAATTATCTCTAGAGGATCTGCTGAGGGCAGTCAGAGCCACTCGAAGTGATCAAACCTTTTTAAAACTTGCTACCACGAATTCGCTTTTCCGCATGGCATATATCATAAAGAGCACTTGCGAAACTCGGCAATGCATATGAACGCAGGCTGAAAATGCAACAAGGGTGAATATATTACTTTCTTGATCAGTTTTCTATTAAAAGTAACATACTACAAAATTAACATAATAATTATAACATATAATAAACGCTCTTTACGTTAACATCAGTCGAAACTATGAAATGATGTCAAAATTTTGCAAAACTACAAATGATTACGAAAGTTTACAAACAGATGATAAGCAGGATGTAGCTGCAGTTGTATATAGGGCCCCAGACAGTAATGTGTCCCACTTTATTACCTTTTTCGAGCAGTCTTTACAATACGCGTGAAACGAACTTCACCTTGTTTGCGGAGTTTACTACAACGTTAACACGCTGAAGGTTACCTAGTCGTGTTTTAGAGATGTCATAGAAACTGCAACTCGGGTTGCGCTTTCAGCATTGCCTATTCTTGATTTGCTTATTACTAATGTTAAAGCTGTCATTTCACATGCGCGTGCCATCCCGTCATACATGAGCGACCAATGCCGGATTTTACCTTTTTCGTTGGGGAGGTTGTAGCCCTAATATTCAAAGCCAGCGCATACAAGTAGAGACCGTAAGCAAAGAAGCATTGGATTATTTTAAAGAGGAAATCAGTCTTCACTACTGGGGCGGTATTCTCGTAACTGTCCCGTTTGAAAACGTCCCTTTTGCGTCCCTTTCATCGTGACGTACTTCCGGTTAAGCAGTAGGCCTTTGATTCAAATACCGTAACTGTTCTTGCAAACGCATTTTAAAGAACTGAAACCGTATCAGAGTATCTTTTATGTGTCTATTCCGCGAGCGAACCAACAATAAGGCGACGAAAAATCGTCTGCTCCGAGTAGCCACGGCCGCTCATAGCTCCGCCGTGCTTGCATGGCGTCACATCCGGGTGTTCGCTTTTAGCCAATCAGGGCTCGCTCAAAAGGGACACTTTTGAAAGGGACACAAAAGGGACAGAACACGGGAATACCGCCCCTGCTCCTTTGCATTTACCGAGTGAATGCGGCAGAGGCGTAATCTAGAATACAATATTAGAGTGCGCTGTATATTTGGACGTGGGACAGAGACAGTGGAAAGAAAAAAAAACCAAAATATGATGTGCACCATTGCGCGCCATCGTTTGGTTCTGTCTTTTCCACTATACCTGTACCATGTTCAAGTATGCAACGCAGGCTAATATCGAATTATAGGCAATACCAACTAGCCCCTATTCAAGTATTCCTGCTCTTTGTTTCTTAAAACGTATACACAGATACCAAGCACTTTTCTTTTACGCTTAGCAAGCAATCCAAACAATTAAAGTATCGGACTATGGCGTTGTGATGGACGGAATTTCAATGCCCAAGGACGGGAGTTCAATTCCCTGCTGCGGCAGCCGCTTTTCTAGTGGAGGCGAAAAGCGAGATCACCAGTTTGTTAGAGATTTCGGCGCCCATTGAAGATCTCCTCCACTACGACGCGCCTCATCGCCTGTGTGGCGTCGGCGCGTTAAACGTCACAATCAACTAGTCAGAAGAGTCTCTGGCCAGCACGACGCATGTCCGAACGGTTAAAAAGAAGGACTATCTATACCGCAAGTTTCTGCGCACGCGCCAAACCACGACCCCAGATGAATATAAACACAGCTTCATGTCCTCCATTTCAAAAGTAGTGGTGCAAGGCTGGAGAAAGAGCAAAGCTGGAGGCCACACTCCCTTCGTCAGAGAGAGAGAAATAGATGAAGTATATTCTTCTATTATCGCAGTGGTTGGAGTGGCATCCGTTAGCCGCCTCCGTCCAGGCAGCTGATGGTAGCACGTCGGATGAAGGCCACCAGGTCCCGTTGATCTTGGTGGTTGCAGGCGGTAGCCAGCCACCCCTTAGTGTGATGTGTTCTCAGTGCTGAGGTGTTAGTGTATTCCCACAATATATGTTCTTGGTTAAGTATGGCGTTGCAGTGGCTGCACTGGGGGGTGGGGGGGGGGGGGGTGGTGCTCGCATGCCTTAGGCGGTTTAACCATGCCGGTGTTTGTAGGGTGTTTGGGCTTGTCTGAGTAGTGTTTGTTCTTCTCTGTCCAACAAAGGATGGGGGGACGAATACTCCATCTTGTCGTGAAAGTACTGTCTCAATTTGATATGACGTTTGGGTGAGATTTCAGGGTGCATACAGGGTCAGTGGGAGCCCGGGTTAGTGCTTCACGGGCGAGGTGATTGGCTTGTTCGTTCCCTGCTAATCCCAGTGCCGAGGCACCCAGTGATTTCTTGCCTGTCCTTTTACTGTGGCTAAAAGTTGCAGTGCAGGTGCGATTCCCTTCGTCAGACGCGTGGCTGGTGGACCTCACATGAATTTCGGAATTTGCTGCTAAATGTCCTCCATGACTGTCAGGCCCGGATAGTCTTGTCCATAGGCTTTCACATCTCTCCCAAAGTGGACCGCATTAGCCGTGCTAGAACCGGAAGCGACCGGCTGCGTGGACTCGCCGTCTTTAGCGTGAGCTGTTCTGTGCTCCCCACTTCACGCGCGAACGCACATAAACTGACAAGAGGAAGGTCACGGGATAGATAATCCCACGAACGCTGGCCAGAGTTCTCTGAAAGGTGACGTTATAGCTAGGGAAGTCTTGGCTCCGCTTACGCCGCTGGCCAAAAGTCGGGCCGGGCGGCTCGCGCCAGTTTTTTTGTTGGCATTTTTTCTGTGAACGCGAATAAACCGTGCTCGAGCTCAAACAGCTCCTATGTTTAAAAAAGTACGAAACAATACGGACTCCCATTTCAGGAGGGCAAAGATTTCCTACTATCAAAAATATTCGGTCATGTCACTCAGAAGCACCCTGACACGGCTTGGGACCTTATTACCATTAAGCTAGGCCACAAAAGAATAGGTTATTCTCCTAAACAAATAACTTATAACGACTGTGAACTAAAGGTTGGCGCCACCAAGCATTTCATATATAGTTTGTTAACATTGTCCCTCGGGCAGCAGACATTGTGGTGGGACATAAACCAAGAAGTTGCATGCGCGTAACTGTTCTTGTACCCAACACAGGAAATTCTAATTTAGTCAACATTCATGAACCTAAACAGTAAAAAGACGTTACAAGTTAATTACTTGCAAATAAACCCGACAAATAATGTGATTGAAATTATAGTTCCTGTGCTCACACATATTTTAATTCCGTACACAAAACAGGCGTATTTATTTATTTATTTATTTATTTATTTATTTATTTATTTAGTATTTATTGGGGTGCTGCTAGCCTTGGGGGAAGGCTTTAAGCAGTAGTTGGCGGTACAACGAAAGGAAACAGCACAACAAAGAAAAAAAAAAGCACATCATTCAAGCACAAATCAACATTTCGGTGGGTGTGGGAGCTCACGCATAAATGATAAAACATCCGGGCATTGTACAACATGTGCAGGCAACAGGTTCCACTCACGTGCTGTTCGGGGAAAAAATGAATTTTGGTATGATTTAGTTTTGTACGCGGAATCGCTGACTTTTTTCGGGTGGTGCGAGCGTGTCTGCCGACGAATGAACGGGGTGATGTGCGCTGATGTCGATTCGAAATTTGTGGTGATAAAGCAAATAAAATGTTTTTAATCTTTCACGGTAGCGTCTAACTGCGAGACTTTCTAAATTCGCGGTATGCAAAAGCGCTGTAGGGGACGCGAGTCTACTGTAGGAATTAAAAATAAACCTTGCAGCCTTCCTTTGAACGTACTCCAGTTTCGAAATGTTGGTTACACTGTGCGGGCCCTATATGACCGAGGCGTACTCCAGTAGAGGCGTGGTTTAAGTTTTAAAAGCTAGAAGTTTTATATCATATGTGGATTTTCCTAGAGTTCTTCTTAAGTAACCTAGCTTCTGCATTTCCTTTTTCTGAATATAAGTAATGTGTTGGTTCCATTTGAGATCCGAAGTTATCATGTTAAGTTCAATTGCTATCCGAAGTTCAATTGCTAAGCAAAATTCTAACCGTTTTAATATTGAAGGCCGGTGATAGCAATTTAAAGCCCAATTATAGGCCAATATCGGTCGTTCCTACATTTGCGAAGGGACTGGAGAAGGTATTTTTTAAAGCCAAGCTTTCTACCTCTCATCATCATCATCATCACCAGCCTATCTACGCCCACTGCAGGGCAAAAGCCTCTCCCATTATTCTCCAATTGCCTCGGTCCTGTGCTAACTGTGACCAATTTATCCCCGCAAACTTCTTGATCTCATCTGCCCATCTAACTTTCTGCCGCCCCCTGCAACGCTTGCCTTCTCTAGGGATCCACTCTGTTACCCTTAATGACCAGCGGTTATCTTGCCTTCGCATTACATGTCCTGCCCACGTCCATTATTTCTTCTTAATTTCTACTAATATGTCTTTAACACCAGTTTGCTCCCTGACCCACTCCGCTCTCTTCCTGTCCCTTAATGTTACACCTATCATTTTCCGCTCCATTGCCCGCTGAGTCGTTCTCAATTTAAGTTGAACCCTCTTAGTGAGCCTCCAAGTTTCTGCCCCGTAGGTGAGTACCGGTAAGATGCAGCTGTCATACACTTTCTTCTTCAGCGACAATGGTAGGCTACTATTCATCATCTGAGAATGTCTGCCATATGCACCCCACCCCATTCTTATCCTTCTAATTATCTCTGCCTCATGATTAGGATCTCGGGTCACAACTTGGCCTAAGTAGATATTTTCGCTTACCACTTCCACTGACTCGCCACCTATCTCAAACCGCTGTGTTGTCCCGAGGTTATTGATCATTACTTTAGTTTTCTGCATAATAATTTTCAGTCCCACGGTTCTACTCAGTTCGCCCAGTGCGGAAAGCATGCTTTGCAATTCGTCCCCCGACTTACTTAGCAAGGTAACGTCATCAGCAAGTCTGAGGTTACTGAGGTATTCTCCATTAACCCTTACTCCCACCTGTTCCCAATCCAACGTTCTGAATACTTTTTGTAAGCATGCTGTGAATAACATTGGAGAGATTGTGTCTCCTTGTCTGGACACCCTTCCTTATTGGTATTTTACTGCTCTCCCTATGGAGGATGATGGTAGCTGTAGACCCACTGTAGATATCGTCTAGTATTCTTACATAATGCTCATCTACCCCCTGGTTCCGTAATGCCTGAATGACTGCTAGGGTTTCGACCGAGTCAAATGCTTTCTCATAATCTATGAAGGCTATATATAGGGGTTCAGTATACTCAGCGCACTTCTCTATCACCTGATTGATCGTGTGAATATGGTCCATTGTTGAATAACCTTTACGGAACCCTGCTTGTTCTTTAGGTTGACTGAAATCTAAGGTTGCAGAAATTCGGTTAGCGATTACCTTGGTAGACGACTGACAGTAAGCTGATCGGCCTGTAATTTTTCAAGTCGTTCATTTCGCCTTTCTTATGAATTAGGATGATGTTCGCGTTCTTCCAAGGTTCCGGTACCATTGCGGTCATTAGGCATTGCGTATACAGGTTTGCCAGTTTTTCAAGGACAATTTCTCCGCCATCCTTCAAGGGGTCTGCTGTTATCTGATCCTCACCAGGTGCTTTGCCCCCTTTCATTTCTTTCAAAGCCTTCCTTACTTCTTCGGTCGTTACTGGTGGGATGTCTATCCCCTGTGAACTACTGTCTCTTTCGGCATTATCCTGTATGTCCTGGCTACTGTACAGATCCCTATAGAACTCATCGGCCACTGTGACTATTTTATCCCTATTTGTGATGACATTGCCTTGCTTATCCTTAGGTGCATACATCTGATTTTTCCCCACGCCAAGACGTCTCTTCACTGCTTTCAGGCTACGTCCGTTCTTTACAGCGTATTCGATCCTCTGCATATTATACTTCCGTATGTCAGCTGTCTTACGCTTATTGATTAGCTTGGGGAGCTCCGCTATTTCTATTCTGTCAGCTGCGGTGGAGATTCTCATGGTTTGCCGTTTCCTGATTAGATCTTTCTACCTCTACCAGCCCACTATTACTTCGTGGCGTGCGGGACAAGAAACTCCGAACGCGATTGGAAGGGAGGGGGGGGAGGGAGGTTTTCACTCCCGGAGCACGGTGTAGATGCCGCGTCGATAGTGCGCTCCGCCGGCGTTCCCGGCGTGCACCAGCTGGCTCGCAGCGGCGGGCGCGTTGGAGGGGCGGCTTTGTCGTCTGCTTTAGCGGCGGTTGTTTGTGGCATGTTGTGGTGTGCTTCCCGTCCATTGCGCGCTTCATTCGCACGGCTTGATTAACTTGTTCGACTGCACCTCCTGGGTAACCCGGACCCGACGGAATCGAGTGGTCGTACGGCAAAGATACGTGAAGGATTGGCTTGCAGGGCGGGAAAACATAATGTAAAGACCATATACAGACATCTGGCCGCTAGAGAAACGCTACCTTTCCCGAATTGCCACGAATGGGACTACGTTTTCTAAATTAAGGAATACCAATGTGATTGTGTTTTAACAGGTATTACAAAATGCGACAGCAGCAAGTGTATCTGACAAATAGCGATTATAAAAGTCTGTCAGCTTTCTAGCAATTCTCAAACTTACTAAAGAAATTAGTTTAAACCGGTATATATGGGAATCACTAAGCTCACATGCCGAATTGTTTCGGGGTTTCCGCTTGTGTCGCACCGTGATGTGGCCCCAAGCTAGCACATCAGGATGGCTAGGTTCCGCTGGCTCACTTTCGAAAGACGACCCTCTGCGTTTTCTGCGGACGCACGGCCGAACTACAGCGGCGGCGTCGTCCGCCGCTCTAGTACGGCCGTGTCCGAAGGACCTGCGTTCAGGACGCCGCCCCCGCGAATTCCAGGTAACGCCTGGCAGAATCTCTGGTTACGCTCTTTATAGAGCCACGTGTGTGAATTCCAGTGACGTCACATGGGCAATTGTTGTGGATTCGTTTCAAGCTTTGCTTTCCAACCAACTTCACACGCAGTGGTTAAGGAAAACCAGAAAGGTAATGATGAAACATGGAAAGAACAGTAGAGAATCCAAAACAGCCAACTTAACTAAAAAGGGGCAAGGCCATATAAACGAATAAATGGAGAGAAAAAATGGAAGCTTAAACGTCGTTACAGATGTACAGGGCTGAGAAATTGGACATCAGAAAGGAAAATATGTACGATAATTCCCAGGGCAGTGCTTTACTTTTTGAGGCTAGATCAGGTTGCTTGCGAACTAAGAGCTTTGTTAGGAAGTATTCAAAAAAATGATGAGGTATGCGTGGTCTGCGGAAAAGAAACAGAAACTATGCAGTACATAGTGCTAGAATCCGAGGGTATCCATCCCAATCTACATGATGGATATATTCGGCTTCCAGAAGCCGTACTATTTAAGTGTAGCACAGAGGAAGTTAACTTCAAGGCTGTCGAGGCGCCGGAAAGGAGATTATGCTGGCGGACGAAAAGCAGAGAGGGGGGATATTGCCTAGGACTGTTAACACCTATAACAGGAAAAAAAGTATTTTGTGCCCAATGAGTTTTCGTGCCTGCCCTAAGCGGTGCTACTATTAAACCAAGAGTATGACACATAGGTATCATTACCAGCATCATGACCAGCCTATCTGCGCCCACTGCAAAGCAAAGGCCTCTTCCATTCATTTCCAATTATCCCGGTCCTGGGCTAACTTAGGTATATTAGTCCTTTTTGGTAAGATGACGCGACATCTGCCCGCTACACAGGGGAAACCAATAGCAGTCATCACCATCACCATCGGCACAAAAGCTGGAGAGAGTGTTCCCGAAGGTCGATGTGGCCGACGTCGGGTGGTCCTTACGAGGCGCAAGCTCAAGTGCGCTCTTTGTTTTTTTTCTTTTTTACGAGCTCCTCACGGGGGCGCAAGCCCACGCATAAGCCTGGGTGGTGCCAGGCGCTCTTCACTAAGCGCACGATCACGTGCGCCTCGTGAGGAGCGTCTCGCGGGAGGGACTGCAGAAGACTATGTCTTTCGATCGCATTACGATGAGCAGATTCGAAGACAGTTTTTGTGCTCATGAAGTGTCTGCTTGTTGCCACTAAGGAACATTCATGTTGTTGAAGTTCCGTTCCCCCTGCTCTGATACCGAGCCAATCGACGAGCTACATCACCCACGCGCAGGCCTTTCCAGCGACAAGCAGCGACACGCCCAACGTACGCAGCGTGCCTGAGCCAGAACGCAGCAAGTGCCTGGCACCCGCCCTTCTTGGTCCAGACCTACACGAGCTAAACACTCGATGCACGGAACGCAACAGAGCCAGTACGAGCGGCGTTTTCCGCACGTGCAGTCCCAGCTCCGGTCCATGAAACCAATGATATCGCATACAGATTGGTGGACATGAACACGACGAGCGAGAAGCACGGCGCACGAAGGGCACCATACGGGACGAACCACAGTGCACCAAGGTTAGTGGAGTTTCCCGCGAAAAACGAGACGCACAGCGGCCCAAACGTACCAGAGGTGACGAACGACATCACCACGGCGAACGAAATGCACAGCGCACGGAACGCGACCAAGCCAGCACACACGAAGGAAACGTCATTCGCGACATCGTCCGCTCCCCCTGTTGCTATCTGGACTTGGCCAGTGAATGTCACAACCGCAGTAATCAACATTGCCACAAGCAACAAAACACCCAGCGCACGCGGTTCAACCCTACCGGGACGTACGAGCTCTCCGGCACCCGCTGCTCCAACCCCAGTCCAGCCAACAAACGACATCACACTCGTGCAGATAGGTCCGTCATCGAGCAACACGTCCGAGCAGGAACGAACAAGATCCCCGGCACCCGCTACTCATATCGAGGCTCACCCGACGAACACCATTTCGTACAGGAGGACGCAAACGCGAGCAAGCGGACTCGGAACGTACGGAACGCTTTCGAGCTTGCTTGTACAGGACAGATACCGACCTCAGCATCCTCGAAACAACGGGTAAAAGACGAGAGCGTGAGCGACTACACGGATGCGGCAAGAACGGCAACGAATGAGCCCGGTCCAGACGAATGCGCCGAATGGCGTACCGATGACGTCACACTTACGACGCCAAAGGATGTGTGACCAAACGGACGAGACGAACTACGCCAGCTTCCCCACCTCATCGGCTTCACTTCCTAGGCAACCACGGCCAACGCGAGCACGCAGCCGCAACGAATTTGACCGATCAGCCACGCTGCCCGGTGGCAACACCACGCCACCTCACGCTAAACGAAAAGAAAAACAGTTCCCACAGCATACGCAACGTACCACACGCTCAATCGAAGCAACGTCCTCAACGCGCCGAACCATGCCATCCCGGATCACCGCAACGGTCGCTTACGCGACTACATGCATCAAGCACGCAACAAGCTACACGAACACAATCGTCGACGCAAGCAATGGGACTAACGCAAAGTAACGCAAGCAATGGGACGAACGCAAGCGGACAGTGATCTGGATATTAACGGACGTCAACCTACGCAGACTCTTGATTGTGCCGGGCCAGCCGCAATTCTGATTCGGAGCTCTATTCAGAGAATATCAGCGCACCGAGAAACAAAAACGGACGATAAAAGCTGCCGCCCGGAGACACGCAGAAAAGCGCCGTTTACGGCCACGGCTGTGCCAAGATGTCTCGAGTCCCCCGAGAGCCCGACGCGGTCCAGACTTCGTTGCTTTATTCTTAAGAACAAGAGGCGACGCCAGACGCGAGTGCTTACGTTCCGTTTTGCTCTCTCACGTGTACGTGCCTTCGCGCAGTGAGTCGCCCTACGACAGTACACCGCATCAGGCGATTTCTTCACGTGGTCCTCTGTCCTGATCTGCATGTAACCTGAGTTTTTCTACGCGTTTAAACATTTTAAATGCCTCATATTTAGGCTTTTATTCGAGCCACGACCTAACAGTGCCGATGAGTAGTCATGAGGTCAGCTTGAGTACCCATGAGTTCAGATAGAGTACTCATGAGTACAGATGGGTACGAGTACTCGTGGGTACAAATTGAGTAAGAGTACAAGTGAGCACAGATTGAGTTGAGTGCACGTTAGTACAGAAGGGTTGAGTTATCATAAGTACAGATTGAGTACGGGTACTCGTCAGGACAAATGCGTTTGAGTACAAGTGGGTACGATTACAAATGAGTATGTGATGAGTGAGTACGAGTGATTTTGAGGACAGAAGAGCCTTTTGAGTATGAGTTTGGGCGAGTACAGGGTGAACGAAAAAAATTGGGATTGAGTTTGAGTGAGTTCTTTTTGTTTGGCCGACCTATGCTCACCGCAGCCGTGCTAGAAGCAGTAGATGGCCAGGGAATAGACTAAACCTACATAAGATTCTGGCAGATATTTAGAAGAAGTGCACGGGCAGGATAATCCTTTGCAAGCAAATCGATAAATTTCGGGTCCCAAAGGAAGTAAGACAGGGAGATACGATCTTGCCAGAACTATTCACAGCATGTCTGGAGGCGGTATTTAGAAAGCTTGACTGGGGAAGCATATGATTAAGGATAAACGGGGAACTTCAGCCATTAGAGCTTTGCGCATGACATAGTCTTGCTGAGTGAGACAGCAGAACACGTGCAAATAATACTTGTGGAACAGCAATTAGAAAGCACGGCCATGGGTCTAAAAATAAACGTGAGTAAATATAAAGTAATCAGGAATTAACATACAAAAGGTGTCCTCTTCAGGTTAGCAAACGAAACGCTAGAAAAAGTAAAAGAATAAAACTACCTCGTACAAATGGTTAATGCTGACCCCAACCGCGAGAGAGAAATGCGGTGCAGAATAGGGTAGGGAAGCGCTCGGCAAGCACTCCGAAATAATGAAAAGTATGGTACCTCTGTTACTCAAAAGAAACATCTACAAGTGCATACTGCCGATGACGACATACGGAGCTGAAACTTGGCACCTTACATAACGACTACAAAGCAAATATAGGTCGACTCAACGGGCCATGGAACGACTAATATTAGGGATAACACTCAGAGTGTGGAAACGAGCTACCTAGATCAGAGAGCAAACTAGAGTTGAAGGTATCGATAGTTCCAATAAATCAAAAGAAAGGGACTTGGGCGGGCATGTAGTGAGACGAACCGACAACCAGTGGACAATTAGGGTAAAAGAGTGGATACCGAGAGATGGGCCGAATGTCCATTAACACGATGGAGGGGATACAATAGAAAAATTGGGGGGTGAGCTATGGACTCGAGCAGCGGAGGACAGAAGCGGCTGGATGTCAATGGGAGAGGCCTTCCTCCTGCAGTGGACCTGAGTACACTGATTATGATGATGATGATGATGATTGTGCTTGGCGCTGGGAGGTCATTCGGTGTAAGTTGTGTGTACCTTGGCCTTGGCACTTGGCCGTAAGTTGTGTACGATTCATACAGGAGTCTTCTACGCACTCTAGCCGTGAAATAAAACAATCAGTGTGAGCTGGTGTTCGAGTCGCCTCCTCTTTCCGTCTCCGTAGGGTGTGCGCGAGAGTTTCTGTCATAAAGCTTCCGCTTGCAATGTCGAATGCACAAGAGTAGTCTGCGTTGCCGGGTTGGGGCCGGTCCGGCCAAGTTGTCCCTGTCGGGTTTTGTTGGCTGTGTGAAGCTGTAGACTTCTCTTGGATATCGTGGGATGAAGTTCCTTGTTACGCACGCTACCGGACAGCCGAACTGCTAGATCTAGTAATAGCACTACTTTGGTGAGGAGTCGAAAAAGGGCGACGTCGCAGGTGGACACAGGGCTGGAAAAGGGCAGGAATAGCCTTTCAGGCGACACTGCTGCCATTACTTTTCACTTTTCACCTTAGGACAAAATATGATTTCTGCTTAGTTTTTTTAGATGCGACTGCATGTCATTCACGCGCCTTGTCCCTGCATTCGGCGTCGGCGTTGTTGTCGGCGTCCGCCCCTCCCCCATTCTCCTCGCCGCGTGAGCTGTGCTCTCCGCTGCTCACTCCCTCTCCTCTCCGATAGCGAACACTCTCTCGAGAGGGGCATTGGATTGGATTCCAATGGATTGGCTTGGCTTGGCTTGGATTGGATTGGATTAGATTGGATTGGATTAAAGTGGATTGTGTTGGATTGTGTTGCGTCATAGCCGCGGCAGACGCACTGGCGACGGCGCGTCCCCTCACCGTTATGCGCGCTATAAAACGCGGTGCCTGCGCCGCTCCGCTCCATCGTTCCAGCGCCGTTCCTCCGCTGTCCAACGCTGCAACGTGAACCCCCTATGCGTCGCACCTACACAGTTTGGAGATTTTTTTTTGTAATCCAATCCTTAGGCATTTCAGAATGGCTCTGGCCTATGCTAGTTGGTACATCTTCGATGGGAATCAGCTTGAATAAAAAATTAGTAGTGGCTTAGCTCTGGTATGCCAGGATATACATCGCGTGAGCTAAGGTTCAGCAATCCAGTCCGATCCAGTTCAGTCCAGTCCTGTCCAATTCAGTCTAATCCAGTCCAGTCCAGTCCATTCCAGTCCTGTCCAGTGACTGCTCCTGGCGCATGCTCAGCACGGCTATTCACAAGCCACGCGAAACGGCTATCACGCGGCTCCGACGAGGCGTCAGACCTGGCTACTGCAAAATTGAGGCGCACACCTGGGCACGTGCCGGTGCCACTGCGTCTGCCGTGGTTATGACGCAACACAATTCAACGCAATCCACTTTAATCCAATCCAATCCAGATTCAATCCTATCCCATCCAATCCAAGCCAATCCAAGCCAGGCCAATCCAATCCGATGCCCCTCGCGCGTGCGCAGAACGGCCCCTCACTGCACACGCGAAACTGCTCAATCTCGGCCAGTGTAGCGTATGCTACAAAAATTCACGAATCTCCACGAGTGGCCGAAGCACTGGCGATCGTTCTTACCGTAAATCACCCGTGAGAGTGCTTACTTCGGCTAAAACGATTTCCAAACGAATCCATTGCAATTCAATTCAATACAGTCCAATCTACTCCATTTGAATATAATTCAATCCAATTAAATTCAATCCAATCCAATGCTCCTCGCGCATGCGCAGCATGGCTCTCCAGAAGCACTCTGTCTCTCTTTCTAACCTTTTGTGGACCTTTTATTTTGTTCTTGTTAACCTTTTGTGAACCGTTCGTTCACAAATGTATCGAATTACACAGTGCTGTGGGTCTCTCTCTCTCTCTCTCTCTCTCTCTCTCTCTCTCTCTCTCTCTCTCTCTCTCTCTCTCTCACTCTCTCTCTAGCCTTTTGCGAACATTTTACTTTGTTCTTGTTAACCTTATATGAACCTTTTGTTCACGGATGTTTCGATTTACACGGTGCTGTGCCGTGAGCACGGATGCTGGACGCCGGACGCCGGATGGACAAGCGTCGGCTTTAAGGTGCTTCGCCCCTACAATGAACATAAAGGAAAAGGGAGATACACGACACATCAGCACGTCGTGTATCTCCCTCTTTCCTTGTGTTCTTTTTATTCAAGCTTATTCCCACCGAAACCTACGCAATACCTAGCAAGGTGTCTCTGAGGAAATAAAATGAAATTAAAAGCATTCTTGGGAGCCGCGTCTGCGAGCCTCTAGCGACCAACGCTGCACGTTAAAGTACCAGAGACCTACGGAGGTCATACTGCTTCGCTTTTGTACGGTGCATCTGCGATTACTGTCCGCATCAAGAGCCACGCTTAGTGCATTTACAGTTCTATCGATGCGGCATCGCCCACCGCGTTTACTTATCCCGGTAGTCATAACTGCTGAGCTCTTTCGCGTTGTATACATGGCACACAATAAAAGCATCGGCTATGACGCGCGCAGTTATATATCTATCCAAAGCATTCTGCCTTGTAAAAAATAAAGAAAACGTACAATGGATAAGCGTGGAAGTGCGACTCGAGATGCAGATACGCTTCAAACTTGCCGCTGGGAATAGCTTGCAGACCTAAGCTACTTACTCCTTGGGCAAAGGCTCGCTTTCGTCAAGAAGATCGGATTCATCAAGTATTTCCGTGCCGTGCATGGTTTCTGCAGAGGATGCACTGATTCCGACAATACCAGGCGCATGTGAGTTCTTCGTCCTCTGTTTCACTGATGCAATCTTGGGACGGCCGATACTCTGGCGGATTGGCCATTGTTGGACTGTTTAAAAAGAATTTCTGTAAACTGACCAATCGAGTTTCTTTACCTGTTGAAACGTTTTTTTGACAGCAGAGCTATTGTAGCTGGCCGTAACATGTGGTGTTGAACACGTTAAAAATATCAAGACAATACCGAGTGCTCGTGAGCGCGTGCCTAGCGGTGACCGCCGAGCATCTTCTGCACGCGCAGTGGCTTTAGCAGAAGGCCGAGCGCCGTCGCACGTTATTAGAAGCACTTCACTATACCGACGCCCATCGGCATTTTGTAAGAAAATTGCCGCGTCTGGCACTACATCACTCTCGATAAGGCACATTAAGAGAACATCGCCCTAAAGGCAAGCAAGGCAACCTAACCTAAACAACCCAACCTAGCAACCCAACCTAACCTAAGGCTACCTAAATCGCTTTCTAGAAATATCGCTTTATTCGAAATTCCTTCTGGTCCTAACCCAAACGCATGCATTCTAGGCCGCATTACTCGAAGCGCACGAAGAGCTTGACCCGCTTAGAGCGAAGTGGCGAGCGAAGGCATGGCCGAGCGTCGGCGACCCAGCGGCGAGTCAGGTTGCCAACATGACGGCTGAACGCAAGCTGGCAAGGGGATCCAAGCGACAAGTCCAAGCGTCGTCTTCGCACGTTCCGCCCTCTCCGTCAGCATGACCTGGTCGGCGAGGTGTGCGCTGTACAGCGCTGTCTCCCACTGCTCGAGGTTTGGGCTAGGGAAAGGGGTTGCAAGTCCGGGTTTTGGTAACATTCCCAGACTACGTGATATAGGGGGCCTCATTTTCCACAGAACTTGCATTGAGGTGGATGCTGATTCGGGAATTGCATATGAAGCCGGCCTAGGTGAGGGTACGTGTTTGTTTGAAGTAAGCGAAGTGTCGAGCCTTGTTTTTTACTTATAGTTGTGGGTGAGGTGGTGGATAGGCTCTACGTTCTAGCCGGTAATGCTGGGTAATGTTACGGGAAGTCACAACAGGGGTGGGGCCAGGTTCTCCTTCCAGGGCCTGGTCGGCGAGTGCGCAGGCCATCGCGTGGGCGAATTCGTTGCCCGCGAGGGAAGAGTGTGCCGGCGCCCAGACTATCGTGACGTGCCGTTTCGGAGGGTTTGTGCTCAGGTGCCACATTCGCGGCATCCGACTTCAGAGAATGCATGACAGGGTTATTTAATTTTATTCCTAGACATTGGTCAATGGCCTGGACGCGATGCTGGGCGGACACCGACATTGGAACCGTAGAATTAGCAGTGCCGTCGACAAGGGGATGCCGAAAAACTCTTGTTTTGCAAACTTCGCTGCTTCATGCCTCGGGAAAAAAACCCCCCAAATATCATGCAAAGCCCCAGTGCAAAACCGGTCAGTTTTCAATACGGTGCTGTAAACCAACGGTTAATCGTTTTTTCAGTGCAACAAACACAACCTCATACTCGAGCATTTAGGAATTTGCGGGGATTTCCAGCGCGAAACTCGCACAGCGTTCTGTGACGCTCGCATGCCCTCCGGTAAATTGGCCACAGCCACTGTTACTTTAATAGGAGGCGACCACAGCCTCATGCAATGCTTGGTCAAATTGGAGCAGGGCTTGCTCGCGCCCGGCAAGAACTTGAAACAGCAAGAGCTCACTGCCTTTTTTGCACCTGAATAAAGCTTTACTTCACTGAATACTTTTTGTTTTGATTCCGTGTTCTTTGGGTGCAATGAAACAGCAACTGCTTTAGCTTCTTTTTGAGTGGTCGTTTATATCAAAATACCGCTTATAACGAAATTTTTGCCGTCCCGCCGACTTCGTTATAACGAGGAATTACTGTATATATATAGCGAGAAGTTGAACTTTTGAAGATGGTAGAAAACACAAGAAAATAAAACTTTGAACAAGGTAAAAGGACGATTGTTGCCAACGTTTCAGCAAAGACACTTGCTTTGGTCAGAGCAAACTTTGAACAAGGTAAAAGCACGATTGTTGCCAACGTTTCAGCAAAGAGACTTGCTTTCGGCATGGCAAGTCAGGGCCCTGACGAAAATATATATATACATATATGTATATATATATATATATATATATATATATATATATATATATATATATATATATATATATATATATATATATATATATATATATATATATATATATATACTTATATATATATACACTGCTGACTTCTCACGTGGCAGGTCCCCCAGCCCACGCGGGGGAAACTAAAAGCAGCAACTTCTGGAGGTGAAGTTGCAGAACGGCGAAAAAACGAAAACCCTCCAACGAAGCATGGCCGCACCGAACACAGTACCTGCAGCTCAACGACTCGATCTAATCCAGACGTGACTCCCGAACCAGACGACGACACGACGTGACGCGTACCCGAAACGACTAAGCCTGCCGCTGAGAAGATGACGAGAATGACTACGTATGGTGCCCGACCGTCAACACGCACAAGCCGAGATACAACGCCCCGACTCACCAGAAACTCGAGGACAGCGGCGTCTGACGTCCAGTTGTCCATCGACGGCTTTTGCGTAGTCGGCCTCATCGACACGGGAGCCGACTACTCGGTAATGAGCGTCTCATTCGCGTCGAAGCTTAAGAAAGTTACGACAACATGGGACGGTCCGCATATACGCACAGCAGGAGGCCATCTCGTAACGACAAGTGGAACGTGCACAGCACGCGTCACCATAGGCGGCATCACGTACCCTGCTGCGTTCGTAATTTTACCTAACTTCTCCCGCGACGTAATTCTCGGAATGGACTTTTTGACGGACAACGGCGCAATAATCGAACTGCAGACCAAGTCGATAACTTTTTCCTCCGATCACTCCACGACGCCGCAGCCGAACCCTGATCACCGTGCTGCTATCAGGATCGCCGACGATCACATCACCCTGCCACCCCGCGCAAGCTTGGTGATCGCCGTCTACTGTGAGGATGCTTCTTCTGACATCGGCGCTATCGTAGAAAGTGATCGAAGGTTGCTTCTCGACCGCGGTGTCTCCGTCGCAAGAGGCATTGCGCACTTTAGGCAACGCCAATCTCACGTTTTGGTCACTAATTTCACCGAAGAGTACCAGCATTTAAACAAGGGAGCTGCAGTTGCGTTCTTTGAGGAAACGCAAGAAGCAAGTGACGTGATCGCTGTCGCCGACTTTGAACGCACACCCGATGACACCTTCAAGATTCCGCAGCCCTTCGACGTGAATCCGGCTCTACCGCAAGAACTACGGAACAAATTATTGGCTTTGCTGCGTCGCTACAGCGAGTGTTTTTCGTCGAGTTCAAAATTACGTCAGACACCACTAGCGAATCGCCGTATTATAACTGAAGATGGAGCCCGACCTACCCGACAGTACCGCGTCTCTTCTCACGAACGGGAAGTCATCCGGACTCAAGTCGATGACATGCTCAGCGACGACATTATACAGCCATCGAAAAGCCCCTGGGTTGCGCCGGTCGTACTCGTAAAGAAAAAGACGGCACATTAAGGTTCTGCGTTGACTACCGGCGATTAAACAAAATCACCAAAAAGGACGTGTATCCCCTGCCACGAATCGACGACGCCCTTGACCACCTCTGCCATGCCAAGTACTTCTCATCGATGGATTTGAAGACAGGCTACTGGCAAGTTGAAGTGGACGAGAGAGACCGAGAGAAGACTGCGTTTATAACCCCGGACGGCCTATACGAGTTCAAGGTGATGCCTTTTGGGCTGTGCACGGCGCCAGCAACGTTTCAAAGAGTCCTGGACACTGTGCTAGCTGGCCTGAAGTGGCACACGTGCCTCGTATACCTCGACGACGTTGTGGTATTCACCCTGTATTTCGACGAACAGCTTGCAAGGTTATCGGGGTTAACGCTGAAGCCTCAAAAGTGTCGTTTCGCGTATGAGGAGCTGAAGGTGTTGGGCCACGTCGTGAACGCCGCGGGAGACTTACCTGACCCGGCAAAAACTTCCGCCATTGCGAACTTCCCAAGGCAGAAAGACAAGAAGGGCGTGCGAAGATTTCTCGGACTGTGCGCGTACTACCGGCACTTCGTCGCAAACTTCGCCCGCATTGCAGAGGCACTCACACGGTTGACGAAAGATAGCACGCCTTTTAGCTGGGTAAACGACCAAGAAAAGGCATTCTGCGAGCTGCAAAAACTCCTCAAAGCCCTCCCGTGCTCGCTGATTTCGACGAAAACGCCGAGACAGAAATGCACACCGACGCCAGTAATATAGGCTTGGGTGCCGTTCTCGTCCAAAAGCAAAGTGGTAGCGAAAAAGTAATCGCCTTTGTCAGCCGTGGTCTGTCGAAGGAGGAGAAAAATTACTCAGCCTCTGAAAAAGAGTGCCTCGCAATTATATGGGCCATTTCAAAATTTCGCCCATACGTATATGGTAGACCATTCAGGGTTGTCAAAGACCACCATGCGCTGTGTTGGCTCGCCAATTTGAAGGACCCCTCTGGCCGTCTTGGGCGGTGGAGCTTGCGCCTGCAAGAGTTCGACGTTACAATAGTCGACGTTAAAATCGCCCCCGTCGACCCGCCAACACTAGACTCCATTGAAAACAGCGCGTTCTTCGGAGTCGTTACGGAGAGCGACCTAGCCGCCCAGCAGCGTGCCGACCCCGACTTGCGCGTCATGATCGACTACCTCGAAGGACGAAATGTCGCCGTGCCTAGGGCGTTCAAGTGGAACTTGCCGGCATTCAGCCTCAATAACTCCGTCCTCGTGAAGAAGAATTTCAGCCCCGGAACGAGAATGAATTATCTTCTTGTCATACCCGCAGTCTTTCGTGACGAAATTTTGGAGGCGTGCCACGACGACCCGCCTTCCGGACATCTCGGCACAGCTCGCACTATTGCAAAAATCAAGGCGAAGTACTTCTGGCCCCGCCTTATATCCGACGTCGCCCACTACGTTCGGAGTTGCCGTGACTGCCAGCGACGAAATACGCCGCCGACAAGACCCGCCGGCTTTCTGCAACCGATCGCCGTCCCGTCGAGGCCCTTTCAACAGATTGGAATGGACCTTCTAGTCCCGTTCCCTACGTCACAATCACAGAACAAGTGGATTGTCGTGGCGACAGACTACATGATCCGCTACGCAGAGACCGCCGCTCTTCCGAGGGGCACTGCACAAGAAGTCGCAAAGTTCTTTATAAGCCAAGTTGTGCTGCGACATGGAGCCCCGGAAGTCCTAATCACGGACCGCGTAACGGCCTTTACTGCGGAGCTGATGCAAGGAATATTACGCTACAGCAACACGGATCACAGAAGAACTACGGCGTACCACCCCCAAACGAACGGACTAACAGAACGTCTGAACAAGACAATCGCAGATATGCTGTCAATGTAAGTTGATGTTGAACATAAGACTTGGGACGAAGTGCTCCCGTATGTCACGTGTGCGTTCAACACGGCTACCCAGGAGACGACGCAGCTGACGCCGTTCGAGCTTGTCTACGGAAGACGGCCAACTACGATGCTCGACGCCATGCTTCCGCACGTAGAAGACGACGACCTCAACACCGACGTCCAAGGATACCGTCAGCGTGCGGAGGACGCCCGCCAGCTGGCTCGAGTTCGTAGAACGCGCCAGCAGCTCGTGGATGCCGGGCGCTGCAACCTCCGACGCCGAGACGCCGAGTACCCCCCAGGGGACCGCGTTTGGATTTGGACTCCCATCCGACGACGCGGACTCAGTGAGAAGCTTCTGCGACGATATTTCGGACCATACCAAATTCTACGCTTCTTAAACAACAGCGCAAAAGACAAGGACTAAGAAAGAAGCACAGACAAGCGCTGACAAACAACTGAGCGTAATTTATTGCTGCTCGCTTATAAATACGCTTGTCACACATAAAAATACACAAAAAAACAGAAGATTTACACAACCATAAGAAAACGTAATCACGTCTTGTCATATCTACAACCACACGTTTACCCATTAAGGTAATTTATCTCTTTTTGCGTTAAAGCCACCGACGGCTTGCTGACACATTTTTGTTTCTTCACCGCAATCTTGAACGCTTCGTGAATCTCCCTCGTGTCCGTATCTCTGTACCGCTTCAAAATGGCGCAGTTATCCAGAAAGGGCACACAGCCGCATGATGTGCAATGAAGAGCGAGGTTGCTTCCCGTGCGTGTTTTCATCGAGTTGGCGTGTTCACGCAGCCGGTCATTCTCTGCGTGTTCACGCAGCCGGTCATTCGTTGCGAGAATGACCGGCTGCGTATGGTTTGGCTGCGTATGACGGCTGCGTATGGCTGGGTATGGTTTGGGAATGCTTAATTGTTATTTCGTGTTTATTATTCTTATTTATTTAATGAAGGAGAAGCGAAGGCAAGGAGTGTAAAGTTAAAGCCTGTCTTTATTGCTTGGCGCCGTCAAGCAAAGCGTCAAGTCAAGCGAAAGCCAAGCAAAGACGCCCTTGACTAAATCCCGAACGCGCGCTCCGCCGCTTATATACACACCGCCCGCGTTCGAGGGAGAGGAGTACGGGGGAGAGACGCGCATGCGCACACTTCCGTACACAAGCGCGCGAACGTTCCACGCACCCACCACGCCGTTATCACGTGTACACGCCCTGCCGCCATTACTGTTGAGAGCGACGCAGCGCACGGGTAGCTACGACGCATGCGCGCACAGACGCGCTCCCCCCGCACCTCCGCAGCTGTTGTTGAGAGCGACGGAGCGCATGGGGTACACGCGCTCCTCCAGCACCCCCCCACCTGTCGTTGAGAGCGAGGAGGGTACGGGGGAGAGACGCGCACCTGCGCCTCGACGCGACGCGCATGCGCAGTGAGCGTGTGGGCGGCGCCGACAACATCGACGAGTGACATCGCGAGCCCAAGAAATTCTCCGTATTTAAAACATAACGGGATCACACTTGCCATCCCACTGCAAAGAATGTTACTGTGTACCCGTATTGGACAAAACAAAAATGTTGAAACGAAGTCGGGACGTCACGGCACGTGAAGTAGCGGAACCCTTCTACATCAAAGATAACTGAGTGAGCGTGCCATCGCTGCTAATCTAGGCAAAAAAAGTGTGCGTTCCTTGATAACTTAATGTTTGTTGATGTGTGGCTTCACAGGATTCCTGATAGTTTTTTTAGCACATGTGTGTGATTACGCCGAATGTATGCCGTCTTTTCACTAAAAATCATGTTACGAGTCAGCGCCAGCCCCGCCCTTTTCCCCCGCCTGTGTCTTTCGTTGCGCTAAGTCTTATTTCTGCAATATGAACCAACTCGCCCGACAACACGTCTTAGTGAATAAAAATTATACTTCAGTTTAGAGATGAAAAAAAAAAAACACCGAGGCAAGAGCCTATCTCGAACCACCGTCCTTGGATTAAGCAGCAAAGACGGATCCCCTACACTACAACGACAGACGCTTTGCGCGGTGCTAGCCTAGTCTCAAATATTCCAATGTAGTCGCACGGCACTGCTGCCATGCCTGCAGCGATAAGCTAGAGTGCCATCAGATGGCACCCCAGACACTCTGGAGGTACGCAGCAGTTTCTAGAATATCCACAGCAACTATCAATCTGCACTTCCCAGGCAGAACGTTTCGGTTTGCAGGGTACGGCGCCAATCGGTACACGACACTTGGCGTTCGGTTTGACCATGCCGAAATGGACCAATCGGTAGAAGACGGCTCCATAACCAGAGGGACCTAGGTTCCGTTCAGGCCACGGAAGAGTTTTTTAAAGCAAAGCTCTACCAGCTAACGGTTCTTTCGTGGCGTGCGGGGCAACAAACTCTTAACGCGTCGGAGGTGGCTCCGGGGGAAGACTGAGGGGGGGGGGGGATGAAGGGTTTCACTCACGGAGCACACGAGAGATGGCGCCACGAATTCACCCAGCGTTCCCCGCGCGGGGGTGCCTGATCGCCGGCGGCGGCGTCGGCGGTACGACTTTATCGCCTGCTGGAGCGGCGGTTGCATTGGGCCTGTTTTGGAGCAGTTTCGCGTCCATTGCGCGGTGCCTTCCCACGCCTTGATTAACTCTTTAGACCGCACCTCCAGGGTAACCCGCTCCCGACGGAATTAAGTGATCGTACGGCAAACATACGTTAAGAATTGGTTTGCAGGGCGGGAAAACAAAATGTACAAACCCATAAAGACATCTGCCCGCTAGATAAACGCTACCTTTTGCGCTCTGCTTGCCACGGATGGGACTCCCTTTCCTTGATTGGTGATTACCAATTCCGTTGTGTTTTAAGAGGTATTAAAAATGCGGAGGTAGCAACAGGTTCTGATAAATAGGAATCATAAAAGTTCCCTCAGCTTTCTCGCAATTCTCAAGCTTACTAAACTGACTAGTTTAAATCGGTATAAATGGGAATCACAAGCTCACATGCCCAATTGTTTCGGTGTCTGCGCTAGTGTCCCGCGGTGGTGCAGCCCCAAGCTAGCACATCAGGATGGTTAGGTTCCGCTGTCTCACCCTTCGAACGACGCTCCTCTCTATTTTGCTTCTACTCACGGCAGGGCTACAGTGGTGTCATCCGCCGCTCTAGCCCGGCCGTGGCCCACGGTGCTGCTGAGTTCGGCGTGCCGGCGTCGCCAATTCCAGGTAACGGGTGGCAGAATCTGTGGTTTAACTCCCTGTAGAGCCGCGTGTGTGAATTCAAGTGTTGTCGTATGGGCAATTATTGTGGGTGTCGTTGAAAGCTTTGCTTTCCAACCACCTTCACAGCGTGGATTGCAGACATTTTTTTCTTTCATTTCAGCCACGATGATTCATCATCGACGTCCGAAAAAGTTGGCTTTCCTGCAGGGCGTATTAACCAAGAACGGCATGAGTGAGGGCAATGAAGCTTCTCTTTAAAATATTGGCCATTGCTGAGTCTTGAACCAGGGCGTTGGTTCTAAAACCCGCGACTCTACCCCTACGCTAATGAAGCAGAACACCCGGTGCATAGAATACTAGACGCCTTCCAGGCGAAGCGCGAGATGGCACTGCTTGCGCACAGGAAATGCCTGGCGTGTACCCATAACGCAACGGATTCTCGCCTACTGGCTGGATGCCAAGCAGGTTACCCCCATTTTTCTGGTAGAATCGCTGACAGTTCGGTTATTTCTTAAATTATGACTACCGGTGTAGTGAACTTGTTCATACTGCACACACGAGAAAACATTTCATGGCGGCACTTGCGCTCCGAACCCGCATTGGCCGGTCTAATACATAAAAGTTGCGGTTCTGACAAACGGCAATCCCTTTCATTTCAGGCCGAATCGGTTTACTGGAAAAACGTCGCCCTGATTCTAGAAGTGCAGGTTTCTGACGCCGAGGCTATTCGTGTTAATGTTAACGCGTCGAGGATTACAACCTAGATAATCTACCTGGTGTAAGCTTCTTACTGCAAATTGAATTTTACCTCTCCTGTACCCCAGAGGTTCGTCCTCCTAGAAGTTGTGGTAAGCTCTTCTGGTTTGGGTGACTCATTTTCGAAGAGTGCGGTTTAGTAGAATCATTTGTTAGCGGATACATCACAACGCCTGGCGGTAGCTGTGCGTCCAGTTTCTTTTTTTGTTATATAAAAAAGCACGATATAATTTAGAGTATTTATTGTATGGCGCCGCAAATGGTCCTTAGTATTTAATTCGTAGGCGGAACTTCTTCCACTAGTATAATATTTGAATGTTTGATCTGGAATAAGTCTTTGCAACACAACAACTTTGGTTGTTCTGGTGTGACGTAACAGAAGCAGGACAAGGCTTCTAAGCGCATTGAAATCCTACAAAATAATGGTTCTGCAATCGTTCATAATTCCTTGATTCTGTACTTTTATTTCGACTGAAGCGTTACTAATTACGTCGCACTAATCTTCGATGCATCATTCCGCTCCATCTTCGGGTTTCAAACCGAGTCGTAACCCATAGACAATTCATCCTAACGTTGCCGCGACCAACAGTCTCTTAAGGTAAAGGTCTGAGGCCATACTTCAGACGGTTTTTCTATTCCTGTTGTTCCTCCGTTTCCGGACGATGAACATTAACACTTCGCCAATGCAAACCGCTTGTGAACCCCCCGAAAGCACAGTCCATGTCGGCAGTTTAGTTATTCCTCGTCCCAATTGAAAAATGAATTTGTCTTCTATGCCTAAGCGAATCTTATGTCTCGGTACATGCCGCTATCGTCGGTGGTCCCGTCTTTTTTCGCGTTTGTACCTAGGGTGATCTGCTCCGGCTCGTGTGACTGGTGCCCCCTGAATAAAGCTGTGCGGCCACTGCCGTTCGTGGATCAGAACACGTTCTCTTGCGCAGTGCGAATATTTCAGCGTCACCAGCATGCAGACCGTGTTTTACAAGACGCTCCACGGGAAAACACACCGCAGCTGGTCACAAGCACGACCGGCTTTATGGATAAGGACATGCCTATTGCTGCCGGCGACAACGGCAGCCAGCCAGCGTACCCAAGAATTGCCGTGTAGGGGAGGCCCGCTCCACCAGATGGGGCTAAGTTTAATCCCCATTGTATTGTATTTCCGCGAACCATGCATTGGGTTTGTTTATTTGTGTTTTGCTTTTGCCGCCCCGCTGCGCCAGCCTGTGTTATCGCTATTGTCTCTGTGCCAAGGGAGGCGCGTGTTCCGTTCTTTCTTTCTGTGCCGCATGTGTTATCTCTTCTCATAGGGAGAGAGTTCCGTACGATTGTGAACAGCCTAGAATAATCTTCGTTGATCTACATTGTTCTGGATACAATACGACTATTCCAGAAACCCTCGCGCCGAGTGATAAGTTCCCGCTGAGCAGATGCCGCGGCATTCTAATCGCCGACACCAGTCTGCACACGTCACTTTGCTGACTGCTGTTTCGCCGCCTTTGTATTCTTTGAGTTGTTAGGGGAGTGCAAGTCCGCTCCAATAAACTTGTTTGTTTTTCTTCAAGACATTGCGCCGTCTTTGGCTACGTGACATCTGGTAGAGGTGCGGGGTACGCACCCTTTATGCTACCAACAACCTCTGGAAGCCACCAAGCCAGTTCAACTAGAGCCAGCCGCCGAATGCAAGGCCTCCCGCCCGAGTGTGGACTAATGTCGGATAAATTGAAGGCGGAAGACGTCACGACCGGTGCCATGAAAAACGCATCCACGATGAACAACGCATCGAGCACCCACGTAGTTCTAGAGCAACCCCAGGAACCACCATCATTCCATGGGTCACCTCCGGGAGATCCTGAGGAATGGCTGGAGCATCTTGAGAAATTCCGGACGTTTAACCGATGGGATTGACGACGAAACACTCAGGCAAGTGTGTTTCTACCTTGAAGACTGCACACGGATTTGGTTCGAGAACCACGAACGTACGCTGACAACCTGGGAGTTATTCAAGACCTAGCTCTCGAAAACATTCACGACTCTGGTACGCAAAGAACGGGCCGAACAGCTGCTGCACACACGCACGCAGCATCCCAATGAAAGCGTGCAGGTGTTCGTTGGGGAGATGAAGCGACGTTTTCGCCGTGCGGACCCAGAAATGACCGAAGAAAAGAAACTAAGGTTGCTGATGTGAGTGGTTAAGCAAAAGCTCTGCGCATGCCTTGTCCGCAACCCCCCAAAGACTATGTCCGAATTTGCGTTTGAGGCGGCAGCGTAGGAGAAGACGCTTGAAATACGAACGAGGCAGTCATCATCATCATCATCACCAGCCTATCTACGCCCACTACAGGGCAAAGGCCTCTCCCATTATTCTCCAATTGCCTCGGTCCTGTGCCAACTGTGACCAATTTATCCCCGCAAACTTCTTGATCTCATCTGCCCATCTAACTTTCTGCCGCCCCCTGCAACGCTTGCCTTCTCTAGGGATCCACTCTGTTACCCTTAATGACCAGCGGTTATCTTGCCTTCGCATTACATGCCCTGCCCACGTCCATTTCTTCTTGTTAATTTCTGCTAATATGTTTTTAACACCAGTTTGCTCCCTGACCCACTCCGCTCTCTTCTTGTCCCTTAATGTTACACCTATCATTTTCCGCTCCATTGCCTGCTGAGTCGTTCTCAATTTAAGTTGAACCCTCTTAGTGAGCCTCCAAGTTTCTGCCCCGTAGGTGAGTACCGGTAAGATGCAGCTGTCATACACTTTCTTCTTCAGCGACAATGGTAGGCTGCTATTCATCATCTGAGAATGTCTTGCATATGCACCCCACCCCATTCTGATCCTTCTAATTATCTCTGCCTCATGGTTGGGATCTGGGGTCACAACTTGGCCTAAGTAGATATATTCGCTTACCACTTCCACTGCCTCGCCACCTATCTCAAACCGCTGTGCTGTCCCGAGGTTATTTATCATTACTTTAGTTTTCTGCATATTACTTTTCAGGCCCACGGTTCTACTCTGTTCGCCCAGTGCGGAAAGCATGCTTTGCAATTCGTCCCACGAGTTACTTAGCAAGGCAACGTCATCAGCAAATCTGAGATTACTGAGGTATTCTCCATTAACCCTTGCTCCCACCTGTTCCCAATCCAACGTTCTGAATACTTCTTGTAAACATGCTGTGAATAGCATTGGAGAGATTGTGTCTCCTTGTCTGACACCCTTCCTTATAGGTATTTTACTGCTCTCCCTATGGAGGATGATGGTAGCTGTAGACCCATTGTAGATATCCTCTAGTATTCTTACATAATGCTCATCTACCCCCTGGTTCCGTAATGCCTGAATGACTGCTAGGGTTTCGACCGAGTCAAATGCTTTCTCATAATCTATCAAGGCTATATATAGGGGTTCAGTATACTCAGCCCACTTCTTTATCACCTGATTGATCGTGTGAATATGGTCCATTGTTGAATAACCTTTACGGAACCCTGCTTGTTCTTTAGGTTGACTGAAATCTAAGGTTGCAGAAATTCGGTTAGCGATTACCTTGGTAAATACCTTGTAGACGACTGACAGTAAGCTGATCGGCCTGTAATTTTTCAAGTCCTTCATGTCGCCTTTCTTATGGATTAGGATGATGTTCGCGTTCTTCCAAGATTCCGGTACCATTGCGGTCATTAGGCATTGCGTATACAGGTTTGCCAGTTTTTCAAGGACAATTTCTCCGCCATCCTTCAAGAGGTCTGCTGTTATCTGATCCTCACCAGGTGCTTTGCCCCCTTTCATTTCTTTCAAAGCCTTCCTTACTTCTTCGGTCGTTACTGGTGGGATGTCTATCTCCTGTGAACTACTGTCTCGTTCGGCATTATCCTGTATGTCCTGGCTACTGTACAGATCCCTATAGAACTCCTCGGCCACTGTGACTATTTTATCCCTATTTGTGATGACATTGCCTTGCTTATCCTTAAGTGCATACATCTGATTTTTCCCCACGCCAAGACGTCTCTTCACTGCTTTCAGGCTACCTCCGTTCTTTACAGCATATTCGATCCTCTGCATATTATACTTCCGTATGTCAGCTGTCTTACGCTTATTGATTAACTTCGAGAGTTCCGTTAGTTCTATTCTGTCAGCTGCGGTGGAGATTCTCATGATTTGCCGTTTCCTGATTAGATCTTTCGTCTCCTGTGAAAGTTTGCCAGTATCCTGTCTAGCCATAGTGCCCCCGACTTCTACTGCACAGTCCGTGATAATGCGTGTAAGGTTGTCGCTGGCTTCCTGTGTCGTAAACTCGGCTTCCTCGTTAAGAGTGAAATATCGGTTCTGCAGCGAGATCCCGAATTCTTCTACTTTACGTCTTACTGTTAGCTCATTTATCGGCTTCTTTCGTACTAGCTTGTTGCGGTCCCTCCTCAAATCTAGCCTAATTCGAAATCTTACCATACGGTGGTCACTACACCTCACCCTTCTGAGCACTTCCACATCCTGCACGACGCCAGGGTTATCGCATAATATGAGGTCTATTTCATTTTTGTGCTCCCCATTCGGGCTCCTCCAGGTCCACTTCCGACTCTCCCGTTTACAGAAGAAGGTATTCATTATGCGTAGGTTATTCCGTTCTGCAAACTCAACTAGTAGGTCCCCCCTGCTATTTCTGCAGCCCAGACCATAGTTCCCAACTGCCTTGTCTCCAGCCTGATTCTTGCCTACTTTAGCATTGAAATCCCCCATAACTACGGTATACTGTGTTTTTACTTTCGCCGTTGCCGATTCCACATCTTCATAGAAGCGTTCCACTACTTGGTCGTCGTGGCTGGATGTGGGCGCGTAGCCCTGCACCACCTTGAGCTTGTACCTCTTATTTAGCCTGATTACAAGACCTGCTGCGCTTTCGTTAATGCTATAGTATTCGTCTATGTTGCCAGCTATGCTTTTATTGACTAGAAATCCCACTCCCAGTTCTCTTCTGTCCTCTAGAGCACGGTAACATAGGACGTGTCTATTTTTCAGCACCGTAAAGGCTTCGCCTGCCCTCCTAACCTCGCTAAGCCCTATTACATCCCATTTAATGCCCTCTAATTCCTCGAACAACACCTCGAGACCTGCTTCGCTAGATAAGGTTCGCGTGTTAAACGTTGCCAGGTTCAGATTCCATTGGCGGCCTGTCCGGATCCAGGGATTCTTAGCACCCTCTGCTGTGTCACAGGTCTGACCGCCGCCGTGGTCAGTTGCTTCGCAGCCGCTGGGGACTTAGGCCGAGGGTTAATTGGCGTATTCATGGGAGGTTGTGGCCATTACTACACCAGGGTGGCCAATCCTGCTCTGGTGAGGGAGTGCATTACCGGCAATGGTCGCCGGGGTCAGGCCGCACCCCAAGCCCCTTTGTGCAATTCCATCAATACGCGGATTTTTTTTTTAATCCGGTAGGAATTGTCCGGCACCGGAATTCGAACCATGGTCCTTCTGCACGCGAGACGGGTGTTCTACCTCTATGCCATCGCTGCATCCTGAAGGAGGGGGGGGGGAACGAGGCAGTACGACCACCCAATCAATGCGCTGGTTTCGGATACGATTGGTGCCGGCGCTATTAACTCCGACTCACTACGCGATACCGTCCGTGCCGTGGTTATGGAGGAGCTGCGGAAACTTTTCCCTACAAATACATGACAAGCTCAAGTCGATTCCCTGACTGACGTGATCCGGGAAGATGTAAAGAAGTCTTTAGGAACTTCTATGCCGTCCGAAGCACCCCGCGAGCCAGAGGCTATGACCTACTCTGCGGCTGTTCGTCGGCCCTACCCTGTTCCAACACGCCGTCAAGAGGGCCCGCAGTACCGTCGCCCAATGTCGCCCGCCCGACCCCCTGTAACCCGCAACCAGGCGCCAAGGACGTCCGAGGTGTGGCAAACGCCCGACAATCGCCCGCTGTGTTTCCACTGCGGAGAGGCCGACAACATCTACCCCCACATCCCTTACAAAAGGCAAGGTTTGCGAGGATTCTCCGTTGACGCACCTCGCCCTCTCCCTGGCCAACACCTACGTGAGATCGACGAGTATCTCTCTCAAACAAGCCGTGGCCCAGCCCGTTTAAACTTCTCGCCGTCGCCCTACCCGTACCATTCGCCAAACCACCGTAGCAATGCTGACTTCGCCACTGGAAAGTCCCCCAGCCCACGCGGGGAAACTAAAAGCAGCAACTTCTGGAGGTGAAGTTGCTCTATTGCGAAAAACCGGAAACCCTCCAAGGACGCCCCGAAGACAGTGATTCACGGCATGCCCTCATCGCAACGACCCGACATAACCCTGACGAGACTCCCGAATACGACGGCAGCTACACGGCGCGATGCGTACCCGACATGGCCGAGGCTGCCACTGAGAAGACGACGACGACGGAGAGTGCCCGACCGTCAACATGCACAAGCCGAGATGAGACGCTGTCCATCGACGGCTTTGATGTAGTCGCCCTCGTAGACACGGGAGCCGACTACTCAGTAATGAGCGGAGCATTTGCGTCTAAGCTGAAGAAAGTTATGACCAGTTGGGACGGTCCTAACTTTCTTCAGCTTAGGCCACCTCGTGACGCCAAGTGGAACGTGCACATCCAGCGTCACCATAGACGGCACGACGTACCCGGCCGCGTTCGTTATCTTGCCGAACTGCTCCCGTGACGTAGTTCTCGCAATGGACTTTTTGACAGACAACGGTGCAATAATTGATCTGTAGATGAATTGGCCAAGTGCGTACCTTTTTCCTCCCATAATTCCAGGGCGTCGTAACCGAACCCCAAACACTGTTCTGCTGTAAGGATCGCCGATGATGATGTTACCCTATCACCCCGCGCAAGCCTGATGATCACCGTCTTCTGTGAAGATGCTGTTCCTGACGTCGACAATATTGTAGAGAGTGACAAAAGGTTGCTCCTCGGCCGCGTTGCCTCCGTCGCAAGAGACATTGTGCGCTTTAAGCAACGCCAATCTCAAGTTTTGTTAACCAGTTTCACCGAGGAGTACCAGCATTTAAACAAAGGAGCTGCAATTGCGTTCCACGAAGAAACGCACAAAGGAAGTGACGTGATTGCAGTCACCGCCTATGAACACGCATCCGAAGAAACCTTCAAGCTTCCACATCCTTACGACGTGGATCCGGCGCTACCGCAAGAAAAAAGGAACAAGTTATTGATTTTTCTTCATCGCTACAGCGAGTGTATTTCGCCGAACTCAAAGTTACGTCAAACACCTCTGGCGAAGCACCGGATAATAACCGAAGATGGAGCCCGACCTACCCGACAGTCACCGTACCGTGTCTCTTCACACGAGCGCGAAGCCATCCGGACTCAAGTAGACGACATGCTCAGCGACGACATAATACAGCCATTGAAAAGTCCGTGGGCTGCGGCGGTCGTACTCGTCAAGAAAACAGGCGGCACGTTAGGGTTCTGCGTTGACTACCGGAGACGGAACAAAATTACCAAAAAAGACGTGTACTACCTGCCACGAACCGACGACGCCCTCGACCACCTCTGCCATGCGAAATACTTCTTATCGATGGATCTGAAGACCGGCTACTGGCAAAATGAAGTGGACGAGAGAGACCGAAAAAAGATTGCATTTATAACCCCCAGACGGTCTATACGAGTTCGAGGTGATACCGTGTGGGCTGTCCACGCCACCCGCAATGTTTCAAAGGTTCATGGACACTGTGCTAGCTGGCCTCAAGTGGCACACCTGCCTCGCATACCTTGACGACGTTGTGGTATTCGAACGGACATTCGATGAACACCTTGCGAGTTTAGAGTCTGTACTAGAGGCTATCGCTCGTCTGGGTTAACGCTGAAGCCCGAAAAGTGCCGCTTCGCTTACGAGGCACTCACGTTCTTGGGACACGTCGTCAACGCCGCGGAAGTCCTGCTGGACCCGGCGAAAACTTCAGCCATAGCGAACTTCCCAAGACCGAAATACAAAAAGAGCATGCCAAGATTTTTCGGATTATGTGCATAATACTGGCACTTTGTCGGAACCTTCGCACGCATTGCAGAGCCACTCACGCGCTTGACTAAAGCACTCCTTGCTCCTGGGAAAGGTAAAAAAAAAACATCCCCCTGGCGGGGGGCACGGTCAAATGCAGAGCATTTTTGGGGGGCGCACGACGTTAAGTAGGTTGGGTTACGTTAATGTTGGTGCAGTTGTTGCTGTTGGTTGTTTTTAAAGCGTAGCGCTTCCAGGCTGGACACTTTGTGCGTACAAGTGGTCTTCTATTTTTCCTTTTCTCTGTCACGGAGTGCGTGCGCTTGTAAAGGCGTTCTTCGCGCCGCTTTCGCGGCATTTTATCTGGTTCGAAAGAAATTGACAGCGAGAGCGAACTCCGAGAACCGCCACATCGCGGCACGACCACGCCACGACCACGTCACGACTACGTCACGATCACGCCACAACTGTTGTTGCTCCCGCGCCAAACTACGACGCATGCGCGCCCCACCTGTTGCTGAACTCGATCCGAGCATGCAGAGAACACGCGAGGAGCAGCGAAGAGCAGGAGAGGAGGAGCGGGGGAGAGGGCGCACCTGGAACGGCTGTGGCGGACGCCGAGGCACGCCAACGCCGGGTGACATCGTGAGTTAAAGAAATGCTCTGCATTTTGAAAAGCATTCTACGGGCTGCAACAACGCCTGCAACACCCGCCCGTACTCGCTCATTTCGACGAAAACGCAGAAACGGAAATGCACACGGGCGCCAGCGATAAAGGTTTGGGTGCCGCCCTCGTCCAAAAGCAAAGCGGTTGCGAAAAGGTAATCGCCTATGCAAGCCGTAGTCTGTCGAAGGAGGAGAAAAACTACTCTGCCTCCGAAAAAGAGTGCCTGGCTATCATATGGGCCATTTGAAAATTTCGACCATACGTGTATGGTAGACCGTTCTATGTTGTGACAGACCACCATGCGCTGGGGTGGCTCGCGTATTTGAAGGACCCCTCTGGCCGTCTTTGGCGGTGGAGCTTGCGCCTGCAAGAGTTCGACGTTACAATAGTCTACAAATCCGGCAGGAAACACTCCGACGCCAACTGCCTGTCCCGCGCCCCCCGTCGACACACCACCACAGGACTCCCATGAAGACAGCGCGTTCTTCGGAGTCGTGACGGAGAGCGACCTATCCGCCCAGCAACGTGCCGACCCCGACCTGCGCGTCATGATCGACTAGCTCGAAGGACGCAACGTCGCCGTACCTAGGACGTTCAAGCGGAACTTACAAGCATTCAGCCTCAAAAACTTCGTCCTCGTGGAGAAAAAGTTCTGCCCCGGAACGAGAATGAATTATCTACTTGTCATCACCGCAGGCCTTCGTGACGAAATTTATGAAGCGTGCCATGACGCCCCGTCTTCCGGACATCTCCGAACAGCTCGCAGTATTGCAAAAATCAAGGCGAAGTACTTCTGACCTGCCTTATACCCCTGTCACACGGGCACTTTCAATCACGATTGAGTCGATCCGGATCGAGCTCAATCCGGATCGGGCCTCTGCTACACGGCAGTTTCAATCGCGATCGAGCTCTATCCCGCTCGAACTCAATCCTGGTTTCTCAAGCGCGATCGAGGCTTCCAAGCGCGATCGAACGAAAGCGGCGATACTCTCGTCCCCGCTCAGTAATGGCACAGAATGTGACAACTTCAACTAACGCCACAAATTGTGTCAAATAACTTGACCCAAATAAGCGCGAGGTAATATTTACATAGTTACGTATACCTACGACCGCGCGAAGTTACCAGACGCCGGCCGCAAGTACATTGTTAGCGCCATCTGGCGTACACAAGTGCAACCGGTGCAACTTCTCGATCGCGATTGAAACGTGCCGTGTAGCAGCGGCAGTACGTCGAGCGCGCTCGAAAACTCGATCGTGATTCACTTCAATCGCGATTGAAAGTGCCCGTGTGACAGGGGTATTTACATCCGACGTCACCCACTACGCTCGGAGTTGCCATGACTGCCAGCGACGAAAAACGCCGCCGACAAGACCCGCCGGACTACTGCAGCCTTCGCCGTCCCGTCGAGGCCATTTGAACAGATTGGAATGAACTTTCTAGGCCCGGTCCCTACGTCACGATCACAGAACAAGTGGATTGTCGTAGCGACAGACTAGATAGCACGCTACGCATAGACCACCGCTATTATGAGGGGGACTGCACAAGAAGTCGCCAAGTTCTTCATAAACCAAATTGTGCAGCGAAATGGAGCCCCTGAAGTCCTAATCACGGACCGTGGAACGGCCTTCACTGCGGAGCTTATGCAAGGAATCTTACGCTAGAGCAACACGGATCACCGAAGAACTACGGCGTACCACCTCCAAACGAACGGATTAACGGAACGCGTGAACAAGACAATCGTGGATATGCTGACTATGTACGTCTATGTACCTTGAACATAAGACTTGGGACGATGTCCTACCGTATGTCACGTTTGCGTACAACACGGCTATCCAGGAAGCCACACAGATTACACCGTTCGAGCTTGTCTATAGAAGACGGCCGACTACCATGATTGACGCCATGCTTCCCTACGTGGAAGAAGACGACCTCAACGCCGACGTCCAAGGATACCTTCAGCGTGCGGAGGAGGCCCACCAGCTCACTCGAGTTCGTACAACGGACCAGTAGCTGGTATTGCGAGACGGTACAACCTCCGACGCCGAGACGCTGAGTACCGCTCAGTGGATCGTGTGTGGGTTTGGACTCCCATCCGACGACGTGGACTCAGTGAAATATTTTTAGGAAGGTATTTCGGACTGTGCCGGATTCTACAACATGGTGGCCACCTTACCTACTACGTGGTCTCCGATGGTGATTACGGAACATCACGACGACGCACGCGGCCCGAAGTCGTCCACGTGGTTCGCTTAAAACCTTTCTACGCACGATGATGGACTTCTATTTTTTATTTGTTCGGACTGTCGCTTGTGTTAGCATCGGGTCGATGAACTCTTATAGGGGGATGATGCCGAGAACTATGCATTGAGTTTTTTTATTTGTGTTTTGCTTTTGCCGCCTCGCTGCGCCAGCCTGTGTTATCGCTATTGTCTATGTGCCAAGGGAGGCGTGTGTTCCGTTCTTTCTTTCTGTGCCGCATGTGTTATCTCTTCTCATAGGGAGAGCGTTCCGAACGATTGTGAACAGCCTAGAATAATCTCGTTGATCTACAGTGTTTTGAATTCAATTCGACTATTCCAGAAACCCTCGCGCCGGGTGATAAATTCCCGCTGAGCAGATTCCGCGGCATTCTAATTGCCGACACCAGTATACGTACGTCACTTTCTTGACGGCTGTTTCGCCGCCTGTGTATTCTTTTAGTTGTTATGGGAGCACAAGTTCGCTGCAATAAACTTGTTTTTTTTTCTTCAAGACAGCTGCGTCGTCTTTGGCTACGTGACATCTGGTCGAGGTGCGGGATACGCACCCTTTATGCTACCAACAACCTCTGGAAGCCAACAAGCCAGTTCAACTAGAGCCAGCCGCCGAATGCAAGGCCCCCCGCCCGAGTGTGGACTAATGTCGGATAAATTGAAGGCGGAATACGTCACGACCGGTGCCATGAAAAACGCATCCACGATGAACAACGCATCGAGCACCCACGTAGTTCTAGAGCAACCCCAGGAACCACCATCATTCCATGGGTCACCTCCGGGAGATCCTGAGGAATGGCTGGAGCATCTTGAGAAATTCCGGACGTTTAACCGATGGGATTGACGACGAAACACTCAGGCAAGTGTGTTTCTACCTTGAAGACTCCACACGGATTTGGTTCGAGAACCACGAACGTACGCTGACAACCTGGGAGTTGTTCAAGACCGAGCTCTCGATACCGTTCATGACTGTGGCCGAGCAGCTGCTGCAGCAAGCGTACCGGAATTAGCACTGGGGTTGGGTGTCCCGACCTGGACTGCGTGTGCTAAAAAACCACTCCCCAAACGGTTCCGTTCAGCTCATGTGGATGCCCACTCGCGCTGCCATGGAGGGAAACGAATAGGCCCACCAACAACCCGGCGTGTTCACACCCCAGGCTGCACACCCCAGGCTGCACGAAGACAGTCAACTGCTTCTCACGTTCAGGGACATATTCCAGCATTATCGCCTTCAGAGACCGAGCTTACCTTCTCCTTACACTGACCTTTCCAGAGAACAACAAACTCACACACAATCTCACACTACGTCTCACACAATCCGGCTCCTTCCACATCCGCCGTATCTTCACTTACTCCACCCGAATCGCTACGACGCTGAATGTAAATTTTGCTCAGAAGTAGGGACACTCCGGCACATAATCGGGGTGTGCGACTTTAGCCCTGAGCACCCTCATCTCTTTCCGTCAACTACCGAACAAGAGCAATGGCAGATGCTGCTGTCCAGCCCCTGTCTGCCTACATAGCTTCAGCTGGTGGACGGAGCACAGGCGGCGCGGACTGCGTGTGGGCTCCAGCGAAAAAGGAAGCACTGCCCTGGGCCTCACTGTGGACCGTTCGGTAATCTGAATAGAAGTATTTCCTCGTCCTCCTTCTCCTCCACCTTTTCCTGAGTCTATGCCGCCGAACTCGTCGCCTCTTTCTGCGACGGCAAGAAGTGAAATCGCGTAACACCGGGATTAAAGGGCCCCTGAGATGGGGTTTTTAAGTGCGAATGCACTTTATAAGCGACCCCAAACCATCCACCGCCGGCGGCGGCGGCGTCGGCGGCGTCCGCAGTGCTCCTCTATATTATAAAAGAAACAGCATCCGGCGCCAGGTTTCGATCCGAGGACTTTGCGGCCGCAGCGCGACGCTCTACCGACCAAGCCACGGACGCGACGCTAATATCGGTGTCAGAACGCGCCTTATATCTTTAACGCATTGAAACTACGTCGTCAGCGGCGTGCGTTGGCGACTCAGCGGCGTTATAGCGGCTTGATAACTGCGTGGTGTACACGTGATACTACAAACCCGATGGAAGAGATGGAAGAGAAGGCGGCGAGGCGGTGGGCTGCGGGGGCCGAGCGCAAGCGCCGCAAGCGGGCCGACAACCGTGCATTCGCACTTTCACATTCTCCCCCTCGGGGAAATGCGGGGGAATTTTTTTGGGGGGTCGATGGTATCGGAGTGCAACGGCTATTTCTTGAACTAATCGTGACGTGTTAGTGCACTCTTGATTTAATCAATTTTTTTACGAGCGTAAAAACATCAGAAAGCTACAAAAAACATCTTTTGTGTGTGTGTGTGCTTTTACACAGTCGCACATATTTGTTTTATACCGGAGTGTAAAGCACTTACACACCGGCATAGAGTTAATACTACTGACTCTAGAGCAAAAGCTGCCCGGCCAGCCCGTGCATTGAAACCGTGCTACACCCGGGCGCTGACATGATGGCACCCTCACAGCGTTGCCCGCTGCCTTTTTGCCTACTAGAGTTGGCGGCAGTAGTCGGTATTCACCTAGTAACCAACGCATTGCATCATGGCAGCCACCGTTGCTGTGAGTGCGCCGTGAAAACTTTGCTGTGGAGAAACGTTGTGTGAAGTTTTTCCTTTGGTAGGTAGTGAACTTTTGTGCCATGCTGCCGCGTTAGATGCAGTTTTGCATTCTCCGCAACTGAGAAGGGTAGGGCGTAGATTAGCGGGTACTTCGTACGCTCGGAGAGGTAGCTTTTGCGGGTGCGTCAGGGGAGTTCGGTCGTTCGGTCGCCGCTTCGGAGTTGAGCGGACGTGTTTTTTCGTGCTCCTGTGCTTCGGAGGGGCTTCATTTCGGCGGCCCGTTGCAAGCGCGGGCCGTTGGACGCCGCCCGGCTTTCGCTCTGATGGTGTGGGCGGTCGAGTGCCAGCTCCCGAGACCCCCCCAGTACCCGTCTCCAAAGCGGTCGGGACCGCCGCAGACTTCGCTCTTCGTCGCACCATGCTCGCCTCCGCGCTTCACCGTTCCATTCGAGGTTTCTCGTCTCCAGGATACAGCATTACGCCAGCCACCAGTGTTCGTGGTGTGTTGTGTGCGACGGAATCGACCACAGTGGAACTACTCTTCTCTACTCTTTCCTCACCTTTCTAATCTTTACTTTTCTCTCTCCTATCCTATTTCCCAAACTATTCCCGCTTCCGGACTGTGTTAAATGCAGGTGAGCTCCCATGAGAGCTTAATAATATCCCCAGTCCATTTATTTTCCTGCTTCCTTTATGAAGAAATCACTTCCCCCTGATTGCTTTTTTCCTCTGATTTTTCTCCTGGTGGCTTCCCCTGTATTCGCGCATGCGCTGTTTCTGTATATATCATTTTGTGTGTGCTAAAAGAGTTCAGTTGATATGCAGCGCTAGTCCTGTGTATTCTTTTCTTTGTTGTCCCGTCTGTACAGCGCTATTTTAACATGTTTCACACGCCTCCCCCCCCCCTCTGTATGCGTCAGCTGATTGTTTTCGCAATCTGTTGAGGTGCTCTTTACAACTACATGCTGTTCTAGCGAATGGAAGTTCAAACTGGACAACGCTTCCAAGAAATGCATGTAAATGGAAATCGTATTTGTGACTGCACTTTATGCTAAATAAACATGCTTTCTGTGCCTGTTCCTGTGCCTGTCTACGAGGCCCCTGCAGCACGTGTGTCAACTTTTTTCTCCAGTTGAAATGCTTTTAGCTAGTGGCCCTTGCATTAGCTTAGATTCAATAACCGTGAAATACCCAAGCCTAATATTACTAAGTTATGTGCATCAAGAAACTCTCAAGAGATTTTCCGTTTTTCTAGGTACGCTTAGAAGATTTGTCATTGATTGTATGCTTGGGAACGTCACACAAGGTACATGATTAATGTTGTCAGGTTACATTAGGTCGCAATAATTCTATTTAATAGCAGCTTAAACAAAATCTCGACAAAAGCAAACCAGAGACTAGAAGATATCATGTAGAACGCGCATTTCCATTCTGGGTTTGTGGAACTATAGCTTTCAGTACTTCCAACTACAAAGAAAGTAGTGCAAGTGTTCATTAGTCACTGCAGGGCTCTTTACCTTTTAAAATTTCATGCCCCCTCTCCCAGAATAAAGAAATAGGAAAATTGTGTGAGGAACTATTTCCAGCAAAGCTATGGCAGGTTTAAAGCCAATAGGCAGACAGGGTTAAAAGCCAAAAAACCTTTTTGAAGAAAAAACAATTTCATGATAAAAAACCTAAGCACTGGAGGAGAGGAGAAGAACGAAATAAACAAATACAATCAGAAGCAGCATAAAAGAGCAACAAATGAACAAAGCAAATGCAATTCTACGAGGCAGTTAGTCACGAAAGCTTCCACGAAGGAGCAGACACTTCAGGAGAAATTTAAAAAAATTAGAAATTATGTACCCTATTTACATTATGTACACAGAAAATCAGACATATTTCAGTGGTTTTAGACAAGATGGAGCTGAAATAGCAAAATCAGTTCTTGCCTTGAAGAAGCAGATTGCAGTGATTAAGAGAGGAAAACAGTCACAGGTGCTGTAGGGGTGTTACCAGCATGCAGCATCCTTCGTTTGCCCATTTTGTCATTTTGCCTGCTTCTTTTATGCCTATCTTTTTTTCGCCCGTGGTGCTGTCTTTGTACTGGCCATTTCCATGCCATGTTTTTTTTTTCTCCCGAATTTTTTATCCTTTATTTTATGCCAGTCCTTTCCTTTCTTTTCAAGTTTATTTCCAGATGTAGCACAGCCAGCTGGACAGTTCTTCTTCGTCTTTCCTTGGTTAACCTCCCTAGCTTTCTTCTGCAGTTTCTTCCTTTCTTTGAAGTCGCACATTAGGTCATCTTAGCCTTGCTCTTACCATCACAAACTCCCCTAGAGGTCTGGTGGCATTACTGGTGGTGAAATAAAATTTGTTGGATAAGAATTGCTTGTACATATGACCCTCTTGCCTTTTCTGTATTTATTTTTGCTTCTAATACACGGACTGATGGCATTGCGATGGCCCATTATTTTTGATGAAAATAAGAATGCTGATGACCACAATCTGAATGAGCATTAGCCAGAACTTTCATAATCAGCTACAGCATTACTGGAACCCAGCTTCGGTAATGCAACTTCGTCATCATCTTTGTTGCTGTGAGCACGCTGGAATGGAAGCGTGGAACTTCTACAAGGTATGGTGTGGCACCTTTGTGGCCACCGGTTTGATGTTGGCATAAATGAGAAGGCTGTGCGACACATATCGAATTCCTTCGTTCTATCGCGTATCGCATTCGCATATCGCATTCCTTCCTTTTATCTAGTGTATATACAGCTGAAGAACGTCTCCAGATGGCCCTGGCTGAACCGATACGTGCAGATGTAACTGTCGCAAATAATAAAATTGAGAGTTCAATTTATTGTCGGCTTTCTTAATGACTGCCATATGCAATGCACATTAAGTGTCTGAATACTCTATATTAGCGATTGATAGTCTCATGCTAGGCACTCTGATTCACCTGCTATAGTTATGTTTGGCAGCTGTTTCAAAATTAAGCACTATGATTGAACTAATGAGCGGCAATAACAATTTATAGGTGCACTCAAATTAATTTACTTTTCAAAGGAGACATATATCCATCGTCGACTTCGCCTTGCACAAAATACATGACGGTCCCATCGCGACCCAAGAAAGCGCATATGTGTGTTACCTCAACATGCTTCCTAGGCGGTTTCTGTTGACAGACAGATTTCCGGCCGAACCCGCAGGCATTTCAGGCAAAACCGCCTGCAGGCGGGGTGGTCCTGATAATTGGGCGTGAACGGAAGTGGCCGTTTCCGTTCATTGGCGAAGGCACCCAGGGAAGGACAGAATAATTTTTCTTAACGCCCCACCACACGGGTGCCCATCTCACATGAACGAAGTTTCCTCCTCCCCCACCTCCTCTGTACAGGTATATACATGGGCCATATGAGAGCAGAGGTGCAAGTATACGTAATTAAACAACGTCGCTGATCCGCCGAATTTAAGAAATGTGTCTTCCAAAGCATCAAATATATTCTCGAAAATTTCAGGTTGCGTGTTTCAGCGATCGAAGGAGCATGCACCAATCGCACACACCCATACAGGAGATTTCTGCACCTACATACAGGATTACCTTTCGGCTTCGCCTTGTCCTCCTCTAGAAAACCACCTTATCGTGCAAATAAAGTTACCATTATTATTATTAGTTGGCGGTTGTTTTATCTCTGACTCAAGTAAAACACCATTCAGTGAAAGTATAACAGCACCCGTAAACAAGAGCCTACTTATACGCTAGGCATGGTAAAATGGTTCGTACATTTGTTTGTTTTTAATTTACGAATCATATACGATTAAAAGGAGCCGATCTGCCCAGACATGTTTGGCGTAACATGATATGACCGGCTTACGGCGAGTTCAAATCGGCAGCAGCCACTACGGACATGTAGAGAAGGTGTCCTTGAAGATTCCGTATCGTCGGCAGTCTTCGCAAGCTTGTCTTCGCAAGCAACGAAGTGACACAGCAGACACTAAGGCGTGTTAGAGTGAACCTTTGCAAATTAGACCCACACGACTGACGCTCCTCAGAATATACCGAAACTGAATTTGGCGCCTCAGCCCGACGTCTTCTTATTGCTTATAATTTCATTTATTTTTGTTCGTCAAGCATGAATACTTCTAGAAAACTAATGAGAAGCATACAAACTCGTAAAAAAACTCAGTTATTGCCATAAAAGTTGCCTAATTTTAGCTTAGGGCCCTAAATTTGTGCCTCATTTTCAAGAAAAATTGTTAGCCATATCTTCAACTACTGATCTGGCAACTACAGCGTGGCATCATGGCGGCATCTGTGTTTAGACACATTTTTGAGCCAGCTTTACCCGCCTGCACACCGGGCCAAACCGGGCTTGACGCTCCTCCGTTCTCGGCGGAAGGATACAGTGAGCGCAGGAGCAACGACGCTTGCAGCCAGCGTGATCGCTCAGCGCTCCGTGTCTGGTGTTAGAGTATCATCAGTTTTACTTTGCATTGGCTTTCTTGGACGCTGTACCCGAAAGGATTCTTTGCACCATCTGTGTTTCGAGCGTAGCCTCGACGTTGTTTCAGAGGTGGTAACGAACGGCGCGCCAAGGGAGCGCCGCGCCGACGACGAAGGCGGAGCTCCGCACGCAGCGCTTGGACGACGCCGGGCACTGCTCGTGATCACGAGGCGCACGCTCAAGTGCGCTCACGCGGGCTGAATAAATCAGTTCAAGCCCAAACGCTGTCGCAGCTGATTCTCTGCGGCGGTCGCGACAAGGGCAAGAGCATGCTCATCCCGTAACGACAACTGCCAAAGAGTTTCATTTCATTGCTTCCCATAAAGTCATGATCGCAGGAAAGTGTGGTTTCCTGCACCGGCCTTCTGAATGAACCTGTTGCCTAGTGTCCTTAGCGCGCTTTACCGTTCACCGTGTTAAATCAAGCAAGAGTAGCCGTTTGCCGCTGAAAACGAAAGGATTGCACTCAGCGGTTTCTGAATTCCGGCTTACCGGCTCTGCCGAGTAGCGACATCTGGCGAATTTGTCTCAAATCAAATGACACAAACGTCTGTTGTCCAGAACTGTTCGCTTACGTTTGAAATGGCTTGAATCTTGGACGTCTTAGATTGAACTCTCACAATACAGTAATTTTTTTTAAAAGAGCCGTATACTTCTGCTGTAGAGCTTAAAAAATCGAAAACGACGTTGACGCCGCCATCTAGTGGGAACAATTAGGACCAAGTATTGCATTAACCAGAATTCACGCCACCGCTAAATATTTCGATATAAAATGAGTAAGATATATTGTAATGATTCCGCAGTTACCTATATTACCTTGCCCAAGACGATTTTGAAAGCATAAAAGAGCTATGCTAGTTCATAAAGGCATCTGAACCATTGGAAGCGTGGGAAGCTGAAGTAGGGGCGGAGATTTTGCTCGCTCATTCTGAAAAAAAATTGTCATTTATCGTGCTCCTCATCATCATTTAGCAAGAATGTAGTAAACAACATCAACTAAGATTGCTTGCATGAAGCGCCGAGCACAGCGCATTTGCTGTGCCGTAAAGTTACGGAATAACGCCCACCCAAATTTAAGTACAGTGATATCAAGTGAAAAATACGAGATTGGCAAAATTTCGGGTCAAGCGCGGAAAGGACGATTAAGTGACCGCATCTACACATGAAGAGATGATTCGGGTTTGTTTTGTTCACTCATCGGCGCTAAAGCCATGGATTTTACGGGGTGGGCGCGCGTCTTTCAGTAAATTGAATATTTCACCCGTAAAAGGGGGTGGGCGATGTTTCGGGGGAGGGCGTTCACTCGGAACTTTCCAGTAATCTAATCAAAACGCGAGCGTACATTTTGCCGGCGCAGGGGGCTCGCTACTACAGTCGCTAGAAATTCTAGCCTCTGTATCGCTATGTAGCGACGCTAAAAATAAGTTAACGTTCGCGGAAACTCTCGCGAATGCAAGGTCGACTTCCGCAATCACCAGTATCTCCTGCTCAAAGTCCGTAAGGACTGAAAAGGTAGATTCTCATGTGCGACCCACTCGCTAAAGTAACCATGGTAACGACGACGCTCTAAACCAAACCGCCACCGTCAAAAATCGCGGACATTCCGGCGGCCAACCATGAAATGAGTGCTTCGCCTCGGGCGAGGTCGGACTATGTCGTCATCGCAAGCCGCCGAGCCGACAAATAGTTCTGTCTCGTCGGGGTAATAACTTTTGTTAGCGTGCGCGAATATGCTTACTATTTTTGGACTTGTTTCTACAAGAACTATAGAGTAGTTTTCTGACACCAACAAAAACACTTTGAAATCCATCTCAGGGCCCCTTTAAGCTTCCTTTAATTTTATACAAAAAAAATTTCCACCCACGTGCAACACCAATACACCTAGACCAACCACCGTTCATGCATCATGGATTGCTTTAACCTTACCAAGAATATCTCTTTGAAGTAATAAAGCGTGTGGCTAAGTGCATTTCACTTCTCTCTGGTTTCTCTATTTATAGAGCGACGTGAGTGAATAAAGGGACACTGAAGTGATATGTAAACATTGCGGGATTACTAGCGCAAATTGTCGTCCGGAGTTCCCAGGCCATATTTCGACCACTCTGGGCGCGTTTACACGATTTTATTTAGTAGAAAAAGTAATTCGAAAATCCTGTCCTCCTCTCTTTACGCTCACCCATTTTCTGTAGCGTTTTCGTGTGACGTCGGGAAGAGCCGAGCTCGCAATTCGCTGCGCTACTGCACGGCTCTCCGGCTTTCAGACAGAGTCAGTCGGCCCAGCGTTTCGTCCGCCGGCCACCGACGGGTCGTCGCAATTCGTTCGCTCAGTCGAAACGAAGCCAGGACACGTTTGTGAATGGAAGAATGTGCCTTTCTTTAATTGGTTAGTTTGTACACTGTATCTCGCTGCAAGTCAAGGTCGCGTCACACAAGCGCTGCACAAGCGCACATGAGACGCTTCGCTGACCGGTACGCCAGTAGGAAAATATAAGGCCTCTTGAAGGCGGGAGAAGAGTCAGCGAAGTCAATATAGGTGCTAAGGAAATAAAATCAACTGAAATTTTTGCCGTACAGCGTAAAACTACGGTGCGGGAAGCACTTTTTTGCGCTGGGCGAACAAGCACAGCGGCCAACAGCACGACTACGCATCTGCGAACGCTTTTCCGTCTAAGAAATGCAATTGCTAGACGTGAGATATTGTGGAAACTTGGGGGATGCTTACTGCACGAGCGCAAAACAACAAATAGTCACCTAAGCTGCTTGGAATGCTAAAACTAAATAGAAGTGTAAACTGGTTATGCATTATATACCTTGTATTTCCAAGGTCGGCACCGCGCGCCCGTGGGCGAGTTGTTTGGAGCGCTAGGAACGCACGCATGCTGGCACTGGCGTGCTAGCGAGTTTTCGTTGGCGTGCTGTTTCCGTAAGCACCGACTGCTTGCGGGCAGTGGGCACAGGCCAGATTCAACAGACCCTTGGCCTGGTGCGAACACGCTTTTTACGATACAGGCATGAGTGAGGCAAGCTCCAAATATAGGGGAAAAGTGCATGGCATTTGAGCGTCTGCGGGGACGCGGAGGGCGTTCATGCACTGCGTAGGCCTCGGCTAGTGAATGCTACGATTCCAAGCCGTCCTGGGAGGCTTATCTTATGCATTTTAGAGCCCAGAACATGGCAGAAGCGCGGTACGATGATTACTGAGATATTGAGAATGCCCATCCAACAACGCCATCGGTTGTCTTTTACAGAACCGAAACCGGAACCGAAACTTGTTTGATTGCTAACCTTGGGCATCGTCCAATCACGGTGCCCCCTCCTCCCAACGTCACAGCCTTAGTTGGTGCGGCCGCCGCAAACCGCGCATGGTAGTTTTTCTTCTTTCGCGCTTTGTAAAATAATTACCGATTTTTCAACCGGATAAACGATGAAAAGTGTGCTAATTTGAACCAGTCTACGCAGTGCAAGCAAAAACGGGAGCTGACAAACTCACTTCAGTGTCCCTTTAAGTGACGTCGCATGAGTAATCATGGTGGGTGCCGTTTACAGCTTTGCTTTCCAACCGCAGTCACAGGGTGGATTGGAACGAATATTTTTTTTGCGAGGTGACGGACCGTGGCGTCACGCCTAAGGCCGCTGTGCAACGCCACCACGTTACAAATGAGAAGCCGCTGATCATCATAATCATCATTAAACTCGCCGGCTTCGCTCCGCTCGCAGTGAACGAGAGCATCACCGCTGCGACATTCTAAACAGAACGCAAAGAAAACAGCTTGACGTAAGGGCTGTCTACTCTCGCTACCAGGCTGCTGCTAACTAATGATCTGTGTGCTCTCATGCGTACGTTTTTTTTTCTATTTTTTTCTTTGTCGTGGCTGCTATGGTAGCCTCGAGTCGTTTCGCTTATGCACAGAGTTCGCTGTAGCGTATGTTCGGCCGTCGTTTTCAGCAGCGGTGGTGGCGGGTTAACCAACCGACCTCCAGTGATGCGAGATGGTTAGTACCTTTAGTTTTTTCCGATTCAATGTTTTTCAGACCTCTCGGTTTCTTTCTTAGCTATCCCGCGCCGGGAAGTTTGTTGCGACGCCTTGCAGATCATCCCAAATTTACTGCAGCTTCTCATGACTGCTGGAATCCCTTGGCACTAGTGCCAGTCTTCAATATTTCGCAAGCAAGCTGGTTGCTTAGCCTGAATCGAAGCGAATGAAAACGCAGCGCACGTTAGGTAGGCAGGAGGTCAGCGAGACGGACTAGACAACCAGCTGCCTGGGCATTTAATTACGGAAAAATGTTTGAATTAAGACTGAACCGCTGCCGCTATCGGTATTACTTACGTTAAAACCAAATTCTCTCTATCTTGGTTCCTTAATTGAAATGTACAAAGCTTGCGTTCTACCTTGTTTTCGACGCAGTTTCGTGTTCCTTTCTCACGGAGCTTCGCCCCGCCGACCTGTAATCCATGGGAACTTGTTGCGGCGGTGGCCTGCCGGATTTTTTCTTTCTAGCGTGGCATATTGTCGCAACATCAGGTTCGTATGCATCTGTACGGCTAAAGTCCGTCTAGGGAATTGTCTCGCGACAAGTTTTGATTTGATTTGTCTCGGTCTTGATCTGTGTTCGTTTCTTCAATTGTGCGTGCGAAGTTTTAGTTCGAGTATATGATTTGTAAGTGCAGTCGAGTAACTTTCTAGATCTCTTTTTGTGTAGTTAGTATGTCTGCTTGTTTTGTTTTCTAATTAGCTCAACAGGAGTGGCTGTCTGACATAGAGCCAGCAACCTTTTGAAAGGTTGTGTTTCCCTGGTTAATAAACATGCTCAATTCTAATCCTAACATGGCATGCAAACTTCTCTGCTCTGCATTCTGATCTGACTCGCGTCATGTCTTTGAATGCAGTTTGCCCTGTCTCCTTGCACTGTGACAGCGGTGGCCGTGGATGCAATCTGAGCATGTATCATGACTAGCCATTTGTCACACGATTCTTGAATGCTATTCAGGTCTTGTTGTATATAGGGATGAACGTCTTGAAGTAACGTTAGGAGTACCGCAAAGGTGGTTCCTCGGCCCGCTCGCCCCTGTTGTTCCTCATCTACATGAATGACCATCCGCTAACTGTGTCTTGCAAAATCCATATGTTCACGAACGATTGTGTGATTTAAAAAGGGGGAGAAACGCGAAGATGCCCGCGGCATTACGTTGCTTGGAACGGCGTCACAGTTGCTAAGCAGTCGGCTGAAGTGCTGTCCGCGCAGTGAGATGGGACTGACAACAGGCCACTCAAGTGACTGCACAATCGATGCAACAGATATACAGGCACGCTTTTCGCGGTCGCAGGTCTAGCGGCTGAGTCTCAACCCCAGATGGTACATGCAGTTGTGGACGCTGCGGCCAAGGACGGCGTGCTGACCACAACACTGCTATGTCCCCCCTACCCCGAGGCCTGTCAAACTTGCTTCTATGAAACACGCTGCGCCCTGGCCGAGCTTACAGCCATCCAAAACTCATTGCAAGAACTTACTCGTGCTCTTCTTCAAGTACCTGGAGGTACTACTTCACAAATATGTACAGCCCCCACGGCGCGCATGCTTGATCTACGTTGAGTAAATAATTCGGCTACCCGCCGCGGTGGCTCAGTGGCTAAGGCGTTGCGCTGCTGATCACGAGTTCGCAGGTTCGATTCCCGGCCATGGAGGTCGCTTTTCTGATGGAGGCGAAAAGCAAAAACGCCCGTGTGTACGAGATTTCGGCGCATGATAAAGATCCCCAGGTGGTCAAAATTAATCCGGAGACCTCCACTACGGCGCGCCTCATCGCCTGCGTTGCGTCGGCGCGCTAAACCCCACAATCAATCAATCAAATAATTCGGCTCTCACGAAGGGCGATCATGAGGCACTCTATACGCATCCCTGCCCTCTTGGGCGCGCTCATGGGTTCGGCAAAATTGGTTCCCGTTCACATTGCGGCGGATAGTGCCTGCCGCAGAACATTCATTCCATGACTATTGCCATTACTGACAATCGATGCCCCAGAACAATTTCTCCAACAGGAAGATCTCCGTCACGCCATACGTGCTCTAATCCCACCGTGTTCAACGGACCCCCGCTCCCCACTTGTATACTCGCCCGCTGGGAGGAGGTCTTGCTGCGAAGAGTTCGTGTAGCCCTTTCTACCGCTGTGACCCGGGCATGGGCACCAGGCTACCATGCCCTGTTCACAAAGAACTGCCCTTCCTACACGGCTTGTGCGAAGATGCTAAGATATAACACCTGCTGTGGACGTTGCCTTCATTGAAACAGGTGAGAACACGAGACCATCGAGGCACACACCTCCGCCCTGGAAGATGGGGACCACACCACCGCTCCTTTCTTGCGTTTCTCCGCGAAACGGGAGTTAACTTAAACATGTATTCTAGCCTTTATGCCACGAGGCATACTATCGCAATAAAAAATACTGATTTTAGATGTCCTCACAAGGAGGTCCTGTCCGGACCACATCCGCAACCGCTACCGCTGCAACGGCGGCTGTTTCACCGGAGTCCACAATGACGATCTGTCTGTTCGGAATTTACAGAGCGTAGCAGTTACGCAGGTCGCGATTTTCAGGGGAACTCCTTTTAGCTGGAACAAGCACGTGGACAGTTATACACAACTCGCATCTTCTTACGTGATCGTCCCTGAACGATGCATCGCGCAACGAAGCACACCCTGGAGGAAAGCGTGTCCCATCCGCCCGGCCTAGCTTGGCCCTGCCCGGCGACGGACGGGTAGTGCTCGTAACCCACGCCCGCAACAGCACTAGCGCCACTAGTGCAAGAAGTCTAGAGGGAGGTTAAGGTTGATAATGATGATGAACAAGTCGGAGGAGAAGGTAGGCTCTCTTCGAACCTCAGCGCGCGCTTTTCTCAACTGCGTCATGAGTTGTCTGATCCACGCTCACAGATGTATTCGCTGCGCCTAGTTTCTGCGTCTTGCTGCGCCGGTATTGCACTGGTGAGTGCAATTATCTCGATCACTGCTATTGTGTTTAATGCTTCGCAGCCGTCTTAAAGCGAACCAAGAGTTCGTGTGCTGTGTAGTGTTTGTCCATATAATACAAGCTGCTTGTAACGTGATGTCATGCCTTGCGCTTCCGCTTTTCTTATACTGTCTCCTTGAACAACAAAACACCGCAGTCAGCACTCGCCCGGCGTGTTTGCTGCGCGCCGATCACTGCGGGAACTACAAGCGTGGAACCGCCACACTGGACTTGAGCGATTTCGCAATCACGACTCTTAAGCAGGATGTCGAACCGGAACCGAACCGAACCCAACACCGGAATCGAACCGGTATTTTTACCTGAACTGAACCGGAACCCGAACCGGAACTGAACCAAGAAAAATTAGCAGTGGCTTAGCTCGGCTATGCCAGGATATACGTAGCCTGAGTTAAGGTTCAGCTGGTTACTCTTAGGTTTCCTGGTTTTCTAGGATTAGCTGATTATCATGCTTACTTCTGCTGAAACGATTTCCAGTCCACCCCAATCCAATCGAATCCAAACCAGTCGCGGCGGCAAGGGCTCCGGCGCGCAAGCTGTGCGCTGTGAGACATCACTGCTCCTCGCGCATGCGCACCACGGCTCTCCAGGAGCCACACGAAACTGCTCAACCTCAGCCAGTGTAGCTCACGCTACAAAAATAAGTAACGGTCACCGGTTCACGACGAAACAGTTCGACCATCCGCTGTCGATAATGTGCATCAAGGCCATTCCGGGCTTTTCACTTTCACGCACCACCAACTTCGTAACTATTAACATACTTTTTCCCTCAGATCAGTCATTATACTATCAACGCTCTCCTTGTCGTCACAACGTGACGAAAGGTATGCACCCCAATGTTGCAATGGTGTGGTACTGCTGGTAGCGCGGGCAAAATGGAAGGCTGAGTAACGAGAATGTCGCACTCGCGGCAGCGTGAAGGCGATATGAAACATCGAATTTGAACCTTCCGCGCCGGGACTGTGTAGGCACAGTCGGCCCGCCCGTTTCCTGCACTGCGCAACGTAACGGTCAAGACCCACATCAGCAATGTGCACACTTGTTGCATTTCACAACTTGCTTAAAAAGATCGCACAGCTGGAAATTGTATACTTTACAGGTGTGGCCATCAACAGCCACTCGATGGCTGAGCCATTGGCTGCTGACCGCACACATGCGCGCTCGATCACAGGAGAACGCGGCCGTCTTTATGACGTAGACGGGCACGCTTAGGTAATGCCTTCGGTCCCTTAAGGAACTAATAAATGAAATGAAATGAAATGAAATGAAACACTTGTCGAGGACCTGAATAGCTCTTGAGTGACCCGTGTAGCCTTATTAGCGATTTTAATATTAAGGAATAGAGAAAAGAAAGGCAGCAGTCGATGCTTCGAGTTGCTAGAGTACCCATATTCGATTTGACTGCTTTTATGGTGTTAATTTTGCCCCAGTTCTTTCACAGCACAAGATCAATGCAATGCGATTTAATTATTAAAACATTGTGGCAATGGTAATTCAATTGCACGCGGCGAGTCACCGGGGGAATCCAAATCAAGCAAGACGTATACTCCTTGGTCCAGCTGTGGAGATTGGTCTCCTGCATGGCAGTTGGATTAAACTGTAGGCATCCACCAGCACAATGACAGCCGCTGCATTTTTCTTAACCGTCGTCCCTCAGGATCTGAATTTAGCATCTCAGTCTGGGTCACGTCCTAAGAGTCCTGAAAAACAGTTAGAGCTAATGCATCATGCGTGGAAAGAACACTAACAGAGCTACTGTTTTACCACTAACAGCCAGCATGCACATTTAAAATTGGCAACAAATCCTCGGCTGCACTCAAGACAACTTTTTTGAAACTTGCAATACGCTAATTGTGGCAAAAGCACTCGTATCGCTCTTCCTCCACATACACACACAACACCCCAATGAAGGCATCATCGTATACATTGATACTATAAAGAAATCCCTCTATGTTCGCTGACCATTAAATTTGGGGGGCAATAAGCTGACTTTTGTTCCAAGGAGTAATGCAAGATAGTGTGGTGAGGTACCAAGCATCAAAAGGAAACTTAAGAAAAAAAGGCCCAGCGCAAGGTGTCACCGTGAATCATCACCAGTGTGGATAGCGATGCAGGGACAGGGGCAAGACAATAAGAAGACGAGAAGAAACATGAAGTAGGCTCGGAAGACAGTTGCCTGACTTTACAACATCTTTTAATGCTGAATATTTAGCGATTGTTCTGGCCCTTAAAAAGCTTGATTCAGCTACACAACACGCAATTGTGCTTACATATTCTCTTTCTGCTTGCACTGCCCTATCGTGCTCAAAGTCATCTCCCCTACGTCGGGCCCTTGGGTATTTACTGCCTCCGTGTTTACAAAAACGTCTTTTGGTGTGGGTGCCTGGACACGTAGGCATCTGGCTCAAAGAAGCGGCCGGCAGTCTGCCGGGCATTGTATTGGATGGCCCGGTGATGGAGGTTCTACCGCCCATAAATTTTGTCACCTCGGCACGCTTTCAAAGATTAGGCCTGCTACAAAGCATGGCTGAATCTGTGTACTCAAGGTTTGACGTCGAGCACCTGCGGCACTCATGGAAGTGCCGGATTAGTCAGTCACGAGCTTGTGAAGTTACCCTCACCAGCTTTCGGAGTGGTGTCCAAAATTTAAATGATTACTTGTACCACTGCAATCTGGCCCCTTCACCACTCTGTTCATTTTGTAACGAATTAGAAACAGCTGAACATTTTTTCTCTCCCGACGACGCTACTCCTCTATAGGAAAAAAGATATTTAGAAAACAGCTTTAACCAATTGGCCCTCCCACTGTCTGTTCCTATAATATTATTGTTAGGGGTGAAGGCGCTGGGTTTTATCCTCGCAGATCTTTGCTTCGCCGTGCACTTATTCATCTCGAAATCTGGCCGTCTCTCGCCATGCCGGGCTTCCCTCAAAAAGATCCCAGCGTGTATGATCACTGCTATCAGTTGCCTTCCCACCCACTGCCTCTCCTTCACCAACTTCCCTTCTTGTTTTATTTATCTACATAATTTTCATGTTTTATTTCCTTTAATTTATTATTTATGTCGGTTTAAACACTTCCTGATGCTGCGTCTCATGTTTGGGCAGTTTTTGTTATGTTTATATTTCCCCCTAAACACCTATTTTATTTCATTCTTTAAATGTTTTTCCTTAATGACTTTATAGTTTCTTTCTGTGAGCGCCCCTTTTCTGGCCAATCCCCCTGAATGGGTATGAGCCACATATTTTGGCACCACCACCACCAGCAGGTGGGCTGCCTGGCGGGCTAGATGATTGCAGCAGCCTGTCGTCAGGACGGCGAGCACCCAGGTGTTCTTCGACTGTAGGTATAGAACGTCGAGACACCATGTCGCCACTGGCAATGCCCTGCCATGGCCTTTTCTCCAGTGCATATATTCTTCCCCGGACCGTGCCATTGTGTCTTCTTTTCGTGGCCCTTGCTTCTTCACCAGCTGCGCTTTGATCCGGGCTGTTTCTTCTGTAGACGTCTGCGTCGCTCGCTCCTTCAAGCCCCGCAATGACATCTCCGTGCATCGACCACGTGAGACTCTTGCTAGTCGCGAGAACCTTCCCGTCGCGAGAACTCTCCTGGTTAGCGCCTAAGCTTGCTCTAACCTCCGCCCGGCATAAATGTTCGTTTTCCTTGTCCGTCGCACCAGTGTCGCGATTTCTTTCTCCTGGTGCCTACTTGCGCGTCGTGAGTTCTGAGATAGCATCCTCTGCATTGTTTTGTACTCATAATCGAATAAAGACTTTGATCCCTGACCACCCTGCTCTCCGATATGGTATACGCTCTTGCTAGGCATCCTGCCCTTCTGCAACATGTCACGAGGAGGCTCCACCGCACTACTGTTAATCGTCGCCTTATGGAGCAAAATTGGTACAGCACCCAAGGGCAGAAGATTGGGTAGCGTTTCGGCTGGCGTACCCGCAAATTTTTCCGCCATTTTTTTTTGCTGGGCTACCATGGTTGCCAGACCAGGAATGCCCTCCCCGCTAAAAGAGCGGCTGCAGGTGGTCGCCAGTTTCAGTCCGCTCTGGTTACAAACCCCTGCGCGCTCGCGCCGCGGGCTCTGGCTCGCATGGAGTTAGTATGAAACTCTATGCTGGCTCGGGCCCGGGTGCGGATCTGTCAGTCCGCTCTGGTTGCACATCCTTGCTCGCTCGCGCCGTGGCTGCTCGCCCCGCCAAGGCTCGGGCTCTGGCCCGGGCTCGTTCTTTTTTTTTTCGCTTCGTCCCTAGGGGTGGTACTACAAACGTATGGGGCCCGTAAAGGCGGTAAAATTTTACCGCCATTTTTCTCGCGGAGCTACCATGATTGCCAGACTGCAGGTTGTCGCCAGTTTATGGTCGCGGATCTGTCAGTCCGCTCTTGTTACAAACCCCTGCGCGCTCGCGCCGCGGGCTCTGGCGCGGGCCCGGGTTCGTTTTTTTTCCCGCTTTGTCCCCAGGGGAGGTACTACAAACGTATTGGGGCCCGTAAAGGCCGCGGACCTTAGATCTGTCAGTCCGCTCTGGTTGCAAACCTGCTCGCTCACACCCAATCACACCCAATTTTGCCGCAATTTCCCGCGGCCTTTACGGTCTTTTCTCGCGGCCTTTACGGGCCCCATACCTTTGTAGTACCACCCCTAGGGACGAAGCGAAAAAAAAGAACGAGCCCGGGCCAGAGCCCGAGCCTTGGCGGGAGCGAGTAGCCACGGCGCGAGCGAGCAAGGATGTGCAACCAGAGCGGACTGACAGATCCGCACCCGGGCCCGAGCCAGCATAGAGTTTCATACTAACTCCATGCGAGCCAGAGCCCGCGGCGCGAGCGCGCAGGGGTTTGTAACCAGAGCGGACTGAAACTGGCGACCACCTGCAGCCGCTCTTTTAGCGGGGAGGGCATTCCTGGTCTGGCAACCATGGTAGCCCCGCAAAAAAAAAAATGGCGGAAAAATTTGCGGGTACGCCAGCCGAAACGCTACCGAAGATTGTTGGTAGTGAAACATCAGCGATCGCCCTTCTTTTCCGTACCAGTTGTGAAAAGTCTGCCATGCCCTTGATCGATTGCCTTGCGAGTAACCCAGCATTTCGGGTTTCGAGCACCAATGCTACCTGGTCATGCACCTGAAGGGTACGTGAATCTCTACACCAAAACTCTCATACTCCATACAGAACACGCAGGTTCTCTGTAGCCTTCTTCGTTTTCAATATATTACATGTTTTGCTGTCTAAACACGAAAATATTGGTCTGTCTCTCTCCCTTGAATCCAACTCTTACCACAAAGCACGCGAATGAATTTTAAAGATGAATTACTAATAGGCACGACGGTTCTGACTACCAACGCTGCAGCCATGGCTTTATTTCGTCAACCTTGTTTTGAGGAAAGGAAAACTCATGCATACGTTAGGCAACATGTGAGTTTATTGCCGAAACTGCTAGCATTCTTTTATTGTTGAGCACAAGTTGACTTAGCATCTGTAGGATGAAAAATTTCCGTAAATATCTGAACATATGCGGATAATCCGTATTTAAAGCGCAAACAGACGTACAGAAGAAATGAGCAATATGAACGCTTTCTATTATCTGTATATTTATAAAGACAAACACATTTAATTTCCATTCTTTCTTGACAACACATGCTCGAAGCACATGGGGAGCGATTTTATTTTTTTATATATTACCGAACGACCCCTCAAGTGTTGCATCCAAAAAGGAGACTTCACTGGCCTCTGGTGTAACCGACGGCTGGGCGATGCACGTGTCTCCTGGTTTGCTTAATACCGCGAAGCTGGATGTCTAACCTTCCAAGTTTTCGATCCCATGAAGCTGATTTACTCGGCGCCACTCCGGCGCTCCTCCTCGCCACCGCTGACACGTCTTTCACAACTATTTTTTCCCCGCATCCACCGAGAAGATCGCCGCCAGGGGGCCGACACGGGTGCTTGTGTCTCGCTTCAACTCCAGTTTTTGTCGCTCCAATCGCGATCTTTCCGCCTGCCTGACCAAGTTGGTGCCCCTATCGTCTCCGTGAGTACCTCTGGCGTCTCTGGAAATCATCATTTGCCACCTACGATCGCCGAGCCACCCTTCAGGGCCATCGAACCTACCGACCACTCCGGGGGCACCGCTAGGTCTACGTTACAGGCCTAGTACGAGCGGCGGCCTCCCTGCGCTGCCACAGCCGCACGCGAACGTGCACCTGCCATCCACCATGCCCCCTTCGCCATCACGCAGCTGCGCTACGGCACCTGACAACACATCGTCACCGACGCAAAACCAAGACAACACATCGTCACCGGAGCAAGACCTTGCCAACGGAAACGGCGCAAACGGCCACATGGATTTCGACGTCTCGAAAGGTAGACCTGCTCCGACAACCAACCCGTGGCGTCAAATCATGAACTCCCGCAGGAACAAGTCCGTTATTGACAATCAGGTACGCCTTCCGTCCCCGCATGAGAATTACCGCCTCCTCGCTTTCCACCAAACTACTTAACCACTTTATTGTTTATTGTTTATTGGGTGGTGCCCACCAACAGCAGTAGGCCTTCTTGGGTCGTGCACACAAAAGGGACAGGGCGACACACAGATAAACAAACGGTAAAACATGGAGACTGGTTATGAAGTGCAGGGGTCACAAAGTACATAGTACCACCGCACACGCGCGTGCTCGCAGGCACGCACATGCACTCACACACACTCACACACACGTAAGCACGCACGCATGCGCGCACGCATGCGCGCACGCATGCACACACACACACACACACACACACACACACACACACACACACACACACACACACACACACACACACACACACACACGCACGCACGCACACACACACACACACACACACACTCAATTTATACATTGGAGGAATTAAGATTACAGTCAGGTACATTAGCACGCGCTGAGACAGGGCTTGTGACAATGTATACTACAAAGTACATTGGCATACACGCAAGTTCAGTACAATCCACCGTCGTAACTTACTGGGGAACATGGATACTGGAAATAAGTACATATAAAGCAAAATTTATATGTATGCACGGCACATACGCTCGTGAGTGCAAACAAAACATACATACACGCATGCCCACGCGGGTGCATGTGAAGGTGAACAAGTGCAGGCAAATGCGCACGTGCATGCATGCACACACACGTGCGGACACACATACATAGGTACACGGGAGTATGTGTACGGCAAACGGTGCAAGTGTAGAAAATGGGAAGGGAACGGAAAACACGAACACGAGATAACTTCTATACCATACTGAATGGGCAACAGCGGCTTCAAATGCATGCATTCTTCAAGGCGCGTTTAAAAGAGTTAACATTGCCGGAAAAGACGTCCAAAGATGCACGAAAGTCATCATTATACGCACGTTGCACACGGCACACTGGAGACAGCATCTCTGAGGTGGTCACATCAAAGCAAAGGTGGGGGCGGAGAGCTCGAATTGGTGCCCTTAGCCGAACAGAGCTCACTAATTTCGGGCTGTCGAATCTGGAGTGGATACACTTGAACAAAAACACTAAATCGCGGTTTGTGCGTCTCGATTGCAGTTCTTCGAGCTTCAGCCGCTTGATGACATCCTTGTAAGCGTATTTCTCGTGTAGGGTGTAGCGGCGAGAGAAGATGCGCGTGAACCTTTTCTGAACCCTTTCCAAGCGCAAAGACGACGACGCACTCATGCAGTTCCAGACTGCCGATGCAAACGCCACCTTTGGGAGTACAAGGGCTTTGTACAGAGCAAGGAAACACCAACCTCCTGAGAAGTCCCTTGTTGCACGAGAGATAGCGCCCAAAGTCCAAAGAGATGAGCGTGCGAAGTAGTTGACATGCGGTGTGAATCGTAGTTTCGAATCCATCAGAACGCCCAAATCACGTGTTTCGCTTACTCTTCTTATCGTCAGAGAGTCGAGGTGGTATGGGAAGGTTAAAGGAGAGGTTTTTCGAGTGCATGTATTTGTAACGGTCTTCAATGGATTCAAATCTAAGTAGTTAGTTTTGCACCAGAGGGAGATTGCTTGTACGTCGCGTTGAAGCTGGGCGCAGTCCGCCTGTGATCCCACTGCGCGATAGAGTTTCATGTCGTCTGCAAACTGCAATAGAGATGAATGCTTTATAATTAACTGCACATCATTCACAAATAAGTTAAACAATAAAGGACCGAGAATAGAGCCCTGGGGAACCCCGGACGGTACAGTGAAGCTGCGAGACTTAGCACCAGCGTACTGAACAAAGTTTGTTCTCTGTTTGAGGTAGGTTGCAAACCACTCGCAGAAAGCAGGAGCCAAGCCATAAGCAGACAGTTTGCGAAGGAGCAAATCATGGTTTACGCGGTCGAAGGCCTTGCTGCAGTCGAAGTAGATGGCATCCATTTGTTGACGTGAAAGTATGTACTTGCTGGCGTCACTCAGAAAGCAGGCAAGGTTTGATTCGACGGACCGGGCAGGTAAAAAACCGTGCTGATTACTATGAATGAGGGGCCGGATTTTGGACAAGAGATAACGGTGTCATCCGACCGCATGACGGCCTCCGCGTCGGAGACTGGCCCACTCGTGACCTGGTAAGCAGCGTCGTCGCGGCAAGCGAGATCCCCGGCCCCCTCTTCCGTGCGGCTGTCACACTGCAAGTACAGCCAGCCCAAAACCTCCTCGTAGCCGTCACCCCTGACCCAGATATCGCTGATCGACTCTCCCAACTCACCGCATTAACACTCCGAAGCACTACCTATGCAGCATCTGCCTACATGAAGCCCCCTCCGGCCACTGCTCGTGAAGTGATTTACGGCATTTCCGTGGGCATCACGCAGGACGAAGTAATTGAGCTCACGACCGCTAACCGATCGTACTTGATCCACGCCCGCCTTATGGGTCGCGCGAGATCAGCTCTACTGACCTTCAACGGACTCCGCATCCATAGTACATTAAACTAGACTGTGAAATGGTGCGCTGCCATCCATACCGCCACGCCGCCCAGACTTGCCAATGTTGTGGTGAGCTGGGCACCATCAAGACTTGTGCCCGCACCCCGACAAGCCACGCTGCCCGGCCTGTGGTATCGCCAACTCATCACCGGACCACTCCTGTGCCCCTCGGTGTTAACTCTGCAAAGGACCCTATGCCACTGGCAACAAAGAAAGCCCCAAACGCTTTCTATCAGTTCCCCAAACACGAAGGTTCCGCCAACCTGCCCAGCACCCATACCAACCAATCGACAAGACCCCGCTGGCCTACCACGAAAAAGACTTTCCAGCCCTACAAGCCCAATCCTCGACTGCCCACCCTGAACAGCGGAACGCCATCCAACCGCAGGTGAGCTGGTTAGATGCTCTCCGCTCTACTCCCACTGCTCTGACTTCGCCCTCCCTCCTTTCTCCCCCCGCAAAACTCCAACCACCAGTCCACCCTCCTTCTCCGCTGCTATTGCTGAACTTAAAGAGCAAAAGCAACGTTTCCAGGCCCAACTCGCCTCTCTAACTGCGCAAATTGACACCCTGTTAGCCTCCCCCCTCACGGCCGCACTGCGCCCCCCAACACCCCTTCCTGAACAGATTCATGCACTCATTGACATGAAAATAGTGGAGCCATAAAAGAACTGATCGAATCCCAAACCGAGAATCTGGCCCCCATATGTAGTGGCATCCAGGTAATAACTGTACGGCAAAACAAATCAGAGGACACCATCCAAGGCATACAGAACTCCCTGGCTTCGACTCACCAACCCAGCAAACTCAAACATAACCGTTACCAAGACTAATCCCCCGGATACCGACCTGATCGTACTCAAGTGGAACTGCCGTTCCCTCAACAACAAGCGACACCAGCTAGACTTGTTTACCAAACAAGATCCCCCTGATGTCATTGCCCTGCAAGAGACCAATACTCCTAACCCCCGCCTACCGCATGATACCGCCTTGACTCAATACCCCCCGCATCGCATCGCCACTTTCGTACTTAACTCCCATCCGGTCCAACCACATTGTTTTAATCAAACCGTACCTCATACCTTTGTAGAGCTCATCTCCACAAGGCCGACTGGTTCCAGCATGTTTATCCTGAATATCTACAGTCCCCCATCTGAAAACCTCCACAACATTGAGGCACTGATTTACGAAACCGCATCCCTGTCCAAGGACGCCCATTTACTTCTCCGATATTTCAACGCCCCACATACTGCATGGGGCTACCACTTTGCCACCACAAAAGGCACGGCCCTCCTACGCGCCACCCAGATCCACCAGTTGATCCTCGAAAACGACCTCAGCTTTCCCACCCGCAACGGCAACAATGTCACCATAGACACTACACCTAATGTATCATTCACTAAAACATCTCCAGGATCCAATGTCTCGTCTCAAGGAAACATTCGGCAGTGACCATCACCTACTCTGTCTTTGCTTCCCAACCAAAAAGAAAACGACCGCACGCCTGTATAACTCGTCCGCCTTCCGTGAAGATCCAACCCCTCTCCGTGCAATAAGCCAAAATTTAAGTAACTGGACCCAGGCCCTCGAACGCCGGGTTAACAAGCACACCCAAGAAATCGCACTTACTGACAGCACTCCTGCAGTAGACCTTATGTACATTTGGGACGCGCGTCGTAGTCTTACTAAACGCTGGAAACGGCAAAACCATAATCGTAAACTTAAAAAGCGCATAGCCCTCCTAACCAAGCAGGCGCAAGCATATGCCGCCGATCTCCACCGAAAAAATTGGCACTCTTTCTGCCATCAGCTCCAAGGCACTCTCCACACAAAGAAAACATGGCATCTCCTCCGATCCCTTCTCGACAACACCAATACCAGGAGATACACAAACCATAGAATACATCAACTAATCCGCAACAGCGCTCTCCCGTTTCAAGAACTCCTCACGTCGATCCGTGACCATCTTTTTGGGGACTCTACTACGTACTCACCCATCCCCGACACATGCTATACGGGCCTAGCGAGCAAAGCACTAGACGCCCCGTTTACCTTCAGTGAACTTCAGGCTGTCCTGGCCCGCCTCACCCGCAACACCACCCCAGGAAAGGACCATATTACGTACCGTACTCTCCGCAATCTCGACGAGGACACACTCCAAGACCTCCTCGAACTCTACAATTATCACGGGAAGGGGGGAACTCTACCTGAGCAGTGGCGACACTCGGACACCATACTGATCCCAAAACCCAACAAGCTACCGACGCTGGCTACTCTTCGACCAATCTCCCTGACCTCATGCATCGGTAAACTCTTTGAACACCTAATACATCAGCCCCTCACCTCATACCTGGATACCTGGAATACCACAACCAATACCACTCCCCAAAGTTTGGTTTTCGGCAACACCTATGTACTCAAGACGTCCCCCTGCAGCTCAAGGAACAGGTGGCCGACCACCTGAGCCGCACCTCTCTCAAAAAAATCTTAACACTAGACGTCAACGATGCATTTGACAACGTCACCCACGAAGCCATACTGGAAAACCTCAGTACTACGAACTGCGACGTAAATACCCTTCGCTTTGTAAACGCTTCCTTGAGAAAAGAACAGCTACACTCCTACTCGGCCCTCTACTGTTGCTTACTTTCCACACCCCGACAAAGGGCACACCACAAGGATCGGTTATTTCGCCTCTTCTCTTTAATATAGCTATGCTTCACCTCCCTGGCAAACTGCTAGCAATTCCCGGCCCCCGCCATTCATTCTACGCTGATGATCTGACTCTCTGGACCACTAAAGGCTCTAGCGGTGAACAACAGGACATCCTTCAGCAAGCAGTCGACACCACTACTGCTTACCTTCAGCCCAGGAGACTGGCCTGCGAGCCATCTAAATCGGCCCTACTGGCCCTCCGCGCCCGCACAAGAGGCCGCCCGGCTGCGCCCACGCCTGACCCACAGGTCACCATAAGTGGCTCTTTTATCCCCCAAGTTACCACGCTCAGGATATTAGGCGTTCCCTTCTACTGGGATAGTTCTGGCTCTGCCCTACTTCACCAACTGCACCTAGCAGTCTCCCAGCTCATCCACCTCATACGCCAAGTCCGGCGATCGGTATATGGTCTAAAAAAGCCAGACACTTGCCGTCTAGCCCAAGCACTCATTATCAGCCGTATCACCTACGAAACCCCGTTCGTGAATCTCGGACCCAAATCCGCAAAACGTACAAAGCTGTCTTCTGCCTGTCCACATTTACGTCCAATGACCGCGTGATTCAACTTGGGCTGCATAATACCCTCAGCGAAATTCTGGAAGCCCAACGAACCTCACAGCTACAACGGTAGGCCCTTACTCCCACTGGCAAGAACGTGCTTCGCACCATCGGCCGGTCCACCCCGTCTGCAACTCACGAACTTCAACGCACCCCTCTTCACATTCGCCAGCGGCTTAGGGTCGCCCCAATCCCAAAACATCTGCATCCAACATTCAATAAGGGAAGGCGAGAAGCTCCTGTCAGAACGCTCACAAGGCGATATTGAACTGACGCGAAAACGCGCTACACGGATATCGCCCATACTCCCAACGGTTCACACACCACTCTCGTCACCCTAGACTCCACCGGCCATCCGGCCACTCCAGCCACCTACAAGCAGCTACCAGTTCCCACAGCAGAGGCACTCGCCGTCGCTCACGTGACCACCACCCATCAAAAACAGCCCTACCGGACCATCACCACCGATTCTCAGCAAGCATGCCGGTGGTATCAAGCTGGCCAGGCAGCCCCTCAAGCTCTTCCCATTTTCACTGTCTCCCCGAAGAAATAGAGATAACAATAGTTTTTTTTTCAACGTTTATTGTATTGTAGAAAAAACACCCGGGGGTCTCTTGCTAGTGCATCAGACCTCCTTAGGGGTAGCGATAAGTTAAGGTTCACGACGGGTATGGGTGGGAAATACAAAGGGAAAATTTGTGGATTGGGATACCCCTGGTCACTCTGGTCTTGCTGGGAATGAAGCGGCCCATGCCGCAGCCCGCGCTCCCCACAAACGGGCACTCTTCTCTGCAAGGCTAAATACCACAGGACGTCCAGATTTCGCAAGCAGCACCTTAACACCGCTCGACTCTACCTATAGCTCCATACTTTCCCACTTCAGAAACAGAAGAAGGTACCCTCCTCTCCACCCATCCCGTAACCCACATGAAGCCTATGTCTATCGCCGCCTTCAGACAGAAACTTTCTATAATCCCACGATTCTCTCACACATCTCCCCATCCCTCTTCCCCCATAACTGCCAAACGTGTGAACTTCCTCTTACCACCTACCACCTAGCCTTTTCCTTCCGCATCACCCAACCCCCCTTCACTCCCGCACCCTTAAGCAGTGGGAGTCCGCTCTGCCCAGCTCGGCACCGGAGCAGCAACTCACCCTGGTGAAACGAGCTCTGGAATCGGCGCGGGCTCGCGGCCTCCTGGACATGGGAGGCTGACCACTTCCCCTCCCCTTTCCGTAAAGCTCAAATAAATATTTTTACCACCACAACCACCGCCTCCACCGATGCCTCTTTGACAAAATTGCGAGGTCGGCTGATAGTGATGGTAGTGTTGTTATCGATGATTGCGAAAAATATACAGAATCGCGAATGGCCCTAAAAATGCACTTAAGATTACTACACTCCCTAATGGGAAGTTAATGCACAGCACGAGCTGCCGTCTTGTCGGTCATGGCACTGTCTGCTGCGTCTCAGCAAGTCATCGCGTGATCAGCGAAGGCAGGGTGGAGGCGCCAGTCTGCTCGTATCTCACAATGCGTCGCCGCCATCGTGCAGCGTGTCGTTGCAAATCGTGTTTGAACCTTTCGCGCAAATGTCACGTGGTTGGGATTAACCGCGCACTGGGTAGCAGCGAGCAGGTTGTTGCAAATCATGTTTCAACCCTCTGCGCAAATGTCACTTGGTTTGCATTTATGCCGAACGGAGCATCGTCTGGAGAAAGTGTCAGGTGGAGGGCGCTCCTTGGTAGCGACGCATGAAACAAGTGAGGGGTAGGCCGTGAGGGAGGTGAGGCCATCGCCGCGCGTGCCGCCCTCCTCCTACCCCTCGCCATACGCTCCTCTCAGTTTTCTTCCTTCTGTCCCTGCTGCGTTCACTCACTAGGGTACGCTGACATAACCAGACGCCGCCCCTCGAAACACAGGTAACGGCTGCCAAAGCGCTGCGCTTTAAAATGACCGAAACCCGCTTTCCCTGGTGAACATGCAGCCGCCGCCGTTTCCGCTCAAATTCTACCTCGCCCAGCAGCTGAGAATCCCTGCTGGTTGAAGAGAAACTTGCCAAGTTTAAACGCATGCGTGAGCCCATAACCCTTCTTCAGCTTGGAAGGCCTTCCGAGCAAAGGTTTCGCCGTCATCTTTCACGCCTAAGCAGGTGCCATCACTGGTTGCCGATTTATGCGTGCATGGTTTGGTGGTTCAATCCGTTTCCTGTGAACTGCCGGTTGTGCTGGTGGGAGATTTGAAGGTCGAAATTACATGGCTCAATCAATGCGCTTTGTGGGCTGTCCTCCTCAATCGAGTGGTTCGCGCACTGTGCACAATGTGTGCACAGACAATAAGATGCCAATGAAGGGGAAGGGGAACAGGCAGCTACATGTTTGAAGGCGAGAATAGAGCTCTAGGGACTCCAGGTCTTATATCGTTGTTGGACGGATGCGTGCTGTTCGTCTGGAGTAAGGAGAGCTCGAGTTGAAGAAGCGTCGGCCCGAACAGAAACGGTATTGGGCACTCAAACAACGGAAAGCCATTGCCCCTGACGTTACCGCCACAAGTTCCAGCTCGTCGAGTAACGGCGAATCTCTTCCGGATGAACAGCAACTTGCCCGCTTGGAACGCATGCGTGAGCCAATGTCGCTTCTTCCGATCATGGGACTTCAGAAGGACATTTTCGGCCGCATCTCTCACTTCTAAGCATGCTCACGTGACTTGGTGCTCGATGCGTGAACATCTTTGTAGTGCATAATAGTGAGAGAAGGGATGGGGCCTGCAAGCGCAGATAGAGGTCTCTTGCCCGTACTGATGGATAATATGTCACTGGTGCCGGCGCAAGGTTTAGACGCTGATGTTAAACGGCCCAATGATGCTTATTCGGTGACCTCACTGATAGAGCGGGTTGTGTTGGTGTATGGCACATGCAGTAAGATGCTGACGACGCTGTAAGGACGCAGGCTGCTTCATGTTTGTCCGTAACAAGAAAGCTTGGGTCCTTCGAATTTTGATTCAGCTAATTGCTACGGAGCACGCCCAATCGAAAATTAAAAACGTGTTTTGTTTCGTGCACTCCGTGGACTGGTTCCAGCTTCGCATGTTATCATTCTTCATACTGTGAAAGGGCACTAATTTTTTGGTAGGTTTTCAATGAGACGGCCGGCCATCTTGTCTCTGTGCGCAAGCTCTGCAGTCGCACTAGCACAAGCTGGTTAGCAGCCTTTGCACGTTTTGCTATGTAGTCATAGATTGAACTTCGGCGTTTCTTTCGTGGAATTCTCAGGTTTGCGCAGTCTCATATTCGAGCAGTGACCGGTTGGACCGATATCATGCGTACCGCATGCCAACGGGTTGTTGTAGACAACACCCTTTTGCCTTCGCACCCTCGTGAGTAAAAGGCTAGTGCCTATACAGCAGCATCTACCGCCATACGAACCAGTTACTTTCCTGCTAAAACTAATACCGCGGAAATTGAAATGTAAGAACTCCATATTTCTTCTTAACGTTTACTTCCGCCCGAGATGTTCGCCGGATATCTTTAGGCACGTAATAAAGCAGGCCACATCGAAAGCAGAGAACATGTACATCTAAAAAACTTTCCTCATTATCAAGTCACACCCCTTATCTATGCCCTGTGGCAAAATAAACGCTCCAAAAAATCCGCTGCTTATAATGGGTGACTTCAACCAGGCGCACCTCTTATGGGGCGATAAATACGCAGACCTATGAGGCAACCTGCTCTGCAGACTTATTCAAAACATGAGCCTCACACTTATAATTGATCTCACTAGTAGTACGCGAATAGGCATGTTCTCGAGTAGGCATACCAACCCCGCTCTCACTTTCATAAAAAAACATCCCCCATGCTACAGTGAAAATTTTAGGACAAAGACCCCTACAATCGACTTCGCAGAAGGCAACAAAAGCCGTTCTGCGTTTTATGAAGGACACAGGTTTAGCTGAGAGACTCCAGTGCCCACGAAGGGACTAAAGTGTGTGCGCGACCCCGCTCCTATCCCCCCTTTTTCGCCTGCCATCTCTTTTATCCCTTGAACACCCCTTCCCCAGTGCCGAGTAGCAATCCGGGCTCTAAGCCTGGATAACCTCTCGGCCTTTCCTTTCGCTTTTCTCCTCCTCCTCCTTGGACGAATAGCATGGCAGCGATTAGGCGCTACTGGCAATCACTCTACATTGGTCGGAATACAAGGTCAGCACCGGCTTCACCCACCTCACGAAGTGGACACGAGAGCACACTAGCCGAAAGACACACAAACGGAGAAGACAGGGTATTGGCCGCACGAGAAAGGATCGCACAGCTATCTCGTTATGTAAAGGCAAATACCAAAGCTTTTTAGACTTCCACCGCCATATCTTGTATCGACGCCTACCTCCGTCACATGTGGGAAGCCCGACAAAGTCTGCTAAAAAAAGCAGCGCTTGAACCGGGAACTCAAGAAGCGTATTGCCCTATTCACTGACAAGGCGGCAGAATGCGCAAATAAGTTAGCAAACGAAAATTACCTAACGCTTGGCAATGGGCTTCGAGGCACACGTAGCAACTCCAAAAATTGGAGGCTGCTCCGGTACTTAATCAGTCCGACAGGAAGTAGGGCGTAATCGTTCCACAGCATGGACAGGGTCATTTAATAATTCCCAGGCGGTGAATCAGAACTCCTTTTGGCTCTCAATGCCCCCGAGAAGATTGAACTACTACTGGTCTCGCCCGCCAAAAACACCGTCCAGGTTCGCCCACTCTCAGCCTACACCTAGAGTGCCATGCTGACACATACGGCTTCGCAGTAAACAAATATGGCAAATGGCAAACCATATAACGCATGACATTTCCACAATATTGCGCATTTTAATGAAGTTCAACCCGTAATCGTTATATTAGCGCAATCGAGGTAATTTGTCGAAGGGAATTTTTAAACGCCAAAAAGATAAGAAAAGAACAGAAATATTAGTCCAGATGGCGAACCGTATATAACCCCTTGCATTTACATAATAATGCAGATTTCACGATAGTTACAAAAGTAATCGTTATAATAGCATAAATAAATACCATGGGTCGAAAAACTTAGAAAAACTAAAAATAAGAAAAGTAGGAAAATATTACAGTAAATGGCCAACCCGGAAACATTCTCCGCATTCAGAGAATAATGCAGATTTCGTGAAGGTTCCAAATGTAATCGGTGTATACGCGCAAAGTGAGATAATTGGTCGATCGAAATTCTGAAAACCTAGAAATAAGACAGATATTTAAAAAATTAGAAAATTTTCCCGTGGGGGACCATGAGGAGGATGGGAAGCATCATGGGGGTTCCGTGTAGGTTCCATTGTGTTGCCGTTACGTTGTTTCATTTATCGGAGCAGGAATGGGAACGTAGTGTGAACCCCCATGTAGCGACAGAGAAATGTAGAGACAGCGAAGAGACCGACACTCGCGTTACCTGATCGAACACCTCCTGGTTCTCGTCTTTCTTTATTGCGTGCTCACGCTCCTACCCCGCTGCCCGCCCTCTTCGTCCTCTTCTCTGGTTGAGCTGCAAGGCGCGTGGCGCTTCCCGCCACAGCTTTCCCACGGAAAATTCAACATCGTCCTCTAAAGTTTTCAGTCCGTCGTTTCCGTTGACGTTCAGCTTCGCGTGCCTTCGTTGTATCAGTAGCTTCTTGACGTAGTTTGAATGAGTCAAGGACATAAGGCGGGTTCGTAGCACATGCTCCGTCTCTGTTTGTAGCGCAGTGGGAAGAGCGCCACGTACCTCCCGTTGCGGCCAGAGATGCGTGGGTTCGAAACCGGGCGCCGCCTAACTATTTCTTTCATTCATAGTGGACTGCGCTGACGTCAGGCCAAACGCTGACGGGGCTGAAGAGACGCGCATACCCAGTAGAGTGCGGACGGCGGACAACAACGACAACAAGAGAGGGAGGAACACAGCCCCGAGCATGAGATGCTTCGCATCTAAAAAATACGGGAAATGGCGAACCTTGTGATGTCCTGCATTTCCACAATAATGAAGATTTCTCAAAAGTTCCACCTGTAGTCTTTATAATAGCATAAATGTAGATGATTGGTCGACCAACATTTTGAGAAACTAAAAATTAGGAAAATATCTTTAAAAATTACGGAAAATGAAAAATTGCACAACAACCGGCATTTCCAGAATAATGCAGACTTTGCGGAAGTTCCAACTGCAAGGGTTATGTTAGCGTGAATGGAGAAAATTGGTAGAACAAAATTTTGCAACACTACAAAAACAAGAAAAAAAATCCAGGGAAGCCTGCACTCATGCGCAAGACTTGCATCGCGAAGCTGTTGTAGGTGAGCATTGATGGACACATAGTTAGTTTCAGTAGCACGCCCTGTCTTTCGGTTCGCGGCAGCTTCCTGGGCCATGCCGACTACCCGCGGCAGGGCCATGCCAGAACTGCGAAGACGTTGCGCGCGAGGTCTCTTGTACGATACTGAGTGCACGCGCCCGACGATGTGAGCTCCCGCACGAAGGGCTCTCCTGCGGTGCTGAGCGCATGCGCACGCTCCTGTCGGGTGTTGCGGCGGCCCCTATCAGCCGTCTTTCCGTTGTGGAATGCGACAGCTGCGCGACGCCTACGCGATAGCGTTCCTCCCGGGGAGTTTTCGGCGCGCACGAACCCCGAACTTACAGCCGGTATACAACAGCTCCGCTGCTAATACAAAAAAATTGCGGAATGTGGCGAGCCGTGTAACGCCCTGCATTTACACAATAATGCAGATTTCGCGAAAGGTATATATATATATACTCGTTATAATAGCGTAAATGGAGATGATTTTTCCACCGAAATTCGGAAAACTAAAAAAATAAAGAAAATACGTAAAAAAGACAAACCGTTAGACCACCTGCATTTCCACAATAATGCAGATTTCGCGAAAGTTCCCAATGTATTAGTTAAAACGGCGCAAATGACGACAACTGACGAACTAAATGTTCAAAAACTAAAAATATGAAAAGTAAAAAATTACGAAAAATGGAAAACCGTATAACGCCCTGCATTTCCACAAAAATTGCGGGTTACACGAAAGTTGCTGGTGTAATCGTTATAATAGCGTAAATGAGACATTTGGTCTAACAAAATTTCGGAAATTAAAAATTAGAGGAATATTAAAAAATTACGGAAAATTCCGAACCGCGCAACGCCATGCATTTTCACAATAATTGAGAGTGCGGAAAAGCTAAACCCTTACTCGTTATAATAGCCTAAATGGGGTTAATTGGTCGGATAGTTATTGAAAAAACCAAAAACATTAGTCTGTAAAAACGTCGCACTCAAGACAAGCGGTATAAGAAAGTTTCGCATTCGTAGACAATTCGTACACGATCATTCGTCATCATCGTACGGGAAAGCGGGCTTTCCTGCAGGGAGAGTTCTCGTTGCAGACGCCATCAGTGAGAACACTAACGATTCGCTTTAAAAGCACAACAAAAACAATCGCGAGGCCCGGTACATGCAATACTTCGAAAATCCCGACACAATCGATGTGGAAACACAGCCCGGATGGTATACTGAAATCTGGGTACTCATGGCACTAGTTTGTCTCTAACGAAGCACTACCATCTATTGTAGAGGAACACGATGACTTCCGCCGCTACCACGGGAGCATTTTAGGTGTTCCTAACAGTGCCTATAAAATAAAACGTCAACGAGCCAGTTTTCCGGCTGGTGCGAAACCAAAAGTAAAAAACACGCCAAGCAAAAAACGAACAAAACCATTTGTCTTGTACCCCCAACAACTATACATCCACAGAGGCTAATTCTATGGTTTACCGAAAACAAGACTGAGGAAGCCCAAAATAAATATTGCATATTTGCGCGTAAACAACTTAAATTCATGACATCAAGGGATTCCTTTGCTTGCTAATGAATCCTGCCGAGTGCGGAGTGGTGTTTTCAGTTAAGAACGGTAATGATAGCGTACACAGTGAACGATTACAAGTAGCATCGACTACCAACGCAGCCATGATTGATTCCTATCAGGGGTGTACTCACATGCATAGGTTACATGATCCAGTCTCTCCAGTGTTGCATTTAAGTTCATACGCTACATGGGATCAACCAATGAAGTCACCAGACATTGTGAATACCTCAAAACAAAAGGATCTGTTCCGTTCACGTTGAGTAATGTGGAATAATGTTATAAGAAGGTTTGTCCAGAGCTGCCGATTTACCGACATGGGCATTGCTATATGCTTTGCTGTCACCATTCGGGATAGAAGATCAAAACTAGCGCTAGTTTGGAGGCCTCGTACGCTTTGCAGCCATCGCAAATGACCTACAAGACGGTTCACCACCGGCGGTTATCGCCGACCGACCACCGTGATTTGCGTAGCCGTCGGTCAGCCGTACATTGGGATGTCAAGATGACACGTCCCACTTGCCCCGACGACCAATGTCACCCGCAAAGTTGCTGGGCTACGAAGCGGGCAGCGAAATTTTCGAATTCAAACGACATCTAAAAATCACCAGTTAGGCTGCTATTGGTCCCGCATACAACCTAAGCACTCTCTGTGGCCGCGCAATAGCAATGTCGTAATGAGCAATAGCTATGCCGGGGGTACTAGTAAACATTAGAACACTCTACCTCGGAAATTTCTCAAAAGACATAATTTCTTACCGTCAGGATAACAGAAACATTGGACCCGCAATAAACGCACTTGAACGCTACGTGCGCTGTTCTTGAACATCATTTTCTTCCACGAAATTCCTTTGCAAGAACGACCTACCAGCCCTCCGCCGTAGCTCAGTCGTTAAAGTATGGTGCTTATGAGCACGAAGCTATCCGTATGACCGTCCGAGTTTACCGCGACAAAAACATGTCTCAGTACTAGAATTTGGCACAAAAGGAAGTTGTTAAATTGAAACGTAGGTAAAAACTTGAATTGGTCTCAAAGAAGTTGCACGCATAAAAGTCAATTTCAATTTAAAAAAATTCCGTGTGCGCGTTCATCTGGAAAAAGAAACATTTACTGCAAGTAGTTCACAAAAATGCGAAAAAAAACCCTCAAATATTGTGTCACACTTGTTACGTTCTCTGTATGTTCCCACTAAAAATCCTCTAAACTGGCGTGGGGTTTTACAATGTAATCGTTAACAATTATAGCAATAACGAAATCATAGTCACGTGAAAATGAGCAGCACTGTCAACTCTTACCTCCGTTGTAATAGCCTTTACAAGGCAAAGGATATGTCGAAAAATGTCGCTGCCCATTGTGCTTAAACTATAAAAAGCAAGAAGAACCAATTCCTCATTACCATCCCCTGGCACAATATTTAGCATGCTTTTGATTCCTGCTCCAACAAGTTCTATTTTGTCAGAGCCTGATGGGCTCAGAACATACACAAAAGACATAATCGGGATAAAAACCGCTCAATGTTAATACTACCTGCAAGGGGACGCCACCTTATTTTGGAATGATTAAAGTTTTCACTCAAGAAATGGAAGCACAAAAGCCTTACGATGCCGCTGCGGAGCACTAGAGCATGTCGGAAATTGAATCTTTAAAAAAGGCCGCAAGTGAACCTTACATTTCATGTTCGAAGGCGAAAGCTAGAACTTTTTCTAAAATTAGCAAATGCAGTGGGAGGCTGCAGAACAGACGGGTACCATTCAAAAAATTGTTTAAATCCGGGCGACGGACTCCGCCGACGGACTCCGCCGACGGACTCCGGGCGACGGACTCCGCCACCTCCTCGTGGAGAGTGGCAGCCACACCCTCAACTCGTGTCCACATATATGTATTCCGTACAAGAACACCTCAGAGAACGTACGCAATAGGGGCTTGAGATTACTTTTACCCGATTTACCTTCTCTCTGTTTTGCCGTTCTTTCCGGAGACGCCTGTGGCTCATATGCAGCCAGCGTGGCCTTTCATGTGGCCGTGCGGCACGTCCCAATGTGGGGGCGCGGTGGCGCGTAGTTCCAGTTATCCCGGGGCGGAGGCCCCTCTGGCTTACTTGTGGGCTTTTCTATAAATGGGCTCTTGTGAAGACGGCTGGACCAAATCGTACGGTTAGATTTTAGATTTATGCTGAAATTTGAATTATTCAAGTTTTAATTATTGAGCTTTCAATTCACTCCGTGCGCGTCGTTGAGATTTAAACTACTTCGCTCAGCGACACTATATTCAAGTTACCTGCAAGGACGACATCAACTTTTCATGTCCCCGCCGGACGGGCCAACGTCCTACTATTCTATACAAAATGGAGTACCTCAAGGAGCCGTCTTGACCCCTCTGCTGTTTCACCTTACTCTTATCCACCCAAAGCGAGGACTCCCACCTGGAGGTCAAGCCACACTTTATGCGGATGATATTTACATCTGGAGTGCGTCGTGATGGCGTCGTACCACGCACCAAAGGCCACAGAAAGCCCTCGCAAAAATATCTGCGTACCTTTGAAACAGAGGACTCCAGCTATCTTCTGAGAAAAGTGTCGCCATTGCTTTTACTCGCAAGCACAATATACGGTGTCCACTGGTTCTCTGAGGCCTCACCATACAATAAGTACGAATCGAAAGATTCCTCGGAATCTTAATAGACCGGAATCTTTCCTGGGCTCCTGAAGTGAAGAAACGCCACACAAAAATAACCGCAATGTCAAAACTCCGCGGGTATCTCTCTGGAAGCCGCTGGGGCAGTGACTGTCGTTCTATGGTACTTCTCTGCAACTCCTATGTTGACGGTCTACTGTATTACAGCCTCCCTGTCCTCCAGAAGCGGAGGACAAAACCAGAGATCAGCTAGACGCGGCCAGAAACAACTGCCTCCGCATCTGCCTCGGCCTCCCGAAAGGGTCGTCGTGCTCAGGTACAATCCCTGAAGCTGGCTATCTGCCTTTAGACGTGATTTGCTTCCAGGAGACTGTACGAATACATCTGCGACATCGGCTGAACGCCAAAAGTAATATACTAACACGCATGGTTGAAAATGGTAATTCAAGTTTTGGGCAAATACTCAGGACATTAAATATTTGTGTTACCTCCCAGGCACCAAAAGTAATGCCATTTATTTTCCACCCTGGAACCTTTCGCCCCTGCATATCAGATACAGCATCCCCGGAATGGACTTCAAAAAGAGCATGCCTCAAACTGGACTGATACAATTTAAAGTTTACATTTTCAGTCGGCTGTACTCTGGTGCAAACCACATCTTCGCAGATGGCTCCTGCACGCGTGAGCGCAGCTACTCTGGAATATTTATTCCCTCTACTGGCGAGATGTTCTCCTATCGCCTTCAGCGGGCGACATCATCTATGACCACCGAGCGTCACGCCATCAAGGAAGCTATACGCTACATTGCCAAAGCAATGGACTGTTTTCGCGGACTCGAAGGCAGCTCTCCAAAGCCTGCAACGCAGCGACCGTTTCACCATTCATGAAAATGCCGCTCGTGACATCACATACCTGCACCCCCTTGCCAACGACGCTGGACACCGTATAACGGTTAAGTGACTTCCCGTTCACTCTGGCGTTCTAGGAAATGAGAGGGCAGATGAAGCTGCTCGCTGGGTCCTGGAAATACGCAATATGAGGAAGATTTTCTTCACTAAGCGTGATGCGCACAACTACGGCGAAGACGCTCGTTTTACCGGAACGCAGCCGTCTCTGGTCCCTTCCAGAGAACCACCTAGACATCCTACGCACGTAGACCCTGCGCTCAGGCTATGGCTGCCAGAGTTACTTCCGCGCCGATTACCACCCACTTCGTCTCGATGCTGCGCCTAAGAAGTCGTACCTTTCTTGGCTTGGTGTCGCCCCGAGCTCTTACTACGACAACTCAGGGTCGCTTGAAATCGTGGAACATTTGCTGCTGGAATCGTCCGCATATATACACGCAATGTGCAGTCTTCTACAGAAATTCGAGTGCCACAGCCCTGAACCAATGACCTTGAAGTTACTTCTTGGTCCATGGCAATCTCCACCAGCTCAACGCAAAGTACTGGAGGTATTGTTAGGCTATCTGGACGAGATTGGCTTCATGACAGTGATTTAGAGTTTAGAAGACCGAATTGTTGATCACACTACTCACAAAATGAGCGCCATTCTTTTTGTATTTTCGTGTTTGGTTTTATTTCTTCTCTTCCTTCCGCTTTCTTCTGCTCTGTAATCTAGCGGGCATTTTCTTTCCCCCACCCTTCTTCCCCCGCCGAGTAGCATGTCGGTGTCGAAATTCCGCCAAACATCTCGGCTTTCTCTTCTAGTAAAAAGACTTTTCTCTCTCTCTCTCTGGAGAGAAAAAAAGAGAGAGAGAAATATTTATTCTTTAAAAAGCCCTAGTCCGGGCCGTCGTGCAACAGTCTTTTCATTAGGAGACGGCTGGTCCGTAGAACTCCCAGAGGTTCGCACTAACTCGAAGGCACTGTATCCGCCAGAAGTTCTTGCGTCAATTTGACACCTACGCCAGGACCCGGGTTCAACCAGTCCTCCAGGGAAGCGATGCAGGAAAGCAGGTGTGGTGGTAGGTGTGGCGGATGGCACTCCCAGTAAAGGTGTCGTACTGATGGGTAGGAAAAGCAGTTGGGTGTAGAGCAAGTGGGACGCGAGAGAATGCCATGCATGTAGTGGATACGGGATGGAGTGATGAGAGAGGAGGTCTGTGCTTTCCGGACACAGATGCGGCTTCACGGGAGAGGGCATGGTGGGGGACCGGGAAACACTGCCTGCTTGCGCGTAGCGCGCAGAGATGCTGTCGGCGTGCCTGATGTCCTGAAATCTTTTGAGTGCCAGGTTGGTACACATGGGGCCACAACATGGACGAACCCAGGGAGAGTTCTTGGGTAAGCTCCTGTGCTCGAGCATTGCCGCACAAGTTGGCGTGGCCGGGGACCCATACCAGCGGTATCTTGTGGGGAGAATGGGCGCGAAGGGGGCAGTTGAGAGTTTCAGAAGTATAAGGGTGTGTGGTGTTTTGGGAAATATTTCGTAGTGCATCCTGTTAGTCACTAAACAGAAAAATTGGGGTGGCAGGGGGCTCGACTTTCACAGAGTATTCGACGGTGACGGCTATGGAGAATTCTTCGAGGGCTGCACGAGTTGGGGCGTTTTTGAAGTGGGCAATGTTGTCTACAGATCGGGTAGGGCTATGGAGGTCGATAGCACCATCTCTAGAAGTGGAGTCAAAACTGACGTCCATGAAGTAGATTGCCGCACCATTCTGTTTAAGCCAATTAACGCGCCTGTTCAATGCTTTTGTGCGTTGTTGCCAGCGGACCAAGTTGTGAGCAGGGCGCATGTTGCGAGGAATACGCTTAATTACTAGGTTTGGGAAGGAAGACCAGGATATGGCAGCGTGGTTTGTCAGGCTGTTCCTTGTCTTCGGCAGATGTGTTAATGCTGCTATGAAATTGCTGAAGGCATCACCGAAGGTCAGCACTTTCTTCCCATGCTATGTAGGTGCTTTCCCGTGAGGTGCAACACGGAAAAATTAGCTGGAAGCTAAGGACAATCCACCAATTTTAACGTTACCAATAAGCACACACCGAAGCTAGCAGGGCATATGCACGGTACACCGCTAAATACCGTATTTCCAGCATGTGTAGCATGAAAATAAACATCTGCTTTATATGCATATCGCTTAGGAGGAAATGCGGCCTACAAGGTCTGCTTATTTAAACGTCACAATGGGAAAGTGAAGGATTGTACACCGTCATCGTAGGCGGTTGGGTAATCGTACGAAGGTTTCGAAACACTGTGCTGCAGGCTATTGTTAACGAGTGATTTCCGTTTGCTACGTGTGATATTACAGAAATTTAGTAAAGCGCTCTCTGCCTTTGCGTACGTTAAACTTTGAAATCTTCCGGTCCTCTAAGTCGGCCCGGCGCGGAGAGTATTTGTACAGGGTTTCCTCGGTTTTGCTTTGCGGTACGCTAACGCTTTTGGCGGCATCTGTTAAACCGAATGCAAAACTGAACCCATCACGGCAAACGAGCACCTGGAATTTTTCCCGACGACCGAACCAGCCGGACAAACGCCATCCCATTAGTATTAAAAGCAAAACGTGCCGAGCATGATTAAAATATTCTCCTACATAAGCCCATTCTATAGCAAAAGCATTTGAGCCCTCAGGTTTTTTTTTGTTTGTTTTGTTCTGGCGATCGCGCACAACGCGCAGAACCAAATTAACGGGTTTCACGTATATATTTATTCCACTCGAAAACGACCCAGAAATATGTTTCGAACAACCGCGACGTGACAACGTAACTTCTTGCACTGCGAGGGGGAAGCACACTAATAAAGTGCGATCTTTTGCCTCCAGCTCGTCGCAAACCTCGCACTCACTTCAGGCGAATTGTGAGGTCAAAAAGCAAGTCACTTCTCTATGGTGCAAGATGAGAAGGCCTGCGAACCACGCACTTAGTTGAGTCGTCGCTAGTGATAACTAATTTCGAAGTCGCAGGAGCACACCGTCGCCTTCCACCGTTGGGAGAACGCGTCAACACCACACACACATCATTATACGCCAGCCTGCAGGAGCTTTGTTCGGGCAGTCAGAGGTGCCACGTTAGTTTCGCTCGCCGCGAGAGCAAACGGAAAAGCACGGCACATATTTAATAAGACGGGAGCAAAAAACGTCTTCTGTAAGATGTGAATTACTGCTCACAAAGGTACGAAAGCGTTTAGGTGCTTCACTCTAAAAAGAGGGACACGCAATCGCCTCCACGTACGCTCGCTATTTTGCTGAAATAGCGTACGTAACACGAATGTACACTAAGCACGAAAATAACGCAGCTTACTGCGGATGCGCATCGCCGTGAGGTAAGAACGAAACGAGCGCCATTTCTTTACGTAGTCCTCGGTACGATATAATAAAACAATCTATTGAGAAGATTAGCGCAAGTCTTGGGTGATTATGTAAATGACTGCGGTGGTATTGCATCACCACAAGCAACGCCTTTGTCTCCTGTGTCTCCGTGTACGGCTTGCACTGCAGAAGACAACCGCCCAATCGGTTCGTGGTGCTAAAAATTATACGGGCCTGGAATCAGCAAAGGCTCACAGCCTCCTGGACGTAGGAAGCTGACCACCACCATTCACTCCCGTCCTTTTGCTCAATAAATGTTTACTCCTCCTCTTCCTCCCGAGTCTGGCCGAGATACCCAAGAGAACAACTTGTTGAGTCGCTCGCTTGGGAGTTTTATGTCTATAAATCAGTCTATATCTATAAATCTAACTTCACAATGATTCACCAATTCATCACCGCTCAGCTAAAACTCTTGAACAAAGAAAACTGATATTTTAGATGTATTTTTACTTCGAAGAGTAGATTGATTGTATGGTTACGCGCCGACGCTACGCACACGATGAGGCGCACTGCAGTGGAGGGCTCCGGATTTATTTTTACCACATGGGGATCTTTAACGTGCGTCTAAATCTGGTACACACTGGCGTTTTTGCTTCTCGCCTCCATCACAAAAGCGGCTGCCGCGGCCGGGAATTGAACCCGCGACCTTGTGCTCAGCAACGCAACTCCTTAGCCACTGTGCCACCGCGGCGGGTTACGTCGAAGAGTAGGGGTTTATTATGGCGGTATATTTGGACATTGCACTCTAATATAGTCAAAGGGTGAAATTGCGTTTTATAAATTCGTAACTATCGGACTCGGTCGTTAATAAATGTAACCCGTACCGTCATTAAAACGCAGTTTAACGACTTTGACTTAAGAAACCCCTATGGTCTAGATACGGTATTAAACTGGGTGTTTCTACTGGTTCCCCGGTGCATGTTCGGCCCTTTAAATATCTAAATGGCCTTTTTGTGAAAGGTGCTACCCATTAAAAAAACAAAAAAAAACAATTTTAAGACAAAATTTATTGACTCAAGCCAAAACCAACATGGAGTAAAAAAACCGTACAGGTGACATCAGCGTCAAACCGAACTCTTGTCCTACATGCTTAAAATATCGGAATACATTGTTTTATTCTTGTTATGGCTCAGTGCATCTTGGTGATGTAAAAATTAAACCACTGAGAGAGCAAAAGGTGCCGAAAGTTCTTTTTTCTGGAATCGTTCATTATACCTCTTGTGCACTCACATATTGAACTTGTACTCTTCCCACATGGGTAACCCACACAAAGGTATCAAAGCTCAGAGTTGGCCCTTTGATGGATATAACGGGTCGAACGAAGATTTAGGGTAACTTACATATCAAAGTTAAAATAAAGAAAAACAAGTAGATTTCGGCTGGGCGTGCAGTGAGACGAAATTACAACCGGTGTACCGCTAGAGTAACAGAGTGGATTCTAAGAGATGGGTGTGGCAAAAGGAGAAGGCGAATAACTCGATGGAGGGATGAATTATGAAGATCCGGCGGCAAAGAATGAAGTCGAGCAGCGCAGGACAGGAGGTCAATGGGAGGGGCCTTAGTCCTCCAGTAGACCTGAGTAGGCTGTCGATGACGATGATGGTGATAATGATCATGACACGTTTTTTAAAATAATTTCGCAATATGTGCCCACCCAGTCCATACACCCAATTAGTTCTTGCTTATAAATGCTACTCACACAGATAACCAAAAACATATTACAAATTTTTTTACTAACCAACATGTAACAATGAAACGCGTGCTAGTTGCTGACCATTCATGTAAATATAAATTCATGCTGGCTGCGAAAAGGCCTGCAGTATTTTATATTTTTCACCTACACGCAAGGGAGCAGGCGTAGGATATGACAGCAACGCCCAGCCTAAAAAAATTGCGCCCACCTCGCCGCGAGGGGAACCCTGTGTAGATGCGACGCATCGTGTGGTTCACTTGGTGTTTCCGTTGGATTGATTCTGAAATCGCGTGAAGCCTGTCGGGAGCGCGTATGATTATTATGCTTTGTAATTATTATTATGTTTTATTGGCCAATCTTGGTCAATCTCTCTAAGTGGTATGCTTGCGGCTTCGCTGTCGCAACGACCTTTACTCCATCATTGTTGCTGTAAGTGGGAGCTTCTTTTCTTTTATTGCAAGTGTTAATCATTGCCCCATCATGCGTTGTATCAGTAGCATCTTGACGTAGTTTGAATGAATCAAGGATATAAGGCGCGTTCGTAGCATTTGATTCTGTCTCGGTTTTGTGGCGCAGTGTTCCGGAAGGGCACCATGTAAATCGCGTTCCACCCACAGGGTCGTGGGATCGAAACCGGGCGCCGCTAACTATTATTTTTTTTATAGTGTAGGGGGAGGAGTGTGGACGGACAACAACGCCGTATGGAGGGACAAGGCGAGTGAATCAGATGCAGTCGCATCTAAAAATGTACCTAGAATTTTGAAATTTCGGGGGTACATTGCTCTAACACCATAGGAGTCTAATATATACAACTTGTTAACTAGAGTAAAAAAGCAAAAATAAACATCTGCCAATGTTTCCTGTACGTAGCATTTGGGAGGAAGCTTTATGTTTCGCAGTGTATTCGGTGTTTTTTCTCCCACAGATGCCGTACACAATTGAGGCAGCCGGGAGTATAGTATACTCGTTCACTGCAAAAGGACAATATAGAAAACAAATTCTTGATTATGTCGCTCACCCTTTCATATGCCGAATTTGTTTTCGTTCATCAGCGTAACGCTTGCCAACGTCTAAGGATAATGGCGCGTCTTTAACTATGCCTAAACCGCATAATCTGAATTTGGAGAGGACTACGCGCTCTACGATTTACTCAAACTCGGTATGCCCATTGTTGTGCTGGAGCACGAGCGAATCGTGGGACTCCACCACTATTAGCTTATCAATAGTGTTCTCTCATTTCCCACCAATTATTGGTTAGAACGAAGGGGACCCGATAATCACAATCCCAACCTTGTAAACAGCGGTGTACATGCAGGGTCTCCACTAACGGCAAATCGATATTTCTTGCAATGTAGGCGAAAATATCTCCCACACAACCGCGAATAAACATAGGAAGGCATCTGGCATACCCCACGAGCCATGCTATGCCCGGAAAGACCAATTTTTACACACGTTGTAAACACATGTGCCGAGAGTTAAAGCAAATTCTGTACTTTTTATCGTCAAAAGTAGCCACATTAAAATGGGTCTATCATAGATGCCGCAAGGATAGCTGACATCAATGAAGTATTGGCGCCACAATGAATTCTGAAATCGCATATAAAACCTTCTGTTTTGCAGCATTTGGGAACCTACAAACTTGTCTCAAGTGCCTCAATTCACTAATCAACAAAGAGTTCTTCAAAGTGTTGATTATACGCATTCAGTCTCTCAGCCATTTTAAAGCACCAATCTTCGGACATCTCAGTACTGAACTGCGGCTCTGAGTGCGAAGAAGTAGTGAGTACTAAAAACAACAATGGAAACATCGTTATAGCAATTTCCTACTGGATGCCCGTTTGGTTGTCAAGATGTCGCGACACACACGACCGCCGCTGTGCTCAATACGAGATTAATTCTAGTCGCTGCAATCAATTTATTGAATATCGCATGCGCTAAGCGGGACAAGTAGACAGGAAGCTTCAAACACAAGGCTGATGTATCCGAAGCCTGATACAGAAAAGATTCTTCTGGTTCTCAAGACAGCGTTTTTTCATGTAGAAAAACTTTGAGGCTCGGGTGACTTGACGAATCGTCGAATATCGCTAATCCAGCGATGACTCTGACATTCATGGTGCTAGAAGGTGCAAAATAAAGAAGGAAGGCCTTGAACGGGTACTCCATTGCGGAATATTTTTTTAGTCCTCAGTAGATTTTACATGGTGGAATGTCTTGCTCGTGCAGCCGGGCAACCTGCTTGGGCAACCAGCCAGGCAACCACAAGCAGCTTTGTGGCTAGGACGGCCAGTGGGCTGTTGCACTGGCTCCGTGATCGACCGTTTCGGGAGCTTTGATGACTGCGCCGGCATCCACGTAACTTCGAATCCAGGGCACATAATAGGAAACGTCCGTGAAATAGTCACTGCTATTTTGCGTGCAGTATACAGGGCCCCAACTCCATATGCCTACCTGAAGAAGAAATTGAATGTACAAAAAATGCACCCATAAATTTCTCGCAATAGACGATTCTTTCAATTTCAAAGGATAGTTATTTACAATACAATTTCATGCAGGTTGTCCAATAACTTGTACATTTAAGATGGTACGTGATTGAAGCTTAATGAGGGTAATGCTACATTTTAAACAATAAACGAGCGGGTTTAATAAAAGTAAACTTTTTCGTACGTGAAGGTATGAGAATATGAGTTAGGTAATTTCGTGGCAAGAAATTATCGTCAAAACAGGTCACCGTCGCGTTTCTTTGAGCAGGCCATGACGGTACAACTAAAGAAATACTGCAAAATGCAAAAACGACTACATTACAAATCAATTAAAACAACTGGGTCATATTTAAGGCTATTTAGAAAGTTGGTTGCCAGCAAAAAAGTATTTTGAATAATTTCCTTATTTTATGAAATAATTCACGGAACTGGCAAGGCCAGTAGTGACGCCAACTGCTACGCTCGTCAGCCTTTGAAACACTCATCACTGTAAATTATCAAGATTCACAATGACTTGCGTTCTACAAAAACTGCAATACCAGATGCAAGATATCTCTCCTAGTAATCTTGTGTCTGTTGGTGGAATTTGAAGAGCTCTCAGGTTTTCACGCTGTCGGCAGTCCATAAAAACCAAAGCACCTTTCTTAAGTAAAAGGTCGTTAAAACGCAAAGCTTGTTCAACCGTGTCGAAATGGTGCCGCCGGATTGACGGCGGCTTCCTAACGCCAGGTACGCAGTTTCGATACCGACCACAGGCACCGTTTTTTCTTCAGCGGCCTCATCTGCATTCTGTTGTGTTTATTGTCATTTTATGAAACCCACGTGTAAAGTTGACCTTCCTGCAATGCGTTTTGACGGGACATTGAACGCCATCAGCAAGGAATAGAAAAGTTCGCTTAAAGAAATGTCCACCTTTGCCTAGTGCCCCAACGCGCGTGTCACAGAAGTGGTGAGATAAGGTTCAGCCACGCGTTCCCTAAATGTAAGTACACGAGCCAGCACCAAATCAGGAATGGTCTCAATGTGATTTAGAAGGCCATATATTTATTGTGGAGAAAAAAGAGCATTGGGCACGTCAGCACGTCTGCAATCGCTAGTGGTCAAAAAACAACTACTGAAGTTGGGTAGAGCAACACTGCTACAAAAATAAACATCTACAATTTTTTACGTTCCTTATCTGGCATGACACAGAAGGTAACGGCGATAACACTAACAATGTCTTGCAATAAGTATGTTTTGGCATCAGGTAATTTGTTTGCTCCGTTCCTTTTGTTATCAGGTTTTGTAAACATGCGTGCCATTTTTATATTATCGTAATTAAGCTTTCGTTACACTCAAGTAAGATGTATTATGGATTTTTCTTGGTGCACAATCTTCACTGTTCATAGCCTTTATGGAGACAGGAGGTCAACTCAGAGTATTGAAGCCTTGCAAATGTATGGTGGCCTACCACACGATTTACAAATCCTCCGTTACACTGGGCTAACAAAGCCTTGAAATCGTAGATTAAATATTTGCAATCCCAGAGAATGGACTTTATCATATGTATTGCGCCGAGACAAGCTAACAGACCTCAGCGCATGACCACAAGCTCAGACATAAAAGATTACGGGGATATGGGCCTGGGCCATACCAGTCATCCTCCTGACGCTTGCAGCGAAGGATGAAGAAGTCGAGGTTCGGTCCGGTCTTCTTCATCGTTCCTGCTCACCTATTGTAAATACAGTGAAATACACCACTGTGTTTGCAACAGGTGAGCAGGAGGAGTCACGACGATTCAGGCAAGCCGGTCGCGGTAAGAACGAGGCCGAAGCTCGTCTTCTTCATCGTTCACTGCAAGCACTATGAGCTTGACTGTCATGGCCAAGGCACACAGCCCCGTAATCTTTCAGGCACTGAGCTTGTGGTCACGCGCTGCTTTCTCCTAGCTTGTCACGGAACGGCATTTTCGCCAGTTCATTCCCGTTTTTTGTAAGAGCGTTGCAAATAAAAATGATGAAAACAACAAAAATTGTGCTTTCAAATTACCGGCCACAAAACGTTGAGTGGATATGCCTGTTTGTCAGCCAAATATAGATCTCTCTGAGCAAGCGGTCTAATTTTTTAGGGAGATACTTTTCCGGCGTCGGAAAGAGTGGTATTTTTCAATTGCTGAGACTAAACAATCCAACGAATGGACAGTGTTTGCGGAATTCGTATCGACGACTGACTTTAAATAATTCGTGAAAAGCATACTGTTAACACTCGAGATCACCATATTGCAAACCAATGAACTCTGTTGGACACGCAAAAGGTTTGCTGCAAAGCAAGCTTAAAACTAAAAGAGTTACTACCAACTATTCGATACGCATTCCCCAAGCGTAGTAGCTGTAGTAAGGACAGTCATATGGCAAGGCATTAAGACCCCAATCTCTATAACGCGCAAGCAACCTGCTTCCGACGTACCACATACGTTCTTTCACGCATGCTTTTACATGGTTGACAACTGCACTGTTCATCAAGTCGCGGAGCGGATTGTAAAACAGGGCCAGTTTTATGGTCATCAGAAGGCCTGCCGGATGCTAATACCAAGAGTAACCAGACGTGAACTTTTGCCACCTTCCTGGCCGGGGCATCTGGCCGGAATATTTCCCTATTGTTATGTAGCTCGTGCCACTTACTGCACCACATTACCTAAAGGGTACGGCAGCCTACCAAAACCTTCCTGTATCCAAGCGAGACACAGGTGAAGAAATACTCTGCAGCACGCAAGCAGAAAGGCAAACCGTTCTTCCACCTTACCCCGTCTGTGCTCACTCGGATATGTTACTCCGTTTGGGCGGTGCAGTTTTTATGCTACGGTTGTGTGTGGCGTACTTTTTACGGAGCGAATCTTCAGTAGAATTTCGGTATGCTCACACAGAAACTCCCGAGGGCCTACGTGTTTATGAAGCGTGACGCGTTCAATACTATGCGCTCAAATTCAGCAATAGATGGAAGTGGCCGTCTATCCAGGGCACCAGAGATGAAGTAAAGGAACGAACAGACGCCTCCTAGCGAGCGAACGGATTATCAGCGAAATGCTGAAGCGTCGTCAGCGTTCTCAATACATGGCGGCAAGAAGTGGCAGGGAGGCAACGTGTGGCAGATACAACGAAGACCGTCTAAAGGTTGATGTAAGGCGGAAGTGAATCGCCATGCAACTCGTGACAAGTGGCAAGGGGACGAAGGTTTCCAAGAACATGTGATTGAAGCAAAGCGTTTTCTGCGTTCAATCGGACAGCAATGTTTTTCACTTTCACAACCCCTAAGCAGTTCTTTATGCCCTCGTACTGTACTCGTACTGTTGTTTGGGACGATGAAACTACGTCCGGGCTCGTAGTTCGTGATTTATGTGGATGTGCCGAGGCCGACATGGGAGTGGTTTATGCACTTTACATGGGAAACATTCCAATTGCGATACTAAGCTTATTTTCGGATTCACATTATACAGGAAGGATTCTGCAGTTGCACGCTTGCCGACAGATTGATAAATGTATAAAATCGCGACAACAAATCTGGTGTAACCGCCATTAAGAAGTGACAATGAGTGACGCACTGAAGTGTTGATAACAAGTTGTCTTATCACGATGTTTAGAGATCTATTATTCCACTATACCAGACTGGACTGGCGTAGATTGCGTTTATTTTCAGGGCGCAGCCCTGTGGCAGCCGTTACCTGGTTTTCGCGGCGTAGGCGACCGCGTAACGGAGTGACCAGACGCCGCAGCGACGGCAGAAAGAAAACACAGAGGAGCGTCTGGCGAAGGGTGAGCAGGAGGGCGGCACGCGCGCTCATGGCGTCATCTCTCTCACTGCCTTCCCTTCACTCTCGCTCCATGCGTCGCCGCCAAGTCCCTCACACTTTCCCCACAAGCGGTTCCGTTCGCCGCGAATCCAAACCGTCCAAACCATATGACATTGGCGGGAGGCTCAAGCATGATTACCCACAACACACTGGCCGGCGGCTGCGACTAAACAGCCGAGAAGCGCGCGCCGTCGTGTGTTCGCTGGTCACGCGATCACTTCCCGAGACGCAGCAGATATGCGCCGTGACCGAGAAGGCTGCAGCTTGCGCTTCGGCCAAATTTTGCATTAGCGAGTATAGTAATGGTCAGGGCATTTATTCACGAAATATTATTTAAAGGGCGACGATCACAAGACGTCACTGACATATTTTGTAGCCAGCCAATGAGGTTGTCCCAAAAGAAGGCACCAATGAGCACTTCCAATATTTTTTATCTCACGCGTGCCTCGTAGAGCGAAAATGAATGGTAGGGCCCACAAAACCTTGGAAGACCGAATGGAGACGTGCGTTATAACGGTCAAGATATTTCCGCTTCCTTTGGAAGCCCTAGAACAACCTGAAGGCATACTTATTACAAAAAGTGCGTGATTTCAGCGGCCTTTTCACAACTGTGACCGATGGCCCTATTTGGTATTCCATGTTTTTGCACAGCTCAGCGCAAGAAATGGGCAAAGTCCGTGAATGGACACACTGTGAAAGGAGCGCCCGTGTGCCGTGTCCTTTTACGTTCCTTTTGCGTTTTTTGCGCTCAACTGCACAAAGCGAAGGATTCTGAAATCTCCTTTCTAAGCTGACTTCCGGTGCTTCGACACAACGTATGCGGAATGCAGCAGCTTCGTTCCGAAATGCTCATTTAACAGCGATTTCACGCTATGGAGTCACGCCAATGTCAACGTGAACGCCAATGTCATCAAACCACCTTGCAACGCCACTATTGACAGGATACCGCTGCGAGGGTACAAAACTCCGAGGAATGAAACATTATCTGCATTCTCGGGTGCAGTAATCTGCATGGGGCCCATACTTTGGATATCCTATGTGGTATTTTATTATACAAATTTTCCTGCTTCTTGTGTTTAAGCAATTCTTTTACAAATGCTCTACACTGTGTGGTGGATGGGTGCACGCAGTTGGGTGCTCTTGGTCAAAGTACAAGGCTTGTACTTGTAATAGCAAACTTTGTTCAATGTTAATACTGTTAGAGATAAGGAAAAAACAAACACGACGTGGGAATGTTCGGTACCCTGTTGTGAACTTGCTCGAAGACGTCCGTCCACCTGTTTCGTCCACCACTGTATTCCCTTTTCATTGCTACTAGAAAGAAATAGCAAATAGCCGTAGCCGAAGAGAGCAGGAAAAAATTGCTATTTACCTGCGTCCACACCAATTGCTCATCATGGGTACTCTGCATTAGAGGGCCTCCTCCCCTGGCAACGCAGGCACTACCTGGAAAAAGTAAAGGGAAATTAAAAAAAAATACTCCGCAATATGCAAGACAAACACAGCAACATAAAAGAAATTTTCCGAATTTCAAACGCACAGATATCCGCATATCTGAGTCGTAGAAGGTTTAAATGCGTTTGAAAGGGGTAAAAGTTCATTTAACGTCTGACAAGCTCAACCTTATAACCTGACAACATAAGTGATACGCGTGGAGGACTAGGGAAAATATATACTTCCGCAAAAAAAAAAACAAGGAACAAATATGATAGACCATCGGTAGACTGGGGATTCTAGCGGAGACAAGCAAAAAACTCGCGTTCTTTCGTTTGGACTTGAGCATGGCTCCAATCACCATCACCTATACGTCCCGCTGAGCAACAGAAGGTCCACTCGTTGCACAAGCTTGCTGCCTCACCAAGTTGTTCACGGTGCTCTTCCTGACGATCTGCTCTGCAGACGCAATTACTTTTACAATGAAGCTGTTAGCCTCTCGTCAGTCGGAAAAATTGGTGTCGTAAACAAATAGACAGGCAGCACCCAGCAGTTCTCGCCCACGACGCCGAGCAAATGCGTCAGGATAGAGCATCAGGATAGAGCCATGCGTCAGGATAGAGCCGTGCAGCATAGAGCTCAGCATTCGTTTCAATTAGGAAAACCACGAAACAAGCATCAAACCGTATGATGGATGATAAGGCCACGTAAACAAGAGGAGCACCCTCCCGGGCGTTCCCGGCAAAGATTAGGTCGCAGCTACTTTGGAAAGGGCCATTTGACGTCATTCGAAGCCCTTGTGTGAAGTGCAAACAACATAAACTCATTGAGTTGATTCTAAGACAACCATGGCTACACCACTTTGCTAAAGATGCCCCACGAACAGCGTGAATGGTCGCGGAATCCGTCATGGTCTACCGCAGTGACCATTAAGCCGTTATCACTATTATTGCTCTAAAGTAATAATAAAGCACACCCCCATCAGCATGCGTGGTGATTGATGCAGCTTCGCTGCACATTCAGATTCGCAGGCCGGGGTGGTGGCCAATGAACCTCGCCCTGTATGTACCCAACGAAGCACACATGCGCACCCCGCAAAATGCGGCGGTGGTTGGTAAAACGCACCTGCGCCAACGGTTCCACCGGGCTGCGTGGCGCCCGGAAGGAAAGCAGTGGCGTTGGTTTGAAAGTCGCTGGCTCCCAACATTACTGGGGAGGGGTGGGGTGTCGAGACCGAGAGGTAGTTTACATTCATCAAATTTACACCTTGTACCTATACATTCTCTTAAGTTCGCAATGACATCGAACGGGTGACGATCAGAGAAAAGTATTTATAAAGGCTTTTCAATAAATGAAGGTTTTTCATTCCTATCAGCGAAAAGTGTCGTGTTGCTTTAGTAATTCCCCATTGCCCCATGCATGCGGCACAAAGCCTAAGCCGCTACCAACGGATTACAATACTAAAAACTGGGTAAATTCACCTTTCATAGCAAATAAAAGAATTCTGGAGGCAGGTATGTCAATCACGGTGTGCGACGTAGCAGGTTTGTAAACGAGTAACGTAATAGGGTGAGCATCTGACACACGGAATTCTTTTAAGACCGCATATTCTATTTCTTTACATGAATTATTCTACTCCATGCACTTTATGAAAGCTACAGGAAGATACAAGCGTCTAAATTGTATCCAGTTTACTTACCATTGTACGATTTGCCGCATATAATCCCCTTAAATGCGTATATCTCCCCGTGAGGCTCTATCAAGCAGTCCATTTCTGAACCTATTGTGTACTCCTGCTGCCTAAGGTGCTCAGTAGAAGGCTTCAGACTCTTGACCCTCACGGTATCCCAGCCGACAGATATTGCAAGCTCATCCTCTTTGTAAAGCTTTGAGTCGGCACCGATATTGCCTGGGAAGAGAAGTAAAAATACACATTTGTTTAATTTTTTCACAACACCTTTCCAACCGATCACTGTTACTGCGCTCAACATACTTCTAAGGATTTTTGACCAAGTTTGTGCACCAGCACTTCTTCAAAGAGACTTTGTATGAGGTAACGTGGAAATGTGCGCAGTGTGTACACGTGAAAAGAATACCGCCAACAACATGCAGGTTTTCACGCAAAACACGGTGTGGTGGCTGTGTCCTGCCATTATCTTACGCCCGAAAATACATCGATAACACAGAATGCAGTTAAAACATCGATTGAGCGTTACATTACCGTAAAGAGATTTTCTACCAAGTTATAGACGCACCTAATCGAACTTTCGACGCATCACAATTCGTCAAAAGGGCGCACTTTTGAATACCTGTTTCATCTGCTGCTGTTCTAGTCGTGTTCTCGACAGATAAAATGGCACCGATTTATTCGGTCCCGACCATTCTCCGGAAAGCCATTTTTTGAAACAGTGCTTCCGGATTCATTGTCGCCGCTGCCAAAACTACGACAACCCGATGCGAGAAAGGCCGAAATCTAATTAAAAATATTTCGCCTTTTGACGCTGATCATTCTGAATCAGAAAATCATACAAACTGTAAATCATAGATTCCAGTGTTCGAAGCTCTGTTCCACTGAATTTAAATAGAGTGTCTGGTGTCACCAATGCTTGTGCTTTGTTTCTTGTCATTGTCTGCGTACCCAGTTAAATTTAGGCTGACCAGTATTAATTCAAGTATGGTCCAACTAGCTCAGATTCTGCCTATATTAATTCAAGTCTGGTGTGATTGTGTTTGTAATATAGGGATGATTGTCTTACTAACGAATGGCGTGCGGTGCGTTGTATTTGGCAGAGAACTGTACTGTTTCCGTTATTTAATTCGACAATACTCTTAAAGCGAAGAAAAAAAAAAGAACGTGATAATTGTCTTTCAGGCTACCTAAATGCAACTGCAATAACCCACCAAACAGGTTTTAATGGTATCCGAGCAACTAGTTATAAACAGAGACTTTTCAGACATTTATAAGATGTTGTATACGCCGATTCAAATATACATCCAAACCAAATTTTAGATTCAATTCCTAGTGTACACCGGACTTTTCGCGACGTTTACAAAACCGGATTAGATCGTCTAGAACATGTTGAGCCAGCATGACTTTAGCCGAGATTTAAGACGTCGTCGCAACGACGGGCGTCTTCTCCGAGTCGTTTTTCGGCCATTTTTTTTGTCTGGGATATACGCAGCATATCTGTTTCGTAGCCTTTTTTGTAACCTTCGTAGCCTAGCTGGGATAGTTTGATTGCATTATGCAGGCGAGTACTGTCACTACTTCTTTCCATTTTTGTTTTAAGTTTTAAATTACGATACACCATCATTTTGCCGTGGTAAACTTTTGAAATTTAACCAAACTGTGCCCATTCACAGCGACAGGTTTCTTCGAAAACTTATGGGAAAGTTCTTGGTTCGGAAGCCAGTCATAGTAACTAGCAGCCTTAAATCTTGACAGATTGCGCCGATCTTCTCTCTCTGATCTCTCAAATATTTCCGGAAATACTACTTCTAACAAAAGATTTTGCCTTTTTTGTTAAGTGCTGTATGGGATGTCATATGAAGTATATAAGAACAGCATAAGTATAATACGGCATCCGGTTGACTTGCTATGCCACACACCTTATAAATTATTAAGCTGCACAAGTTGGAGAGAAGCTTCACGGGAATATCGTGCACTTTTGAACATCTCTTGCGCTGTAGCAACAGTCAGAGATCACCAAGTGCATAGGAGAACGGGAGAAGCGCACTTATTCTGAGTGGTTCGGCGGAAGGCTGGCGTTGTGATAGGATTTTCGGCATAATAAGATTACGCTTCCGAGCATCACTAGTGAGGGGCAGTGATGGATGCACCGTTGCTTGCATGTTCAGCGAGGCCGATGCGGCAGTACCCGCCTTTCACGCCGATGGTGTAATGAATATTAAGTGCTGGTTTTGTACCCACTGCACGAAGCAAGCTTGGTAGCTGCAATGTCGAATACTCTTGGCGGTGCCGAGAACACCACCAACCGACCACTAAATGAGTTTAAAGGAGCCATGAAGACAAAATACAAGTTGGGTTTATTAGAAAGACTGCTTAGTTCCGATAACAATGATACCAATATAATCACAATCTTCGAAAAAATAACGGAGATATTGAAGAAAACGTGTGAAGCAGTCGCGACCCCCTAGCCAATTTCCCGCAACTTTTATATGACGTCACGGAACCTTGTTTGGGCGATTGGCGGCCGCCTAACTGACCTGTCGCAACGACACGTGACTCGACGTCTGTAATGGGGCCTCTAGTTCCATTTGACCGCATCACTTGGATGCTAACGCGCAGTTAACGCACTAAAAATTATGTTTTATTGTTGGCCCGTATGACGTCATTCTTGCTCATAACACGTCACTGTGGCGCAAAATTTGAAAGTTTTTAAATACTTCTTGCTTTTTTTTCGTTAAAAAAACATCTTTTGTGGCTGTAATGAAGCTGAGTGAGATACTGAATTCTAGATCTTTCAAATAAAACAAAGTTGTATTTTCTCTTCATGGCTCCTTTAAATACTGTAACAGGATGTTTGTGGTGCTCAGCGTAATACTCAGTTGCCCCAGGAGTTGGGCTTCACGTTTCTACGATTAGCAAGCGGTCGCCTTACAAGCCCTATGTATTGGAGTGAGGAAGGCGTTCTTATTCTTCCGATTACAAACACATTGCACCGAAAATAGAAATAAACGCCAGCATCTTCTTTCACGAAAAAGGCGTAACAGTGCCACGTACCTTTAGCCGGTGGAAGGCAAGTGGGACGTATGTGCTTCTCGTATGTGATTTCTTCCTTTAACCTCAAGAGTGCGATGTCGTTGAAGAAAGTTGATATGTTGAAGCGTTCGTGAGGTATGATTTCCTCCACCAGCAGCTCCTGTGGTTGTCCTTCCCAATGGTTTACTTCAATATTTTTGGTTAGGAGTTCTGAAAAACGTAGATGAAACTTTTCGAATAGGTACTCCGTTGGAGGCACACAGGCGCTCACTGGAACCTGAAGTGCGACAAACACAAATATGGAAAACAAACTGTGAATATCGTAAAAGAGATTAGCGGCATGTCTGAAGCTCCCTAAACGCTTTCCAAATGAATTCATGTATAGATCTAAAGAGGCCGAAGTGTTCTATTACGGTTAGGAAAGGTGGATGCGGGTATCAGTTCCCCCTTCGACGATGTTGGTTATATCAGAACTGAATACAATATTCAGTACAATACAATAATATATTCAATACAATACAATACAATACAATATAAATACAATATTCCAATATCCCAGCCGAGTTGTTGTAGGAATATGATTTTGTGGTTGTTGGTAAGCCTATTGGCCAGCGTGGTGAGCTTATCGGCCAATGTAGCGTTAAAGGCAACCCGCACTGGACACCTTGCTGCACGGCGTCGTGAATATACATATAAAGAGGGCATCCATGACATGTGGCCAGTCACAAAAAAGAAACCTGCGACAAGGCTCGGGAATTCACAATCAAAGTAATTATCGAGTAGCGAAAATATTTCAGGGAAGCGGAAACCAGCGAAAAAATACGCAAACACAAGAAGAGACGAGACACCACACATTCTGGACTAGCCCCTTTCATGAAGGTCTACCAACTTGCCCAGAAAGCTGCACTTCTTCAGAAAACATTTCCTTTCCGGAACTGGAGAACACTGTATTTATAATTACCAGTAACTTTCAGTAGTAAGGAATAAAAAATCGCTTGTTAGCGGTGTGGCGTATTTTTCCCCGACGTGCTTTCGTACAACATTTAGCTGTTCTCTCTCCAGATTACCTTACCAAGAGGTTCGGGATGACGGGAACTTATCTGCAACCACCTTGCCCCCACACTGTCTCTGATATTGCAATGCTGACAACTGGATCTTTTTATTGCTGCCTTCATCATGCCTGCATTTCCAGTCCGCCTGCCTACCTCATTCACCGGAATTATGTAGTTTGATCTTCAGAATATAGGGACACTTTAGAGTAGAATATCCGTTTAAAAAAAAGGTTTTAGAAACAAACTGTTTTATAAACTATACTACAAAATGTTTATTCCGAAGACACCCACGTCCGTAACGCACGGAGGTACTAGGAACTGAAAACTTCTGTCCAACGAATAGCCCGAAACTCTTCAAAAACACATCAACTTTGCCTACAGTTCTATCGAATTAGATACTCGAATCTGAAAGCACGACCGCTTGCCCTTCGCACACCTATACAAAAAGATAGCATTTAGTTTTATTTTTTGTTAAAACTAGCGTTTAAGCATAAAAAATTCGGAGGGCTGGCTTCTTGCCACATGACTTCGACTGCCCCAGTGGTCCTTTTTTGGTAATTGACGCAATGCGAGCGCGGGCAATAAAGACTATCGTCACTCAGACCATTTATAGTTACAGTTAAACAGCGTAGGTAGGTTTGTAGGTTCCTTTTCTGGGTGGCGAAGAAACCCTTCGCTTGAAGAATTCGGCGGTGTTGGCGGCGAAGCAGAAAGGATGAGAGTACGATGACGGGACGAAGGGATGATTCCAAACGAAAACTGTATTTACGGTTATTTACAAGAGTTGGTTACAGGAAGGTGTGATAAAGAATGGCCGTCTTAGCGATCCATCCTCTGAAATACGCCTTAGGTGTCATACCTTAGCGATGGACTCTGGGTTACGCCGTAGACGGCAAGGTTTACGTGCACTCAACACGGAGGCTCGCTGGTCTCCCGCCCGAGCTGTCTCAGCTAAGCCTGCCGTTTCCTATCTTGCGCGGGAATATCATTCCTCGCTCCCATGGTATGCCGCGCAGACGATTTGATTGGTCAGGCCGACCTCTCAAATCCACCAATGGTGGAGCCAAACGTGCCCCAGTCCCGCCCCTTGTCTCCTCTCCCAGACGTGGGGGCACACGAAAACGCGGTAACATCGGACAAGCAAGTTTCTCACGGCAGGAGCAGCCATCAGGCGCCGCGGTGCTCACAAAAGTCGCCTCCAAGGCTCGCACATAGCCCCGAGGAACGCAACTCCGAAGCGACGTCTTATTCCCCTAATTGCGCGCGCCCATCCGAAGCGTCTTATCGGTAACCGGGCTTCCCAACATTCCATTAGGCTGGTGTCCACAAAGAGAAGCGGTGTTGGCGTTTACAAGAGTCGCCATCCTGGCCTAGTCACTGCAAGAGTCACACGTTTGGCCCCCGAGGAGCGGTACGGCTCGTTGTTGCCGAGGTGTCCAAAACGGGAGCCGCGCTCCCCGCCCCCCCTCCCCCCCCCCCCCTAAAAAAAAACAATTATGGCGGTGGCCATTGAGAGAAGCGGGCGCGGCAATGCGCGCAGCATCTCAACCCGCGCATCTTATCTCCCGATCTCCAGTCCACCGGCATGACAAAAGGCGTCCGAAGCCCTATAGTTACTATCGGTACTATTTTATTACCTTAGCCATATTTAAACTTTGGACCTTAGTAAGTGTGTTTCCAGTCGTTGACGCTGTCTCTAATTTATTTATCTATTACAACCTCCGGACAATTGAAGGTCCATGCGGGGTGGGTATTTACATAGTAATCAAAGCAAGGAATGGAATGCAAACATGAACACAGTGAAACCAAACAACAAACATTACTGCGAACGATATCTGAGCGCTGCAAGAAAATACCATTCAAATATTGTGCGAGGGAAGACAGAGAATTTAAATGTGTCAATTCTAGTGAAATGACGGGTTAGAGAATGGGAGTGGGGATGGCGCATTTTTCGAGGGAATAAAAGGGATAGATACGGTTTCACGTCAATGGATAATTGGTTGTTAACAAGTTCCTTCAAAAAATCCTGGTGGAATATTTTTTTTCGTAGTTTAGAGGGTACGATATTGCTGGTTTCCATAAGATTAGAGGGATAATGTAACGGTAAAATGGAAAGAAAATGAATGTGGCAGATTTCTTTTAAATGCTTTCGAATGTTTTTAATGTTGCGATTTTTTTTAATGTTTAACGGATCCCACACAATGCAGGCACCTTCAAGGTGAGAGAGAATAAGGCTGTGATAACCAAGTAATTTCACGTTTTGGGGGTGTCTACAGATTTCGCGCCTCAAGAAGAAGAGCTTGCGCAGAACAGAGGAGCTAATATTGTCAATATGGGAATTCCAGGATAGATTGTTTGTAATTGTTACACCTAAATACTCGTAGTTGGTGGCCTGCCTTCAAAGAGGAGACTTTGGCATGTATGGGAAAGGCATGGCCATTTTTAGAGGTGATGCGAACAACTTATTTTTCATTATTGTATACCACGCCCCGCTCGAACAGCGTTTCTTTGTTTGTTGATTTTTTAAGTCATTTGCATACTGATACAGTGCATGCGTGCAGTATTCTTTCTTTGTTTTGCTAATGTACCGGTAGCTCTAAATTTGTATGCCGAACTGTTTCATCTTACTTCAATAGGGAGTTTCCACGTTTCGCATATTTCACTGATCACACCGACGATGAAGATTGTTATGCATGCGTGGCTTATTGCTAAAACGCTCCGGGTGGACTTACTGGCCCGTACATGGACTTCATCCGGAGCCGGGTATCTTAAAGGCCATCTGTTAACCATGCAGCTTGCAGCAGTGAGGATCCACTTCTTGCCTATTATAGACCCTGTACAGGCCACCTGCAATGGAAACAAAGTAAGCATAATATTTTAAGAGCTATCGAAGCACGCGTGATGAATTACGCTTTTTTAGGCTAGTAAATGCTCGATCGCATCGTCTTCGATATGGCAGTATTACCAATAACTATCGGGTTGCGTCTCTTCAGCATAGTATTGGGCAACTGGCACCACCCAACCCCACACTTGGTATATAACCTTCAGGATGTAAAAAACTACATCACAAACTTGCGTCAATAAAAGGCACCAAACGCCGCCTTCGGTTTCTCGCGACTGACCACCGGCTCTCTCTAGTATTTCCTAATAATATGGGCACATGGGCCATTATGCCAATTATTGCTACTGTCAAATATGCTGTGTTGAGCCACGGAATTCGATTTCATGCATTCGTAGACCAGTGATTGCATGAAGTATTGAAATTGTCTGTTGGATGAATGCTGCTTTCGTCGTTCTCATGACACATTTTATTCTCATCTGAAAAGCTGCTTGTCAGACGATTAAAAATTTATGCACAGAAAAGAAGCCAAAGTAAAGTAATCTAACCTTCGAGCAAAGCGCTTTTTGAAGGTCAGAACGGAGAGATTTTGTCTCCTGTGTGCGAATGTGGGTAGGCCTGAAGTTCTTCGGGCGCAGTGGCTCCAGTTTTCAAAATCAGAAAACTCACTATTTGTACTAATACTTAATTATTGCTCCTCAGACGACGGGAATGACTTGCAGATTGTTTCTCGCGGGGTTTTTTTTTTGTTGCTTTTAAAACGACTATTCAAGAAATAATGCCTGAATACTTGAACGCCGGCCTGGACCGAAAATATAATTTGGGCTGTTGGTGGAGCCACTAAAAAAAGGATGGGTATGACCAGGCATGAAAAAAAAACGAAAGAATTAAAGCGATATCATACCAGTGCTACAAGAAAACCTATTCGAAATCAATAATTAAACTACGATATACCGCGAGTGCTGTGTATCTGATCTCTCGACAATCTTCCGCTATTCCCCACAGCAGTACTCGGACCGAGGTTCGGGGCCTTTGTTCGGGAAGACGTCGAAATGTGCGGAGGCTTATGTGGTAGCTGGGAACAATGAAAGCGATCACAATTCTTTATTTTTCACGATAGTCAGGGTGTGTGACCTCCAGCAAATTCCGCAAAACTCTCCATAGCTAAAATCTTTCGAAAGCGGCTGCCCCCCCCCGCCCCCCCCCCCCCCCCGCCCTCCTAGCGAAAAGTAATAAATACGTACAAGGACCCTTGAAGTGCATTTGAAATATGCTTCGTATTTTGTAGATAGATAACGAAAGCAGTAAAATGTATGTTTGAAAGTTTATTGGACCTACAATTTTAAAAATGTAAGAAAAATAGACTGCTTATAAATACTCTATAAATACATTGAAAAAGCACAGAACCATCCCAATAAAGGAGTAGGTTTTTCGGAATATCTTGAAAATGCATTTTGTTTCCGCAAAACGGACAGACAGAAATACGCCATAAAAACAACAAAAATAGGTTATAAAATCCCGTTTTCCGTGTATTAAAAAACCATTGTCAAAATACACTTGGAGTGCACTACAGGCGCATATTTAAGAATGGAGTTTATGACACACGTAAAGCCTAAGAAGAGCGCCCGTTAATTATGTTTAATGAATAAGAGCCCTGCGCTATTTATGCCCGAAATGTTATTAAAGAAAATAGGAGAAACTGAGGGACACTTCCGCTTGCTGTGCTGTCTAAAAAAGTCGTAAAAATTACCCCGAAGTATAAGGCAGATACTTTGTTCACAAATATTTAAGTGATAGAGTTTCACCGTATCCCGTAAAGCAAGAGCACCTCTTTCAACAACCATGTTCGAAGAAATTGACAACTCGCAAGAGTGGTTACGACTGTATCGCTCTAGAGGAGTACAAATATATGTTTTTTGTTTTTGAAAAATAGTGGCTTGAGATGCCAGAACTTCGGTAATACTTGCAAATGCGAGCAGCTGGTTGCCGCTGACTGCCGCTCGCTGCCTCTTCCTCAGCTCCCGGTGGCGTGAAAAGTGGTGGCGCTGCGCAACTCAATTTGCTACACGTCTGCCCCCGCTGCGTTTCCTTGGCCTGTCTAGTGGCGTCACAGATTTTAAAGCTCTTCAACCGGCCCCTTCCCAGTAACCTCCGCTGTGCCCCCATTCCCTCCAACATGACCCCACACCTCCACGAGGGCAGACGGCAAGCTCGCGCGTTTTACCACGACCCCTTCCCTCCGGACACTGTCACATGCTATGTTGACGCGGCATATCACCCAGCTTGTGGCTCCACTGCTTGCGTAATTATGTCCCGCCCCACTGACACCCCAATAACCTCCACAGCAGGCCCTTACTCCCATCCTACTTCTCCCTTAGCTCTGGAACTCGCGGCGATCGTTCACGCAACTAGAGAACTAACTTCCCTACCCCCTTCCCCCCGCTACCGCATATGATCCGACTCCATGGCGGCTATTCGAGCTCTTCACGACAACCGAATTGCCGAAGATCGGCATGACGACCTGTCTGAAACTCTCTCGCTCCTCTCCCCTGCCTCGGTCGCTGTGGTGTGGGTGCCGGGCCACTCAGGGATTATTGGCAATCAGCTGGCTCACCAGCTGGCCCGCGAGATTACTAACCGGGCGCCGGTGATCCCTTGCTCTTTCCCTCCCATGGCGGACGAGGCATATTTCTACAAGAAAACCCTCAAAGAGCACTACCAACACCTCCGGCACTCGCTACAGACTCTTCCGCCACCACACTTTACCCTATCCATTGCACAAATGGACACCCTTCGGGCAATCCAGCTGAACCCCCTCACCACTCCGGCACGTTTTTACCACTACGGCTATCGCTCCGACCCATATTGTCCCAACTGCCCCGCTACGTACGCAAATGTTGAGCACATCCTTTTCTCCTGCCCCGCTGCCCAGCAGTCTCCTCATTACCCTAACCCCCCTCCTCCGAACTGGCGAGTGTGGTTGGCGTCGGCGGCCCTCATTGACCAGCGAGCCATGATTCTTCTTGCGGAAGAGTACGACGCATAGGTCTTAATCTGACCAGAAATAAAGTTTTTTCTCTCTCTCTTTCTCAACCGGCGGTCGCCGTGCGAGTGCAGGCTCTGCTTCGACGGTGCATTGCAGTGGCGTATGTTTCGGGATTGCAGTTTAGCTAAAGATAAGTATTATTTGACGGCTATTTCCAAATAAAGCGTCGCACCCCAATTAATAGCCGTGTGTTTTTCTTCCAAAAGAGAGAGTGTAAAGGCGGTTAACAAAATGTGCACATGGTTGTTACGCTTACCTCACCTTGCAAGCCAGATGTTCTAGCGTAAGTGTAAGCGTAAGCCGATACTGAGAACACGTAAAATAAATGAAACCCTTTTAAGCGGCTCTTTTTTAGCGCTACTTTTTTAGGTTCACACAAAACACAAGTTAGCCTGAATGGGAGTTTCTTGGCTGGAATACGTCTTTTAAACTCCTCACGACAGGCGGCCTGCCCCCATGTGTGGTAGTATGATGGTGGAAAAACTGCCAGTTTACACCGGGGGCCACAAGCCGTCGTAAATAAGCGCATTTACCACGGTTGTACCTCTTCACAAAACGCAGTATCTGGCTGTGATTACTGCGTTTGTCCTAATGGGAGTATTAAAAACTCCCACGCCTCCTCCATTTCCTTCTCCTCCTCCTCCACGCCTTCCTCCTCTACGCGTCCTTACAAAATGGCTGCCAGTTGGTGTCGTGTGACGTGTGAGCTCCAGCGTCCCCGAAAATTTATTGCCAGTGCGAACTTGCGGCCGCATGAACGGATGTGAAGTGCTTCCCAACAACCGAAGCTCGTTGCGAACATTGTGGAACCAGCCTGGACTGACGTGCGACGGACTGCAACGTCGCCTCCGTGTCACCGACCTTCGAGCCGAAGGAATACGCCAGCGAGCCGACGCGAGGCCTAAATGCAGTGATCGCTGAGAGTGGCTCGTTAAAAACAATGCGGTTGTGCCTCTGCGAGGTAGTTGAAGGTAAGATTTTCACGTTTTTTATTGTACGCAACATTTTGGGAGACTTGTGCTCTTCTAGCGTCAAATAAGCTCAACGTGTTTCCCGCGCCACTGCACGGGGATTCTCCGCCACTGGAGGTGAGCGTTGTGCGTGAAAGACGGCACCATGCCCGGAACGTCATTGGGGAGGCCGAACGGTGTGAAAGCAATGCGTGTTTGCGCGGGTCTCGAGCAGAACACTCACTCATTTACACTCGCAAGCAGAATGAAAACTGTCCAAACTCTGGACGGCTGTCAGGTGTTTTTGTTAGGCTGTGTCTGTGGCTTACTGGCAGGCGAGGGTGAAGTTGGCCGGTCAAACGTCGCAGGGCGGCCGCTTTTCTTGAGAAGTAGGTGTGGTGCCAGCCGCGCTTGCTACGAGGAGGTTGACTGCCGCGTGCCGCCGGTGATTAGTTGCTTTCACTGGAAAGGGAGAAGGTCGGGGCCCCGTGGGAGCTCTCCGTACGCTAGGCGCGTCTAACTATAACCAGCCAACGCCATTCGAGTGAGCATTCTGTAGAGTCGACAGACGACTGCTTATTTTATTTATTTATTTTTTTTGAAGGGGGGCAGGCGCAGGCGTCACACCAACGGAAATTTTTCCTTAAATTTCGGTGAATTAGAGAGGGGCAGTGCGGGGGGTAAAACCTGAAGCGCGTTCCCAGAACACTACACGCAAGGAAGAGAGGGAAAGGAAGCATTTTGAGAAGTTGGTCGCCGCAAGGGTCGCGCACCTTTTTGAACAGCAGAACACTTCGTTTTGACGAACTAGTGAGCGCAGGTGTCTTGGACAGAAGTGCAATTTTGCGTAGCTTTAAACAAACATTCAGACATTACGGAAAGTTGGACACAAGAGTGACAAGTTCAGCGTCTTTACAGTGCCGTTTTTTTTTTTTCAGGTCAGATGCCCAAAATGCTTATGTATTTGTTACCGCAGATTTAAAGCGTTTTGCTATCCCTCTAATGAATGTGCTGCTGTGGCTTCCAGGGGAACGTGCCAGGGGGTGCGGCAACGTCAGCGTTTGGGAGGCAGGTGCAAGCAAACAGCGCACCGACGACATGCTGACCTCATTGTTTGCAAATGGCTTAAATTTTTTTCGTTGAGGAGTGTTGTAGTAGATAAAGTTCTTACCAAGATACCTTGTGTTCTCGATGTAGGTGTTTTGTTGATTGAGTGTTTTATTGTCTTATTAACGTGTTCACACGTATATCGTATTCATGTAATTTTTATGCAATAAATTGACTGTGCAGAAAACAAACTTTTCACGTTTCGCCATTCAACGTTTAAAGCGGAAAAAGACTAGAAATTATGTGATCCCCAACGAAAAATAAAAATGCGGCCGGTGCCCTTAATAAGAACTCCCAAATGCAGTAATAAATTCCACTGCAGCGCATATATATGAAGCGCACAAAAACACACACACAAAAAAAACCTCGAATGCAGGTCAACACTGCTCCCAATGCGCCCCCTGAAAACTCCCAGTTGGAGGAAACAATACACTCCCAATGGTACCCCTGGAAACTCCCATTGTAGTGGCAGTAAAATGAAACTCCCATATGCTACTGAAAAAAATTGCCGAAATAATAGGAGTAAGGCGAAACTCCCATTGGAAGGAGTTTTGAAAACTCCGAATTGGTACTGAGTTATGACACAAGCCATTTACTCCCATTCCGGCTTATTTGTGTTCTGTGTGTTGGCCCCTGATGTGTGGCCTGGGCATGAGGCATGGGGACAATCGTCATAAAAAATAAAAAGGAAAAACTCATGGGAGCTCCACCCTCAGGCGACAGGCAAGCGCTATTTCTTTGCGCCTCACGGGGCCGGCCGCCCGCGCTGCGTCCGGCGTCTGTCTGTTCGGTTGCCGCGCCGTTTCGGCGACGAGTCGCCGTATGTTATGTGGAGGCATGTGTCATTTTTTTGTTTTCTGTTCACTCTACAAAGCCGGTAATAAAGAAAAAAAAAGCCGCACGGGCATTGCGCGCAGCGCTGCCTGCAACCCGAAACGCGGAGCGGGCTGATTGTGCGGCGAAAGTGGTCGGACAGGAGAGGCGGAAAACATCTGTATTTATTGAGCTCTGGGATCCGTCGAAGTTCACTCCGCAGTTGAAGTGTTGTATGCCGGCGCGGTGCAAAAGTGGAGATGACAGAGTACGAAATCCGTGCCTTACATTTTATTTCGAAAAACACACCGCACTTCTTGGTTCTCGTCATTTTATCTTTTCAATTCCCGAGGGTAATCCAGCATTCGTTTTTCACATATACCTATCGCACGGATTGAGCAGTCTTCGGGCAACCAGCCCGCGCACTGCCTGTGACGTCAGGTGGAAAATGATCTGTTCTTTGCGCGCCCGCACCCAACATTAGTGGTATTGCACCTTTTGTTGTCCTTAATGCACTGAAGGAGACAGCAACGCACCACAAACGTCATCACGATAATTGTGGCCGGAACACCAATATGGCGAACGTATGCAAACGCGCACGCGAGCGAAACCAAAGCCGTTCGCACCACCTCACAGCTGATAGGACACTCTTTACAGCGTTATGATGTGAAGGGAAAGTGGCGCGATAACTCCAAGCAGAATGCCAAACGCAATCATCAACGCGCATCTGGCAAACACCACGCACCCGTAGGCCGCTCCGTGCTTGTGAACGTTCACGGCGGCGCGTTCGAGCAAAGCCTGTCGGGGTTCGAGCGATAAACGTCTGAAGTCGAATTCGGCTCGCAGCTCGTGAAAGTGCTTCCTGAGAATGGGAGCTATGTTTCGTGTCGCGTTGAACAGCGACACTACTTCCACGATACGAGCGCAACGCTGGCGAGAAATCTCGTACGGCGTCTTCGGCAACGTCGCTGGGCTCCGCCTCCACCGTCAGCCAGCCGGAGCCGCTAAATGCTACCGCGGGCCTGAAAGTGGTGTATCTTCCATGATGCGTTTCGCGGGAGGAGCCCGAGGAGAGGAGAAAGCGGCTTCAGGGGAGGTTGACCTGCCAAAGCTGGGCCGCCTGACGTCATGCTCCCTCTAACATATTTCTTCCTTCATGGGCCTGGGGTCTAACCCTCTTTTATGGAAAGGCTGTTGCTATAGGTTCCCTTCTAGATGGAGTGATTTCCTCCTAAGCTTAATGAGGGTAAACAATTGCATTGAAAAGAAACATGCCACGGACATTCGTAGCATAACCTGCTCACTGAAAGCCCACCGTCAACGTCGACGCGATGGCGAAACTTGCTTAGTGTATCCAGAAATCCAGCTTCATTTTCTTTCCAGCCGCCCCCTCCCCTCACCCCCCCCCTTCATTTTTTCTCCTCGTGATCGCGGCCAGGGCGAGTCGCGCAGGTATTCGCGGCGGCCGCCGTATTGGGGACCAACCCAGTCACAGACATGCGCGTACCCGTGACTAATTCGCATGGCCGGGCCAGACGGTGGGTAGTGAGGCAGCCTGCCGTGCAAGAGCGCAATTTTTTTCGATCGCATGTTGCCGTTCTTTCAACTAAACCTGAAATCATAAAACAGTCTATGCCGTTTCTTGGACAGTAACCAAGAGTGTTAGAAGAGACCCGCATAAGCTTCCGTGCAAGCGGGTGAAGCGACATGAGGCAGTTCATGCTCAGGGGCTTCTAATTGCCACCGATAAATTACCGCTTCATTCATAAGAGAGTTTTAGCATTCCATATGCTCCGTGTCTTCTGGTCGTATTTTGTTAACCGGGCCCGAATGGAAACTTGTGCATTCGTTCCGGTTAGGTCGATTAGTTCCGCGGGCCGGCCCTCGCCATGCCCGCATATCCGTTACGGTGGGGGTGACCTCCTCGCCGTGTCCACGCGCGCAGGCGCAGTCCGGTCCAGGTCAACACGGTAAACGTGCAACGGACGGATCACACGGTGTGCTCAAAATCTGTTGCCATGACTTGCCGTTCCTGCAGCCACCGAGGAAAAAGAACCAGCAAGGAAAGAATGGAGGTCGAGAGAGGACTTGGAGGAGTCTTGGAGGTCTTGGAGGAGTGCGGTTCGCTGCACAAGCACCCAGGGTTCCCTGCTTGCGTCCCGGTGTGTCGCTTTTGTCTTCCTTCGCTCATTCAAGAAGTTCCTCCAAAGAGAGAAAAAGAAATAGAAAGTGTTTATTGAACTGGTAATATTTACATGCGCGTAGTCTTTCGTCTCAACAGAGGGCACAGGTCTCACCGGGTTTCCCCAAACCTTTCAGGAAATTTAGGGCTTTCTACCATTTCTCCTGTATTTTTTCTTTCAAGTCTTCGTCCTTTCCTGTATTCTAAAAGTTGCATAATGAGCTCATGTCCAAAACGTGTGCGCGTTTCGAGTAGCCCTTCGGACGCGAGTGGTCGGGTGGAAAAAAAAACTGTGACGGATTCTTCCTTCATAGGAATGTGTAAAACACGAAAGCGAAATGCGCAGCGAAATCTGCTGCTGAGCATGATTTGCAGGTCTGTGGCTGTCTTATTGGTGTGCTTGGCGAGCGACGTCCTGCTCGCGGGTCGCTTCGGCAAAGGTGTACTAGCGTCATTTCCGTGAAGGATATGACGTCAGTGAAATCTCGGTGTATTCCGGCACATAACATTCCGTGTTAAAATATAAAACCCAAAAAACAAACAACCCTAAGTATAACGTACTCTTTCCAACAAAAGCTACTTCCTCTTAAGAAGACCCTGTGTGCAGGTGTGCAAGCTTCCCTGGCCGCTTGCTTCGTTGTACTGGCGTCATTTCCGTGACGGATATGACGTCACTCAAATGTTCATGTATCCGAGAATAAAGCAATTTCGCGTTAAAAGATATACCCAAAAGCGCGGTAGAACTAGAGCGAGTGTGGGAGTGCTAGAGCGAGTTCAGGCGTGCTACGTGGCGGGTTTTGTGCGTTCAGCAGCCGAAATTACTGACTTGCGTCTCAAGTGAATTTTAAGTAAGCTTTTTAGGTGTTTAAAATTATAATAAAACTACTTCTTCTTTCTAGTGTGTCCATGACGCTATGAGGTGCTCATCATCTTTTTGTATGTCCGGCAAAGACGCCAGCTTTCACAAAGCCTTTCCCTTTTACTCCTGAATTAAAGGAAAACACTCTTGATGTACAGAAAATAGTATAAAACTCCTAGTTATGTGTAGCAGGGAAGATGAAAAATAAATCGGTGTATAAGGAGAACAGAACTTTTTTTGCTTTGTTTCTTTAAATCACCTTGGTTATGCGCATACCATATAGGAGTTTCCAATTTTAGGATGGCTTGCAACTTTTCATTTTATTTATTTCGAAATGAAATCAGTGTGCCTTTTCTTTAATAGCACTGTTTCGCGCACGTGCAAATCCAATGACTTGTATGTAAGCATGCTACTAGCTCGCTGTCTCTTCTTTTTTAAACAGTTTTGTTACTAATAGTTGATAGAACGTGATCTCTGAACCAGGCAGGCCGAAATACGGCGCAAATAATAATAGGGAATAATTTACTTATAATCTATAGCTTTTAGTGGGGCCTCAGACCACGTTTGTCAAAGTCACTTGAAAAACTACTCTGACCACTATTTGGAGTTAATTACCTCGACCGCCTGACCAAAGAAAGAAGCCGAACGTCAACAATCCTGTTGAAACTTTGATAACATTCTTATTAGTGTTAAGCTGCATTTTCTTTTTCTAGTTCACGCTAATCTTCAATACTGTATGATTTCCAAACAAACCATCCCGCCAGCCCTTCTTGAAGATACAGTGCTATACGTGGCAACGTAAAATGTAACTAAAAGTACATACAGTAGAACGTCTTTGACAGGTTTTAAATACCGCAGGGAAAGGTACTACCCGGGATCATACGCTTGTATGATCCGTCGCTCAGAAAAAAAGCACTCTAGAGACGAACATGAGCATTTATTAGCCTTTCCCCCTTGTACTTGTCTGTCAACGTCAGCTGGCGCATGCTGCGGCCCTTTGAGAGCAAGAGCTCCTTTGCCAAAAATTGCAGGCTTTTGTCCGCACTGGGATTGTCCTTCGCGCGAAACTGATGCCGCACAGCTTCTAAGACCACCACCGCCTGAACATATGTTACGTACCCAGACGCCACCTCTTCCTCCCCGTCGTGCCCGCCATCTTCTCTGAGGCTCCGTTTAGTGCCGGTGCTGCTTCCTGGCGTGATTCCGCCACGATTCCTGCCAAGGTTAGTATTTCGCAAGTTGGGACGTCGTCGTCAATGGCCAGAAACACCTCGAACGCGAACTCTGCCCCGTTGTACCGCAGTTCGTTGTCCATGTCGTCGGCGCCATTCACGCATGGCATATCCACGCCGCTCAGGCTGTGGTCGGCCTCGTCAGCTTGTGACAGAAGTCGAAAACCAGAGGTTTTGCACCCAAGTTACTTTGGCACGCCCAGCACTGCGGGAAAGCCGCCACGGTGACCCAGGCGGTCCGAACGCCGCTCTGAGCCAGCTTATTGCGCCGGGCGAGCTCAGGCTTGGTCCACACGCACCTAACCACGTTTTTTCTTCACCCTAAAGTGTATCATCCGGTCGTAGTTGGATAAATGTCTTTAGATTTCGAAAGTGCTTACCGGGAAATCGTGTTATTCAGGAGCGTAGTAACCGGGAAAGTAACACCATAATAACGCTAAGGGGTATTATTAGTATTCACAGCTGGGAGCATAGTAAACGGAAAATCGTAAGAACCGGGAACGTATCAAAGGGGTTCTACTTTCCATTCTCTACATCCTTCCAAGTGGCGTTGCTTGAGTGCAGCAATTTTTTTGTTTTCTTTTGAGCGGGCAGGCAAGAAATAGCTGTCCTAGAAGAAGTTGGTGCCGCTAGAGAAAAGGCCTAAGTAATTATCATGCATTCGGCTCTAAAAAAGCAGTGTTTTACTCATATATTTCCTGGTTTTTTTTCCCTTTCACTCATGGTGCTGGCGAAATTTCACACTTAGGGTGCTGGAAGATACGGGTACTTAAATGTATAATGCTGCATCTACGCTGGATACAGTTGGGGCTGAAGGGCACTCCTTTCATGTTCCTTATAGTAATGGTGAAATTCGCCACTCCAGTGGGGTGTAAAATAAACAAATTTCAAAATGCAAATCTGTACACATACTTGTTCTTCCTTGCTGTAGTTGGCTAGCCCCACATGGAGTGCAGGGCCAGTGTAGCTTTATAGAATCGAGCACACCTTTACGCTAGAACCTATTAGAAAATTGTTGATATAAAACAAAATTTCCTGGCTTGATATTTAAAGAATCCCCCTTACCACAACTTGCAATGTCATTTTCACAATGTATTTAGGGTTGTGCTTGGTATACACCAGTAGCCTGTGTGTTTGACATTTCGGCGCGCGTCAAAGATCCCACGGTGGACAAAATTAATCCAGAGACCTGCACTACGGCTCGCCTCATCGCCTGTGTATCGTCGGCGTGTTAAACTCCCACCATCAATCAGTATACACTAGTAAAACATTTCGAATATATTTTAAACTGCATTTTCTGTGCATTTAAAATGATTACTAGCAGAATCTCTGCCTATATAAAATGTGGACTTCCATTCAATTTAACATATATTGAATATATATTCTCGCTGCACTGCTAATGTATTTGCACGGCACGTGTGGACTCACTTCTAACGTATTTAAAATGCACATGAAGTGTGGAAGAAATAAAAATAAGTAAATACAAAGTTAATAAGTGTAATTAATGCATTCAAAATACATGAAAATTTTTTTTCAACGTTTATTGAAATGTAGACAAAAACACCCGGGGGTCTCTTGCTAGTGCATCAGACCCCCTTAGGGGTACCGATAAGTTAAGGTTCACGACGGGTATGGGTGGGAAATAGCAAGGGAAAAATAGTGGGTCGGGATATAAAACGCAGGAGAGTGTCCCACACTGCCTTCGCTAAATTAGGCGGGTAGGACGGACGCAGGAGATCATTTAAGGAATGTGGTCGTAAGTTAGCGGGAAGGGTGTCTAGGAGAACCTGTCTTTCAGTTTGAAATTGAGGGCATGTCGAAATATTGTGTTCAGTGGTGTCTGGAATTTAGCAGGGGATACACATGCCTTGATTAGGTGACGAATGAAAAAACCGTTATCGTTTTGCAGGGGAAAGGTTGGTAAGTGTCATTAGCTGTCTGAGGCGGACTTGTTGAGAGCGAGAATAGGACTTGGGAATGGGAGTGTGGTTGACCAGGGAGGCGGTACGGCTTTTTTGCCCTAAGTCGCTCAATCCCGGACGTCCACCAATGCACCAGAACAAATTTGTAACAAGGAAGGTCGGTCCTACAAAAGGAAGGTCGGTCCTTCAAAAGTAAGGCAGGCTTTACCTTCAAAAGGAAGGTCGCTCCAAAGTAAGTGTTGTGCTCTTCTCCTGTACAGTAGACCTCTCGATAAACGGAACTTCAAGGGACCGGAAAAATTAGTTCCGCTTAACAGAAGTTTTGTTTACTGAGAGAGATGTTCTAAGGTGCAAATTTATGTGCGTACAAATTCTAAGGGCATTTCATGGAACTCTAACCACTAAAACGTGACTGTAGCTGATAGTTTTCAGAAAGCAAGAAAACTACAAGAAGCGTAGGCACAGCATTCACAAAGTTGATTTGGCCACAATGAGTCGCTGTGCACTACAAAATACGTGAATTATTTTTGTTTGAGTCCTTGCAACTGCATCTTCACGGAGGCTAGAGGTCTCAACTTCGCGAGTGCTTACGAGCCACCGAATTTAGAAGACGGCAACGTGGTAATGAAGGACGAATAGCACGACGACGGTACGAACGAGGCGACAGGAGGTGAGCCCTGTAGCCTCGGCGTCTAGAATCGAGACCGAAAGACTGGAACAAGAACTGCTATGTTGCATTTGTTGCGCTAACACGGGTACTCACTTACGAGACGAGGCTTACGAGGCCAACAAGGCTAAAAAAAGCATAGAGGAAAAAAAAAAAAAAAACAAGGACGAAACAGCCGGAACCGTAAAAAGCTGATTCTCATGCCAGTGGATTTCACAAGAGGTTCCACGTCTGGTTCCATTTACACGGTGATGCGGAAATTTTAGTTCCGATTACCGAGAGTTTTTTTACGTTATCTGTATACAAAACCAACCAAATTCCAGGCAACTGTTCTGTTTACGCGGCAATTCCGTTTAAGCGATTTCCGTTTATCGAGATTCTAGTGTATTCTTGACATTGTGGCCTTAAATCGAAGTCGAGAAGAAGGTTTATTTAGGTTGGTAAAAGCTTTTCGGCAGTGTGTACCAGCGTACTTCTTAAAAATGAGAATAGCGTGTTTTTGTTTAGTTGCGTCTGGTTTAGTTGCGTCAAACCATCCGCGAATGGTTTAGTTGCGTCAAAAACTGCCCTCAACTTGTGATGAGGCGAGATGAGAACGAAGTGTCGACATTTTGCCTGAGGCACCGGAATGGCGATCAGGTGGGAGACGTAAAAGTAACGTAAAGTCTTTTTTGTTTTGTTGATAGCTTTTACATTTCTCAATTGCACTGAATAGCGGTATCGACTGCTGGCACTTGGAAGCAACATCGAAACAAATGGCCAGGAATGCCATCTGTGCTAAGCGAAAGACGACAAGGTCCGCTCGTAGTGCTAAGAAAACCACATATAAACTACAAGAACAATTCAGAAAATACGAACGACTACTCAGACAAATGACTGTAGCAAATTTTATCATGCCTCATTGATTAAGGCTGCGCCTCTAGTATTATAAAAGGGACACTAAATGCTGGATGAAATTTGTTTAACTGAAACATCAAACGTTTCTAAACTCTCTCGGCTTTTGTTCGGTGAGCAACGATGGGTTATTTGCTGAGAAGTAAGCAAACACAGCTTGCATTTCTCTCACCCGATTCCCTTTAATTTTTTTGTGTCGGGGCCACTCCGTCACAAACTATAGGAGCGAAGAACCGGCAGCACCGGTGCGGTCTTCAACACTGGCAGAGGTAGCTTTTACGTCTCCGACCAATGGCGGACTACGGCTTGTCTCCCTGGCGCAATGAGAAACGCTTCAAATGTGCAAGCGGCCGGTGTGCCGGCCTACTCCGTATTCCCACACCCCATCCAGCTGGCGGCCAGTGAAGCCTCGTTTGAAGCAACAAGCACCGTGCCGAACATCAAGTGCAGCGTCCCGGGATTCTGGCTGGCGCCTTCCGGAAGGCGCCTTCATTTCGCCTCGTCTGGCGATCACAGCCATCTCATATTGTCTTATCACGGGCGGCGCGAACCGAGCGTGCAATAAACACTCTTCGCGGCAGCCGTGTTGGCAGTCGTTGTAGCCTGCGCTCCTCCTGGCTCAAACACAAGTGCAGAGCGACGCACACTTTACGGATTATCAAACGATTATCAAGACTAACAGGCTGATCTGTCAGCTAACCACTCGAAGTAAGTTAATTTCACCGGCGATTATGTTCGGACCAGGCGCGCATTACGGATGACAATATTAGATGCAACGCATCTCTTTAACTCGCCTTGTCCCGCGTCGCTGTCGCGGCGTAGTCCGCATCCCTCCCCCATTCTCCTCGCCGCGGCAGCTCCGCGCTCCGCCGCTCTCACCGCAGCGCCATCTGTGCGTCAGCGCGGTCAGCGCGCAGCTTGAGCTCGGCTGCCGTCGCTCCCGTCGCCATGCCAGCTGTGCGTTAGCGCGCAGCTTGCGCTCGGTTAAAAATTTACACCATCTTCCCGCGAGGGGAACCATGGGGTAGATGCGACGCATCGGGGGTGAATATTCTGCGTAAATAGGATACACAACAACAGCAATCCACACGCTGACATCGCTAACATAACGGAAACGCAACGGCAACCCGCGATGCGTTGCATCTACCCCATGGTTCCCCTGGCGGGAAGATGGTGTAATTTTTTTAAAATAAGGAGTTACTAGCTTCTCCTCCGGTTCTTACCCCGCGTGCGGAGAACGGGAGATCGGAGGTGCAGGCGGCTTGCTTAACCACCCGCAGTGCACCTTGTTCCTTTTGCTGATTCTAATGAAGGCACCTTAGCTTCTTCCTGCCAGGTACATCGCTTGCAGAATCTCTGGTGCTCATCGTCGGAGATTATGACTTCGCCAATTGCGCACCAATGCTTTTCGATAAGGAAACTGAAAGCATGAGGGCTGACTGAATAGCGAGGCCAGCAGCCTGCCTCACATTGTATAAAATAATTTTTTCTGCGTTTTTTAGATATTTGCCTTTATTTCACGCGCTCAAACTCATAGAAACTGTTTGTTTTCGGAAAAGATCTATAGATGCTTCTCCAATAAGCTCTCGCCCTTCACCACTTTTGTGACGTCACGAATCGTAGCACCCAAAAGCGCTAGGGCATCGTCCCCTGTTTTCACATTTCTAGCGTTTTATGCATGCTTAAGAAACCGATAGTTGCGAGAATGATGTATTTAGATTCACGGCCCCGCAATCCATCGAGACAGGAGAACTTGCTTCCACCCTTTAGTGTCCTTTTATTGTGTGAGCTAGGCCATGGTTTGAATGAAGATCGAATGGGAGAAAATAGTGCTTGAGAATTTAAAGGTTTAATAATAGAGAAAAAGTGAGGTTACAGTGGATCAGGACAGAGGAGCACGGGAAGAAAACATCTGACGCGGTGCATCGGCGTGGGGTGACTCTCGGGCCAACAGCACAAACACGTAAGACAGAGAGAGAGAATGAACATAAACACCCGCGTTGCGTCTGGGGTCTCCATGTTCTCGGGCACAAACACACCCGAGTCAGGGGCGCGTTCGTGCTCTTGAAAAACTCAGGTCCTCGCGGCGCGGCCGTGGCCGTAAATTGCGGTCGTTCTGCGCGTCTTCGGGCGGCAGCTCCGGTGTTGTTGAGAGGCTAAGGGCTCCCCGTGGCCGACCGTTCCCGTTTTTCGGCGAAGAGAGAGAGAGAGAGATGAAACTTTATTAGGCAGCTCAAGTCCGAGCCGCGGAGTTATCAGTCCACGGAGGAGATTTCTGCCAAGCGTCGGAGCGAGCTGACAATTGGCATATACTGGTGCATAATAAATCGCGTTCAGATTTTCATATACACCATTTACTGTAGCACAGACATTTCTCGGGTCACTAAATTTTGCTTAGTTGTTGATGACCGTAAACAACTTCTTTACTAGAACATCTTTACTGCCTCTGTTTCTTCCCTTTCGTTTCTTCTTTTGGCGCGCATAACTTGTACGGGTGTCTCCTCTGCTGCACAGTGTTTGCGTCTCTTCGTTTTCGTCTCTTCGGGCGTCTACCTCCTTCCCTATTCTCCCTCTTCCCCCACCAGCGACCGTCGGTCCTCCCCCTCCTAAAAAGAATTTACCCTAATCATTACCTTTTACGGCATAAATGGCGTCAGCAAGCGGACTGCCTCACCCGACAGTTCCCCTAAAGTAAGCTTTTCCGCGGCTGGTGCACCCCTGTTACACGTGCGATCGCGTTCTGGTGTGACGGTGCACGTAGTGCTTTACAACTTTTACGTTCCAAAATTATTCTTTAAAAAATTTTTAAAGCGTGCACGTCAGCTCCTCAGAGCTCTCTATCCCTGGCCTGTCACCCCTCCATCTTCCACAATGACAGGGACAACTACCATAATTTTGCAGCGTAAGCCACACTGGCCGAGTTTGAGCAGTTTCGCGTAGACCCTGAAGGGCCGTGCTGCGGAAGCGCGAGGAGCAATTGATGGGATTGGATTGGATTAAATTGGATTGTATTGGATCCAATTGGAGTAAGGGTGTGCAGAGAATTGGATCTGCGCATTGGCCGGTCTGCGCATTCCAGAGGGGTGACGTCATTGCCGCGGCAGACGCACTGGCGCCGGCGTGTGCCTAGCTGTGCACCTCCGTTGCGCAGAAGCCAAGTCGCCAAGTCTGACGCTGCGCCGGAGCCGCTTGATAGCCGTTTCGCGTGGCTCCTGGAGAGCGGTGCTGCGCATGCGTGAGGAGCAGTGACTGGACTTGACTGGACCGGATTGGATTGGATTAGACTGGATTGGATTGGATTGCTGAACCTTACCTCACGCTACGTATATCCTGGCATAGCCGAGCTAAGCCACTGCTAATTTTTTGTTCCACCGCTGATAACGTGCTGAGATAGCACAGCCGACAGGGCATTGGGCTGATGTGTGTACGAGATTTCGGCGCACGTAAAAGAAGCCCAGGTGGTCAAAATTAATACGGAGCCCTCCACTACGGCGCGCCTCATCGCCTGCGTTGCGTCGGCGCGCTAAACCCTACAATCCATCAATCATTGGGCTGATACTATGACGACTTGGGTTCAGATCAGTAGTGGTTTGAGCCTAAGTTAGTATCCGCCGGTGATCACGTAACGTCTAGTTGGAACTTGGCCCGCAACAAGGACCGGCCCGCGGAGGTGTGCCGACCTGCACTGGTCCCAGTGCGGCTCTCAGTGTTTCGGTCTTTTAGGCACATGACATTAAGAAGCTGTTTTATGGGTAAGGCAAGTGCCCGGCCTTTCTTGGTTGTATACCTGTAGCCTCAAAGTTGATTAAGGATGCTCGCCAGGGCGATGGCATTGCGTACCGTGTATTGAATGTCAGGTGTCTTGGAGGGTGGCCGGCAGTAGACGTTAAATATGAATACATGGACTTGCCAGGTATAGTTCTGACTTCTCAGGGGCAACGCGACTACGAAGAGAGACAACACGTACAGGGGCGATAATAGAATCGTATCCGGCAGGCAGCAAACACACAGATCGTGGAGAAAACTCCGGAGACAGGTCCGAGTCAACAGTCGACGAACGTCACGGGGCAGAGAACGCAGTCGATCAGCGTCTGACACAGCAAATACAAGGCGAACCAAATACAAGACGAACCAACCGATCACAAAACTATTGATATCCGATGGAGACAATAATTTTGTGTTTGATTTACCTTTCATAAATTTAAAATAATTTTCAAACAAGGTACCAACCCGTTTGGGTTTTTTTCAGTGGTAATCCTAACGAAACATACCGATACTCATGTAGAGTCTATTACCAATTATTACCGATTCGAAAGTTTTTAACCATCCTTGGATAGTCCGTCTAGTACTCATGCTAAAACACTGCTGGCATTCATTTCTGGCCGGCGCATATTTTCGAACAATGAAGTACTAAACCACTGCAAACAAGGAAAAGTCTTGCCTCGTAAGGTCTTTCCGCGATGCTGATCTGGGCAATCCAGGGCCAGAACCGTTCAGAATGATGGATGGCCTCCCTGTCCCACCAGAAATACCCATCGGTCCTTCTTCCCCCTCTTGGCTTCTCCTGCACTTTGTAGTTGGGGTAGCGTATGTATTCGCTCGTAGTGCCGCAGGCATCGTTTACTGCACACAAGAGAGTTAAAGAAGTATTATGAGGTGGAGAGAGTTACTAGCATTGAGAGGAATTTTGTTGTTCAGGCCTATATGAGTATTTACCTGAAGGACTTAGCAAATAAGAGGTTCGCAATAAAAGAGATGTCCCTGTTACTCTCTATAACAGCATAATATGGCTTTAACTGTTTGTTAAACACAACACATGCCTCGAATTAGAATGCCTTCTTTTAATTATAATTCCACAGTTTTGATTTAGGGACAAACCATGAAGCTTCCGCGCCAAGTGTGTGCTTTAAATTGTCACTATAAACTGCGATACAAGCACCGTTCCTTGAATGCGAAAGAGTTTCATACTAATAAATGCTAGAGGTAAACTTGGAGCTTGTGTCTAGGCGAGCCGTGCTTGACCAGGGGTGCCTTCATGTACAGGGTAGAACATTCCATTTGTCCTTGGTATGGCTCATGAAAAGCCTAAAAGATTGTCTCAGGCTGTAAAAACCGCATGCAACAAAATTGTAAACATTCAATTGTACGAAATAAATCATTCTTATTTAATATTTTATTAAAATACAAAATGTACACGGACGGTCACAGGATGTCCGAGGAGCTTCCATTCATGAGAGACGCGTTTGGACGGCTTCTTCAAACTTGCCAGATGAGCGCAAGCTCAAAAGTTCAGCTTCTCTTGGCCAGCTTGTCTTTGTCCAGCTTAGCTTCAAACTATCCAATTTTTTCGTAGCGATACATCTGACCATGCCAGTGGCTTAACTTTCCAACGGCCATACGTCAGTGAATATCATTAGTAAGGCAGATCAGCTTATTCCTTCAGAACTGCGCGTATAAAAAGCAAAACCGACAAACACTCCCTCAACATCGTTACAGGCGTGCGCGGCAACGTCGTCCGCGGCAATCTGCTCTCATTTTCCCTCTCTTTTTCGTCTGAGTCTGTGCCGTAGCCATGCAGTTATGGGGTGCTGCCTGCTCCGGAAGCAACCATCATCCAGTATCCGTAAGAGGCTACACTAGAAAGGTTGAACCATGCTAGGAAGGCTGTTAGAGACACAAACAGCACTCCCTCACCAGACAACTACCTGGCCACCCAGATGTAGCAGATGGTCGCCACCTCCAATGACTGACCAACTCAACGCTCGGCCCTGTTACCAATCAGACCACCGCTGTGCTTTAGGCTTCATAAACAGCTTTTGTGCTTTGGGCTGAGCAACCAATACGCGCGCCTTTCGCAAGAGCGCATCTGTATCGGTGACTCGGGCTGTGTCGGTTACTCGGGGACTCAAGAAGCCGCAATGTGCCTGGGATAGGCCGGATCGCGGGCGCCTCTCTATCTGCGTTATTCAAAGTTCGGTGGCGGCTGACGCGGCAGGCAGACTTGTCCGAAGGACACGGACGCCGTTGCGGCGACCTTCTCTCTCCCCTCTCTCGGACTCAGCGTGCTGCACTACTACTGACATATCACGAACTCTGAAAAGCTTGTTTGACCATTAGCGCTTTGGGTAAAAATACGAGCCCCAAGCTCCGAAGTACAGTCATGTGTGAGCAGAGAATTAATGCTGCCACTCTGCTCGAGTTCTGTAACCCCGCCCTTCAGGGCATTGTTCTGGTGTTGCTTCCGCTCATTTCTCGTTATGCACTAAACCAGCTAAGCTTGACTTCGGCTTCTTGTCGTCATCTTCAACGCAGGAACATCTGCTGGCCGCTCAACCACAACGCTACCTCGTATGCTGGAGGCGGCGGAACTCGGCTAGGGTACGACTTCCCGAATGCAACAGCTGGTTGGCAGCGGTCGGATGGCAACTCCGTAAAACCTGGAACAAGCAGTGCGACATCCAACACCACGGACGTCAAGGCGGCTTCGGAATTAGCAGAATTCACGGCGGTTAATGGTGACTGCGGGACCTTTCCTCACTCACTGTTGGAGACTAGCGGGCGACGAAGAAGAAGAGACCGTGCGCTCAGGTGGAGCGTGCACTACTATCATTATCATTGTACATAAGTAAGTCATCGCCATTAAAGAGACGTTCGAACTGGGCTCCCACGGCTTCGTTTCCTGGCGGCGCACCCGCAACGAGGTGGCCGATCCGCAACACTGAGTTTTGCCAGGCTTCGGAGGATAGCTGGCAGTGCGTGGGTTATTAGCACAAAACAATTTTGGTGCAGGGGGAAAGCCGTACTATAGACCGGCCATGAAACTGAAGGCGCTGAATTACCGCAGTTGTTGGCGCTTGCAAAAGAGCTTTGCTTGGATGGTTGGGACGCGCTGCGTAAGCCAGAGCTGATGCAGGCTATACTCGCTGTTGAGGCTGACGCTGACGAGCTGTCAGAGGGTATTGACCTTATCGATGAACGGGAGACCGCTATGCATCAGTTTGCAGAGGCAGAACGCGAGGAGAAAAAACGAGAGCTTGAGCGAGAGCGTTGAATAAGGAGCGATAACAGGATCTCCAAAGACAGAAACAGGAATGCGAGGAAAAAAAGCGAGAACAGCAGCTCGGAAGGCAGAAAAGAGACGAGAGGATTAGCTCCTACTCCAGCGAGAAAAGCGACAGCATGAGCTGGAAATGAAGCGTCTAGAAATGGAGGCGTCTCTATCTGGGCGTGAGAGTGGCAGCAGCGTCCACTCGGCGGTAACTCAGCGAACTACGTTGCGAATGAGTGACCTATCACGAAACTACCAGGTAGGAGAAGACGTTATTTTTAGTCAATTTCAAGCATACGTGCGAAAAGGCTCAGTTTAGCCGAAACAAATGGCTGCGAAAGCTGCTTACGCTTTTGTCAGGTGAGGCATCCGACGTGATGGCCCGCTTGCTGAAGGGGGAGGCGGAGAACTACGAGAATGTGAAGTCGAGCCTCCTGCGTAAGTACAGGCTGTCGGCAGAGACGTTTCGCCAGACGTTCCTTGAAGCCGAGAAAGCTAAGGGCGAGTAATACTCGGTGTTCCCCTATAAGCTAAGGCTTACATGGAATAGTGGCTCACAAAGACAAATGCTTTCGGAGAGCGTGACAAGCTAGTTGAATGCTCCGGTCTCGAACACTTTTCGAACTCAAAAAAGGGCAAGTTTGTCTTGCCGGTAATAGACCATAGTGAGGACCACGTTAAATGTCTGGACTCGTTCATACACGAGCTCGTGGTGAATGGTAAACCATGCCGAGTTCTTTGCGTCACCGCGGCGAGGGTAGACATGGTTTACCCTCCGTATGTTGAACCGGATCAGCTGACAGGACAATGTGCTTGGGTGAAACAGGCCGCAGCAACGCGGATTCTGTGCTCCTGCCGTTTCTAAAGTCAGCATCCGAGGTCACTTTGGTCAACTTGTCACGAAGGCCCACATCTTCTTACGGTATACAGGTACATATTCTTGAAGAGCTCTCATCAGCTGTTATGCGACAAGGGGTACGAATTCCAAAAAAAATTACGCTCACCTCCCCTCACGGGAACCCTGGTGTGATGCGACGCTGAGGGGGGTTCAAGCGCAAGCGGAGAGCAACCGTCGACCGAAAGGCCGCTGGAGAGCGACACACCGGTTATATGCGCAGCGCGCCCGAAGGAGAGGAGACCGCGGAGAGAGAGAGTACTGCACATGCGCAGCACCGCGCGCAGCGCCGCCCACCGGCGGAGTGAGAGCGCGCTGGGCCGCACACCCGGAGATGTTGAGAGAGAGTGTTTGCTCTCACCTAGGCACGCGCTGGTGCCAGTGCGTCTGCCGCGGCGATGACGCAACACAATCCAACACAATCCACTTTAATCCAATCAAATCCAAATCCAATCCAATCGAAGCCAATGCAATCCAATCCAATGCCCGTCGCGAGTGAGTGTTCGCTATCGGAGAGGAGAGGGGATGCGCGGAGGAGAGTGCGGACGCCGCCGACGACGGACGCACGCAGGAAGAACAGGGCCGCCGACAAGAGATGCTCTCAGCGTCGCATCTAAAACTGCAGAGGAAGAATTCAGCTGAGCTCGCTGCGAAGGGCTCAAGTAAGGAGAGTATCGCCACCTCTGGGAGGAACGCGGAGACCGAGAAAGCTAGCTAAGATAGCGCATTTCCGGAGGCTCTCGACCGAGGGCAACGTAAGTCCACTGTGAGCGGAGATGTGTTAGCGTTGTGTTCGGAGTGCTCAGGTTCACGGGAGGCCTTGAAAACGGCTGCCGACCCGGACGCGCGCAGCTCACGAACTAACGACGTTCCCCAGGACACTAATGAACCGTGACGCTGCCGAAAGGAGGCAACGCGAGTCCGTTAAAACGATGTTTCTCCAGACGCGAGTTAAGGACCGAGCGACACTGTGGCAGCTCCGCCATCGAGACGGAACAGTTTTCACGGGGAAGCTGAGCGTAACAACGACGCCGCTACTGAGCTAGTCGTTAGCGTTCTACCACCAATTTGATGCTCGATGTCGAACAACGGCCAGCCGAGCTCGTAGTGATTCCAGTGGCGCTTGGGGTTGAGTTGTCTCCTGCGACCGGGTAGCCCTGACAACCGGAAACAAGAAAGTAAACACATATCTCTTTGAAAAGACATTTACACTCACGCGATATGTTACCCTTTCAAGTTTGTGTCCTTTGCTAAAGTACTGCTGGGCATAAGTATAACTATTGTAGTTAGTTAATTGCGTAATTTTATTGCAACTAAAAGCCTAGTAGAGATTCAGTTTGGATTTGTCTTCGCACTTTCCGGCGATACGGTTGTGGTTTCTTGTGTTGTTCTGTCACTTTCTTGACAAACCCAGAGACGCTCTTAGGGAGCCACTAATCGTCCAGTGAACGACCCGGTGAAGCTGCAGCACGGGGTCGTACAACCCAGGCCTGGTGTTGAAAATCGGCCGAGCACTTCAATTCGAGAGCATCCGACCGGAAAATGGTTGAAGACCCTTATCCATCGGGATATCGGAACCCCGGCGGAGAAGCTGTTACGAATCACCGCGCCGCTGTGGTGCAGGCTCCGTGCAGTGCTTTTGCGCTTTGTAGCGGAACCACCACTAGGCGCGCCTCCGCGTGGGCACCTCTGTGTCGGTGACTAAGGCTTCAGCGGCAGCCAACGGACCCGAACAAACCGCAACATGCCTGGGAAAGGCCGGATCGAGGGCGCCCCTCTGTCTGCGCGATCCAAACTTCCGCGGTGGCCGACTCGGCGCGCAGAGACTTGTGCGAAGAACACTGGCGCCGTTGCGGACACCTCCTCTCTCCCCCCTCTTGGACTCAACTCACACCACTACTACTGACTGCTAATGAACTCTGGAACGAGTATTGTGTGTGTGTGTACTTCTCACGCCGAACAGGCTCCGATTTCCGCCTCCGGCGCCGGGCCTGACTAAAGCTGACGAGCGCTGGCTCTTACGGCTATACACTAACACGGTAGTGTGCCCGGCAATACTTAAGCACTTCAATCCGGCCTTCTCCGGGGAATGCCCACACTGTGATCATCCGTTTGCGGATACTTTTCACACGGTGTGGGCATGCCCATCCAACCCGGCGGTCCCCCCAATCACGTCCCCTTCCCCCCCTACCCGTAAGAGTTGGGAGGCTGCCCTGCTCGGCTGCTCGACCTTGGAGGGCCAACGAGCCCTCGTGGCCAGGGCGCGCGCTGCCGCGGGAGCCACAGGGGTCCCGGACTAGGGACTCCTCCTAGAGTTTGTACAGGGTCGGCCCTTAAGGCCGCCCCTATCTCTCACTTGTATATAGTCTCAATAAATGTTTTTCACCACCATCACGCCGTGCGCAAACATCAGGCGGAACGCTTGTTTGACCGTTAGCGCTTTGGGTGTAAATACACGCTTCAAGCGCCGAAGTGCATTCTTGTTGCAGCAGCGAATCAATGTTGTTAGTCTGCTCGAGTCCTGTACTGTAACGTCACCCGTCAGGGCATTGTTTTGGTGTTGCTTCGGCTCATCTTTCGCCATACAGTAAACCAGTTAGGCTTGACTTCGGAGTCTTGTCATCTTCAAGGCGGGCGGCTCGACCACCACGCTACCTCGCATGCTGGAGGTGACAGAGCTCGGCTCGGGTACCCCTTCCCGAATGCAACTTCCTCAGCCCCAGCAGATGTAGAGCACCTGTCCGCGGCGGTTGTCAGTACTGCGGTAGAGCAGAGGGTGATATGATAGGCCCGGACAGGCCGCATTCGAACTTGTCTGTTACAACGTTCAACGCACACACTCTATATAGGGAGGGGAGGTTAGCTGTAGTGCTACAGGAGCTCTCGGACATTAAGCTGAATATTATAGCGTCAGGAGAAGTTTGAACGGCAGGAGAAGGCTTCATGAAGCTCCCTAGCGGGCATATTCTGTAATTAAGGTGACCCCAAGAGGAGAAAGAACACGGGGTGTGATTTGCAATCCACAGAGAAATACCCGGAAACGTAGAGGTGATTTGCAGCCCTAGTGAGAGAGCCGCGGCTGTTGTGATGAAGCTAAAAAAGCGATACAGGTTGCACATAGTGCATGCCTCTGCGCCAACAACCAGTTATGATGACGAAACCACAGACAGCTTCTCAAAAAACGTCGAATCAGCACTGAAGAAGGCAACAACGCAGTTCACGATTGTGATGGAAGACTGAAACGCAAAGGTAGTCAACAAGCAAAAGGGGGAAAGGTCAGTGGAAACTTCCGAATAGACAATCGCAACAGTCGAGGAGATCCACGGCTAGGATTTGCAGGGAGAAACAACCTGAGAAACAACCTTCTTCAAGGAAAGACTAGGAAATGGACACAAAAAAGTCCTGATGGTACAGAAAAAAACGACATTGACTCCATTTTAAGTGACAACCCAGGTATCATGAAGGACGTAGAGGTGCAAAGTAAGATTCGGAGCAGCGATCATAGGATGGTTAGATGAAAGCTAAGGCGGAATCTCAAAAGAGAAAGAATGAAACTCGTGCAAACTAAGAAAGCCTGCATTGAGTCAGTCAGAGCCAGATAGCAGGAGTTCAACATAACTCTTCAAAACAAAATTCGCGCTTCTGAATGAGCAGAACGAGGTCTGTGTAGAAGAGCTTAATCACAACCCATACTTGGCACTCAGAAAATCTTCGGTAGCTGTGAAAGAAGTAACATGTATTCAACAAACTGGAAAATAACTAAGAAAATGAAGGAACTAATTTCCAAGCGTAAGAACATGAAACTGTCAAATACAACTGATTGGATTGAATTACCCGAGCTTTCAAAACTGATTAACAGAAGGGAAATTCGTGCTTACAGCATGGCAGTGATTGAGGAAACGCTGCAAATATGGAGAAGCTTTAAAGCAACTATGGGAACGCTAACCATCGGTCAATACAGGATGTACAAACTCAGAGGTGAGCAGGGCAACATTACGCGCAGCTTCCACGAGACAATAAATGTAGCAGAATGATTATTCACCAGGCTGTATGCAAGCTACGTAAGAACAGGGAAAACTACTGCGAGTACAAGGTCAACTTGCGATGTCCCAATAGAAACTAATTAAGAATTTGTAAAGGCTCTCAAAGTCATAAAAATAGGAAACACTGCAGGCGACTACGGCATAGCCATGGATCTTTCGAAGGATTGAGGAGATATTGTACTGGAAATACTTCGTATACTATTTCCGGAATGCTTGAAGACTCAAAAAGGTTCCATAGCCTATAAAGATGCCCAAATGGTTCTGATTCATACGAAGGGAGATCCCAAGGACCTAAGGAATCGCAGACCCATCATCCTACTTTCACTTGTTCACAAGCTTTTAACCAAAGCTACAGTTAGCCGCATATTCGGCAGCCTGGATACCCAACAACCAGAAAGCAGGCTGGGTTCGTGGAATGGCTACTCAACCATGGATCACATCCATGTCGTCAATCAAGGGATAGAAAATTCCGCGAGTACACTAAACCCTTTGGCATGGCATTTATTGGAGTGGACCTGACTATGCTGAAGGTAATGATGATGGTGATGTATATAGGACATGATATTTTCACGAAGCCGGAGACGAGGCAGTTTCCTTGGAAAACATTTTTTGGAGGGAACTTGTGCTCCCCTAACAACTAGCAGAATACACAGGAGGTGAAGCAGCAGGCCACAAAGTGACGTGTGCAGGCGAGCGTCGGCGAGTCGAACACCGCGGCGTCTGCCCTGCGCGGATTTATTTTGGGCAGGAGTTCTTCTCGAACCGTCTATTTCATCCACTGTAGATCAAAGAAGATTATTCTAGACTGTTTACCTCATTTCGAAACCATATCCTTATCAAGAGATAACACGTGCGGCATAAAAATAAAGAATGGAACACGGGCTTTACTTGACACACGGATAACCCAGATAACACAGCCCGGCGCAGCTGATCGGCAAAAACAAAACATAAACAAACCCAATGCATGGTTCGTGGCCTTACCCCCAACCCCCCACCCCTTTAAGAGTGGATCGACACGATGCTAAAATGAAAGGCAGTCCGAACAAACAACAAAAAAGTCTGTGTAGTCAGGTTTTAGGCGAAGCACGTGGACGACTTCGGGCAGCGTGCGTCGTCGTGATGTTCCGGAATCACCACCGGGATCACCTCGTCAGTAAGTTGGCCAACACATCGTAGAATCTGGTAGAGTCGGAAATACCTTCGCAGAAGCTTCTCTCTGAGTCCGCGTGGTCGGATGGGAGACCAAACCCACACACGATCCCTTGGGTGGTACTCGGCGTCTCGGCGTCAGAGGTTCTAGCGCCCGGCATCCACCAGCTGCTGGTCCGTTGTACGAACTCGAGCGAGCTGGCCGGCATCCTCCGCGCGCTGAAGGTATCCTTGGACGTCGGGGTTTAGGTCATCGTCTTCTACATGCGGGAGCATGGCGTCAAGCATCGTAGTCAACCGTCTCCCATAGACAAGCTCGAACCGCGTCATCTGCGTAGTTTCCTGGATACCCGTGTTGTACGCAAATGTGAAATACGGGAGCACTTCGTCCCAAGTCTTATGTTCAACGTTGACGCACATTGACCGCATATCCGCAATTGTCTTGTTCAGACTTTCCGTTAGTCTGTTCGTATGGGGGTGGTACGCCGACATTCTTCGGGGATCTGTGTTGCTCTCCAGGCTTGCAGGCTTGCACGTTGGCTTACGCCACCTGAGGATGTGCCCTCGTCGTCGTTGCCGTCAACCGGCGCGCCAGGGGTCTGCCGCGCCGAAGACGATGATTTCGAATCTGCCAAGCCATCCCTTCACAATCCACATGTGGAGACTGCCACCAGAGAAGCTGTCGAAGATGTGGAAGCCTATCGAGGCAAGGACACGATATAAGAAGATTTGCCCCCGCAGCTGTGCTGTCGGAAGAAAACGACGAAAGGGAAGACGGTGATTGCTACTGAATAAAGCACTGTACATACTTTAATGGTCATTGCTTTAGAGTGCCGTCTAAAACGTCTTTTCCCTGTCCAGTGTTCCGCTGTCTGGGTGAGGAGAAAGTATGTCAACTTCCAGCTCTGCTGTTTTTCCAGCCACGCGCCAGCATTGTAATCTTGGCCAATTTTTTTTCGTATCCTCTCGGATTACCTGTCACCTGCCGTGCAAGATTACTCATTCATTGCTCAGGTTCCTTGCTTTGTTGTCACGTTACTTTTACTTTTCTGCGCCTCAGTATCTAGGCTTCTGATAGGCCGTTACACTCACTGCAGACAAACAGGCTGCTTTTCCCTATGAAGTGGACTATCTCGTAATGTCACGTCAGAAGAACACACACTGATGGGTACAAAAATAAAACGAGAAGGAACTATGAAGAATCAGTCGCGAGTCTGATTTTGAAAATATTCCTCCCCTTTGTGCCCAGCGTTCGTATATTATGCTGTTTTTGCGCACACTCACCAACTTTCAATGCAGTGGTAACCCCGTACTCGTCTTTCATAATTGCATATAGCGTTTTTCTCGCTATAGCAAACTTACGAGCTATTTTGGTCTTCGATAGCTTGCAGGCTCTCACTTATGCTAAACTAGCGGTTGTTTGTGAAAGCGCCACAGGCTTTCCCTGAATGCATGGCTTGCTAGACGGGGCAGGTAGCTCTCCTTGCGAGGCAAACACCAAGAGTAGCTCGCTGACTCTGGAGCTTACACTTATGGTAGCGGTGAGGAGAGCTCATATGCTCCAGCTGATGGGCGGTATCAGTCGGGAGTTTGTATGTTTGCAGATAGCACAGTCTCAGTTATCGCTTTAGGGGCGAATCACTTTAGGAGCCCGGCTTATCATCGTAGCTCGTCCGGGGTCACGGAATCACGCACGGAAACAGAGGCTTCGAAAAGAAACCGGCTTCCCCAGGTCGGGATACAACCTGGGTCTCTCGCTTTACGACGCTAATGTGTATCCCATTGCTCCTCAAAGGCACACATAGCTGATATGCATAGTAGTATTGCGGAAATTTTTGTCCAGCTCCATTATAACTGTTGCTAGCCCTCAAATAGGTACGCAATAATATGAAATAAAGACTTCATGAATGAAAGCATTAATTACTACAAATTTACGAGAACTCAACCCAGTTTATCTTTATAGGCATTTTCGGGAGCTGCGTTGTTCTCTCTTGACAACTCTCTGTATCAACGCCAGGCTGATACTGAAACTAGACAAAGAGGGTGGTATAACACCTCTTCGTAGGAGAACGCCACCTGTACCAGGGAATATAACACAGGAGGCGTTGCAAAAACAACACAAATACCAGGCACTCGCAAGAATAGCACAAGGCAATCACTGCTCTGCTGGTCAATAACTGCTCTGCTCTTCCGAAAAATTTCACATTGGGTGGAACTGGTTTAACTGGGTGGTTTAATGGGTGGAACTGGTTGTTTATTACTCCCCTACTCACCCCTTCCTCTTGTGAGGTCGATTTGCGGTGATTGATTGCCCTGGGAACTCCGCACGCTTTTGTTTTTATTTCTTTTGCTTTACCACCGACCCCGCGGGTGTATAGAGGGAGGAGGTGGAGGCTTTTCCGGGTTTTTTTTTCTAGCTGCTCCCCCTTCCTCCTTCACTACCCTGGAGACGTAGATTCGCATCGCGGCGTTTCCGCTTTCTGTTTTTTTTTCTTTTTCCCCGGTGTTTGGTTGCGTGAATGTCCCGCCAAACGCAAGCTGTGGCGGTATGCTAAATCTCGTCTTAACATAAGAGTACGCGGGTAAAGTGGTTCGTCTTAAGCGGATTTTTTCACATTGAGTATGCAACAAAACTAAACAAATGTACGGATGTTGTTCGACATATCCAAGAATTCGGCTTTCCCCCTAGTGGGAGTGTACAGCATATCTATATAGCTTTAAATCTTCTTAGTTTGTAGAGCTCATTTTTCTTTGAAGGCTTTATGTGTATGAAAATTCACAAGCTTTAGGCCGAAGGGCCCAGAAAGGAAATAATTCACGGAACAAGAAACAAGCCTGCGCGCAAAGACAAGTCCACACGAAGTGCGCAAAACAGGGTTCTTACCGGGGGTGTCGGTGCTGAGAGGTGTGTCGAGCCAATCGGGGAAGTTTTTATTTCGTAAGACGAAGGCGTGTGTGCTCCGAGGTCCGGTGGCAAGCTGTTCTAGGCCCTCCATGTTTGGGGTTTCGGTGACGCCTATACAGAAAACATCAGGCGTCCCTCTCCGCCCACTTGTTGCCCCTTTTTCAGGAAAGCTTGTGAATTTCGCTTTTCCTGCATTGAGAAAAATATTTTTTAGACCAATAATACACTGCTTAGATGAAGAGCACGCAATATCACTTACTCTGAACCCAGTTGCATTTATGTGAGAAAAGCCTCTTACGACAGAAGTTGTTCGAAATATCCAACTGCAGGAACTACCCCGAAAATCTGAAGTTTTTTGTCGCCTTTTTTTTGGTTTGCTTACACTTAATTTTAATTTATCGCCGACAGCCCATTAGCCTCATGTTTGGCCATCCAGTCGATCCTCTGGCCTTTAACCTTTTTCCTCAGCGTGAGCAGAGCCCATTACACGGATAATGAAAAAAGAAGCCATTTGCTAGCAAGGAAGCGACTTCACCATTCTCTCATAGGCTGCATTGAAGGCAAGAGGAGCTGGAGGTACGCAAAAATTTGGCCACCTGCGAAGTTGAGAAGCAAAGACGGAATAAACAGCTGACATGGCCTTTACAAGCTTTAACTTGGCTTTTTCAGTGCCGCCTGCATTTTTCCACGCGACAGGAGGAGGAGGAATAATGAACGTTTGTATTGATTAAAACGGATCACGTGACAATCTGCGCGCGATGCGAACTCCCCCCGCCGGCTCGAGCCAACTCGCCAGGCCCGGCAGGGCTTTAACTCAAGCGTAAAAAGCTCTGCTGCTAAAAAGTCACATTCCATACGTTATGCTCGCTAGCGCCAGACCACATGAAAAGAAGGCTAAGCTTTTGAAATATTCACGTATACAACCGCCTGAGTTTTCCTGCATGCGCTGAATCTGGCACCGGCAGGCAGGCGTATCCTGGTCACCAAAAAACTTACGAAACATGGCTTCTGACATGTATCGTGTACCGGCATTTACGGAGCAGTGGTTTTGTTTATTTTCAATGCAGTTTCTAGGCGTAACCTGCTTTCCCTGTACGTAAAGGACGCATCGGACTTTCGTCAATCCCTCAAACACGATGGAAACAAAGCAATGGCATTATATACTAAAGCATTCTTACTACTCCGTCATCGGCAATTATTCATGCATTTGGCACCTAGTGTCTGCCAGATCGGTCAAAATTGGAAGCTCTCTTTCTCACCCTCTCTCTCTTTCTCTTGTTGTGATTGTGAGTTGGAAAAAAAGTTCGGTGTTTAACAAGACATCGCCTGTGTTGCGATGGCGCGTTAAACACCATAATCAATTAAGCAATCTTGTATGTTACGCCAGGTCTTTGTTTGATTAGGCAAGAAACATATTTGACGTTCTAAAGTTGCCGCCGTTGCACCGCTCGTGCCACTCCCCGTGCGTAGAATGCTGTCCTTCCCGAAGACGAGGCCACGCCGACCTTGAAGCTGCCGCAACGATGGTGGAGGCGTCACGTAGGCGCGTGGAGCGAACAATCAGCGGAACAATGTCAAGCCGGACCTTCTTCTTCCCCAACGCGCCATCCATTCTCTCCACGCAACCCGCGAAGAGTATGAGAAGGCGTCCAAACAACCCCCGGGGTCCCCTTCTCCACCCGACGCCCAGTGATTCCGCCGGCGGAAGCCGCCGTAGAAGAAATCCGATAGCGCACTCCTGCATTCCGGCCCGCGAACGAGACGGAGGAAAAGCGCCGCTCCCTGCACCTCTCGCCAACACGGACAGGCGAGCCCGCAGCGGCACTCCGAGATCACCTCCACAGCACAGCGGAGTACGCGTTCCCAGGCTCGAAGGCTCGACATCCAGCGGTGCGCCTCTCGTGTCCCTCGTCGCGAGAGCGAAGGATCTCGCCTCCACATCCCGGAACCTGCTGCCCGCCTGACACGCTTCTACCTGAACAGGAGCCGGACGAGCGCCGACGCTACCCTGTCCTCGAGACCAGTGCGGGAGCCGGCACCGTTTAAACCCTCATTAATTACCTTAATGGTTATCTGTTGGTATCCGTTCGTGTCTGTGTCTCATTTTCTCTCAACTCTGCTGCGTGGACCCACCCAAATGTGAAAGTGACCTGGCCCGTTATGGGCTCGTCACAAGTGGTGGCAGGGGTGGGATCCACTTAAGTAAAATCGCAGAGTATAGGCGTGGGACTTCCCCGCAACGAATGAGAGGAAACGATGCCCCATGACCGAACTTACCATGACCCAAGCAAACGTTCACTTTACTTTAACAAATCAGCGCGAAGCAAACGTGCTAGGCGCGAGCGTCATGGCGGCATGGGTACGGCACTTACGAGGGATGGAAACGGGATAACTATTCAGGATTTACCGCGTGTACTCGAACAGGTGGGGTGTCTTAGTGGTTGGACAGAGGAACAGATGACGGGAATCGCACGCTGCAAAATGGTTCGTCCGGCCTACGACTTTGCATCGCATCAGGAGGCTGTCGCTTCGGGAAAGACTTACGAAGGGTTCAAAACATTAGCGACGAATAGGTTATATACGGAGCCAGAGTGTGTATACTTACACGTTTTTCCTCCAACAAAACGACGGAGAAGATATACAGTCATTCGCGAGCAGGCTCCCCGCGATGGGCACTGCAGCTCTAGGGACTCAGGACGGCATCGAGACGGAGGATAAGCGCAAGCTGCACAAAGAGCTTTTGGACGAGCAGCTTCGTACCCACTTCCTGAAGGAACTGTAAGACCCAGTCCGTAGATTCACACTTTCCTGCGACCTCAAGAATATCTGACAGGCGGTTGAAGCGACTGTGAGGAAAGAGAAAAACGAGCGAGCAGTTAATCACGGCCACATGCCGGTCCGAGTGTGCGGGAGGATGAGAAGGAATCTGAACAGCCCCGCGAGCGCCTAGAAAGAGTAGAACGCCTGTTGGAATCCAGCATCACTTTGCAACATGACCAAATTCAACAAAACGGCCGGCGTCACGGAAACAGGAGGAACCAGCTGTAATACCATCCGTGCTGCAAGCTAGGACACATTTCTAGAAACTGGAGGCAGCACGATCACCCTCCAGGACACCGCGAGGGAATAACGCTCCTCTTAGGCGCACAAAAAACATACGGACACAGAAAACGAGGACAAGCGCCCGCCCTTGTCATCTGTGACCGTGTGTTTTTGTGCGCTGAAGATGAACCTTATGGAATACCAACTAGCCCAAACGCAAGTCCTTCTTCGCGAGAGGATGATATAGGATACGTGGATAAGACGGTAGTTAGTTCCGCCTTGGGAAACTTGTCTAATCAAGAGAAACGTGTCGAGCCCCCTTCAGGCGGCACTCTCGCGCAGGAGGGAAGCGAAGGGGGACCTCCAGATGTGACAGTTAACATATGCGGGGAGAGTAGCCCGGTAATTGAGTGCGAAATTGGGGGACCAGCTATGAAATGCCTGATTGAAACGGGGTCAAAAGTAAGCCTCCTCAGAGGAAGTGCTCTAGACTGCGTTTTGCCGGACTGACGAACGGCGCTCCGTTCTGTAAAGCAGATAACATGGTTCGTTGGCCTCATGGGTGACCCTTTGGAAAATATGACGTGTCTTGAAGTGCCGTTAAAATTGGGGGAACGCACTGTTACGGCAACGTAATTCGCCTGCATAGAGAGGGCCAAATCCCTGGTAGCTGGTATAATGGGGCAAAACATCGGGCAAAACACCGCCAGTACCCTCCACCACATCTCCAACTCACCCTAGATGCAGCTCACTGCCTGCGCGTCCTCCAGACCCACACCTTCGCCCAGCGCACTCAGCTCATTCAAACCTACCCACATCTTTTTGACTCTCCAACATGCCTCGCCTGCGGGGCCCTCGACACGCACTATCATTCTTTGTGCGAGTGCTACAGCCGACTCCTTTCCTCCTCTTCCTTCCTCCTCCCTCTGGGAGCAGTCGCTGCGCGACCCGGAGGCATCGAGTCAAGACTTGGTGACCATCTGGGCACTGGCGGTCCCGGTGGCCCTATGGACCGAGGCCACGGCCTTCCCCTGATCCCTGAGTATCAATAATGTTGTTTCTCTCTCTCTCCCGTGCACCTCGGCGTGAAAGCGAAGGATCTCGGCTCCACGGCCCGGAACCTGTCGCCCGCCTGACACGCTTCTATCTGACAAGGCGCCGGACGAGCACCGACGCTACCCTGTCCACGAGACCAGTGAAGCAGCCGACACCTTTTAAACCCTTATTAATTAAACTTAACGGTTATCTCTTGGTATCCCTTCGTGTCGGTGTCTCTTTTACTCTCACCTCTGCGGCGTGGATCCATCACCCAAAGGGGAAAGCGACCTAGCCCGTTATGGGCTCGTCACACATAGGCGAAGATAAACTGTTATGGGCTGCTGCCGCCGCCGCCTCCCTTTTGAAGGGCGTGGCTGACATGGCACAGGCTAGGTGGCTGAAGCCCCTCCTGATAGGGTGTTCAGTACATTTCTCGTTGCGATGTGCATGTATGGTATTTCTCCGCTCACATCATTCTAGTTTCACATGCATCCGGAGACGCTTCGACCAAAGACGACTGGACCTAAGGTAAAGGCGGGAGAGTAATCTCGTACTTGTTGGATAAATAAATTCTACGTATATAATCTTCAGCATTACAAAAGTCAGAAATTATGTTTCATTATATTTGTCATCTTTGCTCGATTTATGGGATATCTAGCCCGGGATGGAGCCAACGTCGACGCAGTGGCCGAGTTAGGGATTTGCAATATTTGTAGCTCATCGATTCATTTACGTTCAGTGTAGTTTCTTGCCTTTTACAGCTAAACGCATTTATGACTGTTAATATCTTTCACAAGAAGCTGCGCATTTAAATATGTCCAGGCTACGTTGGCCTTCACACAATACTGATACTACAAGCAAGCAAGGCATCTTAATACAGAATAAACGCGGACATTTCGATAGCGAATAAAGAAAACGAAGTTGAATAAAGTCCATGCGCCATGTAGTTTTTATAAAAGCTTTGCTGAAGTCAACTTTACGCAGCATCAGGACAATGAAATATCACAGGACATTATTTTGCAGCTGGAGTAGCATTCCGTTAGACAAGCAGTTTTTATGCCAGATGTAGCATAAGTGGGCTTCTTGCTAATTCGCCAAGCGGCCGCTAAGGGGACAAGCGCGTTGATCGCACGTTTTAGAATCTGCTTCAAACGTAATATTTCTTCCTCAATCTGCTGGAAAACGATATAGTTGGATATCCAAGTGATATCTCTCGTCATTTAAAATGAAAGTCTGCAAGATAGAATGCTCAATTAGGATCGGTCATTGCCCGGGTGCTAATCCTTTTAAATAATATAACTTACCCATGGCCGCAGAGTAATAACAACATGGGGGGGGGGGGGGGAGGCGGCGCTTCTTAGAGCGACCAGGTAACGTCGCAAGCGCTTGGCCCAGGTTCCGCTAGCGGCACCTGTCGCGGGAGAAGGCAGGGCCCCGCCGCCATGATCATCATTTCACTGTGCAGCAAGGGGACGAGCTGTGGCCGCTATAGTATCGCACATCAGGTGCCGCTACCCCCTCCTTCTCCGTCGCAGCTACGAACCTTCGTAATTCACGAGGACGTGCATTGCCACATTATCTTGTCGCCCGGTCGCGCTTGCCGCCATTAGCCGTTGCCCATTTTATATATATTCTTGCTCTGTGCCCACGTTAGAATGGGGTAAACCGCAAGAAAAAGGAACTGCATCCAGAGTTCTTTCGAGGTACGAAGAGCCTCTAGAGTGCCACAAGGTTTATGCTCACCATTGCTGAATATCAAGAAGGACAACTTGTTGCCATTTAATTCCTCAAAATGGAAAGCTGAAGCTTCGCTCTGTAGGAAAGTTCTTAGGCCTTCACCGTCGGCTGGGTCGCTGCTGTCTGGAATTTCCAAAATACAGAGTAAGTCAGCCACTTAACCGCCGCGATAATCAGTGGTAATTTGTTTTTGTGGGAACAGTTGTCATTGCATTTTTTTACCAACCCCTTTTAAGTCTAGGTTTCTACGCCAAACACCAAGAGGTTTATGATTTCTTGGGCTAAGTGGAGAAGATACTAAAGGACGAGTTGACGCCCCGTTCATGAGACCATTCAATATACGTACATGAAGTAGTGAAAAAACATCTTCGATTTGGTCGAACCAATTGATCTTCACATCGGTAAGCTTAAGGGGTAGGTGGTGCAGAATTCTCGTGCCTACATATAAAAGTTAAGCGTGGTACACTAATAATGTATGTTTTGAAAATAATGAAGGAATTCATAGAAATAATGTTCTCTTGTAAGGTTCTTCGACAGGTGAATGTTCGCTGGCGGCCAGGTGCAAACTTTAACCTAGTCCTTCCGAAAGAAAATATAAAAGAAGAAACGAAGTAGTGCCATTTCCCACTGTGAAGGTGGATGACCAACTGAAAGGTTTGTGGGATTTTATACTAACGGTATAGAAGCCCCCACGCAGCCACAGACGATCACACGTGGCACAAGCAACCGTAAATTGTTTGACCACAAACTTCCTGCTTTTTTCTTTCTGAATCGTTAGCATTGCTCAAAATGCTCACTGCAAATAGCGTTGAAAACTTTATCTTTAAACTCACACTCTTAACCAAAAAGGACGAAAAAAGGAATAACTACAGCTGTTAGTCCACGCGAGCGACCGCTGCTCCTCAAGAGGAGGAACTGTGGGAGCGTGCGTGCAGGGTGCATATTTCGCGGAGTAAATGTTCGTCCCCGCCGATCTAGAGAGCAACGGGAAGATGAAATGCCGAGCAGTTACTCCCCCCTGTAATGGTGTCGCTGCTATATGACCTAACGCATATGTCTCTTCAGTTTCATAATTTGCAAACAAACGTAGCTGCCAATGCAGAATCTTTCATATAGTGTCTTCGGAACAAATTTTAGTTTTTAAAATAACAAAAAAGCGGCTTGTCTAAGTGAAGAGGCGGCTCGCGGCACGGAGCAGCGATGTGCGATATCACCAACGCCTTTTGTTCACGTTACTACGAAGTGTCACGCACCTTTGGCTAGCGAGCGATAATACGGGCAAATGAAGGACTCCGTGCACATGACACAGTGAGGCAGGTAGTAAAAAATCGGTAACCTTACCCACTAAGTGTAGGGAATTCACATGTCTATACCGACCGACAAATGTTAACAACGACGACAACAACGGCAAACTGTTCGTCTGTGGAGGACGAACGCTTTCGGGAGTAACCGTTCGTCCCCTGGCATTTACTCTGGTAGGGGACTAATGGTTGTGGCAACGCTGTTAGTCCCCCAAAGAAGAATAACGGTTCCCTGTTGCTCCCTTTTGGCTAAGAGTGCAGATGCAATGATTATAGTAAACAACACATAATTTGATTCACGTAAAAACTCCACCGCCAAGATTATACTGAAGTGGTCAATAGCGATTGCCTATATGAGGTAGTGGTTGGTGCAGAGTGCAGTTAAGCTTAGGTTGTAGAATTATTTGTTGCACGGTTGCCTATATGAGGTAGCGCTTGGTGCAGAGTGCAGTTACGCTTGGGCTGGGAAATTATTTGTTGCACCGTTTTCTCTGCAAGGTGAACATTCTAATACCGGTAGTTTCATACGTGTCAAGCAGGCAAATATGGAGTTCGAGCAAAACCGATTTCTTACTGCTGTATTTCATTCCATCCAGTAGACGAATTGCGTCTTCGGTGCTGTAACATACAAGCGGAGGAATGATGCGTTTGATCTTCCCGGAAATGATGGCGGCTCCAACACAACCGTCATGTTTCGTAACAATCACCTAGAACAAAACGGACAAAAATACCGGGTAATTTTTTTATCAAAACATGGTAACCCATTAGCTTTGTCGAGGAATACAATATCGAAACACGCCCGGATGTTTATTAACACCACAGCTGCACACAAACACAAACTTCGTCTATATAACTTATCTGGCCACTGCACCGCCTTTAAAGCAGTTACGCGAAAAATGAAGAAAACAACAAGGAGAACATAAGAAAACAAAGAAAGAAGAACACAAAAGAAGGAAACATTGGTCTTCACACAAACCTCTGTGATTGCCTTGGCCAAGTTAATGCACTTGCGGAAGTTGTTTGCACCTATGCTCCAGGAAGCGTCAAAGACGAAATAAACAAAATGACGAATCTTTGGCGGGCACACAGTCAAGCCATCCCTCACGAGACCCTTCTGGTAGAGCTCGGGCGTGAAAAATCGGCCAAAGAACTCAACCATCTCATTTCCGTCGAAAACGTTGTGCACACCTGGAACCCCCCAAAAAATTTGGAGGGTTAATGGAACAAGTTAAAAAAAGGTTCACGCATTATCCGGAATAACGCTTGTCGTATAAATGACCGACTAGCTTAGCTAGTAAAAAAGCACACTGTAATTCCGTAAAAGCAAAGTAATTCCGTGAATCAATGCCCAAATGAAAAGCTCGAGCCGTTCAAGGAAAATGTTGCTCACCACTTTATTGCCAGAGTTTGATTTAATGTGAAAGGGTTATTGTCCCTTTTAAAAAATTTCTTTATCAACCTTTTCTAAAGAAAGTGGAGAGAAGCTCCATAGATATCGCACATCAAGATTCCGACAGCCAAAGGTTTGTCAGAACCTTCGCTTAAAGACGGTCCAACCTTCGCTGCAGGCATGTCCAGTCAGTCGTGAAAGCTTTACAGACTCAAATCACAAACGCACAAAGAACCCGTGCAACAATTTTTCGCTCACTAAGTAAACGAATATACGAACGATTTTAATGTACACCGATACGTGGTTTATGAGTAAGGGTACACAATTGAACTCCTCCCTGATCGATGCATGTAGTGTCTTATCTAGAACAGTTCCTTTTTCACGATGTCCAAGTAACTGTTTTGACGCAATGAAAACCTGGTTTCACGTACACGCTGTATGTCCAAAGATTTTATCAGAGCTTTTTGGTCGACCAACCGGCCTATGGGGAAATGCCTTAGTTTTCTGACAAGGCGCCATCTGTCTCATATAAAAAACTTTCTGTTTGAATGCCGGCGTCAACGTTCCGGTTACTGTTTCCTTCGGCAGCCGACGAAGGGCTTCTGCAAGACATCGACACGAGCTACGATATAATAAAACGCTGTGTTTACAGTGTCTATAGTCCGGCGGCCGTAAGGACTCCCTTTGAAACGACTTCCAGTCCTGTTATCGCACGTGATGCCGCGTGTGGCAGTACTTCGCACTTACAAACGTTTTAAGTGCAGAGCACTTCAGGGTTCCCTGCTTGTGGTCCTAGCTCGTACTCTGTGGTGCTATCTAGCCCCCGCAGCCCCATGGCGTCCAGGACCCAACGAAAGCCCCAACCGAGGCTTCGAAAATATACCCGCTCGGCCTTCGATACAGCCTCCCGGCCAAAAGTTAAGAGTAAACTTGAACAAGAGGTTTACATAGCAGAACCGTTGAAACTCCCGGAACCGCTGGTACTGGTCCCACAAGTCCTCGTTAGTTTGCGCAAAGAAATACGTAGGTACAATTCAGGCAAAATGCATTTAGTTATCCGTTGTCCCCGTATCACTTAAGTTAAGAATCCCCGCTGGGATCTTGGCCCAATAGCGAGAAAAAAAAGTGGCAGCGAAAGAAAAAAAGAAGCGTTCATAATGACGCATCACATGCCAGATCAAAGCAAGCACAAACAGAACAGATTTCCGCTGCTGCAGTTTCAGGCAGATGGCGGGCGACACTGCGGGGGGAGGGGAAAATTGAATTGCATTAAAGAAACCTCTGTTCCTTTCTTCAAGACAGGAGTGTGAGAGGGAGGCGAAGAGCGAGCTGGGTTGTAGCAATGACGGCAAAACGCCGCCACAGCCCCTGTGGCCAATCCCCGCTCTGCACTTTCGACAGCTATCCCGCTGAGTGGAACTGCTTTAATTTTGTTGATTGACGAACCTCAAAATGCCAGACCTTACTAGCATACTCTAATTTGACCTAACATGATATGACGAATGCAACAAAACCCAATGAAACCCTATCCAGCCAATTTAGGCGTTCAGTTCACGCGCTTAAAATATAAATACTAGTCCTAATAAAAACGCCCATCGAAACAACCACAGGTAAAGGAAAGAACCTCGCAAGCACCGGACTCGAACCTCGGCGTTTTAGGTGATCGCGCTAAGACGTAGCCGCTACAACGCAATGCCAGCTCTGCCTTAAAATTAATAATGCCGTCGGACAGCACTCTAGCATTGGCTCCAGCGTGAAGGGCAGGATCGCCGTCTCAGAACTAAACACCCGAAAAGAGACAAAAAATTGCCGAAGATTCATTGCCATATATTAAAAAATGTCGCATAACCTCGTCGCCTTGGGGAGGGAAATTCCGCCAAAGGAGCCCCACCCACGAATGTGGTGGGCCCAGATGTGCACGTCTTGCTCCGCTGTTACAATGCCGGAACGCGGTGTTTCTAGGTCGTTAGCCGACGGTATGAAAAAAACAGCGGCACACGCGTTTACACCTCACGCTAGAGAGCTTTGTGCTTCAGAGACACGAGACTTTTACAGCAAAGCTGTATATATCTACCCCCAACGGTTTCAGGTCCATTTACGAAAACGCCAAGGCAACAAGAACAGACTTATGCACTGCATGCTTCGCCCGTCTCCAGGTTTCATGTTAGTGGAAATGGCCCGAGATTTTTTGTGAAGCAATCTTCTATTGAACGATCTCTGAAATTTTAAGCGGTTTTCTCCTTGCAAATAACCAAGTCCACGAACAGGAAACTTTTCAGTGAGCGAGTATGGTCTGGCTGTCCATGGTTGCCCTTTTATTTTCAACAATCACCCCGTACATGCAAGCGAGTTCCTCCCTTTCATAATACGAAGGGATACTTTACTATTCAGGGAAGTCATGACATGTAGTAAAGGACTTCCCTTGTGGTTTGCATTGTTGCAGAGGCTCACGACTAAAAAAGCCCGGCTCGTTAATGTCGCATGGAAGTTGTTGCCCCCCTCGACTGCTGTGTTGCTCGTCCCCTGTTCTAATTTAGTCTGTTTTATAGGCTCAGTCATTCCGGTCTGCAGTATGTCATCCTAAAACTACATTTGATATAACAACGCCCCATCAGTTTGTGTAATGCGGAGTCGAGAAACTGTGACTGCATCTTCATTTGCTTTCTCTGGAACTGTCTTGCTCAAAAAAATGTCTTCATACACGTCCGAGGTGTCGATCGATACGGCCGTACCTCTGTCGGCGCCAATGGCGGAACCTAACCTGGTACACGGCCAAATTCGACGCCAGGGAGAACACGTATTCTCAAAGGGCAGTGTGTAGCGGGCTGAGAACAGATAGGCATCTTATTAGCTCCGTGTTTTCTACCCTAATAAGCGGTAACATTTGTTTTCTGCGCTCTGCAGTGTGCATTGTTCCATTACAATGACAAGGTTTGCCTGTTAACATAATCGTGTTCCCAGCCAAAGTATTTTTATAATTTCTGGTGCCACCAAATGTGGATGTTCTTCATCACTTTGTATGATATTAAATTTAAGTGTTTTCCTTTTCCCTCAGAGCTCAGACTAACTGCAAATTACGCTCAAATTTACGGTTTTTACAACTTCATTTCTACTATATCTTCCTTCGGCATGACCGGAGACTCCTTTTGTCGAATCTTTATTTCTTAATAATTATAAATTTCACTCATCATTATTGATCCCTACCGAAATCATTTGGGAATCAATTGCAGGCCTCCTGACCCTCCCTGTGAACGGTGCCTCCGTTTTTAGCCTCCGGGCGGAGACTCCAGTGCTTAACAACTGTAAACCGGACTCGTATGGTGGGAACCCTATGAGGATGTCTGTGGCATCAACGCTTCCAGAACGAAGGCTCTGGCTATGGATACAGCTGATGATAACTGAGAACACAAGGCTTGTTTTATGTGAAATTAATAAAGCAACGTGGAGGCCTCCTCGAAACGAGTCGATTTGTCCAGGCGCCTATTTACCGTGTAGCCACTCGTATACGTAGTTGATATTTTTTCTCGTCTCTTTGAACTGAACCTGTGCCTAAGTATGCCAGAAGATGGGTTGATTGTTTTGTAGTTTTAAAATTATAGTTTATAACCTGTTATTTGCTGTTTCAGAAGTACTCTGGAAACTGTTTCTAGTGCCGGATGACGAGGTATGCGTATTTAAATAGGACGTGAAGACAAAATGCAAGTTTGGTTCATTCAAAAGATTGCCTCGTTAAAATAATGCCGATACCTCTTTTAACGTAAACTTCGCTGAAAAAAGCTGTACAATTAGGAAAAAATGAAATGGGCATGCGACCCACTAGCTCATTTCCCGCAGCAGAACCTATGATGTCGCATCAGCCAGCTGTCCGATTGGTGGAGGCCAAAAAACAAACGCAAATTAGGCACAACTCATAAGCTTGCTGAACGAGCTATGTACGGTTAAATTTAGGGCACATTCTTTTTATATAAGTAAGAATGGTTCGACAAACAGTGGAAGTTAAGAAAGCACACGTAAACATAGAAGTACCGATGCGTACTGCTGTTGGTAGTGCGCGCACTATGCCTCGTTTAGATGCACAGAAGTTCGATGTTTTGTGGTTGTATCAGACGACAGTGGGCGATTGACGCAAGCGACGATGTCTTACGTGACCGTATTTGTCGAGCGCGCACCATGTTTAGCGAAACGACTATTGTCTCCATGAAGAAACAAGCCACGTTTAAATATGTTCACAAACAAACCAAAGGTAGAAAACGGCTTGCCGCGGTGTGGTGGCACCATCTAGGTTGACAACACTAAGCAAGTCTCCGCTCCCACGGCCTGACACGGCTCGGGAGGAGGAGAGTCGAGTCCGGCCGTGGCGCTCCACACCAAGTTTAGCTGAATGACCTGCTGGTATGATGTCATTGCAAACGTCGTTCAAACACACGTTTTGGCGCGAGAATCAAAATTTTAGTTTAAATTGAATAATTTCACAGTTAATAAAGCATCTTTTGCTACCGGACAAGCGCTCGGGGCAATACATAACACGAAATCTGTCGAATAAAACAAACCTGCATTTTGTCTTCATGGCTCGTTTAAGGACAGGGAATTAGGAAGACAGCGAATTTGGAATTATTGGCTTTTATATACGTTTTTGTACCTATTAATGCTGTATGATTTCCTGGGATTTCATATAACTTATTGAAAAGTATATAGCTCATGGATAATTACATGGAAATTATATGGATTATATGGATAATTATATATATAAATTATATATGTTTAAATTATATGGATAACTATATGGAAAGTATATAGCTCATGAATAGCTCAAGGAACACATCACCCACCAATAATATTGGTTTCCGTGCAAAAGCCTGCTTTCTAATCAGCATTGTTAAAGTTAGACTTTTTCATCAGAACTGTATGACTTTACTCAGTCAACAAATTTCACTCAATAGAATAATGCGACCAGACGATCACTAGCAACGATAGGTGCTCTGTGGACGCGACCAAGATAACAAACCAATGTAGCGTCAGTCGCTCTTCCGTTTTTATTTCCCCGCTTCGAAAAATGCAGCCTCCATGCCCTGAAATATCACCTGCACCCACAACACGCAGCCCAGGTAACACTCGCAGATATGTGGCCCGAAAGAAAGGCTTTCATTGTGTCGCCATTTTTTATATGATACCGCATAAGGTATTTGCCGTGAAGACCTCACACGAAACACAAAGACACCAAACTCTTTACCAACATTGTAGAAGTATTTTAGACAGCTTTGCAAGTGTTTTAGAAACAAACAAGAAGCATTGTCTCAAAAAACGTGATGTTTTAAAACTTAGCCTTCGCCATTTTTAGCCCTTGCAAAACAAAAGCAAAAATTACGCCAGTTTCGCAGTTATTATGCGGAGACGGAAGAAAAGTCGAGCTGGTGGTCTTTACTAGCTTTAACTTGTGTTTTCTCAAGTATGCCCGTCTTATAAGTAGATCGGACACTGATACCGCCGAGCGCACCGTCTCTTTCAACTATGAGAACATGTGCGTGTCACAGCTTACAAGGCCAATCCCCGACACAACGGCGCGACGCGCCCTCTCCACACTTACTCGTCGGTTCCATGCCTCCTTGTCCCTTTTCCTTTTAGCGTCTTTTTTTCACAGCCTCATTTTTGGCTTAGCATTTTCCTTCTCTTCACGTTTTCTGCAACGTATAATTAGGACGCCTGCCATGGGTTGAAATGAAGCTTCAAGAGCTCTGCTGTTAAATCGTTTGCCTTAAACTGACAAGAATTTGACCAGTTTGTGCATGCACCAGCTTTCACACGCTTGACGAGTAATGGTTTAGCGCCGCAACACCTTTAGGTGTCCGAATTTCATAAGGACCAATCGAAGACGGCGTTCTTAGTGCCGGACCGCTCTGATCATTCCCTTTCATTTTTCGTAAAGCAGATGGTGAACCACCAAATTTATGTTATGTGCAGTAGAGCTTACCATTGTTGATGGCTTGGGAAAGCGAATTCATAGCATCGTAGTCACGTAACATAAAGATGCGTGCTTCCGAAGGCCGCCATGTCAGGCGCCGCAAGGACGAATGTTGAGACAATCCCCTGACTCCGAGGCTGAACATTTCCAGACTTCCATTCTGCAGTATTTTGCTCCCCAAGTAAAATGTAAGATGGTGGCGAACGTCCTCTGTTCCTGTGTAAAAACCAACAACATATAAAGCACTTTGTTGAGTTTGTGTAGGGCAACAGTACTCCGCCCTTTCTATTCTACTTCGTCTCTGAACATCATGTCTGCTACGAAATGGAAATATTCGATACTCGCCTAATTCCCGTGAACCTCCCAATGAAAGTCCTCCATACCGAACTGTCTAGTATTTACCATGTCTACTGCTCTTTTTACCCTGAATACACCAACCAATGGACATAGAGGGCTAAGACGCTGACATTCAGGACACCCTGCAACAAGGACTCCAGATTGCAGAACGCTACTTGGCACAAGGAAAGCTTACGTACATCCCTCAAAGTCTGATCATTACATACACAAACTTGAAACACTGATATTTCTCCACATTACCCTCACCAGTTTACCACAGCACAAGGTGCCGTGTAAACCCCACAGCGTTATAAGACCAAACACCTTGACGCTCAAACTACCCGACTCCTCGCAGGAGTGTCTAACCGCCATGCAGACGTGAAAGAAGGCACCTTAGTTGTCATTGTTCCTTCCGTGATTTCCACGTTGCATATACAACTCCCTTCCGCTACCTAACAGAAACTGACAGAGAACGGCTCGACAGAACAATACGCAAAGCATGCAAATTGTTCCTAGAGCTACCACCCCACTCTTCATCTACTTCAACTAGCGGTTCACAACACTTACGGCGAGATTCGTAGAGCCCAGCAGGCCTCCTAATTTATCCGCCTCACTAAAATTCACTCTGGTATCGCTATACTACGCCAGCTGTGTATATATCTTTCACTAAGCGATACCAGCACCAAAGCAGCCATCCTTCTGTCGAATTCAGTGTCTGCACGCATATTGCGCCCCTTTCAAACGTATGTGCCTTGCGAAAATGAACGACGCAGAAGTTCGAGGGCTGAGGCACCCAAAAAAACGTACCCTTTTCGATTCCCCCCCGGTCCGCAATGGCGACACATCTTAGCACAGACGCTGTCGCAGTAACGGCCGTAAATTCAATTCTACATCCTATCGTTCAAGGATCATTCCAACCCGAGTACTCCACTTCCGACGGAGACATTGCTGTAGTCTTGGCAGTTGCACCGCCCCCAACTCAGACCCCCGCATTTGGCCCAAAAGCGGCCATAGATAACTACAGCTCCGGTAAGATATCCCATTCGATATTCAGGTACTCCTTAAGACAAGGCCTCATGCACGTAAAAGAATTGATATGAAATGGCTACCGGCCCTTACATATCTCCCCGGCAATATAGGGAGCCCGTGAGCAGGCCCGAACTGCAGTCACGCAGGGCCTCAATGTAGACTCCCACTCGCCCTTTCAAGTCCTGCAGAGACAGCCTCTTCACCTATTTGGATAGCCTTGCCTATCTTGGACATTTCACACTACCACATACCTCACTCACACCTCAACAGGCAAATACATACCGTACGCTACAAACTTTGTCCCTCCCCACTTAGACACCAGCTAGTACAGTAGTCTACCGATTTTGCGGGCCAGGAAAGGAACGAAAAAAAGTCCGAATAAGTGATTAGTCCTGAAAATGCGCGAGTTGCGAAAACGAACTATATTTCATTTAAAGACAACTGTCGCAAATGGTCGCTAATGGTTCCTCGCCTTAACTTCCTCCGTCGTGTGAGAGCTTGAATCTCTGCCAGCTTCTCGGTTTCTTTGTAAACATTGGCAACAACGCTAAAGCGTTGACAAGGTCTTGCGTTGACGGTTGCCAGATGTCGGTAGTGTCTTCGTGAGAGTCAGAGCCGCTTTTCAGCAGCGTGGTCACTTGGCGCACGATCTTGTGGTGCGATAGCTCTGCGCACCACACAGGACTACAGGCTATATTATGACCTATAATATCAATGTTTGTTATTACGGTGGGATTCAGGCCAATCCCATCCAATCTTAAGCTAGCCAAGCGGCTTAGGATTCATAAAAGCGTCGTCCTGGAGTCGCACCGAGGGTCTGTCGAAAAAACATTTCTCTGGAAAATTCAACTTTTGACATTATTTTCTCCGAAACATCTGCCGTTCATATACATTACTCCTATGGCAGAAGTGGCGGTTCCTGGCGAAATACTAGAATATCCAGAAGTCTGAATTTTCGGAGTGCAAAAAATCGGTCGGCTAGTGTATTATACCCCATCAACTATACCGTAAAGCATATCCGTATTCTACCGTCTTTTTCGTCTCATTTCCACACATACAATGAGCATGCGCCCCGTCATCACCCGAATCAGCTCATCATTGTAATGGGAAGATAGTAAGAGAGAGAGAGAGAGGAAGAAGGAAGCACTTTATTAGAAAAGCAGAGAGTGTTGGCGGCATTTACCGTCGCCTACATGCTTCTCTACTGCGGACTGGGGATGCAGTGAAGAAAGGCCCTAGAAAGAGGTTGACAGAAAAATATATTTAATAAAGGAAAACCGGCGTGGCTTGATGTGCGTTTAGATTGCGTCACAGAATTCATTATGTTGAAACGTCTTCCAAATAGGCGAACAAACGTTTGAGAGCCCTGAAGCTGCTTTGATGGAAGTCCATGGTCCCAGAATGGTCTTCAGAGAGACCAGCCTTCGTTCTCGGCGTTCAACATCTTCAAACAACGTGATCATATTGCCAAGTAGGCCACAGATTTAATGAAATATGCCCAACTGTTTCTACAGAAGAACAGTTGTCACAGTAGGGGTTGGTCTTCAGTTCAAGGTGAAGAAGGCACGTGTTCGTGTAAGGCGAGTTAAGTCGTACGCGATGCTATAAGGTTTCTAGGCTATGAGGGACCCGTCTTGGAAGTACTCATTTCAGCACTGTGTCAACCGCGTGCAAAAGGAAGTGATTGTTCGGTTGGTTACAGCATAGCCGGATTCCTTTAGTTACTGCGACATGATGCGCCCGCGTAGAAGTGTGTGTTATTTTAGAGAACAATTTATGGTATTTCTGTGGTTAAGGCCCTTAGAAGCCGCTTCGTCGGTTTTTTGGTTTCCCATGATCCCACTACGGCCAGGTATTCATTGCCATTTTATACGGTGTCCAGCGATGCAAGCGATGTAGGAAAGGAAAGTGACATCGCAGGCTGCGATGTGGTAGGTGGAAGACTTACTTCTCACTCACAAAACTTCCAAAGCTGCCTTAGAGTCCCTAAATATGCTCGACTGGTGCAGCTCGTGGCGCAAAAAATAAACAATTGCTTCTTTGATGTCATAGAGCTGAGCCGCTGTAGATCGCTCCAGTCGAAATAAAAACTCACTAGTGAGTGGCACGAACAATCCAGATGACGAGATTGACGAGACGAATGATGATCTATCCGTAAGTATGTGTGTTATAGCGGAATACACTTTAAAATGTAATCTAGCATGATGTGTAGGCATTCCGTCAGGGGCATTGTGTTCTTTAGTTTAATTACAGAGATGCGACACTGTATTTGCAAGGTAGTAACGTTCAAAGGAAGGAAATGTGGTGGCACCATTTCTTTCACCTCACTTGGAATTAACAGTGGTATACTGCCAATTTCTTGGGAGACTCTACACCTCGAGCAGCATAACGTTATCCGGCATATTAATTGGTTTCTTGAGTGAAGCTTTTGCATCAGGTGCACACGGACAGTCTTCTGCTTTCTAATCACATCAAAAGGCAACTAACGTGCATCTGCAAGGGTTCAGACACAGGAAGATTCCTTCGGAAGCACAGGACACATGCATAAATTGTTTTTTCTTGCTGAATCAATAATCTTCTTGGTTGTTTCTGATATTTAATATAGGGCAAGATGGAAGCACCGCTGCATATCTTCTATATAGCTGTTGAGCACCATAACCATTGAATGGCAATCTCTGTCTTATCGTAAACCCGCAAGACTTTTCATAACCTCATTAGCCTAGCAGAAGCGGGCCCATAACCGTTTAACCTTGGGTAACCAGGTCAAGGTGTGTTCTAATAAAAATACGAGAAATATTTTGACTCGTGGATATGAGAGTGAGCGACCGATTATAATAAGCGTAGAACGATCCTTGTTTTTTCGTGTGAAGGCTATGGTTACGCTCTAACTGGGGGCAATTGAAGGCACGGGCTGCGAGGTAGCTGGAGATGTTATGGAGGGCTTTCTGTAGGCCGTACTGTGTAGATCGCGGAGAACGTGAGACACAGCAGATACAGATGTCATCTGCATATAGTGTGATCTTTACTGCTAGTGGCAGGATTCGCTTGAGTGAAATAAGGGTCAGGTGGGCATATTTCATTGCAATGGACGTAGTACGGCACATTGTAATAAACCATTTTCTACAGCATAGTAAGAAGTTTTGAGTAGGCATAAAAAGCTGCCATCAATCAAGGTATTCCGCTTTCTATGCGTATATCCTGCCCCCGAAAGAATGATCTTCAACAGTGGCTGTGCCTGCTTTTTGTTTTGCTTCCTTGGCATCGGGACGATGCCAACTAGAAGGGGGAGCAACGCCGCTACCTTTATTATTGCGGCGAAATTCCCCCATTGGCCAACGGGGCGGCTTCTGTGAACAGAGTGAACAGAGGAAGAACAGAGTAAGAAGTGAACAGAACAGAGTGAACAGAACAGAACAGAACAGAACAGAACAGAACAGTGAACAAGAGGAATAAGTCTTAGGATGCGCTTACGAGCTGGGGGAGAACAGAGGAGAGAAAAGAGGTTTAAGCTCCCTTGTGGTAGCTGTAGCATCGCGAGTGCTTGGGGGAACACGTTTTCCCTGTAAATAAACTTTTACTGGAGGTTATCGCCAAAATAGAGAGAGAGAGAGAGAGAGAGAGAGAGAGAGAGAGAGAGAGAGGGAGAGAAACCGAGATAGCTCTGTTCCAAATTGCTTCCAAGTACTCCTCTCGCAGTGGTAGCTTCCAGAAATGGTGCTGCAAGCTCTCGAATAAAGAATTTAAGATAAAATGAATACTACATCAATATCTATACATGGTTCCGGGATAATGTTAGTAGGCGTTTTTGCACTTGGGGTTCCTTGGAAATATTCGAACATTTGCAAGAGTTTGTAAGGTGCTACTCCGCGGTTAATGCAGTTATCATTGTGAAAGGCCGCACATGTCTGGTGTGATTTCTTGCTAATGTATGGATATTGTTATTTTGTCATTTTCGGGGTCATTGTTCGTTAAGGTAAGTACTGTCTAGCTACAATTGTTTCTTCGTTTATCCTAGAGGTACATACCACGTGAGCCGCATTACAATGAGACCTCGTCTTAAATCTTTGTTATAAAAAAGCTTACCGTCTGCCAAAATGAAGACAGAGTATGATTGTGACCTCCTTCCCACGGAGAGAAGTTTGTGAACTCTCCTAATGCTCTTCCTCAATTCGATTAAGGCACGTGGGATGGGTGTGGTGGTGCCATCTGTAATAGCAAAAGTTGTACTAAATTGTAGAAACAAAATGCGTGTCACTTGCGCGAAATAAGAAAGTAAAAGTGCAGAAGGGCACAATACAGCTTCTTAAGAATTACTTCATCTTAAACAACAACTGAGCTGTGTGAGCACAAATAAAGGTTGCATCTTCGCATAGGCGCCACTCTATAAAAATTGTAGCATTCGTTTGGCTGCTTTCTCACCGATGATATGATGGTTCCGCTATGCAAAAGAGTGCTATTTCCTCCATGGCCTTATCGTTAACGTGACCCCAATGTTTTGCCCCAAGAAATATTTCTACGAGAAATGTGGCGGCAGCCCTAACTTGAACCCTTTGGACACGGAAGAATGAGCTTAACACTTTCGGATGAAAATGACCGTCAATAGGAACGCAAAATGTTGATGCAGAGTGTTGGACCGTTACAAACCTCCCCTAATTTTGCTGACAGTCGTATGTGTTGTTTATTGAGGCAAGGGCGACTTGGCGAAAAAGCGCCAAATATCAGTGTTTTGTATATTTTCTTGGAAGTATACTCCAATAGGTAAAATGATTGAAAATGGTGTAGGGGGGCATTTCATTAAAAGCAACCTATTGGTGTAGAGGATCATGCTGCTAAGAACTAAAAGTGATGAATTTAAATGCAATTCAGTCTTCAGTGATTACGAAGACAACCCATTATCAGTGGAAAAAATCAGTGAAACAAAAATCAGTGAGACAATTATGGTCGATACGAAATTGTTCGTAAAAGTGGGACGCTAAATAAAACTCTAAAACACGACTGCATACAAACATGAGATCACCTGCGAGGTAATGTGCTGGGTGAATAGGGATGTGGGGGGTGTACAGTTCAGGACAATGTTTGCGCCTATCAGCCTCATGTTATTTGCATTCAACAGGAAGGTGAACGACGGTACGCGCTTGTCCACATCTCGAACATTGTACTCTTTGTGTGCTGATTAAAAGGTAAGAATGTGTGCCGCGTGTGTCCTGTACGCAGCCTTCGAAGTGTACCTTCAATAATTCTATTCCGTTTCTCTCATATGTATCTGCTTATTTTTGCTGTAAATATGATGCCCTCTGTGAAAGCCTCCTCGCTACAGCCTCCGAGCACTGACCCCACTCTCCAAGGGGAACTGTAGAGGGCTAAAAGGGCTACAGGCCGAAATACTACGAATCTGTCTTGTGGTTCCGAAGACTACATGCACTGGGGGAACCATGACAGAAAGTAGACGTCTTCCGTTTCCTAGTCTGCAGGCACTTAGCTATGTCGAACGCAAGTGCGCATTCTAACACTACAGCGTGGGCATCAACTAGCAGTGGTCTATGTGTCCAGGGCGCAGGAGGTCCTACCTTCACATTTCCAGGCCCCAGCCGCTTTTCTTCACCCACCATGGATGTTCCCTCCCATGAAAATCACAACCACTGTTCCTGGATTAAAGCGAAAAGCACCCATGCCGCCCCCAGCTTTGAAATCGTTTGCCTTGGAGTTTATTAATAGTCACTATAATGCCCATACGCATGCGTACACGGATGTATCAGTGACGGGTACCTCTTCGGCGATTGGGATTTGGATTCCCTCGTCGCGAACCCCCTTGCGTCCCACTTTTTGCGTTCCACTTAGCCACGAGACGACGTCAACGATGGCGACCGACATCGCTTGGCTGCGGGCTGCTTTTCACTACATCTTAAAGCAGCCTCCTACTCAAGGGACTTTTTTCACAGATTCCCGGTCCGCTCTAGTATACTAAGGATCTCTGCCGAAAGATAAGATGACATGGGAGATACATCATCTCCACCTCCAAGCGACACAACAGCGGCCCAGCGTTTAACTGCAATGTCTTCCTGATCACTGCGGAGTCGCCGTAAAGGTTGCAGCTGATGCTGCAGCCTCAATCGCCCACAACCTCTCTGTTCCGCCGCTGCCCGTTCCTTTTACAAGAAAGGATGCGGCAACCCTCGCACATTCGAATGCCTGGAGAACACAGCGGTGCACTTGGACATACAAGAATTGTCAGTACACGCCTCTGCATATTATTGACCCTAAATGCAGCTTCAAGATGCCTCCTGTGCTCAGCAAGCGTGCGGAAGCGCTATTGCACCGCCTACGTCTCAACGTGGCGTACACACGGCCTTTCCTCTGCAAAATTCAGCAGGACACTTCACCACTCTTTCCAACATGCCATGTAACAGAAAACATCAAACATATCATCTGTACCTGTACCATTGGTTAGCTGTCCAAACTTAACAGTGCCAAGGCAGACTCTCCTAACAACTTCGTGTATGCCACACCACGCAGGCCTTGAACTAAGGTACGTTTTGGGCCCTTGGTCAGACCCACACCAGGCCATACCGAAGCTCGGTTGAAGTTCTTGCGTAGTACTGGCTTGGAACAAGTGCTTTGACCAACTTAACTTCAAAACTCTGTGTATGTGCTCTCCAAACTCTGAAAATGCGCTTGAACACTGGTGCGCATCACCTCGTTCTTTATTTATTTATTTATTTATTTATTTATTTATTTATTTATTTATTTATTTATTTATTCATTTTAGTTCACAGACCCTCATGTTTTCCTTCCTGCAATGGCGTAGCATGCTAAGCGGTATGGCTCGGCTAACCTCACTTTTACCATTATATGCTCTCTCTCTCTCTCCCTCTCCCTTTCTCTCGCTCTCTGTCTGTAATAACATGAAGTTTGGTCTTTGTCTCAGTGGCCCATTTTTATTGCATTTGCGAAGGAATACCTGACATCCATGACGACTGTGATGCCAACGGCATCTGCCGTTGTTACAACACTCACCCCGCCCTACTCCGCGATCGCATTGCGACCGCCCTTGCCATTGGTTACCCAGTTGGAACCAAGCTATTTAACAGCGATTTCCCCAGCGGGGGTTTCACGGGGCTAGTACACGAACATGCGGCCTCCTTGCAATGCTTTGCCGAGCGACCGGCCCGTCTGCTATTAATGCAAGATTCGGGTACACATATCCCGCTTCCTTCGACGCCGTCTGCAAGATGAACGAAGATGGTACACACTGTTTGAACGTGATGTCGGCTTTCCTTACGGTTCCCAACGTCGTGCATATGACACGCCCCAGCGTCTCTCATCGCCGCCCCCACCTCGCTTGACCCGTCTCAGACCAATCGTCTCTCGCGCGGCCGATCACCCTCACCGTATCGACGGTCAGTGTCCTTTCTTCGCCCGACATCCCACGTTCCCGACAACCCCTCGGAAAGCTAGCGCCGGCAGTTTTGGACGGTGAAACTATGTAACCCGCAAAATGCGCAACTCCTCCTCAAGGCCTACAAAACTTTTGTCTGTTGTCGTGGAAGGAATTTTCGTTAATGCTGTTGCTGTTGTAGATACTGGAGCCGATTAGCGAGATAGTGAGCGGCGTGATCCTCCTCTTCCTCCCCTTCTACTCCCCCTACTGTCGCCCCTGCCTGCGCGTCTTTATTTCTTAACAAAACCTTTTGAAGCTCTTAAACATGTTCGTACTTCTCGCCCAGTGTTGTGCCACTTCGATGAAACAAGATCCGCACTCCTCCGTCACGACTCCAGCGGGACCGGCATTGGTGCAGTCCTTCTACAACATGATTTTTAGTCAAGAGAGCGGCCTGTTGCTTATGGCAGTCGCTCTATCACGCTTACCGGAAAAAAACTAGAGCATCATAGAACAAGAGTGTCTTCCGGTCGTTTGGGCTGTGCAGAAATTTCTCCCATATTTATATGGCCGCCATTTCAGGGATTGTGACCGACTACACGCACTCTGCTGGTTGTCGACGTTAAACAACCTTACTGGTGGCTTGGTCGATCGATTCTGCGTTTGTGAGAACACGAATTCTGTATCACATACGTTTCGGTCAAGAGGATCCTTGATGCGGACGATCTATCGCGTTTACCGCTATCGCCTTCACATACTGCTTGCGTAAAGCCACCGGCAAAACCTTTTCCTTTTGCGACGGTTCGCTCCATTGCGGTCGGCTAACAGTCTGAGCTTGAGAAGCTCCAACAAGGAGACCAATATTGAAAAACATAGTGGACCAACTGAGCAGTATAACACAGCTTGTAACAGTCGCTTACGTCGCCTGGAAACTAAATTAAGAGCTGTCGATGGAGAAAAATGGAGATGGAGATGGCACAGCAGCGGCAAATTTTAGAAGCCTTTCATGACGATGCGACTGCTGGCCACCTCAGACATCAGAAAACCTATAACGGCATACGAGCCCATTTTTTTGTTTTTTTGGGGGGCCTGGCACGTCCACAAGGGTATACGAGCACGTGGCGTCCTGTAAGTCCTGCCAGCGTCGAAAACGCCCTACATCTCTTCCGGCTGGACATTACTCTCATTAGAGAATTACACGCATTAGGGCTGACCTCACATCATTTAAAGAAGAAATGCAAAAAGCAGGGCCAATAACTAATACAAGCGCGGAAGCGCCACCTGTGATCAAACGGAAAAGACCAGATGCATCCACAACTGACCCTGCACTGAATTGCGTTTATGCAACACCAATATCAAAATTCGAACAAAACGATCCCCTTTCACAGTTCGCTACCATACAACAGGTAGAAGACACTTTCAAGACCGCAGTTCAAAAGCTCCAACAGTCTATGCAGCAACAATTTGAAGCCATGCAAACCGAAGTGCAGCGTCAATTCGAGCAATTCGGTTCCCGTATAAAAGCCCAGCTAGTGCAGTTTGCTGCACAAGCTAATGGTTAACAGCGGCAGTTTGCAGACCACTGCGTTATACTAGAGGCGAAGCTAACTCTGCTCGAGCAATGGCAGTTTGTTGCACAGGCTAATAATCAGTAGCAGCAGTTTTCGGCGGAGTTTGCCTTTCAATGTGTTAAAATAGAGGCAAGGCTAACTGCGCCCGAGGCTAAGGAGTGCAAAAGCACCAAGATGCAGCAGTCTTCCCCACCGAGGATCTAGTGCTCTACATGTTACAACATATACCTCCTTACAATGATGGCAACCAAGATGGCTGTCTAACTCCAGCAATGTAACGCTCGCCACCCGGACAACCCGACGACCACAATTTGGCAATGGTATTGCCGTGGGTCCAAACTCAAGTACGATTCCCTTGCACAAAGTGTCGCCTCATCCACCGACCATTCTGACATTGTAGCAATACAAGAAGCAAACACAAGGGCGCACCTACCAGGTTACACCACATACAGAACCGACGTGTGAATAAGCCTCCATACGCTCCCAGAAAAAAAAACTTACTGCCATACAGCACCATCTCCAATAACCACAACCGATTGGTACTCTGCTTTAATTTATACCAAGAGGGCCCAAGTGGGAAAGACGACCTCTATTCCAACTGAATATCTACTGCCGGTCAAGATGTCCTCAAGCAACCCTCAAACCGGTTATGGAGCATGTTGCCTCCAAAGCGGCTGCTCCTCATCACCGGAAACTTCAACGCGACCCATCAGCTATGCGGTTATGTGTACTCCAATCCTCGAGGCAACATGCTGTATAAACTCATAGAGGATCTCGAACTTACGATCCTCACGAACCCCAGGGGCTCTACCAGATTGGGTAAGAGCACCGAGAGGGTTACTAACCCTGAGCTGACCTTTACCAGAAATATCCTATAGGCCTCCTAGACCAGCTTACAAGAATATCCCGGAAGTAAACACGCAATCCTGGCGACCACCATCCAAGGCACAGATTACAAAACTACTGCTGGCACTGCAATGCTCACGGATTGGTCCAAATTTCGAGAAGAACGCCGACAGAAATCTAAAAATACCACTTTACCAGTGCAAGGATGGATACAGCAACTGAACCAAGATGTTAAATTATACAGCAAAAATATTAGTACCACTTCCTCGACTCGCAGCGTAGACGCGCGGCTCCTGCGCATGTGGGAAGCCCGGCGAGGCCTCTTGAAAGGATGGAAGCCCGAAAGTCTCAATAAGAAACTAAAGAAGCGCATAGCTGAGCGCACAAAACAAGCAGCTGAATACGCCAGCAAGTTAAGTGGAAAAAACTGGCTAGCTCTTTGCGAAGGGTTGAGGGGAACGCTCAGCACTTCCAAGCAATGGAAATTGCTTCGATGCCTCATTAATCCGGTGCCCTGTAAGACTCATAAGAACATGGGTCGAATAATGTACGCATTCCCCGGTGGAGACAAGCAACTCCTTGCTGCCTTAAAGACCAGGTATTTCCCCAGTCAATCCAACGAAGCACTCCCACCTTACACCGGCGAATCCAAGGAGTTACTAGATCAAGACATCCATACTCACGAGGTAACCGCGGCCATTCACGCTCTGAGGCGCCACACATCCCCTGGCATTGAGCAGGTTACAAACAAGGCGCTCATTAACCTCGATGACAATTCAAACTTGAACTTACAGCATACCTTAACAACGTGTGGCGGGAAAGTATACTACCAGAGGAATGGAAAACTGCGGAGGTTCGCTTTATACCAAAACCGGGGGAACAACTATCTACTGAGAATTTAAGGCCAATATCCCTCGCGTCGTACGTCGGCAAGTTAATCGAGCATGTAATTCTTAACCCTTTGCAGCCCTATCTGCAAGACTCCGGGCTATTCCCAACAGCGATGGTGGAGTCACGTCCTCACCTCTCAGCCCAAGATATCAACCTCAAGATTAAGGAAGAAGTCATGATACCAGCTACCCGCAATGCCCCAAAGGCCACCCTGGGACTTGTCCTCAAGGGTTCTTTTGACAATGTGCGGCACACAAAGATCCTGCAGAACCTAACCGCACTTGGATGCGGCGGGTGCACTGCAAGATTCCGGGCTATTCCCAACAACGATGGTGGAGTCACGTTCTCACCTCTCAGCCCAAAATATGGACCTCCAGATTAAGTATGGACCTCCGGATGCGGCGGGTGCACTGCAAGATTCCGGGCTATTCCCAACAACGATGGTGGAGTCACGTTCTCACCTCTCAGCCCAAAATATGGACCTCCAGTTTAAGGAAGAAGTCGTGATACCAGCTACCCGCAATGCCCCAAAGGCCATCCTGGGACTTGACCTCAAGGGTGCTTTTGACAATGTGCGGCACACATAGATCCTGCAGAACCTAAACGCACTTGGATGCGGCGGGTGCACATACAAATACCTGAGGGACTTCCTTTCCGGCAGGAAAGCTAACAAAAAAATCGGTTACACCTCCACAAAACGAATCCTCCTTGGGGGTCGCGGTACGCCTCAGGGAGCAGTGCTCTCTCCCCTGCTGTTTAACATTGCCCTCGTTGGGCTTCCTCCTCTCCTCAACAAAATACCGGGGATCAGGCATGGTCTCTGCGCGGATTACTTTTCCATCTGGACGTCCACGGCGTCAATTTTATCGCTTGCAAGAAGTAGCGGATGTGATAAGCGATTATGCGAAGTCGTGCGACCTCTGCTGCGCTCCGCAAAAATCGGAGTTTCTAGTCGTTTCGCCACGCCAGAAACATGCCCCAGGCACACCCACCATGTGCCTCAAGCTGGATGGCCGCACCATCAGTCCACCTCAGCATATAAAGATTCTAGGAATGACCTTTCAAGCAAACAAGACCAAGTCACTAATCATTACCAACCTCAAGACAATGACCGATCAGGTGACGCGCATGATACGGTGGATCGCCACGAAAACCCGTGGCATGGGAGAGGTAGATCTGCTTCGGCACGTCTATGCCTTTGTCGTATTGAGGATTACATACGTGTTACCATACACTCAGCTCAGCATCACCGAGACACAGAAGGTCACTGCGATGACCCGCAAGGCATATAAACAAGCACTCGAACTTTCGGTCTCACCGACCACCGAAAGACTTCTTCGGCTCGGCTTCATAACATTGCCCAGGAGCTAATTCAGGCTCACTCAACAACCAAAGAGCGAGGCTGGGGGTAATGGAAACGGGGAAACGGCCCTCTCACGCCTGAGACTCTCGGGTCCCCTTGACCACCCGCCTGCATTCCCGGAAAACGTACGCACGAAGTCCGCAAAAACATCATGGTACACCCCCTTCCCCGTGATATGCACCCGAAAACCCGCCTGCACTCACGGCAAACTTACCGCACGAAGTTCGCAAAAACATCACGATACACCCCCTTCCCCGGAATATGTACCCCGTGCACCACGTCGACAGGAGGGAAGCCAGAGCAAAAGCCTTATACAAGATCTATGGCAACGAACCAACGGCGTATACGGACGCGGCGTGTTATTCGGGTAGGTCCGCTACGGCCTCCACTGTATTCGTCAAAACCAAGCACCGTTGCAACCTTTGTCTTGTCAGCGACAATACTACACAGGCAGAGGAAGTAGCAATCGCCGTCGCCGTCGCACAAACTAATGCAGCGATCATTGTCACTGACTCGCAGCAGGCTTGTAAGAATTTCGCTAGGGGACGCCTGCATACAACAACGCTACGCATCATCCAGCAGCAGCCCCCGAAGAGGCTAAGCAAGATTGTATGGGCTCCGGTACATAACGGTATCCCTGGAAACAAGGCGGCTGAGGGCGTTGCTCGAGAATTGACCCACCGAGCGGACGCCGACAGCAGCGCTGCCTAACCCGAGCGCATGCAGTCCTTGACGTCTTACGCAGAGATCACGCAGCACTACAGGTTGCCGCGTCAGACACTCGCTCCCCCTCAACACATCTCTACCCCGAGAGCACGACGTCATTAACGTGCTCTCCAGACGAATACATTCCCCCATCCTATCCGGCTTTACCTTTCTAACCCCCAGAACTCCCCGCTTGGCCGATTTTGCGAGAACCCCGAACGCTACGCCATAGAGTCGGAGGGTGTAACCAATACCCACTGATACCCCCAACCTACAGTTTTCTATGGCCGAGCTTTGAGAGGGCGCCTTGGTGATCCCCGGCCTGGACAACCAGCTTCGGCTGGCTCAAAGGGCTGTCGATGCGGACCGCGCTCAAGGCATCCTAGACTGAGGACGCCTTGTTCAAGCTTCAGTACAATCCTTGGGGGTGAAACAGCGCGCAAAAAAATTAGGACAGAAAGAAGACAAAAACACGAGCGCTGTATTCTTTCTGAATTGTCTTCTTCTTTCTGCCCTGGTTTTTTTTGCGCGCTGTTTCACCACTATGAATCTACCAACTGGCCCAATTCCCGACACTTCAGTACAATCCCCACGCTTGGTTTTTGTAAACGTTTATTCTCTCTCTTTCTTGCAATAAAGGACCACTCCCATTTCACCGGCTCAAAAAACATTTTTACTGTTATTACAACAATACCAACCACTTCAACTACTACTACGACTACTACTACTAATGCTAGTACTACTACTACTACTACTACTACTACTACTACTACTACTACTACGACTACTACCACTACTACGACTACAACAACCACTACTACTGCTACTACTATTACTTCTACTACTACTGCTACTGCTACTACTACTACTACTACTACTACTACTACTGCTACAACTACTACTACTACTACTACTACTACTACAAACATGGACGTATCTGTAACCATGCCCCTGGAACCAAAACATCAGCCAGCGTCCTCCAGCCTGGACGCTACACGTGCAGCTACACGCGAAGATATTTCGCGAAGCAGACAGTTCATTGAAATCATTCAAGACTCCACAGTGTCCTTCCTCCTGAACTACTCAATACAAACTTTATATTATTTTAGGTGCAAACGACAAAAACTACTCATTGTCAGACGCCAAGATAGTTGGGGCAGGCCCACCTGCCTCCAGAAGAAGCTCTATTTTCAGAAATTGTTTTCACGTGCGAACTAACCATCCTCTAGTGAAACAATTTTTGTTTTGGGGACAGCAACACCACAAACACATACAGAGCACTGCTTATGACTTAAGGGTGCACTTACAGGTGTAGGGTATCTGATCCAATCTCTGCAGTGTCCCTTCAAGGCTCCACCCCTTCATGGGGTCAACAATGATGGTCGAGTCTCCTCCCACAGAAATGATTCCAACGAGGCTACGAGCAGAGGTCATGAACAACTAAAAACAAATACAGAAATCTGTTGTTGCACATAATGTAAATCTTGATAAAAGTATTGTGAGTCTTGCTCTCCACCGAATGTCGCCTTTTTGATATCTTTTCCCACAATGAAAATTGCGATGCTCTACACGCTTAGATGGTGGAAAGTTATTTCTAGCAGTTGGGTTGCTGCCTAGACGGTAACGTATTGTGTTCCTTCTCGTGTGGCAATCGACGAGAAAAGAACGATTCACCTTAGTAATGCTTCTGAAACAATTCTAAACAATCCTGCGTCCTTGAAAAATATAAGTACTGGTGTTGTAGCTTTTTGGGACTCGGGCAGGCACCATCAGTGTCCCAAAAGTGCCTGTACTACAAACAGATGGTTATCAAGGTTGCTCACTGCGTTCGATCGCTTCGGACTACGTGTCCTGTACCGGACACACATGCTGCAGGAAAGGTTGTTAACCGTGCGAACGGCGAAGAATTAATTATTAATAAGAACTGCTGCACCTTGCAAAAAATTAAGGTAGGTAGGGGTTGTAAAGGTGGAAGATTCTGTTTACTGCCTTTCTTTCACGCATCCTTGTTCTGTGATGTGTTTCGGTATTCATTTTTCTAGTTTATTTCTTTTGGTCTTACTCCTCGTTTTTTTTACTTCTGCTTCTATTTCAATTCTTCCTACCCTTCCTTTTGGTTACCGTAGACGAACGACAAGTTCCTTGGTTAATGCTCATGCCTTTTATGTACTGGTCGTTCCTTCAGTCGCTAGTCCCACGTTCCTTCCTTCCTTCCTTCCTTCCTTCCTTCCTTCCTTCCTTCCTTGCGGAATTCATCCATCACAAAAATACCATTTTAAAGCAACGCTTTCTAGCTCTACCAGCCAATAGTTCTTTCATGGCGTGCGGAACAACAAACTCTTAAACCGTCGGAAGCAACGGCGAGGTGAGGGAGTGGGGGTGGCGGAGGGTTTCACTAACGGAGCACACTAGAGATGGCGCCACGAATTTCCTAGCATTCCCCGCGCAGGAGTGCGCGCTTGCCAGCGGCGGCGTCCGCGGTACAACTTTGTCGTCTGCTTCAGCGACGGTTGTTTTGGCCCTTTTTCGGTGCAGCATCGCGTCCATTGCGTGGTGCCTCCGCACGGCTTGATGAATTTGTTCCACCGCACCTGTAGGGTTAACCGCACCCGACAAAATTAACTGGTCGTACGGCAAACATAGGTTAAGGATTGGTTTGCAGGGCAGGAAAATAAAATGTACCAACCCCATACAGATATCTGCCCGCTAGATAAACGTTACCTTTTGCGCACTGCTTGCCACGAATGGGACTCCGTTTTCTTAATTGGTGATTACCGATTCGGTTGTGTTTTAAGAGGTATTACAAAAGGCGAAAGTTGCGACAGGTTCTGATAAATAGGAATTATAAAAGTGCCCTCAGCTTTCTCGCAGTTCTCAAGCTTACTAAACTGACTAGTTTAAATCGGTATGAATGGGAATCACTAAGCTCACATGCCGAATTGTTTTGGTGTCTGCGCTAGTGTCGCGCGGTGGTGGAGCCCCAAGCTAGCACATCAGGATGGCTAGGTTCCACTGTCACCCTTCGAACAACACTCCTCTCTGTTTTCCTTCTCCTGATTCACGGCCGGGCTACAGCGGCGACGTCCGCCACTCTAGCCCTGCCATGACCGACGCTGCTGCTGCCTTCGGGACGCCGCCCCCGCGAATTCCAGGTAATGGTTCGCAGAATGTCTGGTTTCACTCTTTGTAGAGCCGCGTGTGTAAATTCAACTGCCGTCGCATGGGCGATTGTTGTGGGTGTCGTTCAAAGGTTTGCTTTCCAACCGCCTACACAGAGTTGATTAGAGCCAATTTTTTGTTTACTATTCTTCTGCAGAGGTTAGGTTTAGTATGAAATCTTCGCCCTTCGTCGGTGTTTTAGTTCATGAATCCGACAATTTATGAATAATTGTTTACCCGCCAGTGGTGGCCAATATTAACTGAATACCTGTTTATCCATAACTTACTACTGCCTCACCAGTGGCAGGTGTGTCGGTCGCACGGATCACCTGTAAGTTAAGGTTGGGTGACGTGACCGATCGTGTCTAAGAAACTGCTAGTGATTCAATGTTGACCCTGTAGTGACGTACCCGGGTGTCACCGGTAGAGTATGCGGTGTCTCGGGCAGGTCACCTGACCCATCGTTACAACAAGTAATTGTACCACACCCTGGTTCGCTTGTTAGGTACCCTTGCACACAAGGACGACACTGATGTGTCACTTGATTTACAGGTTGATCACGCTACTTCAAAGACCCGTCGCAGCACGAAAAGCGTGAGAGCCAAACAAACGAGAGGGGCAAAGATGGCGTAAATAGTGACAGCAAAATTGAAGGTGGGAAAAATAGCAGCAGGATACGGAAGGTTAGGAGGGGAAGAATAGAAAGGGGAACGATTGGGAAAGAACTTTGAGGATGTGCGGGAAGAGGATGTAGACAAGTTTTGATGAGAATAGAAACAAGAAAAGGATGACTTACGAGGAGATAGCGGCAAGCAGAATAGAAATGCAGATAGTGAAAGGGCATAGAAAGATAAACAACGTTTGTCGGTTAGGATGGCGCGAGGCCACAATGGGAAACGGAGGGAATGACGGACATGCGGCAAAATGAGTACAGCGGAGCACAACAGGAACATTGCCAAAAGTGGGGAAGTAAATGAGGAAAATTTGGGGATGGAGAGGGTATCTAAATGGTATCAAATAACAACGGTGAGAGAAACGCTGTGATTTTTAGTGTCATTTTCAGAAAATAAAGTAGATGGGTTCTAAATTTGTCTACGTTTACAACCAGCTGTATTTTGTTTCTTACGCGGTTACAGTTAACCTTAAACTGGTGAATTTGTCACAACTGACGAGAAGCGGTACTGTTTGAAGATGTCATTCACTGGTGATTAACTCTTGTCGCCTTTCCGCTCCTCCCAACTAGGTCGGCTTGATCTGCAACCAAAATTCCCGTATCTACAATAACTTTTTAGCGTTGAAAATCATCTGCATCCCCAAAATTTTTTTGTGACAGCCTGTGCAATGGTGCTGTAATATCTTGCGCCTTCGCAAATCGTTTTTTTTTTTTTTGCATTTCACAGTTTGATCATTACTGAGTTCAAAGACACCTCAGAGTTTTGATAAAGTGGCAGAGCATACCGAAGTGGTATCGGCACGTATGTACTTCGCCTGACGGGATATCACGGATTGTGCATGATCAGCCTGAAGCGATCTGTCCGACCTCGGTTGACGCACACTGGCGGGTCGAACCTTCGGTACCGTGGCTTTATTCAAATCCCTAGTGAGCAAGGAGCTTGAAAAACGTGGCGTTGGCATGCTCTTCTCGGTCACCAGCAGCGACACCCATTACGCCCCCAAAATATTCTTTTTAGGGACTCCTACACGTCATCCCGTTCCTAGTAGCGAACACCAGATGAGCGGCCAATTTGCTTTACCTGCCGTGGTGTCAACCACATTGGCCGCTGTTGCCCCTATTGCTGGCATCCCAGATCGGGAACCAGCTTTTTCTTCTATCAGCATCATGCAAACTACTATTCTTGTTTCGACCCGCAACTTCACCAAAATGATAAAAGTTAGAGGAAGTGTATTTCCACTTTTTACCGTCCAAAGAGGTAGTATCTGCACAGAATAGCGGCTGTCGACGAGGCTGTTTTGTGGATTCCAACATCGTAGTCTTCCTCCTATAGCGGTAACCCGCCACATCACCCGAAAGGCGTCTTCATAGTCTCCAATTTGTTTCGTAAAAATATTACTGAAAATTACCACTACAACAAATAACACACTTTCAACGCACCCTGCACATGTTACGTCACCTGCCCTACACCTTAGAAAATAACCATGAAAATAGCTAATGGTGCCCCTTCCGTGTGCCGACGAGGACCTCACGGCATTACTAGAAAGAGTAGGCACCACACATCGCTAGCGTTTCGGACACGCACTTGCTTTTGTGGCGGGGTAAAGCAGTCCGGACTACCTCTGTTCGGGGAATTGTGTATGGCGGACACCCCTGTGTTCCGTCAGGGCACTCCTCCTAAGCTAGTTTTTGTGGGCTCCAATGAGTGAGGAATCAATCTCATAAAACCATTCCTTGAACCCACTCCGAAAAGTAGACCAGCGTTGTTTAGGAGATGTGGGCGAGGGGGGGGGTCACGATGGTGATATTAGCATCATTGATGCTTACATAAGTGGGCGAAAAAATGCTCGCCAATCCACCCTGGGAAGGTGGTTGGAAAGCAAAGCTGTAAACGACACCAACAATGAATACCCACGCGGCGTCACTGGAATTCACTCACGTGTCTCTGCATAGAGTGAAACTACAGACAAGTGAACTGCACTTAACCACACCCTCCATTACTTCAAAGCGTTATTCTTTGCTAAGGTGGAATCAATGCATGATTCATTATTGATGGTTGGTAGAGTTGTATTGGGGAATCACATGAGTGTAACTCTATTTTTCTGCACGAAAGGACGTTCAAGTCCGGTGTTAGTCATCTTTCTTCTCTTCCGTTTCTGCCGCCGCCGACGGAGGCAACGAGATCGGCGGCAGAAGTGCGAGAGAAGTGAGACGCCATGCGTTGGTTTGAGATTTTTTTTAATTTTTCACGAACTCCTAGCGCATGCGCAAGGGGCGCACACGGTGGCTACACGGGCCGTGGGCGGAGCGCAGAGCGGCGAGAAAGGTCACGTGACCCTATCACGTGTCATTCACCGAGAACGCAGGGGATAAACACGTGATGTGCTCGGTGAGTGCAACGGGCTGTCGCTCCATTCCTGTATTTGTGCTGCGGTGCCAGTAACTTCTTTTGTTTGTTCACGGGAGTTTTCTGTTAACACCAATGGTCGCGATAGAACCATTGGGAGCTAGAGGTAAAAGCTTCTAGAGTTAAAACAAATGGTACCTTATGTGTTTCCCAGCCTCCGCATATACTGGGTTAAAGTGGGGTTACCCTTACAGCTCTCTCTCTCGTGCAATCCCATATATTTAGTTGCGATCTCTACTTCTCGAGGAGGAGAACTAGGCTGAGTTATGAATAATAATTGCGCTACGCAACCATTTCGTACACCCCTTCTGGATGATTTGTGGACCAGCCCCAAATGTCTGAGATACCTAAGAGGAGATGTACGGTACTACCTTTGTTGTGATTGCCTTTGCAAGGCTTATGACGTGGCGGAAGTTTTGGGGGCCAATACTACTGAAGTGATTGAAGACAATGTAGGCAAAGTGGCAAGAGTGCTCCTGTCGTACATCATGCAGCCGGCTTTCAATCTTCTTCCGCACGACTTCCGTTTCATCGAAGTAGTATGGGCCTAGAAAATTAACGGAGACATTAAAATTCACGCGTTGCGACAAAAAGTTGGCAGGCATAAACACTTTGCAGACATAATCAGCTGGCCACACAATCTTGGCTACACAGGTCTTTAGCCATGGTTTACCGCGGTTTTCTTGGTGCAGGAAATGTATTATTGATTTATTGATAACAGCACACAGTCAAGCAAGGCTGACGACGTGGAAGCTTTCACTTGCAAATGTAACTGCACCATATGCGAAACCTGCGAGAATTTTTTCGAAGCACCTCGCGAGCACGGTGCATTAAGATAGCACTGCCGGCATGCCACGCCACTTCCAGAGAAGAGAACAGCGGCTGCCAAGCATGTAAAGAGAACAGTGGCGCTCTCGCCTCCCCTTATGTTCTGCTTTCTAAGTTGGGCAAAGGTTGATGTCTAGTAGAAGCAGGGTGTACAAGGTTACACGACGGCCCGGCGGCGATATTTCGTTTTGTCAACCGTATAGATCCCGCCCTTCATTCATTACGCAAAGCGTCAACTGAATGACTTGTAGGTTGCAGACTGCGCCTAATGTAGTCTAACACATTTCGAACCACTGTTGTCTTCTTAAAAATGGGTGCTGGTACTCAATTAGGACGTTTCTTATAAAAATCACTGCACTTGTGTAGGACTAGAGGTTTCGAAGCCAAGCCGCTACAATACGAACCGGAGACCCTACTTCAAAAATTAAAAAAAGTCCTCTAAAAAAACAGTGGGTCCTCTTTAGAACGTTGTGACAAGAATGCCGCTAGTGTTGAAGGCCAGTTAGTAGGCGGCGTTAGGTGATTTCGCTTGAGTACTGCCTAAGAAACGGCACGACGTGACCTGGGGTTAGAGTTTATGACATCCTTTCGGTTCAAACGCCGCCAACCATTACCTGCAGCTCGACATGTACTGAGAGTGACGGTCCTCGCATATCGTAATGCTCGACTTCCAGGTCCTCGAATGTTACACCTATTCATAGGAAGTTACGCCTAACGTGACTTTTTGAGATTTTACGTTGTCTCTCAGTACGTATTTGCAAAAAGTGTTCATTCAACATTGAAGTACTTCAAAGTGCGTGTAGCAGTTCGCATCGCACTACCTCAAACGTAAATGTTCCTGTAAACTGCGGAACAACACTGACTTTCCGCTATTACTGCGTTAAAGTGATACACGACCAAAATGTTGCACACACGCGTAGAGGGGTATAAGTTTTAAAATCGTAAATATACGCTGCTACAAGGGGCGTTGCTGCAGACGCTACATAGCCATGCATCAAGTTATCAATGAATCAATCCATTATTTACTTTCAGCGCCAGCACCAAAAGTGCCTACCACAATAAATCTGTCCCTGTACTCTGAATTTTGCATATACCCTGAAGCCAAGCGAGATGTCCCACACACAGAGTAAAGTATACCCAAAACGGCGTGCTGGACCCTGATCTGTAATGACGAAGGCCTGTTGCGTTAGGACGATATTCTCTGCTAGCCGTAGGTAAGTTCTTATCACACATGGGACGCTCTTCGGCGTAATTCGTGTTCATGAAGTGAAACGTCACTCTATAATCTTTCTGAAATTCCGGAATTTCTCCGGTCGTCTTCCAACATACGCCGTCCAAATGCAAGAAAACGTTGTATTCGTTGTTGGAACAACGAGCATTTTCAAGAGAAAAATAACGGTATACAGCTACGGCGGTGCTCCCTTGCCATGTCGCAGGTACAAAAGATTGATGCTCACTACCAAGTGTCCGAATACATGTGCCCTCTTAAAACAACATAGAATCTCCTAATGGGAGCTCCAGGGATACATCGCATTGCAATCCGTCTTCCTTGCTGTCTTTTATTACTTTGCACATTCGGATAAAAGTGCTAATATTAAGGCTTCGCCATCCCATCTTATGTAATTTTAAGTGGCATCATAAACAATGAGGTAAAATTGTTTGTGCCCCTCACCGATCTCCTGTTACCTTCAGTCCATACAAAACTGTAAAACATTTTACCGCACTTTCATTGTATAGTATTTCCCGAGATAAAGAGAGAGAGGGAGGCAATTCTTTAATGAGGCCGAAGAGTTCAGCCATGTATAATGCTCGTCATGCTGCTTTGGATGCCTGGTGGGCATGTAATGAGGGTTATCTGCTAAAAGAAATAATAAAAGTAAGAAAATGGAAAAAAAAGAAGCTACACACACACATACAAAAAGCGGCACAGTCAGAAGAGGCAGTCACAAGCTGGAGGCGAGTCCAGAGTATCTAAGGAAACACACCAGAACTTTAAAGCCACGCACCACACTGCCTTTTCTGTTCCAGGGGCCTCAAAAATCCTTCATGCTGAGATATCGCGCCCGTCGTAAACTTCGCGCCATCATTCGCGTCGAGCATAAACGTGGACAAACACAGAACAGGTGTTCAGTGTCCTCTGGCACACCGCAAAAGCGAACCCAGAGGTGATGTCACCGGACCGATTTTGTGAAGAAAGCTTCTGGTATAGGCTACTTTCAGACGCAGGCGATGTATAGCACACTCTGTTGGGGTTGATAAACTGTGTGGTGTACGAAACGTACACTGCGGGTCTACAGCGTACAGGGAAGCGTACGGCAGCTCCGGGTTCCGCGAGTTCTGCAATTGCATGCGCCATCCGAGAGTTGTGAATATTGCGCTGACGTCCTCCTTGGATAAAGGGATTTGTGCTGTTTATTAAATGCGTTTTTTGAGTCTGTAAACCCTACTCGCATAAAAAATGTCAAGCAATATGTGAGTTAGTTTGTCTTGAGTAATAGGACGAGTTTGTTTCTGCCAAAAAAAAAAAAACATTATGTTAAACACGTTCTCCTTGGATAAAGGGAGTTTGTTGCTCTTAAAATGCGTTTTTTGAGTCTGTAAACCCTACTCGCATAACAAATTGCAAACAATATGTGAGTTAGTTTTGTCTTGAGTAATAGGACGAGTTTGTTTCTGCCAAAAAAACATTATCTTAACCAAACTACAAAACGTATTTGCCTACAAACACAATATTCGTCACGCATAAAGCATCGGTTTTCCAATGTGGCACTGAGGAGAGTCATGAAATTTGTACAAAATTTGGGTAAGTATAAGAGTGTAGTCATATGAAATTGTCACCATTAAAACTCTCGAAACCTGCTCCTGTAATCAACTTATCACGCGTTTTCGGGAGTCCTGGGGACTCGGCTAAAATCGATACTTTTAAAATAAAGTGCCCCACTCACTGACTCACTGACTTACCGATTCATTGCCGGCCAGCCGAAACTGCTGGACCTGGAAATTCTAAATTTCCGCGGTATATTGGTCTAATGTCAGCAGGGTTCACGAAGGCGGGATTTCTGACATTATGCCCCCAACATAGAAAAAAGGATAAATTGTGCTCTCCAAAATTCGGGATAACCTCGCCTACCCGTTCAGATAGTGAAATGCTTTTTGCTGATTTAGGTAGCCGCGAGATCCCCAAAAGGAGTTTTATGGTTCTTATTGAACCAACACTAACGGCGCAATACGGCATTTCGAAGAAAATTTTGGTATTTTTAAGGATTCCCCCATATATGTTTTTCTTCTTGCTGCATCTACTTGGTCTTCGCTGATAAATGCTTCTTCATGAAATGCACAAACCAATTTTAAATATTTCGCCCATTTTCGCAGCTAAACGAGCGACAATTGTTTTTCGTATTAAACTTATGACGGGCAGAAGAGGCCTAAAATTTCATGTGAACGCAAAGCCAAACTGCTGTTTCTACCAACTCAAAGTTAGGAACACATTGCTATGAGGGTGCAAAAGCTCGATGGTGCTGAATTTTCAAAAAAATATTTTTATGATAGAGTAGCAAGGGCTAAGAAATTGTTCAGCTATTTTTATTTTCACGGCAGGCCCGTTGAGATGTCGAACAGGTTTTGTTTATGTAGGTAACAGATACAAACGTGCACAAACTGTTATTACCAGACTTTTAAATAACAGCAGTGTAATATTGAGTATCAGGGTTTTTGGAATTTACCTGTTTTTCGGGATTTCTTAAAAACTATTGAGCTCTTTACTCTAATTCTTCTTGCATATAAATACTGCCCTTAAAATTACACGGAAACCAATTTCAGGACTTTGTCCCACAGAGTGTATAAGAAGAGGAGCGGAATTTATAAAATTACACCTGTCTCGAACGTTAATTCCGTACAATTTTCTCGCGTAACATAGCGTCGCCATATGTTGGGGATTTCCGGTGCCACAAACCTCCCGTAGGAGCAGACGTTATTTTTACTAAAAACATGACTGATGAGTATGCTTCAAACTTACAATATAATATTTCCGTTGAGTAAGTGCTTCTTTCGGCACACCAGCATGACAGAATTTGTTGCGGGATAGTTCGAATAAAGCACTATTTCCAGCCGTTTCCCATAACCACACTCCTCCGGGGGAAGCCTATGTACTGCCACCAGATAGGAGTTTATAAGTGTGTAGAGTTCCACGGTGACCCACCTAATGATGACAATTGAGATATAACTGAAGAATGGTTACCCCCACTCCTGTAATTAGTATAATGGCGCTCCAGGGTGTTGTCAGGGCATCGCCGCTAGTTACGATAAAATGACTTCTTAAAGAGTGGAGGTAAAGACTATAACAGGCTATATTCACGTTTGCGACTCCAAGTTGTTCTGTAAGTTGAACACACTTGTGCAGGTGTTCTGCTTTATTTTCGAGGCAATGGTCTAATTAGTGTCGCATCATGGCGGCGATGGGAGCCGTCTGTGTGTATTTTAATCAACCGGGCGAACCGCTTCCGCTCACTGACAAGCCAGAGTCAGTGTTAATTATTAACCATGACTCTGGCTACTCAGTACGCTGAAGCGGTTTGGCCAGTCGGGTAAAAATCAAGACAGACTGCTCCCATCCAGTAGAGCAATCCTCGCTGGTGTAGTTTCGCAACTATAACTGATCCGTCTGTCTTGATTTTACCCAACCGGACAAACCGCTTCCGCTCGCTGACTCGCCAGCGTCGCTATCAATAATTAACAGTGACTCTGGCTAGTCAGTGAGCGGAAGCGGTCGATCCGCTTGGATGAAATCAACTAACACTGCTCCCATCGTTGCCACATTGCGACACTAATTATACCGTTGCCGTTTTATGATGTACTAGAAGCAGAAAAATGTGTCACCAGTTTTTAAGACCACGGCCAACCCAAAAACAGCAACCACGAAAACACATCCTGCTGCTTCTGCCTAATATTAATAATGAGCAGGGCTATGATGATGGCTGCTTAAGTAATCGCTAATTAGGCACGTTCGCATTCCTATGTTAACCAGGAACGAAATCGTGGTTCAGGTAGTAAGAAATTATGGTGGGTTCTTGCAACTCACAGGAATGTGATGTAGAAAGTTTCGCCGGTCTTTCGGGTAATCAGCTGGTAAACTTATTGTGGACTTTGAGGCCGCGCCCGTCATCACGTGATCAGCGCCCCCGACAGCACCCTTCAAACCTCGCCTGAAGCCTCCTGCAGATCCGGTGCTCAACTTTCTGTTAAAATTCGCGGCCACGGTCGTTCCGCTCTCACGCCATACCCAATGTCCTTTTGATGGCGCCCATTCGGAACTGAGGAATATTTACAAGTTCGCAAAAAACTTGAAACGACGAACCTTTCAGCCTTTGCGTGATACTCCTGCCGAGTCGATTGCGCACATTCCGTTGTTACGTTTCCTCTTTTTTTCCCTTTTGTTCTACCCAGTTCATCATGTTTACAATAGTTTTGCAATTTCTAACCGATGTAGATTTCTATTGCATTCCTCTTATTGTTGTTGTTGTTGTTTTCACTGTACATATACTTATATCTTTGTGCAAGCTCCACCCCCCCCCCTTATGAAATGCCTTAGGGCCTTTAAGGAGGAAAAAATGAAATAAAATAAAGTGAGATGGGGAGGGGGTTTGTGGTGAGAAATCTAGAGAACCCTTAAATTGTCTGAGCCGCCACACTCCACCCTTCCTCCAGCGTTGCAAGCGCGGATTCCGCTGTGCGACCTTTCGACATCGAGAGAGATATCGTTGCCCGTATAAAAACTGCCCTTTCGCATCTTTCGCGACGGGCGGCGGGTTTGGCTACTTGTGTAGCCTGGAATTGTGGAAAATCTCCTTTCCCATACTTTTTGTGCAGGATGATACAGGGCTGAACGAACGATTTTACGTATCCGCAGCTTGTATGGGAACTCGCAGGATTTCCGTGTAACAAGAAACTTTAAAGGGACACTGAAGTGATATGTAAACATTGCGGGATTACTAGCGCAAATTGTAGTCCGGAGTCCCCAGGCCATGTTTCGACCACTCTAGGCGCGTTTACGCGATTTTATTTAGTAGAAAAACTAATTCGAAAACGCTGTCCTCCTCTCTTTACGCTCGCCCATTTTCTGTGGCGTTTTCGTGTGACGTCAGGAGGGGATGAGCTGGCAATTGGCTGCGCCACGGCTGCGCTACTGCACGGCTCCCCGGCCGACAGAGTCAGTCGGCCCAGCGTTTCGTCCGCCGGCCGCCGGCGGGTCGTCGCAATCAAGGAGGTTAAAAAAAAATTGCTTGGTCGCAATTCGTTCGCTTAGTTGAAACGAAGTCAGGACACGTTTGTGAATGGAAGAATGTGCCTTTCTTTACTTGGTTTTTTTGTACACTGTATCTAGCTCCAAGTCAAGGTCGCTTCACACAAGCGCTGCACATGCGACGCTTCGCTGACTGGTACGCCAGTAGGAAAATATAAGGCCTCTTGAAGGCGGGAGAAGAGTCAGCGAAGTCAATATAGGTACTAAGCAAATAAAATCAACTGATATTTTTACCGTACAGCGTAAAACTAGGGCGCGGGAAGCACTTTTTTGCGCTGGGCGAACAAGCACAGCGGTCCAACAGCACGACTACGCATCTGCGAACGCTTTTCCGTCTACGAAATGCAATTGCTAGACGTGAGGTACTGTGGAAACTCGGGCGACGTTTACTGCACGATCGCAGTACAACAAATAGTCACCTAAGCGGCTTGAAATGCCAAAACTAAATAAAAGTGTAAACCGGTTGTACAATATATACCCTATATTAGCAGAGCTTTCGCGTCCTGCTCCGTAGCCTAGCAGTTTGGGGCGCTAGGAATTCATCGTAAATGTTTTGCGAGTCACGAGTTCGAATCCCCGCGGGTACGTGCTTTTTTTTTTGTAAGTTAACTTTTTTGTTTTCCGCCGATGTTTTCTATATTGAGTTCACCTTTTTTGGGGCCGCAACGTTCATGGCTACACGAACTAGTTCACAAAACGCGCACAGGCTGGCACTGGCGCGCTAGCGAGTTCTCGTTGGCGTGCTGTTGCCATAAGCACCGACTGCTTGCAGGCAGTGGGCACAGGCCAGAATGAACAGACCCTTGGCCTGGTGCGAACACGCTTTTTACGATACAGGCATGAGGGAGGCAAGCTCCAAATATGGGGGAAAAGCGCATGACATTTGGGCGTCTGCGGGTACACGGAGGGCGTTCATGCACTGCGTAGGTCTCGGCTAGTGAATGCTACGACTACAAGCCGTCCTGGGAGGCTTATCTTGTGCATTTTACAGCCGACAACATGGCAGAAGCGCGGTACGATGATTACTGAGATATTGAGAATGCCCACCCAACAAAGCCATTGGTTAAGTTTTACAGAACCGAAACCGAAACCGAAACTTGTGTGATTGCTAACCTTGGGCATCGTCCAATCACGGCGCCCCTCCTCTCAACGTCACAGCCTTAGTTGGTGCGGCCGCCGCAAACCGCGCATGGTAGTTTTTCTTCTTTCGCGCTTTGTAAAATAATTACCGATTTGTCAACCGGATAAACGATGAAAAGTGTGCTAATTTGAGCCAGTCTACGCAGTGCAAGCAAAAACGGGAGCTTGACAAATTCACTTCAGTGTCCCTTTAAGAGCCGTCTTCTTCCTCGTCCGACCATTTCGCGTAGAATTTTGCACGGTAGACCATAATCGCGTTTCAGCAATGCTAAGGTGTATTTGAGTTGTTGTTGTATGAGTGGTTTTTGTGAGAAAATAAATGTTGTATGCGTAGGTGCCGGGAGGCCTGCATGCACTCGTATTTTTATGTATATATTACACTAAACGAAACAAATAAAATTTCGGCCTTGTTTAAGAAAAAAAAGTGCTATACCGTATTGTTAGGGCAACGTCTCTTTTTGTCATTTTGCCACGACGACGTGTAAGAATATCTCCCTGGCTACGCCCCTGCTCAGTGCTTTGTCTCAAGGTGGCTCGTATTGCATGCGCGACACCAGCCTAACATCCACAGCTGCTGCTGCTTCCTTATACCGGAACGTGCTGACTCGCCCTTGGTCAGAATACTCCTCTGACCATCCTTCCACACCGCGGCTTTCCTTACCCACTGCGATATTTCCGGCTCACTCGCCGATTTTATGTTCCCTTTTGTGTGCCTGACAACACTTTTTTGTACATCACACGAGTTCTAAGAAACAAAACGATCCATGGCTCTCGTGTTTACAAGTTTTGGCTGCCATTTCAATAGAAACATCGATTCTTCTCCATGCACGTCGGTACGCACTTTTGCGTTCATTTTACCAAAATGAACAAAATTTCTGGCCACGTGCAAGGCACACCGTCGCTTGATTTGGTTACTTTTTTTCTTGCTCCTTTCTAACAGATAGAGCTGTATTTGCGTATATGCAATAAGCGACCTTACTAATTTAAGCTCAATTCGTGTATTTTTTTCTCGTAGACTTCGAGAAATTGAGTATCGGTGTTTATTTGTCCAACGTATCTTTTGGAACCCTGCACAATGTTTGGCGCCAATTGTTAACCTTCGTTATTCGCAAGGTTGTTTTAGCTCACGCAGGATGTATTACCCAACGCCAGCTCTACCGTAACAGTAAGCAGGCGTGGAAAGACTTCAGGACTTGTAAGAAGAATTCAGGTTGTAAAGACATTCATTAAGAATGCAGCATGTATCCGTTTTTTGGGTATATTCCCACGTTCGAACATTTGAGTGTTATGCAGAAAGTATGAATACTTTGACATATTTTTCGTATACAGAAAACTGCAAGGCGGAAGCCCTTGGCATCCTATGATTCAGTGTCATGTTGTGAGGGGCAAAAATTGCACAAAAGCGCGCAGAAAACTGGAACGCGGGTTACGCACCCTAAAATGCCCAACATTTGGGACTCTCGAAATATTCTTCACCAGGAGGGCTCAGAGAATCACTCAACGACGACGCAGATCCTAGTCGCGGTAGGGAAGACCGAGAAATTACGTAATGGCGGAATAGGTCAGGGGGGCTGGAAATATGGTTCTTCATAAAGGCGGTTAATAGAAAACGGCTATGAATGAAGCTGCTGCACCGGCCCGACGAAAGGTGCAGGGCTTGACTTACTTTTGAACTCCACTTTTGAACTCCACACGGAGTTCAAAAGTAAGTCAAAATAGGGCCCAATTGTGCTTATGCCTTCACATTTTTGGAATTCTCTATGAATCCGTAGTACGTTTTTTTCTGATTATGGTGCAGATATGCAAAGAGCGAGCTAGCCATTCACACAAAATTATCTGATGGAAAGATTACTGTACATCATTACAAAGTACAAGTTATAACGGGTATAAATTATAACAGGTATAAATATACTCACCGAGGCAGTGCGGCGGAGTGGATGCCCAGGTTTTATTTTGAAGACACTCAATGCTGGAATCACCGCGTCGATCATACCCTGGGTTGCAACCGAAAATAACTCTACTCCCTGGCACAAAGTGGCCTCGCAGTAAACGAAATCCGTTGTCTGGGGTTCCCGGGTCTGTGCACGAGGAGCGGTTCTTAGCAACGGTCAACCCTATTAAGGTGAAAAGAGCGTATTTTCAGTGAGGGTTCAAAAGTTCTAAACTATCAATGTAAAGCCCTTTGTGAGTTTTGTACAATATTACGCATAATAAGTGGGGCACAGCGTGCCACTACGCCGCCATCGGAGTAACTGCTTGAAGTAGTCGTGGCTTTGTTACATTTGATTCTTCTTGTCTAGACGCATCGTTTAAAACTTTTCACGGGATTCTGCTTTGACGGGAGAATGCGTCAGACTCTCTGTATTTCATTTTGCAGTACTAAGGTTGACGAGCTCAATTTTTCTTTATCTAATTTGACTTCTTATTTCTGTGTACTGCGTTTGCGCGAAAGCTGGTTTTCGCGTGATACTGATTCTGTTTTGTTCTCTGGGTACAACTGCGTCCCAACATGCCTTTACAAAAGGAGCGGCTGTGGTGTTGCATTGTACGTGAGGCCATGTGCGCCAGAGTTCTCCGCAACTAAAATAAAATAAACGATGATTCTGAATGCATACTTTAGTGTCGCGACGTCCTGATTGTTGTTATATAGCGTGCAGAAACTCCACCGCTTCACAATTTTCTGCTTTTTCTGGAACGATTGTTTGAAACTTTGTTTGAAACTGTTTGAAATAATATTCAAAACATTAAATTAAAACTGAAAAGCATTAACGTTTTTATTGGCAATTGTAACATCAATGTCAGTCTGGATAGCCCATGTAAAGTATTTCAACCATATAGCTCATCGACCGTGATTAAATTACCTACAAGAATTACCCCAGCGTCCTGTTTAACGATTCACCTCTGTCTTACTAGTTTCTGCCGTGAGGACTTGAAAGCGGGGTTTGCGCATGCGATCTTAGTGAGCATCGACCAATATATGATCTTCTACCCTGTAAAAAGTACACTAGGTCTGAGCAAGAAATCTATATTAGGAACCTCAAATAACGAATGATACAATATATTTTCACGGAAGCTTGCACCCATGGGCAAGGCTTCAGTGGCGAAGCGCTGCCGGAAACATCGTTAAGTTTCAGCATCACTGTGTTTGCATAGTTCCAGTGCTGTAGTCGTCGTCATATGAATCGAAGAGGTCGTCGTCGTCTTCGCGGCGAGTGGTGGATGCGACATGATACTCAGAACTGTACGTCCACCAGCGCTTCGTCATTGACTCAAGGCAGCGGTGGCGGGACCTGCAAGTCGTCTCGGGAAGGAGTGGCACATTCGTAGCCATGTATCCAAGTATCCATCATGCTTCTAGAGAATGCGACGGCCGCTGCGACCTGACTCAAGCAGGGTGTCTTCTTCAACTTTAGCTTAGCGCTGGAAGTTTTGCGGGGCAGCGCTCGACGACAGCGCTGAAGTTTCTCTTCTTTTTTTTGTTAAAGCTACTCCGGGAGCCGGGGACTCGGTGTTTGCCGCGAGGCACACGCTCACGAGTGCTGGGCATTTTCTCGCTCTTCATGGTTTGTGCCAGTTTTTTCTCTTTTTTTGTAAAGCCACGGCGTGTGCCGAGGACACGAGGCGGTCATCTCTGATGTAAACTGAGATACTGTGACTGGAAACGTGCATGCGAATGGTGCTTTTGACGCCTTTCTCATGCCCTTTTCATCAGCCTACTACACATGTTTCTCTCTTAAAAAACAAAAACAAAAAAAAACAAAAGAAAACGTGTAAGCACTGGATAACTTCGGAATTATGTGTTATAATACAACATTGAAATGAGTTATTTCAGAGATTTTGTGAAAACTAAAAGGAATAACTAAATTCCGCCGTGTAAGTTAGCACAAAACAAGTTGGGCTCTGACCTGAAAAGGTCCAAACATGCCGTTTATGTGCAGAAATTTGAGCAAATCAAGATAAATCCTCGAATGGTCTGGCAGACCATTAAGAAAATATTGAGTGCAGATATTTTCAAGAAGAAAGTTCCGTTTCGTACGGATGGTTTGTCAAATGTTGGTGTGGGAAATATATTCATTCCCAATTACACTGCTGTTGGCCTACCCTCAAACGATATTGTTCAAGTACCATGCGAAGAGTTCCTCCATTTAAACTGATCTGGTATGGGAGACCATTAAGAAAATATTCAGTGCAGATATTTCCAACAAGACATTTCATTTTCCTAGGAATAGTTTGTCGAATATCGATGTCGGAAATATAATTATTACCATTTTACTCCTATTGGCCGCCCCTCAAACAAAACTGTTCAAGGACCTTGCGAAAAGTTCCTCCATTCAAACTGACCTTATACAACATATTTATACCCCTAAGATAACAACTAAAAAAAGACGATATTTTTGTTAATAGTCGCGTGTGCCGCCGGAGCAGATAACATTAAAGCATGATCAACTATACCAGTTTATGACATAGTAAGCATACGACTTGCATATATATTTAATCTTATATTATGGCACGGCGAAATTCCAGACAAAATAAAATTAGCCCGGGTGACGGGTATTCGTAAGGGTGGTTCAGCCAAAGTATTAGGTAACTATAGACAACCCCTATGTATATGGAACTACAGAGTATCTCTTATCAATATTTGAGAAATATTTGAGCGGATTGTAAACAAAAGTCTGATTGGATGGTGGAATTATAACAACATAATTGTGAGTGAACAATTCGGTTTAAGATAATAGAGGTCAGCAGAGACACATTGGGTGTATTTCTTTAATTAAACAGCCTTTAGACAATGTTCAACATGATGTAATTTTAAACAGCTTTGAATTCTCTCTACGGCATCCGTGGCACAGCACGGTCACTGCCATAAAGCTATTTGTCGTCTAGAACGCATTATATGGTCATAAATAAATTCATACAAACAAAATATTGAATGTGGAGGTACACACGGATCAATATTAGGGCTTATAAGATTTTTTTAAATACATAATTTACTGAACATAGAGGTGAACTCGAGAATAGTCTTATCTCCTGACGATAGAAAAGTTTTTTTTTTCATGTAAAGACGCAGACAATGTTTTCTACCAAACGAATAACGGGATAGGCCGCGTAAGTGTATAGCTTGCTGCTAATAAATTATATAAACAGTAGCAAAACTAGGTACATGCTTTTTAGATCGAAAAATAAGAATATAACGACTAACGACTGTATTATTTCGATAACTCATGTATTAGTCAATCACAATCGATTTGTTTTCTGGGTGTCTTGTTCAAAGCGTTTCTGTTATGGACACCAGGTGTCGACTCGCTACAAAACGTTCTTTCCGAAGCAGTAGGTGCTGTAAATAGCTTGCCGATTTGTGCTCCAAATCACTTAAACGACAAATTTATTTCGCACTCTTCTGTCCCACGTTAAGTCTCTTTTGTTTAGTATGGTTGGACAACTAGGCAAACAAATCTAAAAATTATCATGGCTTTACAAAACTGGCTCCTCAGGCGGTTGGTAACGTTTCGCTCCAAGAAATTTGCATGCCTTTTATTATGTAGGAAGCACGGAATTATAGTCATATGCACATTAGGACAGGATAAGTTGTCGTTAGAAATCTGACCCCAATACAGTAAGGCAACAGTTATCCGCAATTAAATATCACGAAAAGAGAAGTCCCTACGAATTAAGAAGCAAACTGGTAGCAAAAACTCCCGTTAGGACAACTAATGGGAACCAGCTGTCGGTTTCACAAATACCAGACATAGTGTATCAGTACCCTACGATACCACGTCTACTTCAAACTACTATCCCGCTACAGGTGTTCAGAACTAAAACAAAAAACATTTTTCTTCCTCCTGAGTAGCCCGGGTTGTGTGGGTTAGCATTCGACGATTGTTTTATTCATTTTCTTTTATAAAGTAAAAACGTCTTGATTTTTTTCAGTTGTACCTGAAACAAAATGTTGTATACTGTTTACTTTTCTTCTTATGTTACATGCAATAATTTATAGATCTTTGACAATGGTTTCTTTGTATCCAGTTGTCTGATGCAAATGATTTATAACAGGAGTTGGAACTTTGTTAGCCAAAAGCCCTTGTTATCTCAGAATATTTGTCCTGTTCTACCTATTATTCCCTTGATTCTGCCATGTCGAGTTTCTTACTTTTTTTATGCCTTTAAGGGTGGCATGATCTCGGCAAGCATTTGTTGCCTTTAGCCTTGTCACTCGAGACAATACATGTGTAAACATTGCCTCAAATAAACGCAAACCACGACAAAAACATGACACATTCCCACCAATCTAGTTGATTTTATTTCAGAAGGGGTGCATGGACCCCAGAGATTCCCCAAGGACATTTCAAGAATCCCGAAAGCCGTCCGCGAAAGGTTTTTTTCTTTTTTCTGTTTTGCCAAGCCTTCCCAGCAATGCAAGAAGTGGCTCCGCTGCATGATTTGGGCGTTTAGTTTTTGTCTCCGTAGCACAAGTTTTACGTTCGCTTTTTTCATAACCAGCCAGCTATGCGGCAAAGCCGGAAACACAAAAATGACTTATAGATGCCAGAGTAACTTGTTTGACATTATGATAGGCATGAGCAAAACGGTTAGATACAAAAGGCAGACATTATAGCACCGATATAAAAATGGTATTATTGGGCCCCCAAGATATTTTGCAAGAGAAGAAAAGGTCCCCTGCGCACCTATAGTTGAGAGCTACTGCTCTAGTGGTTGGGACTTCGAGGCTAAATTAACAATTTCGAAAAGCTTAACACAACACGCGAGATGTGTGAGCGAGCGAACGTTCAACTGTAGGAAAAAAGTAGCCATGTATCTGCTCGCTCCGCTACAAACGATGTCTGAAGGCTATGTAATACCTCTTCCACGTGTGCCACAGAACTTTCCTTGTCTCTTCTCCTCTCACCGTTTGTGCATTCCTCATCCCTCTCGTTCAACCCACGGGGTACACAATAGGGCATTTGAGTAAGGCAAGTCAGCGGTTTAGCTCTGTGAGTTTTTTCCTCCCGGAATTGGTATTTTCACTGGAACTGTACACCCCGTCATCAACAGTGAGAACGAGGTTTTCCGATAACCCTGGCAGTAATAGGTGCATGGGATGACGCGCTACTATTTTACCAGGACCGCTGAGGCAATACGTTCGGTGTTAACACTTTTTTCGGGTGTTTTAAATGTCAGGACGTTTGCGGAAGCCGGTAAAACTACAATGAAAATTCCGTAAAGTTATTATTTACCAGCCTATTTTATCATAAGTGGGCGTTCGTCCTAGGTACGACATCCTGGCTTACGTGTTACCATTTTTTTAGCTGTGGGATTTCAGGGTATGGTTACAACCCAAAAATGACGTTTTTCGAACCTTTTCCGTTAACTTGTAAATGTAAACGTTGTTCAATTAGAGAACCCACGAGTGGCCTCCGAGCACCGCCATGAAGCAATGATTGTCAAAGCATCGCGTCCCGATAGCCGAACTCTTATTATTACGTTTTTGTTTCTCCTGTCTCTTGCTTCAATAGGTTTTTGAGACTTAGTACATACCCAAGTTAGCCTCGCGACGTAGAGAGGAAACTTATCGGCATCTCCTCATTTCTACACCCGCAATCATGGCGTTCAAATTGCTCTTGTAAGCCTTAGTACTCTCCTCCAACGTTTTTGATTCTAGGGCCGCAACACATTCACTACGTCAGCTTTGCATGCCAAAGTCGCCGAGTTTTAGGGATATTGGAGGGGTGTGCTAGCCTCCCATTTCAAAAGTTCTAACTTGGTTCGACAGCCACCCAGGCCAACATTTGCTACACATTGTTTCAACTCAGGTACGCTGTTTCATTCTTTGTGTCAAGGGCCGTTTCACGCGCTGCCTGTCTGCCGGGAACGCCGGATTCACGACGTAGCGAGTTGACGCTTCTGCAATAAGACGGATGGGTGTCTTCGCTCGGTTGCTCTTTAGAATGACACACTAGGGTTGTCTGATGTATGGTGTTAGAAATATTTGGCGAAAAGAGACGAAGCGGGCAAGACTGCAGGATCTGGTTTGAGCCGCATCATGCCCTAGGAACTGAGAGAGAGAGAGAGAGAAACAACTTTATTTATGCTCAGGGATCAGGTGAGTGAGGGGGGTGGGGGCGGTCCACAGGGCCGCCGCGACCGCCAGGGCCCGGGTGGTCACCAAGCCTTGACTCGATGCCTCCGGGTCGCGCAGCGCCTGCTCCCAGAGGGAGGGGGAAGGAAGGGGGGGAAAGGGGTCTGCTGGGCACTCGCACAAGGAATGCTAGTGCGTGTCGAGGGCCCCGCAGGCAAGGCATGTTGGGGAGTCAAAAAGGTGTGGGTGGGTGTGAATGGGCTGAGTGCGGTGTGGGAAGGTGTGGGTCTGGAGGACGCGTAGGCAGTGAGCTGCGTCTAGGGTGAGTTCGGGATGTGGTGGAGCGCACTGGCGGCGGAGGAGGCGGTAGTGAAGGGTGATGTCTCTTTAATGCAGGAGCCCGGCGGGGCTACCGGAAGGGGCACCGCGTGTAGGCGTAGTTGAAGCGGTGGCCCGGTCTACTAGTTCACGACCACGTACGTTCGCCACTTCATTAGCGCCTACGCCTGTGTGGGCTGGAGTCCACAGCAGGCACACGGTGTCGGTTGGGGGATGGGTGGTCAGAATATTCAGGGCTTGTGGGGCGATGTTGCCCCGGAGAAAATGGCGGATGGCTGTCTGCGAATCGGAGAAGGGGCTAGGAACTGAGCCACGGCTGTTGCTCAGTCGCCATTGGCGCTGTCCATTCTTCGAAAGGCGCGGAAAGTAGCGGGGAATGGCAAGAACTCCTCCACCTTCCCTGATGACCTTGCGGCCGAATTCTAATATGCGCACGGGCCTCCAGGTCACGGCCCGTACTAGCCACCCATGGGTATTTGTAGTATTCTCAATACCTGCATGCACCGCCACCTAACACCACCGCGGCCACCAGGGAATAAAGGTAAGGCTCTCCCCATCGCACGTCATTAGCCCTCCTTTAACATTGCTTCCACTTTGTTCAAATCCGGCCCTTCTCTTTTCTGTAAACCTATTTCACTCACGCTTCATTCCTCTTTCCTCCCTTGATTTTACCTCCCTCAATCTCCCGGCTCATCAACCTTTCCTTCTTATCGCTAACAGTTTTCAATGCTTTGAAACAACATAAACTTGCAAAAGTGTTAGGTTAAGGCCTTCTCCGCATTTTAGGCACTCTTACGTTATGAGGCGCCCCGCAGTGCACTGCACCGGATTAGTTTTGCCAGGATGGTGATCTTTACCGAGCTCCGAAATCTCCCCACATGGTCCCTGTTGCTTTTCGCTTCCACTGGAGAGGTATCCACTGCAGTGGAGGTAGAACGTCCGTGGGTTCACCCAAACGCCTTAGCCGCTGCGCCATTGCGGCGGCTTTGAAAAGAGTTTGAGGTAAAGTGACAAAGAAATTGGTAATTCCAGAAATTTCAGTCAAATGCACAGTTGCGCAAGGATAAGAGAAGCAGTATATTTCGGAACAATTATCCAGGGATCATTCTAAGTTCATATCTAGGTATTTATATGAATCGCAGAACATCATCAGTATTAGCAACTTCGCGAAGGCTCTTTAAAACTCACCTCGATGCAAGCACATCGTCGGTGTTCCATCCCACCGTCCTTCTTCGACGCACATTCTTTCAGCTGAGCCGACGAGCATGTAGCCGTTGAAGCAACCGAAACGGACTTTTGCTCCAACGGCTGTAGAGTTGGTGGTATTAATATAGCCATTCAAGGGGGTCTTTAGAGGCTCACATTTGACATCTGTAGATGTAAAACAATTACACATGAAATTACAGAGCAGAAAGATATGTCTGCCCTCCAAGTACGTTGAAAACAGTAACCTGAACTTTTCCTACAAACGTACGACGACTTTCTTTACAAGGTGTGTTTGCTGACTTTTCTTATCGAACAAATGCATTTTGCCAGCTCTTAATTATGTATAATGTCGACACGGTGCTATTAAACCTTTAAAAGGGTCATGAAGACAATACACCGCAATGTTACGTCTGAAATAAATAACTAGCCTCGGTACATCACTGAACTGAACTCCAGCTTGAAACTAATTTTAAGCAGAAAGCAATAAGAATTGAAAACAACTTTCTCAATGCACTGAAGTGCATGACAACGTAATAAGCAGAATACCGAAACAATTTACCATTGTGTTCACTAAACAATAACATTTATGTGGTGCCTTAAAAGGGAGCGAGAGGCACTACTAACACTGCACAGTGGGGTTTCTTGGTGGTCGCTTTGGTCAACAGCCCCCAATCTTTCAAACAAGTCCTGTGACGTCTGGTGAGTCGACATTTACCAAAAGTGAAAATGTATGTTGAGTCTTTTGTTTTCCGTATTGCTGGATGAGCTTTTAGAAGCTTGGGTTCAAATTGGAAATACTGTTATTGTCTCAAATGGATCTTTCAACTTTCGGTTTTGATCTTTGTGACGCCTTTAATGGCGGGCACAGCGTTTTTAGTGGTGGAAGAATTTCAAATGTACTCCACAAATCTTTCGCGTCGGTGCCTTATTCCCTGCGTAGCTGCTACGGTGCGTGAACCCATGGACTAGTTACTATATCCCTCATTACACTCGTAGCGCCCTTGAGGAAAGCAACGGCGTGCCAGTGCCTTTGCTTAGAAACTGGGTGTTAGACCAGTTCCTCAAGAGTATACACCGGGTAATCATGAGGAATTAGACTTACACCACAAGAACACTCTACACAAAAAAATCGGGCAGGGGTTGTGGCAACATTGCTTGCCATATAGCTAGCTTTATCGCTTCCAAACTCACTGTAAGAAATTCGATATTGCTTATGCAAGTATCATGGCACCCAAGTCCCCAGCACAAAAATATTTCCGCATTTTAATTCACCTTACGTTACTCTATTGCCCAAGGATGATTTTTTTTCGGCATTGTTCTCCTGCACTTTCACCTTGTTGGCCTACTTGCGTACTAGACTGCGTTTAGCTTCCGCAGCAACTGATGGCACATCCGACATTGAAGCACTTTTTATACCGAAACAGGGCGCAAGTTGCTACACCACCTTCAACAACGGACACCGCCGCAGTAACAGTTTCCCCTGGCGGGCTATGCATTGACGAGTGATGCCATCGCCTGTCAGCTCGAACAAACAGAAAGCAAATTGACCGCTGTACCTGCTGCCCTATGTGTTCATTTTTGTATTTATAGAACTTCACTGTGCAAGAGCCGCAAATTGACTGACTGATTTATGCTAGGAGCCATTTAAAGATAGTGCTGTGGTGAATTCACTATCTGGTGATGTAGTTACACCACTGTAGAAGCGTTCGATAGAACTTACGTTCGCACTTTTGTGTGCGGCCTAGCCATACACCTTCGGAGCAGAGCGAGCTGCGAGGGCCCAAGAGCAGGTAGCCAGCTTCGCACCCGAACGTGATGATTGTGCCGTCATGGAAAATACTGCTGTTGGGTTTTTGAAACTCGTTAACATATAGGTGGGGCTCCGTTTCAAATCTTCTGCACCCGCATCCTGCAGAGAAAATGACACGTAAATAATGTTTGATGACGGCCCATAAATTGATCCCTCGTATTCGAAACCACTCTGGAGAAAGTATTTTTTTCAGAATAAATTTTTTCAGAACCAAAACTTTCGAATAAAAAATTAAAAAACGGAATCTCTACAAAGTCAGAGGCCGACTACGTTTCTATGGGAAGAGTTCAGGAATAATTTAGGCACAAAAGTAATACGCGGACATCCAAGCTATTCTCTCTCTCTCTCCAAGCTATCATAAGGTTTCGGACGTGTGTAAATGGGAGGACGTAATTGAGTATATTTTATAGAAACTATAGGAATATTTTATTCCCATCCCCTTTATGCGAGGAATCGTGCCATGTGTTTTCCTTTTGCCGCAGAAAACTGGCAAAACACATCTTGCTCGTTGTAAGCGTATGTGCATCAGGCTAAGCCCGAAGTCCGACTTTTCGATTACTTTTTTGGCGGATTCGCATTATTTAGCGCAACGAAGCCTCGGAATGACATCCAGGGTTGAACCAACGTACGAAGTCATGAAGTCTGGCTAGGATATGATACCCACAAATCGATAGTGTTTGTGCATTAACGCCAACTGGTTTTATGTTATCCCTGAAACGCCAAGGCTAAAGAAGGCGGGCGTCAAAAGTGTGGCCGGTTACAAAGAAGCGCAAGCTTGTTGGTAGAGCGCATATTTTGGAAAAGCTGAGTGTTCCGATTGATGTCGGACCTTACAAGGAAAATGAAACGTGCTCATGCTTATATATTGTCACGTAGCCGAAGACGACGCAGCTCTCTTGAAGAAAAAACAAGTTTATTGGAGCGAACTTGTGCTTTCCAAACAACTCGAAGAATACACCAGCGGCGAAACAGCAGTCACCAAAGGGACGTGCGTAGACTGGTGTCGTCGATTCGAATGCCGCGGCATCTGCCCAGCGGGAATTTATCACTCGGCGCGAGGGTTTCTGGAATAGTCGAATTGTATCCACAACACTGTAGATCAACGAAGATTATTCTAGGCTGTTCACGTTAGTTCGGAACGCTCTCCCTATCACAAGAGATAACACATGCGGCACAGAAAGAACGGAACACGAGCCTCCCTTGGCACACACAACACCGATAACACAGACCGGACAGCCGGGCGGCAAAAGCAAAACACAAATAAACAAACCAAATTCATGGTTCGCGGCATTACCCCCTTAACACAAGTGACAGCTCGAACAAATAAAAAAAAGAAGTCCGTCATCGTGCGTAGAAAGGTTTTAAGCAAACCACGTGGACGACTTCGGGACGCGTCGTAGTCGTGATGTTCCGGAATCACCATCCGGGATCACCTCGTAGGTAAGGTGGCCGACACGTTGTAGAATCTCGTAGGGTCCGAAATAGCATCGTGGAAGTTTCTCACTTAGTCCACGTCGTCGGATGGGAGTTCAAACCCACACACGATCCCCTGGGTGGTACTCGGCGTCTCGGCGTCGGAGGTTGTAACGTTTCGCATATACCAGCTGCTGGTCCGTTGTGCGAACTCTAGCGAGCTGGCTGGCCTCATCCGCACGCTTAAGGTATCCTTGGACTTTGGCGTTGAGGTCGTCTTCTTCCACGGGGGGAAGCATGGCGTCAAGCATCGTAGTCGGCCGTCTTCGGTAGAAAAGCTGGAACGGTGTCATCTGTGTGGTTTCCTCGGGACATATGAGAAGACTTCGTCCCAAGTCTTATGTTCAACGTCGACGTACATAGACAGCATATCCGCGATTGCCTTGTTCAGGCGTTTCGTTAGTCCGTTCGTTTGGGGGTGGTTCGCCGTACTTCTTCGGTGATCCGTGTTGTTGTAGCGTAAGATTCCTTGCATAAGCCCCGCAGTGAAGGCCGCTCCGCGGTCCGTGATTAGGACTTCAGGAGCTCCATGTCGTAGCACAATTTGGTTTACGAAGAATTGGCGACTCTTTGTGCAGTCCCCCTAGGAAGAGCGGCGGTCTCTGCGTAGCGCGTCATGTAGTCTGTCGCTACGACAATCCACTTGTTCTGTGATCGTGACGTAGGGAACGGGCTTAGAAGGTCCATTATGATCTTTTTACATGGCCTCGATGGGACGGCGATCGGTTGTAGTATTCCGGCGGAGCTTGTCGGCGGCGTTTTTCGTCGCTAGCAGTCACGGCAACTCCGAACGTAGTGGGTGATGTCGGATGTAAGTCGGGGCCAGAAGTACTTCGCCTTGATTTTTGCAATAGTGCGAGCTGTTGCGCGATGTCCGAAAGACGAGTCGTCGTGGCACGCTTCCAAAATTTCGTCACGAAGGTCTGCGGGGATGACAAGCACATAGTTCGTTCTCCTTCCGGGGATGAAATTCTTCTTCACGAAGGAGGAGTTTTTGAGACTGAATGCTGGTAAGTTCCGCTTGAACGCCCTAGGCACGGCGACGTTGCGTCCTTCGAGGAAGTCGATCATGACGCGGAGGTAGGGGTCGGCTCTCTGCTGCTGGGCGGCTAGGTCGCTCTCTGTCCCGACTCCGAAGAACGCGCTGTCTTAATCGCTGTCTTGTGGTGGTGGGTCAACTGGGGCGCGGGACAGGCAGTCGGCGTCGGAGGGTTTCTGCCGGATTTGTAGACTATTGTAACATCGAACTCTTGCAGGCTCAAGCACCACCGCCCAAGACGGCCAGAGGGGTCCTTCAAATTGACGAGCCACCACAGCGCATGGTGGTCTGTCACAACCATACACGTATGGGCCAAATTTTGAAATCGCCGTTATAATAGCGAGGCACTCTTTTTCACAAGCTAAGTAGTTTTTCTCCTTCGACAGACAACGGCTTGCATAGGCGATTAATTTCTCGCAACCGCTATGTTTTTGGAAGAGGACGGCACCTAAGCCTATATCACTGGCGTCCGTGCGCATTTCCGTTTCGGCGTCTTCGTCGAAATGAGTGAGCACGGGTGGGCTTTGCAGGCGTATTCGCAGCTCGCAGAACGCTTTTTCTTGGTCGTTTTCCTAGCTGCAGGGGGTGCTATCTTTCCTCAAGCGTGTGTGACAATATTTGCACAGTTCAATCAAAACATGTTGTTTAGAATTCGCGAATAGGATACGCAAAGCATTCCACGTAAGACCACCCAGAACAAAAAAACTACCACTTCCCCTCGCGGGAACCCCTGTAGTGTAGATGCGACGCACAGGGGGTTCACGTTGCAGCGTTGGACAGCGGAGGAACGGCGCTGGAACGATGGAGCGGAGCGGCGCAGGCACCGCGTTTTACAGTCAAACCCGGCTATAACGAACCCGTATAGAGCGAATTATGGTATATATCGAACAAAAATATTTCAGTTAAGGAAATACATGGGAAACATATTCCTTATAACGAAGTTCACATCCGATATATCGAACTCTGGGCGCCTAGAATCGCCGCCGAAATGCATGATCTCGGAGCGGCGATTGAGATGCGGATTGGACGCGACCACGAAGCGAGAGCCGCGACTGAGACATTGCGCCTCGCACGGAGTGACGTGACGCCCAATACTCTCCGTAACTGTTTCCGACGCGCGGGACTCACGACGGAAACCGCCCTGTCAGCGAGTCCGGACCAAGACAGCAGCATCGGTGAACTGTGGGAAGAGCTCGCCAGCGTTCTCGATGATGTCGCGAGTGAAATCCGTCCGACGCTTATAATGAAGCGCTTTCAGCAGTCGATGTGCTCCGCCAATGCTTCTTAGATTTTTGAGGACGCGGACTCGAACATGTGCAAACAATGTTTCGTGTAGAGAATGCTATGCTAGTTGAAGCCGCCAAAACGAAAGTGAAAACAAAAATCACGCTTTTTTTTGCAACGTGGGTAGTTAAGCCGGAAAGAAGCTTTATTACTTCTAATAAATGGATTATTTTGGTATGGTAATGGCTACTGTACTGTGTTTGTTTCTGCATACGCGGATGGCGGAGTTGGTGAGGAGGAGGGGGGGGGATGGCGAGGCTCCCGCGGATTGCGAATTCGTAACAATAGGCTCGTTATATGCGGGTTCGGCTATATGAAACTATTGGATATATCGAACTAATCACGGTGCATATTGCAGTTCGCTATAAACGGGTTTGACTGTATAGCGCGCATAGCGGTGAAGGGACGCGCCGGCGCCAGTGCGTCTGCCGCGGCTATGACGCAACACAATCCAACACAAACCACTTTAATCTAATCCAATCGAAATCCAAATCCAATCCAATCCAATCCAATCCAAGCCAATCCAATCGAATCCAATCCAATGTCCCTCGCGAGAGAGTGTTCGCTATCGGAAAGGAGAGGGAGCGAGCGGCGGAGAGCGCAGCTGGCGCGGCGAGGAGAATGGGGGAGGGGCGAACGCCGACGACGACGCCGGATGCAGGGACAAGGCGAGCGAATGAGATGCCTTCGCATCTAAAAGGAAACCAATACGCTGCCGGGATTTGAACCCACCACGTTAATGGCTGCGCGCGACGCTTCAGCACTCTGCGCCACGGCTGCAGACCGTCTGTGGAAATAACCTTTATCTTCGATGGGCGCCCAGCCTTCGTGGCACGAATCAATTTGTTCTACTTGGTTTAAATAATTCCTGGCTGGTCAACGTCACGTTTCTCGAATGGGGTTTTCGCAGTAATTTTCTCTGACGGCGCCACAATTCCTGATAAGCAGCAACTGCGCTTCTAAGTGAAAAGAAAGCGATGTCAAATCTGTGCCCGGCTGCGGGTGCTATATCGCACTGCGGGAATAGTGCTTGCCGTGCTTTTGATTTTCGCTTTTCTATAAAGACGATGACCGATATCGATTCCGTATTACCTCAATTACCTTCCGTGACTGTGTTTCTGCACTATGCCCACCTTATGTTTTCTACAAGCCTGCCGGTCGCACACACATATGCAGTTTGCCGCTCCGGGGAAACGAAATTACTCCCGGGCATAGCGTCGTAGGCGAAAATACGAATCGCATTAGCGCTACTAGAGTGAACTAGAACACAGAGTGGTTCAAACCATACAGTTTCATACAATTATTTGTATGAAACTCTATGGTTCAAACGAGCTGCCAAAAGTGAATCAAAAACAGGGTAACGACAGAGGAACCCCTGAAGTCTTGCGATTGTCTCGCCGCCACGCGGTGATCAATGTCAACTTGAGCTTGTGCGTGGATAATTCAAAAACAAACAAATCAATGTATCTAAATTATACAAAAATATAAGCAAGCAAAAAATTATTTACACAAATAATTGCACTTCATTACTACAGCGAAAGTTAAGAGGAATTCCGTGTAGTCTTGCGATGGCGCCGCCGCCACGCGTCGGCCACCAACAACTATCGCGTTTTCTGCAACATGAACTTCCGTTACGCAGAGCCGTTGCATTGATGAAAATGCACCCCGTAGCTTGAACACCGCCCATACATGTTAAAAACCGGGCGTGAAGCGAGTAGTCCTCTAGGCTAAAATATGCTCCGGTAGCGCATCAGTTCTCCAAATATGTTTCTTCGCCTAATCTACCCTGGGGTTTGAACGAAGTGCTGCCGGGATCTGGCTAGCAGCGCGTTGCATGGACACGCACTGATGCGGCGAAGATTAAGCAAGTGTGGCATTGCATTGAACAAAAGCATGTATTGGCGTTGAGTTTCATAAAATAATATTTGTATGAAACGTGGAACGCGGAAGCGAAGGAAAACGCGGAAGCGATTTCCTGCGTAAAACGTGGTGGGGGATTGCGGGGATGAAAGAGGTTCGAAGAAAGCCCCAAAACGGCACGTGGTTTCACATGAAGTGAAAACGCGGAAGCGATTTCCTCCGTAAAACGTGACGGCCGTCCACGAGGCGGACGCACAAAGGCAAGGTCATGCAATGTAAGGACAATACAATGCAAACTAACGCTAATTTAAGCTATTTCCCATAAATACCGTAATATAAGTGAACATAAGGTTATATAACACATACGAAGGGGGAGATATACAGTGCCACATGAAGTTCTCGAAGAATGTTCATGCAAGATCATATTACCAATACCAATTGTTCAGTGCGAAAGGACACAAAATGATAATAATAAAAAAATGAAAAATAAAATAAAATAAAGCAAAGGTTAGAATGGTGAAGTACATGTACATTCGTGCCTATACGGTGCGGCAACAATACACAAGTAATACACTAACACAGTACAAAGTACATTACGTACACAGTACACTATACAAAGATTTGAAAAAAGAGAGAAAAGAAGAAGTAAAAAAGCTTCTCTTTAAGAACAAAGTTTATGAGTTGTTCGTTGCATCAGCCTTCTCCGGTGCCTGATTGGGCAAGCAAGACAATCGGCCTGTGTTTTCAGTTATGCCGCTCAAGACAGTGTTAAACTTGTAAATAAGGTACGATTCACGGGCTTCACGGTCATAATGCGTTTTGAAATTGGACTGAAGCACCGTGGCTGTGAACGCGTGGAAGGGGTGGCCTAGATTATTTACATGTTTAGATAGGGGAAGGTGTGTTAGGGACTTTATGTGTGCTCGGTGGTTGTTGATTCTCATTCTAAACGGATTCTCAGTTTGACCAAAGTACTGGGCGTGGCATATGGTGCATTCAAGGAGGTATATAATGATATAATGTTTGCGCTGTCACAGTCAAAGTTTCCTCTTATCTGGAAAGAGAATGAAGACGTGGTGCTGGTGGCGACAGAGGCTTTAGTCATCATGGGGCACAGTTCGCACCTAGGCTTATTGCAGGGTCCGCTGCCTGTGAAACGGGGGTGTTGACCTTAGATGACGTTACAATATCTCTGATGTTCCTCGGACGTCGGTACACGACGCGGGGAGGCTCAGGGAAAACACTTCGCAACCTTCCGCTTTGAAGTAAAATGTTGTGGTGTTTTCTGAGTATGCCGCTTACGTTGGAGGACGGAGCGGCATATGTTGACAGCGAAGCAAAGCAAAGAGAACTTGCTTTCCTCAGGGCCTGAGGAAAGCAAGTTCTTTTTGCTGAAACGTAGGCCACAATCGTGCTTTTACCTTGTTCGAAGTTTTTCTTCTGTTGTATATATATATATATATTAAGCTAGAGAAAGATAAAACTCACAAAGCGCGCAGAAATAGTATAAATAAAGAGTCTGGCAACGGGACTTGCCTTCATCAGAGTACAGTTACATAATTTTGCTGTCATGTAACTGTACTCTGATGAAGGCAAGCCCCGTTGCCGCTACGTAAGTAAACCTTGTTTGTTATTGTTCTTGCTGTGTATCCGACTCTTTACTTACACTATATATATATATATATATATATATATATATATATATATATATATATATATATATATATATATATATATATATATATATATATATATATATATATATTTATATATATATATATATATATATATACACACATTTTGAGAGGGTCGAGGACTCGTAAAGAAGAGCGGCTTATTCCGACAGGTGACGACCCAGGAAGACCCCGTCAGGAAGCGGTGATGATGATCCCAGAAGCCGAGATGATGACGATGAAGCGATGACGATAGGGCGTCCTGTCGGAGCACGGCGATTGTCCCAGCACAGTAGATTGTACCAGGGTTTTAGATTCTGCTGGTGCTCACACTTATCTCCCCCCTATTCGAAAGCGGTCACCCGGCCGCTGTCGAGGTTGTGTCGGAACGCTGGAAATAAGGCTTGAGCCGCGAAACGTGGACGGTTTCTGTTCCACGGCAGTGGCGATCGGTAACGGCACTGTTTGGAGCCACGCCTTAAGTTACAGGAGACGTTTGCTCGAGCACTGTGTAGGGTCCGATGTACCGGGAAAGCCAGTTTCCTGAGAGGCCAGGTTGACGCACAGGAGTCCATAACAAGACCGCGTCCCCTGGGTGAAACGTGACGCCGCGATAGAGATTCGTCGTACCGAGACTTGCGGGCGTTTTGGCTGGCTTCTGTGTTCATACGGGCGAGGCGGCGGCAGTAAGCTACACGGCAAGCGAATTGTTCAGGAACACTGTCCGTGCAGTCAACAGGTGCCGACAAGAAAGTTGAGTCCAGAACGGAGGGAGGCGGGTGGCCATAGACAAGAAAATAGGGCGAAAAACCTGTGGTGCGCTGAACTGCGGAATTTTGTGCGTATGTTAAGAACGAAAGAATTGTGTCCTGATTGCTGTGATCCGCTCGGATGTACAAAGAGAGCATGTCGGATAGTGTTCGATGAAAACGTTCAGTCAAACCATTCGTTTTGAGGATGATAACTGGACGTAGTTTTGTGAATGGTGTCGGCAGCACGAAGAACTTCCGCAAGAGTAGCCGACAGAAATGTTTTTCCGCGGTTGCTCACAAGAACTCGTGGAGGTCCGTGGCGGAAAATATGGAACGCAAAGAGAATTCGGCGACTTCTACAGAGCAACCAGTCCGAAGAGGGGCGGTTTCGGCATAGCGGGCTAGATGATCAACGACGGTTACAACGCAACGACGACCATCTGTGGAAATGTTGAAAGGACCATACAGGTCTGTATGCTGACGACTTCGAACGGTGCTGATGGACAAGGTAGCGGTTGTAGCATTCCAACAGGAGGTGACGTTGGCCGTTTACGGTGCTGGCAGGACCCGCAGGAGGCGACGTATTTGGCGACACTGGTGGAAAGTCCAGGCCATAAGAAATGACTTTTCACGCGGTGGTAGGTCTTGTGGAAAAGTAAATGTCCGGCAGCAGCGTCGTCATGAAAAACTCTCAGAATATGCTGCTGTAGATTTCGCGGAACGACGGCAACCCACTTGTCACCGGTAGGGTGGTAATTCAATGGTGTAAAACACCGTCGAAAAGTCGACACTTTTGCAGTTGGCGGTGCAAGTGGTTGTTAAGTGGATTCGTCGAACCGGTGAGTTGATTAATTAGGTTTCTGCAGCACCGGTCTGCATGTTGAAGGGACGGTAGGTCTTCGTTGCGGTCGAACGTGATATCACCCAAAGGTGCCATTAGTAAGAGGACTTGGGCTGCGTTCGATGGATCATCTTCTGGAGACACAGGGCAGAGGGAAAGGACGTCCGCATCCGGGTGCTTCTTGCCAGACTTATATGTCACAGTAAAGTCGTATTCCTGTAACTTCAAAATCCAGCGACCAAGCCGTCCATTTAGGTTTTCGAGCGGCGAAAGCCAACAGAGAGCATGATGGTCAGTGACGACAGTGAAATGCCGTCCGTACAAGTATTAACGAAATTTCTGTAGGTACAACTGCAAGACATTCCTGTTCCGTGATTGAGTAGTTTCGTTCGGCAGGCGTTAATGAGCGACTTGCGTACGCCACAACGTTCTCCACAGAGGAGGCGTTGCGTTGTAACAACACGTCACCAAGGCCATGTCCACTGGCATCGGTGTGTAGTATAGTGGCTGCCGTTTCGTCAAAATGATGCAGCACTGGCGCAGATGTTAGGGCATGCTTAAGCTTTTCAAAGGCGGCTTCGCAATCTTCAGACCAAACAGTTTATAGAGTTTATGCAAGCAGTTTATGGAGGGGTGAAGCAAGGACAGCAAGGTCACAAATAAAACGCCGGAAATAGGAAGCTAAACCAAGGATGCTGCGGAGGTTTTTTCGGCGGGCTGGGCGGGGAAAATTGCCTACGGCATTAATTTTGTCCGGGTCAGGGCGAATTTCGTCTTTGCTCACAACATGCCTGAGCACCTTGATAGACTTGCTCGCAAATCAGCATTTCAGGGTGTTTAGTTGAAGTCCGGCGTTGGTAAGACAGGTTAGGACTTCATCCAAGCGCTTTGGATGGTCGTCAAAAGTCGAAGAAAAAACGACGATGTCGCCGAGGTAACAGAGGCAGATTCTACATTTAAGGTCGCGAAGGGCTGTATCAATCATTCTCTCGAATATTGGTGGAGTATTACACAGCCCGAATGGCATCACGTTAAATTCGTAAAGACCATCGGGTGTGGCGAAAACTGTTTTTTCTTTGTATGCCTCGTGCATGGGAACCTGCCAGTACCCAGAGCGGAGGTCCAGGCTCGAGAAGTATTCGGCACCTTGTAAAGTGTCTAGGGCATCATCTTGCCTTTAAGGCATCGCATCTATTCTTGCTTTGTATATTTTCCCCTTATTGTATGTATATTTTTTCAATACCTTGTAAAAAAGAAACCCACTCCCTTCTGTAACGCCCCCTGGGCATTGAAGGTACCGAAATAAATAAATGCGAGGCATTGGATAGACGTCCTTACGTGTTATTTTGTTCAGTGCCCTATAGTCCACGCAAAATCGTATGAAACCGTCCTTTTTCTGTACCAAAACAACCGGAGAAGACCAGGGACTCGATGAAGGGCGAACAATATTTCTCTTGAGCATGTCGTCGACGTTCTCCTGTATTATTTTCCGCTCAGACATAGACACACGGTATGGACGGCGACGAACGATACAAGTGTGATGAGGTAGCTGTCAAGAGGGGTGGCCAATCCGCCGAAAGGATGGTGATAATGTTTCAATGAGGAATCCCAGCCGAGGAAGGCATAAGAAGAGGAGGCAAGGATGCTCGGAACGGAGTAAGACTGCCCAGTGGGTACGTCGTGGTTTTCTGTAGCTTGTCGTAGGACGGCCACAACCGCGGTGTCCCGTGGCCGTTGTAGGACGCCCAGGCACCCCGTCCCGACCATCGACCTGGTGAGCCTCTGCATTCTGTAGAAGTGCGGCCGCCATCACTTCGCCATTCACCTCTGCTGCAGACTTCGCATAGCCGCTGCCTCCGGCGCATCCCCAAAGCCCTGCCCTCACGTGCCTCGCCACGAGCAGCCATTTCTTTACCTCGTAAAAACGCACTAACCTTTATTTACAAACTATCAACTGCAAGTCGGCGGCTGGTCCCGACAACGTCACAAACAAGATGCTACGAAATTTGCCGGACTCGGGCGTTACAGCGCTCACTCGTTGCTTCAATGAGTGCTGGCGTTCGGGCAGGATACCTAGACAATGGAAAGAAGCAAAGACGGTCCTGATCCCCAAACCTGGCAAACCCCCGCACGTCGACAATCTTCGTCCGATATCGCTCACGTCCTGCGTGGGCAAAGTGCTCGAACACGTGTTACTGAACAGATGGCAGCTATACCTAGAAACGGCAGAACTGTACCCCAACACCCTTGTGGGCTTCAGAGCAAAGCTAGGCACGCAACACGCGATGCTACTGCTCAAACACGACGTAGTCGACTCCCCGACCCTCGACAATCGAGCGGTGCTGGGGTTAGATCTACAACGCGCCTTCGGCAGGGTCCGCCACGCGGCGATACTAACCCAGGTCTCGCGGCTAAACATGGGTGAAAGATCATTTAATTACATCAAAGACTTCCTGTCAAACCGCACCACAACCATCCATGCTGGAGACACCCAACTATCACCTAAGAACTTAGGCAGTGTTGGGACCCCGCAAGGCGCGGTGATCTCCCCCATTTTGTCCAACTTAGTAATGATCGACGTGGCCAACCACCTCGCACGCATCCCGGACCTTGGTCATACCATCTATGCCGACGATATTACGCTCTGGGTAGCGAAGGGAAGCGACGGCCACATCGAAGAAACCCTACAACGTGCCATCGAAGTAGTGGAGACCCGCCTAGAAGGCACAGGTCTGGTCTGTTCGCCGGCCAAATCAGAGTTCCTAATCCTACCCCATCGAGAACGTAAGCCACGCGCTTCCGCGGCTGACAACATAAGACTACACACAAGAGACGGTACCACCATCCCACGGGTCCAGACCCTGCGCGTCCTAGGCCTCTACCTCGACGCCCATCGACGGAACGGTCTGACGATCCACAAGCTGGAGGCGAAGACCACGGCGGCCATTCGACTCATACGCAAAATCTCCAACCGCCACGCCGGAATGAAAGAAGCAAACCTTCTGCGCCTGGTTCAACCGTTCGTCGTCAATCACATTGCGTAAGTCGCGGCCTTCCACAACTGGCAAGCCGCTGAGCGAAGGAAGATTGCGGCGCTCATCCACAACGCATACAAGGCAGCCCCGGGGCTATATGCTTGCACTCGCACAGACAAGCTCCTAGAACTAGGGGTACACAACACCCTAGAGGAGATTGCCGAAGCACAGGAAACAGCACAACTCGAGAGGCTGACCACCACCCGGACAGGCCGTTACATCCTACAGCGCCTGGGCTTGCGCCCTCAGCAGCAACCAAGGCAGGTCCAGTCTGACCACGCAGCCTCCCTGCCTAAGGGCACGCTCGAGAGACTGTACGTGCACCCGCTGCCCAAGCATATGCACTCGGAACACAACAAAGAAAGACGGCTCGCTCGGGCCAGGGCCCTCACATCTACGTACGCCGCAGACACTGGCGCTTCCTACGTGGACGTGGCGGCCTATCCGGGACGACCCAATACCTACGTTGCCGTGGCGATGGCGGCCACGGACGGTGCAGTAAAGTCAGCTAGCAGCTTCAAGACGCAGAATGTGAAGCCGAAGAGATGGCTATAACCTTGGCCATCGTGGACCCGCAAACAACCACGGTACTAAGTGACTCCAAGTCAGCAATGCTAGCATACGCGACCAACCAAGTGAACCCAAACACTGTGAAAGTGCTGTGCAGTGCGCGTACCAACGGGCTGCCGGTGGTACTCCGATGGTTCCCCGCCCACGTAGGTCCCTTGCGCCTCCGCGGCGGACTGACCAACCGGAACGAGGAGGCCGACTCCGCCGCGCGCGAGCTCACCAGACGCGCGGCGTCCACGAGTCTCGCCTCCTCACGTTAAGCCTCCTCACGTTGTTAAGTTATACTCCTCACCGGACCCGTCCGGCGACGTAGAGATGCCCGACCCCTCACCACATACGGGGAAATCTTGGAGTGGTACCGGCAGACCCGAAGACGACGTCCGCCACCTCACCCAAATCTAAATCGGGAAGAAGCAGTTCTCTACACACAATTACAGACCGAATCGCTCCTTACCCCAGTGCTTGCAAAACATCTGTGCCCCGGTGTATACAAAAGTGAAATGTGCCGTGTTTGTGATAGTGCGCGCGCGACACTCAGCCATATACTCTGGAACTGCAGGACACAGCCTGCTGAGGCAGCGCAAGTAACTATGCCCTCTCATATCACAGAAGCCATGAACGTTAAAGACTGCAGTACACAAATCCAGGCCGTCCAGCAGGCGAAGGCTGCCCTGGCACGCCAGCGGCCCGAATACGCAACCCCACCTGGGAAGCGTGAGTAGGCCCGGGCACCAGGCAGGTCTCCGCGACGTAGCGGCCACGTCCTAGCTGCCGGTGATTTTAATAAAGTTGTTCCTCCTCCTCCTTGATTATGCCAAGCATCTCCAGCTGCATAACGTGACTTTTGTTCAGAGACAGTTCCCTTGAGGAATACCTTGTGCTTTTTGTTTCAGTTTACCTTTTGACTGTTTTTTTCAGGCACCCGCGAACTGCGGTTTAAAGTGGCTAGTGTTTCGGCCACAATATTCCGAATAATCTTTGCAGAACGTTCTAAAGAGGGGGGTGATGCGATGAGGTAGCTGTCAAGAGGGGCCACAGCAAGCGCCACAGGCGCCACAGCAGCTGTCCCGAGGTAGCTGTCCCGAGGCGCCACAGCAAGCACAAGCGCTCTCCACGAGTAGTCTCAGCTCCCATCACCGACGTAGATGAATAGTGGGACTGACGCGGGACTCCCAACGGGGTGAGGCTACACATGCTTTCACTGGGCTGTATACTAGTTCGCCCTATTTCAGTCTCGCGTGAAAGTGTACGCTGTTAACGTCTCGGGTACCTCCTCCCTTCGCGTTCACTTTGTGTATATTCTCGTTTTCGTTCCGCTACTAAAATATGTCTCTCTGTGTTCCACACGTTATGTTTTCGCTCCGTGCGAAGGTCTAGCGCGAGGTGCTCGCGGGGGCCTTCATCACAACAAGATCCATCTGTGTCGATGCGGTGTACCGCTGCAGATGTCTTCCCTAGGAGAGAAGAGTACGCGTCAAAAGAACACTGGTGTTTGGTCAGCAGAAGCAGCAATGATTGCCTCTTCTCTGGCGGAAGGTCGGAACTTATGGCGGTGTCAAACGCCGAAGCTGGAGCAGGCGATGGGTCATCATCATCATCATCATCACCAGCCTATCTACGCCCACTGCAGGGCAAAGGCCTCTCCCATTATTCTCCAATTACCTCGGTCCTGTGCCAACTGCGACCAATTTATCCCCGCAAACTTCTTGATCTCATCTGCCCATCTAACTTTCTGCCGCCCCCTGCAACGCTTGCCTTCTCTAGGGATCCACTCTGTTACCCTTAATGACCAGCGGTTATCTTGCCTTCGCAATACATGCCCTACCCACGTCCATTTCTTCTTCTTAATTTCTACTAATATGTCTTTAACACCAGTTTGCTCCCTGACCCACTCTGCTCTCTTCTTGTCCCTTAATGTTACACCTATCATTTTCCGCTCCATTGTCCGCTGAGTGGTTCTCAATTTAAGTTGAACCCTCTTAGTGAGCCTCCAAGTTTTTGCCCCGTAGGTGAGTACCGGTAAGATGCAGCTGTCATACACTTTCTTCTTCAGCGACAATGGTAGGCTGCTATTCATTATCTGAGAATGTCTGCCATATGCACCCCACCCCATTCTGATCCTTCTAATTATCTCTGCCTCATGGTTGGGATCTGGGGTCACAACTTGGCCTAAGTAGATGTATTCACTTACCACTTTCACTTCCACGCCGCCTATCTCAAACTGCTGTGCTGACCCGAGGTTATTGATCATTACTTTAGTTTTCTGCATATTAATTTTCAGGCCCACGGTTCTACTCTGTTCGCCCAGTGCGGAAAGCATGCTTTGCAATTCGTCCCCCGAGTTACTTAGCAAGGCAACGTGATCAGCAAATCTGAGGTTACTGAGGTATTCTCCATTAACCCTTACTCCCACCTGTTCCATTTCCAACGTTCTGAATACTTCTTGTAAGCATGCTGTGAATAACATTGGACAGATTGTGTCTCCTTGTCTGACACCCTTCCTTATAGGTATTTTACTGCTCTCCCTATGGAGGATGATGGTAGCTGTCGACCCATTGTAGATATCCTCTAGTATTCTTACATAATGCTCATCTACCCCCTGGTTCCGTAATGCCTGAATGACTGCTAGGGTTTCGACCGAGTCAAATGCTTTCTCATAATCTATGAAGGCTATATATAGGGGTTCAGTATACTCAGCGCACTTCTCTATTACCTGATTGATCGTGTGAATATGGTCCATTGTTGAATAACCCTTACGGAACCCTGCTTGTTCTTTAGGTTGACTGAAATCTAAGGTTGCAGAGTGAAAGCAGTGAAAAGACGTCTTGGTGTGGGGAAAAATCAGATGTATGCATTTAAGGATAAGCAAGGCAATGTCATCACAAATAGGGATAAAATAGTCACAGTGGGCGATGGGTAAACGTGTTCATCTGTCGAAATTGTTGACAGCGGAAGAACACAGGGTTCTTCATCGCCGAAAAGCGAAGCGATGGTGGCACCTTGCGACACTAAAATTGCTTCGGCAGATGTATTCACCAAGGCAACAAAAGCCGACCCACATGAAAAACGGACGAGACAGGTAGGTATGACCAGTCCTTTGAGAATGAAATTGCCAGCTGGTGCAATCAACACGTCGCCAACCGCGACTTTGTCGGACGACACGGAGAAAACAGTTTCTTTGCCTGGAGAGAGCACACAATCAGTTGTTGCGACCAGACAGTCCGTTCCACTTTCCGACAAACTAGCAAAGCAGGGGTCAGTGATGTGAATGGTGGGTGGATTAAAGGTGATGATTGCCGATGCTGATGACAAAAAATTCCAACCCAAGATACCTTGATGTGCACATGGGGACAATACCGCAAACTGTATGTGGTAACGAATGCCATCAATGAAAACACGCGCAGTGCATAGTCCAGATGGTCGAATCCTTCCCCCATTGGCACCACGCAAAGCAGGACCATAATATGGCGTTGTCACCTTGCGTATCCAAGAGCCCAAATCTGCGTGAATGACCGAAATTCTAGCCCCAGTGTCTACCAAAGCTTCAACCCAAACGCCTTCAATGAAAACCGTTGTTGTGTATATGGTGACTCAGGAGGACTTTGAGATTTTTCCTGTGACGCAGTTTCCCCCCAGAAAACTGCTGCTTTCACCTTTCCGGGTTTCGGTCGAAAACTTGTGATGCGGGTCGGAGAGGGGATGCAGAATGGCGGAAAGGCGAAGGCGAACGGCGTCTGGGAGAACGTGGACTCCGGGGTCGGTCATCGGAATCAACTGGGGGCGTAGAGCGAGGCGGACGAGGCGAGTACACACGCTGGCGAGGGGCATAGTTGAAGCGGTTATCTTGCTCATATGGGGCGTAGCCGCGGCGCTCGTCCAGCTGTCGTCGACGGCAAAAGCGAGAAATGTGCCCTCGGATGCCACAGTAGTAGCAGACGGGCCGGTCGCTAATAGGGCGCGGTGCTCGCCAAGTTGAATAGAAAGGCGGTGCGGCCGGAGGTGCAGAAAAGGCGGTCAAGTGGACGTGCGAGGGCGGGGACACGATATGCTCTATGGGCACAGGGGATCGGGATACGGCCTCGGAGTAAGTTGGCATGTGAAGAGGAGCACTATGACATAGCTGAGGAAGAGTTGTCATGGACACCAGCTCCTCTCTGATCATGTCACGCAGCCCAGGTGCGCGACCGTGGTTGTTCTGAGCGCAGGGTGTGTCACGCTGATGTAACTCTTCACGGATGATGTCGCCTATAAGAGTACGGAGCTCGGCATCGCCAGAGGGGCAGGTAGGCAATGTGTCGTGTGGAATGCGGACGGACTGGAGATGGTCGAGCCGCTGGCAGATCGTTCGCACATCGGCAATGGTAGTGGGGTTCTGAAACGCCATAGCATTAACTTACTCCATTTTAGGCATGTCCTTGTCGAACCGGCGACTTAGCGCGAGGACATCTGCAATGTATGAAGCGTAAGTCTCCTCCGGGCGTTGCATACGGGCATCTAGTTTTTTTTTTGCTTTATCTGATCGAGCAGAGGACGTTCTGAAGTTCTTACGTATTTCATCCTTCAAGTTCGCCCAATTAGAGAAACCGTTCTGGTTAAAGAACCACGTCTGCGCCACTTCATTCAGGGACCAGCAAACATTCTTCAGTTTTATTGCGTCGTCCCACCGGTTGAACGCGCTCACTCGATCAAACTGGTCAAGCCAGTCCTGAACGTCTTCCCCACGAAGGCCAGCGAAAAAATTGGCCGCGTATCTGCTTCTTTCCTTGCAAATGTCGTCAAAAGACGATAGTCTTTATCGAAGTAAATGCCTCCCTTCGCTTTCCTGCTCACCTCTCAAGTTGTTCCTCTTGCGTCGCGCTCCTCCCAAGGTAAAGACGCTAAAGGTTTGCTTAAATCATTTTTAATTTTCCGCATTCCACTGCTCCAAACCGGGTGTCTCGATGACAACGCTGCCGTGCGGTGAAGACACGCGTGAATCAAGGCGCCCTACTTCAACGGTTATAGAACCTATCTAGTGGAACTTTTCGTAACTGTTGCCGGTTGATTCCTTAAAATTCCACAAGAAGCTATAGTGGCGCGGGTGACAGCAGGCGACGGCGAAGTGAGTTTTTTTTCTGGAGTTGATGAAGTATTCAATTTCGCCAAAGTCAAGTATGTATGATTTTTTATAAAGGAACACTGCAAACATCGCTTCTGTATTAATTTGTTGTCTCATATTTGTGTAATCTCTTGTTCTTCTGCAACAATGTTGACAGGTATGAACATTACACCGGACTTAGACTGGTAGATTTAGCTTTAACTATATAAGACTGTTGTGCAGGCATTGTTTTACTTTGGCCGGGTGGCTGAATCGAGTCACAGACAGACAGACGGACAGACATACAGACAGACCAAAATTTCTGGGTTTAAGTAGCCCAAGAAAGACTATCGTCTTTAAAAGGGCGGTTCGCGTTGGGGGGTGGTGACAGTGAAGGTTGGCTGGACGGGAACTGCAGCGTTTCTGCCACCATTGCTGCTCTCGCGATCCATGGGGCTAGTTGGTAAGCGCCGAACTGATCGAAGGCCCCCTCCACCACTTGAGAGAGTCGAGGACTCGTGAAGAAGAGCGGTTTATTCCTAGAGCCGACGACCTAGGAAGGCCCCGTCAGGAAGCGGTGACCATAGGGCGACCCATCGGAGCACGGCGATTGTCCCAGCATAGTAGATTGTACTAGGGCTGTAGATTCTGCTGGTGCTCACAATATATATATATATATATATATATATATATATATATATATATATATATATATATATATATATCAGGGTGTCGAACCGAACCGAAAACCGGTACTGAACCGACAAAAGAAATAACGGTTACCGGTTTATGCCGAAACGGTTCGACCCTCCGCGGTTGATATTGCACAGTCAATGCAATTCAGGCTTTTTTTTCTTTCACGTACCATCAACTTCGTACCCGCTCGCGCACTGTCCCCTCCAGACAATTGAACATCGCGCTTTATGTAACAACAGGGGAAATGAATGAGCAACCATGCAGCAATGGTCTGTTGCTGCTGGAAGCGCGAGCGTAGTGCAAGCTGACCAAACGAAATGTCATTCTCGGCAGCTTGCAGGGGATAATAAACGACTTTGCCCTTCCCTAGCTGCGACTTTATTGGAGCAATCAGGCTGCAGGAGTGCTGCACTGCGCAACAGCGAAAGCCCACACCCGATCTGTGCAAACTGTTTGCATTTCATAATTTGTTTAAAAGGTCCGACACCTGCAAATTGTTAATACTTGACAAGTGTGACCGCAGAAGCTGCTCAGTGGCTAAGCCGTGCTGCTGATGCAGTTTTGCCTCTTTAAGATCTGCTTTTTTTGGAAGGTGCACTTGTACCGACTGCCCAACTCGCTACATTACTTCTACTGCTACTCGTTCCGGAGGGGAGTACTGCTGTGGACGAATTAAAGAGCGTCTAGCCAAAAAAAAGTGCCATTTCATATGCTCCGCGCGTCTAATTTCCCTTTCATTTTGTAACAGCATAATCTCTTATAAGATTCCGCAATGTAGCACACGGAACGATGGCAGGGGGTCAGGCGTTACGATGACATAGTGCTTGTAATGCACTCATCCGGTATAGCTACCGCAAAAGGAATTGCAGTGGTCAGAGCAATAATGCAGTGACAGAGCGTTAACTGAAGCTTACTTTTACCAAAAGTGTGGCTAACACATTCGATAAGGCGACAGCTAACAAATTATTCAAGGTGACCAAATAATATAATCCATTGGTAGTATTTATGTGCTTGTGGAATGATTTTAGTTTTGTTACAAATATAAAAAATGTACGCCAATGTTTTATGCAGGCCTAAATTTAAGGCTTCAAGGCTATCGTGATGGGCGATGCCATAGCGACGATTGCGATTTCAACAAAAAAGGAAAGGGCAGAAAATATATCCCACCGTCATACCTCTTCGTGGTGGCTTTATGAATAGCCGATAGGACAACATAAAGTCTGGGCGGGAAAGTAGGTGGTAAATCGCCGCCACTTCATCTGTTTTTCTAATATCTCGTAATTGTTAAACTTTGCTTTGAAATTGCGCCACTGACCTTGGGGAACAACAGCATTTTGAATTTTTGTTTGTATATTGATTTGACTGTCGTTTTAAACTGATAAATGTTTTTTTTTAATTTCAGTCATAATTCAACTCATCGAACCGGTTCGCGAACCGATTCGGTACGTGATTTTGTCGAACCGGAACAACCGGTATTTTTTTCGGTTCGACACACTGATATATATATATATATATAAATATATATATATATATATATATATATATATTGTAGGCGGCCGATGAGGTGGTGCGGCCGAGCCCACGTTTATTCTGGTTGAGTTGGCTGTGCCATGGTCGGAACGAGGCGCATAGAACGAGGGGGCCCTTCCGAGACCGGGTGCTGAGTGCTGCGTGTCATTTCGTGCCCCGTTTGCCAATCTACCGATGATGATGGTGGCGCTACAATATATATATATATATAGGGAGTAGTACAACTTTGAAGATGGTAGAGAACACAAGAGAAGAAAAACTTCGAACACGATTGTGGCCTACGTTTCAACAAAGAGAACTTGCTTTCCTCAGGGAAGCATATATATATATATATATATATATATATATATATATATATATATATATATATATATATATATATCAGGGTGTCGAACCGGAACCGAACCGAACCGAAAACCGGAACCGAACCGGTATTTTTTCCGGAACTGAACCCGAACCCGAACCGTTATTTTTTGAGCACGCTGAACCCGAACCGGAACTGAACCGGAAAAAGAAATAACGGTTACCGGTTCATGCCGAAACGGTTCGACCCTCTGTTGTTGATATTGCACAGTCAATGCAATTCAGGCCTTTTTTTCTTTCCCGTACCATCAACTTCGTACTTGCTCGCGCACTTTCCCCTCCAGACAATTGAACACTATCACGCTTTATGTAACAACAGGGGAAATGAATGAGCACCAATGTAGCATTGGTCTGTTGCTGCTGGAGGCGCGAGCGTAGTGCAAGCTGACCAAACGAAATGTCATTCTCGGCAGCTTGCAGGTGATATAAAACGACTTTGCCCTTCCCTAGCTGCGACTTCATTGGAGAAATCAGGCTGCAGGAGTGCTCCACAGCGCAACAGCGAAAGCTCACACCCGATGTGTGCAAACTTTTTGCATTTCATAATTTGTTGAAAAGGTCCGACACCTGCAAATTATTAATACTTGACAAGTGTGACCGCAGGAGCTGCTCAGTGGCTAAGCTGTTTGCTAAGCCGTTTGCCCAACTCGCTACATTGCTTCTACTGCTACTCGTTCCGGAGGGGAGTACTGCTGTGGACGAATTAAAGAGCGTCTACCCAAAAAGTCCCATCTCATGCTCCACGTGTCAAATTTCCCTTTCATTTTGTAACCGCATTACCTGTTATAAGATTCCGCAATGTAGCACACGGAACGATGGTAGGGGTTCAGGCGGTACGATGACATACTGATTGTAATGCACACTTTCGGTATCGCAAAAGGAATTGCAGTGGTCAGAGCAATAATGCAGTGACTGAGCGTAACTAAAGCTTACTTTTAACAAAAGTGTGGCTAACACATTCGATAAGGTGACAGCTAACAAATTATTCAGGGTTACCAAATAATATAATTCATTGGTAGTATTTATGTGCCTGTTGTAGAATTTTTCTGTTTTGTTACAAATATAAAAAATGTGCGCCATTGTTATTAAGCGCTGGTATTTGAACACGCCCGTACGCAGGACTAAATTTAAGGCCTCAAGGTTAGCGTGATGGGCGATTGCATAGCGACAATTGCGATTTCAACAAAAAAGGAAAGGACAGAAAATATATCCCACCATCATATCTCTTGGCGTTGGCTTTATGAATAGTTGCTAGGACAACAGAAAGTCTGAGCGATAAAGAAGGTGGTAAATCGTCGCCACTTCATGTGTTTTTCTAATATCTCCTAATTGTTTAAAGTTTCCTTTGCAATTGCGCCACTGCCCTTGGGGAGCAGCACCATTTTGAATGTCAGTTTGTGTTTTGATTTGACGGTCGTTTTAAACTAGTAAATGTTTTTTTCTAATTTTAGTGATAATTCAACTAATCGAACCGGTTCGCGAACCGGTTCGGTACGTGATTTTGTCGAACCGGAACTGAACCGGAACGAAATTATTTCACCCGAACCCGAACCGTAACCGAACCGGTATTTTTTTCGGTTCGACACCCTGATATATATATATATATATATATATATATATATATATATATATATATATATATATATATATATATATATATATATATATATATATATATATATATATATGTACATGTACATTGTACTACAATATCTGCAGATATACGCAGTTCTGGAACAGTTTTTTTCTAGATCCGAATTACGTTACCTTTATTAAAAACTTGTTCAGTCTTGAGCATTGATACTTTCACGTCCCTTTGCAGGCAAGAAACTGCGGAGCGAACAGAAATTATCCTCAAAGAAAATATTTTAACTGATATTACAACAATAATCCGTCAATCACGTTTGCTTTGGTGCCCAGGAACATTAATGTTAGCGCTGCCGCACGGTAACTACAATAAAATCAGCATAAAAGAAACAAGCAAGATGCGCACTACTGGCGGGGTGCAAATGAATTGGCTGAAACAGCGGTGGAGCTACTATTATAATAATGATAACATTGATCTATTAACTGTTAATTCGTTGCTTCAAAATACATTACATTGGCATAATGTACCGAAAAAAGCCCTAAAATAAACACTGTAGCGGGACGTCTTCTTGAGAAATTCTTTGACGTCTTCCCTAATTTGCCTAATCGATACGAAAACACGTTACTTACTGGTTACTTACTCTCGCATGTGGGGATAGGCTCGCTCCAGACGCCAGTCAACAGACACGTGGCTGAACGCGGGGGTGATGCAGAGGGTGGTCCCATGCAGTAGCCGTTGTCTTCATTACAAAAGAAAGTGACGCTGTCGCCAGGCTCACAACAGGATCCGACAAAATACCCAAATTCTAAAAATGGGCGAGGGCAGGTCTGAAATGCTAAAAAAGTAACCCGATGGTGGGTATTGTTAGGGGGCTTCTTCCCCGTAACTCTCATGGATGCATTCCTGTGGTCTATCAAAAGCCGCCAGTAAGGCTGGAACGGACGCACTATTATCTCTCTTGGGTTTCACTGCTTGCCCATATATAGGTAGGGTTGTACATTTCGAAATAACCTTTGTCGGTTCCGTTTTATGAGAACAAACGTACCTAGGACAGCAGACTTCTTCAAAGCATTTGTGTTTTTCCTCATACCCAATATTACTTGATTCGCACGATTGGTTAGACATAATAAACGGAGTGATGTACCTAACATGACATTTCCATAAATATTTTAAAACTCGGTGACAACATCAGTGATATCATGCCAAGTATTATGATGTGCACATTTTGAACGAGTTCGATTTTTTTTGCTTCTTTATTTTTTTGTACTCGGTACAATGACCCGGCCAATGCCTCCTGTCATCGTAAAGTAAAGGGGTTGTTTACGAGAACGTATTTTGCTATCCTCCTCTTTGCTACTGCTGTAATTACCAAGCTCAAATTACTCATGCAGGCCTCTCTACACGTCCTTTCCACACGTTGGCAAGCCAAAGGCCCCTACGCAGTCACTATGTCCAGCTCATAGCAAAAGAGCTTTAATAGTATCGTGCCTGCGTGCTCGTATTGGATTTCGAAGGTATCTGCTTTTCTACTGGGCACATAATGCGTGTTGGTGAAGTAGGAAAGTAAAGTGCTCACCTTTACAAGTTGGAACTTTTCCCAACCAATGGCCATCTTGGCATATGGACATAGAAATGCCCTGCAGAGTGTACTGCTCTTCGCACATGAACGTTATTACCGTTCCTTCCGGGAATGCCGTAATGTTGGTGACACCAAATACGTCAACACGTAAATGGGGTCCGGGCTCAAACCTGCGACACTTGTATTCTGTTTGAAAAAGGTCACACTTTATAAAAGGGCACACGACACCAAAATAAATGATCTTTTATGGACCAGATTTAGAGGAAATCCCTAAGGTGGAGTAACTTTCTGGGAAATAAATTTTGGCAACCACCTGAATGCAGCCATTCGGCTACAAAGGAAAGCTATACAGCTTCCACAGAAACTTCGGAGTTTGAGAAAAATTCGTTTTGGTCCAGGATTCGAAGCAGGTACCTTCGAGTTTTTAGATCAATTCACTCTCGCACTACAAACGACTAGCATCCTGGTTAGCTCAGTTGGTAGAGCGACTACTCCAATTAAGCGGTGGTCCCGGGTTCGAATCCTGGACCAGGACGAATTTTTCTCAAACTGCGAAGTTTCTGAGGAAGCTGTATAGCTTCCCTTTGTTGCCGTATGGCTGCATTCAGGTAGATGTTAAACTTTATTTCGCATGATCTTTTATGAGGCAGCCTAAAACACAGTCGCATACTTCTCTTGCATACCAACGCATTATACGCATTCAAAGAATGCGCACTGAGAGCTATGAAAAATAGCTTGTTCTAAAATTGTGTTAAAAAAGCTTGAGGCTTTTTTTGAATGGGTAGTCGCAAAAGGCGTTAGTTCACGTTGTCGTAGACTCTCGAATCATGCCTACTTCATGAATGAATAGAAGTTTCTGTTTCACGTTTAGGTGTGCCGTATTGCTTTACATAGTACTAGGGCCTTTAAATGCTTTCACAGGTCATGAAACGTCTTCAAAAGTTTCGTATACGGACAGCGCCTGCTGCTACAGGCGCCAATTCGCCGAGAGGCGATCCAGCCGCCGCCTGGTGGTGGTGGTGGTGATGATGATGTTTATTACCGGGGGGATCTAGCCTTGCGTGATATACCGGCAATCGCTCCCCCGATCAACGCCTTCTTGCAGCCATGCGCGGGAAATAACCAGGAGTCGCTGAGGCGTGTGTCGCTTAAAAACCCGGGGATCAGGCGCAAAAAGTCTCTCCTGGCTATCCAGTGTCCTATAGGAAAAATTATATCACCGAAGGAGACATGCAGAGTGGCTCTCCTATGCAGTTCCTCAAACAAAACTAGCCTCTCCGTCGCATGCTCTCGGCAGTCCATAAGAAAATGCCCGATATCAACTGTTACACAAAACGTTGCGCACAGAGGTGAGGAGACAAGTTTCAGCTTATGAAGCCACGCCGGTGTCCGCGCTGAGTTGGTCCGGATGCGGAACAGTAAGGATGCCTGTGTCCTCTTCATTACTCTGGTAACACAATGTTGGTGTTGCGGTCGCCAAAGAGATGTGAAGTGTTCGTTTTGCAATTCGCCGTTCGTCTGGATCCACTTTCAGAAAACGAGTAACAGATGTCGCTTTGTCCGCGGCTTCGTTTCGAAGCACTCCGACATGGGAAGGAACCCACTAGAAGCGAAGCGAACGCTAATCCCGTTTTCATTGATTTGCTGAAGGAGACGCAGGGGAGCGTTGACACGTTTTATCTGCTGGAAATCCAAACTTCAACAGCTGTAGGGCTGACTTGGAATCCCTAAGAATTACCGCACGCCGCACTCGAAGCTATTTGATGTTTTTCAAGGCCGCCTCAATCGCTATACACTCTGCCGTTGTAGATGATGTCAAATGGCCAATGCGAGCCGCCCAGAAAACGCTTATGCCGGGAATCACAAAGGCCACTGCGCTGGTGTTTAAGTCTGTGTCGACAGATGCGTCCTTAAACAAGCGAACACAGTCTCCGTACAACCGGTCCGAGTGCTAAAGCGCTAACATTCTCGCTTCAGCCACTGGTGTAAATCTCTTCAAGCGAATGCCCGGGATAGCGAGCTCACACTCTAAACTCCCGAAAAACCACGGCGGGTCGAAGTGATGTTGATTCTTCGGCAATTGCGTGGAGAACGCTGAGAGAGTTGAGAGGCGCGTGTATGCAAGATTCCACGCTTAAGCGGAGATGCCTGAGCAATGTCTTTCCGGCATCGGACTCTCCCAGTCGGATGAGCTGCAAGAGCAGCCGCTGTGACGCCATCGAGCGGAGCGGCAGAAAACTGGACTCGTCAGGGACCTTTTTTGTTTGCCGCCGCCTGGGGACTCCTAGGGATGTCTTAATGCCCTGTCGGTGCAGTGCTTCCATACGAGAACAGCGTATGAAATTCACAAATACATTTTACGGGTGAGTTTTATGACCAGTAAAGCATTTAGGGAATCTGCACTAAGGCTCTTGGAAGCGTTCATGCACTTACGCTCAAATATTTTCGTGTTGAAGGAGTTCAGGTATCAGCCCCCTTCACAAGATGTTTACATAGAAGGTAAAGAAGTCTACAGATGTCTGAAAATAGCATTGTGAGCCACACCTGTATCCTTTCAAAACTTAACCCTGCCGCCACGTTACAATATTGTTACGGAGAGGAATACGTGAAAATGAAGGTGTATTTCACACACACAGAGAAGCGAGCACCGCGTTAGACCTAGCCCGAACCTCTTCTTCCTCCCAGCTGAGCCCTAGCACATGTCCGCAATGCTTGGGGTTATGTACTAACATTTCGTTCTTGAACTACTGACACACTGTAACATAACCCCCGCGGCAAAAAGCGCCGTCTCGGTGCTTCCTAGGGCGATGTTGTGCGAGGGCGATGGTACGGCTTGAGGCGGGAAACGTGGACAATGTCTGTTTTGCCGGTGCCAAGGTGGTAAGTTGGTGAAGGGGCGGCTTGGGAGATTTCGTAGGTGACTGGGGTCACTTGACGGACCACATGGTAGGGTCCCGTGTAAGGGAATAGCAGTTTTTCAGAGAGCCCCACGCGGCGGGACGGCGACCACAGAAGAACAAGAGACCCAGGTGAGAACTGCAGGTCTCGGTGGCGAGAATCGTAAAGCGCCTTTTGGGAAAACTGCGATGAGCAGAGGCGAGAGCGGGCAACTTGTCGAGCATTGTCGGCACGGTCAACTGCGGCTCGGGCATATTCAGAAGTTCGAACTGATGGCGGCAAGAGAGTGTCCAGTGGCAAAACAGGCTCGCGACCGTAGAGCAGGTAAAAGGGAGAATATCCAGCGGTGTCGTGACGGGACGAATTGTACGCAAATGTAACGTACGGTAACGCCACGTCCCAATCACGATGGTCGTCGGAGACATACATTGAGAGCATGTCGGTAAGTGTTCTATTGAGTCTCTCAGTGAGACCATTCGTCTGAGGGTGGTAGGAAGTCGCGATCTTGTGTTGCGTTGAGGAAGCACGAAGAATATCGGCGACAACGCGAGACAAGAAATAGCGGCCCCGATCAGTAAGGAGCTGACGAGGAGCGCCATGATGAAGGATGACGTCTTGGAGAAGAAAATCGGCAACGTCAGAGGCACAGCTGGTGGGGAGAGCGCGAGTAATTGCATAACATGTGGCGTAATCAGTGGTGACCGCAATCCACTTGTTGCCCGAACTGGAGACCGGGAAAGGACCAAAGAGATCGACGCCTACACGAAAAAATGGCTCGGTGGGTATGTCCACCGGTTGGAGAAGGCCTGCTGGGGATGTCGTAGGCTTTTTACGGCGTTGGCAGAGGTCGCGAGAGGCCACATAACGCCGTACAGAGCGATAAAGGCCTGGCCAGAAGTAGCGACGACGCACACGGTCGTAGGTGCGGGAAACTCCGAGGTGGCCTGCAGTGGGTACGTCATGGAGTTGCTGGAGAACGTCCGAGCGCAGACGTTCAGGGAGGACCGGAAGCAACTCTGGACCCTCGGGGCGGATGTTGTAGCGATAGAGGACCCCATTGCGTAACTTAAAGAGGCGCAGTGAAGGGTCATGGAAGCCAGAGTTGAGACGGTTCATAATTGCGCTGAGAGATGGATCGCGGCGCTGCTCGTCCCCAAAGCGTAACAAATCCGTTATTGCGGGCACACTACTTGGGTTTCTCGAAACAGCAATGTCGGGGTTGTCAACCGGGTAACGGGACAGGCAATCGGCGTCTTGATGCAAGCGGCCGGACTTATAAACTATCGTGTACGAATACTCCTGCAGACGCAGAGCCCAGCGACCTAGGCGTCCTGTAGGATCTTTCAGAGAAGAAAGCCAACAGAGCGCGTGGTGGTCGGTTATCACCGAAAAGGGGCGTCCATACAGATACGGGCGACATTTTGCTACAGCCCACACCAGTGCCAAGCACTCCCTCTCCGTGATTGAGTAGTTCTGCTCAGCGGACGTCAGGAGGCGGCTGGCGTATGCAATAACACGGTCTCTGCCGTTCTGTCGCTGAGCGAGGATAGCGCCAATGCCATGTCCGCTAGCGTCCGTCCGGACTTCGGTGGCGGCAGTGGGATCGAAGTGGGCCAGGATAGGTGAAGTGGTGAGAGCGGATACCAATTTAGCAAACGCTTCTGCTTGAGATGCACCCCAATGGAACTCAGCGTCCTTTTTAAGAAGGTCTGTCAGAGGGCGCGCAATGTCAGCAAACCCCCGTATAAAACGCCTGAAGTACGAGCACAGGCCAATAAAACTGCGGACGTCCTTGGATGAGCGAGGCTCGGGGAATTGCTTGACTGCGCGTACTTTGTCAGGGTCGGGTTGAACCCCGTTATTGCCAACAAGATGGCCAAGGATGGTTATCTGGCGGCGGCCAAAGCGACATTTTCTTGAGTTCAGCTGGAGGCCCGCACGTCGAAATATTATGAGGATGTCTGAAAGGTGCTGGAGATGCGTTTCAAAGGAGGGTGAATCCACTATCACATCGTCCAGGTAGCATAAGCATGTTGACCATTTGAAACCGCGAAGAAGAGAGTCCATCATTCGCTCGAACGTTGCGGGAGCATTGCATAGTCCGAACGGCATTACTTTGAACTGGTAAAGGCCGTCTGGTGTGACGAAAGCGGTCTTCTCTCGGTCCAACTCATCAACAGCTATCTGCCAGTAGTCAGATCGAAGGTCAATAGAAGATAAATATTTAGCACCGTGTAAAGAGTCGAGAGCATCGTCAATCCTGGGTAGGGGGTAGACGTCTTTTTTTGTAATATTATTGAGGTGCCGGTAATCAACGCAGAATCGCCAGGTGCCGTCTTTCTTTTTTACCAGCACCACTGGTGAGGCCCAGGGGCTGCACGAAGGCTCAATAATATCCTTGGAGAGCATCTTGTCAACTTCAGCTTGGATGATGTCCCGTTCAGCGCGAGATACCCGATACGGCCGCCTGCGGATGGGAATGGCGTCACCGGTGTCGATTCGATGAGTCACGAGGGTAGTTCGACCCAGCACTGGATTGTCCAAGTCGAAGATGTCGCCATATGAAGCCAAGAGCTCACGCAGAAGGTGTACCTGATCTGGGGAAAGGTCAGGGCTAATCATAGCGTCGAATTGAGTGGTGGGCGGAGGTGTAGCGGACGAAGTGGGCGGATGGGATATGCGGTTTACGGTAAAAGCAGAAATATGAAAATCGGAGACCGGACAAACAGTAGCAACAGTCATTCCTTGCGCAAGAACCTGGGTGTGGAATGCGAAGTTCAGGAAAGGCAAGGAGACGTGGTTCTGCTGTATGGAGACAATAGTATGGGGAAGGGCGAGGTTTCGGGTGAGTAGAACGTCAAGGACGGGCGCAACGACGTAGTCTCCATCGGGGACGGGCATGCTTGAAGAGAGAGGGACATAAGTAGCGGCTTGAGGCGGCAGGCGGACGTTCTCATCAGAGCGTAAGTGGAGGAAAGGTGGGGCGTGGTCTTCGGAGGAAAGTGGGAGCTCAAGTCGAAGCAGACCCGTCGAACAGTCTATTAGGGCGGAATGGTCTGAGAGGAAATCACGGCCGAGAATGACGTCATGAGGGCATTTGTCCAGAACAAAGAACATAACAGTGACAGGGTGGCCAGCTATGCTCACTCGGGCGGTGCACATACCCGCGACAGCCGAAGTTCCTCCGTCAGGAACGCGAACGTGCGAAAGAGCAGGGGTGAGTACCTTGTGGAGGCGAGAGCGCAGCTGTGCACTCATGACGGAGATGTGGGCACCAGTGTCGATTAGGGCATTAACAGGGACGCCATCAATTTCAACTGCTAGCAAATTGTCTTCAGTCGGGAACGTCAAGAGAGGGTTTGCGGGGTCGGTCGTTGATGCAGAGTCACCTCCGGGAGCTGCATCAGCTAGTTTCCCGGAGATGAACGGCGAGAGTGGTGCGGCGAAAGGCGACGAGGTTCCGGAGAGCGAGACGGGTGACGGCGTTGGAAGGTTGTACTCTCCGGTGGAGCATCTGCTGGTAATTGGGTCTCAAGGTGGGGCTGGGAGCGATAGTAGGTTGGGCGGTGTCCATCGTTGCGGCGGGAGTCGTCCCAAAAGGTACTCCTGGAGGACCAGCGATTCCGACAGTAGCGCGCGACGTGCCCAACACGCCTGCACGTGAAACAAATCGGCCTGTCATCCGGAGTTATCCATTCAGCGGGGTTTCGATAGTGCGTAGGGCCGTACACATTGCGTGGTCCGGGTGGGGCATAACTGCGGCGGGGAGCAGGAGTTACGCCGCATACTGGCTGGAAGCCCATGTTGGCAATTTCGTCACGAACGACAGCTTGAATGAGCGAAATGGCTGGAACAGGGCTGGTGACGGCATGGGGCATAGTTTCGGTTGGAGCTGTCGCTTCAAGTTCTCGGCGTACTATCTTTTGAACGGTGTGCTCTAGGGCGTCGCGGTAAGAAGGCGCGGGCGAAAACGACTGAGGGGCCGGTGCGTCGCAAGAAGAAGTAGCAGCGGTGTTGGGCAGCCGTTGGAACTGCTGCGTGATGCGCCGACTCTTCGCGTGCTCGAAGCGCCGGCATTCTTTCAGGATAGCATCGACTGTCGTACAGTCCTTGCATATTAGCAAGTGAAAGGCGTCGTCAGCTATTCCTTTGAGCACATGCCCGACCTTGTCCTGCTCGTTCATGCTCGCATCAACCTTACGGCAGAGAGCCAGAACGTCGTGAATGTAGGCGACGTACGGCTCGGTCGACGTTTGGGCACGGGAGGCAAGTTCACTTTTTGCGCGTAACTGGTGGGCGACAGGGTTGCCGAACTCTTTCAAAAGCTTGGCTTTACAATCGTCCCAGCTGGTGAGCGTAGATTCATTCGTCTCAAACCAAGTGAGGGCCGTACCTCTGAAGCAGCATGGGAGGTTGGCGAGCATGATAGTGGGGTCCCAACGGTTGTGGGTGCTGTTCCGCTCGTAGTGCTTGATCCAATCTTCGACGTCAACGTTGTCAGTGCCGGTGAAGAAACCAGGCTCGCGGGGCTGAGTAACGACGACCAGCGGAGTCGCCGACTCGCTGGGCGGAGCCATGGTGGCAGGGTGAATAAGACGCCCGCTGTGGAGTAACGTGATGAATGGTGACGAAGCCTCGAGGATTTGAGCGCCAAGACGAGAGGTAAGGGATGTCGGGCAACCTCCACCAAGATGTTACGGAGAGGAATACGTGAAAATGAAGGTGTATTTCACACACACAGAGAAGCGAGCACCGCGTTGGACCTAGCCCGAACCTCTTCTTCCTCCCAGCTGAGCCCTAGCACATGTCCGCAATGCTTGGGGTTATGTACTAACATTTCGTTCTTGAACTACTGACACACTGTAACAATATTCTCAAAAACAACTTCTGCTTACGAAATTGGTAGCAATGATACATGAAGACGGCATTTAATAATGCGATTTTGTTTGGTACTTTACAGGAATCGCAGCGGCTAACTTGACTTTCTTAATCAATTGAAGATACGTACTTCATCAAGCAACGTAATACCGGCTTTTTTCACATCCTTTCAGTAAAGAGCAGGTAGCAGAAGATGTTGTGGAGGAAAAAAAGCTACACTTGCCCCTAAATAGGCACCAATAATGCGACCTTGGTGCGTCTAAGTAAAATATTAGAACCACACGCAACTAGTTGTTTAATTGGCATTTAAGGCGAATAGAAAGCAAAAATGGGAACTCACGTTCACATTTCGGCGGCTGCCCAAACCATCCGCTTTCCATACATAATAAGCTGGAGACACCACGCATGTGATATCCAGTTTCACACCGGAAAGTTATTCGTGTTCCCACGGGAAACGTTTCGTCATTTGACGCCTCAGAAATATCCACGTGAACGTGATCTCCTGGTTCAAATCTCCTGCATGGGTATTCTGAAAGAATAAAATTAAATTCGGCACTGAGTAATTGACCATTTGGGAAGTAATAAATTTTCCGGTTGAAACACGACCCACAATAATTACATGTAGAAGGTCTCGATACCATCACTTCCAACGGTAGATGCTCGCCAGATTTACCACTTTTAAGAAAATGCATAGCGCTAAAATATGCACTGAAACGTTTTTACGGTGGTGTTGCCTTACGATAGACTGCGGTCTTGTGGGGCTTGGTATAGAAAACTAGCACTGAAATTATTGCTCGACCTCACTCTTTATCGGGACCGCTGCCACTACATCAGCCAAACTCGAAGATGAGAAGGCGAACGCTCAAATGGGAAGGGGAAGGCGAATTGTGAAAAAAAGAAGTTGCCGGTGTGCTCCATGCAGAAAATAGAAGCTCAGAACCCACGGTGGCATGTTGTGAATTGCTGGAAACGCCGCCACTTCATCCTAGATAGGTTCACTCGAGGCAATATAACCTCTTTGTTCGCTTCCTCTCTCATCTGCCCGTTTCAATCGTCAAAAACCCGATCGGCCACGGCGTATAGCGGTGGGTTCGGCAGACCATTTTACGGCAAGTTATTTAGCAGCTCTAGGATTGGTTTTCGCCTCCGTTGCCAAGACGCTGTATTCGTGGTGTGCGCCGTCGAAAGAAACGCTTTCTTCAACTTTGTTTTTCTAGTTCACAGAATGCCAGTGCGTGTTTTTTACACCTTGCGGTCCGCAAATCCAGCTCTTATTCCTTTGCCTGGCAATTACGCGGGCAATAAGGTTAATGGCCATTACGCTACCGGCTTGTTGTAACCAGCGACGACACACACCACCACAGGAGCTGCATTCCGCTATGCTGACCAGTGATCAGGGCGTTTCCAAGCACGCTGTAACTGGCTGTGCACCCGCGGAGCGCCAGACATGGTGAGAGGAGTGCACGGAGGGCCAAGCGCCCGGCGAAAATGTGCTGTTCGATTGCTGTTTGTATTAGCCGGTGTGTGCAGTCCTAAAAACGTGTTAACACCAAAAAATGATATCCCAGCCTTTGCAGAGGGCGGCAGCTTAGCTAGAGTGCTGAAACTAATTCGCGGCGTTTTGGGCATGCGCTGTAATAGCCGAGTCCGGAAGGTCATCCTCGGGAGATAAGATCCCCACCCGCCGAAGATGCACTCGTGGCTATCGTGTATGATAAACAGGCGACTTCTACTCCGCAGCATTTAACGTCATCCACATTTTGGGGCAGCCAGTGGATGTTTTAGTAGACATGGGCGAAATGGAAGGAAATGTAAAAACACTGTGAATTGAGGAATATTCAATGATTTATTAAACGAATAATTTCATTCTTCATATATGCCGAAGTTTAGCCGGAAAACCAAATTTAAAGACAGCAGCCGCCGAGAGTGTTAATTCTAGTGGTATATTTCGCTTATCCTGTTTCGTGCGAGCCATGTTGTGGTGACCCACGCCAAAAAGGCGCAGGAAAGGTCGGACTTTTCCAACTGGAACGTTCGTATATCTGGAATATGAGAATACGGAGTTTCTACTCACCCTGACACAAGACCCGCATAAAAGGAGCGTTATGCTGTAGAAGCACTCGGTAATAGAATCATGGGTATATTTCGAAAACTTCTGCACTATTTTCGTCTCGTTAGGGCCGCCAAGGACGGAAAATAATTGTCCATATGAATTGTGAATAAAAGGAATACCCGGTTAACATACAAATCTAATTTTGCCCTTTTAGCCAAATTTAGCCAATCTAATTTAACTGCGCCAAACGTTCTTATTGCGACAACTCCATAATTCATTTTTTTGAACAAATATCCGCTTTAGTCACGCCTCGAGGAGCCGTAACACGTATGAACTCCATGTCTCCATTTTCAGTATATACGCGTAATTAAGGTTGGTTATGTCTTGACTATTGTCTACATTTCATAAAAAAGAAAAGCTTGTAAAAACCGTGAAGTGTCAAGCACCCTGAAGCTAGCTGGAAGGCCCAGATTTCTTGCCAGTTCAAACCCATAAAATGGCAGGTAATTAGGCCCACGCAAGCCAGATCCCTATGAACCACAGCCGAAAGTGGAGCTGGGAGGTGACAACGATTGCCGCACATGGAGAACGGCCTGCGTGCACCGCATCTCAACCAACGACAGCCTCTTTCAGCGCTGAGCGGATGTAAGGGCGATTCGCAAATAGATTTTAGCGCAGCGAGCCTGGCACCGAAAACGTGCAGCCAAAAGAACTTAACGCGAAGATCGTTCCGACAAATTTAAGGCTAGAAGTCGGCTTAGTGTATGCCCAGCCCTGCTCCTGACAACATTTAAAGAAGATGAATCCTTTTCGAATACAGAAGACCGTTGACAATTGGAGGGCAGGGCACCCTCGGTGCTGCCTTTGCTGCTGTGATCGAAGGTCGAGTGTGGCGTGGGAAAGACCAACAGGAAAAGGAGTACGTGTCAGAGCTCTGAAGTCCTAGTAAATAGCACTTCAACACTGAACCGCGATAGTTATAGTTGCTGTTATCGGTTGGTGACTACGGTTATGCAATTAATTTTGGAAAACCAACGTTAAGCTTTGATAGCATGTTTGTCACTGGAGTTGGGTGCACTGGATCTGGAATGCAAATTTTCATGCCACTTGCATTAAAGGGACAGACAACCGAGTTTTGTCGAGTATATCCCAAATGAAAGGGCATCACTTAAAGCCGCTTGACGAGAAGCGGTCTTGCTGGTAACGCACCAGAACTTTTTAAATGGAAATTTTTAGATCTACGAGCCGTATGTGTCCCTCCCAAAAATATTGCTGGCCACCATGACACAGAGTAGCTCGGCAACATACTTTTGTCTGTATGCGACATGAAAAACGATATTTAAAAACTTGTCCCCATCTAAAAAAGTTTGAATCGCAGGCTTTCCTGTTCCGTTATGTGTTTTTTTTTAATGCAACGGTTTTTTGCGCATGAATGCGCCATTTGTTGCGATAGACGCTAGATAGAGTCTGGCTTCATGTTGTGGAGGTGAGAAGTTCGATTCTCCCTGGACGCGACGGTTTGTTTTTTAAGCTGCCGTTGGCGTATTTGGAAATTGAAATCAAATATTTTGGCAGAACAAACATTCCTGACTCGGCCAGAATCTTCAAAGCTCCTTCACTGGGTCTGTTTACTGAACGCTGCCGTTGATTCTGGGCATGGTGGCTCAGTTAGCCACACTGACAGCAACCCAGCGGCTGTGGGCGGCGTGTCTTTAGAATTTTAAAAATAATGTTTAGAAATACATATACAATTTAACCTTGTACAAATACTTGTGTTAAAAGGTTTTCAATAAGTGAATAAACGTTTCAGCAGTTACAGCAGCTGTTAGGTTTGAAGGCCACGTGACAGGGTCACATATTGTAGTGTCAAGTTTCGACACTACGAACCGCCACCCTTCCGATTTCAGGAAGTTTCCTGCCAAATTAAAATTATTTTCGCCAATTTGTTTAGAGATTGCTTGTGGTTACCGGGCTATATAAAACGCTGGCTTTCATATGCGCCAGAGAACACATACGCGACCAAAATCAGTTGTCCGTCCCTATAAATGTGTTTCTTCCGGAACGCCGCCTTTTCTTAACCAGAAACGCGCGAGTTGCATTGCGTACACAATGTAAGTATCTGGCTTCTTTTCGTGCCCATCCAACAAATCCTTTTAGAAATAGAGTCGGTTGTGGGTTGTTTCTAACAGCGGAGCTGTTTACCAAATCGTTCGGCTTTCGTTTCAGGCATCAAAAATACAAAAAAAACAAGAAAATGCTGAGCGCTCGTGTGTGCGTGCCACGCGGTGACCACTCAGCGGCCAGGAGCACGTTCGTCAAGCCTTGCATACCATCTTAGGGAGAGTGGCCGAGACCGGCGAAAATAATAGTAATAAAAAAACTCCAGCGTTCGCCACAATAGTGTCACCACTTTCGCTATCGCAATCGCACTGTTCACATCACTCGCAAGTAGTGGCTCCGCCCACGATATAGAGCTGTCCGTTCGTCATTCGCATGCTCTGGGAGTTAGTATATTATTACACCTTAGGAGTACGTCGGCTGAGCAGCAAGGATGCCTCACCCACGGCTCGTCCGCACGCCCAATGAGGAGGCCGCTCGCTTCGAGGCTGGTCGCGCTAGGGATTGAGAGCGGCAACGATTAGAGAGAATACTGGGTACATTATACTAGCGTAATAGGCGGACCACAAGAGTAAGAAGACCACAGGGAGAACGCTGCATCAGCACCCCTTCTGCGGCATTGTCCAACTAAAGAAGCGAGGTCCCTGGAGCAAAGATTAACCCGGACACGTGCTGATGAATGGCCGTCCCTTTTCTCTCTCCCCTTTTTTGGGGGCTGTGTGCGCCGTTGGCATAGTGTGTATGTGCATTTTGTAATAAATTCAGTTGATGTCTAGCGTTCGTCCTGGGATTTAAAAAAAGGAACTAGCGTTCAACCTGTGGTTTTATTACTCTTGTGGTCTGTCTTTTGCGCTAGTACAATGTACGCAGTATCGTCTAACCAATTAGCTCAACTTTCCGTTCTTACCGTATTTACTCGCGTAATGATCGCACTTCTTTTTTTAAAAAAACTGATGTAGATTTAGGGGTGCGTTCATTACGCGGGGTCAATTTGTTGGAAAACGTTTCTGAGCACAGCAAACGCGAGTAAGTTGTGGGTAAAATTTTTTACAATAGTTGTCATGAAGATAATAAAAATAATAAGTAAGAACATAATAAAAACTCCGCACACCGCCGCCATCCTCTTTGCAAAGTGACGCAAAATGCCGTGTTTTCATGGGTTACCGAACGCGCCGGTGGGAGTTTGCTGCGAGGTGACAACAGTTCGATCAATAAATGCCCGGCACTGTTACAGTGTGGGACATCAAAACAGACATGGCGGACGGATCAGCAACATGAGCGCGTTTTTTTCTGTCTTTTGAGCATATTATCTGTATTTAGTGAGAGTTTCTTCCTCATCGATACTGAACGCATGCTTGCCGATATCGCTAATATCGGCAAGTCTTCGGCACTAACGTATTCATGTCTCGAAAGGGAAGGAAACAGAACTGTGCCCGACCATCATCAGCTAGACTTTGCACACATACGACATATTGGTGCGGCTTGTTCAGGGTGCGTTCATCGCGCGGAAAAAAAAAAAAGTCGAACTTGGACGACATTCTAAGGGTGCGATCATTTCGCGAGTGCGATCACTATGGGAGTGAGTACGGTAATTGAGTACATACAGGCCCCGAACGATGAAGCCAAGATACCTGGGTATGCCGAGAACAGCGAATACCTTCAATGGGAAGCGGGCCAAGCAGCGTGAGTGGTCCCGGCAACGCCGAGCCGATACCGCTCGTCAGCAGCGGGAACGTCGCGCGGTAACAGGAGCCAACGTCAACAGGAGCCAACGTCGACGCTCACTTCAACGATTTACCGCTTCACTGTGAGCTTACGTATAACAAAAATGCTTAGGTAAAGCCGTTTCAGCAGCGAAGAAGCAGCAAATCGCCTGCAATCGTACACTTAAACCATCCTGGTGATCATGAAGGTTGCGTACAGCTTCGCTACTTTCAAGTCTTACGCGTTAGAGTGAGCTTCCCTCATGTTTTTTTTTTTTCATTTTAAAGACCATTGTTTGCTGGTAGTATTATAGCTATGGTTAATGTTATAATGATTCGTCAAGGCTCTCTGGATTACCTGGAACTCAGCGGTACATAAAGTATAGATCTAACAGAGTCATGCTCATTTGAGACCGCGTAGCGTTTAACACCAGCTCTGTAGACCAGTAAGCCTTTGGAAACGCTCTGTTTAAACAAGGTTGAAAAATCTGCATATTTCATTTGCAGTTTTAGTTGTCCAGCTTTGTTTCGTAATCTGTAGAACATTTCAAATCGTTTGATTATAGTATTCATATTAAGGTTGGCAGTGTTCGTACGGACGATTTTCAGTCTACGTATGAATGTTTTGCCTTGCTTTTGCTTGCATTGTATACGTTCCCCTGTGACAGCACTAGTATTATTTGCGTTCATAAATGCCCTAATAAAGGGAACAAAGACACGAGCAAGAAAAACTGTTGATCGATATACACTGCAAGTTAGTCTTCGTTGACCGGTGCTATTGTGTTCTGTTCTTTGTTTCAACCCCCGCCTCCTATGTAATCCTCATTACAGGCTGTTAGGGTACTAAAGGAAGTAAATATATAAAACTGCGGGGTGAAGGACAAGCTGTTTCATTTTTAACCACGACATTTTTAACATTTTTAACTGTTTTCATTTTTAACTCCTTATGTGGACACTACAGAATGCGTGTAAGTTATTGCGTGCACCTTTTAATGCTGGATGGTGTCTTGGAAAACTGTCATGTCGAAATTAAACTTGCCCTGTGCTAATCGCAGAAGTCCATCAACGGGAATAGTAAATCCACCGAACAGTGATGCGTTTGAAATAAATATCTAGCATGGCGGCCCTTCACGTCACCACCCCTTCACACAGAAACACGGAGGGCAAAAAGACGGCAAATTGAGCGTGCTTTTCAGGCCAGTGAAGCTTCTCTCGAGAGACATTGTTTTAAGCGGGTTGTAAGGATGTGAGCGGAGAAAGAACATCATATGCCTTAAAAATACACGTCGCTTTTTTTTGCAATTAGCATAAAAGCAGAGTAACAATGGAGCAACAGAGAGAGCCTCCCTGGGGAAATTTGCTGTAGTGCGAACAATCTTCATTACGGAAAGAACTTTCAGAAATAAACTCCTTGACGTGAAATCGAGCGCACGATTGAGAGCAGAGGCTCAGCGGGACTTTTGTGATGTGGCATGTAACAATGCAATCCTTTTCAGTGTAACGGAAAACCTCACTTGTCTCTTATGTAATTTGAAGGTGAAAGCGAGTGATTATTGAAGACTTCTTCCCTTCAGCCTCATGTGTGCGGTGCTATAGCGCTCACCTGTCATGCGGTACGCATCCGGGTAACTCCTGTTCGATTCTGACACGGTGCCGGATTGGCGCTGTCGTTACCACATTTAGCTGCGCATCTGTTCAACTGTGTTCAAATCCCATTTCAACCCAAATAAGATTCCATGTATATAATATTTGCCTATTTTCTTTTTACAGCGGCGGTAATTTGGTTTCCTTCGTGTCCAGCTGAACAGTGGTCATTTTTCGCGTTTCATGAAACATTTGGAGTTTCGCCATTAAGTAGTATGTCGAGTTTATTTGTTATGTTAGTTATGGGCGGAATGCTTTTTGTTTTCATTTCGCATTTTCTGAAAAATAAACATAAAAGAAACCTATTTTTTTTAACTACACTAAAACTTCCTGAAACCTTAGATCTATAGCTCATTGACGGTAGTTTGTAAAATGTCAACGGTGAGACTTTGGTGCAGTTGGATCCTAAACGTTTTAGTAAGACACACAGCATAATAAATGGGGCGCTTTCCTAGGATGCTATTCTGGGTGGAGCCAAACAGCATGCATTCATGGACCTAGCCACAGAGGATAGAATTGAGTGCAGGCTTAACTAGATGTAACAAAACCCGATATTACGAAATTCATCGATTTAATGAACCAATTGGGTTTCCCCCCTGGCGTCTATACCGCTCAATGCTATTATGAAATCGAACTAACGAAGTAGATTCAGCGCCATTCCCGATTTAACGAAGTATCTGGACTTGATGTAACGAAGTATCTTGAGGAAGAAGTAGAAATGCCGCCCAGTTGATGACAACAGCTTCATGGGCTTGACGGGGTGGCAGCAGGTCTGAGCTTGCACGACTCTCTCCGGGCCGCCGCAGATGCAAAAGCCGACTCGACGGAGGTTTAGAACGATGCATAAACCTTGCAGTTAGTTTCCGGCACCGAAGAGGTGTCAGAGGATGCTGACGACACAGAAACCACTGAAGCTCCTGTGCCCACTCCAGGGCAGGTGACGGGCGCTGTGGACGGGCTGAGGCGCTTTGCAGAGGATCATGTAGGAACGCAGAATCAGTTGAACGAGCTTGCGTCCTACAAAAAGACGAAACCTCGCTCCGCCCAATGCTAACTAAGCGCGCGCAGACGAAACCACAGGCTTTTTTGCAAGGAAATAAATTTGTTTCTCCTAGATCGCCTCGCGTGTTTGTGTTGTTGACCGCCCGCGAGCATCGCGGCAGCTGCAATTACGACAACAGGGTAGCTGCTGGGAAGCCCCTCTATTTAGAAATCGAATCAGTGAATTAACTGGTTGTAAATTAATGTCCCAATCCTGCTAAGTTGCCGATTTAAGGAAATAATTCGGGGTTACCGCCCCATTTGTTAGATCTGCTTTTTATTGTATTCGTTTGGTCGTGTTCTCTGCACTCATCAACCTCCGCTTTTGATTTAAATGCCGCAACATATTTTCGTACACTTCGCGCATACTTACACCTATTGCATCCACACGTGGCGTAAAAGTCGTTTCATCACGGGTACTGCTGAATTAAGCAGAACTTCAGTGCTTTGACGGCGTGCTCATGTCGTAATATATATATTGTACGAGTTTATGCACCACATCGCACTGGACACGAAAAGTATTTGCATAGGATATTGCCTACTTTCCTGGATGCTGAACCCTACCGAGACGAATGTGGACACCAGACGTTGCTTTTCGCCAATGCGCTTATGAAGCCAACGAGGAGGTATTCTTTATTCGCCAATTTGCGGCCCCTACTTTTAATTGTTTGCTAGGACTACTGGTTTTTAAGAAAATGTAAGTTCTAATGAAATTTTATCTTATTCTAAGAGAGTAATGGGAGGCTTTATACGAGCCTTACAACGCATATTTATGAAAAGCGACATCGCTATCGTGAGCCCTAGGCAGTTGAAACTTCACCACCTTAAAATAACGCTAATCTGTGTATATTAGTTGAAAGTACTTTTTGATGTCAATGGCGACATGTATTTAGGGTAACAAAACACAAGGCTGGAAGGTCTTCCGTAAGGTTTCCTTTTTTCGTCAAGATTTTAGGCCTTCATTGGTTCAATTCTTTTCTTGGCAGTATATTAGGCGTGAGCATTTACGTAAACAAAGAATTAGTACATGTTTTACTACGACGTTTGTTCATCGTTCAGAGTTAAAGTTCATGCATGCCGATTTTCCCTAATAATATTATACTTCACACAAATATCATCAGATTCTGGGATGATTCTGTGTAGATACTTCTTGGGAAATTTAATATTGGAGCACACGAGTATAAGCTAAAAAGAGAAATTCCGCTTACCTTTGCATTTTGGCGCAGAATGCGTCCAGCTCCCATCGTCGGTACAATGTATGACTTCTGTGCCTTCAATTTCGTATCGGTCTCGGCAAGTGTAAATGACCATGGTGCCGGCTGGGCAGCACATGTCTTCACTATACCTGTAGCCGTCCTTAAAGAACTTTCGGTCTCCATTAACCATATAGCCTGGATCGTCGCAATACGTTCCTGCAGTGTATGAAAGGTGAATAAAAATGTAAATAAATTGGCGTCAGAGACATATCCAGAAACACATTAAAAATTGACGAGTGGGAAAGCTAAGATGCATTTCATAGGTAGAAACAAGGGAAGAATTATTTTAAAGCGCTGTCTGAAAGTGTATTTAACAAAAACCTTAAAAACGCCACCACTCATTCTCACACTTTCTTGCCTCTACTTGTTATTTCGGGACGTTTATAAATTTCCTTTGGAATACAGCATGCCTGAAGACAATGTTTGCATATCTTTGAGTACACGCCACGGCAAAAATTAGCCGATATCAAACTTCGAACAATATAGCCAGGTCCGGTGATTTTTTCATTGTAGAATGGAAGCCAGAGAACCTAAGCTACCATCAAACTATTCGCACAACTAAGGGGACAAGCGTCGCACAAGCGTCGAAGGAGTTTTTTCCTATTTTTTTGTTTTGCTTCGCCGCATTCATATAACGGGCGAGACTCTAACAAGCACCATTTATGTGCGTTGGGGACGTTAAATTTGCAGTTTTAGCATGATTACCGACAAATTGTTGTGTAGCACTTAAAATTTGTTAAGGGCTATACTTCCGTTCAACATGAAAAAATTTTACCGGTTCGAAAGCTGCAGTGAACTGTCCATAAGAAAATTGGTACGGCACGGTACGGTACGACAACTTTATTGATAGTGCCTGCAGACGGCTTGCCGCCCTGGTCTTGTTAGGGTACTTCGCCGCGACGCGGCCTTGACGTCGTCTCGGTTGGTGTCGCCTCTACTTTGGCCGCGGCCCCGCTACTTCCTCGGGTCGACCACGCCTGCCCCTGGTCGGGAGCGGCAGTCTTCCCTCGGGTTCGCTGGGTCGCTGCCTTTCGAGTGCGGCCGAGACCTGCTGGACGGCCTGGATCTGGGTCTCCCAGTCGTAGCTCCTCGTCGCTGCTTCTAGCAGCGGCGGGATCGTCTTCCTCGTTGCCACTTCGTGTGGATTTTTGCTGCAGTCCCATAGGACGTGAGCCGCTGTGGCTCTCTCCTTCTGGCATGTGCGGCATAGGTCACTCGTGTACACGTCCGGGCACACGTGCTTCATTAGGGCTGGGGTGGGTAGCGTCCCCGTGTGGAGTTGCCGATATAGTACCGCTTCCTCCCTGGTCATGCCCGGGTGGGGCGGTGGCATCGTTCTCCTCTTGTCTCTGTACCACTTCGTTATCTCGTTGTATGTGGTCATGTTGTCTTTGGTCTCCCACCACCACGTTGGATCGACGGCGGCAGTTGCCGCAGCGCGGTTAGTGAGGCCTCGCGCCACGGCGTTCGCCGTCTCGTTGTGGTTTGCGTACCCTCTTTCCGATAAGTCTTCGCCCATGTGTGCAGGGAACCATTTGATCGCCACGCGGCGGCTCTCGATTTTTGTCGCTCTCAGTATTCGCGCGGCTTCGCTGCTCACTCTTCCCCTGGCGTAGTTGCGTACTGCCGTTCTGGAGTCACTGAGTATGGTCGTGCACTCGGTGTCGGCGATGGCCAGGGCGATGGCCACCTCCTCTGCCCGATGCGCCTTCCGTGTGCGCACGCTTGCTGCTGCCTTAGTTGTCCCTGTCGTGGTTTGGACTACGACTGCTGCGTAGGCTTTCTCGTCTCCCGCGTATTCGGCCGCGTCCACGTATACGGCTCCCTCGTCCCTGGCGTGGAGGTCGATGAGTGCCCTGGCTCTCGCCTCTCGCCTTTCCCTGTTGTATTATGGATTCATGTTTCTCGGTATTGGGTGTACTCGTAGCCTTCTGCTGATGTCTTCTGGGATTGTGTCTTCTGTTCTATTTTGTTCCCTCAGGCTTATGCCCAGGTTCCTTAGTATGTTGTCTTCCTGTTCTTGTTTCAGTAAGGCGCGCGAGCTGCGCCGTTCTTTGCGCCTCTGCTATTTCTTCCAGCGTGTTGTGCACGCACTCGGGCTCATCGACGGCACGAGCACTAAGAAAATTGGTAAAAAAAAATTAAACCAGAAACTTCCACTCTATGATAAATCTCCTGAACCAGCGAAGCTGCGTTTCTCCTGTGGCAGCTGGGACGGCAACTGGCGGTTGTCCGAGAACCTCAGAGGCGTCGCCACGCAAATTCCAAGGTTCGCGCAAAGGAGTCGGCTGCAAAATATCAGCAGAGGGAGGCTCCCTTGCCTCCCTATACGCTTAGCAGGATGGAGAGGAACAAGCCTTTGCGAGAACACTGCCCCCGCTATCGGTGGGTATGTGAACTTGCCCTACTCACGCGCGACACAACCATGCACAGACGGACGAAAAGGCTTGATCTCCTACACCCCCGTGGTTAAAAATGGCGGTAAAGATTGAACCTCGCGTAAAAAGCTTGATATCAGCAATACATCCCTCGAGCAGGGTTTGCGGGAAAATAACAGAACCCGCTCCCGGCCAGCTTAGAGACATTTGTTTTGTAACATGTTCAAATTGTTTTATTTTTGCGGTAGAAACACCTACACCATGTCAGCAAAAATGTGCACCTTCAATGCGTGGACACAGGGCTACACAATACTGTCACGCTCGAAACTGTACAGCGTTAAAGTGGTAGCAAAGAATCACAAGCAGGATATGTGTCAAGGGCTGGAGCAGAAGAGGAAGTAGAGGACTAACCGGATCGGCTGACGTGTCTGTCTGCGTGGTCGCTTGCTTCTAAGCTGCTTGGTTTTTCGCTTTCCTGGTTGAGGTGATCGGCCAACCTTCAGGCGGATTAGCGGTTGTTTCCCGCCATTCTTTTGGTCTTTTCTTTTCTTCCAGGTTGCTGGTTTCCGCGCCTGGATGTCTTTTGAGTCTCCTCGCCGGGGGAGTTCCCCCTGGGCGGCCTCGATTCGTCCGCAGGACATGCAATTGGAAGCCCTAAAGCGCAGTGGGGTGGGCAGCATCCCCGTGGCCTTGGTGCCAGTAAGTGGCGGATTCATCCGGCTGAAAAACCCGCGGGCTGTACAGGCGGCACTTCGAGCGGCTACTGAGAAGTTCGAGCACATTACGGAGGTCCGCCCGTTTGGCAAAGGTGGCGTCTTGTGCCGATCGTCAGACGAGACCTGTGTCGCTGACCTCTTGAAATGTACAATGTTTACCTCTGTTCAGGTGAGTGCATTTATCCCCCCTCACCTTGCTTGCGTGAAGGGCATCGTTCGAGGTGTTGATGTTCAGATGACACCTCAGGAGGTACTAGAGCAGTTTTCGGTAGCGGGAGTCACCTCAGTTTACCGTTGCAGCCGTGTTGTAGAGAAAAACAGGGTGCCAACAGAATCTGTCATTGCTACATTTGTTGGGACGCAATGTCCATCGGAGATTAAAGTATGGCCTCTCATTTACCGTGTGGAACCTCTCTCTCCCCGGCCTCTTCAGTGCCACAACTGTTGGCGTTTTGGCCACACATCCAAGGCATGCAAATCGTCTCCCCGGTGTCGCGCATGCGGTGAGAGCCATTCTGTCGAGCTATGTACTGCCCAAGATGCCAAATGTTGTTTGTGTGGAGCGGCTCACCCAGCTGACTATTCTAATTGCCCTGCTAGAGCTCAAGAAGTCCAAGTTGTCGAGGTCATGGGTAAGCGTCGCTGCTCGCGCGGGGATGCTGTTACAATTGTCAAAGAAAGGACACATGGTTATGCTGGAGTTACGGCCAAACACTCTCCATCACTCGCTGATGCAGCCGTAGTGAATACCATTGTTGCAGCGGTTGAACAAGCCGTTGCCAAGCTCCAACAGTCTTCCCTCGCTGACCCAGCTTTTGCTTCCGTTGTAGCAGCGGCTGTTGAGAAGGGTGTCTCTTCAGTAATCACCCACTTAACTCCCACCATAATCGAGTGCGTGTCTCGCACAGTGGTGACTCAGCTGGCGCCACATTTGCAGCCCGCTCCCCTTTTGTGTACCTCCTCTCCCAAAGTGATCCAGCAAGTTTCCACCGTCCCTGAAGGTCCGCTGCTCTCAGCAGCTAATCTTGCCTCGGATTCTGTTAAAGTCTCGTCTACTCTCGCTACTTCGGTGCGTGGTTCGGAACATCCTACTTACGCTGAGGCTGGTACTTCGTCTGTTCGTGGTCCTACGGCCGACAACAAGTATATTCCTCCCCTTTCGCCCTCTTCAGACTCGGACATGGAGCTTCAGGCTTGGCCTATGGAGACTGTTCTTCAGTCTAGTAAACGTTCCGGATCACCTAGTACCGAAACCCTGGAAGTGCAGCCAAAGGCAAAATCCAAGAAAGGTAAATCTGTTTCAAAGCCCAAGAATCAGATATTACAAGCTGCAGTTGCTGCAGCCGGTCTCTCTGAATCATAGGGGTTCTAAAAGTCGTTCAGTGGAATTGTCGCTCCGTTTCGGCAGGCTTTGCAGATTTACTTTGTTTGTGCTCCCAATTTTCCCCAGACGTAATTTTGCTACAGGAAACCTGGCTTAGTAGCAACCAAAAATTTGGACTTTATAATTACCGCACTTTTCGACTAGACAGGCCAACCCGAGGTGGCGGTCTGTTAAGTTTGATATCTACAAAGTTTGCCCACACCGCGAAGGTGTCCTTCCAACTTCAACGCCCAGACTGTGAAATTTTAGTGCTGGAATTAAAGCTACCTGGTTACCTCCCCTTCTCATTGGCCAACGTGTACTTTCCTAGTGGCGTCGTTGATTCCGAACCACTTGATTTGGCTATTGCTTCGGCTGTACCTCCCATTATCTTTGCAGGAGACTTTAATTCCCACCACGTTACTTGGGGCTTCCGGACGGATTCTTGCGGTAATCGCTTGTTGGATTGGATTACAGATAACAACTTAACATGCATAAATTCGGATTCTCCAACCTACCATAAGGGACAAACGCAATCTGTTTTGGATTTAACTATATCTTCACGAGGTGTTTCAGTGCCTTCTTGGTCGACCGTTGATGGCGGGTCGAGTAGTGACCACATCCCAATAGTTTTTGACATTGGGTGTCCCATCCGTTCCGTTAACCGCCAGAGCCGTTCTTTTGTAAACTATAAAAGGTTTCAAACCTCTCTGAAGGAGTCACTGTCCTCTCTGGTCACACAAAATGAAGCTGAATGTGCGACAGGCCTTTGTTCCGCCCTTTCCTCTTCAGCTCAGTCGTCATTATTTGAAGTGATGTCGAAGAAGTCAGTATTGCCGAGTCCCTGGTGGGACGAAGAATGTTCGCGCTGCTTTAGACGTAGAAAGGCGGCCTGGAAGAAACTTTGCCATAACCTATCCCCACTTAACTGGAGCAACTACAAATATTTTTCAGCGGTATTCAAACGCGCTGTGTCTAATGCTAAACAGACTTATGACACAGATCGATCTCTGTGTCTCTCCAAGCCTAACAATAAGCGTGCGCTTTTTCGCTTTCTTCGATCGCGGAAAGCAGTACCCTCTCCAGATAATACAGACTCCGTGGTGCTATCGTCAGGTGAACTCTCAGAGTCCCTAGAGTCGATAGCTGATGGGCTTCAGGCTCGTTTTTCATCCTTCTTAGCGATGTCATTTACTCCGCCAGACGTGGTAGACGACTTCATAGAGGTAACGCTATCAGAGCTCGCTGACGTCATGACTAAATTGACTGCTGCAGCTCCTGGCCCAGATGGCATTACAACTGAAATGCTGAAGTTATTATTTGACGAGGCTCCCAATCATTTACTTAACATGATCAATTATTCTATTCGACATGCATGGATCCCCGATGTCTGGCGTCTCGCCAAAATACTTCCGGTACTTAAGAATGCTGGCCAGGGCCTCTCGATTGAAAACGTCAGGCCTATCGCGTTGACATCTAATGTGGTTAAATTAATCGAGCGGATTTTGCAGCAGCGCATAATGCAATTGGTGTCCAGTTCTAGAATCTTTAGCCCAAGACAAATTGGTTTCCGCCCTGGGTGTTCGATTTGGAGTGCGCATATGGACCTTGAAAGCCGGATTAAACTTGCCCATCGCACTAACCAGTTTTCGGCCCTAGTAACCCTAGATGTAGCAAAAGCTTTTGATAGCGTCGAATACCCTGTGTTGTTGTCCCGGTTACAAGTCTTAAACTTCCCAAGGTATATCATAGCTTGGATTTGTGAATTTCTGAGAGACAGGCAGTTCAGTTGTGTAAAATTTAATGTTACCTCCTCACAGCGGCCACAGTCTAGGGGCGTACCGCAAGGGGCGGTCCTTTCCCCTGTTCTTTTTAACATCCTTGTAAGCGCTATTCCGGTGGTTTCTGGTGTTTCTACATATGTATATGCCGACGATATTGCGTTTTTTGCATCAGCACCTGACATTCAATCTCTTCACAAATTATTGCAGTCTTATCTGAATAGTATTGCCTCGTGGTTGGACAGTATTTGTCTCTCTATCAATGTGAACAAATGTTCCTTATTAGTTTTTCCAATCTCAGGTCCTGTTAACATTACTCTCAGTTACCGACAGTGCATAATTCCTCAGGTTCCTTCTTTAAAGTACCTCGGGATTATTTACACCAGTGAACTTGACTGGACCCCACATATAGCCCTCATTGAGGCCAAAGGTGCACGTGCTGTTGGGATGTTGAGAAGTCTCAGTCATAGAAAGAAGGGCATGCGCAGAGAGACCCTTCTTATGATATATAGAATGTACGTTCGCCCCATTTTAGAGTTTGGGTGCGTGTTATTCTCTGGGTGCGCCGCGTATAAGCTTCATCGTCTGGTTATTCTGGAGCGCCAGGCTCTTCGCTGCTGTTTAGGGTTGCCTAAGAATGCAGCAAATGCAGTAGTTTACTTGGAAGCGCGCGTTCCTCCTCTGCTTAATAGGTTCCGGATTCTGACGGTTGAAACTTTTCTGAGAGCTTATAGCTCTGAGGTGAACAGGGAGCAGTTTATTTTCATTGCAGAACCAAGTGCGTTTATGGTGCACCAATGGCCCAGGTCCTTATGTCGACAAAGCACTTTGATACAGAGCTTCCTTTCTCGATTGGGTGTAGCAATAAATCAGATTATTCCATATACTGACAGGAGTTCACCTCTTTCTATCAATTTCCGGAACATTTTGCCCAAAAATGCTAAACTTTTACCAGCCCGGCTACTCAATCGCCTTCTCGAAGATTATTTGGCCTCTATGCAGCCAGGTGCTATAATTTATACAGATGCCTCTCAACGAGAAGAAAAATCCGGTATCGGAATATTTTCCCTTTCCCTTAACTGGACCTTTTCGGTTCGTCTGCGTGATTGTATCCCCATATTCTTTGCGGAATTCCTGGCAATTGTCCTGGCGCTACGAAAGCTGGATGTGTCATTTACATCTCCAATGATATTTTCCGATTCTTTTTCTGTATGCCTAGCCCTTTCTTCCCCTAAAGACACTCCCCTTCTGCGGACGTTTCGGTCACTCCTGCCACCTCACTTCACTGAAATTCACCTTCTTTGGGTTCCTGGTCATGCAGGGATCACATACAACGAGACTGCCGACTCTCTAGCAAGGGTAGCACTTTCTGGGCCTGTAGTAGACGTCGTAGAGCCGACACCTTTAATAACAGCAGCTAGGTACCGTAGGATGCTGAAACTCCAATTACAGCAAGAATCGGCTTTATTATCATTAAGGGATTTCAATCATCTCAAATTTTCATGGAAACCTGAATGGTGCCCTTCACGCAACTTAGAGGTGATTATTACAGCCTTACGTTGTCGAGTACCCAAGTTAAACAGGTATTTGCACAGGTCTCGTCTGGCGCCAACAGCTCTGTGCAGCTATTGCAACGAAGACGAGTCTGTCGATCACTTCCTTTTGACATGCCGACGTTTTTCCCGAGTCAGACGTCAGTCCCTGGAGGTGCCGCTTAACAGTTTGGGGATATCCCTAACAGTGCCGGCTATTCTATCGTTCGGGGCATCCGAAACGGGGTTCTGCCGCCGGGATGTATGCTCTGCCCTCCTGCGCTACATTGAAAATTCAAAACGATTCTCTTTATGATTGCGATTGGTCACCCTCGCTTTGATTTTTCAGGGTTTTTTTTTTTATTTTTTCCTTTTTCCTCAAAAATTTTTCAAACCGGTCTAAATTATCTTTCCTAAAAGTCGCGTGATTAGAAAAGAATTCCATTCATTTTAACCATCCTCTGTTCATTGGCCGATCCCCTTATTGGGTATGTGCCATACCTAAAGGCGCAACAACAACAACAACAACAACAACAACAACAACCGCACTCGTCTGGCAGTATGGCTGACGTGTCTGTCGGCGTGGTCACTTGCTTCTAAGCTGCTTGGTTTTTCGCTTTCCTGGTTCAGGTGATCGGCCAACCTTCAGGCGGATTAGCGGTTGTTTCCCGTCATTCTTTTGGTCTTTTCTTTTCTTCCAGGTTGCTGGTTTCCGCGCCTGCATGTCTTTTGAGTATCTTGGCCGGGGGAGTTCCCCCTGGGCGGCCTGTATTCGTCCGCAGGACGTGCAATTCGAAGCCCTAAAGCACAGTGGGGTGGGTAGCATCCCCGTGGCCCTTGTGCCAGTAAGTGGCGGATTCATCCGGCTGAAAAACCCGCGGGCTGTACAGGCGGCACTTCGAGCGGCTAACGAGAAGTTAGAGCACATTACGGAGGTTCGCCCGTTTGCAAAGGTGGCGTCTTGTGCCGATCGTCAGATGAGACCTGTGTCACTGACCTCTTGAAATGTACAATGTTTACCTCTGTTCAGGTGAGTGCATTTATCCCCCCTCACCTTGCTCGCGTGAAAAGGCATCGTTCGAGGTGTTGATGTTCAGATGACACCTCAGGAGGTACTAGAGCAGTTTTCGGTAGCGGGAGTCACCTCAGTTTACCGTTGCAGCCGTGTTGTAGAGAAAAACAGGGTGCCATCATAATGTGTCATTGCTACATTTGTTGGGACGCAATGTCCATCGGAGATTAAAGTATGGCCACTCATTTATCGTGTGGAACCTCTTTCTCCCGACCTCTTCAGTGCCACAGCTGTTGGCGTTTTGGCCACACATCCAAGGCATGTAAATCGTCTCCCCGGTGTCGCGCATGCGGTGAGAGCCATTCTGTCGAGCACTGCCCAAGATGCCAAATGTTGTTTGTCTGCAGCGGCACACCCAGCTGACTATTCTAATTGCCCTGCAAGAGCTCAAGAAGTCCAAGTTGTCGAGGTCATGGGTAACCGTCGCTGCTCGCGTGGGGATGCTGTTACAATTGTCAAAGAAAGGACACATGGTTACGCTGGAGTTACGGCCAAACACTCTCCATCACTCGCTTATGCAGCCGTAGTGAGTACCATTGTTGCAGCGGTTGAACAAGCCGTTGCCAAGCTCCAACAGCCTTCTCTCGCTGCCCCAGCTTTTGCTTCAGTTGTAGCAGCGGCTGTTGAGAAGGGTGTCCCTTCAGAAATCACCCAGGTAACTTCCACCATAATCGAGTGCGTGTCTCGCACAGTGGTGACTCAGCTGGCACCACATTTGCAGCCCGCTCCACTTTTGTGTACCTCCTCTCCCCAAGTGATCCAGCAAGTTTCCACCGCCCCTGAAGGTCCGCTGCTCTCAGCAGCTAATCTTGCCTCGGATTCTGTTAAAGTCTCGTCTACTCTCGCTACTTCGGCGCGTGGATCGGAACATCCTACTTACGCTGAGGCTGGTACTTTGTCTGTTCGTGGTCCTACGGCCGACACAGAGTATTTGCCTCTCCTTTCGCCCTCTTCAGACTCGGACATGGAGCTTCAGGCTTGGCCTATGAAGACTATTCTTCAGTCTAGTAAACGTTCCGCATCACCTAGTACCGAAACCCTGGAAGTGCAGCCAAAAGCAAAGTCCAAGAAAGGTAAATCTGTTTCAAAGCCCAAGGATCAGATAATACAGGCTGCAGGTGCTGCAGCCGGTCTCTCTGAATCATAGGGGTTCTAGACGTAATTCAGTGGAATTGTCGCTCTGTTTCGGCAGGCTTTGCGGATTTACTTTGTTTGTGCTCCCACTTTCCCCCAGACGTCATTTTGTTACAGGAAACCTGGCTTAGCAGCAACCAAAAATTTGGTCTTTATAATTACCGCACCTTTCGACTAGACAGGCCAACCCGAGGTGGCGGTCTGTTAAGTATGATATCAACAAAGTTTGCCCGCACCGCGAAGGTGTCCTTCCAACTTCAACGCCCAGACTGTGAAATTTTAGTGCTGGAATTAAAGCTACCTGGTTGCCTCCCCTTCTCATTGGCCAACGTGTACTTTCCTAGTGGCGTCGTTGATTCCGAACCACTTGATTTGGCTATTGCTTCGGCTGTACCTCCCATTATCTTTGCAGGATACTTTAATTCCCACCACGTTACTTGGGGCTTCCGGACGGATTCTTGCGGTAATTGCTTGCTGGATTGAATTACAGATAACAACTTAACATGCATAAATTCGGATTCTCCAACCTACCATAAGGGACAAACGCAATCTGTTTTGGATTTAACTATACCTTCTCGAGGTGTTTCAGTGCCTTCTAGGTCGACCGTTGATGGCGGGTCGAGTAGTGACCACATCCCAATAGTTTTTGACATCGGGTGTCCCATCCGTTTAGTTAACCGCCAGAGCCGTTCTTTTGTCAACTATAAAAGGTTTCAAACCTCTCTGAAGGAGTCCCTTTCCTCTCTGGTCACACAAAATGAAGCTGAATGTGCGACAGGCCTTTGTTCCGCCCTTTCCACTTCACCTCAGTCGTCATTATTTGAAGTGATGTCGAAGAAGTCAGCATTGCCTAGTCCCTGTTGGGACGAAGAATGTTCGCGCTGCTTTAGACGTAGAAAGGCGGCCTGGAAAAAACTTTGCCACAACCTATTCCCGCTTAACTGGTGCAACTACAAATATTTTTCAGCAGTATTCAAACACGCTGTTTCTAATGCTAAAAAGACTTATGACACAGATCTATCTCTTCAAGCCTAACAATAAGCGTGCGCTTTTTCGCTTTTTTCGATCGTGGAAAGCAGTGCCCTCTCCAGATAATACAGACTCTGTGGTGCTATCTTCAGGTGAACTCTCAGAGTCCCTAGAGTCGATAGCTGATGGGCTTCAAGCTAGTTTTTCGTCTTCCTTAGCGACGTCATTTACTCCGCCAGACGTGGAAGCCGACTTCATAGAGGTAACGCTCTCAGAGCTCGCTGACGTCGGGACTAAATTGACTGATGCAGCTCCTGGCCCAGATGGCATTACAACTGAAATGCTGAAATTATTATTTGACGAGGCTCCCAATCATTTACTTAACATGATCAATTATGCTATTAGACATGCATGGGTCCCCGATGTCTGGCGTCTCGCCAAAATACTTCCGGTACTTAAGAATGCTGGTCAGGGCCTCTTGATTGAAAACGTCAGGCCAATTGCGTTGGCATCTAACGTGGTTAAATTAATCGAGCGGATTTTGCAGCAGCGCATAATGCAATTGGTGCCCAGTTCTAGAATCTTTTGCCCGAGAGAAATTGGTTTCCGCCCTGGGTGTTCGATTTGGAGTGCTATGGACCTTGAAAGCCGGATTAAACTAGCCCGTCGCACTAACCAGTTTTCGGCTATAGTTACCATTGATGTAGCAAAAGCTTTTGATAGCGTCGAATACCCTGTGTTGTTGTCCGGGTTACAAGTCTTAAACTTCCCTAGTTAGATCGTGGCTTGGGTTTGTGAATTTCTGAGAGAAAGGCAGTTCAGTTGTGTAAAGTTTAATGTTACCTCCTCACAGCGGCCACAGTCCAGGGGCGTACCGCAAGGGGCGGTCGTTTCCTCTGTTCTTTTTAACATCCTTGCAAGCGCTATTCCGGTGGTTTCGGGTGTCTCTACATATGTATATGCCGACGATATTGCGTTTTTTGCACTAGCACCTGACATTCAATCTCTTTACGAATTATTGCAGCCTTATCTGAACATTATTGCCTCCTAGTTGGACAGTATTTGTCTCTCTATGAATGTGAACAAACGTTCCTTATTAGTTTTTCCGATCTCAGGTCCAGCTAACATTACTCTCAGTTACCGACAGTGCATAATTCCTCAGGTTCCTTCTTTAAAGTACCTCGGGATTATTTACACCAGTGAACTTGAATGGACCCCACAAATACCCCTGATTTCGGCCAAAGGTGCACGTGCTGTTGGGATGTTGAGAAGTCTCAGTCATAGAAAGAAGGGCATGCGCAGATAGACCCTTCTTATAATATACAGAATGTACGTTCGCCCCATTTTAGAGTTTGGGTGCGTGTTATTCTCTGGGTGCGCCGCGTATAAGCTTCATCGTCTGGTTATTTTTGAGCGCCAGGCTCTTCGCTCCTGCTTAGGGTTGCCTAAGAATACAGCAAATGCAGTAGTTTACTTGGAAGCGCGCGTTCCTCCTGTGCTTAATAGGTTCCGGATACTGACTGTTGAAACTTTTCTGAGAGCTTATAGCTCTGAGGTGAACAGGTAGCTGTTATTTTTATTGCAGAACCAAGTGCGTATATGGTGCACCAATGGCCCAGGTCCTTATGTCCACAAATCACTTTGGTACAGAGCTTCCTTTCTCCATTGGGTGTAGCAATAAATCAGATTATTCCATATACTGACAGGAGTTCACCTCTTTCTATCAATTTCCGGTACATTTTCCCCAAAAATGCTAAACTCTTACCAGCCCGGCTGCTTAATCGTCTTCTCGAAGATTATTTGGCCTCCATGCAGCCAGGTGCTATAACATATACAGATGCCTCTCAACGAGAAGAAAAATCTGGTATCGGAATATTTTCCCTTTCCCTTAACTGGACCTTTTTGGTTCGTCTGGGTGATTTTATCCCCATATTCTTCGCGGAATTCCTGGCAATCGTCCTGGCGCTACGAAAGCTGGATGTATCAATTACATCACCAATGATAATTTCCGATTCTTTTTCTGTATGCTTAGCCCTTTCTTCCCCTAAAGACACTCCCCTTCTGCGGATGTTTCGGTAACTCCTGCCACCTCACTTCACTGAAATTTACCTTCTTTGGGTTCCTGGTCATGCAGGGATCACATTCAACGAGACTGCCGACTCTCTAGCAAGGATAGCACTTTCTGGGCCTGTAGTAGACGTCGTAGAGCCGACACCTTTAATAACAGCAGCTAGGTACCGTAGGATGCTGAAACTCCCAGTACAGCAAGAATCGGTTTATTTCATTGAGAGATCTTAAATTCTCATGGAAACCTGAATGGTGCCCTTCGCGCAACTTAGAGGTGGTTATTACAGCCTTACGTTGTCGAGTACCCAAGCTAAATAGGTATTTACACAGGTCTCGTCTGGCGCCAACAGCTCTGTGCGGCTATTGCAACGACGTAGAGTCTGTCGAACACTACCTTTTGACATTCCGATGTTTTTCCCGACTGAGACGTCAGTCCCTGAAGCTGCCGCTTTACAGTTTGGGGATATCCCTAACAGTGCCGGCTATAATATCGTTCGGGGCATCCGAAACGGGGTTCTGCCGCCGGGATGTATGCTGTGCCCTCCTGCGCTACATCGAAAATTCTAAACGATTCTCTTTATGATTGCGATTCGTCACCCTCGGTTTGATTTTTCAGGAATTTTTTTTCCTTTTTTCTCAAAACTTTTTCCAACCGGTCTAAATGATCTTTCCTAAGCGTCTCGTGATTAAATAAGAATTGCATTCATTTTAACCATCCTTCGTTGATTGGCCGATCCCCTGATTGGGTATGTGTCATACCTAAAGGCGCAACAACAACAACAACAACCGCACTCGTACTGACCGCAGGATCAGTGGCCGCCTCCTTGAACGCTCGTGTTCCTATTTACGGCTGTAAATAAACCCTTTGCACGGTAGCAGTTTTTGGTGGATGTGCTGGGTAGCCTTGAAGGAACACAGAGCCACTGGAACTTCGCCGAAGCCGCCGAGTCACCGGTTTCTCCTCGCAGCGTGTACCTCTGACTGGAGCTATAAAAACAGACCAGGCCATGCTGATGGCCAACTAGAAGCCGTGCAGGGAGCCTCGTGCGTTCTCTGGAAACAAAGGGGAGGATGTCGACGATTGGCTTGTTCGCTACCACCGGGTGAGCAAGTTTAACCACTGGTATGCGCCCACCAAGTGGAAAAACATCGAGGTATTCTTGGCGGGCACCCTGCTGACGTGGTTCGAAAACCACGAGGCGAAGCTAACCACTTGGGACCCGCCAGTAGAGGATATAAGGAAGGGCTTTGGGGATTCGATGGCAAAAAAGAAGCGAGCAGAGCAGACGCTACATCAGCGAACACAAGTGGCTGGGGAGTCTTGCACCGCCTACATCGACGAAGTATTCAAATTTTGCCGGATTGTGAACTCCGGCATGTCCGAGGAAGACCGGGTTGGACGCATTTTTAAGGGTATCGCTGAAGATGTGTATGCTTTCCTCATCAGTAAGGAGAGCCTGGACACAGTAGGAGACGTAATACGACATTGTCAGACATTCGCAGCCCTGAAGACCCGTCGTATAGCACCAAAGTTTGGTCGCTTGCCAAACTTACCCATTATAACCAGCGTAGACGACACCCAGGCCACGGACTTTTCATAGACGATAAGGCTAATTGGTTCGGGAAGAGCTTCGTATACATGACGAATCGGTGCGTTGCATCGACGCCACTTGCGACTGCCAACGGCAACACGATGCCATTATGCGACGTGCACCGGTCAGCAACTACCCTCCGCGAGATGACGCTCCCCGACGTGCATGGGCCCCTACAGAGTTCCATCCGTCCGTGAACACTGCTAGCTTTGACGATCGCCTTTTCCACCCTTCCCGGAACTCTGATAGTTTCGACAACCACCGTTACTCATTTTAACAAGCTGCAGGAATACCTGGTCCTAACCACGCGGTGTGTACTCACGCCCTGATTACGAATATTACGGTGAAGGTCGACGGGCCTACAGACCTCACACACAGCCCTCTACGTTCATGCAACCTGACAGGATTCGCCCGCAGCCTGCGCGCTACTGGTGTGGAATGCCGGGCCACATTGCAAGGTTTTGCCGTCGTCGTCACGAAGAGCAAACATAGAATTCCTAGTATTTCCCAGTATAATGATTCAGGACCTTCTAACCACACTGCGAAAAGTCACTGGTCTTAGGTCCGGCTTTCCGCCAACGATTTTCGGACCAGTTCCCAGTGCAACGCTTCTTCAGCCACCTCCGATCGCCGCATAACACCACGCGCTGGACGACAGCGCCAATCCTCATCGCCTGAGTGCCGCGACGCACCCGCTTCGCCGGGAAACTAGCCTGCACGACCGATGTAGGTGAGGTCGCCGGACAGCCTTCGGTCAGGGACGTACCCAGAGGGGGGGGGGGGGGGGCTTGGGCGCCCCCCTAATTTTTTTGGGCCGTACCACCCCTTCCCTGCGCCACCTCTCTTCACCCCTCGCACACATTGTAAAGCTGCGCCATATAAATCCTGGGCTTGATAGCTATTTGAGGCGTTTTTTTTTTCGAAATGAGCCAACTCCACCTAAGGACAATTTGAGGGGGAAAAAAACGAAAGTTGGGAACAGGACCTAAGTGCAATGCTTTTAAAAACTATTAGATGACATGTTTCACATGTCAGCTAGGGGAAATCTATAGCGACAAGTAATTGAGAATTATGCGGAGACTTTGAGAGATATCAGAATAGGTTCAGATCTGGCTCGTACTCAGTTGAAACAGACAAGTTGGTGCGGAATTCTTATGAAAACTTTATTGAGATCAACTTTCAAGAATGGTACAATAGAGTTTTAAGCAAAAAAGGCAATAAACATGCAACAGAGCTTCAAGAACAGTAAAAATATCCACGAAGAGCCGGCGAGTCCTCTTGGCAGCATTAGCAGCTCTTTTCGAATGGTTCCGTAGGGTACTTTTTTGGGAACGCCTGAAAACACTCATGAAGCTCTTCCTTGCCTTGCCATAAATTTCCTAAACGCTTCAACTTCAACTTCAACTTCAACTTTATTTTCACATTTTTTCCTGTTACAGGACAAAGTAGAAAAAATGTTGGACAGGAACAAAAAGCTACAGCAAAGTAGCTTGACGGGGTTCCTGCCCATTTCTTGAAGCCTGCTCATATCATCTTCCATGGCTTGCCATGGCTTGTAGACGGCAGCTAATTTGTTATGTACGTAAATGGGAAATATGGTAGTAATAACAATAATAATAACCAGATTTACTCCGCAAGGACGAGGAAGACGAGATAAAATGATAGTATCACACCTCTTAGTTTCATTTTGTTCCCTTCCGTTCACGTTATCGTAGACGTGTGGCGGCAGATCATTTTCCGATCTCCTGATTGCTCTCTGAACTTATGATAAGCCAGCTCTCAAAAGCAGAAACAAAATAATGCAAGAACGCACAAAACAGCCCGAAACGTCACATCGAAAGCGAAATCTCATTGGGCAAAGAATTTGCCTCATTTTGATCCGTGGCACAGCAGGGTCTGGCTCATTTTCAATACGAAGTAAGGTCTGCGTACACGCTTGCAAGAAATTGCCTCAACTATTTATCTGCCACATTTCTTATTGGGAAAGTTCCCGGGATTTTTTTGGCAGTAAAGTTTTATCTGACTTAGTTTTGGTTTGTAAATTAGGTTCATTTCGAAAAAAAGACGGCCCTTTTTGTAGTCCACGTGGGATTCAAAAAAAATGCAGGCGAGGTTTGTTTGCTCCATTTACACGAAAGCCAGTATCGCTGTACACTGGAGTCGTGCTCTGCTGCCGGCCTGCCATGCCACTTGCAATTCGCTGCACCCCCTTTACCCTGTCCGTCTGCAATCGGTGCTTGGGTCCTCTCGGGCAGCAGTAGTAACTTATCGCTTGTTTCGCCAGGGTGGCGGTTTCAGCGGCTCGGGTCGCATATGCTTTGGTGGGGAAGAAAATTTTTGTCTTTAAACATTCAATAAATCCCTCTGTCCTAGCACGTCGTGGTGTCGGCGGGTACTGTCGCCCTTGCCTGGCGTTTGTGGCTGAACTGTTTCCTTCCCTGAGCCGAACTCACGGCGCGTTTTTCACAAGTTTTCGTGGAAATGCTGGTTTTGCTTTTGTCGGTAAGAAAAGTAAGAAGTCTGCTTGCCGCAGAGAAGCCCGCTGTGGGGTTCCTCTACCGAATGCCTTCTAACGTCCGGCTCGCGCACGTGTGCAGCGTCCGCCGAACAAGCCAATGCGACACAACGGCTTGGAACCGGATGGCGATGAGCGGAGTGGCGCAAGGGGATACTTGACCCATCGCCCGGCACCTCTAACATTACGCCCGCTTAGGGAAAGCTGCCATGACGGGAGTACAAAAGCCCTGTTCCGCAGTCGGCATGTCCGTCTGGACAAGAAGGGTCACTCAAAAACGAAGCCATTGTGGTTAATGGCTGCTATGCACAACGGTGGTGTAGTGATGCCAACGCCGGTGGACCCCATCGGGGCGATGACACCCCTCCCTTCTCGTCGCTCTGCCCTGTCCCCGAAGCCGTCGGCGGAGTAGCAGTCCTTTGGGACGGACTATAGTCTTGCCGGCGACCTTCTACGCGGCTTTTGGGAAGACTCGTTTCCTCCCTACCTTCGGGGAGCGGCGGACAGGGGGGAGCGTGGGTCAAAATCCTAATCGGTACGTGTGTTGCTGTGCGGGAGCGGCTTCGCTTGCGACTGCATGGGCAAGTTTGCTGACTTTGTCCGGGGCTGCGGTCAAGAGTGGTCGCATCAAGGCTTGCTCTCGTGGCAGTTTCCGGGCGCCAGAGCCCCACGAGTTTCTCGCCAACCGCGCGGCGGCTCGGCACCCTTTTTGGCTCCCGGTCTGCCATCAGGGATCATGCAGCGATGCCCTTTTTGTGCGCTGCGGCACATTTTAATTGTCATCCAGTTTTTGTTGTCATGTGTTATCTTATGTTCATGCTTCGACGTCTCCTATAAATAGGCGTAAATAGACTTTTTCTCCATCATCTACTTGCCTCGTCTCGTCATCGGTTCCTTCACCATCCTCCACGACGACACCACCCACCTCAACAACGAACCAAATTTTACTGTCGAGTTTAAGGACCCGAGCTGCATTCCTATGAACAGACCTCGAGAACACCGGGCTTGAGCGGGGAAGGGCACGGAGTCAAGGTGGCCAATGGTCAACATGAGAGAGAAGGGTGTGCAGCGGATGATCGGTGAAAATGAACCCGGGCCAGACATCTCGACGGACACCAACCAGACTGGCCCAGAGAAAATTCGGCTTCAAAATTGGACTGCGAACTGTCTTTGTATTAGAGAGGTTATAAAACCCTCGGTACATATGATGAAAATACGAGGCACATTAAACATAGCTTAGCCGCGCGATGCCTTAGTATCTTGAAGGTGTCGGCAGAGAGCAACGAGTTTACTTCACCAACCGGCCCAACGAGAGGACAGAGGAGAAGCTCATTCCCGCCTTGCAAACAAGCCACGCGGCGACGCTGAGGAAGTGACAAGGCGCGTCCCTGGAAATAACAAATTTATTTACAATACTTCCATAGGTGAGCGCTGACGCGCTGGCGCTTACCACCGTTTTTTTATCTACATTTACTGCAGTCCAGTGCGTCTCGATACTGCAATTTCCGAGGCCTGAATCAGTGGCGCCTTGAAAGGCAGACCATTAAACGTCGAACTCTGAGGTTGTTTAGGGTAATAATACACGGAATTAGGCGAATGACATCTCCGATTTACCTAGCATTTTATTTCCTTCCTTCATAACTAGTATAGCCACAGGTTTTGTTTGGAGAAAAATAGGGAAGCGCAAGAGATCTGAAGAGATGGAGATCTGAACTCTCGAGTGCCTACATGCACTACCGTTTCTCCCGACTTCGATTGCGTATAACGTGTGGGACGCTTCGGAAATATGCCTTAACATTAGCAGAGGGAATGTATAGTTACTGTGCAGTACGCGTATTTACTTCTGGAAGTATTTTAATTACTGCCGTTCTTTTTTCATTTGGCAAACATCGCGTAGGGATCCTTAACGTGCGCAGAAATCTCGAACATACGAATGTTTTCGCTTTTCGCCTACATAGCAAGTGCGGATACACCTAATTTCATTTCTTTGTGCAGGTTTACGCGCCTTAAAGGCGCGTAAAAAGGGGCCCTGAAAGGCGTTTTGAGCACACTAAATGAACTAGCGCAATCGTTATATTGGGTCGTCAACGTCATCTGTGCCAAGTATTACACTTTTACGTGCAGCGGAAAGCTCACACTTTTGTTGCAAAGTTTGTCGTTTTTTTTCTCACCCCTCCCTTCGTGTTTCTGGACGCCGCCATCTTCACATGTCTACGTCATCGATTCCCAGATGTTCATCATGAGCTAGGCATCCTGCTATTGGGCGACTTTCTCACGCACTTCTGGCAAAGAGATGAGTCGTCTGCTCAGCGTCCGCTAGCCGGCTGATCTGTCAGCGTAGTGCCGGTGTGCTTGGACATTTTATGAAAAATGAAACAAGTGTAAACAAACCTTAACCGTTTGCATTGAATGCAACACGGCCATAACACGACATGGATATTTTCTTACCTGAGTACGTTCCATAAAGAAAGCGTTGAAGCCCCGTGGCACTTCTTTCGTGCAATCGCTGAGAACGACCAGAGCCGTATGACCGGGTTTGACGCACACATTTTATTAAACTTCAAAACAATCCAGAGATGCATTTCGAACGAACACAACGTCACAACATGCGTTGCAAGTCTGAACAGCGTTTGACTGACGATGGGTTGCACTCACCTCGCGCGCGGTTTGCGCGGACGAACAGCAAGCAACTTAACTCTGGCGCACAAGCCGAGATGGCTTTTAGCCACGAAATCTGCACATACACCATGCGAGATTGAGTCGTACGTCGCCCGAGAAAGATAATCCAGACCATGGGAAGCACTATCCACCCGCAGAAGCACAACGTCGCATTTCATCGCGAAACAAAGTCGTCCACAACACACACACCATCGCCTCCTGTAATGCCAAACGCATCTCGCACTTCCCAATGGGAGTGAGTGGTACGCCTGCAGTGCCCACATGTCGCGAGGTGGGGCCCCAAGCTGAACCGGGATCACGGAACCGTAACTGACCTCTAGAATGGTTTGTGCCTTGTTGCCAAGGCAACCGATGTTTGAGATTGTCCAAGAAATGGCGCTCGTTCCAGCGCTAGAAAGCTCAGAGCCGCGGCGGAGCATGTTTTGCCAACGTTGCCGCTCTCCACCACGCGTCGCCCCAAGCTGAACTGGTCACATGATTGAAGCGTTTTGTGCACGGGTTCTGTATCGGTTTAAAATGTCTTTTTCACATGCCGCCAACAGGAATTACCACCGCCGCAAAATAAGACCCGGCACCAGCGGGGCGACATCTGATACGGCACTTTTTGGATAAACAGTGCGCGGTGCCTCAAAGAGAACGAGCGCACAATCCTCCCCGTGCGGCTGCGAGTTCGCCGCCGATAAAAAGTCACGTGCCGCCGATAGCAACTGGACCAACATACACCGCGAAAGGGCAAGGCCAGGCCACCGCACGCATGCGGCCAGGCTTTTCGTTCGCCTTTCCAGCCTTGAGCTGAGTGCTGGATTCAAGGTGTCAACAAAGCTTGCCCGTATCAGACGGCAGTATGAGTAGCGCAATAGCGGAAGTACGTCACCGCCGAGGAGCGCAGCATCACGCGAGGGAAGGCTCACGCGCCGTCAACAGTGGAGAGTAAGTTGAAAGGAGGAGGAAACGCGGCGCGACGATAATGCGCGGTTTTTGATTTACGATTTCTCAGCTAATACTCATCGCTTTAACAAAATTCTTGCGGGAGGAGATTGCTAATACAATGCTTTATTTGGTTACATGTACATCCATGCATCGGCGGAAGGTATTCAGGACCCCTTTAAGGTAAACGCTGGGCGTTCATCGCGTTTGTACTAGTAACGGCGGGTACCCTCACCCTCTCCTCTAATTTGCATAGAAAAGTTACCTTGGGTCTGCCCCCCCCCTCCCCAAAAAAAAAATCCTGGGTACGTGCCTGCCTTCAATAAATAAACAACCTCCGCCAGTTTTTATGAGGACAAACAAAGTTCAAGTGCTCGTGGACGGTGTTTCTACAGTGGTTTTAGTTGGCATTGGTGCAACAGTTTTAGTTATGAGTAATGCTTTAAAGATCGCCTTGGACGCAAAGTGATGTTCAAATGAACAAGGAAACCTCGTTTAGTGAAGTCGGTGGAGAGCCGCTGCACCCTCTTGGTGTGTGTACAGTCAATGTTTCTATCGGAGGACGGACGTTCAAAGCGGAATTCATAATTCTTGCAAAGTCAACCCATGACTTAATTTTGGGCATCGACATCTTGCGCGATTGCGAGGCCGCTCTTGACGGCGCCATGGACGAACTTTCTGCTTGCATCTTAGGGTTCTCGGCACTCGATGATAAACCACATACCAATGAATATACGGATACTTTGCGTGTGTCTGAGGACACAGTTATACCTGCGTTGTCCGTGGCGATCGTACCAGTGAGTGATATACGTGACACCGGCATATTTGACGCTGTAGTGAAACCACTCTCCCCGAACTGTGCGAAGAAAGACCTTTTGGTGCCCCATTGTGTTGTATCTGTTGAACGAGGACGTAGTTATGTGTGCGCTCTGAACTGTTCTGAATGCGCTCTGAACGCGTTTGTCGACATCCTTTCTCGACATGCCTCTGCCTTCGATTTCTCAACGGATGTCTCTCAGGCGACACTTCAAACCTCCCGCACTCGTCACACTAGATACCGGGTCGGCGCACCCCGTTCGACAGAAACCTTACAGGGCGGCACCATCTGAGCTAAAGATAATCTCTGAGCAAGTCAAAAAGATGTTACAAAAAGGTGTCATATGTGAGTCGGCCAGACCATGGGCACCGCCTGTGATCCTCGTACAAAAGAAAGATGGTACCTGGAGATTTTGTGTGGACTATCAACGTTTGAACGCCATCACCAAAAACGACGTCTATCCGCTGCCAAGAATTGATGATGTCATAGATTGACTGCACTCTGAATCTTATTTCTCGTCAATAGATTTATTATCCGGCTATTGGCAGATCCCTATGCACCCAAACCAGAGAGAAAAAAACAGCCTTCGTCACTCTGGACGGTGTGTTTGAGTTTAACGTGGTCCTATTCGGCCTCTGCAACGCGCCAGCGAACATTCGAACGGTGGATGGACACAATTCGGCGTGGTCTGAAATGGGACATATGTCTGTGTTACCTCGACGAAATAGTCGTCTTCGGACGAACTTTTCACGAGCACAACGCACGTCTAGAGAGTCGTGCGTGGTGCGTTTTGTTCCCTTGAAGTTCAGCACTAATCCGGCTCCGGATTCAAAAGGCTCCGGATTAGTGTCGAACTTCAAGAAATGTCATTTTGGTGAGCGTCAAACGCTGCTTCTGGGATACCTTGTTGATAAGGATGGCGTGAGACCGGACCCTCAGATCGCCGCTGTTGATAGATTTAGGCCACCCCAATCAGTGCGAGAGCTCCGTAGCTCACGTAGCTCACTGGGGCTTTGTTCATACTTTCGTCGTTTTGTGCCACACTTTTCAGATTTGTCGTCTGCCCTCACTAGCCACTTGCACAAAGATGCTGCCTTTATCTGGACCGCCGAGTGTGAAGCTTCATTTTCCCACCTTAAATATCTTCTCGCGTCGGGCCCTAACCTTCGCCATTTTCACCCTAGCGCTCCAGCCGAAATACATGCGCACGCTAGTGGTGTTGGACTTGGTTCAGTGCTCATACAGCGGCATTGCACTGCCGAGCATGTGATCGCTTACGCTAGTGGTTGCCTCAGCAATGCTGATCGCAATTACACAGTCACCGAACAAGAATGCTTGGCTGTCATCTTTGGGATCAGTACATTTCGTAGCTATGTGTACGGCCGTCCCTTTAGAATCACCTTTACAAACCGACCACCACGCGCTGTGCTGGTTGATTGGCCTCCGTGAGTGGTTTCTTGGGCGAGTTGGTCATTCATCGTGTAAGTAAGCGCGAAGGGGACAAGGGCGAATGAAGTGGACGGGACAAGGCGCTACTATCAACTCGTTTTATTTTCACTGTGATGTCCGATTTTATACGGGAAGATACACAGCGAATGAAGGAAAAAAGGAAAGGAGGAGGAGCACTGGCAAATACAAAAAACAAAAAAAGTGAAGGATGGCAGTTAAAACGACCGCGTTACAAAGACCGTTTTGCACGGTAAAATCTAATGATTGGATAAGAATTGCAGTTCTTTCTTTGTCAATACTAAAGAAGCTGTGCTAACGCATTTGTCTTTCAAAGAAACTATCTGGTAGGCCTGGGTGATTTCTTTTGTTAACTAATCCTCGTGTAGGGCTACGATCCTAGTCTTATCAAAATGTGGCCTACACTCACAATCTCTGCAGTTTCTGAAGTGTATGCCCCGATGTCCTTTAATCGTCTTACCTAAATTATTCCTAAGCTCTCTAAGCCGAATATTTAAATAACGACCTGACTGTGGTGAGACTAGCGGCCGACTAGCAAGCTGGACCTTAAAGCTCCAAGAGTACGACTTTGTTATCCCCTACAAGAGTGGTCGTCGGCACGCAGACACTGATTGTCATTCCCGGCGGCCAAATGCGTACACTGATCGGAAGGAAGATAAATTCGACGACTGTTTCGCAGCTGTGGACACAGAATACCCAGATGTTCTACTTTCCGTTAAGAACAGCAGAAAGATCCACGCATCCAGCACCTCTTCGCTGCTTCAAAGCATCCAGCACCTCTTCGCTTCGGTGCTATTTGTTTCATGATGGGCTTCTCTACAAGATTAACTACATGCCTTGGGGAGCAGGTTTTCTTCTTGTCATGCCATGCAAGACGATGTTGCTGCCGGTCACATTGGTTGCAAAAGAACTTAACACCGTACCCAAGAAAGATTCGTCTGGCCGAAAATGTGCCGTGAAGTTCAACAGTATGTGTCGAGTTGCCTTCAATGTCAGCACTATAAGATACCCTACTAGCATTCCACCTGGGCTACTCCAACCTATAACGCCTCCTTGTTTCCCCTTTGACCAAGTCGGCATTGAATTAATCGGTCCGTTTCCACGCTCTTTGATCGGTAATCGCGACATCATTGTCTGCGTCGATCACGTGACGCGTTACGCAGAAACTGCAGCTGTAGCAGCTGCGAAGGCAGACACCGTTTACACATCCCTGCTCCAGTTCGTCATCCTTGGGCATGGTGCTCCCCGCGTGATTATCAGCGACCGTGGACGTCAGTTCGTCGCTGATGTTTTGGAAGACTTGCTGCGCCTTTGTTAGGCTCACTTTCGTCACTCGACAGCCTATCATGCCCATACAAACGGCTTGACTTAGCGTACCAACAGGACTCTCACCAACATCATTTCGATGTATGTTGGCGCTCGCAACAAAAACTGCCATGAGATTTTGCCGTTCATCACATACGCGTATAACAGGGCCCGACATGAGACGACAGGCTACAGCCCGTTCTATTTGTTCTGCGCCCGTACACCTCCTAACACCCTGGATACAATGCTGCCCTTCTCTTTGAATCACGACACATCCGTTTCGCGCACACTGTGTCTCGCTGAAGAAGCTCGTCGCCTCGCTCGTTTACGAACCCTGGCCTCCCAGCGCCGCTCAAAACGCCTTTACGACAGTGGCCACCGTGCGGTTTCGAACGCTAAAGGCGACATGGTATTGTTGTGGGCGCCTGTACGCAAACGGGGTCTGTACAGCAAGTTCTTGTCTCATTACACGAGTCCATACGTTGTCGTCGACCAGTTGAGGGATGCCACATACGTTATCTCTCGCGCAACGAACCTTGGAAGGAGAAGCAGCAAAACGGAACTCGCCCACGTCGCCCGGTTGAAGACATTCCACCCTTACCTCTAACTTCCTCGTGACTCGCCCGGCGGGCTTCGTCTGCGAAGGGGGAAATGTCACTCCTGAATCTGTACACTGTTAAACTGGTCGCAACCAATCCCCAAGCAGGGCATGTGTCAAGCGGTGGCACAGAAAAGGAGGTAGAGGACGACCCGCACTCGTACTGACCCAAAGAACTGGATCTCCGACTGCCGGTTCAGTGAAATCATCTCCAAACCAAAAAACAGAGAAAGGTCAAGGCGTTCCCGAAACGAACGACATCTTGGAAGCTGAGGTGGCGGCCACCAGTTCATCGTAATGTCGCTTCGGGTACTAGAAAAGAATTACCGCACTGTCATGCCAGCTCTCACAGAGCTTGACTTCATAGTCTACAAAAAAGAACCACACATTGCTGTACTGCAGGAAACCTGGCTGACTCAACGTCGGCCATTTTCGTTCCAGAATTATCGGATATTCCGCTTAGATCGACTAACTAGACGAGATGGATTGTTAATTCTCGTATCATCGCTATTTTGCCACAAGGCCCAAAAGTTATTTCAATTCATTTCTGTGGATTGTGAAATTCTAGCAGTTACATTTAGACTGCCTGGGTGTTTTGCATTTTCTCTGGTTAATTCCTATTTTCCGGGTGCGTCGTTTCCGCCTCTCCTCTCGATGCTGTTTTGTCATCGTGTGAGAAGCGCGTTATTATTTGCGGTGATTTTAATGCACACCATGTCTCCTGGGGGCTCCGCACAGATTCTTGTGGTAGGCGGCTAAGTGTTTGGATGAATGATAACAATATGCATTGTTATAACTCTGGTTCAGCAACATTTGTTCGTCGGAAGACTACTTCAGCCTTATACTTGACCTTTTCAAACTACGGCAATATCTCTTCGTGGTCTACTTTGGATCATGCTACAAGTAGTGACCATGTTCCTCTTGTACTTCAGATAGTGTGCCCTGCTGCACCCCACGTTCTGGTATGATTCAGCATACCAATTCACACCGTATGCAAAACAAAGTAAAGGTAGCAGTTCAATCTGTTCCATCCGGTAACGAGGAACACAGGGCAGTTCACGTTACATCCATCATTTGGGATGCTGTTAAGTCTTCTCAATTTATTATCTCTTCCCAAAAAGATGGCAATAACCCGCAGTGGAATGACGATTGCGCGCTGGCGTACAATCAAAGGCAGGCGGCTTGGAAGGTAGTTCTTAGAAACCAATGCCCGTCTAACTGGACCAATTACAAATTTGCGGCTGCCATATTCAAACTTACAGTGTCTAAACCGAAAGAAGACCATAACACCCAGAAGTTTGCCACTCTCTCAAAGCCAAAGAATATGCGACTGCAATATGTTTCTTCGCTCGATGAGGTGCTACAAGAGGACGACGATGACAATTCAGTGGTTCAGAGAGAGAAACATCTTTAATGAACAGGTGAGGTCAGCCAGGCGGGGCGCCCGACTTGCTACACCAAATGGGGGTGAAGGTGTGATGAAGATTAATGAAAACTCTCACTTGCACATGAATACTCAAACACACAGACGCACACAAAAAGCACACACACAATCAGGCGATATAGTCATTTGTCTGAGAGTTCATAGCTCACTGACAAGTCCAGTGCTCCGGAGGAACGTTAGGAGCACTGTTGTGCGCGACTTGCCATGCCGGTTGTAAGCCAGGGCCCAAGGAGGTGACTCGAAGAGATCTGAGTGGACGCGGGCAGGCCCAGAGAAAACTTTGCCGTCGTACGCTCAAGTTCATAGCGAGGACATGCGCAGAGAACGTGTTTCAGGTCCTCGCGAACTGTACAGGTAGGGCACAGAGGTGAGCAAACTCGACGTAGTTTAAAAAGGAAATGCTTAGTGTACGCCACATTCAGTCGTATTCGATGCAGGACAGCTTCATCTCGCTTGCACAGACTGCTTGGCATCCGAAATCGACACTCTGGGTCTATTGTGTGCAACGGATCGTAGGTTCAGTCAACTCAGGAGTCTATTGAAGCTCTCGAAAGTATTGTACAAGGCCTCAAAATCCCAATTTTCTTCTGTTTGTCGGCTCCTTTTATCAGTCAACGTTCTGTTGGTTTCAACCCAGTGACAGTGTCGGAATTGGCTGAAGTTGGTTCACAGCTGTCTGTGGCTGCTCCGGGGCCAGATGGCAATACTGTGCCAATGTTACAGTTTTTATTTGACAAAACCCCTAACGATTTACTCAACATAGTAAACACGTCGCTGAAAAATAGCTGGATACCTCCAGGATGGAAACTCTCTGAGATAGTGCCATTGCTAAAAAACGAATGTTTAGGTTATGTCCCAGATAACATCAAGCCGATTTCCTCAACTAGCAACTTGGTAAAGCTCGTCGAGAGGATACTGCATGGGCGCCTTATGCGGTTTCTCGAAAGGAATAGGATGTTAAGCCCCACCCAAAGTGGCTTCAGAGCCGGGAATTCTATTTGTAAGGCTCATGTTGACATTGAGAGCCGCGTTAAACTAGCCCGTAGCCTAAAACATGTAAGTGAATTTGTTACTCTGGATATAAGAACGCCTATGACAGCGTGGAGTATGTTACCCTAATGTCACACCTAGAGAGTAGCGAAATTCCACTATACATTCAGTCCTGGATTGGTGCGTTTTTAACTGCGAGGACGTTCTTTTGTTCGAAAGATGGCATATCCTCTTCGCAATATCAGCAGTTTCGTGGGGTTCCTCAGGGGTCAGTCCTTTCTCCGGTTCTTTTCAATATTCTTCTCAGATCAATTTAAATTATGGAGGGTATGTCAACTTACGTTTATGCTGACGATATTGCTTTTTACTCATCGGGCAGAGACATTCATGACTACTGTCAACGATTATACAACTATCTGTTCGCCCTAGATAATTGGCTAAGCAGGCTGCATTTATCGCCTAATGTGGGAAAATGTGCTGTGTTAGTATTTCCGGTTACCATCTCCATATCATTATGCCTATTGTACCAACAAAAACCCATCCCTCAAGTTACAGAAATTAAATACCCCGGTATAATCAATGATGAAAAGCTTACATGGCGTCCTCATATTAAACATGTTGCTTCTAAAAGCGAAAGAGCTGCAGGCGTGCTCCGCAGGCTATGTAACCACAAATTCGGGTTGCGTAGAGACACACTGTTAAACATATATCGAAGTTATGTTCGCCCGGTATTAGATTTCGGCGCGTCCTATTTTCCGGTTGTGCGGCGTACAAATTACATCCCCCATTTATCGTTGAGAGAAAGGCTTTGCGACTCTGCTTGGGATTGCCAAAATATGTCGCTAACCCTATCTTACACGTTGAGACTCGATTTCCTCCATTGAAGTATAGATTTCAATTATTTACCGTATTAACCTTTATCAAATTGTTTGACTCCCTGCTGCATGACGCTCAGTGAATTTTCCGCCTGAGGCCTGATCTTTTTAAGCCATTCAGTGGCCGCAGTTACAGAGCGCCCAGAGGGATCTAGTACAGTCATGGCTTCAGCCACTTAACGCAGACCTTTTTTGGTTCCCCCCTCCTTGTATTAGTGTGTCATCTGTGGAAATAAACTTTGAAAATATGTTCCCACAGAATGCAAAGATGTTGCCGCCCCCAATCCTGAATGGAATGATGGAGGATCATTTGTCAACCCTTGATTCCCATATCGTCATTGCTACCGATGCCTCTCAAAGTGATGAGATGCCTGGAGTCGGGATATTCTCCCAGTCCCTCGATTGGTTCTTTTCAATTAGATTACCTGATTACGCATTTGTTTTCCAGGCGGAATTATTGGCAATAATTCTGGCTCTTCAAAAACTTCAGCGTAGATTTTCGCATGTTGTTATTCTTTCTGACTCCCTATCTGTGTGTTGCTCATTAACATCCGAAAAAGATTCTTCAATTATCCGCCCATTCAGGTCATTTGTACCTCATCAGCCTTGTGAGGTTAGGCTAGTGTGGGTTCCAGGACATGCAGGAATCTCATACAATGAAGTGGCTGATCAATTAGCCAGTATGTCTCTTGGTGGCCCTGTGGTCCTTCCATGTCCTAATGATAGCTTTTATTGGGGGCACGATTTAGACGTTTAAATTACTCCAGACTTATCGGCAAGGTGCCCTTCTCTCTTCTAGGGATTATAGCCACCTTCGTCATGCATGGAAGCCGATGTTTTGTGAATCAAGGATATGCGACATAGCAATCACTATACTTCGGGGCAAAATCACCTCATTAAAGTTTTATCTTCATACATGTGGTCTGGATCTATCTCCGCAATGTCTATTTGCGACGAACTAGAAAATATAGAGCATTTCCTGTTTAACTGCCGCAGCTTCCCCCCAATGCGACGCAAGCATCTGGAGTAAACCTTTAGACGCCTCCACCGTCCGCTATCTACTTCCGAGGTGCTGCCATTAGGCGTTTCCGCCCTAGGAGTCTGCCACAGGGATGTTGTGTCCGCCCTTTACTCTTATGTTGCGGCGACAGGCCCCTTTTCCTGCAAGCCAGCGAAGCATTTCATCCTTTCATACTCTACTTTCATATTATAGACATTAAAAAATTCTGTTCTGTATTTCCATTCCTAAACCTTCAGATAAAAAAAAAGGGTCCATCTCCCTGCGAGGGGGACTCGAGTAAATGCGTCGCATAGGGGGTGGGTGTATTGTGTTAACGTTTAGTGTTTGGGGAGTTGGTGGTAGTGAATGCGTTGTATCAGCAGCTTCTTGACGTAGTTTGAATGAGTCAAGGATATAAGGCGCGTTCGTAGCCTTTCATTCTGTGTCGGTTTTGTGGCGCAGTGGGAAGAGCACCATGTACCTCGCGTTCCGCCCACAGGTAGTGAATGCGTTGTATCAGCAGCTTCTTGACGTAGTTTGAATGAGTCAAGGATATAAGGCGCGTTCGTAGCCTTGCATTCTGTGTCGGCTTTGTGGCGCAGTGGGTAGAGCACCATGTACCTTGCGTTCCGCCCGCAGGGTCGTGGGATCGAAACCAGGCGCCGGTAAGTATTATTTTTTATATAGTGTAGGGGGAGGGGTGCGGACCTGTTGTTGAGAGCGAAGAGGGTAGCGTGATGCGGGAGAGGAGGAGTGGGGGAGAGGGCGCACCTGGAACGGCCGTTGCGGACGCCGAGGCACGCCGACAACGCCGGGTGACATCGTGAGTTAAAGAAATTCTCTGCATTTAATAAATTAGGTAACATCCTGATTAGGTACAAAGCTTCTTGGCCAATCCCCCCCTTGTGTGTATGTGCCATGGTATGAGGCAACCAACCAACCAACCGAAGATTCCGTGGCCGCCCCCTTCGACGCTCTTGTTCCTATTTACGGCTCTAAACCCTCTGCACGGTAACAATACCACACAACTACCTAGAGCGTGCAGAGGTTGCAGCGTCAAGCGAAGTCGCGAGCCGTGGTCAGGTAATCGTTAGTTCGTTCCGAGGGAGGGGGGTGGATAGGCGGCTGGGGGAAAGAGTACGTGGAACTGCTATCGAAAAACGACACAGTGGGATGGCGGATTCACCAGAACTCGCATGCAAATTTTGCAGCACCAAGCTGCGGCTGTTTATTTTCTTGCTGTGGAATTTCGTGCGTGTCCAATGCGCGCTCTGGCCCAATAACCGGGGTTTCTGTCCACAGACCTCGCTAAACGCCGTTCAACCGCGCATAAATATATGGAAGCGGTTGCATGTATGTATCATGTCCGAGATGCAGAATTATTTCTTAGGATTGTGATAACTGTTAACTTTCGACTGAATGATATTTCCCCATATATTTCTCTCATATTCTGCGCCACTTTTGTGGGGTGTGCTAAGAAGCTTCGCTGGTTATTTACTTTCGCAGAGTGTATGGCTCTTATTTCTCCTTTTAGGCAGACACTCGTGCGAAAGACGTGTTTCACCCGCACGCGAGACGCGGATGGAGGGGCATCCACTGCTCCTCGTCGGGTTTTCTTCCTCATAAGGCATTTAAGGTTTATGATGATGATGTCCTAAAAATTTTGGCACGTACCCAAAAGGGGAATAAGCCAGGGCTAAATCGGTTCTTGAAATACGTGAGGACTTCAAAATACGAAATTATTTCCGGAAAGAGGTTTTTAAAGCGCATTTCAAAGTGCCGCGCACGTGCACCAACCTCTCCGCCGATTTTCTTATGTTGACTGTCACTACGTAGCCATCAGGGTAAATTTACTGAATTGACAGCGTATTTCACTTTCGCAACATCTGCGGGTACGTGGGATTTGCCACAAAATACAAAATAGTTCGGAAGAAAATTTCAGTGCTCAGGAAGCAAAACATTGCCGATGGGAAGCGTCAACCGCCATTTATCGGCAGGAGAAGCCATGTCGGGCACAAGGCCACGTTCCAGGTGGAGGCAGAGTGTCCTCACACGTCACTCTTTTGCATAACTCGGTTGGCGTACGGGCGTTGGTGTGATCCTGTAGTTTGCCGTTAGTTGCCTTTGGGTGGTGTCACTGGCACGCGCATGTGGCCGCACGGCCGGTGTACACGTCACGAAGATTGATTCGTACACCCTAAAAGGTAACATGCATGCTTTTCGCCCCCACGTTTTGGCTGCTTTCGCTGCAAGTGACCGTTGTTGAATCCTACTCGTCTGAGAGAAGGGGCGAATACCGTGAAAGTTTTTTCATAACCCAAAGATCTAATTCCGCAGATCCTGCTTGTGTAAGTAGGTGGTGACTAGACCAGCCGCATAATTTGTTATTGCTGTTCAGCGGCGGTCGCCGGTGTTAGCCACTAGTCATTCCTTGACCGATCCCGCACTTAATTTAGCGACAGCTCTCGAGCCCGCGTGACACCATGGCGAGAAAGGGGCTTCTCGGGCTGCAACTTTCGGGGTCTCTACACAAACTCTAGGTCGGTTCACCCGAGCTGCTGCCGCACTGTGGCTTGCCGCGCTATAAACGGATTTATTTGAGTGCTACCGCCTCCAGTAGGAGTGTTTACCCACGTGTGCCGACAGCCGACTCTCCGTGTTGGCTTGGATTGCTCTTACACTTATTGGGCATCTTTTCCAATGAGCAGTATCATACACGTTGTGGCTCCTATTCTAAGATTGTTTGGAATGCACGATCCGAATGAAAAATATAGGACATATAGAGCCCATGGCTTAAATAACGCAAACTTTCACAAACGCTGCACCATCAAATCAGATCTCCCTCTGACAGCTAAATAATCCATGTCTGAGCCAGCCGCATTATGACAGGTAATTGTTGAATTATATAACCGTGATTATGTAATCGTCCAGTGGCGCAACCGAGTATATGACAATGGTTATTATGTCACTTTTGTCACTGGTGTATGCGAGAAAAAATGTTTTGTCATCTTTGCAGGCGGCAGAACCAGGACAATGTTTGCCACTATAAAAGAGAAAGCTGTAGCTTCTCTCACAATTATGCGCGAACAGATTTGCCACAAGAGATAACAAACCTAAAAGGTTACTAAAGAGAGCCTTACGGGATTTCCTGGTCGGGTGAACGGGCACGGCCAACAAAAGGACCCCTGCGAAAGACGCAACATTAAAAAAGTTTATTATTCTGGGACAAAGGGCTGACATCACGTCTGGTATGCTGCACCGCTTCACAAGAAATATTCGGGGCAGGTAACGGGGTGGTCCTCTTGTTTGAAACTTAGTTGTTATGTGATGTAAGGGGGAGGAAAAACGTTCCACAAGCGATGGTTATCCCGGGCTCTAGATCACGCGTGGGTTTGTTACACATGTACGTGTAATGTGGACGTACGTGTTTTCATGAGGCAATGGTGTAAATAGCGTCGTGTCATGGCTGCGCTGTGAGCAGTCTGTGTTGATTTTACCCAGCCACCGCTTCCGCTCACTGACTAGCCAGAGTCACTGTTAGTTATTAACAATGACTCTGGCTAGTCAGCGAGCGGAAGCGGTTTGGCCGGTTGGGTAAAAATCAAGACAGACTGCTCCCATCAAGCGCATCAATCCTCGCCGGTGTCGTTTCGCAACTGCAACTGATCGTCTTTCTTGATTTCACCCAACCGGACAAACCGCTTCCGCTCGCTGACTACGCATAGTCGCTATCAATAAATAACAGTGACTTTGGCTAGTCAGTGAGCGGAAGCGGTTGGTCCGGTTGGGTGAAATCAACTGACTGCTCCCATCGCCGCCGTGATGCGACAGTAATTAGGCCGTTGCTTCCTCATGAGAGTAAATGATTTGGTACATTGCAGAAAATATTGGTTGTCTCTGCCGCGCTGGTCATTTACCTTCCCCGAGTGGGATTATCGTTAAGTTTTTCTCTTCCATCGTCCTTTCCTTCTCCCTGCTAACGCTGCTGCGTCTTGCACCCAACCCCCAGGATTAACGCGATCAGTGGCTCCCTGTTCACGTCGTCGTGGTGTCGCCCATGTTTCAAGTTACTGTCTGTTTCTCGCGCCCTGCTTCTTTTGTTCGAATGGTTTGTTTTTCTGGCTGTGTGGCGTTCAGTCGCATTTTGGATAATTTTTTCATATTCCTTTCGCTGGCTTTCTACGAGAGTTCAATGTATTCCGTCTTTGCCTTTTTATTACGTAAGCCTTCCTTGTTCTTCCTCAAAACCCTAACCGTAGAATGACTAGCGTTTACACAAAGGCATACTTGGCAGGGGTAATTAATTTTGTCGTAACAAAAGATTGAATAATTGTAGGGTTTAACGTGCCGACGCAACGCAGGCGATGAGGCGCGCCGTAATGGAGGGCTCCAGATTAATTTTGACCACCTGGGGATCTTTAACGTGCGCCGAAATCTCGTACACACGGGCATTTTTGTCGAAACAAAAGAGTAAATGGAAAAGTTTTTGTCCCCGAAAATTTTGAAAAATAAGTAAGAAATTTTGTAGCCATGTTATGCAGCAAATTTGATAACGCATATTGAAAGACCACGAATAAGCAAAAAAAATCCAGAAAGGCGAACAAAAACATGAAAAAATGTTAACAAGCACTGACAATAAATGTGCTAATTTGAAAATTAGAGATATTTTTGCTGATGCAAGGCGCTACACTGATGCGACTTGTTTACAATATTTTCTCGTTGCTATTGTAATTTTTCGTGTTTGCGTTATTTTAGGTCTTTATTTCTCTCTTTTAGCACGCGGCCGGCGTGTTACATATGAATTTTGCATTTTCTTAATTCAATTTAAGTTAAGTTACCAGACAAACAAATCACTACAAAAGCTAACGTCAATGCTGCGAACACACGCATAGACATGCTACTGATCACGTGACCACGTACGTCCAGGCGTAACACGGTGGAGTGAACCACAGAAAATATCACGAGGATGGCTTGGTGCGCTAGTTGGTGATTCATATAACAGGGTTGCCAGCGGACGCATGCGGGAATACAGAAGGAAGAAACGGCAGGAAAACCGCCTCGTCCTGTCGTATCTTTTTTAGGTCTTCCTATCTACGCGCGGTGCTAACCTTGTTAATACACAGGAAAGAGGGACGACAAGAGATAAAAAAAATAAAACTAAAGAACTGAAAAACTTTCACGATGTGAACATGGATGACTAGCGAAGCTGTGGCGGAACAGAATTGTCAATAAAGGTATGAACTCATTATAACTCATTACTTGTTGAATGATAGATAAGCAAAGATAGGGACACTCATTCTCTGTCTTGTTTTTGTGGTTTTATATACATTTGCCTGGACGGCTAGCGTCTCATCGAGGATCCGGACAGAACTAAAAATGTGTGATGTTACAACACGCTCACCACGGTGTCAAAAACTTGCACGCTTGGAATACCTTCACAAGCGGAGAGTAGAAAGAAAGGGAACTAGGCAAGCAAGAGCTTTGAACGATCACAAACATAGTGTATACAAGCGAAGACATAGTCGAAGGCAGTCGCATAGTGAAAATATTTTGAAACATTTGAGCTAAAGAAAGTGCTGACTCAAGTGAATCCAAGCCAGCTGGTAAACACACACGCACTTGAGCTACCCACGTTCTTTAGCAGCTCACCCATCAAATACATATTAAACCTAGGTAGTTCTTATTTACGTAGAAGAAAAATTCACAAATTCCTAACAAAAATCCTTTTTTTCTAAAGCCTATAATACTCTTATGGCATACTAACATCATACCCAGTCACTCTATGCACATGGCCGGTACAAAGCTCTGCCAACACTACACTGTAGTATTCGATTTTTAACGGGAGAGCTGTTTAACGTTGAGTAGCAGACGTACAGGGCGTCGCTCAAATATCGGCGCACCAAAGAGGAGAGGAGGAAAACGCTAAGCGAACAAATGTGAGGAGCAGAGGCGGGGAGAAAACAGGCCGACGAGCAAGCGTGGGGAGAGAGTGTCGCAGCGCGAGTGTCGGTGAATCGGTGCGCCTGGTGATGCCGTAAGTTTCCCTGTTTCTTCATCCTTCGCTTAACAATTGCGACGGTGCCTGAGTTTTTTTGTCACTGAAATACTTATGTCATCCTTCTAACCCCTGTTTTTCTTTATATGGTACCAGCTATTGCAGGCCACTTGTTAAATTGATGGGCCACTGCTTTTTCAATTACTGTATAAGATGGCCTGCCTTAATTATTTTTGTTATTTTCTTGCTTGAAGGCCTCCGCAAATGATTTAGTTTAGCAAAGGGGTGCTGGAACAATTCAAAGTATGGAGTAGCTCCACGTTAGGAAACATAATGGTAACGAAATACTCGGTGAAGCGTTAGAGGCCTTGTCGTTATTGTGGGTAATGTAGCGCGATGCTCAATTCCGTAAAACATATATCGTGCCTGTGAGATTGCTTCCACTACCTTCAAATATAAGTAAGGACATGCTATCAATCATCCCATGCATTGTTCTTTCGTTCTTCCGTGGCCTTTTGTATGCAATAAAGTTTTTTTCAACCTACATCGTCCCCGGAAGCACGAATTCTACTTTTGTTGATATGGGCCTGTACTTTTATTGGCGCACGTGAGGCGCTGTTTATTGCATGAAAGTGTTTGTGAAATGCACCAAAGCCTCGCTAATCGTGCACCTAGTTTTTTTTCGTGGTTTTATTACGATGGTGTTATTAAAATGATTCTTCTAAAGTGTTATCCCCTAGTATTGAGGAGAAACATCTGTGGGCCTGCTAATTGCTACATTCGATGCATTTATTTAAACTTTAGCCACACGACTCAGAAGTACCGTGTTAGCGCCGGTGTAACCCCAGGACGGGGCTTTCTTGGTACAATTCCTGAAACAATTTTACAAAGGCTTCACCCCCCCCCCCGAACAAAGTTATTTCACGCATATATTTCAAGTAGAAAAAATATCCTCCATTTACACATATCACCAAGCCCGACTAATAAAGCATCTGAAGTACTCCATGTATATGGGCGGAAAAGAATTTTGGACATTAGTGGTCTCCCCTTACTTATAAAGGTGTATTGTGGCCGCAGATCCCGTTCATATGTCCCCTGGACGTGTGCGTAAGTGTGGGCTATCCCGTAGTCTATCAATACAACTATTTTCGCAGGGATATCAACGAAATCGACTACTGTTCCTTAATAAAATAATGTTACGTGAAGGGAGTACGTGTAGACTTCTTTACACACTGATAGCATGAATGGGGTTCCTTGATTAGTAGCCTTTCTTAATTATATCCTCCCCTCCAGGTTCTTGAAAATCTGTTGGGTCGTGGACGCGGTTCCTGTCTCTTACGGGTTCCAAGTTTCCAGCAATTAGAATGAATCTTCTTTTGTGTGTGCCTGGCTGTGGCGGACGTCTACATTTGTGGCACAACGGCACAGTGACATGAGTGCCAGATATGTCGACTAAATTCATGTATCAGTCACTGCCACCGCGATTACCAGCATGCAATCCGGCCTATGATCAGCTAAAATCGCCGGGTGTATGGCTTTTACAAATTCTTTACCCGATCTGCGTCAGGTGACAGTACCGAATGCGGGGGCCATTAGCAAACATGCCAGTCACATTCCTTTTTTTTTTCAAGCAATGTACACAGCTTCGCATTATTTAAACGTAATCGCAGCATCCGCGGAGCTGCGCTAAATCTTCGGTATATACTAATCCATGCATTGCAGTTGCTCAGTTTTTGTAATGGAGATAACCGCCAATTAGGGCAGCGTTTACGACATAAAAAAAGGCCCTTACCAAATAGCCTCTCCCAGAATCTTGGCATCACCATGGTAAGCCAGCCGGTTCACGAAAAGCCGGCGGTGTTTCTCACAAAAGGCGTTTAAGGCGACTACTACACCGCGTATTTCTGTGTTTTCATTTTTAGTTGGGTGAGGGAGGAAGGGGGAGATAGCCCGTCTCCAGTAGCAGATGTGAGCCGAGAATGCTTCTGAGATAAGCACCGAAGCTCCTTCGTCTCTCATCTGTTTACGGGGACCAAGGTCAATGTCTCTGAGTCGTATCAGACCTTAAGCAGTAATCCGACATTATTCCACTGTCGGAACGGCGCAGAGGTACAACCGCTCCTCTGATATGTTTTTATTTTTGTGGACGCCTCATAACATAAACACATTGTGTCTCTTCTGGCTGAACCTGTTGCAATGCATTAAGGATGTCAAATCATACGTGTATGCCTGGGTGTGTCGTTGAAGCATCTCTAAACAACACCTGGTCGGTATTTTAAATAAAAAATTAGGATTTGGTTGCGGAGCTTGTAAAACGTCAGCCTATGTATGCAGCAGAGAAATCTCACAAGCAAGAGAACCTTTCTTTCTCGATATTCCAACTATATAGTGAGCTTTAGAAAGTGAAATACAAATTAATACTGTTCTGCCTTTCGTTAAAGAGCGAAGCTACAGCAACACAACATACAAAGATAATGGTCTTCTTTTTTTCCAGGAAAGAGAAAAGTCCCTCCCTCAAGAAAACGCATTGCCGGGGGAGTTTATTCTTTATCCCGGAAAGCAAACTTTAGTGCAGGAACGAAAAAATACGGAGAAAGAAAAGGACGGCAGGTTGTGCTCAGTCCGGAACGTTCCGCTCTGTCGGGGAACGTTTATAAATGATGCTGCAACACCTTTCCACTCATTAGGGGTGACGCAGTCGTCAGGCAATTCAACAAGCAGGTCTTTGCAAGAAATATAGCGATTGGGAGCGTAGCTAACGAAAATGGGATTGGATCGATTGAAACTACATTGCCCTGGATGTGTAACATTGAAATGTTACTTTAGTTTATCGAAGTGCTCCTACTTCAGTCCGTACCTTTCAATACAGATTTTCAACTCCATTATTAAATTTGTTTTCAGGAGCTTCCCTGACAGTTTGGTCGTTCATGCAAGCATTGTTTGAGCTTCATTGTTATTCTTTGAGCCATGGGCCGTTTTTTTGTGTGTGTGTGCTGTGTGACAAGGAATAGTGGCGTCGGCACTATTATCGCTGTAGTGATACCGCTTTTGCGAAAGCTGATAGTGCGTTTGCGACCAGAAACAGCATCTGGCTCAGTCTGGCGTCGTGTTCCTCGTGGGTGCGCCCAAAGGTGCGCCCACGTGGGTGCGCCCAAAGGGTGCGCCCAGCAACCTGAAACTGTCTGCTTTATGCGGCCCTGGCGGCATTCATTCAACATTTCGGAAGAATACGAAAGAGTATATGTCAATTATATTATATTGCCTTTACACTAAATGTTTCCATGATGGTAATTTGCCTAAATATTGGAAAACAGGCCGGTTGGTACCTCTCCACAAATCAGGCGTCGCACATAACCCCTCTAGTAACCCACCAATCTCGCTTACTTCGGTTCCTTGCAAAATGCTTGAGCACATAATTTTTTCCAACCTTGTTAAGCATTTAGAATCAAATATTTTTTTTCATTGCTTGCAGCACGGTTTCCGCAAATTAGTTTCTTGTGAAACACAACTAATCACGTTTACTAACGATCTGCATGTCTATCTTGATTAAGGTTTTGTTACTGACTGTATACTATAAGATTTTGCCAAATCATTCGATAAAGTAAATCACCAGCTGCTATTACATAAATTAGTCCATTTTAAAATCGATCCATGAGTACTACAGTTTATTCGAATCTTTCTTGCTAACCGTACGCAGTTTGTATCCGTTAATGAAACTGACTCTCCCGAGGTAATGTACATTCAGGCGTAGCTCAGGGTTGTGTGCTGGGGCCTTTACTGTTTCTAATATACATTAATGACGTGCCTTCTAAAATTTCTTTTCCAGTTTGCCTTTTTGTTGACGATGGTGTGCTTTACGTTAAATTACTAACGACACTGATATTGTGGGTCTACAATCCGACCTCAACAACATTATTTCCTGGTGCAAACTCTGGCCCATGGATCTTAATGTTTTTAAATGTAATTGAATAAAAGTTTTGCGTAACAAACTACCTAGCCCTGACTACTTTCTCAAAGATACCTTACTAGAGTCAGTTGAATCCTACAAATATCTCGGTGTCACATAACAAATAACGTATCGTGGGCGCGCCACCTTTAATATGTAACATCTAATGCATGACACATGCTAGGTTACCTCAAAAGAAATTGCTCTCTGTCCCCGTCTTCCTTAAAAAAGCGGATATATATAACCTACGTTCTCTCTAGGCTTGAATACGCTTTATCAGTTTAGGCTCCTGGCTACGTAACTATCTAATAAAATTGAAGCTGTGCAAAACCGCTCCGCAAGGTTCATACTTTCTAACTATCACCGCACTTCCAGTGTTACTATCATCAAAACCGGCCTTTACCTTGCTACTTTTGTAACTCGCCCGAAACTGGCTCGCCTTTGTGTGCTGCATAAAGCGTATCCCCACAGCCCTTAATGACGTTGGTTAAAACCTCCCTTTTTCTTATCTGAACGCCTCGACCATCATTACAAGGTTCATATTCCGTGCCAGAACACCGTAACATACTCGCATTCTTTTTTACCACAAACATGCCATGATTGGAATAACCTGCCTGCGTAATTAGTCACCATTATTAACCATGAACGCTTTCGGGAGGCACTCGAAATTTTGGTGCGCTGATTTTCTGAACGCATTTTTTTCTTTCTCAGTTTTTGTTTGCTGTTGTTCGTTTACCGTTCACTTGTGCATCGCAGAAATTTTAAGCCATTTTTTTTAATTTTTTTTCTCGCCAGTGCTTTCTTTGTGTATTAGGCTGTCATTATGGTATTTCTTCTCGATGTGCTTCCCTGTTTGATTCTTTCTTGATACTTTCTGTATTTTGTAAACATTGAGGTTTACATGCTGTTTTTAAGTGTTATATGCATGTGCAAAATGTGATTTGTTTTCATGTGCGTGTTTGTATTTTACTTCTCCTAAACCCACTCCCCTCTATAATGATGTATGCCCTGAGGGTACAATAAATAAATAAATAAATAAATAAATAAATAAATAAATAAATAAATAAATAAATAAATAAATAAATAAATAATAATCAAATGAATAAATAAATAAATAAATAAATAACTAAAAGACCAGAATGTCGTCTACAATATTGCCGAACCATTCCTAGCTCTCCAGGATCCCGGCCATCTGTTTTTGGAAGTACTGTGACGTGGAGATGATGCCAAAGGGATGCCGGCAAAAGTAGTATCGGCCAAATGGGGTGATGAAAGTTGTCAGCTCTTGGGGGCCTGCACAGAGCTTCACCGCGCGAAAGCTGGCTGTCGCATACAGCTTTGAGAAAACTGTTGCGTCGCCAAGGAGGCCACGGACTTGCTGAACAGTTGGTAGAATGTGGCGTTCATGAAGGACAACCTTGTTCACCTGAGTCACGTCAACGCACAGCCGGTGGGAACCATCCTCATTGCGGACTACGACGAGACCAGAGCACCACGGCGTTGGATTTTCGACAGTCAGAATCACGCCTTCTTTCTCCAGTTTGTCAAGCTCGCAGCGGACGACCTCGAGCAGCGGGATAGGAATCCTGCGAGGCACGCTTAGGGAGAAGGGTACGGCATCGAGTCTAAGGAGGACAGTGTACTCGTCCTTGAGAATGCCCAATTCCTCAAACATCTGAGCCCGCAATGTTGATTTTGGAGTGTGGAGTTCGTCGAGAAACTTTACAACTTCAAGGGCAGTCCCAGAAGAGGCACGGTGAGAGACTGGATCACGTACAAGCGCTGAGAGCGTGTTTTCCGTGCCACCGAAGTCTGGCCATGTACGAACCTAGCACACGCAGCGGCTGACCACCGGGCGCCGAAAGACCACCGAGAAGACGACGACGACGACGACGGGTGGGACCCGGAGCCCCTCCTCACGTACGGGGAGGTGCTGGAGTGGTACCGGCTCGGCCGCCGCACCGCGCCACCGCCCCACCCGGGACTCACGCGTTCGCAGGCAGTGCTGTTACGCCAGTTACAGACACTATCGGTAATCACGCCGGCACTCGCACGCCACGTGTGCCCGGACGTCTATGTCAGTGATGTGTGCAGTGTATGTGAGCGCGAACGCGCAACTTTGGCCCACATCCTGTGGGACTGTGCAGTGCATCCTGTAGAAGCAGCCGACCTCTACGGCCGGTTGCCGGACACCATCGTCAGTGCCGCGAACTCACCGGACCTGACATCACAAACCTTCGCAGTCCAGCAGCTCGAGGCTGCTCTCGCCAGGCAGAGGCGGAGAGAGGCGCCGACGGGGCAGAAAGGGACGAGTTCCCGAGTACCTTTCAAGCGCCGCTCTCGCCGATGCCGGCGGGGCCTAGTCCCGAGGGCGACGTAAACGCGTCGGGGGGAGGGAGCGGCTCTGCGTAGCCCGGACCTCCCCTCTGCTGGCATGGAATAAAGTCTTTCTCTCTCTCTCTGACCACCGGGTCCTGTGAGCAGGGTGTTGACGGGGTCGAGCTTGACCGGCAACGCAGGGAAGTCGTTAGGAACGGCGGACACCTCGGCTACGGAGTCGACCTTGAACTGCGCTGTGTAATTGTCAACGGTGACGTCGACGAACATTGCCGTGGAAAGCGTGTAGTTGAATAGAACTCAGCTTGTGCTTTCACTTCCTTGCGCGGCATACTTCAGCAAAGAGCCCTTTCTTTTTGCAGAAGGTGCAGGCGGACCTCCGTGCAGGGCAGTTCGGACGAGGATGTAGCGCGCGGCCGCAGAATTCACATGTTGACGGCTGGCAGGCGCGCACTGCTTTCAGTGGCGGCGAAGGCGGCTTATCGTAGTTGCGGCGACGACAGGTGAACTTGTTATCGCGTACGGCGTGGAGGTATAGCTCGCGGAAGTGCTCGGCGCGGTTTAGGGGTAACATTTTTTCTCTATCGGCATCTTCTGATTGACGGGCCTGCATCCATGCTTCTTTGAGCGCCAACTTCGCGTTCTGGCCGAGCTGGTCCGAAAGGCGCGAGTCTCGGAGGTTGACGACGAATCTGTCGCGCACGAGCCTTTGCTCCACCTCAGCTGACGGATAGTTGCACTGCTTCACCATTTAACACAGTTTGGCGTAGTAGGCGTCAACCTTTTGTCGGGCAACGGAACACGCCGGTGAAAACGCGACGCCTCGTAGAGTTCGTTCATCGGGTGCTCAAACTGGTCGGTGAAGTGGGCGGCAACCGCTTGAAATGAGGCGAGTGAATATGCGTCGAGCGAGAACGTCTCGAGCAGTGGGCGGGCCTCCGGACCCATGCAGTACAATAACGAGCGTACCTAGATGTCGCGGGACGCTTGAGTCAGGCCCGAAATGACGGCGTAGTCCTCGTAGCGGCTCAGCCATGCTGTCCAGGATCCTGGAGGGCCAGGAAGGAGTCGCCAATATGATAGACGACATTCTGGTCTTTGGGCGCACCCGCGAGGAGCACGACGCCAGACTGAGCCAGGTGCTGTCTCGCCTTGCAAAAGCAGGCATCACATTGAACCAAGACAGGTGTCATTTTGGTGTCTCCGAAGTCTCCTTCCTAGGAGTCATCGTTTCAGCACAAAGCATCAGGCCAAGTCCAGACAAGGTCGAAGCAGTCAAAGCCATGGGGGCTCCAACCGACATCGCAGGTGTCCAACGACTGCTCGGAATGGTCAACCATCTTGCCCGGTTTTCGCCTTGCATCTCGGATGTCACAGCTCCCACCAGAGCACTTCTAAGCAAGTCTGTGAGTTGGGTGTGGCAGCATGAACAAAATGCTGCATTCTAGAAAATCAAGGAACTTCTGACGTCAGACCGTTGCATGGCCAAGTACCATCCGCCATACGCCACCACAGTTTCGTCCGACGGAAGCTCTTCTGGACTCGGCACGGTCGCAGTAAAGCTGGCTATTATCACTATAGTATGAGCCTGGCACAAAGGTCAAAGCCCATATCCCACCCGTCCTTTGATCGAGAGCGCAGGCATCAAAAATTTGAAACAAAAGGTCACTTTTTAAATGGGTCCTACGAAGGCCTTTCAATTATATATCTGCTGACAACCAGGACCGTCAAAGTAACTATTTTACTTAGAATTGGGGTCATTCATAAAGGCGGCAGATGTCGAATTAGTGGCCAGCGCCACCAGTACTTCAAATAAATATGGTGTTAGCGTTAAGCAAATAAACAATGCTTTTGGTTTAAAAGGGCTCCGAAAAGGATTGGTGGATACATGGGTGTTGGCATTTCAAGATAAAGCAGTGTCCTAGTAACCACCTCCTTCAAGAGTTCTGTTAAAGCGATGAATTTTAGTGGAGGAATTGAATATCAAAACAGCGCATCTTCATTCGCCGAGCCTTCTGCTCTCGCTCGGAAGGTGTGCTTGACCACGGCAGCGCTCTTCTCGGAGATATATCGTGAGGCCTCCCTTGTTCGGGATGACTGCAACAGAATCCGGTTTTCTGCGTATGCTACTGTGATAGTACTGCATCGGGAGCGTCGATTGAGATGGGTCCATCTGGCTCTCTCTGGTCCGTTTGCGCCGTTTTTTTTAATTTATCAATCTGCTTATGTGTTCAAGTAGTGTTCATTTCAGGTATCCCGATCGGTCCTAAACATCTTAACCGTAACAAAATAGCAACTGAAAGGCAGCACGATAGGGCGCCGGGACTATTTTTTAGCTTGCTCGTGCATTCGAAAGCCTAACCTACCCCCTACTTTTCTTGAAATTTCTACGCGGCACTGCATTTATCAATTAGACGCGTACATCAAAACCGGTATTGCGAGCGGTCTCGAAAGAATAGTGTGAGTTTCGGGGCCTCCCCGGCTCCTTTGTTCGACCTTGAATAAGATCACACAAAATAAATCCACGCTTGCTCTTTTCTGGGATGGCGTAGAGGCGGATTTTCGCTATAATATGAAGGGTGTTCTTTGTTAGTCTTTTACGGTGTCAGTGCTGCCACTCGCATTAAATTGCGGGTATTGTTGCCATCCACAGATTTGCATTTCTCCTCCCCATTCAAGCAGCCTATTTTGTTTCATGTTAGGCGGATGGAAGAAAACTATGCGGACTCTACCTAAAGACATACCAATTTTGCAAAATGCACACATCACTGTTTCTTCCTGTGAAAGTACGCTAGGCTTTTCCTAATACAAAGCACGAGTTCAAAAATGAAGAAATCGTGTCAGTCACTTAAAGAGTGCACGCACATTTGCAACGGTTGTTCCATTTGAATTTGTGAATTTGCAGAAGCCATGCTACGTAAAACGGCCAGAAAAAAACAAGCTAATACACTGCCGGGATTGCTTCCTCATTGTTGCTTGACTGGGCACGACACTTGAGACCACTGCACTATAATTTTTATTGTTTGTTTCTTTATTGCCGCCCTTTTTATGTAGAACAACACAAGGAACACACAGTCACAGCCGCCGATAAATAAATGTGGTACCAAAAATGTACAATGCACATGGAAGCCACCCGTGTCTTCGGCTTGACCTTGTCATTGGTTTATTACTACGTGTAGTCAACGGTCGTAAACAATTTTTACTTTCTCTTTTTCTTATTTTTTCTGCCTGTGGGTCTCACAACACCAAAACAATCATTCAGGTAGCCTTAATTACAACGCTGCCGAACCTTTAGTGGGAAATTAACATTTGTGGGCCAGAAAGGCGCTTTAATACACTCGTAATAAACAAAGCATCATCTGGTGCGGCGTACACTTGCTTCACTTTCCTGACATTTCGGCAAAGTAGGAGACGAGTGGCTGAGCACTCATCACGTTCAATTTCAAGAAAAGGTATGTCTTACGCTGTCAGAGCAAGGTCTTTTTTGAGAGTCCGCTGAAGGAAACCTCTGAAAAAAAACGGCATCCCACCAATCGACCAAGGCACGTTCTACACTTAATGACTTTTGCTAACACTACAATCTTTTTAACACGGCAAAAACTACCCCATCTTATCCCACCAAGTCCCGACTCGTATGTTCTCAGTTTGCAGTCTAAAAATAATGTTCTTCATCCTGTGAGTATAACCACTCTTTTAATGCTCTTGATCATGTCATGTTTCGCACCTCCAAAATATTTAATTCTATACACTGGTTAGCGACACACAAGATCTCCAACATCACACGGCAATCTTTGATGCGTTACGTTCGACAAGTACTTCGCTTGAAATACCCGTAAGACATCATCACTTCGCGTAAGAACTCACTCAATACATATCTCTTCGTATCTAACGTAGTTACAATGAAAGTTCGCATGGCAGAGCGCAATCTAATCGGCATATACGATCGAAGAAGTGGAACTCTCTGATCGCGTAGATATAACATTCACAACACCAATTGTCTAGCGAACCGGTTCGACAAACCTAGCCCTCACCCCCTTTACTCTGAGAAACACGTTTTTCTGATTTGTTCGCTCAAACCAAGACTACCACAAAAGCACAGCAGGCAACCTATGAAACTTTTGGATGTTAGCACATCTACAATACAGCGCTTGCATGACATACCACAATTTTGCTATTAGAAACGGAATACAAATTGTCGCTCGAGCGAAGGTCGTGAGGCGTACCGAAAATGATGATGAAATATTCCGGGTGAGTTATGGGGTTGACGATAATTTAATGAGGTGAACTTGTGCCTCCAACAACAGGGCCGAGCAGTCCCTTGAACCCGTAGAATACGCGATCCACGGGAGTTTCAGCTCGCCCAACAACTAATGCAATGCATTAGGGCTGCACAATTCGATCGAAGCCCAACGAATCTCCCAGTTGGAGCGGCTCGGGAAAAGTCTGACTGAAAGACATGTGCTGCGATCCCTAAGCATTGGTTATGATTCGCAACATGGAAATAAAGTAGGCGTTCTCCCCGAAGTACGGGCACATTTGCACATGCCTCGTTTACCCAGGAACATGCACCCAGTGCATAACCAAGAGCGCGGGCAAACAAGAGCCAAGGCTATCCACAAGCGCTTCGAAAAAATCAGGAAGGCGATATGCGTCGACGCTGCTGAATACTCGCACCGCACGGCCATGGCAATAACGGCGCTTGAGCAGCACGGCCACCTGATAACCTCGGGCTCAGTCCGCGCAAGCCCGCCTGAGACTGGGGACTAAGCTGCCATTGCCATTGCGATACCACCAACCCAAGCAAGATATCTAATCTAATTTAATCTAATCTAATCCCTTCTCGCATCGTATCGTCTCGTAGAGTATGCTTGGCTCTTCTGTAAGTTTTCTTTAGCTTCTTTGCGTGCCATCGCAAGCTCGTGAAGCCGTACCGAGTCTTCAATGTCATTTCTGACGGAGCCAATGTTCAGCTCACCGGGTAGTCTCGGCTGGTATCCGTGCATAGGCCAGAATGCGCTGTACCCTGACTGCTGTGTCTTTGCAACGTTTATGGCAAACACTGCGTCTGCAAGCAAACGATCCCAGTCGCGGGTCTCATTGAGCAGCTTTCTGAGAACTTGCTTTAATGTTGCCACCATTCTTTCGACGAGACCGTTGGCCTGAGGCCAGTAAGGTGGCGTGTTGACGTGTTCGATGCCGAGTCGTTTGTGAAGCGAAGCGGTCTTCTTGTTCACAAATCCTCTGGCTTTGTCGGTGATGATTACTTCTGGGACGCCGAAGCGTGGAATCCATCTGTTGAGTAGATAATCTATGTAGTATGTCGATGATGTACTTGGCACTGCTATTGCATCCATATAGCGTGTCGCGTGATCGATGTATACCAAGACGTAACCCTCGTCTTCGCTGTCATTAATTGGACCCAGGTGATCCAAGGAGATAACAGTGTTGGGGTCGTTCGGAATTTCTCGTGGGTGGAGGCAGCCTTGATTTCGTTTTGTTCTTGCGTTTATAGTCTGGCAGGTATGACAGGACTGAACGTATGTCTTGACATCCTTTGACATGAAAGGCCACCAATATTTGCGTTCGATGAGGTCCTTCGTTTTCGTTGCGCCGAGATGTCCGTTACTATCGTGGTAAATCTTCATGACAGTGTCGCGCAGAGCTCCCTGTACAATAAGTTTCTTCGATGAACGCCCCTTGTTGACAATTTCTTTGGTCAGAATGCCGTCGTCCATCTTGAAAGCGCTGTCTCGTCTCCGGCTGCCCTCCGTGAACCTGCGGCAGTCCTCGTCCAAAGCTTGGAATTTCCGCAGCATCTCGTGATTACCGGTGATGACGTTTTGAAGTACGTAGCCTCTCGCACCCTCCGTTTCGAGAATGTCTCCTGACATTCTTTCCGTTTCTGTCTGGCGTGATAAAGCATCTGCGGCGGTGTTGAGTCGGCCTGGGCGATGCAACACGTCGAACGTGTAGTCGGCCAAGTCGAGCATCCAGCGAGCAAATCGTCGATTGATTGCTCCCTTCTTCATGAGGTACGTTAGGCTGAAGTTGTCCGTGAAGACGGTGAACCGTGATCCTCCTCGTAGATACAAAGCGAATTTCTCTGTTAGAGCCCAGTGCAGCGCCATGCATTACAGTAGGTTGGAATGAAGCTTAGAGTCGTGTTCGTTGAGCGCTTTGCTTGCATACTCGATCACTCGTTCCTTTCGGTCTTGGAGCTGAGTCAGTACAGCTCCGAGTCCTGTTTGGCAGGCGTCGACGTGGACTCGTGTCTGACATTCGGGACGAAACGTTGACAAAATTAGGGGACGCTTCAGCGAGCTTTTGAGGTTGTCAACGATGCTTTCGTGTTCTGAAGTCCACTGAAATTCAGCCTGTTGCGAAACCAGATTCCGTAGAGGTCGTGTGATTTTCGAGAAGTTCGGAATGAATTTGCGATAGTGGTTCGCAAATTGCAAGAAGGAGTATAGTTTCTTAGCGCTTGACGTGCGGCTCAAACTTATCAATGGCTGCGATGCGTGAACCGTCTGGAATTCGGCCTTCCAGTGAGATCTCGTAGCCAAGAAAGCTGATGCTGCTGCGTATGAACTGGCATTTACGGATGTCCATCTTGAGTCCATTGATCTTGATTTGAGCTAAAGCTTCTTCTAGAAGTTCCAAAGCTTCTTGAATCGTGCGTGCGCCTTGACCAACATCGTCCATGTAGATCGTCGTACGTGGTAGACCATCGAATGTGTGGCGCATTACTTTCTGCATTTTTTGTGGCGCTTGGCAGAAACCGAACGCCATCCTGAGATATTCGTACTTCCCATCTGGGGTGACAAATGCTGTTTTGTGCACGTCGTCCTCCTTCACTCGAACTGTCAAGAAGGCAGCCTTTACACCCATGACCGTGAAGTACTGCGCTTTGTCCGCTGTGATATCAAAGATAACGTCTTCCATCACAGGCATCGGATACGTTGCGTTTATGGTCTTCTCGTTTAGCTTTCTGTAGTCGCGCACCACGCGTTGAGGTGTGGTCGGGTGATTCAATTGGTCAATCACAATCGTCGGTGCGGCATACTCGCTTTCGCTTGGACGAACGATGTCTTGCTTTAAGTATTCGTAGACTTGCTCTTTCATAAAGGTACTATCCGCTGGAGAGCATCTGTAGGGTCGTGAAGCAACCGTTATGTTGTCTCGTAGTTCGATACAGTGCTCGATGTGTGGACAAAGTCCAATCGGGCTTGTTTTGCTCGCGAAAACCGAAGAGTTTTTCAGGAGCAACGCTCTCAACTGATCACGTTCTTCGTTTGTCGCGTCTGTTGTCATCGAGGAAACGGCAGTTTCGATACCTTCACGGGTGACTGGGTCGGTTTCGATTTCTAGGCCCTCGATGCGTACGAAGTCCATTCTTTCGTTTTCGCGGTGACGGCAGAACGAGGCTATGAGCGCCTCTCCAATTTCATCCGGTTTCGATGAACTGGTTGGATCTTGGACTGAGAAAGTTGGGCACTGTTTGTCCTCTTTCGTTACGTGAACGAGCGTGACGTCATTCGTTGGATGAAACGTGACTTCAACGTTGGCGTTTCGTCGCCAGTCTGAACCAAGAATGATGTCCAAAGGCTTCGGAAGAGGGCTTACCACAACGTTCGACAGTGTTGTGCGTGTGTTGCCTACCGTGATGTCAATAGTTGCTGAAAGCTTGGGCTGGATGGTCCTGTCCAATATTTCGATGCGGTCTTGCGATTTCCAGTGGGTGACGGGTGTATCTGGAGGCAATGATTCAGCAGAGATTAGTGACACGTTGGCACCACTGTCGATGCAAACTTTCACTGGTGAGGAGTTGTTCAAAAGTCCGTTTACGATCGGCATCGTTCCACCAGATGATTACAAAAAGCAATTCGCTTGTCGGCTGGAACTGTGGCGTCTATCGTCGGGCGCTGGTTGCGATCGACGCTTTTCTTCAGCTCGTAGTGTGGCGCTCGTTTTCGGTTTTGGGCACTGGCGGGATAGATGACCAGGCTCGTTGCAATTGTAACAGGGTCTTCCGGTTGGTGCCCTGAATGGTGAGAAACTGTTCGTTCCCAAACCCACACGTTCTGATTTTCTTTGGTTCGTTGGATTTGGTGTTTTGTCGTCAGTTTGGTCGCGTTCCGTTGATCGGCGGCAGTCTAGCATGGTTGCTCTGTCGATGAGGTCGATGACCGAAGTGCAGCATTGCGCTGCCAACGGGTTGGCCCATTTGTCGTCCGTAATGCCAGGGAGACTGAGTGAAATTCTTTCTTCCGTTGCGAGGTTGTACGGTGCTTTCTCAAGCATGGCATTCTTCGCGTAAACGTACTCGGTTATGGTTTCGTTTTCGCACAGCGTTCGTTGGGCTTGGTAGTTAAGGAATTCCTGCATGGTCATTTTGCGTTTGAAGCGTTCTGTTAGTGCATCTTTCCATGCATCCCAAGTTTCTATTTTTCTGCCATAGCTCGTGTGCCAGTTGCGGGCAGGACCCTTCAACCGAGAGATCGCGTTCACCAAAGTCAGTGATGGAGTCCAGTGGACTAGCGATGCGATACGCTCGGTCTCCGCTGTCCAGGCCTTTACATCTGCTCTTACTGAGCCGTCGAAGAAAGCAATAGCTGTGGAAGTATCGCTCGTTGAGTGGACCTGCAGAGGCTGCTGCGCTCGTGCTAAGCATTCGGCTATCGTAACTTGAGACTCGACCATCATAGCCATTATTCGAGCCATATTGTTCGTCTCCGATGGGGTTCTGCGGACTCCCAAAAGTTTCGTCTCGTGCGTCAGCAGACGTAACGTGCCGTGGAGTATCAAGGGTTGACTCACGTTGTTCGTCGATGCGCCCGGTATCAACTTGGTCGTCGTGACGTTGACCAACTTGTTCCGAAGGGCGCTCGTTGGCTGTTGCCATGAGGATCTGGAGCTGAGACTTCAAAGCGTCGACATCGGCTTGCAGCTTTTCGTTGGTAGCCGCCAGGCTCTCCATGCTTGCCAGCCGTTCGTTGCTGGTGTTGCGTAGCATCGTCAGGGAGTCGAGGGTACCGTCAGCTCGTCGCCGTGCGTTGTCTTCGAGAAGCCTTTAGCCTTTTCACAAGTTCACTCTTGTTGCCCGTGTGACGCAAAAGGCGAAACTTGAGTTCGTCGGTCAGCTCTTTCTTTGTGAACAATTCCAGGGAACTAGCGTCTTCCGATGAAAGGAGGTCAGACCCCGGAGTCGGGCGTGTCCGAGTTGAGTCAGCGTTGTCGGACCCTTGCGTCGAGTGCTCCGCCATTCTCCGTCCGCTTCAATTTTAGGTTGCCGATAATTTCGGGTAACGGGGCTTCAATTGTCGCCGTGAAGTTCCGTAGTCAGCTGCGCCATGTCAGAGTGGCCGGTTTTAGTAAGGACTTGTCTTGGAAAGAGATTAAACTGTTTAATGACAGGAAAACTGATTACATTGCGTTATAAGATCGGGGAAATAGCACTGAGAACGTCCGTCGCGATGCGCGGTGGTGGGGCGACTCCCTGCGCAGGAAGTTCAGTTTACCCTCGCAAGCGAGAGTCCGAAATCCGAACCACACGCACACAGCACGTATAAACGCGGGCGCCGCTCGGGGCCGCGTGATGGTACGTATAAACACTGGCGGCGCCTCGGGGAGGCGTTGGCGGCGTAAGCTGTGGCGGTGTCGTATACGCTGCAGGGCCGTCTTCTCCGCTTTCCGTTCGTACTTCTTTTCCTTTCGTTCGTCGGCCCCCAGCGAATTCTTCGTAGCCCCTGACACGTGTAATGTTGTCGCTGGCTTCCTGTGTCATAAGCTCGGCTTCCTCGTTAAGAGCGGGATATCGGTTCTACAGCGCGATCCTGAATTCTTCTACTTTACGTCTTACTGTTAGTTCATTTATCGGCTTCTTTCGTACTAGCTTATTGCGGTCCCTCCTCAAATCTAGCCTAATTCGAGATCTTACCATACGGTGGTCACTACACCTCACCGTTCCGAGCACTTCCACATCCTGCACTACGCCAGGTTTATCGCATAATATGAAGTCTATTTCATTTTTATGGTCCCCATTGGGGCTCCTCCATGCCCACTTCCGGCTCTCCCGTTTACAGAAGAAGGTATTCATTATGCTTAGGTTATTCCGTTCTGCAAACTCAACTAGAAGGTCCCCCCTGGTATTTCTACAGCGCAGACCATAGTTCCCAACTGCCTTGCCTCCAGCCTGATTCTTGCCTACTTTAGCATTGAAGTCCCCCATAACTACGGTAAACTGTGTTTTTACTTTAGCCATTGCCGATTCCACATCTTCATAGAAGTGTTCCACTACCTGGTCGACGTGGCTGGACGTGGGTGCATAGCCCTGTACCACCTTGAGTTTGTACCTCTTATTGAGCCTAATTACAAGACCTGCTGCCCTTTCGCTAATGCAATAGTATTCTTCAATGTTGCCAGCTATGCTTTTATTGACAAGAAATCCCACTCCCAGTTCTCTTCTGTCCACTAGACCACGGTAATAAAACGTGTACATTTTTCAGCACTGTAAAGGCTTCACCTGTCCTCCTAACCTCACTAAGCCCTTTGACATCACATTTAATGCCCTTCTCCAACAACACCTTTAGGCTCGCTTCACTGAATAAGGTTCTCGTGTTAAACGTTGCCAGGTTCAGATTCCAATGGCAGCCTGTCCTGGTCCAGGAATTCTTAGCACCCTCTGCTGCATCACAGGTGTGACCGCCGGCGTGGTCAGTTGTTTCGCAGCCACTGGAGACTGAGGTCCGTGGGTGAAGTGACGTATTCATGGTAGGGTGTGGCTGTTACTACACCAGGGATGCCAATCTTGCTCTGGTGAGGGAGTGGCCGCACCCCAAGCCACATTCTACGCGGATTTTTTTTAATTTGGTGGAAATTGTCCGGCGCCGGGATTCGAACCACGGTGCTTCTGCACGCGAGGCGGATGCTTTACCTCTACACCAATTAAATCCAATCTAATGACGGCGGCAGCTCCGGCGCGCCAGCTGTGCGCAGTAAGACGGCACTGCTCCTCGCGCATGCGGTGCACGGCTCTCCAGGAGCCACACGAAACTGCTCAAGCTCGGCCAGTGTAGCTCACGCTACAAAAGTCTACCGGGGCTGAGACCTAGCAGCCTGGAATGTCGTTATACCAGTGTGGGTTTTGCCCACGCGTGCATCGCCATTGGCGACCCGCGTCTTTAAGGACTCCAACGTGCTTCCGCATACCTTAATCTCCGTGTTCGTCATAGAATGGCTTGCGTGCACGAAAACTATAATTCGCAGTTAGCCACTTTGGCTTCATAACAACGGTTCATCATCGGTTCGGTTAGTGAATATTGTAGGATTTTGTCTCACATTTGCAGCGAACTCTTTGATTTGGTGATTGTTGATGGCGACGGCAACGGCGATGGTCGACGGTGACGGCGATGGTCGAACCGACTGCGATGGTCGAGTGGTAAAACACCCGTATTGTAAGCTGGAGGTACTAGGTTCGAATTCTGGGCCGTCGGACACCCACCGGTTTCTTTAAAGGGTAAGAGCGTCCCCGGAGCTTCTAGACGCCTTGACGTGGGAATAAATGCTTGGAGCGTGACCACTAACAGCTGTGGAAGGCTATGTGCGAGGTCACGAGAAGACGGCGCCGTCTTCTCGTGAAAGTCTACGTTTTTTTGATGTGCCCGTCTCCGTGTTCACAGCAAGCGCAACGTACCTTCAAAACCATGTTACACCAACTAGCCCGACATCAAACTTTACTGAGCTTCATATTTACTTTGTTTTACTTTAATAGACATTTAGTTTAATATATATGGTAGAGATGTGCATAATCAGGAACTCCTAATTTTTATTTGGTACCAGGTGCAGTAGCGGAACCTCACAGAAAAGTGAATATAAACACCACTCAAAGGGAACAATTTGAATGGCAAAATAACAAAAGAGTAATAACACTTTCTGGCTCGCGTGACCTTGTACATATCAGCACAGGCGACCATGTCTTTATCACTAAATTAAGGCACCGGGAACAAAAAGGACCTGTTTTTAGTGAACCAAGGTGCTTGCGTCCAGCACCGTGGGTCTAGCTAATAAACACTCACTGCCTGAACCCCTTCCACTGAGAAGAGAGCACGCAGAAGCACAGTTTTTCGCAAATATTTTGCTTTATTTGTTTCGTGAAGTAAGCATGAAATTCCCCTATTCCCAAAGAGAATGCATCGCCTATTCTTCATATAACGACGCAATGCGGCCGGGCGTTTACAGTTCCGATTACGTGTTCTATAAGGCCCTCCTCACTGGCTGACCGTGCCGCTGGTCACGTCTCAGTAGTGTGAAACCGATGTCCTGGGGCCCTCGTAGCAAGAAGTCATGAACCCCATGGAGGTCAGCAGGGGTGCGTGCAGATTCTCCGCCAGGGTAGCTGGAGAGACAGGAGAGGATATTTTTTGGCAGTTGAAATAAGCATCACTGACTAAGGTACGCTTAAGAGTACCGCCACTTCGTGCAACCGGAAGCGTCTGGGGGCCATTTTGTTTCTGACTTGCATTGTTGTCATGTCTCCCAACGAAATCAGCGCCGGTTGTGACGGGAAGAGTGTGACCGGCCGCTCTAGCGTCCGCGCAGGAGAGGGAGCGAGAGGAGAGGGGCCCAGAAAGAAAATGGCCGCGCCCATATGTAAGCAGATATCACGTGGGGCCGACCGACCATTGAAAATCCTGGCGGCATATAACAATGCGAGAAAACAGTGCCGAAAATCTAAAAGCCTTTATTTAGTGACGCTAGTTCAAATAGAATTACCTTGCTGGGTATTTTTTGCATCACGTACGTGGGGCCACTGTATTTTGATGCAAGTGGTGTACGAACCCTACATGGTCTTCGAATGCCGCCAGCGGCAGCTGAGTGTCAACCTGGCTTTGATTAAAACATGGGCTTCTCATTCCCGTTGTTACGGTTCAGCGCGCCGCTACCGCATGCGCGCATGCTGCAAGTTTAGTGTAGAGCTCCGGGGCTGTGTAAGAAAGCCTGCCTTTTTCGGACAGGCTCAACTTGCCCGAGAACGGCCGCCGCACGGGAACCTCGCTGGCGGTGACTGGAGCCGTTGCAGCTACCAAAAAAAAATCGCAGTGGCTTAGCTCGGCTATGCCAGGATTAGCTCGGCTATGCCAGGAGCGAAGGCTCAGCTGGTTATTCTTAGCTTTCCTGGTTGTGTAGGATTAGCTTGATTATCATGCTTACTGCTGCTTCAAAGACACACACGGTATACGGCGCGCAAGGCGCACAAAATGAAAGGCGCTATCAAGCCGCTCCGCCGCAGCATCAGACTTGGATACTGCGCAAAGGAGGCGCACAGCTGGGCACTCGCCGGCGCCAGTGCGTCCGTCTGCCGCTGCCATGACGTCGCTCCTCTGGAATCCGCTGACCGGTGAGGCACGCGCGGGGGCGGTGCAAAAAGCAATGCACTCCATTTTGTATTGTCGAAGAATTTTTCCTTTGTGATCTCCTGCTTCCCCATCCTGCAGATATCTATTCTTTTTCCAGGTCGTTGTCTCTGATTATTTCACTTCGTTTTTTATTGCCTTGGTCATTTCCCCTGCAGTTGCAGGTTTCATATACTTTGTCCTGAGCCTTCTGGTTCTTTTCCTTCACTGTGTGTCCACGCTTTTCATGTAGAGATACCCTAACACTTTGGCCGCCCATCTCTGGTCATCAATATTTTAAGTCTTTCTTCAACACATATCTTGTTCTGTGCTTCTCTCACTTCGAAGGATGCCCATCCCATGTCTCCCTGCACTTCCTCATTTGTTGTTTTACTGTGTGCTCTTAATGCCAATCGACCTACAGCCCTCTGGTTTACTTTTAGCCTTGATTGAATTTCTTATTTGACACACACTACTGTATTTGAAAAGGTGAGTGCTAGTACCAATACTCCCTTCCAGATTCCTCTCACTACTTCATATCTGTGATATCCCCACAGTGCTCTGTGCTTTATGATAGAGGCGTTTCTTTTGCCTTTCATGCTTAAATGCTCCTCATGAGTTTTAGATTCGCCTTACCTTCGTCTATTCATACGCCCAGATATTTGTATATTCCGTTACCAACAGTATTGCTTCTAGAACGAATACCGATTCGTTACGGGCGTCGTCATTAAAAACCAGAACTCCCGACTTTGCTGTGCTAAACTCTAACCCCAGTTCAGTGGCTTCTTCCCCGCTGATATCTGTGAGATGTTGCAGACACTGTTTGCTATCTGCTAGTAGTACTACGTCATCTGCATACATCAGTCCCGGGATATGTTGTTCCACTTCCTGTCCTTTGCGGCTATAACACAGGTTGAAATCTATTTTGCTGCCTTCAAGCTTCCTTTCTAGTCTAGCCATGTACAGCATGAATAGCAATGGCGACAGAGGACAACCCTGCTTTAAACCTCTGTTTGTGACTACCGGTTCCATGCGCTTTTGGTCCTCCCAGGTAATTTGCACCCGCCCTCACTGTAAATTCCCTGCAACAGCTGTATAAAGTCATGGCCTAATACCTGCCGCTCAAGTATGCTCCATAGAAGTTCTGTATCTATGTTGTCGTAGGCTCCCTTTATATCGAGCAATGCTATCCATAATGGTCGCTTTTCAACCATTTAAACCTCTATGCATTGGTTTAGGAAAAATAAATTGTCTTCTAAGCGTCTGTCCCGCCTGAATCCATTTTGTAGTTCTCCCAGTATGCCGCTCCCCTCTATCCACGCCTATAGTTCCGCTTTTATGGCTTGCATTGCCAGCCTGTATGCCACTGAGGTAACTGTAATAGGCCTGTACGAATCGGTATCAGTCCTGTCTCCTTTACTTGTATGCGTCATCTTCATCCTGCTCTTACGGGAATTGGCCGGTACTTGCTTAGTTTTCATCATTTTTTCGACTGCTCGAATCAGTTGTTCCTTGCTTTTTGGGCCCAGTAGGTTGACCAGCCGTATAGGAATTTCATCCGTCCCTGTTGCCGTATTAGCTGGAACATTTTCCTCGGGTTTTTTTTTCAGTTTATATTCTCCAACTTTACCTCTCTATCTGTACGTACCTCAGTTGCCCCACTCCCTAAATGCTGTAATCCTGTTTTCGTTCTTCTGAAATTATCTTGCATCATTGCGTGTATGTGAAATACCACCTCTTCTCCTTTTAGTACCTGGCCTTCACCGTTGTACTTCACCTGGCCTTCACCATGACGTTGTACTTCTTCGGTTTTTTTCCTTAGTTCCTTTACATGGTTCCAAACTTTCCCGGCGCGCCTTTATCTATTGCCCGTATATTCGAGACCCATCGCTCACTTTCTCGTTTAAGTTTTCGCTGGACAAATTTTTGTACTTCCAGCTTCTTTAGGCGGTACCAATTCCACTTCAAAGTTATTTCCTCTCCTTGCATTCCCACTCGCTCGGCCTCCCGGTGCTCTCTCGATGCTTGCTGCCTTTGTGTTATAGCTTCCTTGATTTCCTTGTTCCACCAGCTTCTAGGTTTTCTTGTTCCTTTCCAGTAGTTGCGTTCTTTCACGTTCCTTATCTTTCCTTGAATGAAACCAATCAGCTCGCTGTATTCCCAATCTTTCGTAGGTTGTCTCTCGATTTCCATCGCCAGGCTTCTGGCAACATCAGCCATTTGCTGATAGTTTAATTTCAAGTCGTGAACCACCGTTTTGGGGTTTCGACCTTCCATTTTTCCAAAAGTCAAAGTTATCCGTTTATGGTCACTTCCTAAGCTGTGGGAACCTATTTCATCTATTTCCATTAGAGTCATGCCTTTCATACACTCCTTCTGAAAAGAGGCTGTAGACTATACTGAACTGCTTTTCACCCCATTCCCATGTAATTTGTCCCTCACATTTATTCTCTCTGTTTACTACCATGAAATTATATTCTTAACACATATCTAGTACGAGTTTGCCATTGTGGTCTGCGTATGCGTACAGGTCCTCAATGTGGGCATTCATGTCTCCCACTAATATCACTTCTCCCGATTGTCTTAAATGATCGAGGTCCCGCCTAATGCCGCCTACCAGTTTAACACTCTTTTCCCAACCTCCTTATCATCCCCTGACAGCAGATAGGCGACTCCCAACAGCGTTTCTCTTCCCGCTAACGTGCCATTAACCCACATATGTTCTCCGCAGTTTTCGTTTACTCTGTGCCAATTGGCTCCCTGTTGAATAAGCATGCCGACCCATCCCCCTCTCCTAGTACCTACGGTTCTGCTACAGCCTTGCCATATATATTCATGCATTGCTGGGGGCTCTTCTATATCTCGACGAAAGGTTTCTGTAAAGGCATATACTCGAGTTTTTTCTTTTTCTAGTTGGCTGCAAACCTCTAACCATTTTTTCCGTGATCTGCCACCGTGCATGTTTATGTAGTTAACCTTAGTCACTGCCCGCTTTTTCTTTCGGTTAATTCTTTCCTGGTATTTGGGATAAGCGTCGGTCACCGGGGGGACGTCGCTTGCCTCTTCGCAAGCATTCCTGACTCATGAATTCCTGACTCATGCCCCTTTCTAAGCTTTTGTGCGCCATGTGTGCTACCTTTGGCACTTTTCTTTGCTCTGTACATTTGACCTCTATCGCAACCGCTTGATCCTGCCCCATTTTCACTGTGCCTGTTATTTAGTCAAGCATCCGGGATGCTCTTGGTCCCATTAAGAAAGCTACCGCCTGCGCAGCTATATCTAAGTCGCCTCCCCACCTGCTCCGCTACGCCCTCAGTGAAATGTACTCCGTCCCTAACAAACGCCTGGCCGCGTCCCGCACGCTGTACTTCCCGGTTGAGGTCAACCACTTCAAAATTCATTGCTTTAGCGAGCGTCCAAATTTCCCGGTTCGCTTCTACCACTGCCCTTGCTACATGGCCTTCTCTACCCTCAACCTCCGGCACCGTGCAGACCGCTATCCGAACGTCGTCTGAAATCGCCCGGAGTTCACTGACCCCCTTCGCCACCTGCTTCGCTATGCCTCGTCCTCTTCCCTGAAGCACGTCGTTTACTCCCCCCGTTATCACCACTAGGTGCTTGTCTGTCATTGTATCCGACACCTGCTCTTTCGCCTTCTCCATCACCACGCTAACCATCTTTCCAGGGAGCGCGCTAGCCTTAGCTCTCTGGTCCTCCCCTACCCTCTTTTTAATCACCTGCTCTGCCCTGCGCATGTTCGAGTCGCCCACAGTGGTGGCTCGCCGCTCCCTTGGTTCTTTTAGCTGCGCAGGTGTTTTTGCCGCCGGTCCTTTCGCGCTGGTTGCCTCTGCGTAGCTCTTGCCCGGCGGCGACCCCTTCCCTTCTTCCACGACAGCGCTAGGCCCCTCTCTGTGACCAGCGCAGTCATGTCCGCCCGCTGCCTCATGCTCGGCGGCCTTGGCCTCCCCTTGTCTTCCCGCTTCGGAGCCAGGTACACTCGGTGCGCTTGCCCCCTGGCGTACGCCATTGCTTTCCGGAATGGCCTCCCTCGGCACACACACGCTTTCTACCTGCGCTAGCTTCCCTTCCAGCACCTCCCGCTGTGCCTTTCGGTTTTCAGCTCCTCTACTAACGCGTCAACCTGTACCTTCACTTGCTCCTTCTTCTGCTCTAGCCAGTCGAGGCGCGACTCCATTACACACATTCTACACATGTAGTCCTGCCCTACCGCATCCTCAGCTGTATCGAACCTTGTATCCTCGAGTAGACACTCTCACTTGCACCTCATGCACGCAACGCCCGGCTTCTTCTTCGCCGGCATGTTTCGGAGCTACCTGACTGCTGCCCACAAAGTTAGTACTGCCTCTTTCTGCCGCACGTGCTAGGCTCGAAAAAAAAGGACAGACACCATGCGACGCCTGCCTACAGCATCTTACTTTGTTCGCGCGCTGTCAAAAAGGTGCCTAACCCACTACTAAAACTAACGAAGCGTTAATTCTATTTGCTCTACAGCGTTGCCTCCCTAAGAGAAAAAGCAAAACAAAGACTTATCGCATTCGCGGTCTGGGCCGTCGTCGCTGCGCTGGAAACACACGTCCGTCGTCCGTCTTTTAGGCTTAACGAGCACCTCTACTGGAGGCCCTCGCGAACTCTAGAAAGAGTGTTTGTGTGTGTCTGTACTGTTTTCGGACCGTATGCAAAATTACGATGAAAGCGGAGTAGCCATTGTTGCTTGAATGTATCAATCCAGTACTTTCAGTGGCCCAAGGCAGACCAAATCGGGTGTCTGTTAGGAGTGCCGCTCTGCTCGAGTCCTGCTGTAACCTTACTTGTAACTGTATTCTTTTTGTATCTTCGCAGTTGATCTCTCGCCATGCAGTAAATCTAGTGAAGTTTTCCAGCGCCTTTGTGTACTTTTGCTCGCTGCTCGTCCACCTGGCTAGCACTACATTGGCGGATGCGGCGGAGCCCGGTCCGGGGCCATCTTCCCGAACGTAGCACCCGTTATCTTCACAGCGCGCGACAGATCAATTTCGCCGGGCGCATTGTTCTGGTGTTGGAGGTCGGACGTCTGACAGACCCCACAATGGGGATGGAAAGATACCGGCCAATCTCCACTAACTTGAAACCTGGGGAAGGGTGAAACGAGCAGGGTATAAGTGTATTCTTGGCGCCACGGCGTTGGAGGGCACATGTATATAGCTTTGCTCTAAGCTTAGAGTCTTTGTAGCACGCAGAGTTCTAGCGCAAGGCATTGGCAAACGATTGTTCCGGTGCGTTCTTTTAGTAGGCGTTTTTCCCACGGAAATAATATTGTTCAATCGGGAGGCATTGAAAAACGTGTGCCCTGGTGTGTTTTTTGGCAGGCGTTACATTTTAGCGCGAGGCGTTGGAGAACGAACGCCCCGGGGTTTAATTACCGTGACCCCATGATACCACGACGACAGGAGACGACGACGACATGAGATGCCGATAGCCTGAGTACACAAGGGGCTTCACCCCTAAAACGTTTCATCTGAAGTTGAGGCATAACTAAAGAACTTTGCACGTCCCCGCAGACACCACGGCCGCTCGTATGAAGCCAGGCCTTGTTCAAATCAATGAACGTGACGTCTAGCGATGCTAAATTGTTGTTGCCAAAGTAAAAACCAAAACAACGCTCCCAAGCACATGCGACAGTCACCAGAGCATCCCGTTAGTTATTTAATTGGTGAAAGTATTCCGGAGTATTTGGCAGAGGTCGGATGCCTTTCATGTGTTTTTCGTCCCGAATGACACGGGGAATCAGAACTTACCGCCGTGTGGTAGCTGAATGTTCTAACTCGCGAGGACTCGTTTTGTGTGTGTGCCAGCGAGATTAGCCTAGCGACAAAATTCGTTAAGCCTTGCTGAATAATTGCTAAGGTTAGCTCATTTACGCGACAAGAGATAGAGTGAAGTTTGACGGTTGGTGCCTCTGGAATAAGTAGGGAATGAAAAAATAAAAATCCGAAGTGGCATCACGCCCTAGCAAAGCTTTGAGTACAGTAGCTCGTCGTATCTAAACGCGGTCGGTGCTGGCAGCGGAGAAGGGACATAGGCAGCGGTCGTACTTTCATATGACTTCGCTTTGACAATGGTGAAATGTATTTGAAGCAATAATTTAAAATATAATAGTAATTAAAATTTTTTTAGGGCTCTGTGACTATGAGAGGAGAAGAAGGAATGCTTGAGCGTAATTACTCATGTCTGAGTATTTCGGTGTTATAATATTTGCTTCATATTTATATTCCCTTAGTTACAAGTACCCTGAACAACGACTGACAAAGTGCATGCCCATCTGTGATGTGCAGTACTAAAAAATGAGTGGGCGAATCACCCACCCTCTGGCCCGAGCGGAGGGTTACAGAGAAACGGAAAAAGGCACCGCATTCGCAAGAGTCCGAAAATGCTATTGGGGACATTAGGTTAGCTTATTTTGCAGCGGACTCAAGGAATAGGGTCATTGCTTTGTGCTTATCGACGTAGAATCATCTTATCTTTCAATACATTGACTCCATTCACGGCATTCATACTGGAAGAGCGTAGCCAATCAACTAATACGACTAAGGAACTGCGTTTTTGGTAGACGAACAAGGCTATTACGTCAGTGCAACTACTTTGCGAAGGGGGTTTGGTAGAAGAGGCAAGCAGGAGTCACCCAAAGAGCCAAAAAAATTTTAAGGTGAAATTGCTAAAGAGTTTAAGAATGCATCTTTTCGTGGAACATAGGACGGGTGTTTGGTTCATTTAGAAAGAGATTCCTGATTGTACTGCGGGAAACGCAATCAGGGGGGCGACGTTCGGAGGTGGAGAGTTTTCCTGGTTGTAGCTAAGGTGAAATTCCGCTGTGAACGAGGATTGGTCTTGTGTTGAAGGGCCCCAGACGGCATGAAAAAGGCATGGTGTGGCGCACTTTATTGTACCCAATTTAAGGGTTACTTCGTAGAGCGGCTATTCGAATCTCGCGTTGAAAAAGCAAAGGATATGTCTCGTACGGGGATATTGGAGGACTGGCAACACTGGTTTTGGAGGGAAGACCTATCCATTCAGTGGTAACACCAAATAAGCTTCAATTGAAGCTGTGCATGCTCAACCACGCGAGGAATTTAACCGTCGTGTGTGTAAAAGAATCGCAGGCGCATTTCATGGGGTAGGCTTTGCGAATAGCAAGGTGTAGCTAGCGCGTTTTTTGGCAGTGCACTCACTGGCATTTTTTGTCGAAGTTGAAGTAGGAGACGCGCAGATTTTCAGGCTCCAGACCAGCGGAGGTTCCTATTGTGTTGTCGGCCGTCCATGCAATGCCGTCGGGCAGAAGGCTTCCTTCTATGTGCTTGCGGGTAGGCCTCTTCGAGGTTCTGCCTACGAGCCCTTGCTTGCCTTCAACGTACACCGCCTTCTCGTCGACTTCCACGGCACCTGCGTGCGACATGTCTATTGGGGTGAGCAACAGGAGTCGGATGTAGGAAACAACGAGTCTCAAGCGCACATCCAACTGATCAGTCAAGACGCATCTCCAGCAGTATGAGGTTGTGGGGACCAGGGTTCTAACGGCGGCCTAGCTCGATCTTCGAGATCCGGCCGCAAGGCTAGCTCCACTGAACACCGCCGCGGATCACCAACTTGGCGTATCGGCAGCGAACAGCAAGGAACACAGGACACAGAATTCGCCCACTCCGACGTTTATTGCAATGCAATAAAGGAGACGTCGGGCGCGTCGTTCTACACCGCCGACAACCTTAGCCGGGCGGGAGAGACAGGTGCGAGGGCGGACAAAGGAAGGCCAAAAAGGAGCGAGTCGTACTTACGGCCGCTCCCGACGATGGTTCGTGTCCAAAGAGGCCCTACCTCCGTCGCCCGCCTCGGACCAGGCCGCCGGAGCTTCCGGGCAAAACCTGTCACGTGAGGGGTTCGGCAGCGCCCCCCGCTCTCACGGGCATCCTCCCGGAGGGGAAGCGCGCGACCGCGGAGAGAGAGGTACCACCCCTCTCGCCTCCGCGGCGGGCCGAGAGGGATAGCAAAGATGGCGGAGCTCCGCAATTCCCACATCCCTCCCCCCTTTGACCAAAGCCGCTCGACCTCGAGGGCTCCGGCGAACGATGACCTCACCGTTCGTTTCGCTGCCTGGCACACCTCCTTGAGCAAGTCCAAGAAATTCCGATCCCGAACATGCGCAACTGCGCCAGCGTCCGCGTTGCACCGCACTGCCACCACATAGTTCGCCACAGTCCGCCGGTTGACCTGATTTCGTCGGCCGACCCAAGGTCCGCAGGCCCCGCCGGAGAAGTAGGCTGGGCCGGTTGAGCACAGGGCCCGGGCAGCCGGCTGCTCCCAGGCGGTCACTTCCCGCAGCGGTTCGCCCCGCGCCGACGGGGCGCTTGCCTGCCGCACCGCCGGCGGCTTCCGCTGCTTGCGGGTTCAGCAGTGACCACCTCTGATCCCGGACCCGGGGTGGAGGCCGCGTTCGTAGTGCTGCCTCCCAGGTGGCCAGTTAGCCCAGCGCTGGGCGATGGCTTTCGCTCGGCGCACCTCGGGCGAGCGCCTCCGCCACCATGGAGAAGGGGGCGCGATCAGCTGACCGCAAGAGCCGGCCCGCCGCGCAGCTCACTCGCTGTACGGGCTGCGGGGTCGTTTTGGCATACAGCTGGGCTCTCGTTCATCCCTGGGGTGGCGGCTGGCGCGGCTGGCTCGCTGCAGGCCTGGCGTGGTGTGGTGGCGTCGTGTTTGGAGGGTCGCTCGAACCATGGGCGTGCGGGCTTGAACCCTCCGGAGACGTTGGCCCACCCGGTCAGCGACCTCGCCGATCGCGGGTGTTGGGGAGGTGCGTCGGGAACCTTCCCTCCGAACCTCCTCCCTTTAGCTCGCGACCTCGCGAGCCCGAAGTGGGAGCGTCAGCAGTGGCTTCCTGCTGGCTGGCGCCCTCTGGAGTCAGCCCGTGCAACCCATTGCCAGACCTCACGGCGTAGGCTGCGCGTTTCGTTGGCGTGCCTCGAGGAGCTTCCTCTGGCAACCCTTCCTGTGCGCAACTTTGCGCGCTGGAGGGCGGGGACCCGGTCAGCGATCTCGCCGGTTGCGGGTGTTGTAGCGGTGCGTCGGGAACCTCCCTTCTGCACCACCCTCGAGCTCGCGACCTCGCGAGTCCGAAGTGGGAGCGTCGGCAGTTTCTCCTCTTGGAAAGTACTGCTTCAGCTCGCCCACGTGAATGGGGCCGCTTATTCGACCTGACCTCGGGTCTTTCAGCTTGTAATTCAGCCGCGAGATCTTCTCGGCGACTACGAACGGTCCTACCCACTTGGGTGCGAGACCGGCCGCGAACCCTGCGCTGGCATCGCTCAGCGCATGGTTACGTTTCAAGACAGTGTCGCCCACTTGGTACGCCACGTCTCGATGAGCTCGGTCGTAGGCCGCCTTTTGGTCGACCCTGGCCTTACCGCGGCTGCGGTTCGCCTCCTTGATGGCTTCTGCCAAACGCTCGCGCAAGCGCCGCGCGTAAGCCGCATCTGCTGCTTTCGCGGGGACTGCGGTCGACCTCCTGGCCAGAACCGTGTCCGTCGGTGTGTTCAGCTCCCTGCCGAACATCAGGAATGCGGGCGTGAAGCCCGTGCACCGATTCACGCTTGTGCGCAGAGCGAAGGAGATCGAGCTCAAGTGCTCATCCCAGTCTTGTTGCCGCCGGGCATATGCCCCAAGCAGTGGCTTTATGTCTCGATTTCGGCGCTCCGTCACGTTAGACTGGGGGTGATAGCACGATGTTGTTTGCTGCCTGACACCCATGGCCGCGCACGCTTCACGAAACAACCTTGATGTGAAATACGTGGCGTTGTCGGTAATCAGCCGCTCCGGAAATCCGTAGCGACAAAACACCTCGGACAGCTTTTGCAGGACCTCCTGTGCTGTCGCTTTGCGCAGCGGATAGAGTTCAGCGATCCCACTGAAGTGGCATGTCACCACGAGTACAAACTTGTACCCTCTCTTCCTGCGCGGCAGCGGGCCCATCAGATCGCACGCCAGGACCTCCCACGGCTTTGTGCTCACGATAGGCTGAAGCAAACCCGGCGCCTTACCGCCTCGCGGTTTGCGCTCTTGGCAGACGTGGCATGTGCGTACGTACTTACATACTTGTGCCTTCATGCCGGGCCAGGTAGCATACCGACAAAGCTTCCGCCATGTCTTTGGCGCGCTACCGTGGCCGTCTGCGTCGTGGTAGTGCTGCATTGCAGCACACCTGAGCTTGCTCGGGATAACGGCCTTAAAACACTCACTTGAGTCGTTTTTGCCGGGCACGTATTTCAGCAGAGCTCCGTCGGCGTCAAGCAGGTAACTTTCCAGCTCACTCGCAGCAATACCAGCTGCATTAGAGCCCGCGCCAGCCGCAATACCAGCAGCTTCCCGGCGCCCGTCATTCACCGGTGTTCGATTTTTCTGAGGGTCCGTCTCTTCATTAAGACTGGCGATCACCTCCCGACAAAACAAGTCCTCCTGCTGAGCCTCGACTAGCTCTTCCCGACTGAACGCAACCTCGAGCGGAACTCCTCCCCCGACGAGATGCACGTGCTCTGAGCTTCCGAAACTTGGGTCCTCCCGCGTTCCGCGCTCTCCCCGCGCCGAGAAGGGTCGCTGACCTACAGCGTCCTCCTCGGCCTCTCCGGCCGGTTGGGTGTCGTCCACCGGCGCCCGTGACAGCGCGTCCGCGACCACATTCGTGGCACCTTTGCGGTAGCGAACTTCGAATTCGAAGCGTTGCAATGTCAGGGCCCATCGCGCGAGCCTCCCGCTGGGCTCACGGCGGCGGGAAAGCCATGTGAGGGCCATGTGATCCGTCTCGATCGTGAATTTGACCCCCTCTACGTACATCTCCAACTTTCGAAGTGCGTAGATTATGGCCAGACACTCCTTCTCGGTGACCGAGTAGTTTCGCTCTGCCGGTGTCAGCGCACGGCTCGCAAAAGCCACGGGTCGCAGTTGTTCTCCATCCACCTGGAGGAGCACTGCCCCTACGCCGAGGTCACTCGCGTCTGTTTGGATCACGAATGGCCTGTTCAGATCCGGCAGTTTCAGCGATGCAGTGTCTGCAACAGCTTTCGCCAGTTGGCGTAGGCTGCTCTCCTGCTCCTCTCCCCACTCCCAAGGGGCGGATTTCCTCAACAACTTTGTCAAGGGTGCTTGCAGGCGCACGCAAGCGGGGATAAACTGGCGGTAGTAGCCGATCATCCCTAGGAAGCGCCGAACTCCGGCGACATCCTTCGGCGTGGGAAACTCCAAGATCGCCCGGAGTTTCTCAGGATCGGGGGACACCTGTCCGCGTTCGATCCGATAGCCGAGCAGGCTCACTTGAGCGCTGCATATTTGCGCCTTGGCAGGATTGATGGTTATGCCAGCCGCCCTGAGTCGTCCCAGGACGTCTCTCAGGTGGCAGAGGTGCTCCTCGAAGGTGCGGGAGTAGACGACAATGTCGTCCAAATAGGCGAGGGCATGCTGCCACTTTGCCTCACCGAGCACCCGGTCGATCAGGCGTTGGAATGTGCTCGGACTTCCGCACAAACCGAAAGGCATACGTACGAACTCGTACAGCCCCCGATGGCAAGTGAACGCTGTCTTGCATTCATCGCCGGGACGCATCTCGACCTGAAGGTAACCCTTGCTGGCGTCCAAAATGGAGAAGTATTTTGCCCCACCGAGATTTGCGACGATTTCGTCAACGCTCGGGAAGGGGTACGCATCCTTTTTCGTGACCGCATTCAGCCGCCGATAGTCGACGCATAACCGCCAGCTACTGTCCTTCTTTCGAACGAGCACCACTGGAAACCCCCAAGGGCTCGTCGAGCGGCGGATAATGCCTGCTTTCAGCAGTTCCTCCAGCGCCTCGTCAGTTGCCTGCCTCTTGGCGGGGCTGACAGGCCGGGGATTGCATTTCCATGGTTGAGCATCGCCGGTGTCTATGCAGTGCTGCACCAACCTTGTGCAACCTGCTTGCTCAGTGAATATCTCGCCGAAGTCACCTAACAACGACAAGACGCGGCCACGCTGCGCTGCTGTCAGCTCGCTAGCACTTGCTAGGAGCGCGCCCAATTCCTCGCCCTGACCTCGGGGTGGAAGGCGCGCAGCGCAGAAGAAATCAGCCGCGGCAGCAGCAACGACCGAGCCCGGAGGTTGCTGCGCGCGCCGGCTACCGGCAGCGCCTGAAGCTCCTGCTTCCCGCGGCGCGAGAGACGTTTCGGCGGCGCGCCCATGCAGTGACTTTTCCGCGGGCGGCGGCTCGAAAAACGGTTTTAGCGGCATAAACGGGCCCTCCCGATAGCCTCCGTTGCCGACGTCCACGACGCGATAACGCTGCGCCGCTGTCAGCTCACTAGCACCTGCTAGGAGCGCGCCTAACTCCTCGCTCTGATTTAGGGCTGGAGGGCTGGCAGCGCAGGAGAAATCAACCGCGCCGGGAGCGGCGACACCCGGTCCGGGCAAGTGGACGAAACGCATTCGCCGTACACGCTGACTCCAACGCACGACGAGGCGTACGTCACCGCGTGACGTAACATCACCACACGCAAGCTGGAGCGGCAACTTCCGCGCGCGCAGCCGAATAGCTTTGCGCTCGAGATGGGAAACGACCTCGTCCCCTACGAGTGAAGTGCTTGCCCCGGTGTCCAGCAATGCCTTAAAACTCCGCCCCGCAATTGTGAGGTCGAGAAAGGGCGCAGGCGCGCTGGTCGGAACTCCGACTCTGAATGCGGCGGGCGCGGTGATGTTTTCCTCTCGGGCGCGTTGATCAGCCGCCGGCGACTTCACCGGCGGCCCGCTGCGTTTCCCTGTCCACCTGGGCTAATTCGCATCATGTGACCAACTTGGCCACACCTGAAACAGCGAACAGAATTCCGTGCTGCTTGCTGCGCCGATCGAGGCTGGTCGTACGCTCCGCGGCCAGCTGGCCGCATCCGGTTCTCCGGGGGAGAGTTGTGAGCGGGTGCCAGCAAATGCGGCAGCGCCGATCCCGTGTAGGGAAGCCCACTTGGGCGTGCGTTCGCCGGCCGATCACCTGACCGGTTTGTTGTGTGCACAGCGCGCGGGGCTTCCAGGACCTCCGGCCGTATCGCCTCCGCGTTGCGCAACCCATACGAGTAGGGGTCCAGCGCTCGGTCCCCGAGACCGAGCGTTTCTCGCTGGCCGGGTATCAACGTAGAGCCGACCTCGACTCGTCCGCTGCCCGTAACGCCGCGCCAAGCACAGCTTGGTTCCAGTGTTTCCACCGGAGGCGGCGGTGGCCGATACGCGCGTGCAGCCGCAATTGCTGCTTGCACACGACGAGATTCGGCCGCCAGCTCGTTGAGATCTCTGCACCTGCAGTTCCTCAAGTACAAGGCAAAGGTGGGGTGGCATTGCCTGATGACCCGATCGACCCGCTCCGAGCTCGGGGCATGTGGGTCGGCGTACTCGTAAAGCTCCTGCATATCGCGGACATACTCGATCATCGATTCGTCCGGAGCTTGGGTGCGCATTTCCAACTCTCTACGCATCCGCGGGAGGTAGTCGACGGGCAGGAATTCCTCCCTGAACATCGTTCGGAAGTCATCCATCGTGCGCGCCGTGTGGCCTATCACTCGATACCACCGGGCGGCATGGTCGACTAGGGCTGCGGGCAGAACTCTGTGCAGCACCTCGCTCTCGCTGATGCCGGTCGCCTGCTCGTAACGGCTCAGAGCCAGCAGGAAAGCGTTTGCGCTCACTTGATCGCTATAACCGCTATACGTCGGCATCGGTAGCTGCACCCTGGGAGCGGGTGAGCGCGCCGCCTGCAGCACTTGCTGCATGGCGCTTGCGAGAGCGAGAGCGATGGAAGCTGCATCCACAGTCATTCCTTCGCTTACGGGCGCCTGCGTGCTCACTTGCACGAGAGGCGCGCCGCATGGGGCTTCAGCATTTGCGTAGGCCCGGCGCATGGTGGTTGAAAGCGCGGCGTCACCTGACGTAGAGCGCTCGTGGAATTCAGAACTTTCCGAAATTCTCGTTGGTGCGCAAGCCGCAGCATCTGCGTAGGCCCGGCGCATGGTGGTTGAAAGCGCGGCGTCACCTGACGTATAGCGCTCGCGGAATTCAGAACTTTCCGAAATTCTCGCTGGTGCGCAAGCCGCACTCGCGGTTGCGTAGGGGCCGTGGAGAAGGGGGACCCGAGCCGCTCCTGCGGCTGCGGTGGGCGCTGTTGATGCAGAGCATCGCGGGACCTCCCGGGCATGATCACAAAGGTCGGCCAACAGCATCAAATCCACCAACTCATAATCCTGTGCCATGTTCCTCGGAGCTAGCGAACCTCGAATTCACTTGAAAACGAGTCCCACGTTCGGGCGCCAAAAATGTGGGGACCAGGGTTCTAACGGCGGCCTAGCTCGATCTTCGAGATCCGGCCGCAAGGCTAGCTCACTGAACACCGCCGCGGATCACCAACTTGGCGTATCGGCAGCGAACAGCAAGGAACACAGGACACAGAATTCGCCCACTCCGACGTTTATTGCAATGCAATAAAGGAGACGTCGGGCGCGTCGTTCTACACCGCCGACCACCTTAGCCGGGCGGGAGAGACAGGCGCGAGGGCGGACAAAGGAAGGCCAAAAAGGAGCGAGTCGTACTTACGGCCGCTCCCGACGATGGTTCGTGTCCAAAGAGGCCCTACCTCCGTCGCCCGCCTCGGACCAGGCCGCCGGAGCTTCCGGGCAAAACCTGTCACGTGAGGGGTTCGGCAGCGCCCCCCCGCTCTCACGGGCATCCTCCCGGAGGGGAAGCGCGCGACCGCGGAGAGAGAGGTACCACCCCTCTCGCCTCCGCGGCGGGCCGAGAGGGATAGCAAAGATGGCGGAGCTCCGCAATTCCCACAAGGTCCATAAGTGTAAGCAAACGCTACCTAACGCTACGTGACCTAACCTAACGAACTTTACTTCATTTAAGGTAACAAACCCATTAATAATTTAAATAAACCCAACCCAACACAACCAAGCGTAACTCTGCCAGTCTGCACTGCACACAAGTCATCTTAAATCCAGACTAAATCTCCGGCAATTCTTGTGCGTCAATCTCGTCATAACTGTACGAATATCCCGACTGCAAAAGAATTCGCCAACAAAATTCTAATGAACGATAAATAGTAATTCTGAAAAGCGAAAAAACTGCACCATACTTGCGATTTGAACCACGGTCTTCCTTGTTACCAAACTCTACTGCACAGTAGTGCCACAGACGCCGCCGTCGAGACTGATTTTCGCGGAGTATTTTCCCATTCTCCCTGCATCATTTGCCGCCACTGCCAGTAGAATAGGCACTGCCATATATTATAGCTCTGGCAATAAAACGGTATCCGCAGCATCGAGTAACCGTAACATTCTCTGCTTAAATAGAAGCGTCTTCATCGCCCACTAACCTCTGGACAACGCGGAGGTGCCTGCCATAGACGGCCGTGCAAGGTGCATGATCCTGAGGCTGCGAGCGGCGTTGATTACTCCTCCAAGAAGACCGTCGGGGATCCTCGGTCCAGTGTCGGCGACGTGGCTCTCCTCAGCTACATCGTGCCTGAAGCGATTTTCTATTCCTGCTCTGCGGTGATACTTCTTCGCACCCTGCTTGGCTCGGTTTCCAGCGTTGAAGAACGAAGCGACGCGTGCGCGCATGGGTTGTTGTTGTGGTTGTTCCTTTACATTATTCGCGCATACCCAATTAGGGGATCGGCCAAACATCAGTCGTTATTTCAAATGAGATGACTGCTTAGGTGAATGATTCGAGGAAAATTTAAAAATTTGGAAGCTTTTTTCTTCTTGTGTTTGAGAAATAGAATTTGGAAATTAGTCAATATTGAAACAAAACAAAAACGGAAATAAATAAATAAATAACTAAATAAAGAAGGAGAAGAAGAAGAAGAAGAAGAAGAAGAAGGAGGAGGAGGAGGAGGAGGAGGAGGAGGAGGAGGAGGAGGAGCAGGATGAGAATAAAAATTATGGAGAAATGGATGGTTTTGGAGGGCTCTGGTGAGGTGCCAGAATAAGATACGAATTAGGTTGTGAATCTTTTGGAATTTTCTATGAAGCGCAGAAGAGCAGAACAAACATCCCGGCGGCCATATCCGTCGTGATTGCTTTTTCGTCTTTCCTATCTTTTTCTCCAGCCGTATGGTAGGTTCATGCGTATGGATTGAAATCGGAAGTCTACCACAAGTGGGTACTGTTATCAAAGGTTATGCTTTGGAATAGCCAGAAAAATGTGGTTGATGCCTCTTTCGTAGGTAACGGTAAAACACGAAAGCGAAATCTGCCTCCACAGGAGCGTTTATTGTGTATCCATATGAACTTGCACATCGCTATTTATACTACGCCAGTATGGCACCGATAGACGCATCAAGAGAGAGAGAGAGAATTAACTTTTATTTGCACCCGTCTAAAATGACGAGGGAGAGGGCATTAGCCTAGACCCCCGTTCACCCCCTAACCGTCGGCCGGAATTCCTTGGGATTCGGCGGCGGTCAGGGCCAGACCGATGACTTTGCGTTGCTCTTCTGCTTTATGGTTGAGTAATAAGATCTCCCAGGATTCCACATTGTAGTTCGTGAGAGTGGAGACCCGGTCTCGTGCTGCACCGTCAAAAACACAAATGCAACTGAGGCAGAAGAAGTTGCTATTGCTCTAGCAATAGCACAAACCGGTACAAGGGTGGTTGTTAGTGACTCTAAGGCAGCCATTAGGAATTATGATATTGGTAAGGTCTCTGCTGCAGCCGCCAAAATTCTCAGAGAAGGTCAAGTATCAGCAGATCAAATTTTATTGATATGGTGCCCGGCCCACCAGGGTCTGCGGGGGAACGAGAACGCATGCGACCGCCCGAGGCCTCACTTACCGGTCGATCGCAGCTGACTCACCGCCTCCACGCGCGGAACCCCTTCCTTCACGTGACGAACTAACGACATTTCAAGAAATTTCTCATCATAAGCTCGGTCGCAAGATCTATCCAGCGACGGATAAACCGCTCAGCAAAAAAGAGGAAGTTATGTGGAGGAAATTGCAAACCGGGGTGTTTCCGAACCCTCAACTATACAACAAATGGCATCCGGAAGTCTTTACTTCTAAGTGCACTCACTGCAATAACATTGCGGACCTAGCCCACATGGTCTGGACATGCCCTTTCTATAATGACCCGAATAGACGCATCAACGTTAGACACTGGATTGCACGCGCCGGAAAATTTCGTAAATTTCACCGAAAACACAGCCCCTCGAAAACCCTGCGAACTAAACGGAACGGAAACCGAAAGCAGTTGGTGGCGGAGGGTGCCTCACTTCTCCTTCCTCCCGCGTACACGAAGACGCTGGCATTGAGGCGCCAACTGTCGGAGCTCATCAGTGTCATGATGAACTACTTCGCTTCACTTCTCCTAAGGGCAGCATCTCGTAGACGGCATCTGAATGAAGAAAGTAATGGGAAAGTAGTGGGAAAAGGCGCGTTCGAAACCTACTCGCATTTGAATTCGTAGGGCAGTGGGCAGAGCGCTGTGTACTTCCCGCTGCGGCGAGAGAGTCGTAGGTCGAATCCGCACGCAGCCGCGTCAATGGAACTTTTTCTGGCGATGTCATTTCCGTGACGGATATGACGCCGGTCAGATCTTGGTGCACGCGGGCACAAAACACTGTCGTGTTAAAAACACGTACAAAATGACTCATTCAGCATCAATTGTAAGCATTTCATAAAAATAAAACTAGAATGACATGAATGGAATTGTACCTTATAAAGTAAGACCAATCCACATGTGGTTTTGTCCATGCTCGAAAAAGAGAGGGTATGGGGCAGGGGCCTCGCGTCGCTTGATATGCTGCAGGATACGTAATTAATGGTTAATTCGGGTTTTATTCTAAGTGAACTTCCATTTCACGGCCTTTTTTCCGCAAAATATTTAGCATTTTGAAGCCCTAACGAATTACAATAAGTGATTCAGCCGTGGCCAATCCCCGCTTCTGGGTATAAGCCAAAAACATTGAGAGCATCGCATCATCATCATCATCATCATCATCATCATCGCTCAGGCCTGCCCTTAGTGGCGCCGTGAACTAACAGTGAAACCAGGAAGGTCATAAATACAAAACTAATGGTCAAGTGCCGCGTAATTCCTCTTTCGGGGTGTGTACAGAGGCCTAAATGGCATCGGCGATATTGCCAGATGTATATGAGAACAAACATGCGCAAAGAACATGCGCCATATATCGATAGATTACACCCTGCCACATTTAGGCGCAGTGCATTAGTGGGCAAAGAGATTGTATCTCTTCCCCATTCGAATTTTGGCCTTGATAATGTTTTGTAGTACCGAAGGAAGCCATTGGCGTCGAGAGAGTGCAAGCACTTTGCACAATAAACGCCTTTGAGGTGGGGAAATGTTGCAGCACGTCGCATTTTGTGTCTTGGTTTGTTGTTTTCTACGACGGTGAATACGTGTATACGGTGCGAGTGTTTCAGAAAAAAATTAAGTTCGAAGGCGCCGCTTGTCTTATCAACTTTCTTTCCTTTCTTCAGCTTCGCGCTGTGACTATTTCCGACGACATACCCATCCGTGCAACAGTACCCTTTGAAGTTTCCCGGTTTTTAAACCTTACTTCGGAAGTTCCTGCTGTATTTTCACACACCCTGACTCGCAACATAACTTCATTCAGAACTATATATACATATCGAATCGGCGCCCCCTAAGAAACTGAAGTGGGCCATGATGTGGACCCTGCGCCATCGAGGCAGTCCTGTGGATAGCCTGGGCGCGGGCGGCAGGAGGCAAAGTGCTCGAGGAGTACTCTTCGCCTACTCTTCGCGCCACACCAAGTGCCCTGCTTAGGAAATTATCGTGACATTCAAAAGTACTGGATAGAGAAAGGAAGTACATCAGACAAATAGGGCATGTAAAGGGGGGATTAAAAGAAAGGCGAACAATGGAGCACACAGCTTCCGAAGCATGCCGCACCGTCTGAATGCACTGTCAGTAAACTGCGCGCATGCGTGGTTCTTTCGCAGCGTTTGAGACTGTGGCCTACTGTTTGGGGAAACGCTTGATCAAGAGGGGACGCGGGTCATTTATTTTGAGGCATCTTTTTATGATCTGTCGCCACTGGGCATAATGTTATCTACTACATTCGCTAGCCAAGCCCGCAGCAAGCTGATTGCAGGGGCCCTATTCTCGACTGTACAAATTGCCGGCAATTACGGCAATTTTCCGGAAGTCTTTTCTGCTTGGCTTTCAATTTTGGTCACGTGCTTCCGGTTGACAAAGCGGTTGTGTGTGCTGTCGTCATTTTGACGTTTCATGTCGTTTACAGACACCAGTTCTAAATTTTGCCTTATTTCTCGTTACTAAAGGTGCATAATTCTTGGCCAGCAATTAAAAACCACACTAAATACAGCGGACATGACAACGTAAGCCTGTCTTTGCTATTCAACAACAATACTGCTTGTAATACACACTCCCTCTGTGATTGGCTGAGAAGGCGTGACGTAATTTTAACAGTTGGCGGGAACGATTACGTCATGCATTGGCAACTTCAGCCTGCGTGAAAGTGACGTAATGCTACGTAACAGCTTGAAAATGGCGGCTGTTTTTGTCGCAAAATACAAGCAAAATAGGGCAAACTATTGCCCCGGCTTACGGCACCGCGAAATGTGCGGCAATTTGCAGCAGGCGCAGTTTCGCATGCGCGCTGTTTAAAGCCTGTTTCCTACCGAACCAAATTATAGTTTCAACTGCTTCCAAGTCAGCGATCATGGAACATACAAATAACATGCAGTATTTTGCTTTAATGTTTGGCAATGAAATAAAAATTATTTGTTTGGCGTAACCGCAACATAAGAGGGCAGTACAAGCCTCTCCATGACAAAGAGAACCCAATGCATGGCATTTGTCCATACTTGTCCTAGTAAGCTGTGGGGTCACATGATCGAACTCAAGAGAAAAATAACAATGAAAAGTGACTATTTAGTTCATTACAGCGCTGATTGCAGTCTAGCTTGATGAATGAGTGAATCGGCGACATCGGTGCGCTCCGCGGTTATCAGGCGTAGCGCTTCGCTGCTCTTATGTGTCACAGAAGCGATGGTCGCGGCCGTCTTTTTCTGTGATCACGCCATAAACTTGTAACATAGCAGCAGACGATGGCGTGGCGGCGGTGGCGGCAGGGAAGGTGATAACGCAACAAAGCTTCCATTGAAGCGGAGAGCCCAGCTATGTTAATAAAAGTGGTTGAAAGAAATAAATAGATACGGTAAAAAAAAAATTGTGATGTTCTTTAGCTCGACATCCGCCTTTCGCTCACTTTTGGATCAACGTTACTCGATCGCCTTGTGGTGTTGGCGCCAAATTTGACCTCTAGAAATGCGTTTTTCTTGTCAGCCTCAGCTACCGTCTTAATTTTTATAGTACATGCCAAGTTTTTTTATGTCTTTCTTGCACAATATTTGATACCTTGGTAGCGATCTTTATGAGTGACTCGTCAAATTACACTGCATGTCGTCATAGCTATCGGTGCAGCACGTCACTGATTGCTTACGTCGTGCTTACGCAAAAAAACATGGGCGAAATGCCGGCAATTTGTGCAGTCGAGAATAGGGCCCCAGATAGCAGATGCCATTGAACGATCACCCTGCTCGGTGGCGACACAGCGTGAAGAGGCCCCTTAAAATAAATGACCGGCGTCGCTTCTTGATCAAGCATTTCCCATAAATGTAGGCCACACTCTCAAACGCTCCGTAACAACTACGCATGTGCGCAGTTTATTGACGGAGCAGCCAGACGGTGCGGCATCCGTCGGAGGCTGTGCGCTCCGTTGTTCGCATTTCTTTTAATCCCCCCTGTACATAGCCTTCGCGAAGTTACATACGGACAAAACCAGGGTATCAGCGTACACGCACGCTCTAACATAAATTATTCGCATTGGAATTTTGCGTTTTTATTTAAAACAAATATTTTAAGGCTGGATTGCTTTGTTCGTGAAAGTCGCCACAATTTTTTTATAAAAATGCTAAAGAGTGTACAGCAGGGCAACTCCGTGCAATATTGAGATTTTGTAACACGCGAACGCGTGTATATATCAGTATTGAGAAATCGTGTTCTAACAGTTTCATAGCAGCTTTCAAGGTCGTCTCCGCGAGCATGCAAACACACTGCATGCAAACGATTGTTCAAGGTCTGAACGATCGTCTCCGCGAGCATGCAAACACACTGAAAACGGGTACTGGCAGCAATCTTGCCACCCATTGTAAAGACCACGGCTGCTCGCCCAGATTCTACGATACCCGTGTTGCAAGAACGTATAATGGTCAGCGTGAGCGTGAGATCTATGAAGCTTACCTCATTCACAAGGCAGGCAGCGATTGTGTGAGTAAGCCGTCCATTGAATTACTAAAAAAAGGAAATCCGCTATCTGGACTGATAAAAAGCTTAACTGTTCAGGATGTCTTGCTTGCCTCGCGCCTCTGGCCACGTCTCATATCAGCGTTACTACCCTTTAATCAATGCACGTGTATCAATCTTGTACTTTGTGTGCAATGTTCGATGCACTTCTTTTTTTTGTGCTCTTTTTCGTGCTTCCCTTTTTTTTATCGCGTTTCTTCTCTCCTTCTTTTCTGGGTATATTTCGCAACCCGTGCAATAAACCAACCAGTTGTTAGTCAGCGCCTTGTGTCGTCGTTTCCTTGTCCCGTCTTTTTGCGCTGTTTCGAATTTCAGTACCTGCAGTGCTGGTTTCACGCTACAGAACAAGGCCATTGTGTCCGGTTGAATATGGGAAACCTAATGAACCACTCCCAGGATACCAACCGACTCAGCAGCATGAAGGCCGTCTTGTGAAATAGTGTCAAGCTTGGGGGAACGCAAGTGCTTGGAATTACCGCAGCCGAGGTTGATCTTGACTCAGTCACAGAGCCAGCAGTATACACATGTACGGTTCCGGGTTTGTGTCTTTCAAAAACGCTAGAGTCATTTCTTCGGGTTCCAAATATAGCAAATAAGATTTCTTCATAATAGTGGAGATGAAAAAGTGGATGGATCGTTTGGTAGCACCCGCAGAGGACACTCTGAAACCATCTTTTGGGCGAAATTTATTGGAAAATTACGTTCTGCACGCAAAATGGCTACCGCAAAACTACTTTTCGAGCTCGTTGTCAAGGGAAGCGGTAATAGATGGTGTTCATGCCTTGTGAGACATCGAAGCTAGACCTGAGAGGGTTGAAATAGCAAGTGTGTCCATTGTAAAAACACGTGCCTCGGCAATCGTGCCCACAGTAGACGTTACATCATATAATAAGCCCAGGCCCATTCCTGCAGCATGTGCTTTGATGTTCGTCACGAAGAAGTCCTTACTTTTGTCTTCAGCCCGGTACAAGTTTAGTCATCAGCATGGTGATGTGTTTTCTCCACCACAGACCGTGGTCCGCCCTGAAAATCTATTGCGCGTGACAGAGGGCACATTACGGACGCGCTCTTGATCGGTGATTGACGGTGAGACGATCGGCCGGAACTTTTCAAATTCGGGTTGGAAACGCGACAACGGAAAACGTCGCCTTCATTTAGAAGAATAAAGAACAGTAAATTTCACAGAAAAAGAATAAAAAATGAGACGACATTTAATTTATCGTTATGATTTAGCGTTTGAGAAAGGAGGCGTTTCCAGTTGCCCAACGTGCACGTGTCTTCTTATTATGGCAATCCTTTTCGTTATTTTCTTTCTGCTACTGCGATTCAGCAAACATGCGGATTCGCAACGCCGAGAAAAAGCTGACATTCATCGGGTACGTACATTAGCACTCGCACAATGATGACGGTGTAACAGCACGCTTCTGGGTTGATAAGTTGCAGACGCCCCGTGCGCGTTTTATGTGGCAGCAATGCATCCGTCTGTATAAATAAATGTTATTTCTCTCTCTCTCCGTCCATGAATGTCCCTAAGTACGGGAAACCGCCTCAACCGTGTCTTCTCCTTCCACCCCCCCCCCCTAAGCCCCTCAACAGGCAAAAGGGAGCAGCCGAGAGACCTACAAGAGAAAACAAATTACTTATCTGCACGAAGTGAATCACGACGAGTGGGCGAAGCACTGGGGATCGTTCTTACCGTAAATCACGCGCATGTAAATGAGTGACAACGCGTGTGTAGAGTATATACAATACCAATCCAATCCAATACAATACAATTCAATTCTATTTATTCCAATCCAATCCATTTCAATCCAATCCACTCCAAAACCAGTCCAATGCAAATGCAATTCAATCCAATCCAATCCATTTCAATCCAATCCAAATCGAATCCAATCCAATGTTCCTCGCGCACGCGCAGCACAGCTCTCTAACCTTTCTCTAACCTTTTGTAAATATCTCTCTCTCTTACTCTGTAACCTATTGCGAACTATTTATTTTGTTCTTGTTAACCTTTTGCGAACCTTTTCTTCACAGACATTTCGATTTACACGGTGCTGTGCCGTGAGCACGGACACCGGACAAGCCTCGGCCTTAAGGGGCTTCGCCCCTAAAACACAGGATAAAACATCGCTCCAGGCGCCCTTCCAGAGGAAGGCGACACCCATCATATGACTGCTGTCAGATTGTTGTGTAATAACGTTTTAAATGCAGAGCATTTCAGTAACTCACGATGTCACACGCGTTGACGTCCGTAGTCCGCACCCCTCCCTACTATATAAAAAAAAACGTTTACCTTGCCGGAACGACCGTCCTCGAAAGGGGAACGAACTGCGGGAAGCAGCCCATCCCTTTGTTGCCCCACCGGGCCTGAATCATTCGGCTTAGCCCTCCCGACAGGCGGCCGTCCGTGTAGGAACAAGGGCTACGTTCCTCAACGAAGATCCCCGAGAGAGGTCAACCGCGCTGAAAGAATGCAAGACGGCGCTAGAGTGGGGGCGCCGACATCAACGAAGCCTGGAGGCCGTGCCGGCCTCGAAACGTCGGGTTTCTATTCGCTGCGCTATTGGTTGGGCTGGGGTGCAACCATATCCAAAGGACATGTACAGAGAACCGCAAAGTGAGTTCATTGCGTGGACAACAGAAGTGCTTGACAAAAAAATGGTGTTCGGTCGGCACCAGAATCCCGGGACGCTCGCCGCCGAGTCTGTACACAAAGCACCCGCGTCGGCGGATTGCCTCGAAAGCGCGTCATCCCTATTTCATATTTGCCGCGCTTTCGAGGCGCTTTTTCAAAGAAAGTGCTAAGAGTTGTGCCGCGCCTCCGCCAGATGGCACCACGGGTCCCTAGACCGAGAGAAGACGCAGTGAAACATCCCCTTCGCGAGGGGCACGATCAAATGCAGAGCATTTCCGGGAGCGCACGACGTTAAGTAGTTTGCGTTACGTTAATGTTGTTGCACCTGTAGAAACTGCTGACGAGAGAGCGCTCGTCAGCAGTACTTTGAATGAGTCAACGATATAAGGCGCGTTCATAGCGTCCCATTCTCTGTCGCCTTTGTGGCGCAGTGGGTAGAGCACCATATACATTGCGTTCCGCTCGCAGGGTCGAGCGATCGAAACCGGGCGCCGGATAGTTTTTTTTTATATAGTAGGGAGGGGTGCGGTGCAGACTACGGACGTCAACGCGGGTGACATCGTGAGTTACTGAAATGCTCTGCATTTAAAATGACCAACCCTGGCCAGACTGGGTTCTGCCCCGACATGGGGTCTCGTGACAGTCTGTGGCCTCTCAGAAGCAGGCTTGCCATCAGGACCACACTTTCTAGTGGCAGTTGTTCTGTAGGAGGCCTTTAACACGGTGTCACATCCAGGCAAGTGAATGTACATTTACGTTTTTTTTAAAGTATTTTTTTATATAGTAGGGAGGGGTGCGGTGCGGACTACGGACGTCAACGCGGGTGACATCGTGAGTTACTGAAGTGCTCTGCATTTAAAAATACTATCCGGCGCCCGGTTTCGATCCCTCGACCCTGCGGGCGGAACGCAATGTACACGGTGCTCTACCCACTGCGCCACAAAGGCGACACAGAATGGGACGCTACGAACGCGCCTTATATCGTTGACTCATTCAAATTACTGCTGACGAGCGCGCTCTCGTCAGCAGTTGCCACAAGTGCAACAACATTAACGTAACGCAAACTACTTAACGTCGCGCGCCCCCGGAAATGCTCTGCATTTGATCGTGCCCCTTGAGAAGGGGATGTTTCACTGCGTCTTGTCTCGGTCGCAGGACCCGTGGCGCCATCTGGCGGAGGCGCTGCACAACTCGTAGCACTTTCTTTGAAAAAGCGCCTTGAAAGCGCGGCAAATATGAAATAGGGATGACGCGCTTTCGAGGCAATCCGCCGACGCGGCTGCTTTGTGTACAGACTCGGCGGCGAGCGTCCCATAATTCTGGTGCCGACCGAACCCCATTTTTTTGTCAAGCACTTCCGTTGTCCACGCAATGAACTCACTTTGCGGTTCTCTCTACATGTCCTTTGGATATCGTTGCACCCCAGCCCAACCAATAGCGCAGCGAATAGAAACCCGACGTTTCGAGGCCGGCACGGCCTCCAGGCTTCGTTGATGTCGGCGCCCCCACTCTAGCGCCGTCTTGCATTCTTTCAGCGCGGTTGACCTCTCTCGGGGATCTTCGTTGAGGAACGCAGCCCTTGTTCCTACACGGACGGGCGCCTGTCGGGAGGGCTAAGCCGAATGATTCAGGCCCGGTGGGGCAACAAAGAGAGGGGCTGCTTCCCCCAGTTCGTTCCCCTTTCGAGGACGGTCGTTCCGGCAAGGTAAACTTTCTGGTATCCCGTCCCGCATTGTTCGGCGACGGTGCTGCATCCTTTCTTCAGTCCGCCGACTTCGTTTCTGCGTTCTGGGCGCTCTCTCCCTTGTCGCGCGGTCTTTGGGGGCGGGGATCGGTGTACCCGTCGTCGTTGGTGGTTATGGACGATTTGCACCCCTCTTTTCTGAATAAGCCGTCTGGCACCTCGCTTGCTCATGGCACGCCGGGCACCGGCTTCGGTGTTCTAGGGCTCCGACGGTCGATGCCCTCTCGCAGTTAGCCGCCCTCTTTTGCTTACGGGGCGGACACGGAAAAGATAAACCTTTAGAGTGGTTCTCTTTTTTTCTCTCTCTGAGCAGTCGGCCGTATTCTCTGCTCTGTGCTTCGGCCATTTTGTGTACCATTCGTCGGCGATATTTTGAGTGGTACGGCCACCAAATTTGCGGCCAACCTGTTTGATTGATGCTTCAGCTTAACAAGCCCGTCAGGGAGCTTTTGGATGTGGTTATGAAAATGAGAGTAAGAAAACAGCAGCAAACAAAAAAATTGCACCATCTTCCCGTGGGGAACCATGAGGAGGGTGCGAAGAATCATGGGAGTTCCGTGTAGGTTCTATTGTACTGCCCTTATGTTGTTTCATTTATCAGGGCACGAATGGGAACGTAGTGTGAACCGCGGTATGAACGAGTGTCTTGTTGTCTCTATGTTGGAATGGCGGATTTTCGGTCTGCTCGCGCTTCTGGAGCTCGCAGGCCTGGCTGCGAGTTGTGCTGCCGGTGATGATGCGGTGGAAGCGCGTTGACACCAGAATATGATGATGATGATAAAGACGATGCTACGACGACGACGTCGTCGACGACGACGGCGGCGATGATGATGATGATGAACAACCTTGTTTGGTTCCATACTCAGAAAGGGACGCAAGGCGATGGAGATACCACAAACGCCTCCCCTCATCAGACGGCAGCCTGTAGCCCTTGAGCCTTGGCGGCGTCGAAGGACATGTCCCATTCCCGTTCGTGGTGACGCCGTTTAATTAAACACGAATACATACACCTATTTTGAGAATTTTTTTTCTAACACGGTAGCAATCTTAACCAGATTCTCATTTTTGTGCATGTAGAGAGCGTTACAAGTACGGCTGGTGCTTTAGAGTTCTCGCCAATATGCAACTGAAAAATCAGTGGACATAAGGTGCGTTCATAGCACATGCTCCCGTCTCGGTTTGTAGCGCAGTGGGAAGAGCGCCACGGAGCTCCCGTTGGGGACAGAGAGTCGTGGGATCGAAGCCGGGCGCCGCCTAACTGTTTCTTTTTATAGTGGACTGCGCTGACATCAGCCCGAACGCTGACGGGGCTGAAGAGACGCGTATGCGCAATAGAGTGCGGGCGGCGGACAACAACGACAACAAGGGAGGGAGGGACACAGCCCCGAGCATGGGATGCTTCGCATCTAAAATTCTTCGGAGCACTTGAGCCCGATTACGTGCTTTGAAAGCGAAAGCCTATCAATGCTTAAAAGCACTTTTACACGTATTTGTGTACCCTTCGTCACCTTCATTCTTTTCTCCTTTGGGGGGAACTATTACAACATACTTTTCTCCTACACCGTGCTTGAGCCTGTTCCTTAATACCATTAAAACCAAGCTTTCCAGCTTTACCAGCCAACGGTACTTTCGTGGCGTGCGGGACAACAAACTCCCGACACGGTGGAGGCGGCGGCAGGGGGTAGGAGGGGGGCAGAGGGCCTTCCTCTGGAAGGGCGCCTGGAGCGATGTTTTATCCTGTGTTTTAGGGGCGAAGCCCCTTAAGGCAGAGGCTTGTCCGGCGTCCGTGCTCACGGCACAGCACCGTGTAAATCGAAACGTCTGTGAACAAAAGGTTCGCAAAAGGTTAACAAGAACAAAATAAATAGTTCGCAATAGGTTACAGAGTAACAGAGAGAGAGATATTCACAAAAGGTTAGAGAAAGAGAGGTTGAGCAGTTTCGCGTGGCTCCTGGAGAGCTGTGCTGCGCGTGCGCGAGGAACATTGGATTGGATTCGATTTGGATTGGATTGAAATGGATTGGATTGGAATAAATAGAATTGAATTGTATTGGATGCGGGACAACAAACTCCCGACACGGTGGAGGCGGCGGCGGGGGGTAGGAGGGGGGCAGAGGGTTTCACTCACAGAGCACACTGTAGATGGCGCGGCGAATTTACCCAGCGTTCCCAGCGCGGAAGTGCCTACTCACCGGCTGTGGCGTCGGCGCTACGGCTTTGTCATCTGCTTTAGCGACGGTTGATTTCGGCCTGTTTTGGCGCAGCTTCACGTAGATAGAAGAAGAAGAGGAAGAAGAAGTAGAAGAAGACAATTTTTTTCAGCAGACGGTTTACAATGCCTGCTGACGGGGCAGGAGCTAAAGCCATTAAGTGCCTGGCGAGGGCTCCTGACTCTCTGGAGTTTACAACAGAGGAGTTCATACATAACACAGGACACCTTTCAATCCAGTGTGCGTGCTTAGCAATAACATCCAGCAATATAGAGAGAAAAAAATACGCAAATTAAGCAAACTAAAAAAACGTACATTTCCAATAATGAGAATCAAAGTTATAAAATATACATAAAACTTTCTTCTGCAATACCTGTTACCAGCAGATACAATAGAATATGACACATTTCTCGACTGATTGTTCGTTATGGCCATAAAAAAATCACGTCTACACACAATACAGTTTAAATTCCTTACAATGGGACACGCAGAGTTATTGTCATCTTTCACTTTCTTTTCTGTAATCATCACCTTGGTTTGACACATAAATATAGTTGCACTAGTGTTAAATTTTACATTATCCGCTAGCATGTTCAAGACATATGGTACCTGACAAGTGGCCGACTGTTTGCCGTAATTAGTCCTAGTTTTAGGTGTACATCCTATTGGTCGCCGTAAACAGTAATGACGGTTTTCTCCGTCGCCATCTAAGTATCACTTGTTTTAAATGCAGAGCATTTCAGTAACTCACGATGTCACCCGCGTTGACGTCCGTAGTCCGCACCGCAGCCCTCCCTACTCTATAAAAAAAAAATACTATCCGGCGCCCGGTTTCGATCCCTCGACCCTGCGGGCGGAACGCAATGTACATGGTGCTCTACCCACTGCGCCACAAAGGCGACACAGAATGGGACGCTACGAACGCGCCTTATATCGTTGACTCATTCAAATTACTGCTGACGAGCGCTCTCTCGTCGGCAGTTGCCACAAGTGAAGAAGAAGAAGAAGAAGAAGAAGACTTTATTTTTCAGCAGAAGTTGCACAATCCCTGCTGAAGGGGCAGGAGCTAAAGGCATTGAGTGCCTGACGAGAGCTCCTGACCCTCTGGAGTCCACAACAGAGGAGTTCACAGTAGCGGACATGTTCAAATCAAATATGTGTGCTTAGCAATAAGATCCAGCAATACAGAGAAAAAAATAAGTAAATCAAGAAAAATACAAAAAATCGTACATTTTCTATAATGAGAATCACAAGTTATACAATATACATAAAACTTTTTTCTTCAATACCTGTGGCCAGCAGATACAATACAACACGAAATGTTTCCTTACTGATTGTTCCTGCAACAATTGTGATTGTGATTGCAACAACATTAACGTAACGCAAACTACTTAACGTCGTGCGCCCCCGGAAATGCTCTGCATTTGATCGTGCCCCTCGCGAGGGGGATGTTTCGCTGCGTCTTCTCTCGGTCGCGGGACCCGTGGCGCCATCTGGCGGAGGCGCGGCACAACTCGTAGCACTTTCTTTGAAAAAGCGCCTCGAAAGCGCGGCAAATATGAGATAGGGATGACGCGCTTTCGAGGCAATCCGCCGACGCGGCTGCTTTGTGTACAGACTCGGCGGAGAGCGTCCCGGGATTCTGGTGCCGACCGAACCCAATTTTTTTGTCAAGCAGTTCTGTTGTCCACGCAATGAACTCACTTTGCGATTTTCTTACATGTCCTTGGGATATGGTTGTGGTCACCCCAGCCCAACCAATAGCGCAGCGAATAGAAACCCGACGTTTCGAGGCCGGCACGGCCTCGAGGCTTTGTTGATGTCGGCACCCCCACTCTAGCGCCGTCTTGCATTCTTTCAGCGCGGTTGACCTCTCTCGGGGATCTTCGTTGAGGAACGCAGCCCTTGTTCCTACACGGACGGGCGCCTGTCGGGAGGGCTAAGCCGAATGATTCAGGCCCGGTGGGGCAACAAAGGGAGGGGCTGCTGCCCCCAGTTCATTCCCCTTTCGAGGCCGGTCGTTCCGGCAAGGTAAACTTTCTGGTATCCCGTCCCGCATTGTTCGGCGACAGCGCTGCGTCCTTTCTTCTGTCCGCCGACTTCGTTTCTGCGTTCCGGGCGCTCTCTCCCTTGTCGCGCGGTCTTTGGGTGCGAGGATCGGTGGTGGTGGGGTGCGAGCCGTCGTTGGTGGTTATGGACGATTTGCACCCCTCTTTTCTGAATAAGCCGTCTGGCACCTCGCTTGCTCATGGCACGCCGGGCACCGGCTTCGGCGTTCCAGGGCTCCGACGGTAGATGCCCTCTCGCAGTTAAGGCCTATAAACGGTACCTCCGGCGAGGTCGTTCCGTCCCGGCCAAAATCATTCCGGCGGCCGGAACGCCCGGCGGATGGCGGAAGGTTTTTAAACGGTCTCTCCGGCACACCGCGCACTCCGGCGCCGCTAGACCCATCGTATTGGCCGGCGAGTCCAATGACGTGCGTGCAATGCTTTTACTTTTTTTTATTAATGCGTGCTCGATTCGAAGACGTTTGTTGTGTACTTTCGGCGTTGAGAGGCCGCGATATGGATTTACGCGAACTTCAGTAGTGTGAGAGCAGTCTGGAAAAACTAACCTGACCTGGGCAATGGTCGTGCTTGCGCGAGAAACGCGCAGCGCCCCGCGTCGTATGTTGCACATGGGCGTCAATATTTGTGTAAAGCCAAGGCGTTGGTTAAGCACAAAGCTACATAACAAGCTGCCAGCCGGCGCCCGCGCGACTGCACAAAGGCAATCGTAGGTAAAAACTGTCGGCAGCTGATTTTAAGCAACGCACGCGCATACCGCGGTTTGCTTGTGCATGTTTACGCCATTTGTTCAGGACCCTTATTTATCATCGCTAGGTAGCTACTCCGGGATACTGATTATTAAAACCAAACAAGCCGCGGATCTCGTTAGGGGAGAACGGATCTGATAGTACAGTGAAGCTAGAAGTGTCTAGTTCATATCGTAGCATCGCCCCCGCTCCCCCGCCGACCTTCCGCTTGTCATATTCGACCCGTAGCCGTAGGACACCGGGGGACGCTGCCGCTTCCCATCATTTATTTAGCCTCCGCAGGAATTTAGATCAAGGGTCATAATATAGTTTTAAACCTACAATTTCATTACCCAACAGCGCTTGCGCAAATTTATTCAGCTTAGATTTGAAGTGACCCCAGTTTGCGAACTGTAGTGAAGCAATATTCAGTCAACTGGGGCGGGTGGATCGCCATATCCCCCCCTTAATAACAAGTACCCATCTTCCAGCCTCTCCCTCACACAAACCCCTAACAACTCCACAATTCCGTGAATATTTTAGAACGACTGCAAACCAAGCAGCCTCATCAAGAAATGAGCATGACTAAGCCCTAGGAATACCCATGTACGCTCCAAACGAAAAATATGACGCGTTGGGTGCACGCAACACTTTCGAAGAACAAATCAAGGCGCAAGCCGTGCAACACACTGCGCACCTAGAGCACCTCACCAAGATATCCGCGAGCAGACACCTATTAGACAGCCTGCGCATTTTATATGAGAATACCGTCGGCGACAACATCTCCACCCCTGCGGAGAGAGCTGTGAGTCCAGGAACTTGAGAAAATCCGCACGTTGTTTGTATTGACACAGCCACGTGGAGCTATGGTTTCAGCCTCTGCCGACTGCTCGAGCAAAGTTCTTGACCCCTGCTCCACCCAAACACCCAAAGGAGGACGAAGAACTGGCCTTTGCCCTATCCCTATATAGCAGCTACCCAAGTGCGGAAAATGATTAGCGATTCCCATCAAGCGATCTGCAAAAAGAAGAATTTCCAGCAGAAGGCGCAGGATCTTTACCCGCCACGAGACGAACCAAAACACCAGACCGCCGCACATGTGGCACTACAAGGCAACGAACGGGCCAACGAGGCTGCCCGAGATCTCACCCACCGAGGGCCCCAGCACACATTCCACAGACAACTCCAAAGATCGCGTCTGTTCTCGCCGAGACGTGCTTGTTCAATACAAAGGGGAAAGACGAAGCCACCCGGCTGCTGGCCCTTCGCTCACCAAGAAACAAGAAGTGGCGTGTAGACGTCTCCAGATGATCACTTATCCAAACCCAAGGCTGTACTGGCCCTTCCATTTGGAAATAGACAACGCTGTATGTACCCAAGCAGCACGAGCATGTGCGGCCAATCTTTGCCCAAAGAACATTGGCCAGCCCTTTTCCTTCCGGCCAATCTTTGGCCAAAGTGTTCGGCCCTTAGTCCAAAATGGTCCTTGGCCGTGTAAGGCCCGACCTTGGCTGTCATTCATTGGCCAATCTACTATGGCCGCTAATACCATTAGCTGACCGACCATTGGCCGAAGAAGTAGGGCCTACTATTGGCCAAGCATATATGGCCTACCATTGGCCGAGCATGTATGGCCTACCATTGGCCGAGCATGTATGGCCTACCATTGGCCGAGCATGTATGGCCTACCATTGGCCAATGATGTATGGCCTACCATTGGCCTGATTCAGATTGTTCTCTGCAGGCCAGAGGAAGCCCGCCGAAGGCTGCTGCCATGCATACCCTACAGCAGGCCGTTAACATTGAATTAACATCGAAAATATATATTTAATGAATTTTAATTGCATCAAAAATGCTCAGAAAATGTGATTTTAAATACGTCCAAAATGCATTAGCAATGCGTTTTAAATGCACAGAAAATACGGCTTCAAATATACTCAAAATGTGTTACTAGTGTATAGAAAATAAAATCATGAATAGATTGAGAGATGCCTTGCAATGTCTCTTTGGGGGAATTGTTAGCGTTCAACTAGAAAAGTTAATGTTGTGGTTTCGAAAAGTTTAATAGGCTGTAGCCTCAAGATATGCTCCATTGTGAAAATGTAAACCGGCCATGCTCTGATTGCGGGCCAGCAAATGACTGAAAAGAACAGCATGTATGAGCAAGATTGGCAGTTTGAAAGTTGTTTATTGTACACCTCAGCAAAGTGGCCAATTTCGCCATTACTAAGCAGCCGGTATGAATGCCTTTCAGCCACCTCTGCAGCCAGCGCAGATGCAGCGTTGTGCATCAGAGTCCTCGTACTTCGGATTCTCCACGCGGGAAATTTCACCAGCACCTGCAGTGAAAAGAAAAGAAAACAGGGGAAAATATTAGGGAAACACTTCTTTTTTAGAGGCAAATAAATGTCAAATCAATCAGGCCTTTTCCCTAGCCGTACCAACGCTCCTCGTGAGCAAGGATTTTTTAGTTTCCCCTTCAAAGAAAAAAAAACTGTCATGAAAACAATGCCCATTTGAAGGACGTAAGGCAATTTATGTAATGTTAAGCATACTTTATATCGTCATGCAGCAGCGACATTGGATCAATACCATTATAAAAAAAATGATGGTGGTTGGGGGGGAGGCTTATGTATGGATATTGTCTAGGGATGAAAATTAGCAAAAATTAGTACAAAAAAAGACACAGCTAACAATGTTACCAAACATGCAACAGAGTTCTTAGCGTTACGCTGCTTCTCTTTCTTAGGCGCTTGAGTTAACTTGAGATGGTGGCCATTCTAGTTTTTTAATTAACTTGGACAAAACTTGTCTGTGACCTCACAAGACGCTAATAAAATAAGATAAATAGTAATCTTATTAACTGTAATTATTGTTATGGGTTCCGTATTTCGGCGTGAACTTCTTCGGAGATTACGTGCTAAAAAATAGTGCGCAGCGAAACAGTTTAAAAATACATGGGCAGGATTGTAGTAGAAAGCTTACATAAAAGTCATTAGATTGGCGTAAGCACTCAACAATGACTTCAAAGGAACGGCAAAGTAAGTTTATTTCGAAAAAGAAAGAAAACTTTGAAGCCGTCCTTAAAATTACAAGCTCTGATATGGTAGGCACCTAACCAAAGCGATTAAAACAAGCAAAGCAAGAAAAAGTGTATTTTTGCCTACACACATATGTAATTTTCTTGCTCTCCGTCGCACATAACCGGTAATTTTATCGGGAGCGACGCGGAAAATAATTGTAAATTCTCGCGTCGTTTACATACAAAAAACAGATAAACACCTGTTAGCGTCAGGTACTATCAAGTAAAAAGTAGTGGCTTCATAAATACTCGAGACACCTAAAAGGAACTCGTTGAAGTACACCCTTTAGACGCGAATGAGCAATTGCGGCTGCTAAACACACACAACTGCCAAGCAGCCCACGCGCATCCGCTCTAGACTTGCTGTTTTGCGGTGCCTTTGGCACATTTTTGAAATTCTCACTCGTCCACGAGTGGCCTAAGGGCTCCTCGAAACGCGCACACGTGTTCGTGAATGCGCGACAAAATGAATTCAGCAAGGAGGGGAAAAGTTGCTACGAAACACAAAAGAGGAAGGGTGGAACGTCCTGAAGTTTCACGAAGTTTTGGGGGAGCGATCAAAGGAACAAAAAGAGACGAACCCGGCCGGGAGACCCGTTCTGGGAACCGAGGGGTCTCGTGCGGGGAACTGGTTGCCCCCCTCTCATCCCCCCTTCCCTCTCCGTCCTTCCTTGGCTGGTTCTTGGTTCTGGGAACGGAAACTGATTGTAACTTAGCGGCGACTCTCATACAGTTTGTCTTAGATGGACAGATCATTTAAGTCCCTGGGCATGAAGCACTTAGTGTCGCTACAGCCACTTGCACCGAAGCATACGTGTGTGGCTTTTAAAACTTTTGGTCACTTCCAAACAGACGGCACAAACTCTTTCATGGCTTCAGTTGACAGAATGGCGACATGCGACGGACAAAAATCGCGAAGGCTACCCGGCTTCTCGCCGTATGGCCCGGGCATGCGCATTAATCGAATGCATGTGTGCCACAAACAGGGTTCCTTCCCCGTACGGCGGCTGCTGTCAACATGCGCAGCTGTGAGCGGCTGCTGCGAACAGAAAAAAAAAATTCTGCGTCCCAGCATATCTGATTTTATTGCTTGTAGGGTGCGATACTTACGTAGTGCAGGCGGGGAACCTCTTCCTCTTTCACACTCTGTTAGTAGGGTTTAACGCGCCGACGGAAGGCTCCGGATTAATTTCGACCACATGGGGGTCTTCAACGTGCGTCGAAATCTCGTACACACGGGCGTTTTTGCTTTTCGTCTCCATCAGAAAAGCTGCCGCCGCGGCCGGGAATCGAACCCGTGACCTCGTGCTCAGCATGAATACACTTCGCAAATTTCTCGAACGCGTAAACATGGACGGCGGACTTTCTGTGAACCGGCTGTGTTTAAAACGTTCCTGGCTGTTATGTGTTTACTGCAAGTGTTATTCCTAAATAAGCTCACAAAGGAATAACTCTATCTACAGAAAAACTCGTAGCAACAGTCCTTAGGCCACTCAGCAAGACCCGAGATAAAAATTAGGCGCAAAAAGAGTAGCATTAAAATCCTTTTTTTACGTCTTCTTGCCGTCGTAGATTTGTGAGTACATTCCCTTGCACGGAGTAGTTACGGTAGGAAATCTTGCTCGCAGGTAAAGGTAAGCTTAACAACCACGTGCGGATTTCAAAAAAGGCGTTAACACACTTTGATTGCAAGGCAAACATACATCGATTAATTGTTGTGCGACACCGTACGCGCAAATAGCTGGTAAATCGTGCTTACCTTGGCTAGACGGCAATCCTGATAAAAACGCCGCTGCAACGCGCCGTCCAAGCAGAGGCTTCGTCCGCACGACGACCGCGCGTTGAGGAGTCCGAAAACTTGTAACACCACAAGACAGGCAAAAGAAACGCAGCGAGGGCTGACAAAACGTGAAAGAGGGGTGCGCCGCTCCCCGCAGGTACCGGGCACAAAGGAGGAAGTAGTGAGCGGCAGTGAGAGGCGCCGAGCTGCTCGCCCTCGCAAGCATAGCCAGCGTTGTCCATCTAACGCCGGTATTTTTCAGAAAAAGAAAATTTTCAAATCCTCCACAGAGATACCGTCGTAACAACGCTGGCAAAGTGCAAGTGTTTTCATACATATATCTACTCGTTAAATTAGATGTTTTTGCTTTGCCGATTACGTTGGAACACCGCCGCTTACATATTTGTACGCCGAGTTTCTCTCTAATACAAAGAGCTTATATGTATGCCTGCCTTAGACAGCGCAGTAAGTGAAAGTATCTCCCTCAGTTTCTTTTATTAGAAGTAAACATCGAGGAGAAATTCTCAGTACGTTTATTCATTTGAGATGTATTCTATCCGGCACTTAAGATATGCTTTACGTGAATCTTACGCTTCAGCAACTGAAGCAGCGCCTCTAGTGTACTCGAAATGTATTTCGGCAAAGCTTTTATAATACATTTAAAATGTACTTTCAATGAATATTTTTCCTGCATTGAGAGTGTATCTCTACCATGTTCGTTCCACAAACGTACAATGCATTTGAAATACATTTCGAATATATTCGGAGTATATTTCTATGCTTCAGCACACTTTTAAAGTATACTCAGAGTGCTGCTCTAAATGTAGTTAGGTAAGTGTATTTTTAAATATTTACAGTGCATTTGGACCTACATCGTGTGGCGGGAAGAAATACATTTTCAATATATTCTGAATGCTTTAAGCGCGCAGTCATGAGGTTCAGTACATACCTAATCTGTTTGTAGGGTACTTAGAAGCACTGTATTTTTTCCGCTTTTTTATAATGTATTTTCAATGTTTACTAAAAATTAAGAAAATGCAATTTTTAATGCACTTGAAATACATGTACAAATACAAGGCATATTTGAAGTGCACTTCAAGCAAACTCGTAGGTATTTCAAACGTATTTCTTTTCGCTAAGAGCCCTTATCCTCCCTCTCCTACCCCTCCTCTTTCCTGAGTTACACTCAGCCTGACGTTTAAGCCGACAGTAGACTTTCGATTGATTGATTGTAGGGTTTAACGCGCCGACGCAACGCAGGCGGTGAGGCGCGCCGTAGTGGAGGGCTCCGGATAAAATTTGACCACCTGGGGATCTCTAACGTGCGCCGAAATCTCGTACACATGGGCATTTTTGCTTTTCGCCCCATCAGAAAAGCGGCCGCTGTGGCCAGGAATCGAACCCATGACCTCGTGCTGAGCAGCGCAACGCCTTAGCCACTGAGCCATCGCGGCGGGTGACAGTAGACTTTCACTTCCTGCCTAAGTTTTTAAACAAGCATATAGTCCCGCACAGAACCTGCGCTTCTTTTTTCTGTCTTTCGAGTAAGGAAAAATCCATAGAAGTAGCTCAAAAGCGTTTTAGTAACCACGAAGGTCCGCTAGGCCGGAAATGTTCGTGAAAAAATAGCAAGTGACCGGTGCAAGAGTAGAGCGCATGTGGAAGAAACCTGATGGGGTGACGGAGGCGTAGGGGCAAACATTTTTGTGTTTACTCGATACGCGACCTCATGCCGGATCTTCCTTCAGCAGTGTCACCAGTAAACTCCACTGGTTTGTTGTTCAGTTTATAGATGGCTTGTCGCTGACGATATTGAATATACTATTGAAGTACTTGGCCAACTGTTAGCCTCACAAGGAAATTGTACGGAAGTAATTCTTCGTAATGCTCTCGTAATAATTCATTTTGGAGACAGACTGATCACCTCGGCTGCGTAAAAGTGGCGGCACTCAAAATCGTGAAGAAAGCTTTCAAATGCGCTAGATTCGCTACTTTGGAAAAAAAAAAGCTGTGATACATACGTTGCCTGTGTGAGAATATGTTTGTGGTAACGACATGGACAGGATTATTAAAGCGATAATTGAAAGCATGCTTTGACGTTGTAGGGAAACAGCGGGTAACGTTCCTTTAAACCTCCATGTTATAACACGCATACGCGTTTCATCACACCCACGGAATACATTATTTCCAAATTCAGGACGCGCACAGCACGTGATTTCGTACTATTAACGTATTCGCAATCGTCGTATGCATAGCTTGGATTCAACAACCTGCGTGCAACCTCGTAACGCTTGTATTATTCTCTGTGCATGTCAGGAGAGTTCTTATGCCCTGGGTGCCAGAAATATAGGGCTTCGCAACTTCCGTGGTTCCCACAACTTTTGATGAATAACTCACGTCGTTTGAGAGCATTCGCGTTTCATATATAAATATACATTAGAGCGTAAAACCTCAGCATAGCCTGTAGATATCGTAAAATACATATTTCGAATCCTCGAAGGGTTCTTTTTTTGTCCAGGTACTGAACACTATAGGAAATATAACCGAAATGAAGCGTCGAGGATGTTCCACTCACCAATGATGAAACATCGTGTTTTCGGCGAAGTAGCTGGGTCACAAGACATTGTGGCGCAGGGAAGTATGCAGTCATGCATAGCAGAGCTAAGGGGTATGTTGTTATTACGACGCAAATTTAATAATATTTATTAACACACCACATGTCTCAAATGAAAGGCTGATGTCAATCAGTAGCGCCACGTGTATCACGGGCACTTAGCTGTATGCTAGGAGCATATGCATGTGCTTGGTAGGCTGGGAAAAAGACTTGTCTACATGCTCATTGCCTGTTTTTGGTTTTATTCACAGGTAACACCCCTAATGTAACCAGAGTGGCACGGTGCTTCCAAACACCACACGAATGCTAGTTAGATCAATTGCAACAGCTGCCGTTTTTTTTTCGTTTAGTTTAAAAGAATGCCCTGACGTCGCCTTTGCGGCGCTAACTTAATACCTCATGTGATGTAAATGTAGCATTTAGGTATACCTTTTTGTTTAAGCTAGCTTCGGTGCGAAAAAAATGTTTGAAGTTGAATTTAGCATCCCACACACTAACATTTCAGTTAAAGCAAGTCTCATGTCAGCAGCCCTACCTGCTTTATCAGAGCTTATAAACTAAAGGAGAGATTTTTCTGCCTATAATGGCCTTCGTTAGCTGACTCACAGAAAGGGAGATTCGCCGTAGAGGTTACTGCCACCGCCAGGCCCTCGCGAAGATACATACCATGCTACTGCATGCCATTGAGTCTCCGCGGACAAGCGGCTCGTTCTCCCGCACCATTGTATTCCCCGTCCACCGCGACCCCTCCTTCCAGAGGTCGTCACGTACATACACGCAATTCTCTGTCCGGAGATCTTTTCTACATGGGTGGCCGCAGAGAAAACGAGTATTCCGCGTCCAGATGCTTGTCGTTCGTCTTCGGACCTTCGTTGGCCAAACAAGAAATAAGTAATTCGTGGCCAGACTGTTGCCGTTCGTGTTCCGCCTTCCGCTGGCCAAATGGGAAACGATTAATGCGTGGCCAGACGCTCTTTGTTCGTCATCAGACGTATGGTGGCCATGGAGAAAGCGTGTACTCCGTGGGCAGATGCTTGCCGTTCATCTGGGGACCAAAACTGGCCAAACAGACAACGCGGCCCCCGTGGCCAGTCACTTGCAGTTCGTCTTCCGACCTGAACTGGCCAAAAAGGAAACAAGTAATCTGTGGCCGGACGCGTGCTGTTCGTCTTCGGACGTGTGGTGACCAATGAAAAAACATGTTTTCTGTGGCCAGATGTTTGCCTTTGGTGTAAAGACCTCGGCTGGCCGAACAGACAACAAGTATTCCGTGACCAAATGCATGCCAAAGAACATAAGTTCTCTGGCAGTCCAAACTTTGCCAATGGCCAAACAGGCCAAGCATCGGCCAAAAATAAGCCAAAGGCTGGCCACGTTTTCTGTGCTGCCTGGGTAAACACTGCCCAAAGCTTGCGACCTTGGCTCGCATGCTATGGGAACGCCCCAGTATTCAGAGACATGGGTTCGAAAATTCAAAAGGCACATTTATTATCACTAGTAAGGAGCAATGGGAAACAGTGCCGCACAGCGAAAAGCCTGAAATCCAATAGTGGGCCATCCAAAGAAAGACATCGCCAGGAGCCAAGGCATCTTGGCTGTCGTCTAGAATGCCACAGGCCTGAATAGGCCTCCCCTTTCGACCGCATCAAGTTATTTTCTCCTCCTCCGGACAGATCGGAGTTCAACATTTTCTAAACTAGCCATAGGATTTACTTGAAGTGAATTTAGTGCTGCAAAATATCCCGAGCTAATTGCTAATTGGGCATATTTCAAAAAAACTTCAGTGACAGAGAAGGACAATAGAACACTCAAAATAAATTCAACAAAACCCAAATTTAATGTCCACATGTACCCAAATGCCCAGCTGTCAGTTGTACCACTGATGACGACCTTTGAAGGTTGGAATTCAGCAAATGCACCCAGCATTGTTTGCGAAACAGGGACTACAAGTTTATAGTGGCATGGGAGCCCAAAGGGAAAGACACGTGAGAGTGGGGGAGCAAAAAAAAACATCTCTTGGTGCAACATCATCCACCCACCAGTTACGTATCCAGGATTTCATTTCGGGGGAGGATTGGGGCCAAAAAAGGTAATAAAAGAGCATGAAAGGATGAAAGTGCACATAAAAAAATACAAGCCAGAGCAAGGAATTCATTACAAAGAAAAACAGTTTTGTTATCTAACTCAACAGCCCGCACAAGCACTGTTTGAATTGCCTGCACAGTGGACGAGCAGATATCACCCTCATACCGAAGATCCACAAACCTCCAAGGACTACGCCTGTACCTCTTCTGTTGGCAAAACATTTGAACACTTGGTACATACACAAATCACCACGCACCTTGAACAAGCGGACAGTATCCTTATGCCATGTTTGCCTTTTGTACCGGACTGTTCGCTCAACACGCGCTGTTACAGCCAAAAAAGGCGAAAAAAAAAGTCTGGAGGCTCCGTTACATCACCTCTCTTTTGCAATGCTAATTACTCCACTCACCCATAAGACTTCACCAAATCTCAGACCTTCATTACACTCTCTATGCCGACAACATCATACTGTGAACTATTCAAGGACAGTTGGAGCCGACACGACACCCTACAGCAAGCTATAGATACAATCAACACGTATCTCATACTAAAAGGGCTACGCTGCCAAGCCGAGAAGTCTGGAGTACTGATGCTTCGCTTACGCACGCGAGAAAGACCTGCCGAAACCCCATCAAATTCCACTCTGGCGATTAAAAACACTCCTATACCCCAAGTTTCTGCTCTGTGTAATCTTGGCGTTCCTTTGCATCATGATGGCCCGAGTGCTGCCCTTAGCCTCCAACTCACTAAAGCATGTTCGCAACTTACATACACTCTAAACTTTTTTTCCTCCCATATACTCCATAGAGGTTCTTTTTCGCCTGTCCTCTAGTGGTCCTCCTCGTAGGAGTTTTTTTACTACATGGAACAGGGAGGTTTTGTTTACCTCCTCATAACAGGGAGTTTTTAGGTTATAGAAAGGAGGTATTTAGGGAGTGTTAAGAAATGTTCGGGAGAAGTTAAGGAGGTCAAAATGGAGCATTCTTTACTTGCTGAAGGGCGTTTTTAAGTGATGTTTATGGAATTTTTAGGCGGTTGAATAGGAGCCTATTATGGCTCCCTTTGGAAGTACTTATGTTAGTTTAGGGGCGTTCTTAGGAGGTTCAAGGGAAGCATTTACTTCTTTTGAATGGAGTTTGACGAAAGCTTGGAGAGTTTTGTAGGCCTTCCGAAAGGAGGTTTTCAAGGCCACAAGGGAGAATTTCTAGTTTCCTGCGGGAGTACTGATTTCACACGGTTTTTCTCGATTTCAGGTTTATTGCAAACGTGCTATCGCAGACAAGTTTACATGGTACATGATGTACACAAGGAGGTTCCGAAATAAATACTTATGGCGACCTCATATTAGAAATCACAAATGGTACATTGCTAAATAACACGCCAGTTAGGAATTGAAGACAGCAATACGATGCTAGTTGAACAAAACGTAGAAACAATATTACTACAAGAACTGGAAATACGCGAAAAACAAAGATAGGCACAAACACAACCGCATGGTAAGTGAAATCATTATAGAATACTAGAGGATCGAGAACGCGTCAGTACTTATCAGAACTTATCAGTACACATCAGCGCTCAGTACACAGTGAAAAAAATGGCTGCAGTGGTTTACAACAAAAAAAAATTCAGTAGGTGGTGAAATGAGCGAGAGCTGTCTGCTAGTTGAACAAATTGTAGAAACAATAATACAAGAACTGAAAATGCTTGAAAAACAGATAGGCACAAACACAACCGCATGGTAAATGAAATCATTATATAATACTAGAGGATCGAGAACCCGTCAGTATTTATCAGAACTTATCAGTACACATCAGTACTAAGTACGCAAAGTGAAGAAAAAATGGTTGCAGTGGTTTACAACAACAAAACAATTTTTCAATTTGTCGTGAAATAAGCGAGAGCTGTGCAACGATTTGATATTGAAAGGTAACAAGCATTTTGTAGGTGGTAAAGGCACAAGAGATACATGATGTAGGAGACAGACTGCAGTGAGATGGCTATGGATAAATGAGTAATATAAAGAACGAAAAATATGCTGCGGAAAATACCAGTGCGTTTTGAGAAAGACACAAATGCGCCAAGAAAAGTGACCGAGTCTGACGGGTTAATTGCAATGATATAGAACAGAATGGGTGGTTTGCAATGATATAGAACAGAATGGGTGGTATCGCGACAGCTTCTTTAAAGTGAGAACAAAAAACCATGAAATTCGTGTTTTTCGGATAATTTTTAGTTGATTCATTTCGCACCAGTTGCCAATATTATTTAGATAATTGTTTCAAGTTAAATTAGTTTGTTAATATTATTCACTGAAAGATAGCTGTATTATGAGCATACAGAACGGCCCATCAAATATCCCCTTTTCAGTAAAAAAAGAAAAAGTCAGAAATATAATACGGAATTCTTTTTGACTACTATCCAATGATTACAGGATTGAAAACAAATATTAGTGAGCGATAATGATGCGATAAAAGTTAATTAGTTCTAAATCCTTCGCACGTGGTTTGGTGCAGGCAAGGTCCAAAAAGCCATGTTCCACAAACGTTAGAGCTCTGTGTGCCTTCTTGGGATATTGAATGTTGAAAACCCAGAACGATGCAAACAGACTACACAGTCCTCCCAGTAAAGATGATGCAGTCAAGACACGCTGGCCATCGATGTGGAGGCTAACTTCCCCGTTCACGGAATGCAGGCAGGGAGTCGGAGGAACATCTGCCTGAAAAAGTAAAAAAGTAAAAAAAAATGCCCCACACGTAAAATTCAAAACAGACACTATGGTTAAATGAACTTAATAATTCGGTATAGTAATAAAATTGTAAGGCCAGGTTCCCTGCGAATTCCAGTACCTAAATTAGGAATGCAAATGCTTCATAAAACCAAGTGCCAGTACATTAACCGTCGTGGCTTTTGCAGCAATAAAAAAGATATTACTTCCGCACAATATACTCGAGCACAACTTTAAATGACAGTGAAGATAAAATGCAAGTCTCTGTAGGTTGATAGATTAGTTTTTGTTTTTGACTGAAAAACACTTTGGTATTGCATGATTTTGTTAACTGCTGTTTCTTGCTTTAACATGCCAGCTTGCATCTATTCAAGTGAGTGGGCACACAGTTAAAGGTGCAAACCCTTACACTGCCTCTCCCCTACCATGGTGGCTCACTTTCATAGAAAAAGTGCAGCTTTTGCGAGCAGGACGGCTGTTGCGAGCCGTGGCAATACTCACTTCTGCTGGAGCGGCCAACTTGGTTTCCGAATGCAGCCTTGCCTTGTACAGCACAGCCTATCCTGCCTTAAGATCTATGAAGTTATTCAACTCGATCATGTATCAGGATCTGAAGAAGAAAATCGTGCCAGCAAATAATGAATGCATGCCGGACAGGCACCCACTGTTTCAGTTATACTTGCAGATACCTCCACCTATTTTCCTCCTCGTGTTACATCCAAAGCTAATTTATTACGGCTTGTCATGTTTGGTCATTTGTCATAACACAGCTAGTCATACAGAAAAGTCCTTCACTGGGTCAGAAAACACTTTCTTTTTTTACAGTAGTAATAAACTAGGCGACTCAGTCATCCGTATTCTGACACCTTAATATTCTGTGTCACCGAGCTGACAAGCGTGATTGGTGCATAAGGTCATTTGTAGCCGCAACCGTTACTACAGCCTTGTTAGCTAACGTAAACCTCGTTCATGGCACCAAATTACTTGTGATTGCAAGGCAACAAAAAAAAACAGCTGAAATGGAAACGCTATTCTCGCAAACTTACCAACGCTGCATGCCACACACACCTGCCTTAGTTAATTTACCGTGATTGTAGAAGTTTCCGTCACGCAAAACCACAGTGCACTTTTTGGAGCTGCAAGATCCGTGTCAAAATCGAGTGTCAGATGAATCGAGTAATTTTTGTGTATGGTCTTACTATTGATTATGACAAATTTATTACCAACAAAAGAAGAGTGTGTGCATTGTTCTTGTAAAAAAATGATATCCTTTTTTATGCCCGGCAGACTTGTGTCATGCTACGGCAAACTCTGTTCTCTTCCATAAGGGCATGAATTTGTGTTTTTAATTACGTGGCCTTAGCTGGCGACTGACGGGCCCCGATTGTATACAGACCCCTCATTATCATCCGAAAGGGAATAAAAACATTTCGGTTTCGAACCACGTCGCCGTCGTGGTCCACACTATATGCATTTAATCGTTCGATAGGCTCATAGCATCTTTTACGCATGTCACCGTTTCCTTAATAGGGTACGCTGTTAGATGTGAAGAGTCGACTCAAGCGAACAAACAACCCCACCGAATCTACAGGGCACAGTTTTCGAAGGGGGTGGCCGTCTGATCTGCGGCTTTCGCCGACCAGAGCGCTAAGAATGAGTCAGAGCCTTGAACGAAAACAACACAAAGACTTATATTTGGACAGGCAAGCCATCAGGAGCGTTACAAATAGATATTACAAAGTAGAGGAGTTAACTAAAAAGAACACGAGCAGTTCAATGCATATGAGAGACAGTCCCACAATATTACAGAGTCCCACAATATTCACCGACCGGGCCCGACGATGCACCGCTGTCGGAGGCGATTCGGCTACCTGAGTAACCGTCACGTTGCTTTGAAACGACGCCGCGCGCGACAAACGATTTCATCTCGAATGCCCTGTTACAAACCCGCCTACAAAAGAATGCGAATGCATACCCCAAAAGCCACAAACAAGTACAATAAAACGAGTGTGCGCTTTTTTCTTTGCCCGTGTGTGTACGTGCTGTGTGCGGCACGGGTACTTCGCAGTTAACCCTATCCAAACGTTTGACAAACGCATCGACTGATAACAGACCACTTACCAGCGAGCTGTCCACAGCTGTCGCCGTATCCAAATGTTGTTAGCGGCCGTTCGTCGTGTGACAGGGGCACATAAAAATCTTTCCACCAAATGGCACTACTAGTCCTTCTCAAATAAGAAAAAATGATGGCCCAAGGCGAAGCGCTTGAAGCTCCGGCCGCACCAAGTCACCGGCCGCGCTGCATTGATAGCACGGAGGTTGTTTACATCCGGGCAGCAAGTCGTGCCGCCAGGGCAAGTTGAGTCGCTGCAGTCGGGTGCGTTGGCGCGCTGGCACGAGAATTCAAATTGTCTATATATGCGCAAGCAAGCGAAGCAGATGAACATTGCAATTGTTTGCAACGGCGAGAACTGTCTCTTTGTTAGCAGCAGAGTTTGACAACACCTACCGCCAAAATAAACAGATTGAAACAACACGGCCGCGCTGTCTCCTTGTGATCGCGCTGGCTGAAGCATCTATACGGGTATACGTACGGTATCGGTTTTGTAGCTGCATGCAACCGTCGCGTCCTGCTTTCTCGTTCTAATTAGCATTAGTCCACGGTTGAAGTGCTGACACACGGAAACAACACAAGACTAACATGGCGACCGCCCGCTTGAGATGATTACCCCAGATGGGGAGTTTATTGTGGACGTTGTTGTTTACAAGGGACCGAACGCCATCTCACAAATGGTGTTATGTCGTTCTAAATCCTCCCTTTTGCTACACGGATGGGCAACGGTACTACCATGGAGGTTCGTCCACTTGTTTAGACCATGCCTAGGGAGTACATTTTTTGCTATAAGTACTTTTCAGGGCACATTACTTGATTAAAACTCCATTTCCGGCTAGTTTGCGTTTACAGTGTACCTCACTCAACGTCTAAGACACCAACACGCAGTACTCAGAGAGGATGAATCTTGCAAGCAAGCTCAAAGAGGCCCTGCTGCTTAGTCGCATCACCTACAGGATGACTTATACTCCAGTCGAACCCCCCTGAATCAAGGAAATTTGATATGTTAAGGGGGAACATGGGTCTTTGGGACCAAAAAATGGCCCAAAAAAGCATTTTTTCAGGTATCACTTTTCTCTTGATTTGCAGTTTTTCCTCCAAGAATTCCATATGTGGAACAGTGCCGCCGTCTTATAAAAGCCATAGAGGCCCGATTTTAATAAAGAAATAATTATTTTCCCATAATTCCACACTTTTTCGCTTCGAGTGGTATCGCAGTCCTACAAAACTCTCGAGAGGTGCTATCGGCATCAAATGAAACGCGAACACGAAAATATGAACCTGAACACACAAATAGCGCGATTTCTTTCCATGCAAGCTAAAACGACGCGTCGCTTAGTTACAAAAACAAAGTTTGAAAAAGGGGATTTCCAAACATAACAATAGCAAGCCATTATATGAACAGCTACGAACAGTACTTTTCAATTTTGCACGTTCTGGTTCATATTTTCATATTCGCGTTTCATTTGACGCCAATAGTACATCCCAGCATGTAGTGCAGCTAGAAATGATCATTTCTTTCGCACTGTGAAGCTGAATGTGTAAGCCATGCGATATGGGAAGCAGATTTTGCATTTTGTGTTTCAGTAGTTGTTTAATTAGCAATATTTTTAATTGGTTAGCAGTAGTAGTTCAAACCTAGAAGAGTTGGTGTAAGTTAGAGTTGGTGTAAACTTGTATGTGATTGCAAAACAAAAAAACTGCTTCACGTTTCATTCTCCACCACTTCTGGTATCTATTCATGTCTTGGTGGCAATCTTTTGTTGAATAGTTTTTTTTTCTACTGTTCTCAAAAACAATCAAGAAATTCTTTTAATTAACACAGAAACTAGTTGCCTCACATCAAAACTAATGAGATATTAGAAATCAGCTAAAAAAACTGAACAAGCCTATGAAGTTTCATCAGAATTGGTTGGAAAGCAAAAAAAAAAGTTTCTGGAACCAGTGTTTCCATGGAAAGCCTACAAAACGGCCCTTCACCTGCCCACCTTTGCACCCTCACAAAAACTCTTGGGCACCCCCAATACAAACTCACTCAAGTTCACCTTCAACTTGCCACCTAGCATAATCAGAAGTTCCAAGCAGGAAAATTGACCCAGAATGCAATACTGCACCGGCTAAGGAAATGATTACACACATGGTGGAGGGGCGTGCTGGCTATTGAAATGAACTTTACATGAAGTTTTGTTCACCACACATAAAATTAAAGGTAGAAACTAGCAGGAGGAGCAAAAACACTTTTCAAGACAACAATCAGTGTAAGTTCTACTGCTTTTCATTCAACTTAACAATTTTGGGCTTTCATATTTCCCAAAATTTTAACAACTGAAGGTTGCAGGCCGACAAAGGTTGATTTTCCTTGTACTTAAACGCAACATTAAATGCACATCTGTAGGTCTGTACATGCTTTATGCCAGATTGACTTCTATCTATCACCCGAGGCAAACTATGTCACTGCGATCGCTAATCAGCTATAGTGTCAGCTCTCAGATGTTTTTTTAATAAAATTCAGGATTGGATGGCAATAATACACGTCTAAAATGCGATCCCAGTACACATCCCCGTCGCCAGTGTGTTTTATGGTTCCAGGTGAAGGTGGGCCTTGTGAATGCGTCGTGGCTTTCTACTTAGAAAACGCGGACAACTGGTACATGCAGCTCAATGTACAGTGATTTCGACATTGCTTGGCACGTAAAGAGGGTCGACATTACGGTAAAAACGACAGGGTAAAATGAATATTGGCATGACGACATACCAGCCAGCAACGACTACAGCTGCCATCAGAACCAATTGGCTGTTCCACCAAATCGCATTTGGCTGCAACTTCACATACCCACCCATAATTCTCACAAACCCATTGGCAGGTGCAGAAGCCGAGCAGACACACCACAATTAAACTCTCTTGGCTATACCCATCACACGGCAAGATGCTAACACGATACTCTACCGAGCACGTAAACAAGCTACAGCCTTGCATTCGTTTGGCCCGCAAAATCGACATGAACGGCTTCACAGGCTCGATGCAGAGCAAAAGTTCTAGCTCGCTCACGCTCCTCGGCTTCGCAGAAGTGAAGAGACATTGCTACACCGGCTGCGTCTTGGAGTAGCATTGACCTAAAAGTCTCCACACAATCGGACGCGAGGACTGCCCGGACTGCCTTCTGTGTGGTTGTCCTGAAACTATCGAACATTTGCTTAGCGCTTGTTCACAGTAATCTAGTGAGCGAAAGATCCTTGAGGCAGCATTAATACTACACTTGGACACTCGCCCTGTAATAATCTGTAATAATCTGATTCAGCGTCCCATTGTACATGAGGCGTTTATTGGTTGTACTGCTTGTCCATAGTTCATTTTTGCCGATTTCACTGTCATTCCTCATACCTTCTATATTCATTCTGTTCTCTTTTTGTCCCCAGTTCCATTCCCCCAATGGGAAATAGCAGGCCCAAGTAGTTTCTTAGGCCGGCCTCTTCTCCCTTTCAATAAACATTTACTCTCTCAAAAGGTGACAATGACAATTACCGCTGTTAGAAGCTCATGGCCAATTCCCTTACTCTCATAACAAACCAAATTCTGACATACCGACAGAGTGGGAGTGGCGACTGATAATGAAAGGTGCTGTCAAAATTTACGGTGAATTCACCAGTTCCTATAGGCCGTGATGTGAATATACGCACTTGAAGGAACACTCTGTGGCATTCTTTTTATTTATTTATTGCACAATTTTGACACAGGGCATCAAAGTAACACAGGGGTAAAAAAAGGAGGAGGAGGAGGTAGCCTTTATTGTGGCAGGAAGACTCTACGTCAAGTGGGGGAAGGGGAAATAGAAGGGGGGGGGGGGGTCGTAACTTGGGACATCTTAAATGCGTACAGTTCGACCCAAAACAGGTGGGCTCCTTAAGAATGCTGAAGAGGCCGCGTGGGGTGAGGAGAGCAGGCTCACGACTCTAGACTGCTCGCGCTAGACCGCTTTTTAGGGAAAAGTGTGCAATTAAAGCCAGCATGGAGGGTTCCAGTGTACGAGGGTCGATGTAAAGAGAGGCTGTATTTGGAGGAGGCTTGAAGGTTCTGTAGCGCACGAACTTCGGGCAGTGCCAAATTAGGTGCTGGAGGAAAGTGAGGGGATGCAAGCGGCTTCATGACCTACAGAATAGTGTATATAGGCCAGTCTCGGCAAGAAATTCCAACAGCTGCTTGTGGAGAAAACCATGCGTGCAATGGGACACTAGTGCTTTTGCATTACAAACCCATAAGAAATGCTTCGGTGTCCTCGAACTTCTTCTCCTGTCACTTACACAACATAGAGGTGTGCACACTTTAACACATTTAAGCGAAACAAAATTTTTGTTCACTGACATACACTTACAGGGCAAAGTGTTGGTAACCTGTGGCATCACTACTAGTAACAGTGCTATGTGCACATACAAGTTTACCCCAGGGTACTATTTTTGGGGAAAATCACAGGCCCATATGTTGTGGTGTACAGCTGACAATCAAACCATTCAAACTGATGGCCTATGTTTCAACACTTTTGTGGCAAATAATTTCAATGCAGAAGCTGTTTTTGCTTATTACTTGACATAACTGTAGCTCTTTTCAAATAGGTACTTCTCTGACAGAATTTCGTATGATGAAAACACTTGATAATCAGTTCAGTTGTGGAAGTTGAAGCTATTTGAATGACATCTGAATTCAGTATGGGGAGGCAGCTTCATGTTTATATCTGTCGCACAGTGATGTCAACAGTAGAAGCTTTCTACATGATGTTTTGCCCACAGGAAAGCCGAAATGGGACGTGCAGTACACACTGCAGGCAAACCGGGGATATTTTCCTGCTAGTGCTACCTTCTTTGCATGCCTTATTTTCCTCACAAGATATAACCAATTCTCAGGACTGATCTAGGCAAGCTAAAAAAGTAACAGCAAATAACAGCAAAACAAACAAAATGAATAAAAGGAACAGCAGATAACCTGCTACATTCTTTACCACAGATCAACAACAAAAATTTAAGCAATGGGGAAAAAATATACTGCACTTGTTTAGGAGAAGCAAATGTATGTATGGCTATTCAAGACTTCATTCGGCTTCATGTTTAAGTGACACACAAGAACTAAGACCACAAATGTGACAATTAGCTACCATAGATAGCGGGCTTGTAGTGTTGTGATTGGTCTGCTGGGGAAAAGTGCATGGGTGATTACCAGATTGACGGCACCAAATGACATTGACTGCGGATTACCAACAACAAATGTTCTAACTCCTTTGTCGTGAGCCAGTAAATGCTATTCTCTTTTTTTGGTTTAGTTCCAGTTCGGGTTCAATGAAAGCACTGTTTACTGCTGTACGGTCAGACCCAATCCTCCTGTGTTCACAATGGTCTGCAACACAAGAAGAGCTACTCGCCGACGGGATCCTGGCACCTCCTAGTAATGCGAGAAAAATTGTTCTTCTGTAATTCATGCTATGCACGACTACGCCACAGCTGGGCATCGGTACTGTGCATGCACTCTTCACCGCACACTACAGCATTAATTTTTGCCCGAAAATGTGACAGTCGACCGAGCTGTACGTGGTGAGTTGCCCCCAGTGTCAACGCAACAAATGCCTCACGCCTGCTCAGCCGGGAAGACTCCACCCTGCGAATTCCCCTCCCCCTCTTTATCAGTTTAAAAAGTGGGCATAGATTTGATGGTCCCTTAACCTCGGTCAAAGAATGGGAACCATTGGATGATCGTGTGCATAGACTACCTTTCACGCCATAGTGATACAGCTGCATTGTCATCTGCAACAGCTGCCAAAGTGACGAACTTCATTCTCAGTCGCCGTATACTTCAACATGGCCCACCTCATTTCCTCACCAGTGACCGTGGGCGCCAGTTCACTGCTGACGTCGTTAAGGAGCTACTTCATCTGTTCGATTGTCAATTCTGCCATTCAGTGCCATATCATAAACAAACAAACGGTGTCACTGAGCGGACCATCCGGACACTCACTAACATGAATGCCATGCCCGTTGCTTCTGACCACAACTGGGACGACATCTTGCCGTTTATTACCCATGATTACCACACTGCCAATCATTAGACAATGGGTTATAGCCCATTCTACCCAGTTGACGCACGTGTACCCCCAACTACCTCAACACCATCTTCCCTTCTTTCATGACGAGGCCAGCCTATCAAACACCCTCTCCGTTGCTGAAGAAGCTCGGAAACTCACTAGTCTCCACATACTGCCGTCACAAGACCGCTCGAAACTCCGCTACAACAGCTGACATCAGGAAATTCGTACTCGCGGGGAGACCCGTTTTTGCTCTGGACACCTCAGCGACAGCATGGACTGTGCAAGAAACTGCTGTCACATTAAGTCAGCCCATTTGTGGTCCTTGACTGACTTAGTTGTCTGAACTATGTCATGTTCAGCTTACTGCTTGAGGACGGCGTAGTCGCAAAATTCAAGTGGCTCGCGTACCTTGCTTGAAACGCTTTGAACCACGTGACACTCACTGACTTGCAGAGATGGCTGCATCTTTGATGGGGGAAATGTTATGGCCTCCAGGGCCTTGCGATATTGGCCGCCTTAAACTTTGACACCAGCGAGAAAGATGTCACGTTACAATACTGAGGAGGAAGACAATAAAGCTGGCTGGTAGCCCAGTCCGCCATCTTGGCTCGCCACCCCTTTGTAAATAAATGAGTTTTTCACTGAAATGACATCGTGGTGGCTGAAGCAGGCTTTGACAAGTGGTCTTGGGCAAGCAAGAATGATCCAGCTTCGCACCAAGCACTAGCCGAGACAGCATTCCACTCTTAACAGTTATGCTGAAAACGATAATTGTTTCACCTCGAACAGCTGGGTAGAACAGTGGGTGTGAGGGCCATCCTCAACATATCACTCACCGAGTTTAAACAATAAATACGGCATAAAGCTGCATTATCGCAATTGACCATGCAACTGCCAAGTGCAATCAGCAGTGTTTGATTCACAAACCAAACCAGAGCTTTATATTCATGAGCGACGGTATAGCTATTGCTGTTACATCAGCATAGCTATTGCTGTTACATCTGTCAGAAGTGCATTGTGCCACCACCACTCACATCACATGGAAAGTTGACAACTCAAAATTCAAGTCTGCTTTTATAAGGTTGTCGGCACTGCTTACACACTTGTAACGCTCATTAATGTCCAGGTGGCAACCGAGGAGGAAACCACTTTTGCCGAAAAATGTTTCTCAGTAGGAGTGTGTTAAGACATAATGGCCAGAAGGCAGCCAAGCAATCATGATCCTAGGTAAAGGAGTCATGAGGACAAAACACAAGTTCGATTTATTCGAAAGATTGCCTCGTTAGAATCATAATGCCACCACTGTTAACGCACACTTCGCTTAAATAAGCTACATAATTAGGAAAAAACGGAATGGTCATGCGACTCACTAGCTCATTTCCCGCAACAGAACCTATGATGTCATATCAGCCCAGCTGTGCGATTGGCCGAGGACGGAAAAAGCAAACGCAAATTAGGCACGGCTTATAGGCTTTCCGAATGAACTATTTGCGCTTAAGTGTAATGCATATTCATTTTACAGCAGTAAGAATGGTGCAGTAAACAATGGAAGTTACGAAAACGCACGTAAGCATAGAAGTACCGATGCGCACTGCTGTTGATACTGGGCGCACTATGCTTGTTTTAGGTGCACAGCACTCCGCCGCTTTGAAGTTGTCTTACAGGACACTGGCCGATTGGCGTAAGCGGCGTTGTCTTACGTGACCCTGTTTGTCGAGGATACCCCAGGTTTTAGGAGACGATCACTTTTTACAGTAACGAAAACAAGCCAGGTGCAAATACGCTCAAAAACAAAGCAACGGCGGACAACGGTTCATGGATGACTATAGTAGTACCACCTGGGAGGGCTGACGGACAGCAAGGCCGCAAACCCGAATGACGCAGTGGAATTTCGCTTGAATACACGTGCTAATGACATCATTGCTGAAATTATAAAAACCAACGATTTGGCGGGAGAATCAAAATTTTAACCTAAATTGATCAATTTTTCAGTGAATACGGCATCATTTGATGCCGGACAAGCGCTGGGGGCACTATAAAACGCGAAATCTTTCGAATAAAACAAACTTGCTTTCTGTCTTCATGGCTTCTTTGTGTATACAACGGCCGTTCCCTTAATTTGAAGTCACAGAAAGAAGCCACAGTGCCCACTCCTTCAATTAAGCACAGCAATTCCAAGGCAGACATAAAGCTGGAACACTGAAGACTACACGAGGTTGCAGCTGTGCTATGGCGATTCCCAAATGGCAACAAGACAACTTTTTCCATTTCATTAATGTCAGGAGCAAAAGTATGGAGTCCACACAAGTGGCGGCCAAAATGTATTGCAGGGCCATCATGCGAAAGAGCTTCTGCTGTCGACACACTGGTTGTGCGTCCCATTTTAACTGCATGCACCTTTGTTGGCTCGCCTGAGTGGATACGCTTTTAATACGAAAAAGGACTGAGCTGTTTCGCTTCGGTTGCCCATGTGTCACACCTTCCCTAAGTGTTCTCGCTGAGCAATGATGAACGATGTAATTAGCGTAGAATGATATGCTGAACAAGTGGGCCGCTCTTGTTACTCCTTATCACGAACTCAAGCACATGACATGCTTCATTCAAACAAGGCCAGAGTATGCATTATTTTACTCTTGAGTCCCAGATTGTATAGGAAGTGCAACAATGACTGAAGAAGACGGAGTAACAATAAAGAACAAAAACATAGATGACAATTAATGCGCACACATATAGCAACTGCAAATTCAGCCACTCACTGGGGCCACCTTTGAAAAGAGGCACAACATGTGCAGCTGAAGCAACACCGTTCAGTCACTCTGCTTACCAACACTGCATCAACGCATAGGTGCAAACTATGATGTGTGCAGTTAAAATAAGCGACACAGCCTTTATCTAGGCAGCAGTCGCCCTTCCCCAAGGTGGCACTGCAGTGTGTTTTGGTTGGTGCTTGCGTGGAATCCAGACTTTAGCTCCCGACAGTACACATTCGGCCATGTGGAATGGTTACCGATTGATTTCAAAGAATGAGTCAGTTTCACACAAACACCAGTACACTCAGCAGGTGACGAGCCTATTGTATACAATGGGTGTACCCCAGAAGCCACACAGAACATTATATCTGCTTTACCCCAACGAGCGTGCACTCTGACTGCTTGAACACCCCTGAAACAAACAAGAGCACACTCAATCAGCCTAGCACACACCCAACCCAGACAAATGAGTAGACTGGGTCACTCACTAATGTTTAATACACAGCTCTTGAAACTCCTATTGTCAGCTGTTAGAGAGGTTTTGCGTGTACTTATACAACTGCATGGTGTTGCTACAAAGCATATCCCTGCCTATGAAAAGCACTGTCCGTAGGATTACACCACCAGCACCCGCACGCAAAACAAACTTCGGCGCAAGCGTGCTGTTGAGCACTGTTGTGCAGTGTACATGACGCTGTCGGCGTAAATAAATGCTTCCGGCTGCTGTCTGCAACAATCTTCGTGGATGTCTAGCTTACTGCAATAAAATTTAAAATCGTGCGCGCGCTTACACGAATTGTCGCGGTCAATGCGGTGAACAGCATCACGGCAGCACATCACATACAACGTCCCACCGCAATGATTTCTTTGGCTCGCTTCACGGTGTATCACGGCCGGAACTTTTAGAAACCAGTGGCACACAACAGTCGCCCGTACACAGCGCATCGCCGCGAGACCCTGACCGTAGTCGCTGCCGCACCGCGAACTCCCACGGGCCACGGTCGGAACTTTTAGAAACCAGTGGCACACAAAAGTCGCCCGTACACAGAGCATCGGCGCGAGACCCTGGCCGTAGTCGTTGCCGCACCGCGAACTCCCACGGACGCACACAGAACTGACCGCTTGCTGGTTTGTCACTCCTTTGTCCATTTTGGACGATGGCGAGTACAAATGACGCTGTCAACTTCTTCAAACACACACACGCACACCCAAAAACAAGGACAGGCGAGCCGTCACCAACATACACATCGGGGTATGCTTGCTGCCATAATATCGCGGCACTGCGGATCTCAAACTAAGCGCCGTGCAGGTATGCTTCCGCCGGCACAAACAAATGCTTCGTGGATTTATACCTCGATTCAAGCAGTCACAAAATAGTCGCGACGTACTATAAGCCGGTGCGACTATTTTCCTCCGCATCGCTTCGCTTGAGCAACGCCGCCATGTTGTTTAGCCTGAAACCTTCTGATAGCCCTGATTGGCCAGTAGGAGGTCGGTAGGAACCAATCAGGGCGTCGGATGATGGCTGGCGAAACGCGTCATCATCGCGGTCCGGCGAAAAGTTGAAGTTGGCCAACTTCTGGCGGAAAGCGATTTTCGGCCGGAAGGCATCGCGTTCCGGCCGCCGGAATGATTTTGGACGGGACGGAACGACCTCTCCGGAGGTACCGCTTATGGGCCTATAGCCGCTCACTTTTGCTTACGGCGGCGGACACGGAAAAGATAAACCTTTAGAGTGGTTCCCTTTTTCTCTCTCTCTGAGCAGTCGGGCGTGTTTGTGTACCATATCCACAAGTCTAAAGTTATGCGGCTGGTCAGCTCTAAGTATTCAGTGTTTTGAAAACAAAGGTAAGGTTGGCAGGTCTTGGAATTTCCATTGAAAGTTTTCGAAACACCGTAATATCTTTTTTTTTTTTTTGCAGGGCAACAAGCCTATTGTAATTATTTCGTGAGGTTGTTCCCCACACCAAGATTCCGTACGTTAGTTTTAAATAGAATATAAAATAATACGTGTTTCTTTGAGCCATAGCTCCATCAAGTATGATATTTTTAAAGGCATCGAACTGTTCGTGCCAGAGCCGTGACTAAATAATTTACGTGTACTGCCGAGTTTAACTGTTCTGGGAACCAAACAACAACGAACTTTTGTTGATGTGCCCTTGCAATAACATGGCCTTCGTATTTGAGATTTATATCTTCGTTTAAGAGCTCATTGATTGGGAGGAAAATAATATAAGTTGTCTTTGTGGCATTTATTCACAGCTTGTTTTGTTGTAACCAGTTTGAAACATGCACCAGATATTCGTTTACAATAGATTCCAGGAGCGCCTGCCTTCGCGCTGCTTGATTATCTTGTTCGACAGCACCTCCAGGGTAACCCGCACCCGACGGAATTAAGTGGTCGTACGGCAAACATACGTTAAGGATTGGTTTGCAGGGCGGGAAAACATAATATACAAACCACATTCAAACATCGGGCCGCTTGAGAAACGCTACCTTTTGCGTACTGGTTGCCACGGATGGGACTCCGTTTTCTAAATTTATGAATAACCATTCAGTTGTGTTTTAAGAGGTATTACAAAAGGCGAAATTAGCAACTGGTTCTGATAAATAGACATTATAAAAGTTTCCTCAGCTTTCTCGCAATTCCAAAACTGAATAAACTAACTAGTTTAAATCCGTATAAACGGGTATCACTAAGATCACATGGCTGCGCTTCTGTGGCGTGGTGGTGTAGTCCCAAGCTAGCCCATCAGGATGTCTAGGTTCCGCTGTCTCACCCTTTTAACGACGCTCCTCTCTGTTTTCCTTCTCCCGACTCACGGCCGGGCTACAGTGCTGGCGTCCGCCGCTCTAGCCTGGGCGTTCCCGACGCTGCTGCTGCGTTCGGGACGCCGCCCCACGAATTCTAGGTAACGGCTGACAGAATCTCTGGTTTCACTCTTTGTAGAGCCACGTGTGGGAATTCAAGTGACGTCGCATGGGCAGTTATTATGGGTGTCGTTAAAGGCTTTGCCTTTCAACCACCTTTACAGCGTGGATTGGAGACAATTTTTGTAGTTTATTCGTCTTAAGTCGTACATCACGTCAGCAAGCAGTCTGGAATACACCACAGCCATACCTCGGCAAAACTGGGCACCAGTCACTCACACTCACACAGAAAAATATATTTTTCGGCACGCACTTACTCACACTCACGCTCACAAGTTACCCTCACCATTCGCACTTACTAGCACTCACGCTCACTTCGCGCCCTCGCCCTCGCACCAACTCGCGCTCACGCTCACCGATCACCGGAACCATTCTCAGTCACTCTCGCTCACGCTCACCACTCGTGGCCACCCTTCGCACGCGAGTGTGCACAGCGCACCCTCAATGAGTCATTAAACGGAACAGTGTCAGTGCATTACGAGTTTAGAAGTCCATTAAAATCACATTCCAAAATCGAGCACGCCACCAGGGAATTCATTCTAGGGTGCCCCCTGACAGGAGCTCAGTGACGACATAGTTCAGAAGCTAAACGCAATCCCGCCATTAACAACCATCACAGCGAGCGGCTCCTGCGACGATTAGCGAACAGCGAGTGCCAGCGCAAAAGTGGCGCTCACCTCGGGAAGCCCCGCAAATGGCACGAGTAGCGCGAGTGCACCTGCGAGTGGTAAGCGGGGCTCACTGCGTGTGGGGCTCGCACTCACTCGCACTCACACTTGCCAGCCCAAACATATAGCGAAGCTCACTCACCACTCACGTATGAGTTTCAGCGCTCGCCCCGTGTCTTTCTGCTCCTCGTCTCATTCCCTGCGCTGTTTATCTGATTCCGAACCAACTGGCCCAAATTTCACTTTTGCCACAGTTTTAGATACAATGCTCTGTGTGGCTGGTGCGCACCTGTCCTGCTCACGTGCCATCATGTTCAGGAGTCTGCAGCAGGCACGATTCTGCAACTTTTCCGTTTCCGACTCACAGATTTGATAATTGCGCAAATCGGGCGTATACACTATACCCACCTCAAAAGTTCCCTCAGCTGCACGAAAGAGGCGTGCATTCAGGCCCCTTCATGGGTTCGGCTCAGGTCGATTCTGCGCACGCTCACACTGCTCACGGACGTGAATCGAAGCCGTAAAGCAAATCACAGCGAGCCTCCACAGACCCCATGTGTGCGTTTTGAGCGAAGCTGTATATGTCTATTTTCTCCAGCTATGGCGCCCGTGTAGAACAAAAACTATGGGATTTGATTCGATATCTCGTGGTCATTACAAGATACTGTTGCTGGCGACTATTTTACACCTTAAATAAATAGCGGCCCACAAGCCCTGAACAATCCGCCTCTGCGGGTACGAACCACTACAGTAAGAAGACGAAGGGGACGACCTACACTGATTGGTGATAGGTAACGACTCCGTCTCGTGCGCGCTTCAGTTTACTCGGCCGCGTGAGGTCAGCGTATGGAAAAATCACAAACACAGAACGCAGCCTCTCGAGCACCGTCCGATGGTGCTTTTAACTCAGCACTGCAGCAATGGATATTGTTTCGTCCTACGACAATTTAATATATGCGACTATGCTTGCAGATTCCAGTTACGGCCGTTATGGTGCGGAGGTAATGTTTAAGCTTCCTGATACCAAGGGCTGGTGTTACGAGTCCGGCTCTTGCCTCCATTATTTAGTCACTTTTAGTTTCCTTTAAAAACTTCATGGTTTAGGTTAGCTTTTGATGCTTCAAATTGTGGGTTTCTGTTCGTTGCGTTTATCTTTAGCTCATGTTATGCTTTGTCGCGTTTGGAAGAGTGTAGCAGTGTCAGACACGGAAGTTACTCATTATATACCGGTTCGGAAACTCTCCAGATACCCAATTCATAAAAAGCCAGTCCGCATTTGGCGCCACGCGCAAGGAAAAATAGGGATAAGCGCCGGGCAAGTTGACTATCCGGGCATCTGTCGGAAGAAAATTGAAGTAGTATTGAAGTGTTTGCGACTGCTTCCGTAATAACAGGACAAACCATGAAAAGTTAAGTAAATATTACCTAATCTATATTTTCGCATCTAAAGAGGAAGCTACCGGATGCAACTCTAGGCGCTGCCAAAAAATGTGGTTGATCCCTCTTCCATAGTTAACGGTAAAACTCGAAAGTGATGATGATGATGATGATGTTTATAGTTTAATGGCGCAAGGCCGACTAAGGGCAAAGAGCGCCAAACAAAAGTGATTACATGAAAGTGACATGGAAGTAAAAGAACACTTTAGTGAAAATAAACAAAGTAAAACACAACGTAATGAAGATGACTGGTGTAAAGGGCCAGGTTGTCAACATGCATGATAAGAAATGAGATGTAAAAATTTTACGTCGGTGAGAAACTCGAAAACGCGTTTGATTGAAAACAGGGCTTCATCTCCTAAGAAGTGTGACGGGTGTGGTGGAATATGTCGTGTGTGTAGTTGAGGGAAGTGTTTGCGTCGTGTAGTGTCGAGTGCCTTACATTGTATGAGGATGTGCATCACGGATAGGGCCTCTCCGCACCTACTGCACAGAGGTCTTGGAGACCCAGTGAGAAGGTGCGAGTGTGTTGCATGAGTGTGCCTTATCCGTAATCTGGCCAAGGCGACTTCAGTGTATCTATTGCGTATGTCGGTGGTGTATGGTCCCAAGTGTGGTTTTATTACGTGTAACTTGTTGTCTGTCTGTTCACTCCAGTGTGTTTGCCATGTTTTGCGAAGTTGTTGTCTGATGTGTGGTTTCACGTCAGTGTAGGGTAATGTGGTTATGTCTACTGCATTCGAGAGTGTAGCAGCAGCAGCCATTCGATCCGCTGCTTCGTTCCCGGCTATACCACAGTGGCCAGGGACCCAGCAAAGGACTAGTTCAAGTTTGTGGACATACACAGACATAATACCCTTGGCTATTAAATTTATAACGTGATTTTTGGAATACTTTGTTGAAGACAACGCCCGCACAACACTGAGAGAATCTGTATATATAATGGATTGTGGGATGTGGCTTTGAAGGATATGATTAACAACCAGAAGTACACTATAAGCTTCTGCCGTAAAGATACTTGTATTACTGTTAAGAGTTCTAGTGACACTAAGGCCGGTCCCATGCGCCGCGCAGGACACCGAGGTGGAAGTTTTAGAGGCGTCCGTATAAAATTCAGAACATTGGTACTTCTGCTGCAAACACAAGAAGTGCTGCAGAATTGCACATGTGGGAGCTCGGTTTTTATCTACATGTGTAAATGATGTGTCGCATGAGACCGGGCGGAGATGCCATGGTGCTATGAAATCTGTTACAGAACTTTGGATGGTATTTAAAAATGAGACAGCAAGCTCTGACGCTTCCTCTCTAACTCTGTAAGAGAAGGGCGCAGAGAACGATGGTCGATTTAAAAGGAGTTCAGTCATGGAGGTATCATGAAAAACTGATTTAAAAGAATGGTGAGGCATGGATGAAATTTTAAAAGCATAAAGGAGGTCTGTGTATGCTCGCTGACGTTGTAGGTTCCATTTGTTGCACTCTACATACAGGCTTTCGACTGGACTAGTCCGAAAGACGCCACACGACAAGCGGAGCCCTAGATGAAGCACAGGGTCCAGCATTCTGAGGGATGTTTTAGTGGCTGACCCATAGACAACGCTGCCATAGTCCAATCGTGAACCTATCAAGCTGGTAAAAACACGCAACAGAAGTTGTTTGTCAGCACCAAAAGAGATGTGCGAGAGAACCTTCAGGATATTCATTGTTTTTAAGCATTTATGTTTTTGTTGTTTTATGTGTGGGATGAATGTGAGCTTTTCGTCAAAGATTGTACCTAAAAACTTGTGTTCCTTTTTTACAGGAATCGAGACACCGTGGAGTTGAATGTCTGTTTCCGGTCGGATGCCACGCCTCTTGGAAAACAAGACACAAGTGCACTTCCCTGGATTAAATTTAAAACCGTTGCTATCTGCCCAACCAGCTCGCTTGTTAACACCAAGCTGGACCTGGCGCTCACAGACAGACAAGTTACAGGATTTAAAGGAGAGCTGAACGTCGTCTACATAGACTGAACAGGAAATCGACGGTGGCAGCGCCTTCCTAAGGGAATTTATTTTCACAATAAAAAGGGTGAAACTTAAAACTCCACCTTGCGGCACTCCATTTTCCTGCACATGAACCCTAGAGAGTGCAGTTCCAACTCGCACACGAAAGGATCTTTGAGACAAGTAGCTGGCAAGTGTGTTCATCATGTTACCTGCCACACCGAAGGACTTGAGGTCGCTTAGGATGCCATACCGCCACGCGGTATCGTACGCTTTTTCTAGATCAAAGAATACTGTCATACAGTACTGCTTATGGAGGAAAGCATCTTTTATATACGCCTCTAATGCAACGAGTTGATCGTTGGTAGATCGCCCCGCCCTGAAGCCTGCCTGACAGCTCTCGAGAAGACCATTGTACTCTAAGAAGTACACGAGTCTCCTGTTTATCATCTTCTCAAAGAGCTTACACAGGCAGCTTGTCAGTGCAATGGGACGATAACTGGCGGGAGAGGAAGGGTCCTTCCCTTCCTTTAGGATAGCCACTACTATGGCCTGTCTCCAAGAGCGAGGAATGTGCCCCGAAAGCCATATGTTGTTGTATAGATGTAGGAGTGTTTCAAGAGTGTCTGGGTGTAGGTGTTGTATCATGGTGTATGTAATCTTATCTGCGCTTGGTGCTGAAGGTTTGCACGTGCTCAGGGCAGCCCTCAACTCATAGAGAGTGAATTCAGAGTTGTAAGAAGTTTTTGATTTGTCTTTGTCGTGTAAGGGCTTTTTTTCTGCAGATGTTTTGTGTTTCATGAAAGTGTTTGTGTAGTGTGCTGAGCTGGACACGTGTTCAAAGTGTTGTGCAAGCGTGTTGGCCTGGTCTTCGAGTGTGTCCCCTGTTGTGCTAACCAGGGGCAGGCTGTGTGTCTGGTGTCCTTTTAGCTTGCGTATCCGTGTCCAGACTTTGTGAGTGTCGGTGTATGAGTTGATGGAAGTGAGGAAGGCGCGCCAACTCTCTCGTTTCGCCTCACGACGCACACGCTTCCCAAGAGCCTTTGCCCGTTTAAAGGAAATGAGATTATCTGGCGTGGGGTACCGGCGAAGGACACCCCACGCCTTGTTCTGGGCCTCTCGCGCCCGCCTACAGTCCTCGTTCCACCAGGGCCTCCTTGAGTTGCGGGACGCACTGGAGGCCTGGGGCATGGACTTTTCGGCGGCGTCGAGTATGTGTGCCGTGACGAGTTGGGCTGCTTCCTCCACGTATAGGTGTTTTATGGTTGTGTGGTGTAGTTTAGATGTTTCCGTGAATGTACCCCAGTTTGCTTTTGATTCATTAAACCTGTTCTGGGAAGATGGACTGCATGGGCCTTTACTTATGAACGTTAGGGAAGTGGGGAAGTGGTCACTACCATATGGGTCCGTGCCCACGCCCCACTCAAGACATGGAAAGAGAATTGCAGAGCCAATAGCCAAGTCAAGATGCGAGTATGTATTGTGTCCTAAGTTATGGTATGTCGGCTGTTTTTTGTTGAAAAGGCATGCTCCTGAAGATGTGAGGAATTTCTCTATCAGGCGACCTCGGGCATCCATTCTAGAGGAGCCCCAAAGAGAGTTGTGCGCATTAAGGTCGCCTGTTAGTATGTATGGTTCGGGCAGCTGGTCGACCAGTGCCTCGAAGTCAGAGCTCGAGAGTGCATGATCAGGAGAGATGTAAATGGAGCATACCGTTATCAACCTATTAAATATTATCGTACGGATTGCTACAGCCTCAAGGACAGTGTTCAGGGTGACAGGGTGGCAGGCTAAAGATTTATGGGCGACAATTGCCACACCTCCTGAAGAGTGTGTGCAGCCAACCCTGTCCTTTCTGAATACCATGTACCTATTCAAGAAATTTGTTTGTTTAGAATTGAGGTGGGTTTCTTGGAGACACATGATACTTGGCTTATTGGCATGCAGCATCTCATACACATCGTCAAGATTTTTAAGGAGGCCTCTGCAGTTTCATTGGATGATGTTTTCATTTCCCATTATTTAAATTTAAGAATAACTGGAGTGTGTGTGTGCGTGTTTTTGTTCATGTGTCGTCTTTCGGGGCTGTTATTCTAGGATTTCTAGGCCTTTCTGTCGGCTTGGACATCGGAGGCCGTTCCTTGCGCTGCGTTGCAGGCAGGAACGGCGCGACATCCATCTCCTCATCGGATGCCACAAGATTGCCCTGCGGACCGGGCCCCTCGGACTTGGCCCTCTTTCGGGAGCCCTTCGTTAGAGCCGCCACCGCCGAGGGCGTCCGAGACACCAAAGGTGGCACAGGAGGTGCGGTGGCGGTGGGAGCCGATGCGGGGCCCCCGGTGTCCATCCGGTCGGCACCCTCCACCGTACTGGAGGACGGGGAGGCAGGGACGGGAGCGGCACCGGTCCCTACAGAAGAGGTTGTCACCACAACCGCTGCTGCCTCAGCAAGCGGCGTGGCGACGGATTGGGCTGCCTGAGGCACCCCAGGGGGGGGCGGGTGAGGGACCAGGTCAGACTCGCTGAACTGGGTCCCTGTGGACACCATACGCCGCTCCGCCCCCCGGCGAGCTGCGTCGGCGTACCTCCCCAGAGGGAAAGAGGCGAACCTCTTTCTCGCCTCTGGAAAGGTGATGTTCTCAGTGACCTTTACATTAATGATTTGTTTTTCTTGCTGAACTTTCTCAAAAGTACGGGACCACGCTGCGTGGGGCCCCTGGCAGTTAGCACAGGTGAGGGTTGATGATGGACAATTATCGGATGGCTGATCATGCTGAGCACATTTTGCGCAGGTCAGACGACCACGGCAAGAGTTGGTTCCGTGCCCGAACCGCTGGCACTTAAAGCAGCGGCGCGGGTTTGGAATGTAGGGCCTGACATTACAATGTACAAAACCTGCATTGACGTACTCTGGGAGTGTGGACCGGTCAAAAGTAAGGATAATGTGCTTGGTCGAAACTACTTTGTCATCCCTCCTCATAGTCATGCGCCTCACAGCTGTCACGCTCTGATTTCTCAGGCCCTCCAGCAGGTCAGCATCTGTCTCATTCATCAGGTCTACTTCGGAGATGACACCTTGAGTACTGTTCAGGCTCCGGTGGGGTGTCACCCTGATTTCAGGATTGGCTATGCGAGTTTGTTCAAGGAGGATCTTTGCATGCTGTTGGTTGTGTACTTCAACCAGGATTTCTCCAGTTCTTTGTTTTTTGGCCTTATATTTGTCACCAATGATGCCCTCCAGAAATTTCGATATTAGGAACACGGACTGTGATGCAAGAGGCTTTTCTTGGTCACTGGATTCCAACACCAAAAAACGGGGGTAGTTATCGGGCTTTGGAAGACTGAGGGTTGGGAGTGGCGGAAATGAACCTTCGGTGCGGCTTTTTTCAGGGGCCGATCATGTTTGGGGGGGGATTTACGATTTACCATATGGCATGTAAAAGAAGCAGGGGACGGGGGTACTTTCTTCTCAAACCTTACCCTGATAGCCTGAGAGGTCCCGGAGCTCCCTGCCTGGTAAACAGACAGGGAGCCCATCCGCCGGAGCTTGACCTGGGCTCCGACGGCCACCGTTTGAGGCTTCTACCCTTCACCTTTAAACACATCACCACGGTAGGTTACAGTTTATGTTGGGGGCTCGGGGTCCGCGGTATCGCCAGTACCGTCACCAAGTTCGCTCAAGGTGCCCCGTGCGGGGAAAACTCGAAAGAGAAATGTGCCTTCACAGGAGCAGTTGTATATTTATTGTGCATCGATATGAACTTGCACATCGCTATTTATATTTTTTTTCGGTATGCACCGTTAGACGCATCAACGTTAGACACTGGATTGCACGCGTTGGAGCATTGCGTAAATCCGACTGAAACCACAGGCACTGGCAAACCGTCCGTGCGAATGAAGCGAACTGTTTGGTGAACACACGGTGCGGTGCACCGAAAGGAGCAGCAGAACGTGCCACGAGCGCGACATTCGCAGGTCCGCGTTGATCTTACTCCGTGGTCGTTTACTTACAGGCTTCTGCGCATGTTACTCTGCTCGTCTCCCGTACACGTCGGCGCTGGTGTCGGGGCGCCAACTATCGGCGCTCATTAGTGTCATAACGTACTACTTCGCTTCGCCTCTCCTAGACGGCTGCATTATCTTAAGGAAAGCACACAAGGCGCGTTTGTCGTCCTGTTGACGCATCTATTCATAGAGCAGTCGGGAGCGCGTTTCGTGCGAAAGAGTTCATGGTTCAAATCCCGGCGCTGCCGCGTCAATCGAAGTTCTTCTCGCGATGCCATTTCCGTTACGGATATGACGTCAGTCACATCTTGGTGTACCTTGGCATAAAACACTGTCGTGTTTTTTTGTGTACACTTCCCGCAGAAAAGTGTCCTCGCATTTGTGTTTAGAGGTGAAGCCAACTTTAAGAATCTTGGTTTAAGTTGGGTCATTGTAGGCTGGCTTTTCCACTTGGGGGATGCGCAGTGAAGAATGGCCGCCTACGGTGTGAATATAGTTACAGGCCCCTCTGTATTCCTTTCCAGCGCCGCCGCCCACGCGCGGCGAATATCTCCCACCTGCCATTCTGCAATGCCGCGCACTGCTCGACGGCCATCAGGGCGTCGCACTAGACTGCGCTATAATACTCATAGCCCCGCTATAATACTCATAGCCCCACAACATTACGTCATTTCGTCTGCACAGAAATAGCGTGTATCCTCAGCCCTCCCCGGGGTAGAAGGGCTCTCATCTTGGTATACAATTGTAGGGTATTTTTGTTGAGCCCTCTGCAGGCTTCTGACGGTTCAATTTGCGACTCTTGAAGTTGCCAGAAGTGGGCCAGTGCATATTGGGCAAGGCTCGAGACCTGTAACGCTGCAGGTTTGAGTATTGAGTATTCATGTTTGAACCTTTGTCACAATTATGCTTCCTGTAACGTCGTTACACTCTTTCTCGTTATCGAACAAACAGTTGCCTTCTCGCCGTCGGAAAGAAAGCAACTCTCGATCGCAAGAAACTCGCCAGTCAGGTATTTCGATGCGGACTTCACTGGAAGCCTTCTCTGAACACAGCGCCTCCAATGAGCCTTTCATTCACGTGATCTGCAGCGTTTCCTGGTGCCGGCATGAACACAGCAGTCACCTTGTAATCCGCTAAGTACCAGTTGTGATGGCTCAGTAATAGAGAGTTATAGCATAGCGGCTAGCTAACCCTAACGCTACGAGGACGGGTTACCGCGACCCGACTGCGCACGCGCGCGCGGGGCGGCGAGAAGGGCATTCCTCAGCGGAACGAATGCCTTGCTCGGTGAAGCATGGAAGCCCTTCAACGTGGAACGAATGCGCGACTTCCAAGTCCGGTTTCGGCAACCACCACTGTAGCGTTAGAGTCCGCTAAGTTGCGCGACGGTGCCCCCTCTAAAGACTCAAACGCCGCGAGCATGGCGTTAAAAACCAGCATAGACAGCAACAAGAACGTTTACAAGGGTGTGCAGCAGATTTTGCCATGTTTCAAATTACAACTGAAGATTTGTGAAAGGCTCCAAATAATTTTTATTAGTTCTGTATTATGTATTAGCTATTAGCGCAAAGATTTTGCAAGCGTGACCGGGACGACCCCGTGCCGCTAGCTTTTCCGGCGGAAGGCAACGAACGACCTTTTGGTCACATAGCGAAGCAATTTGGCGGCAGGCCTTTGGTTGAAGGTATGCCGGATATCTTGAACACGGCTCCCGCTTCAGGCTGACTCTGCAGCTGGTCTCGAGTGAGCCCGATGAAGGCCGAAGTGACGAACAGGTCCTCGTAGCGGGGTCCGCCAAAGCACAGCGAGGTTACCAGCTGTGTCGGGACCTTGACCTTCTGAATGAGGGCACCTGGAACAAAATACGACAGATGTCGCTGAAGCTTCAAGAACTTTTTGTTTTCTTTGTGCTTTAGTTGCAACATTGTGCAGGTGACCATTATCTTGTAGTGCAAGTGACTATATGAGTACTATATGAGTACTATATGACTATATGAGCAGTGCTATATGAGTACCACTCAGATGGCGCCGCATTCACTGCCAGACAACCTCTAGCACCCTTAGATTCCATTTTCGAAGCAAGCGGAATATTGTGAACTGTGGGCTCCCTTGCTGAGATTGGTTCACTTTTAAAACGCTACACAGAGAACGGAGACTAGTCGACAACCACATTGTAAACAGCCCATATTTTGTCCAGCAGTGTAATTTGCCGCGCGGCAGCTACCGCCATTCCCTAACGCATTTCACGCGTAGCGTTAAAGGCCCTGTGTCGCTCAAAAGCTGGCATCTATATCGGCGTTGGAGGTGCAGAAATCGATGTGAGAGAAGATCCTTGGAGCGCCACCTTTTTCTGTCAAATGAAGCCCTGCGACCGTAAGTAAGGTGCTGCCACAGTAGGTGGCGTGAGAGAAGAAGGTGATTGAGCTCCCTCGCAACGGTGCGTTCCCCTTGCTCTCCCTACCCTCTTTTCACGATTACTGTTCTTTTACTGCTAGTACAGGAAAAGCTCGTTCATTCGACCTCGGTTACTTCGAACTGCCAGTTAAATCAAACTCACGTCCTGGTCCCCGCCCAGCCCTGTATATTTCAATTAGGCAAAACTCCAGATAATTCGAACGCGTCGGAATTCATAACGGTTAATTCGAACTATTATGCGCTGATTTCCATCGTTCCTCGCAGAAGAAGTCGGCCTGCAGAGTGATCACAATGTGTTGCAAATCCAAACCAACCCAAATATCCCAGAGATGCAAAACAATGAAACAGGAAAACAACCGCGTGGCGCCCGGGCTACCCTCCTGTAACCGCTTATTTTGCGTCTAGAGAGGGCGCCGCGCCAATGTCGGCAGTGCTCCGGCGCATGACGTTATTAGATGCGGCGCATTTCTTGCTCTGAAGCATGTCCCTCCTGCGTCGGCGTCGGCGGCGTCCGCACGCCACCTGCGCATGCGCGACTCTCCTCCGCTCTTCTCTCCGACAGCTGTGCGCAACACTTTCACTCCCGTCTCATTATCATAAACAACAGCTGCGTGCGCGCGCTTCGCTCGCTTCGCTCCGCTCCCGTCACGGAAGTGCGCGCATGCGCGACTCTCCTCTGCTGTCTCCTCTCCTTCAGGCGCTGCGACTATAAAGCGGGTAGCGCGCTGCGGCGGTTCAGTCAGCGCTCGCTCTCGTTCGATTTCGCGTCACTTTGCTCGACGACTGCATGCTTGACTCGATTCTTCCGATGAAGACGTGATGGAAGCGACGGTCTCTTCAGCGAGTGGTGTGACGCAATCCAATACCAGCGTCACTCCAAACGCTAAAGTAAAATTACGCTTATCTTCCCGCGTATAAGAACACCGGCATGTGATGGAATGCATCATATGCGTTCACAACACGTTTCACCCGATTTAGAGAATCAACCCAATGGAAACGCCAATTGAACGCCCCGATGCATCACATCAGGGTTCCCTGGAGGGAAGATGGGCGTAATTTTATTTACGAAACATTATTTGCGAAATCACCTGCTACAAACATGTAGTAGCACCTAATTCGTGATAACGAGTCCAGAGGTGGCTTTTTTGTGTTCTGTCCGTGGAGTGTGGTACGATTTCCATTCATTCTAGCGTCCGCCCGCTAAATCGAACTCCACTTGTTAACGGAAGAACGACCGAAGCGAGCCCGAAGCAATGGCTGCCCGTTATGGGGATCATCACTTTACTCCCCATACAAAAATGCCTTATGGGCGTCTATTGAAAAATGTATGGTGACCTATGGCGGCCTATGGGTCTCTATGGTCACCCATAAAAAGGCATAAATTAGGCTATACCCAGCTATTGAAGTTTTTGTAGATCCTGCACTAAAGATCCTGCACTAACCATACAATTTTCTTTAGACCATTATAGAAAATCCTAGTGTGTTTAGTCCATAGCGTCAAAGCTATTCAGGTTACTGTAGCCAGCTAAAGAAATATGTATGGCTTTCGTTCTATAGACCAGCCGCGCAAAGCTCTTTTGGCTGGCTATAGACCATTGTTTAGCTTGAAGTCTACAGACTTGAAACCATTGAGCTGTCTTTTGCCAGCTATTGAAAAAAATATGTCCTAAAGCTAAAGAGAGAAAGCCACAAAAGCTCTTTTGGCTGGCTATGGGCTATCGTTTAGCTCTAAGTCTACAGACTCAAAACCATTCAGCTGTCTTTTGCCAGCTATTGGAAAGAGTTCGTCCTAAAGCTATAGAGAGAAAGCCATAAAAGCTCATTCGGCTGGCTATAGGCCGTTGTTTCGGTCTAAGTCTACAAACTTGAAACCATACGGCTTTCTTCTGCCAGGTATTGGAGAGAATTTGCTTTAAAGCTAAAGAGAGGCAGCCATAAAGGCTTCTGCGGCTGGGTACAGTACAATATAGAGCTGTAAACATTTAGATGCGTGATAATTAAGCAACATTTCGCCGGCATTAAGAAAGCGTTTGGCACAGAACTTACAAGCCTGCATCCATAAAGGCTTCTTTAGCTAACTACATAGTAACATAAGGCTCCAAGGTTCCAGCCGCTAATCGAAAAGTGTTAGCCTATAAAGGTATAATTTGAGCAACCATTAAATCCTATTCTGCTGGTTTCAATATGACTTATGACGCGAAATTCATATACTCATGATTTACCTAGCTACATCTACAACACAGATTGTATAACGATGATGAGCTTGATCGGCTGGTTATATGAACGTATTTGTTCAATAAGGTTAGGTACTTACTATACCAACAATACGGGAAAAGCACAATTAAAGGAACCTACTGTTTAACGCTCAAATTCAGCTGCATCTTTGGACACTGCGCGTCGGCAAAGCTTGCAAATGAAGGTTGACCGAAATACGTATAATTTCGGATATTATTCCTCTGCGGCCCTTCGCTGCCGCGGTCAAGTGAAAAAGCGGGCTTCTCTGAAAACGGCCCTCACAGCGTCGAAGAAGATTGGAAATAACTTTCGCGGCCCACGGTACGCTCTCTCAGAAATATGGTGGAAGCTGCGAACAACCGCATTCTTTCTCCCGCGGAGCCCACTTTCAGTTTAGTCATTTTGAAAGGGGGAGAGCGACCCACGCCGGACCGAAGGAGGCGCGGTGAGGAAATCCTGGGAAGCGATGAAAGGGTAAAGGGGACACCCCTACTTCCTGTTTTATTTTCTGTTTTGTTTGGCATACTGGTTTTGGCGATGGGTACCGAAGGACACGGCCGTGCGGCCCGCGCTGTGTTAGTATTCCTGCGCGCAGCAATGCTAGTGACAGACAATTTTCCCTGAGTACTGAGAACAGATACAACTTTTTCGGATGAAGAAAACAAAACCTTAAGCGATCTTGTATTTACCAAAAAAAAATAATTACCAGCGAACAAGTTAGAAAAAGATCGAAAGATAGGCACGTATCTCTGCACTATTTGCCATCGCGATTGACCTGCTTATACTTGGATGTACTCAGTCAGCCACATTTCGTCACCTTGCTCATGTGTGCGGGCATGACACGTGTTGCCTGGTGCTGCGAATTTACAATTCGACTGCAATGTTTCTGTGTAGATGGCGTGACGCCAAGCAAATGTGTCGCTTTTCGGTGTCGTAAATTTCGGTGTTTACAGTAACAGTGTTACGATTAATTCAACATCAACTCAAGTGATGCGAAAATGGATACCTGCAATACTGTGACAAGAATTTCATCGTACGCAAAACTCCAGGGTGAGTGATCCTACGAACCGAAGAGACTCTATAGTGCGAGAAATGCATGACTCTTTTGGTGTTCACGAATTCTTTTCTAAACTACCCTGTACCACATGGGCATTGAAACGTACACAGAATTGAAGATTTGGCCGGGGTGATGTGAAAACAATAATTATTTTTTCGCGAACTGAGAAAACTTACAAGGAACTAATTGAGCGAACTTGGAAAAACGTTTTTTTTATCATTGCATTGTGTGCGACCGTCTTCATTTTTTTATGGAGAGTGCATTTTCATTTTAGCCATGGTACTTGCAGCTGTGTGCGTTGAGTACTGAGTGTAATGAACGACTTCTGAGTGCTCTCTTTTCTGTGGACTACCCAGCATCTGTAGGTATTTGTGTCTCGGCGGGCGTTCGCGGGGAATGTGCCGCGTAGTGTGGCTGTCGAGCGAGTAACTTAAGCGTGAGCCAGAGTGTTGGAATGCGTGTGCCGTGTTTCTCAATCGGTGTATGTGAACAACTGTTTACTGGTGGTGAAGTAACGTAGATAGTAGCCCTCTATGTAATGAATGGAATGAAGAAACCCCTTGATTTTGCTTTCCTTGAATGCCTGTGTTTAAGCCTTTTGTGAATGAAAACTGGCGAAGTGTTTGCAATCGCAACCTCGCACTCCCCCTATATCGCTGAAGTGTTCACGGAGCATATATTACAGAATGCAGCTAGGCACACAACCGAAGTGCCACAGGAGAAGTTCTATACATCTGCAAGGCTCTATGCCGGCATGGCAGCGTACTAATAATTTCTCAGTGGCTGCTTCTGTTGCTGTGTTTCAAGTAGTGGTGATTCTCTTCTGGCTGCAGCCCATGCAAAAATTTTGTATGGTCGGTTATTGAAAAACCTTCGTATGGTTGTCTTTAGCTATTTGGCCCAATTATGTTTAGACATTTCTATGGCTGTCTTTAGCCATTCCTATCGACATTCCTATGGGTGTCTTTAGATTCTTCTATAGCCATAGCGATATCGAAAGAAGAGCTGAAGACAGCCATAGAACCGGCTATAGAAGAAGCTAAAGACACCCATAGGGATTTCCAAACGAACAGCTAAAGACAACCATAGAACCGGCTATTGAAGAAGCTAAAGACACCCATAGGAATGTCCATACGAATATTTAAAGACAACCACAGAACCGGCTATAGAAGACGCTAAAGACATCCATAGGAATGTCGATACGAATAGCTAAAGACAACCATATAACCGGCTATAGAAGAAGCTAAAGACACCCATAGGAATGTCGATAAGAATAGCTAAAGACAGCCGTAGAACCGATTATAGAAGAAGGTAAAGACACCCATAGGAATGGTGATACGAATCGCTAAAGACAGCCATAGAAAAGTCTAAAGAATATTGGGCCAAATAGCTAAAGACGACCATAAAAAAGATTTTCTATAGCCGACCATACAATATTTTTGTATGGGTCGCACGGTAAATCCACGATGATGGTCATGACTGAAGCATAGCCAGCGGCAGATTTAACAATCTCCCGCACGCGCAACGTTCGTGTCTGCCGTTGTAGAAGCGCGCTACGGCACGCCGTACTTGCTGGCCAGTCGACAGCTTCTCCAGCTGGAACCATGACCGCGTATCGGCCAAATTACAACATGGCCCTCTAGTACGGGTGTTTTCCGATTATATACGCGCACTTAGTCTCACAGCAAATCGGAAATCTTGAGCGCCATGTGGGCTCTGGTCACTACGCGCTGATGCCTCACTTTGACACTTCTTTAACATCTCCGTACTCCGACGCAGGTTGAACAAGCGAATCTGGTTCTTTGAAGCTTCACAACTCTGAAACTTTGCACTGCGGCACGGCAAACACCCGGCTCGAATTTTACGATCCTGCCAGGCCTGCGAGATAGTCCATTGTGAGTAAACAACAGGTCCACAATCCTAATTTTCAGTCTAGAAGCTCCTTCCTTGTACAGCTGCCTGCAAACGCTGTCCCTTTTTGTCTCCAGTGGTGCCTGCGCCGTCTTGCTGCTTTGAGGACAGCCAAGCGCCTATACGGTGACGCGGACGACAACCAAACTCTGCGCCCTGCTTCCCGAAAGACTTCCTGTCGTTCAGTCTTGCTGTGATGGCCCTGAATGTAATGACAGGCAACCTGGAATTTCTTGGTGTGGATCGGTGTTCATAGATAAGTTTTGTTTTGTTCTTCCCTGGGGGTGTCTTTTCTTGAAGTCCTGTTCCTGACGACCGCATTTTATTTGGAGGTGTAAGCTCAGAATATGGTCCTGCTGCTTCTCCATCAGGCCTGCCTGTCTCCGCGGAATGACGAGAAATAGTCTTCAAAGACGGTTCAGCCTTTCTGCTACAGGTACACGGAAGGACAGAAACTTATGTTTGGGTGCAACTTCCCGGACTACGTCTGAAATTTGTGCTATCCGGCTTTCACGAAGGTCCAGTGACGCATAACCCTCCACGAAGTCGGGAACAAAGATGTACTCGAACTCAAACTCACAACGTGGCAGCTCGATTCTTTCGTTTGCATCCTTTACTTCACGCGTTCCGTCATCTACTTGAGTGGGAGTAGCTGAGTTGTCCTTGTGGGACTGGCGTAGCCTCGTGTTTTGCACAGTTGTTTTCCGCAGGAACGCTCGACGCTACCTCGGTGCAGGCTCCCACGTTGTCAATATCTGCAATGTGGCTGTGGGTCATCGTCTCGACACGGCACCGATACCCCTTGCTACCACGTGGTTCACCTTTGCAAGTTGAAACCGGCAGCATCGACAGGACAACTGGCGAATTCGACGTGTGCGAGCCGACGTGGGAGGGGCGTGTGGACGGGGTGAAGTTCCCTTTCCGGTAAACTTAATTCCGTCTTCCCGGAGAGCGTTCAAGGTCGATCGCAGCGGACTGAGGGCCCCGTATATTCTTTCCTGGTAGCGCAAAATATCGTACCAATCATGTTCGAACTCGTCTCCTTTCAGCAGCTCAGCTATCATATAGTTCAGCTTGTTGAGTTCGGCGTCCTTCTGTTGGAGCTCGTTCATAGCCAACCCCAAGTCCAACGCAGATGGTGAGGGAACTTGCCGGAGCTCAGTAGGTGCCTTTAGCAGCCTCGTAACAGCAGCGCGAAGAACCTTCCTAAACGAACGCAGGGCGTTCAGGTCACCACCAGCTTGGTACTCGGGGAACGTACAGTTGATCCGAAGCGTGGTACCCTCGACGTGACGGGGCCTATGTGCGTCCCGTTCAAGGTCCCGGTCGGTCGTAGGTAGGCAGTCAGGGCCAGCTATGGCGACCTCCGGCTGAGGGCTGAAAACGGCAGTGAACGGCAGCCAAATCGCGGGTTTACAAACCTCAAGCCGAAGGGAACGTCGGTGGTCTCCTTCGCCGCACGTGTTCATTCTCACGGGCCCAACGGCACAAAAAAGTTAACGGAAGAACGACCGAAGCGAGACCGAAGCCATGGCTGCCCGTTACGGGGATCCTCACTTTACTCGCATGGTAAATCAACGATGATAATCGTGGCTGGAGCACAGCCAGCGGGAGATTTAACACCGCTAACTCGAACACCTATGTGGTCCCCTTTGAGTTCGAATTAACGAGCGTTTACTGTACTACTAAAGTGTGGGCTACTGCCACGGACATTCTAACTCCTAGCGCTTCCTTTTTAAGTGCAAAGCACTTTAGGGGTCACCTTGTCATCGTAGCTCGCTTGCTGGACCCAAGTAGAGCCACACGGCGTTCCGTTGCAGCGGATGTCGTTGCGGCGTTACCCAGCGGCTTCGAAAGCCATGGCGTTTAGATTGTCATAAACGTTCGAAACTCGTGAACCGCTGACGCTTGTCATACATCTCCCGATTGGTTTTTTTTTTGCGCAATAATAACTATAGGCACATTTGAGGCAAAATATACGCAATTAACTGGAAGCGCCCGCGTTCATTTGGTTAGGAACGCTCCTTGGGTTGGTTTTTACGATATGAAGCAAAAAACAGTGGCTGGCAGTTCAACACCAGCACGTGCGGGAGGAAAAGCACGCACAAAAAGCAGGACTTCCGCTGGCGCAGTTTCAGGCTGGGGGCGCGCGAGCACTGCGAAAGTGGGAAATTTCAATTGAATTGGGTGGTAGCACTGAGCATATAAGGGCGCTACAGCCCATTTTGTCGAATCACTGCTGTGCGCTTCCGATGGCTTTAACATTGAATGGAACAGCTTCAATTGTTTTTCCTCCGCCTTCTTCCCCCTGCTTTCAATAAAAATTTATCCGCCACCACCATCACCATTCGTGGGTGCCACGCGGTTTTTAAGAGCATGAGAATCGCATGTTACCTACATGCGACCGGTGCTCAATTACACTTTCGCGTTGCACGCTAAAAGGCGGAGCTTAAGCTTACTCCACATTTTCCTGTTCACTGAACCTTGAAACAGTCCCATCCGTAGGTTTACGTAGGCCTTCTCTCTCTACTGCATTACAAGATAGGCCTCCAGCGCTTCCCAGGTGGTGTTGCAGAGAACGGGGAACGGGGCCCTTGCTTGCTTCATTAAAAAAAAATCACGCATCTCCACGAAGTGAATTACTATGAGTGGGAGAAGCACTGTGGATCATTCTTACCGTAAATCACCCGTGGCATTGCCCACTGGCGCATGTGAATAAGTGACAATGCATGTGTACAGCATATACAATTCCAATGCGAAAGAATTCAATTTCAATCCAATCCAATCCAGTCCAAATCGATTCCTATCCAATCCAATGGTCCTCGCGCGTGCGCAACACTGTGGACACAGACGCCAAGCCCCGGAAAAAGCAAGGTCCTAAGGTGCTTCGCCGCCAAAAGACCGCGTTGTTCCTACACAGTTACACTGGTTTTAAAGCAAAGACCCCACAAATAATTGACATATATATTTAAAAAAACATAAGACGCACGCAGTGGAGACGTTCCGGCCACTTTCCAGGCAACTTTTCGCGGCGTCACAGAATCTCTTTTGTGTGATGGGCAGCCGCCGACCTATGCGGCCGCCAAAAATCATGACGGGGAGGTTGTAAGTAAGCCTCTACCTTCGTTTGACCGTATCATATCTGAACGATATCGTGCACTTAACCCACTCAGAAACAGTGGTTTGCGGTTTGTGTCTGGCACATAAGAGCTCAGTGTAGCACGAAATTTAGGGTTTTGACTATTTCTTGCGTTTATTGTTTGGTTAAAAAAAGTCTGTCGTGGCTGGAATGTAGCTAAGGGTGTTACGAAAGGCCAGTTATTCCAAAGTCAACAATGTTGCATTAACAGGGGAGCTGTTCTACGTCCAGATTTTTCCTAAGTCTGCTGTCGGCTGTGCGTCACGCAGATTTCCCCGCCGTCGGCGTTGCACAAACCGGTTCGCAGACCGACCGTTAGAGGGCGCAATGGCCTCACAGAGGGTTGGCAGATAGAGAGAGAGAGAGAGAGAGAGAGAGAGAGATAAACGTTTATTAGGAAAAAAAGTTGTCGCGATTGTCTTAGGGGCGGTGCCCTCTTTCCAGGGCCCCAGACCCTTCTGCTCCTCTCTGGGCTCGAAGAATTAAGTCCTTCTGAATCCCAAAGTCGGAGCTGGCCAGAGCTGCCTCCAATAGCGCGCCGTATTAGTGGTGTTGTTTCCTGAAGACCAGATGATAGAAATAGATAAATGGAGAAAAAAAATGGAAGCTAAAACATCGTTAGAGATGTACAGGGCTGAGAAATTGGGCATCAGAAAGGAAAATTTGTACGGTGATTCCCAGGGCAGTGCTTTGCTTGTTGAGGCTACAGCAGGTTGCTTGCGAACTAAGAGCTTTGTGGGGAAGTATTCACAAAATGATGGGGTATGCGTGGTCTGCGGAAAAGAAGCAGGAACTATGCCGCACATAGTGTTAGAATGCGACGGTATCCATTTCAAGCTAGATGAAGGGAATATGCGGCTTCCAGAAGTCCTAGGATTGAAGGGTAGTACAGAGGAGGTTAACTTCAAGGCTTTCGAGGCAACGAAAAGAAGATTAGAATGCTGGTGGACCAAACGGAGAGAGGGGAATATTTCCTAGGACAGTTACACCTGTAACAGGAAAAAAAGTATTTTGTCCCTAACAAGTTTTTTGTGCCTGCCCTAAGCAGCGCTAGTGTATAAAAAATTAGTGCCCTTCCACTCTGTGAAGAAGCATGACCTGCAAAGCTGGACACAGTCCACGGAGTGCACCAAACAAAACAAGTTTGTTGTAATTTGCGTTGGAGCATATTTCCTAAGCAATTAGCTGAACGAACCTCCGAAGGATCCAAGCTTTGTTTATGCCGACAAACATGAAACTGCCAGTGTCCCTCCCCAGTCGTAAGCATCTTACGGTTTGTGTAACTCGCCAACCCAATCCGCTCTAGCACTACGGACACTGGATAGGTCCCATCAGGCCGTTTGTCGCCCGCGTTTACACCTCGCACCAGCACAGCGGACGTGCCATCCATCATTACGGGCATACAACCTATAGCTGCTCGTGGACGCCCCCACCTTCCTTCTACAAACCTGCGCACGCATAAGCCGGCAACCACTCATGTGCGCGTGCTTACAAGTGACAGACGGAGTCGAAAGTACCCCTGAAAGCCCTGTGAAGAAGGGATATTGGCTCACGCCGGCGTTTCAACTGGCAAGTTGCTATTCATCCGGAAGGGATTCGCCGCTACTCGACGAGCTGAACTTGAGGCGGTAACGGAGGTGCCAGCAGCTTTCCGTTGCTCTTGCGCCCATTCGCGCTTGTGTTAGTGCCAACGCTTCAATTGTTGCTCTACTCCCTCCAAATGAACGGCATACATCCGTTCCATAGTGATTTAAAAACTGGAAGCCCTTGAGCTATAACTCGCGTACAAACATGTGGCTGTTCGTTTCCTTCCCCCTCGTGGGCATCTTACTGTATTTTTAAGATGTCTGTGTAACACATCAACCCATGCCCGAGCAACTCGATTAAGCTGGACACCCGAACCACTCGACTGAGAAGAACAGCCGACTAAGCGCATTGATCCAGGTAATTTCTACATTTAAATCTCCCACCAGCACAACCGGCATGTCATCGGTAGCGCCATGAAGCCTAGCTGTGCGTGCACGTCCCCCTTTTTCCACCCGCAAACCGTGTACGCAGAGTCCGGTAGCCGGTGATGGCGCATGCTTAGGCGTGTAAGATAGCGGCGCAAATGTCGCACGGGAGGCCTTCCCAGCTGAAAAAAAATATGGGCTCACGCCGTCGTTTTAACTGGGCAAGTCTCTCTTCAACCGAAAGGGATTCGCAGCTACTTGGCAAAGTGAAATTTCAGCACAAAGGGCGACGGCGGGTTTCGGTAGTTTAGGGGACAGCCCTTTGGTAGCCGTTACCTGGGCTTCGCGGGAGCGGCGTCTGTTTATGGCCGCGTAACCGAGTGAGTGAACGCACCAGCGACAAAAGAAAACAGAGAGGAGCGTCCAGCGAAGTATGAGATATAGAATACGACACGTGCGGCTACGGCGTCATTTCTCTCACTGCCTTTCCCTCACACATGCCTCATGCGTCACCACCAACGAGCATCCTCGCCTGACACGTTTCCCCGACCCTGTTCCATTCTCCGCTAATCTAAACCTCTTCACATTTGCGCGGGAAGTTCAAACACGACTCGAAACAACGTGCTCGCTGCTCGCTTTGCGGGGCTAATCCGAACCACGTGAAATTTGGGCGGGAGGTTCAAAAACAACTCACAACATGCTGGCCGGTGGCTGCGGTGCGCTGCGAGGTAGCAGCAGAGTAGCCCACGCCGCCGGCAGTTCGCTGATCACGCTAACACTTCCTGAGACGCAGCAGAAATGCGTCGTGACAGAGAAGATAGGAGCTGGCGCTGCGCACAATTTTCATATTAGGGCGTATTGTAATCTGCAGTGCATGTTTAACGCCCATTCGGGCTTCTGTTCATTTTTCGCAATCATCTGATAACCGCACTACCGCCGTTAGCTGCCGATTGCGCTACTTCCCAAAAGGGCATCGGCGGAGGAGAAGGAAAAATAGTTGTGAAAGAGGTGTCAGCGGTGGCGAGGAGGGGCCCCGAAGCGGCGCCGAGTAAATCGATGACACCGGAATGAAAACTGGGGGGTAGACATATACTGCTTTCAGTAAAACATAGGTATATTAGTCTTTTTGATCAGATGACAGGTCATTACACCGCTACAAAGGGGAACCCAATAGCAATCATCATCATAATCATCACCATGATCATCATCAGGCGGGTTTCTCTCCCTACCACCGTTGGGGGAGGGAGGCTCGCGCCGCTGACGCCCAGCTGCGGCTTCCTTTGCGCGAACGGTGACATGTGTTCCCGCTGAAGGCGCTGTCGTTATTGGCCGAGCGCCCATTAACGTTCGAGCCGACACAAGCGAACCAAAGCTGCGCTGTGTAACCATATTTCACACTGAGTCGAACCAGGTTTAATGTCTTCATGGCTCCTCTAAAGCAGACCTCCTTGTTTCCTTTCATTTGCGGTGATAACGAATGGTTATGACACTACGCTTTATATTTGATATTCTTATTCTCTGGGCTTTATCCCATCGCTAGAGGGACTGTAAAATATTTTGCCTCACGTAATATTTTCTAAGGTCAAGGGAACAATATGCACGTGAAAGACGCATGCGTTAATTTCAAATCAAAGCCTGCGTTGGCTTTCTGATCGCACTCTCTGAAGCGCGGCAGGTGGATGCCGAAGGAAAAGTTTACGTTTTACGCTACGGGACTATAAAGTTCACCGGTGGTCATTTGAAGCAAACTGAAAAGAGTCCTTTCACTTATGTATTACGATTACTGGTGAGGAGCTTTCTACTATTGTCTGATGCCAGAAAAAAAAAATACGGACGCCATTCCACTCTCCAAAAGTGGATGTGCAGCGAATCGCTTGTAAACCACTTCTCATTCTGATAGGGAAGAGCGTGAAATGCTCGTTGTTGTCTCGGCGGGTTTGTGGCTTGCCCTCAGCTTCTCGGGCAGCAAATGCTGGGTCCCGCCTAGCCTAATGCATGCGCTCACCCTCGAATGACGCCCTCGCCCTTTTTAGAGAGTAGCCGCAAACATGTGTTGAATTCCAATGGTAGATCCGGAGCGGGCACTGTGCTCCACCGTGGAGCGCGCCGACTCCGCAAAGAGCAGGTACTTCGAAGCTGCCTTTGGAACGCAGCCGCTCAAACGGAAGAAGAGTGCGGAACCATGACGGGAACAGGAAATCCATAGAATCCTTGGCGTCGCGGTTCCCCGACATCGTCTAGTTCCCACCGCGGGTGCGTTCATCTCGCGCTGCGCGGCTGGAGGAGGCAGAGAAGGCGAGCAGTGGCCGGAAGCGCAGACGGCGGTGACGTTGGCTACGTCATGCGGCAAAAGTACGCGCCTTAGTGAGTTTCGCCCGACTCCGCCGATTTCGGGTTCCCAGATTGGGGAAGAAAGCGCCAAACTGGTCAACTTTAGCTTTTGTTTGGCTAGAAAAATGTCTTTAAACGCAGAGCATTTCTTTAACTCACGATGTCACCCGGCGTTGTCGGCGTGCCTCGGCGTCCGCAACATCCGTTCCAGGTGCGCCCTCTCCCCCACTCCTCCTCTGAGGCATCACGCTACCCTCCTCGCTCTCAACAACAGGTCCGCACCCCTCCCCCTACACTATATAAAAAAACAATACTTACCGGCGCCTGGTTTCGATCCCACGACTCCGCGGGCGGAACGCAAGGTACATGGTGCTCTACCCACTGCGCCACAAAGCCGACACAGAATGGAAGGCTACGAACGCGCCTTATATCCTTGACTCATTCAAACTACGTCAAGAAGCTGCTGATACAACGCATTGGCTTGGCAGCCGCACATCGGACGCAATGGCAAACCCGTTTTGTCTTATCGTGCAGGTCTTCGCTGTTTTGCTTCATGTGCAACCACTGCACTCATGCGCCCGGTTTGGACTGATCGGACAAGTGCTTCATCTGGACGACAACTCATCCGCCCCACATGACCACTGTGCCATCAGCGAAGTCTTCTTGCCGCTCATCGTCTCTTCTGCGCTTGCGCCATCATTGGTGACGTCAGACCACGTGGCTTCATTGGCGCTTATAAAGAGCCGCCTTTCGACGGACATGATCAGTGGGCTTGGCAGCAGCACATCGGACGCAATGGCAAACCCGTTTTGTCTTATCGTGCAGGTTAGTACTTACTTGCCTGCAAAATGTATTCGTAGCGACAATCGTTTTTTAGTGTTGCTGCCTTGCCCACTTGCTCTCGGAAGTGTTTTACTCGATGTCCTGTCTTTCAAAATAAGTCTTTTAACTTGTGGCGACGTTGAGGCAAATCCGGGTCCTGCAGAGAATGAACTTTTGCTTCAGATTCTTGCAGGCCAGGCCACCATGACTGCCTCAATAAACAACGTACTGGAAAAACAGGGAAAGATAGCAGCAGATATCGCGGGAATTACTGATAGATTGAATGCTCTTGATGCCCAAATGGCGGACCTTAATGCTCTGCAAACAGAAGTAAATAACGTAGGATCGACGGTCGCCAAACTTGAAGGGCACATGACAGCTTTAGCCAACAAGGTTGACGAACTAGAAAATAGGAGCAGGAGAAACAACTTGATTGTGTTCGGTTTAGAGGAAGAAAGTAACGAAAAACCTGAAGACCTTATCACTGCCATTAAAGATACTTTGTTTAAAGAAAAACTCGAAGTGACCACAGACAGCATTGAAAGATGCCACAGATTGGGTAAAAAGAGCGGCAGTAGCCGCCCTGTAATTGTTAAGTTCTTCGACTTCCCTGAAAAAATGGCAGTGCTAATGGCTTGCCACAAACTCAAAGGAACTACTGTCTCGATATCCGAGGATTTTTCTTCCGATATTCGAAAAATTAGAAAAAAGCTATGGCAAAGTTCATCCGAAGAGCGCGAAAATGGGGCAAAGGTCAAACTAGTCTTTGACAAATTAAAAGTGGACGGGGCTATGTTCACTTGGGATGATAAAAAGAACAAGCGGTGCAAAATCTCCAAGACTGTTAAATGACCTTCAAAACAAAACAGACGAACCAAAGAAGCCCTTGCCATTTTAAATATGAATTGTCGAAGTGTAGTGAATAAAACAGCCCAGCTAGAAAGTGTGCTACTTTCCCACGGTCCTGACATAGCAGTGCTCACAGAAACATGGTTACACGAGGATATATACGACAGTGAATTTGTGCCAAAGAATTACAATGTTTTTCGTAGAGATCGTGGGAGCCGAGGTGGAGGGGTCGCCGTTCTTTTAAAAAAATCCGTAAAGGTCGTGAGAATGCCTGATGTGGAAGAGATGGAAAGTGTTTTTTGCAAAGTGTTTATTAATAACGTTGCATATGTTCTTGGAGCCATTTATAGGCCTCCAGATTCTTCAATTGGTATTTTAAAACATTTAAAAGATTACCTAAGTTGCAACGTAAAACAGGACGACAAAATTATTCTCACGGGGGATTTCAACTTGCCAAACATAAATAGGGCCGCGCTGTCATCCCGCTCAGACAATGTTGTAGAAAATGAAATCCTTGAAATTGCGTTTAGCTTTGATCTATTGCACATTGTGAACGACCCTACTAGAATACAAAAGGATTCAGAGTCTATTCTGGACCTGTTGTTTTGTGAGCGGCAATATAAAGGAACATGTTTTACGCGAAGTGGTGCCGGGTATCTCTGATCATAAAGCAGTTGTACTAACCTTAACCGCCGTCACCATAACTCGGAGCAATGACATTCATTATTTCCCCAATTTTTCCCGTGCCGATCACGAATCCATCATTGATATGTTGGATTTACAGTGCGACAATTTTAAAGATAACACTTGCAGTGTCGACGCATTGTGGCATACCTTTAAAGGCATTGTTCGTGAGTGTATTCAGCGATTTGTGCCTTTGATAGGAAGAAAAACCACGAAACACAACCCCTTGGTTACTCGGGATACATTGCACCTACAAGGAAAGTTGAAGAGACTGAAGAAGAAGGCGAGAAAGAAAGGTGGTAATGAATTAAAATCAACTATTGGAAAAATATCCCTAAAATTAAAACAGCAAGTTACGCAAGACAAAGAAAAGTACTTTAGCACTCAGCTTCCATCCTTTATTAAATCATCCCCAGAAAAGTTCTGGAGAGCTATTAGCCCCCGCAGCAGCTCTTCTGATTCCTTTTTAATTGATGGAAAGCTTGTGAATGACCAAACCATAGCTTGCTCGGCTTTTAATAGTCATTTCAAAGCAGTGTTTACGAAGGACAATGCCCGCCTCCCGCATTTTAGTCTGGATCTCCCCCCCGTTCCTGATATTTCTATTTCTGAGTATGGTGTATTTAATTTGTTACTGCAACTTGACGTTAAAATATCCACGGGACCTGATGGTATTTCCAATGCCTTCTTGAAGCAATATGATGAGTGGTGCGCAAAATATTTATGCATCCTGTATACCAGATCTCTAAATGAAGGTGTTCTACCGGAAGACTGGAAAACCGCTAAAATAAACCCTTGCATAAAAATGGTGACAAAGCATGCATTTCTAACTACCGCCCTATTTCCCTGACATCAACAACGTGCAAATTACTGGAACATATTATCCATAAACACCTGATTAAATTTCTTGACGAACATAATGTCTTGACGAATGCACAACATGGTTTTCGGAGCGGGTATTCCACTACGACACAATTAGTTGAAACTGTTCATGATTTTTCACAGGCAATAAATGAAGGTAAACAGATCGATGTTATATTTATGGATTTCCGTAAAGCATTTGACAAAGTCTTGCATACTAAATTACTGCACAAATTAGGCTGTATAATCAGAAACGAAAAAATACTAATGAATCAAAGCCTACTTGTCGAACCGTAACCAATTTGTTGTTCTGAATGAAGCTTGTTCAGGCAAAGTAACAGTTGATTCCGGTGTCCCTCAGGGATCGGCTCTAGGCCCGCTCTTATTTTTCTTGTTTATAAATGACATTGTCACAGCCCTGTCAGTTCCAGTTAAACTATACGCTGATGACTGTGTATTATATGAGAAAATTAGTTCCGTTGAACATCAGGCCAGGCTAAACGAAAACTTTGCGAAAGTAATTTCTTGGTGCGATAAGTGGCAAATGTCAATAAACTTTGAAAAAACGATATTTATGAGAATAACACATAAAAAGCGACCGCTTTTCTTTTCTTACACAGCAAACAACGTTTTACTTTCAAAAGTGCAGGAGTACAAATATCTCGGTGTTTGCATTTCAAATGACCTGTCTTGGACGAAGCATATTGATGTTTAACCGCAAAATGTCTTCGGAAACTTTTTTTCTTAAGGTGTTCGTTAAAGTCCTCCACACCCGATCTACGCCTTCTTGCCTACAATTCAATAATTCGCCCGATAATGGAGTGCGCAGTCGTCATTTGGGACCCTTTCACTAGGAGTAATATAGAAAAATTAGAAAGAACACAAAAGAAAGCAGTTCGATTTATATGTAACTCATATGGTCGCTCCTCCATTACTGAACTCCTAAACAGAAGTGGGTTCCAATCAGTTTCCGAGAGAAATCGCATCTGTCGCCTAAAATGTCTTTTTCAGTTAGTCAAAGGGCACTACCGTGTAGATACGTCGCACATTTTATCCTTTTCTTCAGGTTATGCTACCAGAAAACGGCACTCCCTTATGATTACACCACTTGTTCCGCGAAATAACTGTTTTAAATATTCTTTTTTTACACGTACCATTCTAGATTGGAATGACCTGGTGAATGACGTTGTTTCACTAAGTTCATTATCTTTATTCGAGTCGCACTTGCTTTGATTGATGTTGTTGTCTTTTGTTTCTATTACCTGCCATCGACTATGTTTCTGTATAACTTTGTGTCATATTATGTACTCGTTACAAAGATGTAACCCACCCTGCTAAGGTCTCGTTACGAGATCGCAGTATCTACAAAAAAAATTCACTACCTGTGAGCGGAACGCGAGGTACATGGTGCTCTTCCCACTGCACCACAAAACCGACACAGAATGAAAGGCTACGAACGCGCTTTATATCCTTGACTCATTGAAACTACGTCAAGAAGCTGCTGATACAACGCATTCACAACCACCAACTCCCCAAACACTAAACGTTAACGCAATACACCCACCCCCTATGCGACGCATTTACTCGAGTCCCCCTCGCAAGGAGATGGGCCCTTTTTTTGGCGGTTGGGCTTGTTTTGGGCGAGTTTTAGGTTCGGGCACGTGCACCAAATTAAGGCAATATTTCAAGCGCAAGCGAGATATCTGCTCGCGTTCGGAACTTGCCTACTGGTAGTTGGTGCATCGATTCCGCATTGATATCTTATACCATTGCAACCGGGAATTATAATCTTCTCAAAACAGCAACTCGGTTGTGTCTGTAGGAACGAGGTCTAAAACCTGTACGCATGTAGTATAGTTCCCGACACCATGTTTGATGATTTGGCAATACACGAAAAGAGAATCACTTCTTCCTCTGTATGAACATCGCCTTCTGCAAGCAAATGTGGATGGCCTGTCGGGCATATCCGTGATGAAATTCTGGAAAAACGCAAAAATTGCCAGAAATAGCGCAGAAAATTGATGTTTCCTCTTCTCTCTGAGCTTTTGTCTTCCTTTTATCTTTGCCGATTGTCACAAGCGGCCGGCCGGGCCTTCAATTTTTTCATTGCGGCGGCCGACATAACGGCCTCCCCGGTAGGGGACGGCCATTTTTGGTGGCACTTCGGCACCTGAGTCGGCCCGTCCACTTTTCCCGCGTTTGCTTTTTTTTTTTCTTTCACCTGCCCTTCGTTGTCGCTGCTCCGAAGAGAGCAAGAACGGGGTCACGGCAGTCCGGCTCGCTCGCCGCGTCTCCGATTCCGGGAAGGCGACATCGCAATCACGCGAGCAGCCCTGCATGCGGCGTGGTGGCGGGGGCCCAGGGAAACAGAGGTGGGGGACAGGGGACAGGGGTACAAGGGTGCGGTCCACATGGCACAAGCAAACTTCCACAGGTTGCTCGCCCTGGGACCGTTGTTGGACTTGAAGGGAGTGTACCGGCTGGCATGATGGGATAGCGAAATAGCACGTAAGCGCGGGTGGCGCGATGAGGATTACGAGTACGAGGGACGGTAGACTAGCATCGAAGAAAAGTTATCCGATAGGGAGCTAGATTTTTGGATGGAGCAGGAATGAATGAAAGAGCTCGGACTAGGTATCAAGGGTGACATGCATGTGCTCCAGCAGCAAAAGCTGAGATTCGTGGAAGAATGCGAAGAGGAGCAGGGAGATAGGTCTCCACAGATTGAGCAGAGAAAACTCAGGGAGAAGAGAGAGGGAGAACTAGAGGGTCAAAGAAAGGCTGTCATCATGGCACAGGCGAGGTTGGACAGTTTGCTTTCCATGGGACAATTGTTTGATTTGAAGGGAGTGCTTTTGTTGGCATGGTTGGATAGTGAAATAGCACGTAAGCGCGAGTGGCGAGATGAGGATTACGAGTACGAGGGGTGACAGACTAGCGGCGAAGAGAAATTATTCGACATGGATCTCGATCTGAGGATCGAACAGGAGTGGAAAAAGGAGCTCGGCCTTCGCGCCAAGGGTGACACGGATGTGCTCGAGCGGCAAAGGCAAATTTGCGGGGAGGAATTTACAAAGAGGAGGAGAGGAAACGTGCTGCAGAGATCAAACAGAGACCGCAAACGGAGAAGGAAGAGACAGGGTTGGCACAGAAGGCGGAGATATGCCACCCAGAAGCGTTTGAGCTCGAGCTCTCGAGAAAAAACTGTGAGGAGCACTCCAGAAGACAAGGACATTTTGAGCCGGGGCTCGAGGGAAACAAGACTGAGGCGCAGTTAACGAGCCGTGGAAAGTCTGAGCCCAGAGAAACAAGACTGAAGCGCAGTTAACAATCCGTGGAAAGTCTGTGCCAGAGGGCGAGAGAAACAAGACTGAGGGGCAGTTAACCAGCCGTGGAAAGTCTGAGCCAGAGGGCAAAATAGAACACCGTAAGGGTCAGAAACGTCGTCGAGGAGAGGGGGCTGAGGCACCGAGCTTTCGTCGGAGTGGCGAGGTGCTGATTATTTACAGCTGTGTTCTGGCAACCGAAGGTTTTGACTACGATTTGGTACATGCGCGTGAGAGAGCGATGCTCGCTTGCGTGAGGCACTCGGGGGCCAGCACACGCGGAGTTCAGACTCCCGCGGGAGAGAGAGAGAGATAGGGGCCTATGGCTGTCTGTCATGCTGGCCACGCAGTCGCACGTGGGGTTCAGGAATCATCTGAGTGATTGTCGCTTTGTACCCCCTCGGGAGACTGAAGCACAACTTCCGCATTTGAAAAAAAGAATAAGCCAGAGGAGCAGACACCCGTGGCAAAGTTGCCATGTTCAGCTGTTTTACAAACATACCACACACTTTGCCGTGTCTGGAATTCGCCACCTTGGAGACGACATTCTTTTAAGCTGAATTGAAGAGCACAAAAAATTGATGAGGACGCAGAATCCCAGCTCGTTTCTGGTGTGATGGAGCTAACGACGGCAGCGGGGCCCTGCAGCACTTACCATCGATAACTCTGAATTTATTTTGGGGTAAAGTCTTATTGTCCTAGCAATCTCCTCCCTTAAGAATTATAAAAATCCGTTCACCATCACCGAAGCTACGCGCGATGATAAATCACGCATAATGGTTCCCTCTCAACTCGACCGCGGTCAACCAACGCCACCGAGAGGAAATAGGGGGCGTTGGGCCAACGTGGCGAAAGCTGCGAGCTCTCTCCCGGAGGTGGGGGCGGCTCGCGGCGTTCTCTTCAGCGGCCTTTGATACATCACAGGCCGCGAAGTTTTCTTCTTTTCTCCGCAACGTGGAGGGTCGACTTCCGTTCAGGTGCGACAAAAAGCTGGCATGGCTGCCCGCTCGCAAGCTCGCGCTCAGGCTGGTAGGGCGTTTTTCAAGCAATAAACGTTTGTTGTCGAGTGGTTTCGTTGAAAGGTGAGTATTGAGTTTGTCGGGCGCACTCAAAACACAAAAGAAACGCCAAAGCTGTGCGTACAGGTTCAGGCATGCAAGAGGTTGGTACACAGCGCCGACGACGGCGAATCGTCACCGGAAATGCGAGAAATAGGCCGGGAAGTTGATCAGCGAGAGCCCGTAGGACAGCCATGGCATCAATGACATCGTTTAGCCTATGCCAGGGCTGCACAATGAGGAAAACTGAAGTTAGCGCGGATGGTTTTTCCGCGTCTTTCACGGCGATGTGCGCTCTCACCTCTTCACATGCACGCGTAATATTTTGCTCAGGTATTCCTGGAAGTGTAATCTAAACGTCGCGCAGGGTTACTTGTGCTGCACAAAACCTGTTTCAGGGTCCCTTTAGGGCAGTACTTTTTATTGTCCTGTGTTATGCGGTCATCTCAAAGCGCCACTTTCCAGCTATCGGGAAGGTGACCGGAACGAAAAACGCGCCCCAATTCCCCCTGTGAAGGTGATTGGAAAGCGGCGAAGCTGCGAACGACACCCGTGCGACGTCACTTAAATTCACACACATGGCTCTACAAAGAGTGAAACCAGAGACAAGTGAAATGCACTTATAACCAGTACTTCAAAGAGATATTATTTGCTAAGGTTAAATCAATGCATGATCATGAACGCTGGCTGGTTGAGTTTTATAGGTGAAGCACATGAGCGGAAACCATCTTTTGTAAAATTGAAGAAAGCTCAAACCCGGGGTGAGACGATCTAACTTCTCCGTCTCTGCCCCCGCCGACGGAGGCGACGAGATCGACTGCAGAGACGGAGAAGTGGGATGCCATGGGTTGGTGTGAGCTTCCTTTGATTTTGATAATTCCTAGCGCATGTGCAACGCGCGCAGACGGCCACTACACGTGCTGTGGGCGAAGCTCACAGTGGCACGACAGGTCGCGCGATGCTGTCGCGTGATATTCAGTGATAACGCAGGCGGGTAAACCCGCAGATGTGCTCGGTGGGTGCGCCGTCTGTCTCCCCCTCTTTGCGTGGGCTCTTAGCTCATCGCTAAGACAATGGGCGCTCGTTCCGTTTCTCAATTCGTTCAAGGTTCGATTCCTGGTGGTGCCAGTAACTTATTTTATTTGTTTTCCGGAGTTTTCTGTTGACACCAATGGTCGCGACCGAACCTCTGGGGGGTAGAGGTAAAAAGCGTTGCTTCAAAATGTATGGCAGATTCATTGGGTCATTTTAAAGAGTGCACGAGTATCTTACCCCTCTCCGTCGCGAAATTGACGTTCGGCCCTACACTCGCACCATTATGGGACGCAGGAGAGCGCTATTCTGACGCACATCGCATATCATGCAAACGGTGTTCAGCCTTTAATCGCTGTTTCTTCGTCGCCCACCAGAATCGGCATTTCCGCGCCGTCATTCCCATTCCATCCTCTTTCACGTCTACTCTTTCGCTATGTGTAGGGGTGTGGAGGGCGCGAATTTTGAATCGCATCCGGAATAAATCCATTTACAAGAACTGATCGAACTTACTGACCGTCACCACAGGGCGCGCGGCTGCGTGGTAGGCGCTCCATATAAATGTGCTACGTTTAGTGTTGTGTTTCGCCTGGGCAATGGATTAGGATGTGATTTCAACCATTACGTTGCCGAATGCACGCACGTAACTCTTTTATACTTACACAAAATTGGGATGTTCGCTGGTTACTCACTGCACATACCCTCGCGGTCTGCAACTGTACATGCATGAGGCTAGGAAACCAGAGGGAGCTGCGCGTCTCAAGGCCAGCGCAGGAGGCGCGCCATTTCACTCGGCGCGCGGAAGGCTACTGCGCAAAGATAGAAAGGAAAGTAGGAGAGGCGTCGTAGTGTCGCTTACCTGTTGCTGGGTCAATCTTGATGACGCAACCCCCATTGTAGCAGGCCACCCAAAGCTTGTCCGTTTGGTCAATGGTGAGGCCGCCGGGGTTGCCCAAGGACGAGAAGCTGGAGTGGTTGAAGTCCACCACGGCCTTCTGATTGCCTGCACAGAAGCATCACCGGAATTTCGCAGACTTAGTTATCTAGTTAGCTTGTCGCTTCACTTGCCTTCTTGGTTCAATAAAACCCTTTTTTTCTTTGTTTAGTGCGTAGTCGTGCAACTAACTTGATATATTCCTTCCTAGTCTTGAATCTTATGAACCCAAGGTTGGACTTTTGTGGCCAATCAATCAGTGTTGCAGAAAAAAATATATACGGCTGTTTTTTATGGGCGAAGACCTCTAGGCGCTGAGGCCGTTGGCGTCTCCGGTCGTCCTCGTCGTCGTTATCGTCGTCTTAATCATCGTTTCGTGTAGTCACGGTACTAAAACACTGGGATACTCGTTTACGCCTCGCGCTAGAACGTAACGCGACCACCCAAAAAAAACACCGGGACACTCGTTTACGCCTTGCGGCCGAGATCTTCTTGCTTCAAAGACTAGAAACTTTTACAGCAAAGCTGTAAACCTCTACGCCCACAACGGTTTCATCTCCGTTGGCAAAAACGCCAAGGTGCCAAGAATGCACTTATACACTGCTGCTTCGCTCTCCCCCTGTTTCACGTAAGTGAAGATGGCCCAGGATTTGTTGGCTACCATATCTATTCCGTAAGTGCCACTGAGCTAGTATAAGTCTCGTTCCTCACATTTCCTTAATGTAGTCAGTGAGCGCGTTACAATTATTTTAGTCCTACGTCAGATACACGTTTTGGTATTGTAACACTATTTTTCAGTAGTCTCAGATATTTCGTTGCTGATTCCGGGTAACCACACACTCTGTCTTTCCTGTTACCGGTTAAGTTGGCCATCGGAAAGTAACTTGAGCGTTTGGTCACCGATTATCGGTGTAGATTCGCGCTTACAGTTACACCTCAACAGACGCATTGTTTAATCATCTGTTTGTACTTGGTGTGTGGCGCATACTTTTTATATAGGGAGATGGAATCACTGTTTATCAAGTAATGGCTTGTATTGTTGTAATTTCTGGCTTTTTAGCAGCCAAGTTTATGAATTTCGTCCAGTTAATTCTCCCCCTACCTGTATATAATACTCGAAAGTCTTGGTTATAATACTCGAAAACACCGCACTTTTATGGTACCATCCGGCACTGAATTAGGAGCGAAATGCAGTGATTCCTATGTCAAAACTCGTAAATGTGGGTTTCATTCTCTATTGGTAAATATGTAGGCGTTCTTCCAATCTTCCGCAAGAGGGGCCACGTCTGTGCCTGAGAATAACTTGAAGTTGATTCATGTGCTGCCTAACAGCCGAGGGATGAGGATGATGATGATCATCATAATACTGACCAAAAAGGCATTTTAATTCCGAGCAGTGTATTTGGCCCCATAAACGGGACATGTATGACTATTTAAGCTTAGTATTTTAACCAGGGTGTCGAACCGGAACCGGAACCGAACCGAAAACCGGAACCGAACCCGAATTTTCACCCGGAACCGGAGCTGAACCGGAACCGTATTTTTTCCGCCATTTTGGAACTGAACCCGAACCGGAACGAATTGAAGGAACCGTTCCGAACCGGTTCCGGGGCGTCAAAACTGCAATTTCTAGTTTTCGATTGTGGTGCCACCTTTTGTTTGAAGATATTTTTACCACCCGCCCGACAGCACCACAAAATATTTTGCATAGTCTGCAGTAGCACAATAACCCATCAGGTTCTGTGCTTATTATTAGCCTCATTTAATGTAAAGTTGACTGTATATGCTATCAGTTTGCTTTAGATACTGCTTATCACCCTAAGTTTGGTTTTTCATTCAGAAAAAGTTAAGCTAGAACGTATATCCGAAGGAGCACATCATGGATTGTTCCTCATGATTTCTATCGGCATGGTGTTTAATATTGTGTAAACTTGTTAATGTGTTGTTAATTTGAGTGAATTCCTGCCCCCCTATGAAGGCATTCTGGAATATTATCAACAATAAATCAATATCTTCCACTCATTATAGTTTGAATAGGCAGTTATATAAAAACAGCGGTGAGACAAACACTCCCAGTTCTCCAAGTCATCGGTACCGTTTTTTGTAGAGTGCCGTTGTGTACCTTCTGCTCTCAGAGAGCATGAGAACTGAAAAAAAATTGGAGGGCTTTGTAATTTCCACTTTCAAAGTAGGTGCGACCGAATTTCTGTATTATCTTGAGTCTTCTCTACCTTTGAGTTAAGGGTAGCATGAAAAAAAGTCGAATAATGCGGATTAGCAGGTGGACTGGAGTGGATTTGTGAGATGAGTGGATGAGCTAGTGAGGATTAGTGGGATTGGTGTGTTGAATAATTTGGTTTAGAGGAATTAGAGGGTCGGTGAAGGTGAACTAGAGGGTCTTACCAACCACGATCCCTTTGTGGTCCTTGGTATTTGTAAATGCGGCAGTCTCCTTCTCGACCAATCAGAAAATTTAGTTTCGCAGAAAATAGCCGGAAAGTTATGTGACGACCACCTGAATGCTATAAAATGCCTTTCTTTAAGCACGTTTTGCGCTGTTACATTGTTTCTAGTGTAAGAGTGACATCTCGATCTGAAGTAAGTAAATAATTACCTAACGCATATTTTATACTCATCTGAGGGTTTTCAAAAGTATACAGGGTGTTACGACGATAATTGGAAAGTTCAAAAAAATTTTCGTCAGCGAACTGCTGCTCGGTTCGCGCTCAAACTTCACACAAAGGTCGCATTTTGTGGTCTATTTTGTTTGACACCGGGAACAACGACGGCACTTGCCTGCTTATTGTGAAAATAAGTAAAAACGATTTTCGCCTATGGGAAAATGGCGGCCCAGGAAAATGGCGGTCTCAGGGTCCCAAGCTGTGTCGAGTGCCTGGGACCCTGAGACACCTAGTGGGAGGCAGCAACAAATCTTCTTCAAACACCCCCCCCCCCCCCACCCCCCTTAAAGGAGTACTGACATGAAATTTTTATGTTACGTTTTTTTCGCTGCTATGCGTGCCTACCAGCCCACTAATCATAGAATGACAGATTAGACGGTCGAGCGCAGCGTAAACATTCATTTACGGCGTCGTTTATTCGTGCCAGTTTCGGTTTCGACTGAAAAACGCCGAGCGGCCGCCATGACAGCATGTATAACATGACGTCACCATTCTTGCCGTATCGCTGCCTCTCTGGAAGCGCGCGCGAGCGAGCGCACGCGCGCGCCCAGACCGGTCGAGGTCTTCGCCGTCCCCACAGGCCCGGGCAGCATGACGTCAGTCCCAAAACCATGACGTGTACACACGCCCGAGCAGCGCGCGCCAACCACAGCCAGCGCGTCGGCTTCGTCACGGGAGCCCCGACGTCGGCAGTTTGGGGCACGTAGCAGATGATGTCACGTCGGCCCGCTCTGGGCTTTCTCGTGCGGGCGGAAATTAAAATGGATTTTAAATATGTTTCGCTGAACGGTTGCTGCTGAAACTTGCTGGGAGATATCTCCTGATAAAAAGGAAGCGTTTTACATAGTTATCTCAGCTTTGAAATTTCGTGTCAGTACTCCTTTAAAACCTCCACCTTTCTACGGAGCTTTGGGAGAGACCCTTGGCCAGCTCAGGCCTCGAAGATCAGCTGTGCCTGATCTAAAGTGCTGTCGACTCGGCCCGAGATCAAGGCGTCCTTGAATGAGGACGCCTCTCTGAAACTTTTCCTCGATTTAATTATAGTTCATTCCCTCTCTCTCTCTCTACAAGCGACCATTACCACTGCTTGCGACCTTACTAAGTTACTACCTTTCCTAGAACCCAATCGCTGCCACCTGTGGCTGAAGTGTCATTAGCAAGTTGTAATCGCTGGTCAGTGAGCCCTTATCCTTCCTTCTAACCAGCATGTTAGCAGATGGAAGGTGTGTAGAATGGCATCCCTTTAAACGCCACCTGCAACGTTTTAAAGTGGAGACTGATCCTGACGCTGGACATTTTTCGACTTCTAGCATTGCTAATGATTTCGTGTTAAAGCTAAAACGCCGTTGAGACTATGGGTAAGTAAAAAGTGTAACAGACCAACCAATTTATTTTAAATGTGAAATTTTTTTCCCTGGCTGTGCGAAAATACGTGCGCGTGCGCACGTGCGTGCGTCGACATCTGATGTTAGCAAAATAGACAGCGGGCGCACAGCCTCTCTGCTACCCAGATAAGATTCCTGCCCCAAAAATACGCCTCCCGCTTGCCAGTAAACTACCTGTCTGCCTGCCTGCCGGCCAGCCAGAAGATTTTGACGAGGTTGGGGGATTAGGAGACGAGGGGCGGCCCGCCGGCTAGTGGGGGGGGGGGGGGGGGTGGGGGGGGCTGGTGTGGAAGGGCGCGAAGGCGCTCCACGGAGACACTCGAGGGTATACCAAAAAACGATGGTGTACGGACGGGTTGTCTCGTTAGGGGACGGACGGGGCAATGGACATCCTGCAAGGAGGCTGTACATTGCCAGAAGGTTATGGCGAGAATGCCACACCAAGGAAGATGAGGAGGAGGAGTCGGAGGCACCGGAGTGCTGCCAACTGATCAGGACGCTACAAGCTTGCCTTCCAGAAGACTGAGGCAAGGATACATCATTTGGAAACGAGGTGCGGCCCGCCACTCGTCGGCGAGGGGAGTGGATCTCAAGTCGGTACAGCGACGGCTAAGTAGAGCCACATTTTAGAGCGCAGGTTTTAGGCGCCCGCTCCTGTGGTTTCGCGTACTCCCTTAGCGTCGCCCTCGTTTTAACCGAGAGAACGAAAAGGCCACAGAAGGTAGAATAAGCATTAAAGCGGAGGAAGAAATTACGGCGAAAGTGTGAGGGGAAGGGACATGCTCGCCGGTGGCGACGCGCAACGAGATAACGACGAAGTATAGCGTGCGTAGTCGTACGTTCGCTGATGACGCGATAGGCTTCCTGAGACGCAGCAGCTATGCGCCGTCGCCAAGGAAGCTGCAGTTCGCGCCGCACTCAAATTTCGCATTTGCGAGTATCGTAGTTGTCAGCCATTTTTTTTTGTTTCCTCAAGAAAACTATCGGATATGAAACTGCGGGTTTCTGAGCCAAGAATAAAGTTAAAATAAGTTCTACAAATAAGTGAAACCAAATAAACAAAAATAGACCTGCGGCCATAAAGACTACTGATTTCACCTGCACACACATATGCAGCCTTAAGTGTCTCAGCGAACCCTTTATCTCGTTTCAGTTAGTGTTGTAATCGATGACCTACCACAGAAAACAATTTGCAGTGGATTGTACAGTTAAGAGGACTCTTCAACGCTTTCTATAAATGTTTTCTCTTTTTACGTCACTTCTGGAAGCGCTGAGAAATCTATAGCCATTGCCAGCATGGGGCAGCACTGCATGATTTTCACGTCGCAGCGGATACGCCTTCATTTCTGCTTTGATTTTGCGACCATCTTTTTAAATTGGCTATCAAGTGCGTTCTTTGCTGTAATTTAAGGAAAGCCGGCAAATAGCCGCTACACCCCTGTAATGACGTAATTCCAGCGGTCGAAGAACGCCGATAGTGGGAAGAAGAGATACATATTTTGAGCAAGTTTCTAAGGTCTCTGATGGGCATAGAGCAGTAATTTTTGGCTGAGATACTTTGCGACCCTGTAACATAAGTACGTTCTGCAAGCATTCAAGATGTAAAAAAATGTTGACAAAAGTGTTTAGGGACCCTTAAATTGGCCAAAGCAAAACATTTCCATTAACAAACCTACATTATGACTTCATTTTTATACCGACGTCACAGAGAAGTGAAAACCGAGCGCACAAAAAAAACTCATGCCTTTTTTTTCCCGAACCCGTTTGAACCCGTTTGAACCCGTTCGAACCGGTTCGAACCGGAACGGAATGGTGCTCCGGAACAGAACCCGAACCGAACCCGAAAGGCTTGAACCCGAACCCGAACCGAACCCGAAAAAATACCGGTTCGACACCCTGATTTTAACGGGGATTCTGAGAGATGAAAGTTTTTTGGGTGGCTTGGTTAACGCTCGGTTTGGGATTGAAATGTGATCATCGAACAGTTTAATGGTGAAGCACTGTATTCCTCAAAAATGGAAATGTATAGTGTTGTCCAAATTGCATGTCTGGTAAAATATACGAGCCATGCGGCGAACTAATTGTTTGGCAGGCAAGAACATTCATATGTTGGTGGATTACCCCGTGAAGCTCTCTTGGCTTCCCTGGGTTACCCACGTTCACGAAAGAAAACACGACTGACCGGAGAGCAGTTCAAATGAGCGCACCAAAATGCTGTGTCAAATTTCAAAAGTTTTTCAATCCGACAAGATTGAAAAACGGTTGAAAGTTGGCCGAGTTGGTAAGGATGCATCTCAAAAAAAAAAAAAAACTGTACGTAAATTAACGGGAACAGGAACGTCGTCATGTGTTATTTTCCCCGTCAATTTGTGCGCTTTTTTTTAGTTGTCGGATGGCGCTGTCAAAATATCTTGCGGCCGGAGCGACTGTGCCGCCTTCGACGCCGCACTCTCTTCCCCTGCCCCGCGTTTCCGCTGCTGCTGTGCCTTGCCCTGTCCCCTCTCCGTGGACATCTTGTGCTGATGAGCGCCGACGCCACTCTCTCTCCACCTCTTCCCGCGCTTCAGCTGGTGCCGTGTCGAGCTTCCATCCCTACGCGGTTATATGTACACGGGCGGGATCTCTCTGCGGGCATTTTCGCGCTCAGAGAACGCCTTGGCACACATGCGGGGATGCACACAGCGGCTAGGGGTAGATAGCTCGGCTCCAAAAGAAAAAAAAAAAGAAATGGCTCCAATCCACACTGTGAAGGTGGTTGGAAAGCAAAGATTTAAAGACACCCACAACAATTGCTCATGCGACGTCCCTTGAATTCACACACGAGGCTCTACAAACAGTGAAACCCGAAATTCCGCCTGCCGTTACGCGGAATTTAAGGGGACTGCACCCCGAATGCACCAGCAGCGTCGGGAACGTCCAGGCTAGAGAGGCGGACGCCGTCGCTGCAGCCCAGCCGTCGGTCGGCAGAAAGAAAACGGGGAGGAGCGTCTTTGGAAGGGTGAGACAGCGGAACCTAGCTATCCTGATGTGCTAGCTCATGGCTACACCACGGCGCGACACATGCGCAGACACCGAAAGAATTCAGCATGTAAGCTTAGTGATTCCCATTTATACAAATTTAAACTAGTTTGTTTAGGAAGTTTGAGACATGCAAGAAAGATGACGGACCTCATATTTATCAGAAACCGTTGCTCATTTCGCCTTTTGCAATACCTCTTAAAACACAACCGAATTGGGAGCGTTTCTCTAGTGGCCGTATCTCGGTATGTGGTCTATGCATTTTGTTTTCCCATATTTTTGCCGTACCACCACTTACTTCCGTCTGGTCCCGGTTACCCGAGAGGTGCTGTCGATCAAGTTAATCAAGCCGTGTGAACGAAGCGCGCCATCGGCGCGAAACTGCGCCAAAACAGGCCCAAAAGAACCGTCGCTAAAGCAGATGACAAAGCCGACGGAATGGTTCCCGCCGTCGCGCCGGCCGGCGCGCAGGGAAGGGTAGGTAAAAGCGCGCTTTCGCCGCGCCACCTTCTCTGTGCTCCGTGAGTGAAAACCGCCCTCCCCCTCTTCAGCACCGTTAGGAATTTCCTGTCCCGCACGCCGCGAACGAACCTCCGGCTGGTTGAGGCAGAAAGCTTTGCTTTCTGCCTCATCGGCAGTCTGCCTGCTCGCTGCTCGGCAGATGTTAAAAGACAGTCGACTTCTAGCGCTCTGGCCCCTCAACACCCTTTCCCAAATACCCCTCTTACACTTCCTGCTCTTACGCTGTCCTTTCGCCCCTTGAATGATGAACGCATTGGGAGTTGGCTCGGTTTGGTTCAATTTTAGCGCATTCGCATGCCCACGCACTGTCTCCAAGGGCCTTGTATTTCCGTTATTCTCGAAACAATGCGTAGCGGCACCCTTTAAGACCGTTCGTAATGAATGCCTTTCTCTAGTGTCGCCAACACTAATCACCGTGTATTCTTAATTAAAAGCAGGCAGTAGTACTTTAACGGTGTGGGTGCTAGTTGGTATTATATTATAACATTTTGAAGCGCGAAATACTTGACAATATCTCATTGTGGAAATAAAATTTCAGTTGAACGTTCCGCATGTCTGCGTCTTTTTGTCCCCTGTCCAAATATGTAGCTTTTTAATATTTATAGTGCTACTGTCGGCGTGTACGCAACGTCATTTTCCCTCAAATATGCCTGAGGCTTCTTTGGTGCCTAAAATTGATATAAAACAAACATAAAAACAAAATAGAGAGAGAATAGCGACAAGTAATATTAAAAGATCTACAAAGAATAAAAACAAAGATATTATACAAAAATGGCCAAGAGGAAGTTGAACCAGCAAATTGACTGATAAAATCACAAAGGTGTTCAGTACTCGGTGCCTTCAGTGCACTTTAAACATTGTTATTACCTATGCCTTTTTCTATGCCCTGTTTTATGCCTTACACAGGCCTCGACATACGCGGTGATTTTGCGTGACGCTCTAAGATATAACTGCGGCGCCTGTGCACGGTTGTTGTTATTATTTTGGGGGTTTTCTCTTGTTACCTTGTTTCTGCTAAAATTAACCTCAAGGCAGCAGAATCTCAAACTCATACTATTTATGCCTGAAATTTCACACCTTGTTATAATACGCCGCTCTAGTGAAAAGCCCTCCGGCGAATGTCGCTATCGAAATAAATAAATGGAGGTTCATCTAATGCAGCTCCCTCCTGCGAGTAACTCACAAAACAATGCTCTAGCACTTCAAGAACCCCGCAGTGGTTTTGTAGTGTAAGCTACACTGGCCGAGGTTCAGCAGTTTCGCGTGGACCTTGAAGGGCGGTGGTGCGCAAGCGCGAGGAGCATTGAATTGTATTGGATAGGATTGGAATGAATTGGATCGGATTGGATTGGATTAAATTACATTGCATTTGATTGAAAGTCCAATCCAAATGGAGTATTGGTGCGTAGAGAATTGTGTCTGCACATTCACCGGTCGGCGAATACGAGAGGAGTGACGTCATATCCGCGGCAGACGCACTGCCGCTGGCGCGTGAGCAGTGCGCCTGCGTTACGCAGTAGCCAAGTCTGACGCTGCGCCGGAGCTGCTTGATAGCCGTTTCGAGTGGCTCCTGGAGAGCCGTGCTGCGCAAGCGCGAGGAGCTGTGGCTGTGCTGGACGGGACCGGGCTGGACTGTACTGAATTTAATTGGATTCGATTGGATTGAATTGGAAATCGTTCTAGCAGCACAGCTAATGCTAGACAACCAGGAAACCTAAGCATAACCGGCTGAATCTTAGCTCACGCTACGTATATCCTGGCATAGCCGAGCTAAGCCACTGCTAATTCTTTTACAGACTCTTCTCATGAGTGATACCATTACAGTTCGGCATATTACCTTTACAGTCCGGCATAACCAAGTCTCCTTTATACGGCGGAAGCTCAAACCACGTGCCACTGCATATCGACGTTTCTAATTTTGGAGTGTGGAAAGACGGGAAGCTCGACTTACTGATGTCACCCTTGGCGAGGTCAAAGTCGTAGACGTACAGCTTCCCGGGGACAGAGTCGACGAAGAACATCTTTTTGTTGTCAGCCATCCAGGCGATGCCATTGGGCAGGGTGACGCGCTCGATGTGCTTCCGGATGTGCTTCTTCTCGATGCTGTACACCGAGCCCTGTTCGGCTTCCGAGTGCATCGGCTTCTTGTCGATGGCCATGGTACCTGCACGGGTGGCAGCAACCCACGTGGTACGTAAGTTCGTCACGTGCTTGCGCGTTCAAACAGCGATGGTTCGCAGCGCCACCCCGAAACCATTAATAACGCCGCCTGACTCGTCAGCTTACCCGCGGTCCGAGTTGGCATGTGTCTGTGGGAAGAGCCAAATTGAGGAGAAGCTTTTCACCTAGGGTGTATTCAGTGTGGTTTTGATTTGTGCTTATTTTCATCTATTTAGGATTAGGTGCTAAAACGTTGGAAACAGGAAATATTTTGATACCGTATTTTCCAAGCCACCCGCTGCCGAGGAATTTCACTACCAAACCCTACGGCGTACACGCGTTTCCTAGTCAGTACAGCCAGACGCCACTTGAGCTTGCTTATGGGGGTTATATCACAGCATAAACGTACTTAAAGGTTACAAAAACACCCCAAGTGAAATAACATCCAAAACGGACGTGTAATGGTTGAAAACCACGGTGTAGAAAAATATTCATCCCAAATAGCCCAAACCTACCTAAAAGGGACGGTTTAGGTTATATAAAACCGACCCGCAAAAACATACAAGCAGCAGTAGCAACGAAAATGCCCGAGATCCCATTTATAATGTACAAAGATGTCATAAATAGAATATATGGGGGATAAGCGACCTAAAATGGTTGGTTTAGGCTATGTAAAACCGGCCCGCAAAAACATACAAGCAGCAATAGCAACGAAAATGCCCGAGATCCCCTTTATAATGTATAAAGATATCATGAATAGATTATAGGGGGGTAACAAATATTAATATTCAGATATGACAAACCCTTGAGAATGAAAAAAAAGCGGTAACGGGATTTCAACCAGGACGAGGATGTTTGTTTCGCAGGAGTGGAGCAGTACGAGACCAAGCGGCTGTGAGCGATTGAATTGAGGGCCACATGCACGTGGACATAGCTTAAAACATGACCCTAGATGGCGTCTTGCCTCGCTTGGTTGTGCTGACTAGAAAACGCCCATACGCAACCCTACGTGATGTTTGTATTCTTGGCCATGGCAGATATTAAAAAAAAAAACGCTCCTGCTATAGAGATTTCCGAGTACGTCAAGGACACCGTGAAGAGAAAATACAAGTGTGGTTTAATGAAATAACAAAGACGGCAGTTCTAACGGAAAATTTTACCTGTCAAGCTGCAAGTAGAAGCCGCCGGCGAAACAATGGCGACTGACGAGCCTCTTTCTCGTCAGGTCCTTATGACGCCGCAGAAAGTTTTCTGGGCGATCGGTGCCGCGGACCAAAGCGATCACCAAGAACCATGGCTGTCTAGTTGTAGTGGTGTCTGTACTTTCTTTTGGTTGTCTATTCAAATGCTAACGTGGTGTTACCATTCCATAACTGTGTTTTTAATATTCCACTACTACGCCACCACTGACGTTCCATAGCGTGAGGGTAGAGATCTTCTTAAGTTGTTCTGCTTGCTATCAAAAAAGTCGTGTTGCCTGGCTAGGACGGAGTCGAGGGAGTTAAGCGAGACAAGTTCTTAAAAATATACAGCGCTGTATGTTGTACTCGTGGCTCTTTTAAAGATGCTAAGGTTGTTTATTCTTAGTTCCGTTGCTGCATTCTCTATACCATAATCGTAACGTCGGTGATTTAACTGCAAAAGTGGTTTGAATTCTTGCATGCGAATACACCCCTATGTGAAGTACTGGCATTCTTACTTGCCAGTACCTGCTCACTGGCATCCCTTCATCGTCGCTTTACCAACCCTCGTTCAAACATTTTTCTCCTTCCCCCGGGGTGCTCGCATTCGCCGTACTCCTCCTACCCTCTCGCCCATTTTCCGACCCTACCCTCATTTTCCTCTTTCTTCGCTGGACCTCGCCCTCACCCCCTTCTCAGTTTCGCTCTGCCATATTTCTCCTCCTTCTCCACCCATAAGAACCTATTCTTCCCCTCTCTGTCGTTCCATTCCACATGCACCCTCTCTCTCCCTATTCCCCTCACACAGCATCTTCCTTTAATAACCTTACCTATACCCCCCGTAACCATGCTTCTACCCATCACCATACCATTGGCTGCATTTCCTTAAACTGTTCTTCCTTTTATTCCTCCATTTCAACCTGTCTCTCTTTTGTACCTCATTCCTCATTAAGTATCGCCCCCTCTCCTTATCCTCCACCTTCAAAGCCGTTCCCTCGATTTGCTAACCAACAAATCTCACTCCTTTTTCTTCACCCATCATTTCGTTCTTACTAATGCTCTTTCCTATACCTTCTACCTTCATTCCTGTTTCTTCATATTCCTCCCCTCCATCTGCCATTCTCCTCTCTCTATCGTCACATACCTAATTTTCCCCCACAGTACTTTCCCCCCCCCTCTGCACACTTCCGCTTCACCGTCCCTGCTCTGTCCTTCCGTACCAGCGTACCTCAGCGTCTCACCCCCTTTTTTTCTCTTCCCCGTTCATTCCACTACACGGGGGGATCACGCGACACACCGAAACCCATGCTTAGAGCACTAGTTGCTCACCGAGTAACCTGTGATTTGTTCCTCGCGCGCTAATGGGTATTCACGCGACGGGAAAATCCACCGTGTGGCTCCTAGGAGTGCGCATCGCGTGATTCCTAAGTCCCGGTTTCTTGCTGGCTCGCCAGTCTGGTCGGAGGTAGGAGGTTTCGTTCACTCGCCGCAAAGGATAACCTGCTCGCGGGTCACCTAACTTAACACTGATCTACGGTTGACCGAGGCGTGAGCCACTTGATTTGTCAACAATGAACAGTAACTGACCCCTAACCACTGTGTAAAATATACTATTAGTTGAGGACACAGCTTACGAACAAACGTGTACTTGTCGTTTCGATTAAGTCGCCAAACTGACGCCGCTTAGACCGTTGACTGCAGTGCCCTCCAGCGGAGGAGAAAATAAGCGCCCTAGCGCCGGCTACTCTGGGGTGCTCGGATCTTTGCGGCTCCTTGTCGAGCTTTTTCGGCAGCTTCCATAACCGGTCGTCTGCTCGATATCTGCTTGCCGGGGCTTGGATTGTTCCGCCGGCCAGTGGAGCAGACGATAATTAGAACAAAGCCGTGCGAAACCCTTTGCGCTCGCCCCAGTGGATCAACGTGTTCTGGGCCTGTGTTCTAAGTCGATAACAATCAAAAGAAGGTATAAAACACTAAATCAAATGGAATGTGTGCCGCGGTAGCCGTTGAACACTACACAAGTAAGATTTCGTGCTTGCGCAACGTAAGAACGAAGTGCTAATGCCATATTCAGTACGTAATGCAAAGACTGGCAAGAAGACGTGACATTATTTAAGGTTCCCTTCGATAATAAACGAATGAGTACGTGCTATGCAGCAATCCACGGCAGAGAATAATGGTACTTGCAGTCATAGCTCGGCAAAACTGGATGCCATTCACTCACACTCACTCAAAAAAATATATTTATCCAACGCACTCACTCGCACTCGCACTCGCCAGTCCGCCCTCACCACGCGCACTCACTCGCACTCACGCTCACCACTCCGCCTTTACTACTCACACTCACTCGCGCTCATGCTGGCCACTCGCCCCCACCAGTCGTACTCACTCGCGTTTACGCTCACCACTCCGCTCTCACATCTCGCACTCAGTTGCGCTCACGCTCACGCTCACCCCGCCACCCTCTCCACTCGCTCGCACTCCCGCTCACGCTTTCCACTCATCCGCACCACTCGCACTTAAAGGCGCTCACGCTCACCCCTCCACCCCACCACTCGCACTCACTCGAACTCAGGCTCGCCAGTCGGGCCTAACTACTCGCACTCACTCCCACTCACGCTCACCACTCGTCAGCACCATTCGCACTCACTCGCACTCAGGTTCGACACTCCGCCCTCACCACTCGCACTCACTCCCGCTCACGCTCGCCACTCGTCCTCACCGCTCGCACTCACTCGCGCTCATGCTTACCACTCGTCGTCACAACTAGCACTCATGCTCACGCTCACCACTCATCCCCACCACTCACACTCGCTCGCGCTCACGCTCACCACTCGCACTCATCAGCGCTCACTCTCACCACTCACATTCGCCACTTACACTCCCTCGCACTCGCACTCACCACTTGCAATGGCCACTCACACTCACTCGCAATCACCACTCGCTTCCTCCACTCACACGCACGTACAAATATTTTGGGCCGTGAAACACTTACTGATTTGAGCTAAAATATACCGTTCTCAGTAATGGGGTCTCCTTTTTCCTATGTATGTATTCGGTTATTATAAGCACGTCTTGATATGTCACTTTCAAAGCGGTAATCGTCGCTGGATTCTTTTACGAAATGAACAAATGCTCGCAAATTTGCCTGAAGCCATTCATCATAAATTTTTATTATTGTCTATGATATTTCGCTCAGATTCCACAAAAGAAAAGAAACACTGAAAGTTTTCACAACGGTGGCAAACATAAAAAAATAGTCCAGTTCAGAAGAAAAGCTTAGAAAAGCTGTTGCCATGTGTCAAAATACTGGCTAGCGCGCGCAAATATTCTTATCTCGAAGCGCGCTATTTGCGCCACTAAAATTGCGCTGTCAATTTGCTCTGGACAACCCTCTAAACGGTTTATTTCATGGGTAATCCCAGAAGAAAAGGGCGCATAGCGAGAGTGTCCAGCAAAACATCACCACGAAAAGATTGAAAACGCAAAGCAAGGTGGAGGAAGGCTAATGGAGCGCTTGGCCTTGAGCGCTTTGCAGAGTAAAGGCGAGGGAAAGACGCGGCGCCGCGTGGTCCCTCCAAATAGGCGCCGTCTGACTTTAGCGCGGGCGTCCTCACGGAGACAAGTTGCCTGGCACCCGCCTCCCTTCCAGTCCCCCTCCCTAAACGGCGCCAGCCTGCCGCAGAGCAAAACCGCAGCTTGATCCTAACTACACCGTCATGCGCCCGCACCGGGCACCGAGACAAGTTCAAGTCGAAAGTTTATACGAAATAACGGGGAGAATAAATCATCGGACACACACACGCACACGTACGCACACGCTCGCACGCACACAAGCACGAACACGCACGCAACACAGACGAACACATACACACGCACACAAACGCACATGCACGCATACACACCAACGCACTTGAACACGCGCGCGCACGCACACACATACGAACTCGCACGCACGCGCACACGCATGCAGACGCACTCACGTGAACACGCATACGCACGCACGCACGCACGAAGGCACGCACTTATTCACTTACTCACCCACTCACAAATTACGCTATCCGACTGCCGAAAATGCTTCCTATTCGTCTCACCACTCAGGTGTCACAGTACCCCTACGCCATCGGCACGCGGACGACAACATAGTCTGTGTGAAAGCGAGTATCATACAGAGCGCCGCCATAACAAGTAAGGACAAATAGTGATACGTTTAATACGCCAAGGCCTCGAAAATGAGCTACTACTTCCACAACACGGAACTCGCCCATTCGAACCGTTTCGCCATCCTGATACGCGAATCTGTGAAAATCCGCGATACCTTTTCAAACGATTACGGGCACTCACAATTTGCGCTTCAGAACAGCCGGCCATTTAACAGCTGGAGCAAGCCGGCCAATCAGGTACACCAAGTACAGCGGCACTACACCACGGTGCTTCCGAATGCCTCCGTCGCAGCGCTCAGCGGTAGCGAAGCGCAATCGCTTTATTGCGATGACGTTACCGACACTAATTCCAACGCAAAACGCTGCGAGCCAGAAACATCATTCGGCGAGAGTGCGCAGTGTGGAGAGAGGGACGAGTCGTGGAGCCCCTCCCGATGATGCCTTTAATCGAACATACTTCTGATGATGATAGTGGGGCACGAAAGAAGGATATCCACTTATTTCACAACATCCTCCCTCGCGCGACAATGAGTATGGTTCGTGTCCGAGAAATTGTTCAGTTCATGTTCGAGTGGGCCAAAAAAGTTCAACACCTGTCGGCTTCCACCTCCATCGATGGAAACAATGCCTTGGCTTTCGTGGACCTGTGAGCCAAGCTACTGCAGCCCCTTGATGCAGTCTTTTGCTTGTCCGGATTGCAGGTATTTCTCTCTGCTTGCACAAGTTATTTTTCCTTGTGGCAGCTGGGTGCAAGTGAGTTGTACTCTCGTTGCGGCTCTTTTCAGAGCGCACGGTTCGGTTTCATCAGCGTCACCGTAAGAAGACCGTGAGTGTTCCCGAAGCTTCTCCGCAGCGGGCTTCGCCACACGCCGGTAAGCCGAGTGCTTCACAACGCCACGCCACCCTCACGCGAGCCCAGATCGCGAGTAAAGTCAACGCCGGCATGGCAAAATCGGCGCGCATGCCAAACTTTGCGTCGAGAGATGAGTTCCGCGTGGTCGTGCGGCCACATGGCGGCCTAGAGATAGGCAAAACGCCGCTAACCGACCTGCGCCGCGCCATCTTCGCTGCGGCCAAGGCGGACGAGGAAGCCGTGCGCAAAGACACGATGCTCCCGAACATTGCCCAGAATATTCTCGTCATAAGCACCCCGAGCTGGGAGAGAATGCTACGCTACGAGGTTCTGAAGAGGATCGCCATCGGCGACAAAGAATACGAGACGTACGCGTACCGCGCGGCGCCGGAGGACACCTCTCGCGGCGTGATACGTGGAGTGGGCCTGGAAGACTCCGCGGACGACATCTACCGCCACGTAGTCAACAGGCATAACCCTACCGCCGGTGACGCTCACCGCCTCGGTCAGTCGATGGCGGTCGTCATCCTGTTCCACGGGAGTAAAGTGCCGTCCTACGTCTGGTACGGCGGCGTCGTCACGCGTCGCTACATCTACAAGCAGCACAAAGAGGTTTGCAGAATCTGCGGCCAAATCGGACACAGGAAGGACGTGTGCCCAACGCCGGGCGCCCGCGTGTGCTTTGCGTACGGGCTGAAAAACCCCGGCGACGGGCACGAACGCAAGTGCAAGCCGCGGTGTCGCCTGTGCGGCGGCCCACACCCCACGGGCGAGGGCTCGTGCAAGAACAAGTTCAAAGTCCCGTATCAAGTCCGCAAGCGACAGTGGGAACGGAAACTGGAGGAGGAACGCGCGAGAGCGGCAACGCCGGCGCCCAAGATCAGACTCTCTCGGAGAGACGAGTTCCCCGAAATCGCTCCGCCGCACGGCAGCAGCCGCGGCAGGAGCGCGTCGCGCCGGAGATCGTCGCGGAGGAGCGCGTCGCGAGGTGGCGCCAAGAGTACATCGCGCGGTCGCCGCGCCACGTCGAGAGGCCCCGCCTGGGCGGCGATTGCCGCCGGCGCAGCAGGTGGAGCGGCTGCCGCGCCGAGCCGCCGGCGCTCAAAGACCGCGCGCCGCGACCGCTCGGAGTCGAGACGGAGGAGCGCGAGCCGGCCGCCGCCACGCCGCGGTAATAACGCCACGAAACAAGCGAGTGCCTCCCCGGAAACCGTGGAGCTGAGAAAGATGGTAAAGGAGCTGCAGGCTACTGTGCACGCCCAGCGGGTAACTATCGAACAACTAACCCTAAAGCTCGAGGAACTGTGGGGAGCGAGAGCGACCACGTGGTTCAAGCCCGCGCCCGCAGAAACGACTACGACTGCCAAGCCGACGGAGTGCCCGGCCCCGCCGCTGAAGCAAGTAGCGCAGCGCCGCGCGTCCCCGGCGCGGGAGCAAGAGGTGGAGGACGAGTGCGACGAGGACATCGGCGACGCCGGTTCCAGCATGTCGACTGCCGCCTCGAGCACAATCAGCAAGCCGACGAGTTACGCCAGCCTCAACAACCGCTACCGCAAGCTCGAGTCCCAGATGAACCGCTGGGGGAAGGACTTTGACGCCCTCGAGCGACGACTCACCAACAGAATGATACAAGTCATGCAGCAACGAATTCAGCAGGCAATCCTGCCCGTTCAGCAACAACTCAACCAACTGGCAGCATCCGTAAGGGGCGCAGCAGAAGAGCACGGCAACCCGATCACCGTCTCTCCGCCATGATGACGACGCCCAGGCAACGCACTTCGCTCCGCATCTGGCACTGGAACGCCAACGGCTTTCGGTGCCGGAAGGCGGTCTTGCAACAACACCTTCAAACGTTGACGCCGGCGGAGCAGCCCGACGTCATCATGATACAGGAAACCCACGCAGAGAACGCGCCGTCCCTCCCCGGCTACAGGGCGCACGCTAGCCCGCCGAGCGCTCGCACCTGCGGGCGCGGAGCGGCGCAAGGCGTGTGCACCTTCGTCAGGAAGGGCATCACTTTCATCAAGCACGACGCACTCATGGGGAACCGAGGAAGCGCCATCGAGATGTGTGCGACGGAACTCTCGGTGATCACGGGCAAGCACAAGAGCACGAGCACGATCGTCATGGCGGTCAACGTGTATAGTAACCCCCAGCACAACCAGCAACGCTTCAAGTCACTACTGCACAGAGCGCGCGGGGCTGTCTCCGCATGCGACGGCGCCATCGTCGTCGCGTGCGGCGACTTCAACGCGCGACACAAGGAGCTCGGCCACGCCGCCACGACGGTCAAGGGCCGAGAGTTGTTGGAGGACGCCGCCGAAGCGGATTACGTACTCCTCACGGACCCAGCACACCCCACACGCATCGGCACGTCCGTCGTGAAAGACACCACACCAGACCTGGCGTTTCTCCACCTGCCCGACGACCGTACGGCTAGCTGGAGGAACACGGGCATAAATCTCGGCAGCGACCACTACATCGTGGAAGTCGTCATCTCGCTCCGACCCAACAGTAAGACCAGCGCCGACGACGGGCAGATCAAGCACCGGCTGAAGAACTGGCACGATTACCGCACCGAAGACCTGGGTGAAATCACGGACATAGAGCAGTGGACGCGCAAAGTCGTCGCAGCCGTCGAGAAGGCGACGTCCGTCACGGAGACGTCCGAGGAGACCACGCGAATAGACCCCCGGCTCGCGCACATGCTGGAGGCTCGAAGCTTGCTACAGCGAACGTGGAAGCGGCAGCGGCACAACCGCGCCCTCCGCAAGCGGATCGCCACGCTCGGCCGAGAAATCGAGAAGTACAGCCGCCAGCTGTGCGCGCAGCAATGGTTCGAGCTGTGCAACGAAGCCGACAGCCAGCTCCATCGCGGGGGAACGTGGAAACTCCTCCGTCACCTGATGGACGAAACCCAAAGCAAGGAGTATCAACGCCACCGGCTCGCGCAAATCATGTACGCGGCGACGAAGGAGCTCGGAGAACGGGAGGTACACAAGCGGCTCAACGAGCGCTACCTTCCCGAGACCGCGACGGAACAACAAGGAGAGTACGCCGGCCCGCCCAACCCTTCGCTCGACCGCGACATCGAGGAGTGGGAGGTCCGGCGCGCCACCCAGGCCCTTAACTACCGATCGGCAGCGGGCCCGCACCGCGTCACGAACAAGGCGTTGCGTAACTTGAGCGACGCGGCCATAACATCGCTCACAAAGTACTTCAACGAGCACTGGCGAGTCGGCAGCCTCCCGCGACAGTGGAAGACGGCCAAGACAATTCTCATACCGAAGCCCAACAAGCCGCCGGGCATAGAGAGCCTGCGCCCCATCTCTCTCACGTCGTGCGTGGGGAAGGTGTTGGAGCACGTTCTCAACGACCGGTGGCAACGGTATCTCGAGTCCAACGGCCTGTACCCTGACCCCACGCTGGGCTTCCGCTCGCGGCTGGGGAGGGGACACAGGACGCAATGCTGCTGCTGCAACGCGAGGTGCTGGCTCCGCCGTCGGGACCGACCTTGGACAACCGCGCCATCCTGCGCCTGGACCTGAAGAGCACCTTCGACAAGGTGAAGCACTCCGCGATCCTGGCCCAAGTGTCCCGGCTCAGCCTGGGACAACGGTCTTACAACTACGTTCGAACCTTCCTGACCGGCAGCACGGCCCGACTGGAGGTGGGCGGGACACAACTCGAGGAGCGAGAACTGGGCAGCGTCGGCACGCCGCAGGGCTCTGCCATCTCGCTGCTGCTATTCAACCTCGTAATGATCGGCGTGGCCCGCCGCCTGGACGAACTACCCGACGTCCGCTACACCATCTACGCCGACGACATTACGCTGTGGGTGCCGGGCGGCAGCGACGGCCACATCGAGTCGGCGTTACAAGAGGCGGTGGACGGCATAGAGGAGAGCCTGCGCGGCACGGGTCTCCGATGCGCCCCGCAAAAATCGCAACTCCTGGTCCTGCCCCCGACGGGACGTCACCGCAAGAAGACCGAAGCGGAGCGCAGCATCGTGGTACGCGGGAGCGACGGCACGGCGATCCCCGAAGCGACGAGCATCCGCGTCCTGAGTATGCACATCGACGCGAGCCGACGCTACAACACCACCACGGTCGAACGGTTGGTAACAACGATGGGCATCGCCACGCGCCTCGTCAAGCGCCTCGCCACGCGGGCGCGCGGCATGCGAGAAGCGAGCCTGCTGCGCCTGCTGCAGGCGTTCGTGGTCAGCCAGGTGGCCTACGTGGGAGCCTTCCACGACTGGCGGACCCAAGAACGCGCAAAGATCGACGTGGCGATACGCAAGTCGTACCGGGCGGCCCTGGGCCTCCTCAACAGCACGAGCAACGCGGCCCTCGCGTCTCTAGGAGTACACAACACGCTCTCGGAGATCAGCGAGGCGCAGCGAACGTCTCAACTGGAGCGCCTAGGGTCGACCCGCACGGGCAGAAGGTTACTACAGCGCGTGGGACTAAGCTGCTCCTTCGACGAGGAGGACGAGCAAGTACCGCTGCGCGACGACATCGCAAGCAGCCTGGTGATCCCGCCGCTACCCAAGAACGTGGCGCCGGGGCGAAACTCGGAGCGGAGGATGGCGCGGGCGTGCGCGCTCGCCAAGGGGTACAATGGGAGGAGCGACGCGGTGTACGTGGACTCTTCCAAACGCCGCGACAGGGAAGACACCTACGCCGTGGTGGCGATACGAGCCGCCACGGGAGAAGTACTGAGTGCGGGCAGCGTGCAAGCCAAGACCGCCAGACAGGCGGAGGAGGCGGCCATAGCGCTGGCCCGGCTTCACCCCGACACGCGAACGGTGTTCAGCGACTCGAAGTCGGCCATCGCCAATCTCGCCAGGGGTATGGTCTGCAAGACAACGATGCGAGTCCTCTCCGGCATCGGGGAAGGCGCGCGCAAGAACGCAACGACGACCGTGCGCTGGTTTCCGGCCCACATGGGTCGGGAGCTGCGAGGCGGCTACAGGAACGTCAACGAGGCAGCCGACGCTGCGGCCCGTGATCTCGCCGCGTGCCGGGCCGCGCCAGCGACGGACGCCGACGTCGACGAGGAGCCAAGCAACGACGAGGACGACAACGGCGCAGAGCCCCTGACCACATGCGGTGCTACGCTGTGTTGGTACAGGACAGAGAGGCAGGCCTATCCTCCGCCCCACCCGGGGCACGCGAGAAGAGAGGCCGTGCTTCTACGACAACTGCAAACCGGGACGGTGCTTACGCCGGCGCTCGCGCGCCACGTGTGCCCGGACATGTACGAGGACGAGGTGTGCAGTGTGTGTGCGCGTGTGAACGCAGACTTGGCCCACTTGATGTGGGGATGTGCGGACCACGACTCAAGTACGGGGAGGCCGATCCTCCCACCGGACATTGCGGACTCAGTGCGCTCTTCGGGGCGAGAAGATCAGCTAAGGGCCATCCAGCGGCTCGAGGCTGCACTGGACAGGCAAAGGCGAAAGGGGAACCCGCACTCCCCTCGGCCTCCTCCTTCGGGAGCGAGGGCTAGGGGCGACATGTGCGGCACTCCAAGTAGCCCGCGCCGACCAGACGTAGACCTCGGGGTCGGCCCGACGCCGCGGTGAGCGGTGAAGACTACGGGACGGTGAAGCCCTGCGTGGCCTGACCCGTCCCCGACTGCCGGTACCTCAATAAAGTCCTTTCTCTCTCTCTCTCTCTCTCTCTCTTGGTTTCTAGTGTTAGCTGCTGTTGCAGTTCTACGCTTTGAGTTGTGTTTCACTGTGCGTCGTCTTGCAAGATAGAGAAGATTTTTCCTTCGTACTCTCAACATTAGCTGGCACTGGTGATTATTATCCAGCAGTGGCAAATTGAGAGCACCGCCGTTGAGGTCCTTTGTCCTTGAACGATTAATTCTAGCAGTGTCGCCTTTCTTGCTCACGTGCTGCTTTCTAACTGCCTTACGTTTGAGCAATGGAGGACCAAGTACGCGAGGTTGTAACGAAGGTATCCTTTTCTTTTCGCCAGGAAAATCACTGTCAAACACCGTGGGATTCATACTTTTGCACGCTGTATCATTGGTTTCTTGGAGCACTGTTTCTCCTTCACAAGGCTTCTCCTGGGGCATCTTCGGTGTCCGGTAATCGATGTCAAAGTCGCTGGTGGTTTCTAAAGTATGCGCAAGTCCGGTCCTGGCAGAAATCTTGCTTTCGCTTCATGAACGAGTGGTGGTTGTCTCTCCCTCGCTTCCAGTTTCTTCGGGAGAATTCACAAGATTGATAGCTTCCATTGGGGTAATATATTGGAAATTCCTGTTCAGTTCTTGTCGTCGGTCATCATTTTCCGCTCCACGAGTTTGATTTGCATATGAAGTTTTGCTACTTTCCAAATATCTGGTCTGATTATCCCGGCGTTCCCTGCGTTCGGCGCGAACTCGTTCTTTGAGAGAAGCAATTAGGTTTTCACGAGCTTTCTTTGTTTCAGCTATTTTAAGTTCAATCTTGGATTTTGCCATAAAAACTAGGTAGTCAAAGTTAAATGCGTCTTCATACTCGGCCTCCAGATTATCAATGTCTACACAATATTCCACTTCTCGGTTAATCTGGCGCAGTTCGTCGTGATGTACTGTTAACTTAGTAGCAAGCTCACTCAACTGACAAATTGATGGTCTTGTCACTGGGAGGAGGTCTTCAACTTGGCCGATGATTGTCGTGATTTCTAGTCGGACGATGCGCCGCCTTTCGAGATGGGTCTCCATGGTCCGGTCCAGCGTCGCGTCCATTGTAAGAGCTGACGACCGGGCTCAGAAGGCAGAAGTCGGCGTCGTCTCCGCGTCGGTTTTGTCTCCTCTCACGGACATCTCGTGCTGTGTCGGGCAGATATCTCTTGTGGTTGGGTTCGTTCAACCTTCTTCTTCTAAGGCTGCCCCGCTGTTCTCCGAGTTGGAGGCTTCCTGTGCGGCTTCATTCCCGATCTCCAGAGGTAAGAAGGCGGTCGAACAAAAGCGAAATACGCTCGCTGTAGCTCACCTCTGGAGGTCCCTTCTCCCGGGTTTCGGCACCAAAATATGTGGAGAAAGGGACGAGCCTCGGAGCCCCTCCCGATGATGCCTTTAATCGAACATACTTCTGATGATGATAGTGGGGCACGAGAGAATGATATCCACTTATTTCACAACACGCACAACAGCCCCTCAATGAGTAATGACAGTGAGAGTATCAGCCCATAATGGCGTCAGGCGTGCATCCAAATCGTATTCCTCAATCAACAGGTCACTGGAGAGTTGGTTCCACGGTGCCTTAATTATAAAGGATAGTACCCACATATTCCGAAGCTAAAGGCAGTCGTTCCATTAACTAGTGGCTGTGCCTACGAGAGGATATCGCCAGCAGCAATTACCACAGCATGTAGCTCCTGCGACAAATGCCAACAGCGAGTGATGCTCACCCCGGTAAGCCCCGCATATCGCGCAAGAAGCGCACGTTCACTCGCCACTCATGAGTGGTGAGTTGAGCTCGCCTCGAGTGGAACTCTCACTCGCGAGTGGTGACTGGAGCTCATCGCGAGTGGAACTCTCACTCGCGAGTGGTGACTGGGGCTCACCGCGAGTGCAACTTGCACTCGCGAGTGGTGAGTGGGGTTCACCGCGATTGGCTTTCGCACTCGCGAGTGCTGAGCGGGGCTCGCCGCAAGCGGAACTCGCACTCGCGAGTGGTGAATGGGGCTTACCGTGAGTGGCGATCACACTCGCACTCAGCAGGCCAAAACGACAGCGAGGCTCCCTCACCACTCACTCGTGAGTAGTGAGTCTGGGGTGTGTGAGGGCACTCATGAGTGAGTTTGCCGACCTATGCTTGCAGTCAGCATTTCTCTGAGAGTGCGGTTGTGCGAAAGGGTACTTTTCGGAGCTTGGAGGGGAAGGACTACTGAATGTCGAAGAGGTGAAAACGATGCAGTACCGTCGATTTTACCGTTGGCTACAACCCCCCAGCTACTCAGTACAAGCAGCAGCAAAAAGAAAGCGTCCGCTGCCGGAAAACGTTCCGAAATACAAGGAAAGTAGCCCAGTTTCTGAAATGGATTAAACTAGCGGATAGTACGCTGATGTTTCTTTGTCGTAAATGACGTTGCACAACTCGGGTAAGTTCAACCAGGAAGCAGCGGAGACGAAGCGATGTTGCCAAGGTCACTGCCGGTGTCCAATGTTTAGAGGGGTTGCGCGCGTCTAAATAGACTTAGGACGCCCCAACCCTCGCAGCTGTTTAAACAATGCAATAAAACACACCTTAAGGCTGCGTTGTGTGAGCTTACAGAAACACCGTTGTTTTATACGCATACCGCGGGTGCCTGCGGACCACCTTGCTTCGGACAGTAGTAGGCCGAGCCCACGGAGCAATAATTATGGTGGAGGGGCACCAGGGCTTGTCCTGTCGGCGCGTTGAAGTTACGGCGCCGGGCACTGCACCGCCGCGCCCTCTGTCGCGAGGCGCCAAAGGCAAGGGGCTCGCCGCTTCAAGGTGAGTCAGCGCATAGCCGGCTGCCGTCATGGGCATATGATGCGGACGAATCCCTCGCGCGACTGGACTTTCAGTGGAGTCGGTTTGCGGCGGAAGAAGTCATCGCGTTTCAAACATCGTTGTCGTTAGGCGAAGGGGCTTTGATTTTTTTTAAAGACGATATTCTTTCTTGGGCTTCTTAAACCCAAAAATTTTGGTCTGTCTGTATGTCTGTATGTCTGTCTGTCTGTGATTCGATTCAGCCACCCGGCCAAAGTAAAACAACGCCAGCGCAATACGTCTTATATAGTGACAGCTAAATCTACCCAAGACCGGTGTAATGTTCAAACTAGTCAACATTGTTCAACAAGAACAAGATATTACGCAAATATAAGACGACAAATTAATACAGAAGTTATATTTGCAGCGTTTCTTCATAAAAAGTCATACATGCTTGATCTTTGCCAAATTAAATATTTCAACTGCAGAAAAAATTCACACCGCCGTCGCCTGCTGCCGCCCGCGCCACTATAGCTTCTGGCGCCATTTTAAAAAATCAACCGGCAGCAGTTACGAAAGGTTACACTAGATAGGTTCCACGTTCTGCTTGGAACGCACGTAAATTAGGGCAACGCGGTTCTATAAACGCTGAAATGGGCGTCTCCATTCACGCGCGTCTCCGCCGTACGGCAGCGTTTGCATAAAGAAGCCCGGCGTGGAGCAGTCGAACGCGGTACATTTAAAATGATTTAGGCAAACATTTGGCGTCTTTACTTTGGGAGGAGCGCGACGCAAGAAGAACTTGAGAGGTTAGCGGGAAAGCGAAGGGAGGCATTTACTTGGCAAAAGTCGATATAGACTATCGTCCATTGTCGACATTTGCAACTAAAGGAGCAGATATGCGGCCAATTTTTTAGAACGGAACCTACAATAAAAAAAACAACAATTGGTGCAGAATCTAGGTATGATTAGTTCCAGTGAATGACGTTTATTGTCGTCTTTGCCATAAGTTTGTATTTAGGCTGTCCTAACTTCCTTGCCCTGGCTGTGCAACATAAAAAGCGCGCGCAAATTTGAGAAGCCAGCGAGAGGACGAGAAGGAGTGAAAATTTTTTTATAAGAATAAAAGAGAGTTAGCGCCTGAGGCCCTCCACACAGGTGCAGTCCCTATTCCGGGACCCCATTGGTCAAGGCTGCCGCCCTCGCCCGCCGCCCTTTGAGACTCCAGCCCCGAGCCCGAGAGTGAACCACTCGTGGCGGAAAGGCGGCGTCGACAGAAAACGTCCGCTCCGGAATTCCTTGTTGTTCTTCGTTTCGAGCGCGGTAGGGCTTTTAACTAGGACAGTATTTATTAATCACTGCTGCTAAACGTCCATCACTTTTATTTATTTATTTTACAGAAAGAAATCTGGCAATTCTGATAATATATTCGATGATACTACAATTTTTGTTCGTCGTTCGTCGCGTCCGTAGAAGAACCTGTAAACTACGGCAACGCGCTTGACGCGTCATCTATTGCGCTGCTCCGCAAGCAGAATTTTCTCCTCGCCAGACAGTGACATTAACGCGCAGCCGGCCCCCGCTGTCCCAGCCCAGCAGATTCCCCTCCCTCAAATACTTCTTTCTCCCTGGCCGAGCCACTTGAAGCCCAGGACGCTGCGAAGCTTAGTTTAGAGTTCTGCCCCCAGATGTCCTTTCAATCAAAGGTCTACGCGCGGCCCCACCAACTTTATTTCACAGATTTTTGGGCAGCCGTGTCGACATCTAAAAGTGTATCTTACACCGTGCCCCTAACGCGAGCCCAGTGGGCTTCCTGATTCTGGTGACAGGCACAGATCAAAAAATGCGCTGTTACCTAGTTGAAGCGCGACTACAGCGCTTGAAGTTTTCGTACGCCTGTAGACATCGAGAGTTGATATGAACGCGCATGGACACGCTGTAGCATGACGTTTTAGAAGCAATGCCGCACCCACGTACGCGTGTACCCGCGATAGAAATCAAGGGTCACACTTGAGGATAAAAACTAGCAGCGTAGATTAGGAAACAGACTCGTTGGGAAGACATTCTAGTTCAAATTAACTAAATATGGTCGTGGGCGGGATACGCCATGCGCATGAGGAACAACACGGGGATATCCCGTTAGGCGGAGCGGGGCGGTGGTTGTTAATTGACGGTAAATGCGCTCGGCGTCGGTCAAGGACTCGGTGGAGCCCGCCGCGGTGGGTCAGTGGCTAAGGTGTTGCGCTGCAGAGCACGAGGTTGCGGGTTCGAGTTCCGCCCGCGGCGGACGCTTTTCTGATGGAGGCGAAAAGCCAAAACGCCCGTGCGTACGAGATTTCGGAGCACGTTAAAGATCCCCAGCTGGTCAACATTAATCCGGAGCCCTCCACTACGGCGCGCCTCATCGCCTGCGTTGCGTCGGCGCGTTAACACGTTAAACCCTGAAAAAAAAAAACCTACAATCAATAAATCAGGACTCGGTGGAGGGATGAACTACAAAAATTCGGGGGAAAGGTGGATTTAGCTAGGGCTCGATACGCGTCACTGGAGATCTTTGGGGGAGGCCTTCGTCTCCCAGTTCACGCAGCAAGGATGGTGATGATTGTGGTGATGATGATGAATTACCGGTCCAGAGCCTTCCCGAGGCGTCGCACTTGGCGTCGTTGATTCGCGTGCCGGAGTTCTCCGTCTCCACCATGGCGATCAGCTCCTCATTCCTTTTTTTCATGTCGGTCACCTTCACGTAGTGGTTGTGACCGAGCACGATCTTGTGGGTGTGGTTTGCCAGCGGGATGGCGAACGGAACGGTGCCCTCTGCACACCCGAACAGGAAAGCAAAATCAGAGCCCGTTTTCTACGAGAGGGATCAAGCCTGGGCTAGCTGGTTCCACTTGACTCAAGCTGCAGCGCTGTAAAACCTCTAATCTCTAACCGCGAAAGCACTTGCGTAGCTAAACGAAGCACGCGCTGGCGCTGGACGGCAACGGCGGAGGGAATAAGTGTACAGCGTTTATATATTTGTTTATCTGCTTTTAGGTGTTGTGTTACGGTAGCTTACATGTATATAAATGTTTTCCGTGTTACGGAATTGTGAGAAGTCATGATTGCGTATGTCCCTTTCTTGTCCTTGTGGGCGTTTTGTAGGGGGAGCTACACTGGCCGAGGTTAAACAGTTTCGCGTGGCTTCTGGAGAGCCGTGCTGCGCATGCGCGGGGAGCAGTGACGTCTCCCGGCACACAGCTGGCACTCCTCAGCCACCGCCGCCACGATTTTATTCTATTGTATTGGATTGGAAATCATTTTAGCAGCAGTAAGCATGATAATCAGATAATCCTAGACAACCAGGAAACCTAAGGATAACCAGCTGAACCTTAGCTCACGCTACCTATATCCTGGCATAGCCGAGCTAAGGCCCCTGCTATTTTTTTTACTGCGCTGTAGCTTCAGTCTTAAGGCAGATAGTTTAAACCCGAGTTTAAGTGCGAAATCCAAACTTCTTCGGCACAGTCGGAATGGCGCAATCGGATAGACGTCGGCTTCACAGCGCGAGGGATAGCACGGAGAGCGATTTTTAGACGTCTGATACTAAGTTGGCTTTTTATTTATTTGTTTATTTATTTATGGATACTGTACCCCTCACTTGAAGGTCATCACAGGGAGGAATACAAACCAGAAAACAATACACAATCACAAGACAGACATTAGGTTTCGTGTTGCCGGTAGTATAATTCTAGCGAACACTCAAACGCTTTGACATTCGAACTAGTAACAGCATACTCTGGAAGTCTATTCCACCCTTCTATGCTATAAGGAAAAAAAATTTTAAACCAGTCTAGACGGACCAAAAAAGGCCTTATTGTGTTACTATGGTTCAACCGAGCTCCTCGTTTGGGTGGAGGTTGTATGTATGTGTCTTTATTTATTTTTATTTCGCCCCTTATAATTTGAAACAGGAGTTTTATACTTTGCTTTTCGCGGTGCACTTGCAGGAGTTCTAAGTTGCATGATTTTAAAAAGTTTGTGACGGAATCTGTCCTCCGGTACCGTGAGCAAATAAAGCGCACTCCTTGCCTTTGAATTTTTTCTAGTTTATCACTCAGTGACTGCTAATAAGGACTCCATACAGATGACGCATACTCCAAAATAGGTCGAACAAATGTCTCATATGAAAGTAATTTGACATCTCTAGGGGCATGTTCGAGTTTTTTTCTCAAGTAAAAGAACTTTCTGTAGGCTTTTGAACACACCTCCTCAACGTGAGTGTCCCACCCCAAATCGCTGGTAATAGTCACCCACAAGTATTTAAAGCTGTGTGTTCTGGTCAGAAAGTTATGTCCAATTTTATGATCATAAGCGAGTACAGATTTCTTCTTGGTTAGATGGATGAACGTAGTCTTTGAAAAGTTAATTTCCATCCTCCACTGGACGCACCAAGTGTAGAAAAGAAGGACGAAGCGGGCGTGAGCACGAGCCACGATCATCATCGGTAGTTGTTCGAAGACAGCGAATAAAGAAACACGTATCGCTCCGTCTAGGGCTCTGGGCCGTGACTCTCGGTAGCTTCCGCGACACCTTTGGTGCCGATCAACCCGGGAAATCGCCCTTCGGAGCATCATCCGCATGGCTTCGTCCATCGACCGCCTTCGGAAGGCTCGTGGCGTCGTCAGGAGCGGCGTCACGCGAGCTCTCAACCAGCTGAATGACCTGCTGCAGCAGCCCTCTCCCGACGCGGCGACCCTTAGCTCCCACGTCGACTACATCGTGCAGCAAGACGCTGAGCTCACCGCCCTCAACGAGAAAATCGCCGATGCCACGGATGACGACGGGCTGGAGCAGGAGCTCGAAGGAGCGGCAGAGTATACGCGCAAGATATCCTACGCCGTCTCTCAAGCACGCTTCCTCCTACGAAACGCCCAGCAAGCGCCCAGCGCGACCGATTCCAGCGCCAGCGGAGGGACAGCAGCTCCAATTACTGCTCCCACGGGTGCGTCAGGCGGGCACACGCATGCTTCACGTCATCGGAAGGTTATGCTTCCCAAGCTCCAGATCCCAGCGTTTTCGGGAAATCTGCACGACTGGCAAGCGTTTTGGGATCATTTTAATGTGACCATCCACGAAAATGCCGAGCTGCCGAAGATTGAGAAGTTCAAGTACTTATTGACATACTTGATCGGCGACGCCAAACGAGCCATTGAGGGAATCCGGCTTGCTGACGCGAACTACGACCTCGCGGTGAAGACCTTAGTTCAGCGGTTCGGCCGACGAGACTTGCTCATCAACGAGCACATTGATCAACTCATGGCAACGAAGCCGATCAGAAGCTCAATGGACATCGAGAGGCTCCGCGAAATGTACGACAAGGTGCAATTCCGTGACAGCGCCCTCGAAGCCTTGGGAGTTCCGCGAGAGCAGTACGCCGTAATTCTGAACCGTGTGCTCCTCCGATGCCTGCCGGACGACCTGACTCTAATGTACCGGCAGAGGGTTAAGGAGACGGACAAGGGGCTAACGGACGAATCCGCGACGCGGCAACAAGGAGCTGGCCAAGTGAAAGAGCTAATGGAATTCCTAAGAATTCAAATCGAAATTCGCGAGGAAGGAAGACAAGGACAGCCTCCCTCCAACGCAGCTCGTCGATCCGTCCAAAACGCCGACTTGATCTCTCCAGCGCAACCGGAGGCACCCGTCCCCTCAGCGTCAGCCTTGACTGCGAAGTCCGAGTCCGTAACGATACCAGCGTGTCCCTTGTGTGACAGCCATGGTCACAAGGTGGCGGACTGCCTAGTTGACATGTCGGCGAACGAGAAGAGGACGCGATTACGCAACGCTCATTGCTGTTTTCGGTGCGGCCGACGCAACCACGTGGCGCGTCAGTGCAGAGCTTCCCGCAACCTGACCTGCAGCAGTTGCAATCGGCGCCACCTAACCGTCCTGTGTGACTTGTTCAATCCGACTGGCAGCAGCACGCCCAGATCAACACACCGGGTACAAGCTAGAGAAAGCGCACCTGCTGTCATGACGGCTTCGAGCGGACACTCCGGGGCAACGTCCGTGTTGCTCCAGACGCCCCGAGCCTTGGCAGAGGGTGTACGGCGACGCCTTGTTGTTCGAGTGCTGTTAGACACTGGCAGCCAACGCACCTTCATTCGCCAGGATGCGGCTAAGGCCCTGAAATGCACGGTTCTCGGCACGGAAGACCTATCCTTAGTAACGTTCGGTACTGCGAAGTCACCCAAGGTTCTACGGTGCCGGCGAGTACAGGTGACGCTACGCGGACAAGCTCGTGGAAGGTCGGTCGTGTTGGAAGCGTTAGAGGTTCCGAAGATCTGCTCCCTTACGAGCCCGGAACTCGACAACGTGACCGTAAAAACCCTTATAGAAAAGCGGTACGACATAGCCGACGCCTTCCATCAGAGCACATGGAAGGCAAATGAAATCAGCGTACTGGTTGGTTCCGACGCCTACTGGAAGGTGGCCACGGGCAGGGTGGACAGAATCAACGGAGACCTCACAGCGGTAGAAACAGTTCTAGGCTGGACCGTTCAAGGAAGGCTCGCTTCTACCGCCTGCCCTTTTACCAGTGCCATGTTCCTGTCGTGCACCTCACCCGGACATTTGGACTTTGACGCGTCCGCCATGTGGCGGCTGGATGCCATTGGCATTGATGACCCGAGTCACCAAAAGTCGCTGCAGGATAGCCCGATGGAAACGTTCGAGCGAAAAATCACCCGTATCGAAGGCCGGTACCAAGTACCGCTCATGATCCAGGCTCCTGGTTTACCTCCTGGCAGCGACAATCGTCAGCTCGCGGAGCACCGTCTGCGAACGCAACTGAACCGATTCCGGGAACAACCTGAGTTGCTCGAGCAGTATGACAGGGCAATTCGAGCATATTTTGACGAAAACCACGCGGAACAAGTTGCGGAACAGCAGAGTCCAGGCGATAACTTGTATTACATGCCCCACCATGCCGTCATCCGAAAGGACGCAGTGACAACAAAACTCCGAGTAGTGTTCGACGCTTCTTCGCATATAGCCGGCCAGCCATGCCTAAACGACGTCCTTTGCTAGGGCATGAAGCTTGGGGTCGAAGTCGTTCAGCTGCTCATGACTTTTCGTTGTCACCCTGTTGTCATTGTCGCAGACATAAAAAAGGCGTACCTGCAGTTGCTGATTCGACCAGAAGATCGCGACGCGTTGAGATTCCTCTGGGTGGAACGACTGCCCACGCGAGATAATCCGGCGTCCCCCATTGTAACCTGGAGGATGACCCGTGTACCGTTTGGCGCGTCATCCAGCCCATTCCTTCTGGCTGCCACGATTCGCCACCATCTCCAGGCCTGTCGGGAGCAGTACCCGGAAACAGTAGCGCTGCTGGAAAGGGCATTCTACGTGGATGACCTCATAATTGGTGTACCTAGCGTCGAAAAGGCAATTCAAGTGTACGAGGAAGCTCGCAAAATATTCTCCGAGGCCGGAATGGAGATACGAAAATGGGCATCAAACTCAGAGGAGCTCGGACATCAGTTTGTGCGGGACAACGTCGCAATCGAAAATGAAGCGGGAGACGCAATCAGGATGAAGGTGCTGGGAGTCCCATGGGAGCGTGCTGGAGACTGCATTTACCTGTCGACGAAGGACGCACCAGAATTTGCGGCAGCCAATCCGTCAACCAAGCGCACCGTGCTGCAGACGTTTGCGAGGATGTATGATCCCTTGGGATACTTTGCACCATTCACCGTAACGGCCAAGCTTGTGTTCCAGGACCTCTGGAAGAAGAGCCGCTCATGGGATGAACGCCTTCCAGATGACGAACAAGCGCGATGGAACAGCTGGTGCGCCCAATTAACAGAGTTGACTGAGGTCCAGGTTCCACGGTTCATGTTCTCGCACTCGTTCGATGTGGAGGGTTCAATCGAGATCCACGCTTTTTGCGATGCAAGCCCGCGAGCTTACGGCGTTTCTCTATACGTCCGAAAGCTGGGTGACAATGGCCTATATGACACCAGATTGTTAATTAGCAAGAGCCGAGTCGCCCCTATCAAGCCCATCTCCCTGCCTCGGCTAGAGCTTCTTGCCTGCGTTATTGGAGCACGACTCGTACGTTATGCCAAAACAACTGCAATTCTGGAAGACTCCCCCGTCAGTTTGTGGACGGACTCTCTTGTCGCGCTGCACTGGATTACTAGCGCCGCCACAAAGCGTGACCAGTTCGTACAACACCGCGTGGCCGAAATACGACGACTAACTGCTCCTACAGACTGGAACCATTGCAGCGGGAAAGACAACCCGGCAGATTTATTCACACGAGGTATATCGGCGGCGGCTCTTCTGCACTCAACCCAATGGTGGCACGGACCTTCGTGGCTCCTAGGTCCAAAACAGGAGTTCCCTGAAACGCAGATTGATCATGTTGACCCGAAGGAGCTCGCAGTGTCACAGGAAACTTTGGTTTGCCCTTGCGATGTCACAAAGCACGAACAGCTACTGACCGTAGAGAATTACAGCACCCTCAGGCGCCTTTTGCGGGTCACGGCCTGGATTCTACGTTTTCTGCAAAATGCCCAGCGGCGAGGGCCATCAGTAAGCGGTCCCCTCACAGCAACTGAGATAATGAAGGCCGAACGCTACTGGATGCGGCACGTACAGCTGGAGTTATTCAGCACTGAAGTACGCGCACTGTCAGTCGGTCAGACCGTTCCTTCTACATCAGCGGTGCTTCGACTTTCACCCTTCATGGATGACGAAGGTCTGCTCCGCGTAGGAGGCCGATTACACCAATTGAATTGCAGCATCGACGTCAAGCACCCGATTCTGCTACCTGCGCGGCACAAGTTTACGTACCTCGTTGTTTTGGCGGCCCATCACCACACTCTTCACGGTGGAGTCGAAGCCACGCTCACGGAGACACGAGAACGTTTCTGGATTGTGAAGGGACGCCAAACCGTCAAAAGGGTGCTGGCCCAATGTCTGACGTGCAGACGCCGGAGGCTGACTGCCCAAGCTGCACCGTTTGCTCCATTGCCAAGCGACAGAATCACGGCAGCACACCCGTTCTCTGTGGTAGGCCTGGATTTCTGTGGACCACTCTCCGTGCGTGGAAAAGCTCCTCCGGCAAAAGCCTACATTTTATTATTAAATGCAGAGCATTTCAGTAACTCACGATGTCACCCGCGTTGGCGTCCGTAGTCCGCACGCTCACTGCGCATGCGCGTCGAGTCGAGGCGAAAGCGAACACTCTCTCGCGAGGGGCATTGGATTGGATTCTAACACTCTCTCGCGAGGGCATTAGATTGGATTCGATTGGATTGGCTTGGATTGGATTGGCTTGGATTGGCTTGGCTTGAATTGGATTTGGATTGGATTGGATTAAAGTGGATTGTGTTGGATTGTGTTGCGTCATAGCCGCGGCACGTTGCGTCATAGCCGCGGCAGACGCGCTGGGGCCGGCGCATGTGCAGTACTCTCTCTTCCGCGGTTTCCTCTCCTTCGGGCGCGCTCCGCATATAACCGGTGTGCCGTTCTCCGGCGAAGCAACATCCGCGCTTGGCTCAAACACCTAGGGTCCTCGCCGCTTTACAAGTACGCCAACGTCGTCGACTGGGACCGGCTTACGCAGTCCCTTCAACGTATATAAGCGGCGGAGCGCGCGTTCGGAATTCAGTCAAGGGCGTCTTTGCTTGGCTTTCGCTTGACGTGATGCTTTGCTTGCCTCGAGTAGATGCGACGCATTTACTCGAGTTCCCCCCGTGGGAAGATGCGGGCGGCTTTTTTCATGGGCTGTCACTCGTGCCATACATTTGGAGCTGACGTCGGATATGACAGCGGCTACGACGCTACTGGCCTTCCGTCGGTTCGTGTCAAGACGCGGCATACCGAACACTGTTTACTCTGACAACGCTCAGTCGTTTCAGAGTTGCGCTCGAGCATTTAAGGCCGCTGCGTCAGCCCTTCAAGAATATGCGACTGGGCTCAACGTGCACTGGAAATTCATCGTTGAGCGAGCCCCTTGGTGGGGTGGTTGGTGGGAGCGTCTCATTCGCTCCACCAAGGACGTTCTCAAGCGTTACCTTGGGCGCAGTAGCCTTACTGCCGAAGCTCTGTCCACCACCCTTTGCGAAGTGGAAGCTGTTATTAATAGCCGACCTCTAACCTACGTCGAAGACCACCCCGATGAAGGAGTGCCACTTACGCCTTCCCACTTCCTGACAGGCAGGCGTGCGCTCTGCATGCCCCAAGAGTTAGCGGTGACCGAGACGTCGTCAACCCCAGCTGACCTGCAGCGACGAGCACGCTACCATCAAAGGCTGACGGCTGAGTTATGGCGCAGATGGAGGAACGCATACTTGCTGTTACTGCGTTCGGCTCACAGCTGTCCCCAGGCAACTTCACCGCAGCTGAAGGTGGGCGACGTCGTAATAGTGCATGACGACAACGCTCCGCCAATGCAGTGGAAGCTGGGACGAGTGACAATGCTGCACCACGGCGTCGACGGCGTCGCTAGAGCGTGCTCGGTGCGGACAGCAACGGGTCACGCGATAAACCGTCCAGTGCAAAAACTTTATCTGTTAGAATCAGCCGCCTAATCATCTTGGGCCCGCGGGAGGATGTAGAAAAGAAGGACGAAGCGGGCGTGAGCACGAGCCACGATCATCATCGGTAGTTGTTCGAAGACAGCGAATAAAGAAACACGTATCGCTCCGTCTAGGGCTCTGGGCCGTGACTCGCGGTAGCTTCCGCGACACCAAGTATGCAAGGGTTTCAGACATCGCATAATTTTGATTTGGTCGTTTGTGCTAGTTACAGGAGTGTAAATTAAACAATCGTCTGCAAAACTTTTCATTTTAACCGGGCTTTCGACAATTCCTGAAATATCATTTATAAATATTAAAAACAGCAGAGGACTCAGAATAGGCCCCTGTGGGACACCGGACAATGCTTTCAATGAACTAGATGTGCAATCATCGACACGTACTTTTTGTTTACGGTTCTTTAAATACGCGGCTATACAATTTAGTATATCTGAGCTAAGTCCTAGTTGCTGAAGCTTAAAAATTAATTTGCTGTGAGGGACTTAATCGAACGCCTTTGTGACATCTGCACTAATGACGTCTATTTGCTGTCGAGCTTAGAGAGATAAATAAGCAGTATGACGCCATTAGTGATGCACAGGAAGCTTCGCTTTAAAACGAAGCTTTAGGGGACACCCTTGCTCCTCGCCCATATTGTCGGTCCAACTCGGACCGATTTTGCGGCCTTGCTTGGCAACAACATGCAAAGCAATCAAGGCGGCCTTCCGGGATTGGGACGCAGATCCTTTGCTCTCGGTTTGAGGCCTGTTCGTTGCACCGCCTTAGCGGGATGCTTAGTAGAGGCGGAGCGCATTATCGCTAGCGATAGCGCACCCTGCCTCTGGGAGACAGTGAATGTTGATCGTGATATTCAGGTTTGTTTTTTACTGCAAAGGAGTATGTCTAAACCCCCAGTTTTCATTCTGGTGTCATCGATTTACTCGGCGCCGCTCCAAGGCTCCTCCTCACCCCCGTTGATACCTCTTTCACAACTATTTTCCCTCTCTCCTCCACCGATGCCCCTTTGGCAAGATGCGCAGTCGGCAGCTAACGGCGGCAGTGCGGTTATCAGATGACAGCGAAAAATAAACAGAAGCACAGATGGGCGTAAAGAAATATGAAATTTGTGCGCAGCGCGAGCTGCAGTCTTCACGGTCACAATGCATTTCTGCTGCACCTCAGGAAGTTTTCGCGTGATCAGCGAACGCGCGGCGGCATGCGCTACTCTGCTGCTACCTAGCAGTGCGCCGCCGCCGCCGCCGACCAGCATGTTTCAAAACATGTTTTGACTTCCCCCGCAACTGTCACGTAGTTCGGATTATCCCCGTACGAGGGAGCAGAGAGTATGTTGTCGCATATCGTGTTTGTACTCACCGCGCAAACGTCACGGGCTTTGGATTAGTGGAGAATACAACAGCGACTGGGGAAAGTGTCACGGGGAGGGAGCTCCTTGGTGGCGATACATGAAACATGTGTGCGGGAAAGGCAGTGAGAGGGACGATGCCGTACCCGCACGTGTTGTACTCCACTTCTCCCTTCGCTCCACTTCACGCTAACTTTCTTTTGTAGCTGCCGCGTTCGCTCTCTCGGTTGCGCAGATATAACTAGACGCCGCTGCCGCGAAGCCCAGGTAATGGCTTGAAAACACTGCCCTCTCAAACGACCGACACCCGCCGTCTCCATCACTTCGCCAAGTAGCTGCAAATCCCTCCCGGTAGAAGAGAACCTTCCCCGGTTGGAACGCGAGCTTGAGCCCATATTTCTTTTTCAGCTTGGAAGGCCTTCCGAGTGACATTTTCGCCGGTGTCTTTCACGCCTAAGTATGCGCCATCACCGGTAGCCGGTTTATGCGTGCAAATTTTGCGGGTAGAAAAAAGGGGGCGCGCACGCACAGCTAGGCTTCATGCCTCTACCGATGAAATCCCGATTGTGCTGGTGGGAGATTTAGATGTCGAAATTACATGGCTCAATGCCGTTAGTCAGCTGCTCTTCTCAATCGAGTGGTTCGGGTGTGGGTTGATGTGTTGCACAGACATCTTACAAACACATTAAGATGCATACGAGGTGGAACGAAAACGGACAGGCACATGTTTGTGCGCGAGAATAGATCGCAAAGCCTTCTAGGTTGTAAATCATTATGGGACGGATGCATGCCGTTCGTTTCGAGGAAGAAGGGCAAGAATTGAAGCGTTGGCCCGAACACAAGCGCGAATGGGTGAAAAAACAATGGAAAGCTGCTGCACTGCCGTTACCGCCTCAAATTCGACTCGTGGAGTAGCGGCGAATCCTTCCTGAATGAACCGCAACTTTCCCGCTTGGAACTCCGGCGTGAGCCAATATCACTTCTTCAGAGGGCTTTCAGCGGATATTTTCGACGGCGTCTGTCACTTTTAGGGACGCGCACAAGACTGGTTGCCGGTCTGTGTATGCGGAGGTTTGTCGTGGAGAATAGTGGAGAATAACTATAGGTTTTATGCCCTTACTGATGAATGGCATTGCCATTGCGCTGGTGTGAGGTTAGGCCGCGGGCATTAAACGGACCAATGGGACCTGTCCGGGGTCCTTAGTGGTAGAACGAATTGGGTTTGTGTGCTAGGCTATGTTGAAATTACCGACGCAAAACCCGTATCGTGATCTATGGACTTAAAAAATGCTATATCACGCAGTTAGGTTAGCTGAGACGGGAATTGACGTCATTTTTTAAAGATATTACGACAGTTGCGGCAACAGTCTCAACCGGGCCTTACACAAATAGTAAGATGTTTACGACGCTAGAGGGACACAGGCAGTTCCATGTTTATCTGCAGGAACAAATCTTGGTTCCGTCAGAGGTTCATTCAGCTCATTAGGAAGCATGCTCCATCGCAAATTAGGATAAACGTTTTTTGTTTCGTGCACTTCGTGGACTTCATCCAGCTTTGCAGGTCATCCTTCTTCACAGAGTGGAGGGTCACTAATTTTTAGATGCAACGCATCTCATTCACCCGCCTTGTCCCTGCAACCGGCGTTGTCGCCGTCAGCGTCCGCCCCTCCCCCATTCTCCTCGCCGCGCCAGCTGCGCTCTCCGCCGCTCACCCCCTCTCCTCTCCGATAGCGAACACTCCCTCGCGAGAGGCATTGGATTGGATTCGATTGGTTTGGCTTGGATTGGCTTGCCTTGGCTTGGATTGGATTGAATTTGGATTGGATTGGATTAAAGTGGATTGTGTTGGATTGTGTTGCGTCAGAGCCGCGGCAGACGCACTGGCGCTGGCGCGTCCCCTCACCGTTATGCGCGCTATAAAACGCGGTGCCTGCGCCGCTCCGCTCCATCGTTCCAGCGCCATTCCTCCGCTGTCCAACGCTGCAACGTGAACCCCCTATGCGTCGCATCTACACAGGGGTTCCCGCGAAAGGAGGTCGGAGTTTTTCTTTTGATTTGATTTATTTTCGTTTTTAGTGGAGTTTGTTTGGCTGAAAGGAGAAGCCATAGTTGTGACGCAGCAGAAATCATGCGGGGCGGCGCTTGTTGTTCATGGAATTGGTCGGAAACTCCGTAAGTGAAACTACGTGACGATTGAAATCGACGCGATATGGACATTTTCAAATAGACAGAACGAACAGTCCTGCACCTCAACCGCTTCCAAAGACAACGACGGCGCCAAAATAGTCGCTTGGTTGGAGCAAGCGATGCCTGGGGAGCTCAGGTATCATAAATACTTTGAACAAAACGCGACGCTTCTCCACTGAACCTGAGGCTGAGGAACAAAAAGCACTTGAGCAAGATGGGAGTGCAGCGCTCAAGAATTACATAGGAAAGTTTACGGCTGGTTTTAGAGTGAACTAAAAGCTAGCTACTAAGACTCGTTGCGAGTGAGTGAATGGCAACACAGTGAAAATATGCAAAAAGTTTTGGCGGGAAAAGAGGGTGTCCTTGTTTCTACCTGTGCATGCTCGTGCGTATTTTTATCCCGCTCCTACCTCGAACTGCCGTTTTGCAATCCAAAGAATTTCTGCTAGTACTACCACCAATACTAGTAAGGCTATAAATGGTATTATGCTAATATAACTGCCGTTGCGATCCAGAAAACGTAGACTCACCGAAGTGTATGTTGTCGATGTCTTCGTGGGTCTCCGGGTCCAGGCGGCTCACGTATCCCGCGTAGCAGTCCACGTAGAGCAGCGCCTGCGACTTCTCGTCCCAGTGGGGCCCCGTGCCGACCTGGCAGCGCCGCTTGGAGGCCACGCGCACCCGTATTCCAGACATCACGACCGTCTCCAATTGTTCCCGACAGCGGTGTGGGCCTGCCGGTTAGCAATATCTCGAACAATTTTGCGGCGCGGGTGGCGGCCACTCGGCGCTCAGTCCGTAGCCGCGTGTTTAGTGTCCCAGCTTCCAAAGGGAATGCGCGGTCATAGTGCAGCCGCAGCTGGCCCTGGAGCTACCGCAACCTCGGAACACGAACGAATGGGCCTTCTTCTTTCTCGCCTTTGATCAGGGGCACACTGCGGCGCACACTGGGGCGCTCGGTGCGTATATTGGTCTGTTTAGTTGACCCTCGGGTGGCGATGGTTAGGTGAAAAGAATTTCGGCTGATGATGATGATGATGATGATCGCTATTGGTTTCCCCGTTGTAGCGGGGTGATGACGTCTCATCTTGCCAAAAGGACTAATATACTTATCTTTTATACTCTTAGTTTAATACTACCGCTGCTTAGGGCAGGCACAAAAACCTTTTTTTTTCTGTTCCAGGTGGTAACTGTACCCGCCAATATTCCCCTTTCCGCTTTTCGTCTCCAGCATTCTAATCTTCTGTTTGTCGCCTCGACAGCCCTGAAGTTAACTTCCTCTGTGCTACCATTAAATCCTAGGGCTTCTGGAAGCCGAATATTTCCCTCGTGTAGATTTGGATGGATACCCTCGTGCACTGGCACCCAGTGCCATCTAATGGTTTGCTCAGACCGTAAACTTTATTAGACAACTGCTACAATGCACCCGCGAGATGTCTAGGATCCCTCGGTGGTAATGATGATGATAGAACTTTATTTGGCCATAACTGCACTCTTAGTCTGGTTCCATATATGTTCTAGCTAACAAGGGTGATCCACATATTTTATGTGGATCCGAACGAAAAAATAACTGTAAGGAGACATATAAGCGGATCTTATCTGGAACGGTCAACTTGTTTTCTTTATGTTTGTGGTTTTTATCTGGAACCGAAAAAATGGGATCATGCGATGTCGGCGGTTCCGGTTACCGCTCCACTTATGTTCCAGTAAACGGTTGTGGAGAGAGATTTTGTATATTTTTTTCTCGGGTCGTGTTCCACATGACAGTGTAGGGCAGTGAAGTATGCAGTCTTTCATGCATCAACTGGAACAATGAACCGCACCCGCCGCGGTGGCTCAGTGGCTAAGGCGTTGCGCTGCTGAGCACGAGGTCGCGGGTTCGATTCCCTGCCGCGGCGGCCGCTTTTCTGATGGAGGCGAAAAGCAAAAACGCCCGTGTGTACGAGATTTCGGCGCACGATAAAGATCCCCAGGTGGTCAAAATTAATCCGGAGCCCTCCACTACGGCGCGCCTCATCGCCTGCGTTGCGTCGGCGCGTTAAACCCTACAATCAATCAAACAATGAACCACATATATATTTGGTGCTTCTTGACCGAAGATGCACTTGCGTGTTTAATATACACGCGCACACCGCATATAAAATTTAATGAACTTTGCCGACATTTATGAAATTGCCTTGCAGCAGTTAAATTTCATAATACGGCTAAGGTGTAGTTTTAGTGGTGTCCTTTGACAGAAAACGAAATCCCACTTTGCCAACGCCGTACAAACCATTAAAGATGTCAAGAGAAGGATATCTTAGGGAAAAGAAGAAATTGCAGGAACCCATTTCCAGGTCTTCCGCGGCCCACGAACCACTTCCGTGAACATCGCTTTTTTTCTAATTTGAGGGATGAAGTACAAAATCACCAGTGACTTGAATTTGAGAAGCATAAACGTCTTCCCTTTCCCCATCTTCCGTTCGCGCGAAGCCATAACTAGCTATAGTGCTAAAGAATTCTGGGTGTTTTTAAAGAAATACTTGTTGAGACTATTACGTGTTGCGCATTTTATTTACAAAGCTCCGATGAAACGGCAGTTTATGTTAAACGCTCAGTCATCATCTCGCTGTGGTGTAGTACGCGCACGATTTTAAGTGCTTCGTAGGACTGCATAAACGACTTCATTCTGTGGTGGAATAGGTGCTTAGTCCACGGTACTTATGTTGTGGTGGGGTAGATACATATTGTTAACCGACTGCGTAACATTTTACGCCGCACACATCCTGCTACGCATGCAGCTATATGCTTTGTTTGTGTATTTCGTCTCGTCCCGGCTAATATTTTCCAGAAGCAATAACGAAAGCCTCTTTTCAGGAGGAGAACCACACAAAACTTGGAGAACTAAATATACCACGCGGTATCTGTCTTACATTTTATATTTTAGTACTGAAATGTCATTGTTATTACAAATTATTTATTTATTTATTTATTTATGCATTGCAGCACCGGGAAAATCCGCAGTGCTACCCTAATATTGTTAATTGTCATAGTAATTCAAGTTCGCCGAATGACCTGCTTTCTCCTGCTGGACCCCCGTTGCTGTGTTCCTGAACTATCGGGGTTCAGGAAGTAGAACTGCTTGAAAACGGGCAGATGTATTATGACTCGCTAATTAGCTATGCCACACTTGGTTCACTGTGCGGAAGTAGTTTTATATAATGTGGGTATCAAAGAGTGTCGCAGTATATTTTATTCGTATTGGAAAGGCTTGTCGTCAAGAGAACGCCGTCAATAAAGCAGCGTCGTTTTGTTTTTACGCCAAACAACGAAGTAAAGCTGTCATCAGAGTTTACGCACACATATCGCACGCGCTCACGGCCCGCGGCGAGAAACAACTTTAGCCCATATAATGCGTTAAATTGGCTCTGGTTCCAGCCTAAGAGCTCTCGTTCCAGCCTCAGAGCCGCGTAGACGTCCGCTTAGAGGCCTATCCCCATTTTCCAAACCAAATAAAAGCAATCACGGGTGTCGAGTTTGTGATCTCTTCCGCGGACTGGTCGCTAGCGACGGCGTGCATCGCCCAAGCCACGGAGCAAGAAAAAATTCCTGCGCCTTCCCGCGAGGGGAACACGAGTAAATGCAGAGCACTGGGGCCTCAGTACTGGTTGAAGGCAGTGTTGCTTCCATCGCTTCTTCCGTGATGCTGGAGTAGCAGACACTAGTAAACGTGGGAGCGAGCGTCAACCATGGAAGGAAGGAGCAACGCAGTGACTGATGCACGAGCGACCGCTAGCGGCTTTATATTTGCAGCGCGCGCAGTAGAGGGAGAGCAGTACGGGGAGGGGGGGGGGGGGGGGAGAGCGCGGATGTGCAAGCAGCGCGCGCCCTTCTATGCCCCACAGCGCTGCTATCACGCACCTGTTACGCCGAGACCGCGACGGAGCGAACGGGCTGACTACGACGCATGCGCGCGCCAGCTGCTGTTGAGAGAGAGGAGGGAAGGAGGAGAGGCGCACCTGCTGCGGACGCGGAGCTGTGGATGCCGTCCGACGCAGGAAGAGGCGAGGCTAAGAAATACTCTGCATTTAAAAAGTTGGCCGAAAGTTGTCAGTGCGGCGTGCCTTGCGCATGCGTTGGCCGCCGCAACCAGAGCCGTTCGCGTTGATGCATGTTATAGTTGGACGGCAACGGGTACAACGACGATGAGGGGAAAACGGGACTGCGTCAACACTTTTAACGATGGCAGCGCCCCTATCTCTCAACGTTTACGCCGCTAGTTTTTGTTCTTCCGCATGCAGCGCCACTAGTGGCGTTTTATAGCGATTTTCCCGATTGCTCACGTTATGCGCCTGATGTACTAGATTAACTGTCGCACAGACTGGCGGGAACCGTTACCAGTTTGGTTGTGGCGTAAAACTGCGGATTTCTTCATATCATCGGGCAGTATTTACTGTTCGACAAAGTGAAGTTTTTCCAGGAGGCGCAAAAAAGGCCAGTGCTGCTTATTTAGGTTCTGGTAACGTTTGTTGTTCATTGACTTGTTCGTCACTGCTTCCGATAAACATGCCGGTCCGCTGCCTGTTGTTCGTGTGCGAGAAACGTTTGCTGCCGTTACTTAAGCTTGCTTGTTAGTGGGTCGGAGTCGGCTTGGTATTTCTCACTGCGTACGTTAGCTAGTGCTATTTAGAAAGTTGGTGGCTCGGGCATTTCTCGAGTCTGCATGTCCCCTTACGGTGTGGTGTTGCTTAGTTGTATATTGACGGTTGCTGTACCTGTCAGCGGTACTGAATCTTCTCAGGTTAGTCGCTCGCTATTGTCTCACGCGCACACACTGAACAACTTGCTTATCAGAGCGTCTGCGTTTAGACTTATCGGTATTTTCAAACTTTTGTGTTAATTGCGTTGTGTTGGTCTGCTGAGAACCATAAATTTACTGTGCTAATCACGCTATTCCGCCTAATGTTGATTGAGGCGTTAGCGGCAGCACTGCTTACGTTTATCTGTGCTGTGTGTGTACTGGTTCCATGCTTCTTCCAATGCCTTCGATGAATTGAGATGTTCTATTTACACTAGTCAACTTTATTTGGCTCCCTGACGTGTAGTGAAATGCAAGGGAAAGCGGTTGTCTTACCAGTAGTGTCGTTATAAAACGTAGGGGAAGGCAGGTGGAAACACGCAGAAAGTGTGGTGCCGCTGCTATGCTGTCAATGTCAGTGGTAACCTGAAACTTCAGAATAATTACCGATAAACCTCAAGTGTTGACTATTAGAAGTTCTAACATCACAAAGTAAGTTGAAAAATAACCCGTTCCTGCAATTTTATGCTATCAATGTGAGTGGAAGCTCGAGAGTCGAAATAATTTTCAAAACTCTTAGGTGCAAAGTTGTTGCATCACGATGTGCACCTAACATTTATCCATTTCTTTTCTTCCTTGAACTTAAAAATTATACTGCGAAAGCATATTGCTACATTGTGTATTCATCCCCTACAAACTGTTCAGAAACAAGCTATGGCTGACTGTGGAGACATTTGGCCCTCCACTGATAGGTTGTGACAAATGTTTTTGTTCCTCTGCAAAGTAGAAATGAAAACAAATTATTTCCATTCCCTACATGAACCTGCGAAGCCATGGCTGTGGCATTCACTATGGCTGAAGACATCTTCGGCGTGCTGAAGGGTCGTCGGGGAGAGCGTGGCGGATTATGAATGCCCTGTGTAGCTCATAAGCCACAAAAGAGCACCTTTTGAGTCGTGCATATTGTGCAGATGTTCACCAGTTCTCATAGGCCAAGGACAAGTGAGCTTACAGTATATTCAAATAGTTTTATATCTAAAATTGTTTAGCAAGAAAAGATTACCGGGGCTTGCGCTGTAAAATACATGCCAGTTTCGTGGAACGAATCAGACATTGTTCAATATTTTCTCGTGCTCCCTGGGTAAATTGAGGCATACATTTATTCTCTGATATTTTTGTACTGTTTATTTTCTAGGCAACGGGCCGAACATAGACCTAAAACAGCGGAAAAAGGAATGCATATGGCCATTTTAATGGTGTTAGCACCCCTTCTTGGAAGTCTATGATCACAAGGCAACACATTAAAGCTCTTCCACGGGGTGAAATCATTGCATTCTACAAGTAAATACGCACTGCCATTTTTTGGTTTTTCATGGTGTGTTTTTAGGTAGTTGCTTTGTAAATAATGGTTTGAAACTTATGTTCAGTGACAGCTTGGCCTGCGGTTCAAGGTGATAGTAGGAGCTTTTCGGAACACGCTGGCAAAACTTTCCTGCAAGTGCACATTGAGACGTCCCTGGCAGAAACACCCACACCTTTATTTGGTTGGGTAAGCTGGCATTTTGTTTTGTCAAAAAGACCAATATTTTGTATTTAGGATTTGTAAATATTTAGCTTTTACACCTAGAGAGTAGTTGCTATGATATGCCAGCCACACGGACCCTCCCAACGTGGTTGCTGCTGCAACGATACGGTGGCAACTGAAGACTTAAATTTCCCGCTTTTAATACTCCCGTAGTACCAATAATACTCCCAAGTACAGGTGTAGCATGAGTAATGCTTCCATTGGATGTCGGTATGTGGCTAAATAAGAGGTAATTATTTTGTGAAGCGAATTGTTTAGAACACATGAAGTGACGTCTGCAATAAAATGTGCTATAGTGGTGATATATAAAGAGATTGTGTAACAGCCTAGTTTAGAATTAGTCAGCTCAATTTCTGGCTGAGACCACTACGCTACCGCGGAGGTAATATCAGAGTCCTTCAATGCTTTACATGAAGGACTCTGGTAATACATATCAAGAGGGAAATATTTTACGTGGAAATAACTCCATAAAACATTTCTGCCACAGTGCGATATTTATGATTTCCTATCACTAGCCATTTATTTCTAGGCGGTAGAAACATCGTTTAGCTGTAAGTTATATTAAGGCAGCCTTACTACAGCATTCTAGGGAGCACATTATACAGTACAGAGATAATTTTTTGCAGTGAGAAGGTGTGTAAAATATAATGGCGAAAGGTGATTATATTATTTGAGTAATAATCGAAACCTCTCAAGGATAAAAAAACCCATATTCAGGATACCAAGGCAGCAAAGTAGGATGCTTTCCAGAATCAGGGGAGTTTCATTGATTGTCTGGGCTGATATTGTTTACACACTTTCACCCTTAGCAGCACTCCCCGAAAAAACACAAAAATCACTGGTTTTATATCAAGGGCCTAAGCAACTCACTTATTTAAAGCAACCATGTAATAACATTTTCTTTTTTCCTTAAAGGTACATGAGGTGAGCAGTAAGTCTTCTCGAAACCTGGTTATTCTGAGAGAAGGGAATGGCGGCATCAATGTTGTCCGCAAGAAACACACCACGGATATTTCACGTGCATTGTCACTTCAGGATGTGCTCATCCTCTTCGCCGCATGTCATCTTTCGTGTCATCATGTTCTTATGGTTATGTGCCTTTGGAGAGTTCTTGGGACTTTTGCAGGGAGTTCTTGGGAAGCATGAGAAATTTGACAGTGGCCTGGTGTCACTGAGGTTGCAGTCTCTGCTGAAATACTTGAAGTGGTCAGCTCTACTTGGGATTTTAAATTATTGCTAGAGGTTAAATTATCTCTTGAAAGACATGAAGGAGGTCCGGTGAAAGGCATGAATGGGGTCAGGTCTGAGTTACTGGCAGGTTTGAGTTACAGGTTTGAGTTACTGGCACATGCAAGTTGCGTGTCAACTGAACACTGAAGTGAGATATTTTTTTCATGGCAGTGCTGCTGTTGATGCAAAAGTGACAGTGCCTATTTACGCAGGCGGCTTCCGCCTTCATCGATAAATTCTAGTACTGTATGTGAGCTGACACCCATGCAGTAGAAGAATTGAAAATGCGCGTATTTCGCTTAAACAACTTTTCTCCTTTGACCAAAGTTGCATTTATTGCTTGGCTGGAGCATGGTTTGCTCAGAATTACACTGACAGCAAGACAGGAGGGTTTTTGTAGCACGCAACTGTGAATTTCACCTCAGGTAAAATGTTGAGGCTGGAAAAAAAGCCTTCAAGTCTGCTTTGTAAAGCTGATCACCTCGATGTTTCAATGCTGGCTTGTTTGGTTCTTAAGGATGTCTGACTTGTTCCCGCTTGAATTGGGGACTTTTATATAATTAGTCTGCTAGTTAAATTTTAATATGTGTAACATGCTCCCAGCTACCTGGTTTGAAAAATTATATAATATTTACGCCGGCTTTTAAAATTTCTTGGGGTAAATATTTTAAACTACCAGTTTTTTGGGAAAGTAACGTGCCTTAGGTCAAAGGCCTTTTCAGGACGCTCATAAAGCCTGTTTTGGCTACAAATACCTTGATGTTACAGTTACGTCTGGTGTCAGCAAACTGTACTATATTTAATATTTACGTTTGAATTGTGGAATACTGTCACATGTGACCTCTTGTGTCGAAATGTTTTATTGTCAATCTTGGCTCGAGCGTTATTTTCCTAAACTCTTGCACTGCACTGTTGTACGTTTGTGATAATACAACCGTGTATGGCTTGTTTTTAGGCCTTTCCCTACAATTTAATAGCAAACTGCATTTTCCCAAACAGTTATGCATAAACATGGTATGGCAAGGGCAATGGGTACTTCCATCTTTGAGTTACCTTGTTTTATCTGATGATACAGCATATTTGATGCTCACTGTTTTATGATGTCTGTGTCAGTGCCGCGGTAGATGCACAAGTATATTTATTTGTGACGCAGTTGCCCCTAAACCGTCTTTATTACCGATGTTTTTGAGCAAAGGTGAATATGTGAAAATGCCACTTGGAGCCTAGGGTTATCGTTATGGTATTTATTCCTTTTACGTTGGTCATTTTCTGTGCAATTAGAAAAAGACAGCTATCCATTACTGAAATGCATGCATAGTAACAGCCAATAAATTTGTATGGTATATTGAAAAGTAGTGTATGAGTCGTAATAGTTGGTTTCGTGTGTATTTTAATGCAAGTATATTGTTTCTTTTACATGCAGCTAAAACCCAGAAAAGGATTCTGCGGGTGAAGCCAAAGACCGTGTGCCGCTCTAGGTGCCCGAGACCAACTTTTATTTAGAACTGTACTGAATAGGCAAATGTTGGAAACTGTCAGGTACCACACTCTTGCGGTGGGTTCTGCTTTCGAATCGTTGGTATCACTGCGGGTCATATATCAAGGATGTGTTAAAATGGCGCATGCGGTTTCCTGCCGATACCCATGCATCCGCCAGCATGCCATATGACCTCAGTGTATACTGACAGGAAAGCAGAAATATTGGAAAAGTGGAGTCCCATCGACAGCTTTCCAATGTATATAGGAACACTGTTTTATATAAACAGCTGGTCTGAAGGTACCTGGAACGGAGCACCGGATAAATTCCATAATCATTTTACATGGATCAATGTTCCAGTAACCTAAACTGCCCTTTTATTTGGAACAGTGATCCGCATACTTTTATTTGGAAAACCGATCCACCTAATTTAGTTGCTAAAATATGTGGCGCACTGTACCACTTAATTTTCAGGGTATGTGGAACATGGTTCCAAATATATAACTCGAACGTTTTTGAAAAACAGTTCCAGTTACTAAATGGATCTTACGTGGAACAAGATTAAGAGTGTGGGGAGAAAAGGAAATGGGAGTGGCAGTCCTACGCGATTTCTTCCCCTCAGAGGGCGTCTTGCAGCAAGTGTTGTACACATTCTTCTAAAACAGGAACTAAAGCTCGTTCCTCGTTCCTTCCCAACTTTCAAACGAGTTCCCGTCACAGGTTCCTTTATTGCGAAGGAACGCGTTCCAGTTCCACTTCGACCGATGGACCGATGGAACATCTCATTTTTTAAATTATTTTATGCTGTAGGATTCCTGAGGCGTGATAAAATGAGAATTTTCAAACTAGAATGGAACTACGTATAGTATAGGAATATGAACACAGCCGACAGCAGTTTATCTGGAGGTAAAAAGAATCCAAAGAAACGCTCCAAGACGATTTTTTTCAGGGAGCTCCGGACAAACTCCAGACATGTCTAACTGGGATTTTGGTGCTCATCTATTATAGCTGCAACACATATTACACCTTCCACTTCGGTATTACAAACGGGCAGTAAAGTTACAGCGGTTCAGATGGGTCATTAGAAAGTTACTCATATGCAGGAACGTAATTAAATGTCTTGCATTAGAAACCGCGTCGAAAGGAACAATACTTTGGCCTTTGACGAATGCTGATTATAGTTTATTAAAAATACCTAACAGGCCCCTTTGCAGTGCATTTATTAAGGGGTTACAAAAGTGAAGCTTTGCGGATCATACAGCACAAATGTGTGAGTAACAAAACACAACAGAACAAGTAATGGCTACAAGGTTCGCAATCCAAGTTTAGTTTGGAAGACGATAGCAAGAAAAAAAAGCCAACAGCGTAGTGACACACGAAACCTACGCGCAAGAGTTAGAAAGTATGCCGAACACAATCACGGTAATAGATAAAGGAAACAACAAAGAAAGGCAAGCATGCGGTCGCGACGCACGAATCAGTTGCGGTGGTTAGAAATACGCCTAAAGGAAAGACATGGGAATTAACACGCAGACTAATCGCATGCGTAAAATTATTTACACTATAAATATATAGTCGGACTCAAAGTGCGACACCATAAAGTAAAAGAATAAATAAAAAGTAATGAGAAAACAACCAAAAACGTTCCGTGGTGCAGAAAGGACAGATTTTTTGGGTTCTTCAAGCCGAAAAAGTTGAGTACGTTACAAAGTTACAGGATATGGCAGAAGAAAATGTGAAGACAATTACTGGGAAAAAATGCCCGAAGGCATTGTCGCAACTAAGTAGAGTCCCTTGTTTGAATTCAGCAAGAGTTGCATCTCGATGTTGGAGTCGCACAGATGAACCAGTTTTTTCGTCAACACTTCGCTGTAAATGTTGATGAGCTGTTCCACGGAAGCGCTTGAGGGTACTGACGTGTTGTACTTGAAGAAAAGTTGGTTCAGTCCTTCGAGTTCTTCATCTGCGACAGCGGGTAGTCAACTGGTACCAGCAGGTACCGCGACAGCTCATCCTGTGCCTCGACTGGAAGGGTTTGCTGCCCAAAAGAAAAGAAATCGTTTGGCGCGGATGAGGTGGCAAGATCTGCGCTTTATGGCTTGGTCACCACACCCAGCTCTGTCTTTACTTCGTTGATCGCCTTGTCTCGCATAGAAATGTCTGGGATCTATGATAGCATAAACCTTGGGATTAAGCAACTGGCGACAACGAGCTCGCGCTTTCCTTTGAGGGGTCCAAACCTGCAATCCCGAACAATTCTCGGTGACCCTGTGACCATGCAATACCGGTAACCCTTCGAATGACTTCACAGCGGTAGAATCTCTCTTGACAACAACGCACCCGCGTGTCGCGGGCACTAATGCGGTAATTATACCCCTGGCACGATACGGTAGTTTCAAAGGTACCTGTAGCGCCGCTCGGATTTGGAAACCTTTCCCCTCCTGGGAACAATTCTATATAGGGAACAATAGAGATGCGCATCCTGGCCTGCCCAGACAAACGATGAAAGGTGAAAGGAATTCTCGCGGCTGCGCTATCCACCCGTCGAACGCCGCGTAAGCTTAACCGGCATTAAAGGAAGGACAAGAGCGGCCCGCTGCGTGGTTATTCTTCAGCCTTTGACCTTCGAGGAAGCATGCTCCACAGAAGGGCGGGCAGATTGGCCAGCTTATAGGAAGAGGAACACAGTAGCGACATGTGGATTTTTGTACTCGAGCCTTGGCGTCAAAAAAAGCCAATTCCCAGCGATGTAACGTTTGCAGAAGGAATGCAGTTCCTGCCGTTCCTTCAAAAACATAACGAGTTACTGTTACAGTTCCACGGACCCTTAATGAAACGGTGGCGTTCCTCCGTTCCTCCAAAAAGGAACTAGGTCTAGGAACACCGTTCTTTGGAACGCCGTTCCGCACAACACTGCTTGCAGCCCTTTGGCGCGAGTGGTATACTCGACGGCCAGTTAGGCGACATTTAGCTGTGCTACTGGGCCAACGATAAGCAGAACTGCCTCCCGCTGCTGATGTGAAAACAAATTTTGGCCGGCAACTGGGAAACTTGCCCCCGATGCCATCTAGTGGTTTGCTTGAAGGGTAACCTTGTGGTGTTGGAAACTTGTAAACCGCTCACGCCGTTCGACCCTGCGTGGTGTCTATGGTCAGGCAGTGGTTCTAACGTCGACAAGATGGATTAAATTCGTCAAACCGGAGCACCTACAGACTCTTGAATGACAGCACACCCCCACACCTAGCTGGTTCTAGCCGACCAAAGGTGCGCGTAGTGAATGCGTTGCGCCCTTTTACTAAGAAAACTTCGAGGACCCTAGATGCAGTCACCGGTATACAGTGAGCATGGCGTTGCTTGGCACGTCGTTAACTTCAATACAGGAGCAATCATGCGTTCATGATCAATGAATATATGAACAGCAGCATACCCCCCAAGGTGGACTTGTACACCTCTCCGGTATGGTTTAAGCTGATCTTGGTGTAGTGTGAAGCCTATCACCGTAATAATTGATTGTTTCTACTCTGCACGAATTTCTGCCTATTTTTCGGAAAGGTAATTTCGCGCCGTCGGTGAAAAAACCCCGTGTTTATTCCACGGCTCGGAACTGACATGCTTTACGTCGTCAGGGCCGCCTTGAGCAGTATAGCGCCATACCTTTGGCGAAGGCCTCAAAAAGGACTCTCTGTTCCGCATCCGCGGCTTTGAGATGCGGTGTTTTCTCATTATAACATCCCGGTGTCAAGCCAACGCCACGGTTAATGTGGTTTCTTTTAAAAGTTACGCTTTGCGCAAACACGTTCCAAATTATTGCTGCATGTTTTATGGTTACAGGCCGGTAGTTAGACAGGTTTTAGTGTTCTTTAGAGGCAGATGTTAACTCGGAGTACTCCACCTACCCTCTAAGAAGTAAAGGAGTCCCACCAATTCCCAAAAGAGAATAGAAACCCCCGTCCCATATACGATTCTTTTTTCCAGCATCAGGCAACTCTCCTTTTAGCAGAATCGCCTTACCCTTCACAAGGGAGTCGCCGGCCTCTCGCGGAGAGGGGGTCGGGGTATTCTCATAGGAATTGCGGGAACCGCGTCCGGCAATTCCCTCACCACGTGTCGAATAATTTCTCCAGTCAGGGAGTTATACAATTCTTTACCAGAATGTTGCTATAGCTCTGCCAAGAAGGTTAAGTTACGCCCCCTCAGAATTACCTTATTCCACCAAACAGAATTTTGCAATACTTCACCAGGAAGGGTTAGCGTACTCTTTTCAGAATCATTGTATTCTTTCAAGCGCAGTCCCACAATGCCTCACCAAGGAGGGTTAGCTTAGTCGCACTAAGAATTCCCTTATTCCATCAAACAGCATTTTGCAATACTTCACCAGCGTACTCTTTTCACAATCATTGTATCATTTAAACCAGAGTCCCACAATGCCCCCTCAAGGAGGGCTAGCTTACTCTTGAAATTCATTTGAAATTGAAATTCATTTGAAGGAGGATTTATGCACTACCTGCAAGTTGCCAAACTCTACTATTCAGAGGCAGCACGATGTTACCTTTTACAATACTGCACATTAGCATCCACAACAGCATCAGTGTCAGCCCTCTTTACTTCATGTTTCTAAACTGAAATACAGTAAAATTACTTCACAAGTAAACATAGCGAAGCGTCTTTACAAAAAAAGCTGTCGTTGGTGCTTAGCCAAGAAAAATAGACAAAACGTTTTCACACCGCAATTCATGCTTTATTTTTACATCCCCACACTTGTCGCTCCACCTGTATTGCCGAGCACCATCTCATAAAGCAGACAGGTCCTCTTTGCCTTTGGGGCATACTGCATGTTGAAGGTCCAGTAGACCGCCAAAAGCAAAGCGAACCCATCCACTATGTCCGTAGCCATCAGCTGGAGCTCTTCGATGTGCACGGTCACGGCTCCAGATTCCTCCACAGTTTGGCCCGAGAACAAGATTGTGGGGTAAGGGGAGGTCTCTCCTGGCTCCTGCATAAAAAGCACACAAATGCAAGTACCAGAGGTAACAGAAGTAACAGTATTTTGCTCTTCCTTCCTCAGCGGACACATTCACTGCATGACCCGCCTTACCCAACCACTGTACAAAGCGATTCTCAGGAAAACGAAGGGCTAATTAGTAGTCTTACACTTAAAGGTAACAATTTAGTGGCTATGTTAACGATTCATCAATGTGACCCTCACAATTGTCCACTGAAGAGGCAAGATGCTCCCTTCTTTAGCAAACTTGAATTGCTGTGATGGTTACTACACGAACTTTTTTATGCTCTCACGTTCTGGAGGTCAGCACTCCACTATGTGGCAGGTTTTTAACGTCTGCAGAAACTGCTGATGTGCTCTTAATGGCTGGCTGTTCCAGTGCCTGGAATGCTTCGAATATTTGCACTAAGTATTTGCTACGAGTCATTGCTTCAGGCATTGTAACTTCAGTAACAGGGGCAAGCCAAGTCCAGCAAAAACCCCAGTGCCTCCCACACTTGTCTACAATGCCATTCATACTGATTTTTTTTCTTGACAGTAGCTAAAAACTCAGAATCAAATACAGTAAAAGCTCGTTAATTCGAACTTACAGTTAATTCGAACTGACACCCTGTTCCCGAGAAAGCCCTGTATGTTTCAGTGGGGGAAACGCCCGATAATTCAAACCCTGCTGTATCCAGAACGGTTAATTCGAACTGGGATCCCTTGGTTTCCTTCGCTGCTCGCGGAAGATGTCGGCCCAGAGAGCTTACAATGTGTTGGAAATCCAAAACAAGCCAAAATGAATAGAGATGCAACGCAATGAAACAGAAAAACAACAGCGTAGCGCGCTCGCTTAGCTGCTGCGGTGGCTTATTTCGCTGCAACGGTGCACACCGGTGCAAGTTTTCTTTGTGCCGCAGTCGCTACTTTTGGCCTGCGATCACGGGGCGTGCGCAGAAAACGTGGAGTAGCGCCTATTCCGCGATAACGGTTCCAGAGGTGGCTTCGTTGCGTTCTGCCAGCGTAGTGTGACACGATGTCGATTCATCCAAGTGCCCACCCGCTAATTCGAACTCCGCTTAATTTGAACATTTTGATGGTCCCCTTCGAGTTCAAATTAGGTATGTTTTACTGTAAAGCCATATCTATGCTTTCATAATGCAGTTCTCAAGATGTAGGCTTACTAAAAATGTGTTTTTTTGGAACCTGGCATTTGTCACAATTTCTACTGTATTAGCTTTAGCTTCCAGCGCTCCCCAAGCCTGCAGTTACAGAGGCCATGAGAAAAAAGAAAACTTTATTCAGTTTGAAAGAACTATCCTCGGGTAACTCACTCAGCTTCATTCCAGCCACAGAAGACATTTTTTAACTGAAGAAAACAAAAGGAATATTGAAAAGCGTTCAGATTTCACGCTACCGTGAATGATATTCTGCAGGCTTGATACAAAGTGTGGACAGCACTAAAACCATAGTTTTTCATGTGTTAACGGCACGTTACCATTCAAGTGATATGCGTCGCCTGCATTGCATATGTGTGTTAAATCCTACAACAAGGAACATTGCACTACAATCACCCATTCATGTTTAAATTGGCATTTGCTTTGGACAGTGGCTACCCATTGCACCAACAAGATGCTACAATGTCAGAAGTCTTGCAGAAAAACGGCTGGAGACCAGCCACTGCTTCATCTGTTCCCCTTAATATCCACAACATTTTTTAAGCTTTCAACTACCAAACTTGTACTTTTTCTGCATGGCCCTTGTGAATAAAGAGCCAAAGTTATCCGTGAGGGGGATTTATCCCCGAGGGGGATGTTCCGTTTACAGGCCTTGCCTGTATCAGTGTTTGAACCCCACCACCAACAAAATAAGGGAACTAGGCATGGCGTGAGAAACATGTGCAGTATGTGGGACTGCACTTTTTGCTCTCTTTGCATTTACTCTGTAGTGCTCTGCTGGGACAGCTGTTGTGATCACACAGAAGAGTAATGCAGTTTTACTGGTTGTCAAACAAGACTAGGTACCGAAATACCATGCTGGACTACTAGATGTTCCTGCCAGCAGGAGCAACAGCTGTTTTCGTAGTTTATGCCGTACCCAGTAAATGCACGGCATACCTGTCAATGGGAAATGTTTGGCACACTGACGGCCTGCAAAATCTCACCTAAAAGATGTAGAGGAAAAAAAGATGTGAAAGCTCCACATAAAACACAGATGCAGCTTGGCAGGCGTACTCATAGAATATTCAACATATTTCACAAGCACTACACTGGATTTCACTTACTCAACATACAGAAGAAAAATGTGCATACCAGCTTTGACAGCAAGGCCTCTGGCTTTTCTTTCACTATAAGGGGCAGGCTAGACAGCACTGCCACTGAAAAGCCATCTGTAGAAAGAGCATGCATAAGAAAATTGACACTATTGCGTAAGGAGAATTCAGGGAGACCACAGCAACACTTTATACCTGCAAGTCCATTATGTAAATTACAGCCTGTGGTTACATGAATTACCCAGTGAATGCTATACAAACCAGAAAAAAGGAAGCATTTACATGGCTGCTTATGCTACAAATTGGGATTTCACAGGTTGCCAAAATAACTGAGCAGCATAAACAAGGACGAGACCACAGCAACCTGTACCAGAAAAAGCAGCCAGACCAACAAGAAAACCTGTAACCTCAGGCCCACCTGCAAGTACTTGGTGTTATCAAAAAGGGTGGCTTGAAGACAAGCAATTTTACAGCCAAACTGTCAGCCTCTCGTTATTCGAATTAATCATGGGATCAGTGTACAGTAACACGGCCGAATCATGGAAGGCAGCAAGGGGCAAGGAGAAAATAAATGCCGCACAGCCGCATTCCTAATCCCCATCAATCATGAAGCTGCACATCGCATCTTACTTGGGACCAAATAATTTTGCTAAAAATACTGCAGTGTTTGGCACTTTGAAACCGCTACAGTATTAATGTATTGCAGTGGAAGCGACACATTTTTAACCAAGCAGAAAGTTAGTTATGCAGTTGTGTTATGCATCTAATGACATTTGTAACAAAACACACCTAAGGTCAGTTGATGCTAGAAAGGAAATGTGTATGCAAATGACATCATGAAGGCTAAAAGGCACACTTTTATTTGTCAGATGAATACGGCAAACTGACCAAAGATGTAGTGTTTAATACTTACAGCTGTCTGCCACATCAGGCATCTTTGCCCTCTCCCGGCTGTCGAATGCCAGGCTCAATATGTGGCTCCCATACTTTTCCATGGCTGCTGCAAGATCTACTTCAATATTTATGCCAGTCAGCCCCTAGAACTTGCTGAACACCTGTTAGCCTTAGTGTGGCCTTTCTATAATGCTTGAAATCCACAAATCAGACCTCCTGTCCTTCCAGCCTTTCAAACAGGGATGGCGAAATTTTCCTGTCCAATCAACACTTCGAACAGCATTAGAGAATTGATGCTTACGATAGTTATGCTATGTATGACCGTGGTTCGCGTGGCCACGCAATAACGGGAAAATTTGACAATGAGTATCATGTTTTTCGTGGCAAAGAGGCACAAATTTTAAGTGAATGTAAACAAGGTGGGCTCTACCATATAAGGCGGAATATAGGTCGAGATATTTTACGGGAAGCTTTGCCAAAAAGTCACCCCTATACCTATATAGCGGTCACTGGCATAATTCTAGTTGTCATCTGGCAACCAAGCAGCCCATCGAGCCCATACAAACTGCAGGCACCATCGCCCCCATCATCAATCGGACGCACCGTCACTTTTTGTTTTGTTGCTTCTCTCACTGTCAGTGATTGTGTGCCTGCTATTTTCTTCTTGCTAAAAAAGAGTCAAGGAACTTGGCACCCATGCACAACAGCGTTTAAAAGAAACGTTTGAGGTTTTCAAAGCCAACAACATGTCCGCCTTGCAGCAGTACTGCGTCTCCTAGAGAAGGGTACTGTAGTGGCGTTAGCTGAAGGGGCACCTCTCAGTATGCAACGCTCGGAAGACCTTGTTTCATGGGCGCTGCTCTGTGTACCTGTGCTACTTACAAAGGGATGCCCCAAGATGGTTGCTGCCCACCTGCACTGACTAGCTCTCGCTATGGTGTGCAAACGAGTGTCCCATGCGTTGCGCTTACTTCACGATGACATGGTTTTGTGAGTGCTTAAGAAGCGTTGCAGAAGCAATTCCCGGGACTGTACTGTGGCCAACTTGCTTTGTGGGCGGCAGCCAGCCAGAAGCAGTGATCTGGCGATATTTCAGACAGTTTTAAACAAATAACCTGAGATGAAACAAACTATAGTCTCATATAAGTATGTTTTGTACCTAATTATTTTTTCGCATTTTGCTTCAAAAGGAAGGGGTTCGACCTATATTCCGGCTAGACCTAAATTCTGCGTTATACGGTAATAACATTTCATGCTTAATTGGACAGCATTTGAAACGAACAGCACCACAAGTCAAATTTTTAACGTACTAAAAGAGCAAAATACTAAGGAATTACCTCACGTTCCCCCTCAAAGCAAGGTACACATTAAAATGTTGTTCGAGTGATGGCTTCTCTCCTATCAGCTTCCTCCTTGCGAAGATTGTCATCTCCATTGATTGTGCCACCTATCGGCGTCTCCTCCTCCAGCTTTTCTGACTTCCCTCCTCATCAGGTCAATGTGGCCACTGGCACTCCTCTCATCTTCCCTTTCACCAAGACTTCCTTTTGGGAAGGTGGCCTAGAAAAAAAATTACACCTATTATATAACTTCGTCTATAAGCAACAGTTCTAAAAGATTTACAACTTGAACGGTTATTTATTTGGCATATAGAGCTCTGCAGACTGCACGCCTGGAGATTGCCTGTAGACTTGTAAATTTCCTAGCAAGCTGGTTAAGGTAGCACCTGCCTTAAAGAATGCCTTGGCTTTGGGAACAACGAATTTAGGAAAGACTACAATGCCTGACATAAGAAACAGATGCCACCCTTCCACAGTACACCTTTTCTGCTACACCAAACAATCAGAAAGAATATCTGTTGCAAGCTATACTCACTTAAAACTTAAGAACGGCAACGGAAGTTGCCGCTGTGCCTCATCACCACAGCCACATGTTGCTCCACGCGGCGCAAGTAGTGCATTACAGGGAATATTTTGCGCATGGTACGAGCCGTTTCCTTGATTTTGTGGACTTGGCATCTTGGCATGCTTATAAACAACTGCAGCGACGACAAATAAACTACTTGACATAGCAATCTCCTTTCAAACTGCGTGCGCCCGTTTATATCCAGGTCCGTCGCTTAAGCGGAGTGATACCCTACATGAGCTATTGCTGTTCTTAACTTGTTCCCGCGTATAGAACAGGTTGCCTCATCTTTCGTGAACTACGATACACACCCCAACCAACCTCAGTCTATTACACTACAAAGCAAGATTCTCCAAATTTATCCCATGGCCCTTATTCCTTACCGAAGGGACAACGATATAACCACCTGTGCTGCTTATTGCATGAAGAAAACCGCACAAAACACTCTGTGATGCAGCCTTCAAGTGCATATTTGGTGTGCTAGCTTTTGCAACTCGAGAAGGCACTTACCACGCCATAACTCCACTCTACTCACCATCACCTTTTCTACCCCTGACAACTCTGCACCTGTGCCCTCAGACAACTACGCAAACTCAAAGTAAGCATGCTATAACCTCTCAAGGTCTCACCTCTCCTTTCTGAACAATGTTAAGGAGCCTAAACATGAACAGCGGATGCCTGCTGATGCGGGCATTGCAATAGAAAAAAAATGAAGTGTTCTGTTGCGCTCTCAAAAAAATCCCAGGCCATCTCTACTAACATGAAACCTGGGGAGAGGCGAAGGATGCAGTGTTTAACTGTATTCTTGGCGCCTTGTCGTCTTTGCCCACGGAGGCGAAACCGTTGAGGGGTAGAGGTACACAGATTCTTGAAGCACAAAGCGTTCTAGCGCGAGGCATTGGAAAACGAGTGTCCGGGTGAGTTATTTAATACGCGTTATGCTCTAGTGCAACGCGTCAACACATGTCCCGGTGTTATAGTAGCGTGACTACCTCGATGGCAACATGAGATGCTGACAGCCCGAGCCCCTAAGGGGCTTAGCCCCTAAAACACGCTAATAAGCTTGCCTGCAATATGCTCCTCCGTGCTCCTGTTGACGCCTGTGATGTAGACCTTGGTTCTCCTACCCCTCCTCTACTCCTTACATAGCTGACCTAGCCTCCTGCTATACTTTTCCTCCTACCCACTTTTAGCTTGCCCACTGTGAGCAAACACACATTCAAGAGGCACAAACATGCCCCTACCAACTGAACCGACTATTTGTACGTCACCCCAGACCCCTTCACGTCCCGTATGCTTTACCATTTTTCATATGAAAGGAGCCCCCTGTTGCATCAAATTGCCACCAACAGCATGAACGTATGATGTACTTCATCAGGGCTCCTGGCGGTTGACCAGACTATTGATTGTAAGGTTTAACGCACCGACGCAACGTAGGCGACGAGGCGCACCGTGGTGGAAGTCTCCGGATCACTTTTGACCAACTGGGAAGCTTTAACCTGTGCCGAAATATTTTACGCGAGGGCAATTTTGCTTCTTTGTTTGGTGGCTCAGATTAAGGCAGCCAATTTTCAATCCGTCCCCGCCAGCTTTCCTTCAGTAAATAAAAGCTCTATAATTTTTTAAATTAGCAGTAAAAGAAAACTTCTGGCAAACCCCTTGCCTTTCGCGAGCAAAACTTCGGTTTTGCTCCAGTGTCCACAGGTTGGCCTGCTTTTTTTCTTAATTTATTGAGCCTTTGCACTGTTTGCATCCACTTTAGCATGGGTGCCTGGAGGAATTGTTTTTCTCGTGTTCTTTGCCTTAAATTTGAGCGGGATTCCACGTGAACTGCATGAAAAACCCAGAAAACATGAAGTACTTAGAGCACGTATGCCGTTACTGCACTACCTGCAAAGGTGTGCAAAGATAAAGATAGAGGAAAGGTGAAAGCTTAGATGGCAAGGTTTAATTTCAGAAAACAAATGAGAACTAAGCTAAGTGCTCATTTTATACATGAACCTTGTCATCGCGCAAAATATTTCCAAAATTATGCAAACGTAAAACTTAAACACTCTGCTCTTGCTGTTAGCGGAGTGGTAATGTGCTAAACTCTTCTTCTGAAGGTCAGCAGTTCGAAACTAGCGAGAAAATTTTTTTTTGTTTTGTGTGAGCATTTCACAAGGTTTCGTTTCAACCCAGAATATGTAACTGTTTCTTGCCTTTCTTTCAGCGCACAATCGGCATTCCCATCAAGCCTCAGCAGAAAGGCAGTAATGAGCCCAGGTTCCAACTCAGATTTAAAGAAGCACTTCGTGCCTGCATTCCAAGTAGGCCTATAGCTGCCCCGTTAACCTAAAATAGCTTAAGGGGCCATGCAGATAATACAAGTTTATTTCATTATAGAGATTGCGTGGTTAGAATCGCACTGACACCACTTTTAATGCACACTTCACTTAAATAAGCTATATAATTAGGAAAAAAGTAAATGGCCATGCGACCCACTAGCTCATTTACCGGAACACAACCTAAGATGTCATATGCCCAGCTGTGCTATTGACTAACGCCGGGAAATGCAAATTACGCAGTGCTTATGAACTTGCCAAATGAGCAGTTTGCACTTAAATGTAATGCATATTCATCTTAAAGCAGTAAATATGGTGGGGTAAGCAATGAAAGTTACGAAAACACATATAAACATAGAAGTACCGATGCGCGCTGGAGTTGGTACTAAGCCCACTACGCACTATCACACCACAAGGCTGGCGAACAAAAAAGAGAGAAAATGGAAGGCTGCGCGGTAAAATATGGTGTTAGATTTGTAGAGTGCCGTAAAGATGTTGTGTACAGAATTTCTTTCAATTGTGGTAAAAAATACATAGGACAAACATTGCAAGGAGTGCACGGGCCGTCCGGATTCGCCACACACTCACATTGATGGCAACCACAACCCCGGGGGGCGCACGTGCTCCTGAGTTGCCACACATGATCGTTCTTCACAAATACAGAAAGCGGGCCACAACAGAGCTAATAGGAGCTTTTCGCATCAAGAAAAAAGGAAATACATGTGTCAGCGAACCGTCTGTTATTTTATGAGACGCCGAGTTTGCTTTTCTGGGAAATAGTTGATGAAGTGTGCAGTGTAGTTATTCTGGGTTTGTACACACGTCGTGTGCGATCTTGCGGGTGTGGTTGATTTAATCTAAACGATGTGATGACGGTGGCTTTGAGCGCATGTATTTATGTATGTGTATTCACGATTAAACTTTTAAGTCGCTAGTAGCACTCCGTGCTGTGTCCTTCGGGTCAGAGTTTTGTTTGCGCTGTAGCCATCATGAACCTATACCCACACGCCCAACTCGCTGTTCTTCTGGATGGTAGAAAGTTCAAATAAAAGCCCACAATAACCCAGCAACAGGCACATGACTGCCATTTTCGTGTGTCATCATCTCGTACCAGCTGCCACTATTCTAGCCACCATATCAACACAGTGCCACTGAACCACACTGTCTGAAATCACAGACCGTCAAGAAGGTCAGGCCACAGGGGTTTAAAACTTCTGTAATGCCTAATGTTTTGCTGCTCTCATTGGTCCTATGATGTGAGGTCATCGGGGCAAGTGGGAAAGTGAGCACTGGTCTTCTGTATATTGAGAAGAGGGCTGCACCCAATTTGCCGTAATTTTTAAATTAAAAAATTGAATAACGGTCAATTTTTCACGCATCTGAATACTTTTTGCGGCTACCTCTGCGTGACACAAAGCACAGGCGTTGTGTTTGAAAACAGCCCGAAGTGTTGCAGAGGTCATTTAAGAAAACTAATAATTAGAGTAATTGTGAACTGGGCAAAGAAACTTACATTCTTTGGGTTAGTTGCATCTTCGAGCTGTGGGTACCGATTTACTAGCTCCATCGCAACTTCATCGTATAGCCTGTCAGGGAACCTGGGGGTAAGCAGAGCAGAATAAGATATAAGAAGTGTGTTTACCTAAATATTGCATAGTATTTAAATCACATTAATATTTAAAGCCAGTATAAAAACCACGCTATAAAACCTCGGCACGCAGACAGCTACCGTCTTTCTACTTTTTCTTTTTATACGAATTTCATTGGCCTAATGATGAATTAACTATTTATCACCCTAGGAGTTTAAATTGGTCTCTCCAATCACAACAGGACTGCCAAAAGGGACAGCAGGACTCTGCTGAAATAAATTTACTGCCCAATGTGAAATTTTTACAGACCATAACTACTGGCCTTAGCTTTGCGCTTGCTGGTAGCATGACCAAAGATATACACTGCAGAGACCCGGGCACAGCTACCCAGACATCATGGCGCCAGTTTTGGTTGCTTGCCTACGATGGGAAAGAAGTTGCCGGCCTAACTGCCACAGATGTTGCCAATTCAAGTTTTCCGTCTGTCTGTCTGTCACTTGCCTCAACTATGACACTTCTTAATATTGCGTTTGCACACCCCAGCATGCATCATTTGCACTGTGTACATGTACATTGGTGTGGCGCTACTACAGCTGCACTGATAACTTTCAAAGAAAATGATTGCTACCCTTTGTAAAAATATTTTGGCTCACGTGAAAGAAAAAGCCGGCACCCTATCTGGCACCAACCTCCCCTTTTTTTGTCGTGATAGAAAAATATCTGCATCACATACATAAATTACTCTGTTTAAGGGAGTCGATAAAATTTCTTGCTCAGTTTTCCTAAATAACAATCATCGATGGTCACACATTGTGAGGTTTAGTTACAAAATTACGCTTACGTAAGTAACTATCCAAAGAACAACTTTAGGAGTGCCTCTGTGCATACATTTTTCAGGATAAGCCAAAAACTACTGCTTCATTTGATAAAGCTAAATTCAGGAAAAAAAACATGCAAAGTCAATTCAACTACATCATTGAACAGCTGTCACACTAATACTCTGCGCCCAAGCAAAATTACCCAAAAAAGGAAAATGCAAATCCGAATCAGTTATCAGTGTAACTAGAAATAACGAACATCAATGCAAGTAAACCCAACTTACATGCCGTATTTTGCAAGGTCGAACCACAGGAATTCCACAATTCTCTTGTGCACGTTGTATGGCACTCTCCCATTCTTCACGTCGTTAATCTGTGCTTTATTATCAAAAGGAAGCTCTAGAAACCTGTAGCTGGCATTAATTTTCTTGCAAGCATTTGACGTTGACGGTGTACCTTTGAGGGAACCGCTACCGCCCAGTGAAAACGACACACTTCTGAAAAGATACATTAAAAAAGCCAGTATTTGCAGCCCTTTCAATCCTTGATTCCATCCATTCATTCCATCACAGATCACACATGAAAATACGCAGAAGGTGCAGAGCAAATTCTAAGAACAGAAACAATTGCTGAAAGTTCCAACCTGATGGTTAGGCTGCAAAATGTTTTGCTGTAAAACTAAATGCTACGCTTCAATGGCTCGGCAGGGGCGCCTCAAAGCGCGGAATTAACATGCAATAATTGATTTCATTATGGGGGTCAATGTGTCAATGCTTCACAGGCTATGATGCACGCTGTGATGGAGGGCAACGGATTAGTTTTGAACACATGGGGATCTTCTACGAGCGCCGGAATCGTGTACCACAGGCAGTTGACGGTTGACATGCGGTTGACAGAAAGTCGACAAAGTTCACCCATCTTTGAATGAACGAAAATACTCCAACATAAACAATGCTTGTCGAGCAGGCGGATACGGCAGCAGTGTAGTGTACTTGTGTACGTTGGCGTTAGCATAGCTGAGAAACGGGTCCAGACTTAACCGCGAATTCTCGGTGCTGGCAGGTAACATAGGGAATAGTCGGTACCATCGTCATTGATTGGTACGACCGCTACTTTTTAGGCGAGCAATAGCCGGCACAACTGTGAACGGGGCAAAGCCGGTGAGTTGGAGGATTAAATTTAGCCCCACCTGATTTAGCGCGACGTCCCTACACGGCACGTTTTTCGCACGCTGGTTTCCATTGTCGCCGGCGGCTATGGGCAGGCCACTGTTAAAGACAATAGCCCTTCTTTGGCAAGTTAAACCCAGAAATTTTGGACTGCCTGTATGTCTCTCTCTGGCCACGGCCCCTCGATCAACCGCACGAAAGTGCGCAAGTTCGCTTGATCGAGGGACCGTGGCCTGTCTGTTTGTCTGACTATTCAGCCACACGGCCAAAGTGAAATGAAATATGCGCAATAGTCTTATATACTCACAGCGAAATCTAAACGTCTAAGTGCGGCATCAATGTTCAATGCTGTCAACATTGTTGAACAAAAGCGAGAGTTACGCAAGCCAGGGGAGAATATCAATACATAATTGGCATTGGCAGTGTTCCTTTATTAAAAAATTCATGGATCCTTTGGTTTTTGCAATAGCAAACGATATACTCATCTACTGCAGGAAACCTCGCCTGCTGTTGCCCGCTCTCCTGTCCGCATCTGATAAATCACACGGCAACATGAACAAAACATTCCAGTAGATATTTTTCACGTTCTGCTTGGAACGCAAGTGGAGTAAGAAAACGTGGTTCTACAAACGTTGAAGTTGGGCGGCTCGATTCAAGCGCGTCTCCGCCGTACTGCAGCGCTGGCATGGAGGAACCCTGCCTGTAGCAGTGGAACGCGGTTAATTTAAATTGACTTGCGCAAACCTTCAGCGTGTTTACCTTGGGAGGAGGGTGACCGAAGTGGACCAGCAAGAGAGGTGAGCGGGAGGGCAAAAGGAGGCATTCGCAATAACTATAGAATTTTGCCGACATTTCCAACGAAAGGAGCAGATACGCGGCCAATTTCTTTAAAGCCTGTCGTGCTTTCTTCATTCGGGGCTTCGGAGAGGAGGAGGAGGAATAAACTTCATTTGCATAATACTTGTGTACCGACCCATGGCGATGAGGGGTATTCTCAGTCCAGAGGTCCCTGGGCGGCCGTTGCCTGGAGGGCGCTTTCAACGAGCCAAAACTGATCGCCGATGTCCGCGCTGGCTAGCATGGCTTGCCACTGCTCATGGTTGAGAAAAGGGATGGGGGCAGCGATGGGGGTGTGGTAGCATGACCGGATGATGTGGTAGACTGTGCAGGGTTGGGTACAGTACTTGCAGGTGGCGGATTCGTATGTGCGTTGAATGGCATGGAGGAGTGTGTCGTGCGGGTATGTGTTAGTATCATCACGGTGGTAGGTGGTGGCTTTTTCCTTAGTCAACTTATCGTGGGGTGGGATTAACACCAAGTGCTCGGGACGGGAGTGTTAGAAGATATCTTTGTATTTTTGAGCTACGGAATGGTACTCTTCCCACGGTGACGCAGGAATGTCGAATGCGACGCAGCGCGGGCCCCCTCATTCGCCTGCAAAATAAAGGAGGAGTGGTGAGCCATCTCGTTCCCCATCAGGGATTGATCTCCAGGGAACCATAGAATGTAGAAGACTGAGGGGTTGGGGATAGAGTGTCGGATGCGGATGGCTAAGGAAGGAATGCGACCGGCGGCGTAATGGCGATAGGCAGCTAGAGAATCTGTAACAATGGTGGTAATGTTTGTTTAATAAAACTTATTTTCAATTAAAAAAAATTCAATTCAAAATGTATAGCTGTAGTGGCTGCGAGCGGTATCGCTATTGCTCCTGCAAGAGTGGAGTCTTCCGATCACGGTTGCAGAAGTCAGTTCAATCCCATGGTTGTATATGGCGGCCACCAGGAAGGCTGGTTTAGGGGCATATTTGGCTAAGTGATCGTAGCGGATGTTTCGGGGCTTAACTCGAAGCTTCTTGCGAAGCATACAGATGCGTGCTTGTCAGCGCCATTGGTTATGAACGGGGCGCATGTTTTTGGGGATTAGGGCGACGGATATACTACAGCGTACTTGAACGGGGTTGCGTGGTTGGGGGTTTTGGGTGTGGTAGAAGTTGGTAACCGAGGCGACGGTGATGGTGACAGCCAATGTGTGTGAGCTTGAGCAGTTTAATATGATTAACATGATGGGCCTCCGGAAGTTCATCCAAATGTAATGAATTCCAGTCTGAAGATGTTGTCAGTGTAAGCCCTAGTGCTAATTTATTGGCTAGGCGGATGGTTATGTCCAGTTTTTGGATTATGCTTCTTTTGAGAGCCCAGCATAGGGTTCTGGAGCTGATAGTAGGATTTGAATGAGGCGTACAAGATTGTTTTCTTCTGCTCTTTCTGGGCGATTACGAATTCCTTTGACGAGATGTGTGATTTGTAATAGCGTTCCTTGTAATTTATGAATAGTAGAAATGCTTGCGCCGTGTGATTGGATCGTAAGTCCGAGAACACGAATTGTAGGGGTGGTTAGGTTGCGAAAAAGATTTTTATTCAAGGAATAACCTAAAATTTACGGGAAGAGTTCGCAAACTTAATATAAAGCCACTGAAGAGAGGGAGAGAGAGAGAGAGACAGAGAGACAAATATTTCATATACTCATGAGGAAGATATGTTCTCATGGGCTCCACCCACTGAGAGCCATTGCTGGTCCGAGATGCCTTGGGCCTGGCTTTGTGTCCGGGTTCTTTCGGCCAGGCCTTCGTCCTGCAGTGGAGAGAAAAGCGCCAATAATGACGCCGATGCTGGTGATAACAATATTGATCATGGCGATAATGACTGGGGTGACGATGATGGAATTTATAATCTAGGGCAAAATGCACGTCAATCGTTTCTTTCGGCGCAGCGATGTCAGTGAACTCCGCCCTAGGGAATAGGTGCAAACGCCCCAGGCCATCTTTTCAACGGCTTAGTGTTCAGCGAGCTTGATTCCTACCTTACTATGGGCACTGCCGGCCTTTCCCTTCTCGAGAAACGAAATTGACGAGCCTCGGAGAACCTCTACGTCTCTCCTCCACAACAACCCTTGTAAATATAAAGCGGGCCTGAAACCCTTTACCACTAACTGGACCGTCAGCAAGACTTCTCGGGAATGCTAGGTGGAGGTGTTTACACTACACCGGTGGGCTCCCTGGGGCCAAGTTGGCCTTGCCTGCGGAAGGGGCGTCAGGTCAGGAAAGGATATTTCTAGGGACCCACTTTTTTCAACTGTTATCTATTTTAACCATCTCTGAAATCATCCCGTAGCGTGGTTTTGGCACTGCTTTAAGACCGGAGAAACTTCGCCGGCTTTTTTCTTCATTACTTTTCTGGGCAATGAGCGAGGATTTTTAAAGGGGCCCTGAAAGGCCTTTTGAGCACACTAAATGAACTAGCGCAATCGTAAGAATGGGTCGTCAACGTCAGCTGTGCCAAGTATTACTATTTTACGTGCAGCGGAAAGCTGACACTTTGGTTGCAAAGTTCGTCGCTATTTTATCACCCTTCCCTGCGTGTTTTTGGACGCCGCCATCTTCTCTTGTCTACGTCACCGATTCCCATATGTTCGTCATGAGGTAGACATCCAGCTATTGGCCGGCTTTTTCACGTCCTTCCGGCTCAGAGATGTGTGGTCTGCTCAGCGTCGACTCGCCGGCTGATCTGCCGGTGGAGTGCCGGAGTGCTTGGACATTTTACGACTATCCAAACAAGTGTAAACAAACGCTTAACCATTTCTATTGAATGCCACACGGCCATAACACGACATGGATATTCTCTTACCTGACTACGTTCCGTAAAGAAAGCGTTGAAGCCCCGCGGCACTTGTTTCGCGCAATCGCAGATAACGCCCTTAGCCGAATGCCCGTGTTTGTTCCATACGTTTTATTCAACTTCAAAACAACCCAGAGATGCTCTTCGAACGAACACAGCGCCACAACATGCGTTGCAAGTCTGAACCGCGACTGACCGACGATCGGTTGCCTCTTCCTGACCGTCGTAAATTCGGCACTCACCTCGCGCCCGGTTTGCGGGGACGAACAGGAAGTCACTTAACTCTAGCATGCAAACCGAGAAGGCTTTTAGCCAGGCACCCTGCACATACCCCCCCGGCCGGGCTGGAAGAGCGGCAGCCGCGCACTTTCATACGGCCTTCGCTTCGGGTATATTTCCCACCTTTAATCGCCGCTAGTTCCTGGCGCTGCGGCCCAACCCTCGCCAGTTGACCTACAGCACGGGCGGGGTAGAGGAGCGGCGCGCGGGCATTTGCCGCTGCCCTAGCCCTGTCGTGGCTACAGGTGATACCTGTCCGTGTTAATTTACATGGGCGTCCTTCAAATAGGCGATTCCTTCCCCCCTTCTGAATTTTGAATCTGAAACATTGTCATCCGGAAGCCCTCAATCAAACATTTAAAAGAACTATTTTAACTCGGGGCACATGACGAAAATTATGCGGTCTTTATATCTTATCAGCGACTGTATTATATGAAAGTTGTGAGACAGGCAATAAACACCGCACTTTCCATCACTGAAATATCAATTCTTATCTTTCATTTCGGATGGTGTCGTGGTTTGCACACGCGCAGGGCGTGACCAGTGACGCGAATGATTTCACGTCGAGGGAGATATGGTTATCGCTTAGCTAAAAGTGATTCTGCTATTCACGCTCCAATCGAGATGAGCGGACCGCCGGCAGCGAAACGCACTGTCAAAAACATACAGCTAAAACTCTTAATCATGCAATTGAAGAACACAACCAGTCTCCTTTTTGGTGAGATATAGCCGCGAAGGTATTCTTGGTACCGTTGATATCCCGCGGCAGATCCAAAATACGCGCGGCAAGCGTCGTTGGCTCACCCTGCCAGAGGCGATGCGTCGACTAACAGATAGCAGGGTTGGAATGGTAGAGGGTTGGTTCGCAGCGCCCTTACTCTGTCAGGAATCTGCTGTATCGTTTCCTTCTTGGGTCCGCAGGCCGTATGAAAGTGCGTGCTCGCAGCTCCTCCAGTCAGGCGGTGACACCCCATGCGAGGTTGAGTCGTACGTCGCTCAAGAAAGATAATCCAGACCATGGGAATCACTATCCACCCGAAACAGTAAAACGTCGGATTTCATCGCGAAACGAACGCGTCCACAACACACAGGAGGCGATTCACACACTCACAGCTTCGGTCACTGCATTGGCTTAGCTGCAAGCTTCGTTCGGACAACCAGCGATGTTACGATGATACAGAGCTGCGTGAGGGCGACGTGCTAACCACTTCACGTATTTAAAAACACAGGGGCAAACAACTTGGTTCATCGGAAGCAAAAAATCTTTCCTCGATTATATTCCTCCAGTAAATCTTTCCTCCAGTATATTCCAGGACCTATAGTTCCTGGAATATACTGGCTAGTGTGCCTCCAGGAGAGGGTATAAGTGTTGTGTCTCAGTTGGCGAATGTGAAGGCAGAGATGCATCATTCTCGAGTAGATCCTTGCAACTCCGGACAGCGTAATTTTTCCTAGAATTTGGCCTGCAGAACACATGTTTTGTTTTCAACGTACAATATTACAAGCAGCGGTTTGGAACAGCGATGGGAGCTTCCGTTTCAGTAGTCTGTGCGAATATTGCCTTAGAGGCTCTAGAAAATTCTGCGCTATGCTCGTACAAGACGGCCCCAAGATCTTTGTCTGCGACGTAGACGCCTGCTTTTGTGTGATCCACCACCGTGACGTAATGCCTTTCCTTGAGCATCTAAACTCTTGTGTTCCAAGCATCCAATTCACCATGGAACAAGAAAATAATGGACAGATCGCCTTCCTCGACGTACTTGTGAGACGGTCGGCCAAAGGATGTACAACCAGTGTGTATCGAAAGCCGACCCACACGGGTAGATACCTGAGGTTCGACTCTGCTCATCCTATAGGCCAAAAACGCTCCGTCACCACTGCACTCTTCTAACGCGCATCACGAATCTGCTCTGAGCCTGGTCTGCGCAAGCAAGAGCTAGCCGTGGTAAGGAAGGACATTCGCAGCAACGGCTACCCTTCAAAGCTTCTGAGGACGCAACAATTGCGGGCTTCAGTTGCCTTCTCCGAAAGGGTTCCTGAAGAAGACAGGCAAAAACGCGCTGCCGTCCCCTACACGCAAGGTATCAGTGAAGCTCTTGCAAGGGTGTTTGGCACATATGGCATTAAATTTCACACGTGCCAACGAACAGGCTTAAGCAGAAGCTGGTGCGTGTGAAGGGCCCTTTAGAAAAATCAAGATTCCCTGAGTTGTCTACAAAATTCCATGCAAGGATTGCGACGCATCCTACATAGGTGAAACTGAAAATTTTTAAAAGAATTTAACAGCACCAGAACGATGTCAAAAAAGGCAATGCAAGCTGTAATGCCTTGGAGGATCATCACCCGGCTACTGACCACGTCATCGATTGGGATTCAGCAAGCATAATAGCATCAGAGAAGCGCCTGTCGACACGACTACTTTTAGAATCAGTGCATATTCAACCAACTAAAAACACGATTAACCGGTCGCGGGGTAATCTCCCCGAGACATACATGCGCACTCTGCGCCTCCAAACCTATAAATAATCGCGACCTTTCACCCCCCTTTCATTGTGATCAAGGGACCAGTAGGGGCCCCAAAGTGTCTTTATTTGTTTATTTGGTTTTGACCAGGCGAGTGCCTGCTTGTATTTCATCAACACCGAATTAACCCGCCTGAATCACCACTTTATAGACATTGAGCAATTCTTTGAATTGGTTTATTGTAGCAAGCTGTCTTGTTTATTTCCTTAATTTTTATTGGCATTTCCTGTCTCGTTTGAAATTGGCAGACCAGATAGCTTTTACTATGGGCATGCACTGGTGACAACCAATATTTGATTTCACTTTAAATAATTTTCAGTTCTGTTTTATTTCTCACCAGCCAATGACCTGAAATATCAGAGGCTCTTAAAACATATGTTGGCCTTTCTTTCCTGCACTGTAGTACAACTAATGATTACTTTTATCATATTTTGTTCACAAATTGTAATATTTAGAAAGTATTCAGCTGAATGAAGATGTTATTTAAGAAGCATGCGCAATCAACAAGGCCTCAATGACTCTCACCACGTGGTTCACTTGTTTCTGTCACAAATAACTTGATTGCAGCCACATTCCACCCAAGACGAAGGTAACATACCCTCTCGGATGATGAATATTTAAAATGCCTTACAAGCAAGTGCTCAGCACATGAAATTGTGGCATTAAAACAGAAGATCCCTCTGCGGCATCCTTCACTTGGGGCAGCGCTTGATCACAAACTTCGAGAAGCTGAACAATGCTCCATGCGCGGCTCCAGCCAGCAGAAACAATGCAGGACGCAAGTTGGTAGGTGGACTGTTGGCATCCTGCGATTTTGAAGATATTTTTATTTAGTAGATGCTCTTCTTTTTGTACTACGGTTCATTTCTCCTTTAACAAGCAGATGAACTCCTGCAGGTTCTACGAATCATACAAGCATAATAAAATGCAGCAATGCAAAACAATTGGCAGGGTTACCTTAATTTATCTTTTCTAGGAATGAAAACAATGTAGGTAATCTATACACAACTACAATCAAACCTTTAAATTTTTACCTACTTCACTCTTAACAAGCTTACATACATGTTAGACATGTAAGCAATCTGCTAAATTTATGCCCACAAACTTATTCAGGCATCAGAAATCGCAGGGAACGACGTGTCACCTTTAAATGGCACTTTTTTCGTTCAAAACACGTAAATTGGCGGGAAAGACCCATAACTATGGTTTGGTACCCTCATCTGGTATGGTTTTCAGGCAATGCTTACATCTCACTTCAGTACCTTCAGGTGGTGGAGATCTTTGAAAACTCATTGCTGGCAAGTGGGTTGTCTTCTAGCTCTCGTATCTTGCCAGCATATGCTGGCTTCCACCATTCCCAAATCAACGTGACTCGAATGTGGTGGATGCAATAAAGAATAGGCACACGCCAGGGGCGTAGCCAGGGGGGGGGGGGGGGCACACCAGGCCCGTGCTCCCCCCTCCCCTCCCCGAAATGTTTCATGCCAAGGCTGGGGTGCGGTTTAAGCAGCCTGAAAAACCACCTGAAGTTGCCTGCAGGCGTGGAACCTGCAGTTTTAAGGACATTCTTGCTCATATAAAGCTGAAAACAAGGGCTACGTCAACGTCTGATTCCTGCGCCGCTCCAGATGCTGTACCTGTCAATATATACAGCCCGGCTGCATTTCGCGCCGGATACACCGACAAGCGCCGGGAACCAGCCGCGAGCCGATCGAAACAGCCCCGCTGTTTCACTGGCGGAACAGCATGGCCGGGAAATGGCAGAACAGCAGGAAAAGCCTCATATAGGCATACATGTGGTCGGGAGCCTGTCATTCCTTGTCTTTACAGTGGTACAAAGTATAATCACATGATAGAGCATGTCGCTGTATTTTGTTCAGTCGACTATCAATCCTTGATATTTATTTTTCTACCGACATCGCATTTCATTTACTATTGCAGATCCATAATTTCTGCTGCATGAAAAGCATTCCTCTGCCCATCTTGTATTTCCTCCACATCAAAAAACTACACAATTTTCTTTATTGCGGAGCTTTGTTTTTTTGGCACTATTCCACTGTTTCCTTGACCTCCCTGTTGGTTAGAATCAGCATTCTGTATTTGCTTAAACGGAATTTTACTGAAGCCATGTCTGTTTCGATTTAACGGATAGAAATATAATGAAATTTAAGAAACGTGCAACAAGCTCAACATTCAACAGCAGTGGAATAATGTGTTCCGCTAAGCGCAAGTTTACTACTCACGTTACTAGCACAAAAAATAACAAAAGGCGATTACTTAAGGATGAAGACGCACGTTTGCTAGCTTCACCGCCATAATAGACGAATGCGGCGCATGCACAGTCCACTGCGATTCGAAGGTTGTCGCGGAAAAGCTGCTCTTTAAAACGAAGCAGAAAGAACACCAGCTTTAGCAAATATTCTATGCAAGTTTCGTTATCGTCGGCGTAGATAAAGGGCAACCAAGTCCAAGTCTCTGTTTGATGACAACGAATGTACAGCTTGAAACCCAAAGGGTGGCAAGTCAGTCGTGCGGGCCATTGTTGTATCATGGAACAGTCAACAAGGAAGCGCGCAGAGTGCGAAATCTCGATTTTCATGGTTCCGAAACGAAACCGTGGGCTGGTGGCACGCTTGGCCGCTCGATTCTGGCGCGATAACCTTCAAATCGTGCTCGACTGTACTTCATAGCTGACAAGAAAACGTATTATTCCCTTTTCTAAAGGAAAATCTAAAACACGAGAATCTTGATAGTAAACACCCAGTGTTGGCCTCCACATCCGCCCGACGAACTTAGGGGACCGCGCGCCACTCACGAGCGCACTCATGATCACGCTCACTTGCGCGGGTCCGCCTAACCACCTGCTCTGCGGACGAATCAACCACCCGTGGTCTGCCCATAGACCAGCGAACGGGAATTTAGGTGATCATCATTATCATCACCATCTAAGCTCCTTAAGTTGGGCTTTACAGTTAGTGTTGAGCATACACAAATTGCATGTTAGAGTTAGTTATTTCAAGCTTCGTTTGAAAAACAACGCGAAAGATGCCTTGCCTACATATTTCCCCGTCCCATCTTTTGGTCGACCACGGGCCCCCCACCCGGAAAAAATTCCTGGCTACGCGCCTGGCACACGCCCAACCAGGAGTACGTTCAGCATGCACGTCGGTTGTTTAAAAAAAAGGGTGCAATGTATTGCTGAGCAGACTCAATGCTTGCACGCATCTTGGAGCACCAACGGCCTTGGCAGATGTGTTTGAGTGGTTTTCCTCTCTTATAACATCCACAGTGCTTTCAGGAAAAGCCCCAGGCCTTGCAATTAGCATGTTCCAGTTAAGAATATTGCAGCTGATACTTTACACTTTCAAATATTTTTCTTTGTGGAAGGATGTTTCTTTATCGGCGGTACAGCACTAGCGTGCGTAAATCGCAGCCTTCAGAACCCAAATCAGGCCTCTATAGATGGTACAGGCAGTTACATAACTATTTGAAAAAGTTGACTGCAAGGACTGTCAATTCACATGAAAAAATCAAAAAAATGGCTGGAAACAGTACTGGTAAGGCTTTATCGAAGACTAAACTACAAAGGTAATAACATTTTTGTGTCACCACCTAAGAAATGTGGCTTCACCGTAAACATGACTAACACAAGGAAATTCGTATACATGGTGATTAACTGCTACGCCCACATTATGATTTTGGGTGAAACTTTGAGTTTTCCGAAATTAACAATAAAGGTTGCCATTTAGCGGATACATGTTAGGTTATGCATGAAACACCAATAATTGTTACGGGGGCGAGAACTTGTATATTCAAGTGACCAAAAATATTCAAGTACGATAGCCCACTCTGCTACCAAATCTGTGTTTGAAAACTTACGTTCTGGCGGCCAAACACTGTTGACAATGCTTGTGGCTCTTGTCCGGTTGAATGGAGGGACGTGATGTGCTCAGACCGTCCAGAGGTCTAAAACAGGATGACACATGATTACCACACAGGCAAGAATGGAAATGATTGGGTGCACGAATGTTACAACTCGGGCAACACAACATTCAACCAAAATCAATGCCCGCGTACAGCGGCACCGTACACATAGCGAGGTGGCTCGCCGCAAACGCAACGAAGATTGCAAGGCGCGCACATTCTTTATTCTTTATTTTTATTTTATTCTTTATTTTATTTTCCCAGAGGTTCCTGAGAAGCTTCCTGGGCTAAAAGCTGTTTTACACAGCTTGACGGGGCCCGGGAAGCCATTACAAGACAGCAACGGCAGAGCAGTACGTACAGGAAAAAAAAATAAATAAAAAAAAGATATACGAACGATGTAAGAATGAAGACCAGAGAGAAATACAGGGTGTACAACTTCATAGCTAACAAAATTAACTTCGATACAGAATTAAATACACACCTATTGTACGAGAAACACAGTTAACCACATAGTTAATTAAATAAACACTCTTCAAACTGCTACTAAAAAATCTAAATGACACACGAAATATATCATAAAATTAAACATATCAAACAAGCTATACACGCGCGCAGAGCAACATAAAGTTACATGCTTACAAAACATTGTCGCATATCTTTGAATGTTAAGAAAGTGTAACTGTTTAATATAATAGGCAGATTATGATGGAGCATCTGAAATTTGTAATTGGTTCGAAACCGGGGTACAAACCACTCATCTGTGCTTCGTGTAACAACACATGTGATATTGGGCGTCAAAGAGGCAGTATCTGCCAGAAAACATTTGTGCGTACTGGATGAAAAACAAAACATGCGCAGTATTCGGAAGTTGTACATGTTTTCAATTTTAACAATATTATGCAAGGGAAACAAGGTACGCGTTGAGGACAGATAACCAACGTCAGCAACGTTGCGAATGATTTTCTTTTGCAAGGTTATAATTTTTTTTATGTTTTTCTTCGTCGTAGTCAACCATACCAAACTGCAATAATTAAGATGCGAAGCAAATAAGGCATGATAAATGCTGAGTTTTGCGTGCAGTGGAATTAAAGATCGGCAGCGCGACAGAGCACCAGCGGCTGCGGATAATTTAGAACAAAGGTGATCGATGTGTGCATCCCAGGCTAAATTTGAGGAAAATGTAACACCAAGTATTTTATGTTCATCTACGACCGCTATCTCCTGACCAGCATAAATGAAATGCTGATGTAGTTTAACTTCCTTATTCCTTGCTCGGAAAATAATTTTAGTTTTGGAAGGATTAATTCTAATGCAGTTGGATTGCGACCACAGGTGTAGTTTGTTAAGAACCGCGTTACACTCTCCGATCACGTCGTCAAGATTCATTCCGGAAAACAGCAAGGTACAATCATCAGCGTATATAATGTATTTTACGGCTGTGTCAATGTTAACAATGTCATTAACATAAAGGTTGAATAAGATTGGCCCTAGCACACTACCATGGGGTACACCACATTGTAACGGAAGAAACGATGAACGGTAACTGCCCATGCATACACACTGATGTCTATCCCCTAAATAAGACGTTAGCAAGGACAGAGGCAAACCACGAATTCCATAGTGAGAAAGCTTATCTATTAGTATACGATGTTGTAGGCAATCAAAGGCTTTGCTGAAATCGATGAATAGGCCAACGGTATACAGCTTATCTTCGAAATTACACAGTACGTGTTCTTTTAGTGTTAGTAACGCCGATTCCGTAGACCTTCAGGCACGAAATCCAAACTGAGCATCAGTTAGAATTTCATGTTTGTCTAAGAATTTTACAAGCCGTGCACAAATTATTTTTTCAATTCCTTTTGAAAAAATAGGTATCACCGAGATTGGTCTGTAGTTTGCCACCGAATTCTTGTCACCACCCTTATACAGCACAGACACTCTAGATTTTTTCATTGCAGAAGGGTATACACCCGACGCAAACATCAGGTTAAAAATGTAAACAAGTATTGGAGCAATGGAATGTATAATATACTTTATTGGCTTTACCTGTATATTGTCAACGTCAAGTGCCTTGCTATCATTTAGGCTCAAAAAGGGTCGGATAATTTCGAATTCATCAGTGGGTTCGAAGAACAGGCTGTCAATAGGCCCAGGGAATGAAATGTCTACTGGAGGTGAACTGTCATCAACGGATGAAACGTTTACAAAATGCGAATTGAAATGATGTGCCAACGATCCTCCGGTCAGTACCTCGTTGTTATGCGTAATATTTTCAGGACTCCCTTTTTGGTCTCTGCGACCAAGCACGGTGTTTAAAGCTTTCCAGGTTTCATGTGGGCGGTTTTTCGCGATGTTGGAAAACAATTCTTGATAATACAATGTTTTAGCATGTCTAAGTTGAGCATTCAATTTATTTCTTAGAATCTTAAATTCCTTTAAGGTTTCTGGCAGACGTGTCTTAAGGAAAGAATGATAAAGGCGGTTCTTCTTCCTTATCAACGTTAAGTGCGTGCGTGTAATCCAAGGCTTTTTAGCCTGTTTGTAAGGCTTGACGGTCTTGAAAGGAAAGTGTGACATATATATCTGCGTAAAGGTGTTCATAAATGCCGAATACGCCGTATTTACGTCACTTTTATTTAACACGAACGACCAGTCACACGAGGAAATAGCGTGCTTAAAACGCTCCAGAGCCTGATCAGATATAAACTGCCGAGTAATGGGTTCTGATTTTGGATTCTGTGCAAGATGGTTACTATACAGCATAAAAATGGGACAGTGATCGCTAATGTCAGATGACACCGTACCAGCCTCAAAAATAAATGTTTCAATATTTGTAATGAATAGATCAAGACAAGATGAAGATGACACAGTGACTCTAGTCGGCGTAGTGATTACCGTAGTACAACCACTGGAGTGAATTATACTTGTGAAGTCATGGACAGTGCGACATTGTTCCAGAATATTTATATTAAAGTCACCGCCACAAAGAAGATAAAGATTATTGGAGCAGATGTGATCTAGCAGCTTCTCGAAGAAGGCAAAAAAGCGAGCTATATTACCATTCGGTGGACGGTATACCTCTGTTACAATTTCCTTATTACTTTGCAGAGTCAGTACCTCGTAGTCATCAGTTGTTACACAAAACTCGGACAATACAGTGTAATTATTAGGAGTTTTAGCATAAATTGCTATTACACCACCTCGGCGATTTTGGCGATTAAGAAAAAAAGTATTGTATCCAACAAACGGGATCATAGGGCAATCATCAGTGTACCATGTCTCGGTCAGTATCAAGAGATTAAACTGAAACAAAAATTGTTGCAGGAATTGGGTGATATAATCTTATTTGTTAGATGCAGATCGGGTGTTAATGTGCAAGACAGAAGCATGCTGCTGGTTATGAATGGACTGCGGCAAAGCAAATTCGTGATAGCGCATTTGGGATGACGCTAAATGGAAGCGAGAACTTTCTACTGCAGTTGCGCCTAAGGACCATGGGAGTTAGTGGATTGTTCCGACCATATCTTAGCAAGGTCTGCCTCCCTGGTAATCTGTATCGCGTCGGCGTCGTCATTTTTCCGTGCGAAGATTTTGCCGTTGTATGCCCACACCGATTTCCACGCATGGTCATGCTTCCTTCTGATTGCCATACCCAACAACCTTTTCAATGAGGGACAGAGATTCTCGTTAACGTACACGGGTTCATGAGTGGCCAGTCCAATGTCACTGTTCTTCAGCCTCATCTTCTTTGCCGTTTTCAAGGCAAGATCCCGCTTTGCGCGTGACCGGAACTGAACTAGTATGTTACTCTTGTCAGGGTTTCGTGTGGGCACACGATGACAAGCCTCGATATCAGATTCTTCAATCGGTTCTTGGATCGCGGCACCAATTTTGGCGAGGATGCTCACGACATTCTCGTTTTCGGTTTGTTCCACGCCCTGAATTTCGATGTTCTTGTTCCTCGAGTACTGTTCCATGTTAACAACACGTGTCTCTAAGTCAGTGTTTTTGCATTGCAATTCTACGCATTGTGCCTGCAGAGCTACGATCACATTACTCAATTCATTGTTCTTAGCTCGCTGACTTTCTAATTCCCTCTTGAGCTGCTCAATCGTATCATCTGCGAACTGAATGCCTTTAGACATGGTTTGCTGCTCGTTTCGTAATTCCCGGATTTCATTTCGTAAATCCCGTTCAAGGTTTTCGCGAGAGGTCTTGAGTTCCTGCTTCCACTCTTCCTTGAACTTAAGAATATCAGCTTTGATCTCGTCCTTTAATTTTCCACTTTCTCTCGACATATTTCAAACGAAAAGAACAATCGCGATCAGAACAACTTGGCAGCAGCAAACGACGCAAAAAGCAAAGCACAAGAACTCAAATCTTGCCAAATACACCAACCTGCAACGAGTGGCAGAGAGGCTATCAGCCAAGATGCGTAGCGCGTCGCCGCTACTGCCAAGTGAAGGGCATCAGAGTGGTCCGTTCCTTTTTGTAGCCTGCTGGAAGGCGCCGATTCCACCACCTGTCGGGTCTTGCGTCGCTGACCGCCGCGCTTCTTGGATGCAGCGGATGGAAGGTTCGTCGAGTCACCCCGTACGATAAGCTGAACCAGTTTCCGGCGCTTGGTGCAGCTGCGCAGCGATCTGCAACGAGTGGCAGAGAGGCTATCAGCCAAGATGCGTAGCGCGTCGCCGCTAGTGCCAATCGCTCGCAAACGATTCTCCCTCGCCATTCCCAACACGTCACAAACGACAGCGGTGATTAACGAAGCCGTAAACGCTCCGCCGCGCAGTTTAGAGGAGTAGCCGCCCGTGTTCTGATAAACCACACGTAAGACGTGGGTCGCAGTGGTGAACTCTGAAGCTGTTCAATATAGTGCTGCGGAATGGGAAGCGTTATTGAGTTACTGAGCGCCACTGCGTTACTGAGCGCCAGTGCGTTTAGCGCTCAATGCAAGCACCACAATCTTCTTTCGCACATCGCCTTCCTAGAGACGAGCCCTCTAGGTTCAACCTAGCAAGTTCAGTTAAACAATTCACACACGCGGGCTCCTGTTAACGAATCCTTAAAGCGGCGATGACAGGTACAAACAACATCCAGTGACAAAAACGGCGGCAAATGCGACGAGACAGCTTACCTGACAGAAACGACGCAGAAGAGCGAGCGACGTTCAGGGGCAAGCGCCAAACTAAATTAGCCGTCTTCAGGTGGCAAAGTTGTTCTCAAATGCTTCGCGAAGTCGAACACGACAGCCATAACCGAAAACGACGAGGGACCCAATTAACCCTAATAAGTTAATAACAGCGCTTGTTTAAAGGAGCCATGAAGAGAAAATACAACTTCGTTTAATTTGAAAGAACTAGGATTCAGTATCTCACTCAGCTCCATTACAGCCCCAAAAGATGTTTTTTTAACGAAAAAAAAGCAAGAAGTATTTAAAAACTTTCAAATTTTGCGCCACAGTGACGTGTTATGAGCAAGCATGACGTCATACGGGCCAACAATAAAACATAATTTTCAGTGCGTTAACTGCACGCCAGCATTCACGTGATGCGGTCAAATCAAACTAGAGGCCCCATTACAGACGTCGAGTCATGTGTCATCGCGACAGGTCACTTAGGCGGCCGCCAATCGCGCAAACAAGGTTACGTGACGTCATAGAAAAGTTGCGAGAAACTGGCTAGGGGGTCGCGACTGCTTCACACGTTTTCTTTAATATCTCCGTTATTTGTTCGAAGATTGCGATTATATTTGTATCATTGTTATCGGGACTAAGCAGTCTTTCTAATAAGCCCAACTTGTATTTTGTCTTCATGGCTCCTTTAACGGCACGACGGCATACCACGACGCCCGACAGGTCACTGGACGATCGAGGTAACTTTACGGCCGCGCCGCCGCACGCCGAACTCAGGGTATCGGCCATTGGCAGGGGGTTGCGTAAACAAATTAAAACGACAACAATAAATAATTGCCTCTTTTACTGAATAAAACAGTAACTTTAAGTTTATTATTTTTTGTGTGTGATATAATAGAGACGCTTAGATTTTTAAAGTTTACAAACACCAGACGCGAACTGAGTTTTTTCGCGCTCCATTTGAATATTAAAAAAAGCAGCAGCTGGTAAGATAACACTGCGCAATGAAATTTGGCAGTGTTCTAGTGTAAGTAATCGTATTGTTATTTGGCGTCTGTTTATTTAGCGCCCGATTTCATCCCCCTCCCTCCCCAACTTTTGTTTTCTTTTGATATCTGCCTTGCTCTCCAACGTTGTTTCTGTAGGAGAAACTAGGTGGTCTGTTTATTGCATTTGTACACAATATTTATGGTCGCTAACAATAAGAATGGAATAAAATTGTGATTGCTAGTACGTTATAACTCCACTGAGCGACGAGAATGACTGTTGTCAGAGGGGGCTATGATTGTGCAGGTGGGGCAGGAGAGGAACAGGGAACGATGGAATCATAATACAGATGTCACAGTTCAAGGTTTTTCTGTGCTCCGTGCAAGGCTGTAGAAAACAAAAAAGTGGGAGGGGGAGTGTTATTCCGTCGATGTCGTAATAATCATTCTGAGGGAGCACCGCAAACTAGACAGGACAAAGGGTAGGACACAACACGAGCGCTAAATAACAACTGAAGTTTTTATTAGAAATTGGAAGAACATATAAAGAAGCCTGCGTACTAACACACCATGACATGGCGATGCGCACAACACTCTTGCTCACAGTGAAAGATGTAGCTCGTGCGCGGTCAAGGTAATCAACTTCACAATCCAGCAAGCACACCGAGGGGGAACTAATGCAGTCATTACCATTCTTTTCGATAAAGAAGGCTTCGGATATCTTCCTTGTGCGCGCGTCTTTGTGTGAAAACAAAATACTTGTCCCGTTAAGTTTCGGATAACATCCATGCTTAGAACTATGTGACGAGAGAAGGGACGAAGGCTTGCCCTTTACATCGGAAGGCTCGCCCTTTACATCAGAAGGCTTGCCCTTTAAAGCGTTGCGATGTTCCCGCAGACGTTCATTTATGCATCTCCCCGTCTGTCCAATGTATATCTTATCGCACGACAAGGGAATGCAGTACACGACGTTACTTCTGCACTCAACAAACTGTGATCGGTGATTTACGCCACACCCCTTTTGCACAGCCTTACTTTTAAAGCAAAGCTTTTTACCTCTACCCCCCAAGGATTCTTTCGCGACCGTTGGTGTCACCATAAAACCCCAGCGAACAAATAAAAGAATTTAGTGGCACTGCCGGGAATCGAACCTGCAATTAATAGACTAACAAAGCGAGAGCCCGTTGTCTTACCGATTTAGCTAATAGCCCCCGCGAAGACGGGGAAAACAGGTGGTGTACTCACCAAGCACATCTACGGGTTTACCCCCTGCGTTCTGGCTGAATGCCACGTGAAAGCCTCACGCGACGACTCACGCCCGTCTAACGGCCTTGTGCGCACCGTGCTCATGTGCTCAGAGTTACAAAAATAAAAGGAAGATCACACCAATGCATGGCATCTCACTTCTAGTATGCCAATGTGCTAAAGCCTGTGGCCTCCAGTGTTTACGTAAAAAATCACAGCTCCTTGACATCCGCCCTCACGCCAAACCAAGGAATACATTCAAATACTCCTTGATGGCCAGGTCATCACTCCAAGCCCCAGCATCAAGATCCTGGGCCTACATCTCGAAGCTAACACCAAGAGTGACGTCTCCTTGCAGTGCCTCAAAAACAGCATTAATCAAATCATACACATGATAAGGTGAGTTGCCACCACCAAGAAGCGAGGCCTAAAGGAATCCGCTACCTTTCGATTAATTGAAGCTTTCGTCCTCTCGAGAGTCGCTTAATGTACCCCCGACAAGGAAGACATAGAGATGCTTTATAGAATGATTAGAAAGACGGTCGAGCAAGCCATTGGTCTTCTCATGAGTGCGTCCACAATGAGGCTGCTTAGCACGGGGCTCCACAACACGGTGGAAGAGCTGATAGAAGGCCATCTTTCTAACCAGAAGGTCCGACTCAGAACTACCGGTGGGTAACCGCATTCCTCACCAGATTGGCTGGGCAGCCCAGAATGACACTACGCCTGACGTACTCCCAGGCACTTGCACTTGGCGGCTAAAACTAAAGATGCTCCCTTTGCTTAGGAATATGAACCCCTAACATGACGAGGGTCACCAAAAAGCATGGGCTCAAGCGCTAAACACCACCCTCGATGGGGATCATGCAGTTATCTACACAGACGCCTCCAAACATCAAGGGCAGCAATACGCCATCATCGTGGCTACCTCCAGAACCAACCTCCTTGCGTGTACCTCGCTTAGAATTAGAACCCAATAAATGACGGCAGCAGAAGAAGCAGCCATCACCTTGGCTCTCACTCAACCAGGAGTTCGGAGGATAGTCACCGATTCCCAGCAAGCCTACCGGAATTACCAGTCGGGTTGGGTGTCCTGACCTGCACTGCGCGTGCTAAAAAACCACTCCGCAAACGCTTCCATTCAGCTCATCTGGACACCCCCTCACGCTTTAATGGAGGGCAACAAATACGCCCACCCAACAAGCCTGAGCTTTTACCTCCCGTGCTATGCAGCTGCACGAGGAGAGTCATCCGCTTGTCACGTTCAGGCAGATAACCCAGCATTATCTCCTTCTGAGACAGACCGTACTTTCGCCTTACCCTGATCCTTTCCAGAGAACAGCAAACTACCCTACGGCTGATACAATCCGGGCTCCTTCCTACAGCCTACGCGTCTTCACTTAATGTATCCGAATCGCTACGACGCTGAATAAAATTTGGTCAGAAGTAGGAGCCCTCCGCCCCGTAATCGGGGTGTGCGACTTTAGCCCTGAGCACCCTCCTCTCTTTCCGTCAACTACACAACAAGAGCAATGGGAGATGCTGCTGTCCAGGCCCTCTCTACCTACCCAGCTTCAGCGGGTGGACAGAACACAGGCCGCGCGGACTGCATATGGGCCCCACAGAAGAAGGAATCACTCCCCAGGGCTGCAGTCTGGGCCGTTCAGAAATCTGAAAAGAAGTATTTCTTCCTCCTCCTGCTCCTTGTCTGCCGCAAATCTCGTCGCCTCCGTCCGCAGCGCAGAGACGGATAAGTCAGATCGTCTAATACTGGGTTGGAGCTTACTTTAATTTATAAAGAAAGTTTCCACTTATGTGTTACACCAATACAACTAAACCAAAAACCGTTCATTCATAATGCATTAATTTAACCTTACCAAGAATATCTCTGAAGTAATAAATGGTTTGGTTAAGTGCATTTCACTTCTCTCGTGTTTTACTATTTGTATAGCGATGCGAGTGAATTTAAGTGACGTCGCATGCGTAATCGTTATGGGTCCCGTTTACAGCTTTGCTTTCCAACCACATTCACAGGGTGGATTGGCGCGATTTTTTTTCTTTCCGCCTTCTTGTCAATTGCGGGACAAAGATTTTCTAGCTTATTTTGGGCGGAGAAAACAACGTCAACATTAAATTTCCCGGCTATCTTTTTAACCCTGTGCGAAAGAGCGTGAATGTACGGAATAACCGCAAACCGCTGTAGCTTTTCCTTTGCCTGAGTACACCTTCCAGAATTTTTCAGTTTTGAAAGCCCCTTCCTAGCAGCACAATGAATAAAATGATCCGGGAAACCAGCCTGCCTTAGTCTATTAACCTGGGACGCAAAACTGGCACCCATACTGTGCACACATGACTTCGTTATGGACGAGTTCAAGCTGTTTACAGCTATACCCAATTTTACCACCTTGGAGTGGCAAGAAGAAAAACATAATAGAGGTTTTTTTGACCTAGGCAGGTAAGTCCAACACACGTGCTTATCCTGGAACAAGAGTGACAAGTCTAAAGACTGAATGACGCCTTCTTTGGAACACTCGGTGGTGAAGGCAAACCCATGACCGTTATCCTCAAACGCACACATGATACGAGACATTTTGTGCTTAAAGTTACTGTCCCGGACAACCAAAAGGTAATCATCGACATACCTAAAGACCTTCACAATCAAGGTCTCCAATTCTTTCTCAAGAACGACATTCATGGCACTTAGAAAAATGTTACTCAACACAGGAGCCACGCGAGAACCAATGCACACCCCCGATTTCTGAATAAAAACACTATTGCCCCAGACGATGAGGGTAGACTGCAAGTAAAAGCTCAAAAGCTCCAAGAAACTCGAGAGGGGAATGCCACACCTGTTAAGAAACTGCAACTCGTCGTTTCGTTCTGTAATGCAATTATTGACACAGGACATAAGGTTTTCATGGGGAATAGAGTAGAACAAATCGGTAACATCGATACTAAACGCTGAACAATGCGTAGGTTTCTCTGTAGACAAATATTCTATCACCTTGTCAGAGCCAGAGACAAGAAACGGGTCTACACATATTAGCGTGCACAACTGGTTCTGGAGGTACGTAGAAACCTTTCCCTGCCATGACTCCCTTTCTGTGATGATAACCCGAAACGGGATGCTCGTTTTATGAGTCTTCGCAGAGAAGAAAGGCTCCAACGTGTCCTTTTTCGACTTACTGACAAGAGTGGCTAGCCGGTCCAACTTCATATCATTAAGCAGCGCTACGGCTTGCTCCTTTACCTCGCGTGGTTTTAACAGGGTTTCTCTGAAATTTTTATTAACAGCAGCAAGGGCCTTATCACCAAACTGGTCTCCGGGAAGGACAACAAAAAACCCTTCTTTATCTGCCGTTAACAACCTAAGGTCATTCGCCACAAAGTGGTTAACAAGCGAGCTAGTAGAAACCCCGTTTTCAGGTTTTGCATTTTGTCTAGACAACGCCGCCACACACTCCTTCAAACACACTGTACTCTCCTCCTGTGAAACCCTGAGTGCTACAGACCGTGACATGGCGATCTTCTCAAAAGGCTTTACGCCAGGATCCAAGCAGTACTTTGGTCCCAAGCGTAGAAGACGTAGACTGGACTCCGGAACCTCACAGTTGCCAAGAACCAACACTTCACGGTCAAGGTAGCTGCGTTTCTTTCTTCTAGGCAAAGTTGGTCTCAAACAGTTCCACAGCCACTCGGTTGTCGTGTCCGCAGTTCTGCTCCAGAACATGAAGTTCGCGCTACAGTCGCCCCTCAACCCCTCAATAAGCAAGGGCTGATATTTTTTCCTGTTTCAACACCGGTGCTGTCGCTGCTTTTTATTGAAATTGGCAGCTTTTTTTTGCTTTTGAACATTTTTGACGAGGTTGGAGGAAGGTGCAATGGGATGCCTTTTTGAAATTACATGCATGCATGGCTTCAATTAATGAAGAGCTGAACACCTTTTCCACACCCTTTCAACACCCTTCCAATAAAAAGGGTGTTCAGGTTAGTCAACACCCTTTTCTTCACGCAAAAAGGGTGTAAAGCTATGAAAAAGGGTGTTCAGATTCAAGAAAAAGGGTGTAAGAGCCTCCCAACACCCTTTTTTCAGTTATCTTACACCCTTTTTGGCCAAAAGGATGTAAAAAAGTTTAGTGTGTAGGGCAAAGGGTATATCAACTCTCTTATTTCTTGCCCTAAAAAGGACAGCTCTAGTTTTATTTGTATTTATTTTAGGCGAATTACTTCATGATGACAGACTCTTCAGAATGTTATTTGCGCGAGAAAATACGCGACTTGAAATTGATCCACTCAGAAGGATCGTCGTATCATCAGCATACATAACGATTTTGGCTGTGATGTCAATGTTTACTACGTCATTTATGTAAATGCAGAAAAGCAAAGGTACAAGAATGCTTCCCTGAGGCACGCCGACACTAACTGTTTTCAGATCTGAAGTGTGTTGATTCATATGGGCTGACTGCCTCCGGTGCTGAAGATATGATAATGTATATTTAGAAAGGGGCCTCGGAAGCCATAGTGGCACAACTTTTTTAAAAGTGTTGAGTGGTTAATTAGGTCAAAGGCCTTCATGTAATCTGTAGATACGCCTACGGTTAATTGCTGCTGTTCAAAGGAATCTAGAATAATTTCCTTCTGTACTAAGACAGCGGATTCAGTTGACTAGCCCTTTGTGAACCCAAATTGAGAACTTGTAATTAATTTATGTCTGTGTAAAAAGGAGGACATGCGGTTATGCAGTATTTTTTCTAAACTCTTTGAAAAAACTGGTAATATTGAATTTGGCCTATAATTTGTTAGACTGTTTTTGTCACCGCCCTTATGAAGAACTATAACTTTGGCTATCTGAAGTCGTTTAGGGAAAATTCCACCGCACAGGCGAAGATTAAATACATGTTCCAGCGAAGGTGATTTAATATCGAGTACATGCTTTATATGCCGAATCTGGAGTCCGTTTATGTCTATGCAATTACTACATTTGACAGAAGTAAAAGCGTTCATTATTTCGTTTGTAGTTGTGGATGATAGGAATACACTTTAATTTTTTCTCACACCTAAATAACTAGCATATGCTGGGTCGTGAGCATTCCCTTCAACAGAGAGAACGTAATAGTTGAAAGCATTTGCCAGTGCCGAATTAAATGTGGTTTCACCGTCCAAAGTTAAGTGATTAATTATTTCAGTATGCATACTATTATGGTTTAAAATACCATTGAGCCTTTTTCGAGTAAGATCTGACCGTTTTACTACATCTTCATTAAATATGTTATGCATGTACCGGCGCTTCTCATAGCGAAGAAGACTGGTCACTTTGTTTCTGTGAATCCTAAATTCTGTTAATGTGTGCTTCGTGCTATTTTTTAAAAATTGTTTGTATAGCCTATTTAATGCGAATTTCTGTGATACATTTCTTGGTCGTCCAGGCTTTTTTTTTCATTTCGTGCCCATTTTATAGTTTTGTATGGCACACATCTATCGTAAACGCTCTTTAACTCTTCATAGAAACAATCATAGGCAATCTCAGGATCAGTTATTTTTCGTACTTCGGACCAATCAGTTCCCATTATTTCCAGACGAACGATTTCTACACTCCTTGCATTTATGTCACGAATGTTGATGGGAATGTTTTGTTTCACCGGAGTTGTGTGCAGATTTTTTACCACAAGAAATATTGGAAGGTGGTCACTTATTCCAGCAATGACAGCAACACAGATGTTGTTGAATTGAAAAGATTGATTGATTGATTGTGTTAGTCCTCTCTGAAGCCACTGCACCGTCTGCCTGGTATTTAGTCCATATATCTCCGCTTTATACGAGTTTGCTCGGCCTGCCAGTTAATATTTGGTCTTTTTCTTGGTCCGCTGTGCCCTGTATTTTCGATTCACACTGTGGGAAGTGCAAAACTTCCGTTGGCTGAACGATGTGCTCAAATGAGTTTTTTTTAACGCAAAATTGCTACTTCGCTAGGGTGGAGAAAGGACGCGCAGGGCTTGCGTCCACCGAACGCGCACCCTCCCGTGTATCATCCAGAAAAACTGTTCACACCTGCCTCCCTTTGTTAGTGCGTTCGATGGCATTCCACGCGTTTGGCAGTGCGCGTACATCCGAAAGAATAAAACAAAAAAATATTGAGCCCGTATCGTTTTATACCAAGGAACCAAAAAAAGAACAAGAAAAACACTTTTCCAGCACTATTGCATGTAGTGAGTCAAAAGAAAAAGAAAAAAAACAGAAACACTTGGCGCGCGGTGAATTCCAAATTGAATCCGAAGAACATTTCTTCCTTTCTCGCCGCCGATTTTCTAATAATCGGAGAAGGCTGCTGGAGACTCCTGTGTGACGTCTTGGACTGCCATTGACTGTGCCAGTGCTTTTGTCGTTTGGGGACGTGTGCAACACCATCCATTCCTTCATTTCGGTGACAGCTCGTATGCTATGCTGAAAATTTTCCGATTAGGCTGCCTTTTATCTAGTGTTCCTACTCTTCCCGATTTGATTTTTTCATGTTTTTTCTCTTTATCTCTTTTGAAAGAATAAATGTTTTCTTCTGCTCCACTATTTTGCATGGAATGATTGATTACGATTAAAAAAGAACTCGTCTTGGCGAGTCCCACTAAGTGAAAATGCCCCAATTTTCGGGCCACCACTGCCACCACCAAGGACTTAGGACGCATAGCACGAGTAAAACAAAACAGCTGCTGCGCGTCAGAAGTTTCCCTCGCCGTCTTGGTTTGCCTTCAGCTTGTGAGGCAGTATAGCAGCAACATGAAAGGTGATTCTTGAAAAAGAAGCTGCAGCGAATGTAATGCTGAGGTTGTAGGCTATAGTCGACGTAGGCAGGAGGCTCGGCGACAAGCCTAGCCAAAAGAAACACTCTCGCGAAAGAAGCAGGAAAGAATATGCTGAAAGGTCCTGCAACATTTGTGCATCGTACTTGCAGAGAAAATATCGTACACGATGGTATTTGTTGCCTTACAGCTGCGCAATTCAGCCAGGCGCACGGTAAAGCCAATTTCTTTTCATCACGTTCCGATAGCTTCGGTACATGGGCAGGAGCTCAAAAATATTGCTACATGGCGGCAGGACAAAGATAAGACGAACGATGCAGTGGCGGCAAGAGATCTGCATTTTGTACATTACGTACATAGCGGCAATACATTATTTGCGCGCCAGGCACTCCCGCCAAATAAGACGATGATGCCGCCTGGCCTATCAACAGCGATGCCATGAAGGCAGAAACTGACTGTCTGAGGAACTCGAACTACGTCCGATGAGAGGGCTGGGGACGACACATCTTCTTGTTGGTCTAGCCTCCGCTTGTAACCGCTGGTCTTGTTCGTATGGTCGCGGGCTGGGGACACGAGGCGGGTGACGTGGTCGAATGCTGGTCACAGTGGCCCGGGGCTGCCCGAAACGTCCCACCTTCCCTTGACGATTTCGCCCAGGCTGAGACGAAGCGATGCGGAGACCAAGAGGGAGATGAACCCGAACACTAGACCAAAATGTTACGTGGTGGCATAAAAAAGATGAAACGAACTATGCGATGGGGAGAAGTGGTCTATTTAGATTATGTACATAGCAGTTATGGCAGATCCCGCACAAGGTTCGCGCCAGGCACTTCGTCGTCGTCGTTCTAGTTCTTGAATCAGGCGCTGTCAGGCATTGCCCATGTGAGTTCAGCAACAATATATATCCCCAAAATAACTGTGGTTCTCATATGAGGCATTGACCGGGGATGTCGGCCATACCCAACTTCGCAATTTTTTTAGAATATTCCGCCCTGATGGAGCTGCTGCAAGCCTGCCGCTTCAGCTATGGGCAATCCACCACTACCGCTGAAAAGGTTGTCGTCGATTAGAGCTCCATTCACTACAAAAACTTGTCTTCCCGCAAAAGTGACGGCGCTTCGACGTACAGGATGACCCTGTTGAGTTTTTATGCAAATCCAAGCCTTCCCTGTGAACGTAGCGACCCGCTTAGACCAGCTTCACGTCAGATCCAAGCTCCATGACGTAACGAGAAAGTCGAAAAACTTCACCCATCTTTGAATAAACGAAAATACTCCAAAACAAAGAATGCTTGTCGATCAGGCGGATATGGCAGCAGTGTAGTGTACTTGTGTGCGTTGGCGTTAGCATAGCTGAGAAACGGGTCTAGACCTAACCGCTAATTCTCGGTGCTGCCGGTAACATTAAGAATGGTCGGTACATTCGGCATTGATTAGTACGAACGCCACTTTTTAGGCGAGCAGTAGCCGGCACAACTGTGAACGGGGCAAAGCCGGTGAGTTGGAGGATTAAATTTAGCCCCACCTGATTTTTCTTGGCGTCCCTACACGGCACGTTTTTGGCACGCTGGTTTCCATTGTAGCCGGCGGCGATGGGCAGGCCACAGTTAAAGACGATAGCCTTTCTTGGGCAACTTAAACCCAGACATTTTGGTCTACCTGTATTTCCCTCTCTGTCCACAGCGCCTCGATCAACCACATGCAAGTGCCCAAGTGCGCTTGATCGAGGGGCCATGGCCTGTCTGTCTGTCTGTGACTGTATTCATCCGCACGGCCAAAGTGAAATGAAATGTGCGTAATAGTCTGATATACTTACAGCGAAATCTAAAAGTCTAAGTGCGGTGTCAATGTTCGAACTTGTCAACATTGTTGAACAAGAACAAACATTACGCAAACCAGGGGAGAACATCACTACATAATTGATATTGGCTTTCATGGATGCTTTGGTTTTTGCAACAACAAATGATATACTCACATACTGCAGAAAAGCGTCGCCTGCTTCTGAGAAATCGCATCTGAGAAATCACATGGCAACAGCAACATAACGTTCCAGTAGATATTTTTCACGTTCTGCTGGGAACGCAAGTGAATTAAGGAAATGTGGATCTACAAGCATTGCAGCCGGGCGGCTCGATTCAAGCGCGTCTCCGCCGTACTGGAGCGCTGGCATCGAGTAACCCTGCCTGTACAATGGAACGCGGGTAATTTAAATTGACTTGCGCAAACCTTTAGCGTGTTTACATTGGGAGGAGAGTGACCGAAGAGGAACACCAATAGAGGTGTGCCGGGAAGCAAAAGGAGGCATTCGCAATAACTATCGCATTTTGCCTCCATTCGCAACAAAAGGAGCAGAGACGCGGCCAATTTCTTTGTAGCCTGTCGTGCTTTCTTCATTCGGGGCTTCGGAGAGGAGTAGGAGGGATAAACTTCATTTGCATCATACTTTTGCACCGACTCATGGCGATGAGGGGTATTCTCAGTCCAGAAATCCCTGGGCGGTCGCTGCCTGGAGGGCGCTTTCAACGAGCAAAAACTGATCGCCGATGTGCGGGCTGGCTAGCATGGCTTGCCACTGCTCATGGTTGAGGAAAGGGATGGGGGCAGGGAGGGCGGTGTGGTAGCATGACCGGATGATGTGGTAGAGTGTGCAGGGCTGGGGACAGTACTTTTAGGTGGCGGAGTCGAATGTACGTTGAATGGCGTGGATGAGTGTGTCGTGCGGGTATGTGTTGGTTTCATGACGGTGGTAGGTGGTGGCTTTTTCCTTAGTCAACGTATCGTGGGGTGGGGTTAACACGAAGTGCTTGGGACGGGAGTGTTGGAGGATATCTTTGAATTTTTGAGCTACGGAATGGTACTCTTCCCACTGTGACGATGGAGTGTCGAATGCAACGCAGCGTGGGCGCCCTCATTCGCCTGCAAAGTAAAGGAGGAGTGGTGAGCCGTCTCGTTCCCCTTCAGGGATTGATCTCCAGGGAACCATAGAAGGTAGAAGACTGAGGGGTTGGGGATAGAGTGTCGTATGCGGATGGTTAAGCAAGGAATGCGACCGGCGGCGTAATGGCGATAGGCAGCTAGAGAATCTGTAACAATGGTGGTAATGTCTAGCTTTAGTGGCTGCGAGCGGTATCGCTATTGCTCCTGCAAGAGTGGAGTCTTCCGATCACGGTTGCGGAAGTCAGTTCAATCCCATGGCTGTATATGGCGGTCACCAGGAAGGCTGGTTTAGTGTAATATTTGGCTAAGTCATCGTAGCGGGTGTTTCGGGGCTTAACTCGAAGCCTCTTGCGAAGCATTCAGATGCGTGCTTGTCAGCGCCATTGGTTATGAACGGGGCGCATTTTCTTGGGGATTCGGGCGACGGATATACTACAGCGTACTTGAACGGGGTTGCGTTGTCCGGGGTTGTGGGTGTCAGGAAGTTGGTAACCGAGGCGACGTTGATGGTGAGAGCCAATGTGTGTAAGCTTGAGCAGTTTAATAAGGTTAACATGGCGGGCCTCCGGAAGTTCATCCAAATGTTAGGAATTCCAGTCTGAAGATGTTGTCGGTGGAGGCCCTAGTGCTAATTTATTGGCTTGACGGATGATTATGTCGAGTTTTTGGATTTCGCTTCTTTTGAGAGCCCAGCATAGGGTTCTGGAGCTGATAGTAGGGCTTCAATGAGGCGTACAAGATTGTTTTCTTCTGCTCTTTGTGGGCGATTACCACTTCGTTTGACGAGATGTGTGATTTGTAATAGCGTTCCTTGTAATTTATGAATAGTAGAAATGCTTGCGCCGTCTGATTGGATCGCAAGTCCGAGAACACGAATTGTAGGGGTGGTTAGGTTGGGAAAAAGAGCTTTATTCAAGGAATAACCTAAAATTTACGGGAATAGAATACCTTTGTAAACTCAATATAAAGCCACCAAAGAGAGGGAGAGAGAAAGACAAAGAGACAAATATTTCATATACTCATGAGGAAGATATGTTCTTATGGGCTCCACCCACTGAGAGCCATTGCTGGTCCGAGATGCCTTGGGCCTGGCTGTGTGTCCGGGTTCTTTCGGACAGGCCTTCGTCCTACAGTGGAGAGAAAAGCGCCAATAATGACGCCGATGCTGGTGATAACAATATTGATCATGGCGATAATGACTGTGGTGACGATGATGTAATTTATAATCTAGGGCAAAATGCACGTCAATCGTTTCTTTCGGCGCAGCGATGTCAGTGAACGCCGCCCTAGGGAATAGGTGCAAATTCCGCAGGCCATCTTTTAAACGGCTTAGTGTTCAGCGAGCTTGATTCCTGCCGTACTAGGGGCACTGCCGGCCTTTTCCTTCTCGAGAAACAAAATTGACGAGCCTCGGAGAACCTCTACGTCTCTCCTCCACAACAACCCTGGTAAATATAAAGCGCGCCTGAAACCCTTTACCACTACCTGGACCGTCAGAAGACTTGTCGGGAATGCTAGATGGAGCTGTTTACACTCCGCCGGTGGGCTCCCTGGGGCCAAGTTGGCCTTGCCTGCGGAAGGGTCAGGTCAGGAACAGATAGTTCTAGGGATCCACTTTTTTCAACTGTTATCTATTTTAACCATCTCTTAAATCATCCCGTAGCGGTTTTTGCACTGCTTTAGGACCGGAGAAACTTCGCCGGCTTTTCTCTTCGTTACTGTTCTGGGCAATCAGCGAGGATTTTTAAAGGGGCCATGAAAGGCCTTTTGAGCACACTAAATGAACTAGCGCAATCGTAAGAATGGGTCGTCAACGTCAGCTGTGCCAAGTATTACTCTTTTACATGCAGCGGAAAGCTCACACTTTTGTTGCAAAGTTCGTCGCTATTTTCTCACCCTTCCCTGCGTGTTTTTGGACGCCGCCATCTTCACATGTCTCCGTCACCGATTCCCAGATGTTCGTCATGAGGTAAACATCCTGCTATTGGCCGGCTTTTTCACGCACTTCCGGCTCAGAGATGTGTCGTCTGCTCAGCGTCGACTCGCCGGCTGATCTGCCGGCGGAGTGCCGGAGTGCTTGGACATTTTACGACTATCCAAATAAGTGTAAACTAACGCTCAACCATTTGTATTGAATGCCACACGGCCATAACACGACATGGATATTCTCTTACCTGACTACATTCCGTAAAGAAAGCGTTGAAGCCCCGCGGCACTTGTTTCGCGCAATCGCAGAGAACGACCTTAGCCGAATGCCCGGGTTTGACGCAAACGTTTTATTCAACTTCAAAACAACCCAGAGATGCTGTTCGAACGAACACAGCGTCACAACATGCGTTGCAAGTCTGAACCGCGATTGACCGACGATCGGTTGCCTCCTCCTGCCCGTCGTAAATTCGGCACTCACCTCGCGCCCGGTTTGCGGGGACGAACAGGAAGTCACTTAACTCTGGCGTGCAAACCGAGAAGGCTTTTAGCCAGGCACACTGCACATACCCCCACGGCCGGGCTGGAAGAGCGGCAGGCGCACACTTTCATACGGCCTTCGCTTCGGGTATAGTTCACACCTTTAATCGCCGCTAGTTTGTGGCGCTTCGGCCCAACCCTCGCCAGTTGACCTACAGCACGGGCGGGGTAGAGGAGCGGCGCGCGGGCATTTGCCGCTGCCCTAGCCCTGTCGTGGCTGCAGGTGATACCTGTCCGTGTTAATTTACATGGGCGTCCTTAAAATAGGCGATCCCTTCCCCCCTTCTGAATTTTGAATCTGAAACACTGTCATCCGGAAGCGCTCAATCAAACATTTGAAAGAACTATTTTAACGCAGGGCTCATGACGAAAATTATGCGGTCTTTATATCTTATAAGCGACTGTATTAAATGATAGTGGTGAGGCAGGCAATAAACACGGTACTTTCCATCACTGAAATATCAATTCTTATCTTTCATTTCTGATGATGTCTTGGTTTGCACACGCGCAGGGCGTGACCAGTGACGCGAATGATTTCCCGTCGAGGGAGATACGGTTATCGCGTAGCTAAAAGTGATTCTGCTATTCACGCTCCGGTCGAGATGGGCGGACCGCCGGCAGCGAAACGCACTGTCAAAAACATACAGCTAAAACTCTTAATCATGCAACTGAAGAACACAACCAGTCTTCTTTTTGGTGGGATATAGCCGCGAAGGTATTCTTGGTACCGGTGATATTCCGCGGCAGATCCACAATACGCGCGGCAAGCGTCGTTGGCTCACCCTGCCAGAGACGATGCGCCGACTAACAGATTGGAGGATTGGAAGTGTAGAGGGTTGGTTCGAAGCGCCCTCACTCTGTCAGGAATCTGCTGTATCGTTTCCTTCTTGGGTGCGCAGGCCGTATGAAAGTGCGCGCTCGCCGCTCCTCCAGTCCGGCGGTGACACCCCATGCGAGGTTGAGTCGTACGTCGCTCGAGAAAGATAATCCAGACCATGGGAAGCACTATCCACCCGCTCAAGTATAACGTCGCATTTCATCGCGAAACGAACGCGTCCACAAAACACAGGAGGCGATGCACACACACACAGCTTCGGTCACTGCATTGGCTTAGCTGCAAGCTTCGTTCGGACAATCAGCGATGCTACGATGATACAGAGCTGCGTGAGGGCGACGTGCTAACCACTTCACGTATTTAAAAACACAGGGGCAAAAAACTTGGTTCATCGGAAGCAAAAAATCATTCCTCCATTATAGTTCCTGGAATATACTGGCTAGTGTGCCTCCAGGAGACGGTATAAGTCTTGCGTCTCAGTTGGCGAATGTGAAGGCAGAGATGCATCTTTCTCGAGTAGATCCTTGCAACTCCGGACCACGTAATTGTGCCTGGAATTTGGCCTGCAGAACACATGTTTTGTTTTCAACGTACAATGTTACAAGCAGCGGTTTGGAACAGCGATGGGAGCTTCCATTTCAGTAGTCTGTGCGAATATTGCCTTAGAGGCTCTAGAAAATTCTGCGCTATGCTCGTACAAGACGGCCCCAAGATCTTTGTCTGCTCCCTAGACGACTGTTTTTGTGTGATCCACCGTCGAGACGTAATGCCTTTCCTTCAGCATCTAAGCTCTTGTGTTCCAAGCATCGAATTCACCATGGAACAAGAAAATAATGGACAGATCGCCTTCCTCGACGTACTTGTGAGACGGTCGGCCAAAGGATTACCAACCAGTGTGTATCGAAAGCCGACCCACACGGGTAGATACCTCCCTTCTGAAAAAATCCGTATATATGCATATGGAAATGATATGGTTTCCGTATCTATACATACGGAAAAGATACGGTTTCCATTTGATTTCCGCATGCTTGATATGGAACTCATATGGCATCCGTATAAGCGATGCGGAAGTCCGTAATGGATATATGGAAATCTTTACGGGCAATACGGAGACTCGCATATGGATTATACAGAATCTATATGGACGATATAGAAGCCCCCATACGGAACTTACGGAATCCATATGCAAAATACGGAGCTCCGCGTAAACGACTGCGGATAATACGGAAAGCGACATTTGGAAAGTGCCAAATCCGTATAGCATACGGAACCTCCGCACGAGCGATATGGAGGATATGGAAGGTGACGCACGGTGAAGCACCCAAAATATGCGGACTCGCGGCTAGGCAGCGGATATGCCCAGGAAAACAATCTGTTAGACAGTGAACCCTAGCTCGTTCGAACTGCAGTATGATTCAATGCGAATCTAAGGACCATTCGAACAGTCTGATTTGGTCCAGCCGGGCTCGATCTATAAAAAGCTATGCGTACAAAAGCCCGTTAATTCGAAAATGCGCAGCGAAATACCGCCACAAATTTACATTGAACTACGCGCCACTGCAGTGACTGCGGCTTGGCAAGTAGCACACGGCACTGAAACACGTATATTCGCTGCCTACATCGCCGGATGTCACCTTCGGAACAAAAATAAAGGGCACGGAAATTCTGGTACTATATGCACAAGGTAAAACCAATCCAAAACACTGACGCGCACGTTTTGGAAGGCGTAATATTAGCGAGTGCAGGTGATCGGTGCGCTGTCAGACAGGACTTATTCCTCTTCATGTGAGAAGGATTGAACCTGTGCAGTGAGGAGTAAACAGAATTAAGTTGGGAAAGTTGATAAGCTGTAACTGATCTACTGCTAGGTAACACTGGATTCAGAAAGAAAAGGCGACGCACACACCAGTGGCGACGTTAAGTATAGACGGACGCATATGGCGGCTGTGCACTAGCCACTCATGACGGATTGATTCCTGCTCGTCCCTTCTTGAGTTTTAACCCTTTCGCTCCCGTTTACGAATATAGATCGTCATTACGTTTTGTACCATACTCGCCATGACCTATGACGACTATACTCGTCATCGGTCATTTTGGAGCCGTGACGGTGCTTTTTAGCAATACACTGCGGCCATGCGATGAAGCCATCTACGGGCAATCTTTTTACACATTTAAGAAATAAAGGAACGTTATTTTATTGATATAATGAGGTCGTGTGGTGCCATCTTAGAGCCATCTTTCTTACACAATTAGTGATATAAATAGCGTTATTTTATCGGAATAATTGTGCCGCTTCATTCAGAAAGAAAAGCTCTACAAATTGAGCAAAAAAATATTTTTCGGTATGTTTTTCTTTTTTTTTTCATGGTACGGAAAGGGGTAAAAATGATGAAGGAACGCCTTCCGCTACATTCACTCGTTAGCGCAAGAACTGCCTAGCTGTTCCATTCCAGTACCTTTTCAATCATCATGCAAAGTGCAAGTGGATATGGCTCCCCAATCGCAGTGCAGTATCCTTCACTCTGATTAATTTGCATTGAAATGTCTAGCTTGCCATCCCGGTTCAAACTAACGACCATTTAATGTGTATATAACATACACACAAAATATTAACGCGCAAGCTTAACCTATGAATGGCTGCCACTTCATTAGTATCATACACATTTTTGACAAACACAATTACCGCGGCAGCTTATGGCAGAAAGGTTAATTGTTTTCTTTTGAAATATGCATATGGTTTGCTTATAACACCATTTTGTTTTTTTAATCAATAAGTTTTAGATATGTATGTTCGCTGAATGAAGAATGAAAGTGCATGTTTGCATATTTTTTCCTATAGAATCGCGGCAAAGGGGAGGGGCCTGGATTTGTAGAACCTAATGCAGCCCTATAAATACGTTGAGCTAATTAAATAGAGCCAAACAAAGAAAAATACACCAATGGAGTAAAAGAAACAAATGCATCTTGGCAGCTCTTTAACAAACCATCTCAAGCCCAAATTTTAAATACATCGGGGCCTGATAAAAATGTGATAATTGCCAAATTAATTATTGCGTAAGCACAGGTTACACTTGTATATAACAGCTTCTTTTCACAACGTGTGCGCTTGCACCAAAAGTTCTATACCACATTTTTTACACGTGCTGCCCTTCAGTACATTTGATGAATCCAAATTAATGATACTTGGTTTAGTCAAGCGTTCAACGAAACTTTGTTTGGTCAGGGCTCGTGCTTAAATTTGATGGTGTAAAATCACAGTGCCTGACCAAGTCAGAAATGGAATATTCGTCGTTTCACGCAGGTTAATATGCAACTTTGGCACACCACGATCGGTTGTGAATCAATCATCCTATCAGAAGAGAGCTGTTTGATTACACATTTGAATTTTAATTACATTGGGCAGGCACAAATTTAGCCTGCTACGTCCTGAGCAGTTCTAAAATGTTCCCTAAATGCAGTTCATGCAGCTAATAAAATATTTAGGTGAACTTTTTCTGTGCCGCGTTTACATAATTTTGTTATAGATAATGTTCTCCTGGCCACCAGTGAATACTTAACCAACGTAATACACAGAATTAGCCTAAATGTTGGGCAGTCGTCTTTAAGAGTGTTTACACATCGCAAGGCGACGAGAACTTGTAATGCAGAAAAAAAAATGACTAATAGTCGACCTCATAACGCCGCTGGCAACACTGTCTTAAAGGAGTTGTTTGTGAAGTCAAGCCAAACCAAGCGAAGCCGATTGCATATTCAAAATGGCTCTAGCACGACTGCGTAACTGCGCTGTAAGTCCTGTTGACCGAGTTAAAAAGAGTGCAAGTTGGTCCGTACCTTAAACGAGTGAACTGCATCGTTAGTAACAATTTATTCATTGAGCGGCAGCATCACGTAGTCGGGTAATGGCGGCGCTGGTTTGTTGGTGCTTATATTTTCGACGAAGACGTACGAGGCTTCTTCAATGTGGTTCTAGCGGACGATGAAAGTCTTCATTTGTGCTTCCAAACCACTTTTGTTCAAGTTGTTCGCAGAAGTGTTTCTGCTGTGCAGTCACAACAAGTGCTTCCTTATACATTCATCCTGCACCGAACAGGCGTCATTATGCACTGACTGTTGTGCCGTGTCCCGAGGACTGCGGTTCGCTAGACCGCGAAGGTAGGACCACGTGTATATCCAAACATTGGGCGTCTTCTCCACTTCCCAGCCATTCTGCTTTGGCAGGAGCAGCTCACAGCTTGTTTGGAAACTGTAGTATTAAAGTTTATCAGCCTAATAAAATGTTTTAGTTTAGTATATATCAGCTAACAGTCTCAGGCAAAGACACTGCACGTTAAGATTGCCCAGAAAATGGACATTAAATGACAGCAGTGAGGGTGAGCAATGCGGTTATTCTGGTAGCCTTCATTTACACTCTCCCCACCCCTTGTCAATCTCCCTATAGAATGTAGGGTATGTTTCAAGTTCTTTGTTTTCCTAGGATACTCCATCACATTTCATATCAAAGTAATGGACAAGGCAAAAGTCGATGTTCAATCTATCCAAATTTTACATACAAAAGCATAAATAAATTATTGACAAATGGCAAAGTTTATGTACTAAAGTATTCAAAAATAAAGAAAGAGACGAAAACAACTGCAGCCTGCAGTGCACGCTTGCCAGGGTCTGCCTGGTTTCAACGGGCATCATGCTTGTGACCAGAGTAGGAATAAATTAGGAGTTCATGCTCCTTTACAAGCAGGCATTAGCCTTTACTGCTCAGTTCCTAAAAGGGCTAATTTCTGTGACCAAAAGGGGGATGTCGAGGAGGGGGGCTAGGGTGCTGCTGGAATTTTGGCGTTGCAAGAACAAAACCCAAAAACCAAATGGCACCACCTACCAACATCTGTCGTGAAGAAGTTAACTAAGCAGAAGAATGAAGGAAATGAAAAAGAACACGTTGCCTGACACCAAGCCTTAGGAAACAGCTGAACCCAAAAAAAAGTAAAATGAGTTTGGCACCAAACTTTACTGCAAATACTTCCGCGATGACCATATCACCTTCTAGTTTTGGACCTTGTGTGCATTTCCAGGTGAAACAGCCTCTTCCCAACGCCCCTTCTTCAACTGAATGTTATGTGCAAAAATAGTTTTGCTCATAAGCTTACCTGGACAAGCCAAACACATGCAAGAAAAAACTCTCACACAGTTTAAACAAATAGAGGTACCATGCAGAACATACCAGGGGCTTTATTTATTTTTTTAGTTATTTATTTAAAGGAGCACTGACACGAAAATTTTATGTTACACTTTTATTGCTTTGATCGATGCTTAATGGTCTGGCAAACCTGAAACAGCACTTCAAATACTTCAGCGTGCAATAGTTAATTACATTGAACGGCCTAAAAAATCGCTTGTTTCAAATTCCCATGCTTTCATCCCAAACGGCGCATATGACAGACTCCCGGCCTGATGTCACCGCTTTGTGTGGATGTCACCGGTGCCCGCTTGAGAGGGTGTTGCGCCCGCTTGCCGCTTGTGGGGCCGCGCGCGTGAAGTGACGTCACGAGTTTTTGACTAGTGCTGTGGCGTCACTTCTTTTGGCTTCACGGGGTGATGTCACACTGATGTCCATTTGCTGAGTGCCGCTCCGCGCGCTGCTCCGTCGGTGCGATAAATTAGATCCAATTAAACTATGTTCTTCGCGTCACAGGCTGCTCATATTTCAGCCAGGGTATTCTGTTGAGTGAAGGAAGCGAACTGTGCAATAATATTAACGCCGAAAATTGGTGTCAGTGCTCCTTTAAGGTTACCCTCAAGGCCCGGGTAGGGCATTACAGAGGTGAGTGGGTATAACAGGTACAGATATACAATGGAATAATAAGTAGACAAGGTGAAAAAATGTATAAGACAAAAAAGTAACAGAACAACAAAATCAAAAAAAGAGTCACAAGAAAGGCACAAAAATGTAGCCTGTGTAGCATAGCGACAGATAAGCATTTGAAAAATGACACCTAAGAAACATAAAAAGGCAAAAAGTCGCAACGAAACTGTTCATGATATGGTACGTATGGGGCATAGATTTGGCTACTTATATGCAAGTGACAAAAAAGCGAGGTCTATGAACAGCTCGAAACAAACAACAAAATGAGGACAAAAAGGCACAACAGCACTAAAGAAAATTTTAGGATCAAGTACAATTACAAACGTGGCCTGTCAAAGCTGATCTAAACAAATTTGACACAGATTAATTGGTCAATTTTCCTATGAAGCGAGTTTGCAGAGCAGGCCAGTTGAGTGTCACATGAAAACAAATCAACCAACAGGGAACTGGGAACATACAATTATGGTGATGCTTTCGCAACTAGCTTGCACAGGCACATATCTGTGGGCTCATGGACTACAGTCAAACCGGGTTACATCAAACACGCAAAAAAACCCATCAGTTCGATATAGGAGATAATTTGATATAAGCAAGCTAACGAATTGGATGTTATAAAAGCATTTATAAAACACTTTATTGATGAAACTGCCCTACTTTCGCACGAAATAGTCCTGTATCTTCAGCTTGAACAACCTTGCTGCCCGAGACGGTACGCACTTCTCTACACTGTCTAAAGGGTCGGTGCAGCTGAAGCCGCAACCTTTCACATTTGCGAAGAAGCGTCTGACTATGTGAGTGCACCCATCACTTCAGAGGTTGTGGGGCGAAGAATCGTCGTTGCTTTCCTCGTTGCGCCCACTTTCACTTGCGCTCGGCCACGTGGTCTTTCAAAGTCTCACATGGTCGCGAAACCACCATCCCCACTCACAAACTCACTCAGCATTGATCCGGCAACGGCGTCCAGAAATTCAGACAGCCCGCTCCCTACTTCAGCAACACCAGCGGTTGCTTTGTTGCACTCGTGATTTTCACTCATCACTGGCACGCACAAGCCTGCAGATTTGAAGCAATTTTGGGTGGTTTTTTTAGTAACGTCTGCCTAAAACCTACTTCGACAAAGTGCTCCAGGGAATCTCGTGCCTGACGGAAACGTCCGACTTCTCACCAAGTTCAACTCCGATTTACAATTTCCAGCTTCACAGCGAAAGAGAAATTTGGCAGCTTCGCTTCGCGCTAGCTGGAGCCACTAAATACGCTTTTCTTTACTGACACTAGCACTAGCCACCACGTCTACACTTCCGAAAAAGCCCACAAAGTGCGAACGACACAAACATAATGTTCTAAAAAAAGCATGGTGGGTGGACCGGGCTTATTTTTTGCAAGGGGGAAGGCGACGGGTTGCTCTACACGGCGTGATGGTGCTGTCACGATAGGGAGAGCGAGGTGAGGGAGGAGAAAGAGCTGCCTGCTGCCCGTGAGCAGCCGGGCTAGACCACTTTGAGGGATGTGCCGGTGGAATTGCTCCTCTGCCGTAGGGAAAGCCAACTTGCAGGTCACCTCTGCAGCTTTTCTCGTTCGATATATTGGTTGTTGCTGGTATTTTTGTTTGATGTAAGCATAGTTTTTGTTTCTCTTGTAAATGTACTTTGTCCAAAAATAGTTCAATATAAAGGATAATTCCATGTAAATGGGTTTGATATAGCCGGGTTTGACTGTATATGGCTTAATCCCTCTCAATTAGGTTTGGCAGATCACAAATGTATGCCTTGCCCTCATCTAAAAATTCCACAAATAAGCATGGCTCCACACCATCTGCCAATTTGATGACCACAAAGACGTCAGACAATGAATGAAAACATTCCTTTATGTGAGGTGGCAGCCTGCTCTCGCTATCCAAAAGAACAATTCTTTTGCAAAGCAGCACACATTCACTGCCACCCTGCAACCCTTCAGAACTCATCTCAAAAATCCTCTGGATGGTAAAATACTCCTGCTCTCCATTCCGAATCACTGTGCTGTCTCTTTTCTTCACTCGCTGATACGCAGCACTATGTAGCACCGTTCCAGATAAACTAAAACGAAAGTGCTCCTGCAGTGGAGGCACATATCCAAAGAGGGTACAAAAAGCATTCTTCTCACAAGTCGACAACACTGGAACAGGGTCACAGGTTCCAAACATGCAGGAACTGCCTACACGTACTGCGCTCAATGTTACGGGATACCCAAGCAACTCCTCTACTAACTCTCTAACCTGCCTCCGAAGGGGCCAAAGGCTCATTGCAAGATGAAGCTGTTGCGACATTACCAGCCGCTCAGTGACTTGGTGTGGCACACCCCTTGCTGCTGTAATCGTCTTTACGATCCTTCCATTTCCGCTCTCAAAAGGGAATGCACTGCGACCCCACAATGGTCCAAAGTTCCTTGCCGCTGTGGTCAGGTGCAGTAGCTGGTGTACGTTGTAAGTCATAAATTCCGGTCCATAGAGAGTTTTCGTTCGAGACACAAAGTCCCCAAGCAAGCGACCTGGAAAAAAAATACCATTGAAAGGCCGCTATATTTTACACAAAACCACAAAAAATATCGAAACTGTCTACCCCACATACTAACAAAATAAGGTACGTACATTTGTTCAGCAGTCGCGTGACAAGTATAATTCGTATTTATCAACTCAAGGGATCCTCAGGACAAATTCATGATCTCCTATTTCCCACCAGATGAAAACTTCTGAGCCTGAAGCAGAATTCTCGGCACCTTTTCATGGCTGCGGCAAGAATGCTTTCCTTCCTTAGTTAAACGACAAACACGCCCATTAAACAAAACCTAAGGCAGTGGTTCTAAACCCTGAGTTTGGTGGTGGCCCCTTTTTGGCTTGCAAAAGTGATTAGGGACGCCCAATGAATAGCTGATCCGTGTTGTAATGTCAAACAGTTTGTACTTGCAGCTAATGCCGTGCATAAACTTACTCATTGTCTACTTTTTGTGTCGAACAGTTATGATGATGTAAGTCATATAGCTGAAAAATTACCTCTACCACCTTCAATTCACCAAAACCGTGGCGTATTACATGCTTGCCTTTTTTTCGTACCTGGCTTTCCCACACAGCTGACCTGTTGCCCAAAAAGCCAACTTTAAAGCGGCCACGAAAACAAAATGCGTTTGGTTCGTACAAAATACTGCCTTCCTAGGATAACGCTGATACCAATATTAACTATAAACTTGACTCAAATAAGCTGTACAATGAGGAAAACGTTTTTGCACAAAACTGATGACATATTATGGCAGCTGGCTGCAACTGGCTGAGGCCAACACAATCCAGCATAACTTAAACAGGAATTATAAGCTTAGAGAAGGAGATATTTAAACAGGGGTTTTAAGCTTGCAGGTCAAGATATTTGTGCTGAAATTTATAGCACATTCATTTTATATCATTATGAATGGTGTGTAAATGATGGCAGTTAGGAAGGGACACATAAACATAGAAGCACCGTGCCACCCATGCAGTGAGTGCGGCGCGCACTATGCCGGCCAAAGCTGCACAGCCGTTGGGCGCATTGGGCTTGTCTGCACTGGCTGCCTGGCATAAGTGACACCGCCATGTACGTGACCCTGCTTGTTGAGGAACCCAATATTTTATGAATGATTACTATCAATTGCAACAAAAGCAAGGTACAAACAACATCAAAAACAGAACAAGTACGGACAGCTGACTTTGAGGGGCATCATTGTGCCATCTCTGAAGGTGAAACAGTAAACACAGTTCGGTTTTTCGCAGGAGCTACATGTAGTCAACAGACTAACTTTCATGTTAGGTATGTCCCCGGAGTACATTCTCGCTGGAATCAACAAAAATGATCTGGCCGGAGAATTAGAATTTTGGCTGAAGATAATTAATTTTTCAGCTAATAAAACATCTACCAGAGAAGCGCTGGGGCTCTATAAAACACTAAATCTTTTGAATAAAACAAATTGTCTTGACGGTCCCTTTAAAATGCGTGCTATGCAGAGAAGTGCAATGTACATATCATGCAGCAAAGCCACATTTTTGCAGTGCCAGTCAAGGTTCGGTAAAGGGGAGAAAACAATGGTGGAAGACAGAGTTTCGAGGAGGGCTTCGCAATCGCCTGAAATGCCCTGCTGGACCCCTTCAGGTTCGCCAATGCCCATTTAAAAACCACTGTCCCAAGGGATAGCCAAAATATGTTTGGCTAACCATGTAAAAGTTCCAAGTTAACACAACTGCTTCATTTGTAAGCAACGGTCAGCCCACTTGTCCCTGTACACAATATATATCATGAATTATTGACGCCTACAATGTGAAGGGTATAAGGTTAACACAGTGACACTGAATGAATTTTGGGAAGAAAAAGAGCTCAATGACACTATGCTCTCATGCAGTCGTGGTCTGACAGCTTGCTGGCTTTCAATTCTGTTAGTATTTTGGGCTTTTGCCAAGAGAAAAGGATTTTAGAAGTGTGTTCCGAAATCTTGCAAAGTGGCCCAGAAGCAGCAACAAGCCATCTCGAGACATGCAAGTGGCTAACTACCAGCACAGCCTGCAGAAGCTAGGTTGAGCAGGATAGCTCAATATTGGTTTATTCATCTAAGTGAAGCCACCATTCACAAAGTAAGAGCTCTGAGCAGGGAGTGATGTTGGCAGCACGAATACAGTGACATTGCCCTCCATGCATTGTGCATTCCCCCCGGTACCCCCCCCCATGTCAAACCTTTCCAGCATGCCAGTGTTTTCAATTATCTGGGTAAAATTAGTGGCACGGATGCTGTTGGAGTTCAGTTTAGACTATGTTTTGTGCTTAAGCCTTCAACACACCAGAATTCAGCTTAATGGAGGCCTATTGGTTTTAAATTCCAGCAGCTTAACCTATAATGTGTAAGTAAGACAATTAAGCGCATATGAATGCGTGCAGTTCAATTTCGTGGCTCAAAAGAATTCATCATCAATGTGTTAGCTTAGTGTGGTTAGCTGATAGTTGTTTGTGAACATTTTGCTGTAAAACTTACACAGTTTAGCTGTAAATATGATTACAACAAAATGAAATAGAAACTTGTAGAAGCTTCTGCATACAATAGTTCTACTTGAGAACATAAACCAAACACAGGTGCCCTTCCATCCACATACCAAGTTTGGACCACACTGTACAGTTATAAAAACAGTTTGTGACACAAATTTTACATTTATATTCTTCTGCGCAAGCACTCAATTGTACCGTAATCTTACGGGCAAGGTCTATCTGCCTTGTTGTGAGCTCTCCCAAGAGAAGAGTAAATATGGCCTCAACCAAAAGAGCGAAATGGTTCCAGAAGCGCTGTGGCAGGATGTCCAAACAGCAAGGCAGAGAATAAAAGAGCAGCCAGTGCCTCCATTCACTGGCCTTCCAATGGCACTTGTCTTTCAAAGGCCGTGGCAGTCGGGTAAAGCTGTGCGGCGGCTTGATTTGGAGCAGCCGGTTCGTTACTTGTGTTTTTTTGTCGCCTGAAAGAGAGACAAAACGGTCACTCCTCTGTAGGAAAAGCAACTCTAGCACACTGCATGCACATTATTCAGATATTAATTTCACTATCTGAAAACCCCTCAATTTAGAATTTTTTTTGCTGTGTAGCTTTGTCTTGTGCAAATGGCCTTATGTGCAGTGCTATAAACTTCATTGTGGTATAAAAAAGTACCAGTAATGAATAAAAGGTAGTCCATGGGTATTGCTGGTAATTAGGGCCTGTTTCCACTTGATGATATAAGCAGGCTAAACATAGCAATTTCTCCAGAATTTCTCTTTCATTCATGTTGCTTTTGTTGCCATGATTCTAGCAATCTATCATGAACTGATTTCTGTTCCATTGCTCGCTTTTGTCACGACTGCTCTGTGATACAAACATATCACGAAGCAGTCATGAGTGAAAATAGACCTTCACTTGCAGAAGAAAACTTAAATTCACAAGCACTTTTAGAAGGTGGTGCGAATTCCATTTACAAATCAGCCCTCTATGCTTCACGTGCAATTTTTAGACAATTGTTTACACTGTAATTTTCTAAGCCACTTACACTGCAATGTCTATTTTATTCAGCCGCCCCATTTTATACAAAATAAAAATTGAAGAATGCGTCCACCTAGCAATACCTTAAACGAAACCCAAACTGACCAAATGTACAGCCTTTATCAAAATTTTGTGGGCCAAGGCGACCCTGGCCAGAGCAGGCGCGCGGCCAAGCCGGGGTGCTGTGCTTGCCGCTGTCGGCTGGTTTCACGGCCAAAGACAGCGAGGGGAACTCTTTCTCTTGCTTTTGTAGTGTGTCCAGCGCGACAAGTGCTGTGCAAAGCGCCTGCGCTGAAGCTAAGTGCGCCTGCTTTGAGAAAGTGGCCTCGCTGCACTTATTGCGCCAGCTGGACTACGAAGGGAAGCAATGTTCCCCTCGCTCCCTTTAGCCGCGTAACCAGCCGACAGCGGCAAACGCAGCACCCCGGCTTGGCCGCGCGCCTGCTGTGGCCAGGGTCGCCGTGGCCCACAAAATTTTAATAAAGGCTGTACACTCCTAGTCAATGTCTCATTTACTGTTCCCATGCTCATCAAGTTGCTCATTTGATATTGGAGTCCCAGTTCCACTGCTGATGCTTTTTTGTGCGGTTGCAAGCCTAGCCCACTGAGGTCCTATTGCTGCAGCATTGCTTCAAGAACGGCTTCCATGGCTGTGCATGTTTACACTGCAGGCCTTTCAAAAGCCTCACTTGCGTTTTAGCAAATGGCAGTACCAGCATTTGGTGGCCCTATAACCTTTTGTGTATCTCACAAAACAAACCCAAGGTAAGATAGTCGGCAAAGCAATAAACAAACGTCTGCATCACAAATAAACCAGCTTTAAGGTGAAAGCTTTCGATATCACCATCATGGAAGGAACATGACAGCCTTACTGATGACGCAATGCAGCCCGCCTTTGATAGCACGAGTGATGCGCCTTTTGATACTTTTACTGAGAGTGACTTGGTAAATAAACAAAGCCCGGCCTTCTAGGGGTGTTTTGCTCATGTTTTTGCTGTTTTTTGGAATGTTGATTGAAAGCTCTCCCAGCCTACTTTTTACTATCATGTATAGTAAAAAAGTGGCTGTTCGCACGAAATTTCACAGCTTTTGCTTTCAGTCTAAGAAAGATCCCCAAATATTTTTTTTTGTCTTCTTGTGAAACCCCATGTTCTCGATAGCAACGCTGCAGGTTTCACTCAGCCTCCTTGGAGCAATGACGGCAGTTGATAGCAGTGTGCATCCTGTGCTTGCATCAAGAAAATATGCCACATTGCTGATTACACAACCCAGTTCAACACTCATTGTAGGCTGCAAATTTTGTAGGTTGAAAGTAGCAGCACACAAAAAGTGATGCAACCAAGCCATACAAAGAAGGGGAAGTTTTAGGCAGGATTGCGTGATGCAGTTGGGAGAAGGAAGTAATGCAAATATCTGTAGGACAGCTGTGATGTACTGTGCTAACACTTACCAGAGCTAATTGAGAGGGGCTTTTACCAGCTTATTTAACAAATTTGGAGAAGCGACAGCGACAGAAAAAAGATGCCCCAGTGCTCATGGCATGTTTATAACCAAACTTTGGACAACCGTTGTAGTAAGAATGTAGGGCCACATTGATGCTGTGAGACACCCAAGAGCTTTTATGGGAGTAAAAGTGTTTGTGGATTTCTTCAAAATAAACCTAAACAAGCCCAACAAGCCATGAAAAGAAAGATTTTGGGTACTATGCTAAAGGTTACAAAGTGCTTATCTGAGGTAAAAGTGATGTGGAGGGCATTTTGGCTCAAATTAAGAGAAAAAAGTTACGTTGGGCAGGGTACATGTGATTGAAAGGACAGCTTGCGTGCAACATAGCTAGGTATTGATGTAGCTACGATGAGATGCAAAGTGAGGCCAAAGGAGGCAAAATGCATGTAGACAAAATTCAGTGGCAAATGACGGATTTTGCTGAAGCAGGAAAAAGGCAAATGGGTCTTGTACCAAGCACTTAACAGCTGACTTCTTAAACAACCATCCCCAAGGAACACAAAGCGGCAGATCAAGAGCTTTTGAAAAAGCTGCAATATTATGAAAACTAAAGGCCTCAAAATCTGATTGAATATTGATTGTGGGGTTTAACGCGATGAGGCGCGTCGTAGTGGAGGGCTCCGGATTAATTTTGACCACCTGGGGATCTTTAATTAACGTGCACCGAAATCTTGTACACACGGGCGATTTGGCTTTTCGCCTCCATCCGAAAAGCGGCCACCGCGGCCGAGAATTGAACCCGCGTCCTCGTGCTCAGCACCACAACGCCTCAGCCACTGAGCCACCGCGGCAGGTAGGCCTCAAATTCTATTTATGCAGGCCAGTCAACATTATTCCCAAAGTATGCTTCGTCCTGCATAAGCTGGCTCATTTTTTCAAATTATTATTTCCTGACTGAAAATTGGGTCATACTGGTCACAGAGCCAGAAACAAGTTATCAAGATCGTGCTACATCACACCACTTTTTGCTATGCTGTGCTGCATGTTAATTTCTTAAACTTACCTAGCGTGCGTTCACCATAATCACAGCACTAAATACATAAATGTGAAAAAGTGGCTGGGAGCAACAGGCTATGTTCTGAATCTGTCCTCCACTCCATGTGTTTCCTCGACTTGGATAAGAGGAGGATACCACAGTGCTTTTACATGCACCAATCGCTTTCAAGGGTCTGCTCGGCTGGAGGCTGGAGGGGAGGAGAGATTCAGAATACGCAGGAATAAGTGCTTGCTGACACTATGCTCAGTGTTACTCACTTATGCAGAAAGATGCGCCTTTTTTGTGTGGGTCAAACCAGTGGTCAGTGAAAGCTTTGGTCACACCAATGAGCACACAATGCATATAGTCCACTGTTTGTCCAAACACGAGGTTGAAGTGCTTGACGTTCATGAAGGCTGATGGTCCTTTCACTCCATTCACTGATTCTCCAACACTCAGGGCGAACATCATTTCTTCACGCGTGTCTTCCGGGCTTCGCTCCTCATCCATCTTGGTGTTTGTGTACCTCACTGCTCCTGAAAGAGTCAAGTGATAATACAAAACAAACTTAATGAAAAGAAAAGTGGGAGTGAAGTAGTAAGCTCTAACGTACTGCCAAATGGCAGTCGGGAGGACCACAGTCATTCAATTTGAGGTAATAGACAATGTTCAAGTTAGACACCTCGACCTAAATGACACAGTCGTTTCAACAGACAGTAACAGCTTCCATCTTGGCAATTCACTACCTCTTCGCTGCGATGCATGCGCCTGCAAGTGATTCATTGTATGAAACTTGCCACATAACAGGCCAAAATTCCATGCACCTACTCAAGAAATTATCAAGGCAGCCAAAAAGCTGGTAGTTGTGTGGTTTGTTTTTCCATCTTGTCTTTTCCCATTTTCTGGTTTTTGCTTTCATTTGCTAGTGAGTTTCTGAAGACATTAAATGAGCTGTAAGTCGGTGCTTTGCTTGCTTATCCTTCTATTTTGCCTCCTTGTGTTGATGATTGCCGTGTGGTTCAACATGCATCACCAACTCGCCCGAGTATTTACGTTGCTAACCATGCACACCGGGACCAGTCATGTGCAACTGGCAGTTCGTACTCTGCGTATGGCAGCCGCTATATATGCTACTATGCCCAACAGAGAGGTGCCCCTATCTGCTGGTGTGTGAGACAAGAATTAGATATACACTACTATGCGTAATTAATGGACAATGTAAAAGATGTCTGGGCACACATCATACTAAAGCATAGTATTCAAGCAATAACAACGTACCTCCTACATGCTCTCCAGGGGCATAACACCAGGAACAGCCAAAGAAGCCACTGCAGTACGCACCACTGCTGACAAGTGCCCGTGCGGGGACATCAACGCAGGAGCACACCGCATAGAGTGATGATGTGATGACAGTTGACCCTTTCTTCCAAATTACTTCACCGAACTCATTAAGTTCATCAACAAACTTCTCCAAAAAAACTGTCATTTCAGGATGCTTTCCGAACCACAGGCCACCCACTAAAGAGTTCTTCAACCTGTAGTCCGGAGGCAGCTCATTGATGACGAATTGTATAGGCCCCACAGACGATGTTGAGGACTTAAACACAGGGCTTCCATCAGTATTAACTCTAATGGTTAAGTCACACCACTTCACTTGCCGACTTTCCCGCAAATTCCTCAGCACAAAGCCGCTCGTGATGTCTTTTACTGAAGCACAAAACCCTTGTTCTGTGTCTCGTTTGAGCCTCAAAAGGTTCTCAAAGAGAAAGTCTTTTGCGCGGGCAATCAAATGCTTCACTTGTTCCTTCAGGTCAAATATGACAAAATAATTTCCACGTGCCTTCAGTGTGGCGCTGTCCTCGTCGACTAGGCAACTGTCACATTTCATGCGGGAAGTTCCAGGCACCGGATCCAGAAGAGTTGCGCAAATCTGGCAATAAAAAAAACCCTTCCCTACGCTGGCCGTTTTTGATGCCCAAAGCTTTCTGAAAAGGTACTTCGACCGGGGAATCACATTGCCTTTAAAGCCGAAAAGGGCGTCCACAAGCCTCAGTAAATCTCCGAGGGCTACCCAGGTGAGGTTGTGGGTGATGACAAAAGCCATTATCATCACTACGGCCGCTGCCTTTGTAGTTGTGGATCCCGGTAGACTATCCTCGCCCAAGTGGGAGAAATCCGACGCCAAAAGCTCGGCTTCGTCCAGTACTGCGCGTTCACCATCTTCCTCCTCATCCGCCGCCCATGAGGCAGATGCCTCATCACCACTTTCATTTTCGTCACCTGGGCTGGGGTTGGAGATCGTCGGGTCGCATCCGTTTTCTTCACCTTGCAAGTCAAGTTCAACGGCAGCAGACGATGACTCTGCGCCGGTATCACACGTACGTTGCGCGAGCACGGGCGACGCATCGGACTGTTGCGTTGAGTCACTGCTGTCCACCAGAGATTCTGGAGGGATCAACAGGGCGCGATCACGTTCACGCTTTTTTCGCCCGTATGCAGTAGACAGAGGAACAACAAACGGTTCCCCTTTGTCGAGATACCGCTTGCGCCGCTTCTTGGCGGCAGAGACATCCATGTTCTGAACGCAAAGAGCGCAACCGCCCAGACGGGCCCACCGAATTCCTCGGGCGCAGTGAGAGAAAGAGAGAAAACACTTTACTGGCTGAGGAAGCGGAGACGGAGAATTAAAGTCCTTGAGTTCACGGCTTTCCCTGCACTTCCTAGGGAGGAGGCGCAGAAGCAGACGACAAGAGTGCGCAGGACAGGTTCCGCAGTGACGGCGCCTGTGGCTGAAATAATTCTGAACTCATGCAGTGTATGCAGGACAAATCGAAGAGATTTATTCACTCAATTTTTAACCTCATTTTCCTTGGACACTTTGGAATACGTAAACGCTGCATCGCGTAGAGCACATTAGTTGTAAACGCATTTTAGTGTATCGTTGAGGCTGCGCGCGCGTTTGAAAATGTGCGAGCAGTCCTACTCATTTATGGTTTTTTTCGGTTCTACAGGATTGCTGTGACCACCTGATTTGATTTGATTGATTGTAGAGTTTAACTCGCCAACGCAACGCAGGCGATGAGGCGCTCCGTAGTGGAGTGCTTCGGATTAATTTTGACCACCTGGGGATCTTGAACGTGCGCCAAAATCTCGTTCACACGGGAGTTTTTGCTTTTCGCCTCCATCAGAAAAGCGGCCGTCACGGCCGGGAGTCAAACCCGCAAACTCGTAGTCAGCAGCACAACGCCTTAGCCACTGAGCCACCGCGGCCGGTGGTGTCACTACGCTTGGCGGCAGCGACATCCATGTTCTGAAATAAGCTACGCTTATTTAGCCTTTATCTAGTTGGGACCACCTGAGGACCTGCTGTAGGTAAGAAGCCGTACCCATGGGCGTCGGCAGGGGAATGCCAAAGGGGCCCTTACGCCCCCCCCCCTCCTCCCCCTCAAGACCACCCCAGCACAATTTCCCCGCCCCCTCGCTGTCTTCCCCTCAATCCAAAGATAAAATCCTGCCGACGCCCATGGCCGTTCCTCGAATCTTTCCTGCGTGTCAACCAGCTGCAGTTACAATGTAATGACGATCGTGGCAGCTGGCCCCACTTCACTTCTACCCGCCGCTGTGGCCCATCGGCCAGCTTGTGCTGCTGGGCAGGACGCGTGTTCAATTCCCGGCCGCGACTGGCTGCCGCTTTTTAGGCGGAGGCGTCAAGCAAAAATTCCTGCTTCTATTTTGGCGCACGTGAAAGATCCCCATTAAGGTGGCCGAAATTAATCCTGACCACCACGTCGCGAGCCTAGCCCATATGTAGCAGAATTAAAACTCCAGAATGTTTTTTTGTTTTAAACCCTCGTCTCCAGGGGGTCCAAGGTTAAGGCAGGAAATATTTCTCTCTTTTTTTTTAGACTACCGCTGCGATGTTCGTATGACTCGGTCAGTCAAGAATATGCATGCCTTCGAAAAATGAATATACCTGAGTTGCAATCGAGGCGACCGGCAGCGAAGGAAGAGCTAGGAAACGTTTTTATCCTGGCGGCTGTAACCTCTCGATCGGTGCTAAATAGAGGATAGAAAACCAGAAAGAAAGTATTTGTGAGGCGACACCGAGAACAGTCGGTTTGGGGGGCTGCAGGCGATGGTGGCCGTCAGCTTCCGATCCCAATCGCGCTCTAGCGCTGCCACTCGCCTATGCCTGAGCGAAGCACGACTTTCAATTTTACACGTGACCGTACAGGTCCAAACTGAGCGAAGACTCACGCCGCCGATTTACGATCGAAGTTCAGGGATAAAAATTGTCACAATGCCATATATTGCTGCAGTGCCGTAGCTGTCATGACGGCATAAGGTGGGTCGTAATTAGATAAGAAGTGACTATATATAGGGAGAGGTAATAAATTGCCTAAATTACAAAATAATCACATAATACCAATAAATGCGTGCTGGTGCTGCTCACGAAGGGCGATCGTGAAATGAACCTGCATATGCGCTCACACGGGCTGCCTCTGAGCAGTACTTTAGTGCAACGGCATTTTTGTCCATTGAGCAAGAAAGCCGATGTATGCGCGGTGTCTGAATCTGAAACCGTACTCCTAAACCCACAGGAACTGTGACGCCTTCCATAGCATGTGCCTTGCTCGAATATATTACGCAAGCAAACACGTTGCTAGGCAACGCCTGGGAGCGCACGTGGAAAGTGGAGGGTGGGGCGGCGTTTAGAGTCTGGTAAGAACGATCCCCAGTGCTTCGCCCACTCGTCATGATTCACTTTGTGGAGATGCGTCATTTTTTTTAATGCGAATGCATTTACTAGCCGGGGGTTGTCTTGCTCCGTTGGCCGGCGTGCGCCTGCATTCCACCAGCGCGAGCGCACGTGAGCGCGCGCCTCGTAGTTCTGCCTTCGTCGTCGTCGTCGTCGTCGTCGTAAATGCACTCTAAGAACTCGAGGAGTGCTGGGCACTCTGTCTAGGAGTAAAAACTTTTGTCCCATATTTCAGTCCCTTTGGAAGCATTGGGCGACTCTTCCGAGGAGTAGCGCGTGGCGGCCGAACGAGGCGAAACACTCCCCGTGGGATTTACTTGCTGCTTTCGAAGCGGAGTACCTGAACCCTGTGTGGGAATTGCAATGCCATCTCCAAGGCAGCGTTCCGTCACTCCCTTTAGGCGTAAATAAGCTCTGTTGGCGGCGTTCCCGGATACTGCAGACGGGTACTACTACTCTCTCTTGGAAAGCATCTCGTTACGCCTCAAGAGCGGAGGCAGCGTGCTTTCGCTCCGCCTGCTACTAGACCCCCCCCCCCTTCCCCACGATGGTACTATAGGCAGTTACAAGCAAACAAAACAGGACAAGCTATTTTGAAACATGGAAAAGAAGAAAAACAAGCTCAGACTTTATTTTTCAAAATACCACAACAATCGGTTTATTCTGCAATTTAACACAAAATGCAATTTATTGGGAATTAAAATATCACGGCATAAAAACGGTTCCTACTCCACATGCACCCAGGAGACGTAGCGCCTATTTAGGATACATCCAAGAAAAATTCACAAATAACAATGCAGCAAAGCAATTGAAAACACTGAAATACAAATATTAAATTGTGACGATAAAAATGACATTAACATCCACAAATAAAAAGGTACTGGCATTAGCACGAAAAGCGTCAGTAGAAATACAGCAGTGGGAGAATAGTTAACAGTATTAACATAAAACAAAATGGCCTTAGTACATCAGTGAGTGCTTCACATGGACTGGAAAAGCCAGCTCTTATTTAGCACACATAAAAAATATTTACAAATAAATTTTGCGAAAGAAAAATGTGGGACTAAAACAATTCAGCGTGGATTACTATAACGCATTACAAGGTGCAATCAACACAAAGATACAAAGCCATTGACACGGCAACTTTGCAACAGATATATTTTGGTGGTACAATAGGAAACCGCAGGAAACATTCCCACTGGGTTTTTTAGGCGGGTGGTTCTCAAATGAGGATGCGCTAGTAAGATTTAAAAAGGCATAACTTGGTATTAAAAACAAACACGTTCGAGCTGACTGCTTCATAATGTTGGTGGCGACCTTCAGAGCAGTACCGACCAGGGCACCGTGCTTGAGCCAAAGTAACGTCTACAGAAGCAAGAAGGTGCGCTTCGCCTTTGAAGCGTATTACACAATGAACGGCCAAAACACAGACAGCAGCAAAGGGAACCCATCCACGATGGCCAAGGATGTGAGGAGAAGTGTCTTGAATGCGACGGCCACTGCTGCTGACGCCTCGGGGATCTCTCCCTCTCTCTAAAAAAAAAAAATCTTCGGGCAAGTAGCGTCTTCCCGTGGTTCCTACATAGACAGAAAGAGGGGGACAGCAAAGATAAGTTCTACAATGAAAAAAATATTAACGAGTTTGACAACGTTAAATGAAGTTTAATGGGTGATAGATTAGTTTTTGCGCCGAGAGCACGCTGTGAACCCGTACTGGAATGCCATACTGCTTGACGCAGTAACCAGTCTAGATGCGAATGTGTGGTGACCTTGGATGCCACCACGCTCATTGTACCACTTGGCCAATGTCATGTCAGACAGCGCGCCCTACAGCTGTCTGCCTACGCACTGCGCCCCAAACCCATTAGTGCTTACGTGTCCGTAGCTTCAACTGTTTACCCCGCTATCATTCCCGGTATAAAAATATTGCACAAAATTTAAGGAAACAGAACTCTTTTTGTAAGGTTATAATCCCTGAATAATTTGCATTGGATTTTGTCCTCAGCCGACTGCAACGTAGGGCCAATTATACGTTCACAAGACTAGCGTGGAAAAGTTGCTAATGGGTCATATAGCTACTGTTTTCTTCATTCTCGAGTACGCTTCGTTGCATGCACGCTGCAGATCGCAACATTTGATGAGAACCAATAGGCTCGTTATTGAACGATCAGAACGCTCGAACGACGGCGACAACCGACGCGAAAAAAGTAATGTAATGGGTACAACAAACAGTGTGGGCGACAGCGACAAACGAAAAAAGTAATGCATTGCTGCCAATGCCCTTCGTCGTCGTTGCTGCCGCTCGCTTTAGGGCTGCTTCTGTCCAGGAATAAACCCGCGACGGCGACGGCCCGCCGCCTGCCGCTGTCGCCGCCGTCACACCCATATACTCCCTAGAGGTTCTTTTTCGCCTGTCCTCTAGTGATCCTCCTTGTAGGAGTTTTTTTTAGTACATGGAACAGGGAGGTTTTGTTTACCTCCTCAAAACAGGGTGTTTTTAGGTGATAGAAAGGAGGTAGTTAGGGAGTGTTAAGAAATGTTAGGGAGAATTTAAGGAGATCAAAATGGAGTATTCTTTACTTCCTCAAGGCGTTTTTAAGTGATGTTTATGGACTTTTTAGGCGGTTGAATAGGAGCCTATTATGGCTGCCTTGAGAAGTACTTATGTTATTTTAGGGGCGTTTTGAGGAGGTTCAAGGGAAGCATTTACTTCTTTTGCATGGAGTTTTACGTTTTGTAGGCCTCGCGAGGGGAGTTTTTAGGAGGTTCAAGGGAAGCATATATTTCTTTTGAATGGAGTTTTGCAAAGTTGGGGCGGTTTTGTAGGCCTTCCGAAAGGAGTTTTTTCAAGGCCACAAGGGAGAGTTTCTAGTTCCCTGCGGGAGTACTGATTTCACACGGTTTTTCTCGGTTTCAGGTTTATTTCAAACGAACTTTCGCATACAAGTTTACATAGTACATGGTGTACACAAGGAGGCTCCGAAATAAAAACTTTGGGCGACCTCCTATAAGAAAGCAAAAATGGTAAATTGCTAAAAACACGCCAGTTAGGAATGGAAGACAGCAATAGAATTCTAGTTGGACAAACCGTACAATTAATATTACTACAAGAACTGGAAATACGCGACAAACAAAGATAGGCGCAAACACAACCACATGGTAAGTGAAATCATTATATAATAATAGCGGGTCGGGAACGCGTCAGTACTTATCAGAACTTATCAGAACGCATCAGCACTCAGTACAGAAAGTGAAAAAAATGGTTGCAGTGGTTTACAACAACAAAAATATTTCAGTTGGTGGTGAAATGAGCGATCTGTGTGCTAGTTGAACAAACTGTAGAAACAATATTACTACAAGAACTGGAAATACGCGAAAAACATATAGGCACAAACACAACGGCATGGTAAGTGACATCATTATATAATACTAGAGGATTGAGAACGCGTGAGTACTTATCAGTACGCATCAGTACTCAGTACACAAAGTGAAAAAAATGGTTGCAGTGGTTTACAACAACAAAAAATTTTTTCAATTGGTGGTGAAATGAGCGAGAGCTGTGTAACGATTTGATATTGAAAGGTAACGAGCATTTTGTAGATGGTAAAGGCACAAGAGATAAATGATGTAGGAGACAGACAGCAATGAGATGGCTATGGATAAATGAGTAATATAAAGAACGAGAAATATGCTGCGGAAAATACCAGTGCGTTTTGATAAAGACAAATGCGCCAAGAAAAGTGACCCAGTCTGAGGGGTTAATTGCAAGGATATAGAACAGAATGCGTGGTTTTGCGACAGCTTCTTCAGAGTGAGAAGAAAAAGCCATGTAATTCGTGTTTTTCCGATAATTTTCAGTTGATTCATTTGGCACCAGTTGCCAACATTATTTAGATAATTGTTTCAAGCTATATTAGTTGGTTAATATTATTGCTTCACTAAAAGATAGCTGTATTATCAGCATACTGAAGGGCCCATCAAATATCCCCTGTTCAGTAAAAAAAAAGAAAACGTCAGAAACATAATACGAAATTCTTTAAACTACTATCCCATGATTACAGGATTGAAAACAAATAAAATATTGGTGAGGGATATTGATGCGATAAAAGTTAATTAGTTCTAAATCCTTCACACGTGGTTTGGTGCTGGCAAGGTCCAAAAAGGCATGTTCCACAAACGTTAGAGCTCTGTGTGCCTTCATGGGATACTGAATGTTGAAAACCCAGAACGATGCAAACAGACTACACAGTCCTCCCAGTAAAGGTGATGCAGTCAAGACACTCTGGCCATCGATGCGGAGGCTAATTTCCCCGTTCGCGGAATGCAGGCAGGGAGTCAAAGGAACATCTACCTGAAGAAGCAAAAAAGAAAAAAAAATGATCCACATGTAAAATTTAAAACACACACTATGGTTAAATGAACTTAATAATTCGGTACAGTAATAAAATTGTTATGCCAGGTTCCCTGCGAAGATTCAGTACTTAAATTAGGAATGCAAAGGCTTCATAAAACCAAGTGCCAGTACATTAACCATCGTGGCTTTTGCAGCAATAAAAAAGATATTACTTCCGCACAATATACTCGAGCACAACTTTAAATGACAGTGAAGTTAAAATGCAAGCCTCTCTAGGTTGATAGATTATACCCCTCTTACACCTGGCATTTTTTTTAAAATAAGGTTGAAACTAGCAAAAACACGTTTTCACCGGAAGGGCTTAAGTGGCCTGACGCGCACAACTTCTTTCTTGGCTGCCGCTGGATGGTGCTACTCGTCCATACTTGGGGTGGCAGTACCGCTTTCCAAGGGAGCATGCGAGCTACGCATGAGAAAATCGTTCGACGCCAAAACTTGCGGGGCCTCAAAAGGCCAATGTTTTTCTTCAGTGAAGCGCAAATACTGATCACAGGTCCAATGGAAAAACATGTTGCTTAGTGGTCTCGAACAGCAAATGACAGGGGAGTTTGGGGAAGCATGAGCGATTTGACCGGAACTGACCAAACTGCTTGGTACGTGGTAATGTTGTATTCAGTTGCTTGTATACTGCTATTAATCACCGCTGCTTCACTTGCTTCCGGTTTATCCTGATGCAAACAGCGACTGCAGTCGTGTTTGCGTCACGTTTGATGAGCAGTTGAACAGCGATTTCTCAGCACTTAAGGCATCTTGGCACTAAATCAATGCTGAAATGGCTATGCGGAGGTCCGACTTCCGTTTGAAATCAACTTGCTGGTTGTCTTCAATGACCCTTTAACAACAAGTTACCCTTATGCCTCATCACTGCAACCGATTGTTCCTCCGTGTGGTGCAAAGTGTGTTACTGTGATTATTTTCAACGTGAAACGAACCGTTTCTGTGATTTGTAGGACTGATTCTGCTATTAATTACTGCAGTGACAACAAGCTATGAAAGAAAATCCCGCCATCTCCACGAAGTGAATGATGATGAGAGGGGCGAATCTAAAATGCTTATCAGCAGACAATGTGACGCATTAAGTGCAAGCTGCTTTCATAGTGTGTGCATTGACATTAGGATATGGCCCCCTGGCAGAATGATGCGCTGCGCGAGATTTTGCCGTACCTAAAAGGACAGGCAACTCATTTTTACGGAGTATAGGATCTGTAAAAGGGTTGCGAGTTGGTAATTATGCATTGCGAAAAATAAACTGCGCGCAAATTAACGAGGACAAGAACACATGAAGACGGCACAAACACACACTCGCAACTAGTTTATTATTGCACAATTCAAAGCTTTATATGCCCAAGCGCCGAATTGCCGCGCCCCCAATGCGCCACAGTTCTCGGCGCAATCAGCCGAAAATACAAAAAAACCGTAACAACAAAACCACAAAACGAACTTTGAGGCGCAGGAAAGGCGAAAAATCAGCAAAGATAACCGCATCATACATGGATTAAGACCCCCCTCCCACCCCCAACACGCATTCCCAGAAGAAGCACCGAAATAGCGCTCAATGTGCGTCTAAATATGCGACTTCTCGATTAAGCAGGGCGATAGAGGGATGACTGATACATTCGGAACCAGCATTTCTAATGTGGCTGGCTTCTACAATTTCTCGCGTTCGCTGGTTCTTATGTCGCAAAAGGATGGCTGTGCGCTCAAACACAGGGACACAATCAGGTCTGCATGCGCGGCAATGAGAAGATAAGTGGCTCAGGTCACGTTGAAAAATGAAAAAAAAAAAAATATACGGTACTTTTATACGTCGTACGCTCGAGTTTGTGACAACGTACCCGCGTGCGGCTCTGTCCTGAAGTTCGGAGAAATGCAGGCGGGTTGTGTTATATTTCTCGTCTTGCATTACGCTTTCTTTTATATATTAGCGCCCTCTTTCCCGATCTCTCCACCTTCCTTCCCGCTTCCGTCTGACTGCGCTGATTTTCGCCAGCACGAAGTAACCGTCACGTTGCTTTGAAACGACGCCGCGCGCGACAAACGATTTCATCTCGAATGCCCTGTTACAAACCGGCCTACAAAAGAATGCGAACGCATACCCCAAAACCCACAAACAAGTAAAATAATACGAGTGTGCGCTTTTTTCTTTGCCCGTGCGTGTACGAGCTGTGAGCGGCACGGGAACCCGGGTACTTAGCTGTTAACCCTATCCAAACGTTTGACAAATGCATCGACTGATGAAAGACCACTTACCAGCGAGCTGTCCACACCTGTCGCCGTATCCAAATGCTGTTTGCGGCCGTTCCTCGTGTGACAGGGGCACATGAAAATCTTTCCACCAAATGGCACTACTAGTCCTTCACAAATAAGAAAAAACGACGGCCCAAGGTGAGGCTTGAAGCTCCGGCCGCGCCGTCGCCGGCCGCGCTGCGTTGATAGTTGTTTACATCCGGGCAGCCAGTCGTGCCGCCAGGGCAAGTTGAGTCGCTGCAGTCGGGTGCGTTGGCGCGCTGGCACGAGAATTTAAATCGTCTATGTATGCGCAAGCAAGCGAAGCAGATGAACATTGCAATTGTTTGCAACGGCGAGAACTGCATCTTCGTTAGCAGCAGAGTTTGACAACACCTATCGCCAAAATAAACAGATTGAGACAACCCGGCCGCGCTCTCTGCCTGTGATCGCGCTGGTTGAAGCATCTATACGGGTATACGTACGGTATTGGTTTTGTAGCTGCGTGCAACCGTCGCGTCCTGCTTACTCGTTCTAATTAGCATTAGGCCACGGTTGAAGTGCTGGTGCACGGAGACAACAGAAGACTAACATGGCGACCGCCCGCTTGAGATGATTACCTCAGATAGGGCGTTTATTGTGGACGTGGTAGTATACAAGGAACCGAACGCCATCTCACAAATGGTGTTAAGTCGTTCTAAATCCTCCCTTTTGCTACCCGGATGGGCAACGGTACTACCATGGAGGTTCGTCCACTTCTTTAGATCATGCCTAGGGAGTACATTTTTTGCTATAGGTACTTTTCAGGGCACATTACTTGATTAAAACTCCATTTCCGGCTAGTTTGCGTTTACAGTGCAGAGGCCTGTGTAAAAAAATTTCGCTTGTCTGTGTCGCACACAATACCTGTTTGCCGTACACACTGAGTGAGGTTTCTCGCGTCGCTCATCGCCTTAGACGCATGTAATTACCCCTTAACAGTGCGGTGAGTACGCCCCGAAAAGTCCCATTTCCGTCCATCCTGCCCTCAAGCAAAACGTAAAAAAACTTGTCTGAACAGCATTTCAGTCTGCTGCTGTACGCGCGGCGGTCACTAAAATTATTGTAATTTAGTGACTATCACGCGCTACACGCGCTCCTATCACTCAGCCTATTGTACGCAATTCTTTGGAGCCGCGCAGGTAGCCACAGCTACTGCACGGCCGCCACTCTAACCCTAGCCGCCGAGCTAAGAGTACAGCGTAGCGCTGCGACTACTCGCGCGACCATGCTTCCTACCTGCGAAAACATTCCGCAAGGATACCAACACTTCACGAATCAAAGGGATTGAAACGGTGCAAGAATCGACGCTGTTTGCACACGGGAGCCGCCCTTCAAAACTAAGCAACGGTCAAAATCAGTCACGAAAACGTTAGGACTAACCGCTTCCGCGGACCGAAGTGCCGAGAGTAACTCTGCTTCGTTAAATACACAAGACAAGAATACGAGGTTAAATAATGGCTTACCTCTACTTCCTGCCAGCGTTTCTTCGTCCGGTAGATAAATCCAAGGTCGTAATAGCTGCGAAAGATCCCAAGCTCAAGGCGCGAAGCCTGCGACGGCCGCGGATACCGTCCGACCATAGCGCGCGCATCGCTACACAGTGCGCATAGTTCCGAAATCGGCCTCAGCGCTGTCGCCGCTGTGATGTTCGTCCGAAAGAAAAACTAGTACCACGCACGCACGCACGAATGAACGAATATACGACTTGCTCGCGTGTGCATGATGTCGCGCTGACGCACAAGCGGCCAGCAGTTAGCCAACACGCGTCGTATACTGTGTCGAAGCAAGTATGACGATAAGGGCAGGTCCAACTTCCCATGTTGCACGAAGCGTCTGCTTGAAAGCCCACTTCATTCGTAGCACATTGACATCACGGTCTGGCGCGGCCTGTAAGTCGCCCGTCCGGCCTTGGCGGGTTCACCGCCTGTGTAGGTTTTTGCAGAACACGCGCGCTTCGTGGCTCGCTGAAGGTGCCTTTCTCACGCTTGCTCGGGCGGTTCGCGTTACCTGATCCCCGGATGTATGACGCGTTACGTATCGTGTTCCATGCCTGCGCCCCCGCGCGGGGGGGGGGGGGGGTCATCATTTCTCTTGCCTAATAAAGGCGCTTGAGTTACAGCAACCGATCGGTGTGTACGCTTTTATCGTTGCTCCTGAGCCGACGAGACGGTTTTCACCGTAAACGGTGTATTTGAGAGCCACGGTTGTTGGTTCGGGTTCGTGTTCCGCTTAGAGCTTGAGCTATCAGAAGAGCGCGGACTTCACTTCTTGCAACACCATTTTTCTCAATCGATCTCAGATTTGCAATCCGTTTTTTTTAGCTCGACTAGGCGCGGGACAAGCGTACGTCTATCAAACTCTTTCAAAGCGACCGTCTGCAGCGGTCCGTAGATTAGTTCCTTCGGTTTGCCGCCTGCCGCCACTGAACGCTGCGAGCAATCGTTACACGAATTCATATTCTTCAGAATTGCTTGGGTTTGGGCGACTTGGTTTTCCATATCGACTTGAAATTTCAGCTTGAACAAAAAACGATAGGACTTAGGAAGGAAACACGGACACAGTGCTGATGAGAACAATAGGTTCTCATCAGCACTGTGTCCGTGTTTCCTTCCTAAGTCCTATCGTTTTTTGTTCAAGCTGAAATTTCAAGTTCATATTCTTGCACGTTTAGAATGCGTGACAGAAGTAATCGGGCGCTTTTTACACAACCGCTTTATATAATATATTCGTATGCAAATAAAACATCGCTGATGCGTTGGTGTGCGCAGATGGCAGGAGTGCATCTCCATGCTTACTCCCGCACTGGACAAGAATGAAATTGCAATTCTACTCTTCGTACTGGAGATGGGAGACGATGCGCAGGTTTACTTTTCACTGGTGCGGGAGCAGAACTGGGGCTGCACTCCGCCGCGCACGAGAAGAGTACGCGGTCAGTTTTGCTCTCCTCCTCATGGGGAGCGAGCATTGCATCCAACTCCCCGCAGCTTTCGAGGGGAGTCCACCAACGCTTGCAAGAGTACAATGACGGTTGGACTCTTCAACTGCTCCCCCGATTTCTTAGAGTGTGCGAATGCATTTCTATGTCGGGGGTTGTCGTGCTCCGTCGGCGTGCGCCCGCAGGTGTTATCTCTCCGCGCTCCTCCTCGCCCCTAGCAACAGCTGTGGCGCGCCTAGCAACCGGAGCAGGTGGTAGCTCGGGCGGGAGTAGCGGAGGGCAAGGGGAGAGGACACGCCCGAGGGAACTTGATATCGCACGCCGTTGCCACGTCTCCCGTTCGAGACACGTCTCCGTACAAGGACTTGTACACCCTTGCCTACACCGGAGACGGAGTCTTTGTGGTGACCGTGTACCTAGCGCCCAACCTCGCTCGAGACGCCGTTGCCGCGCAGCTGGACGCGGCTATGGAAAGTGTGCGCGTGCGCTCCAAACCCTCTGACCCCATAGTCTTGGTTGGCGACTTCAACGTTGACGTGCGCAAGAAGAGTGGCGAGTGGCTGGTCGAGTACATGCAGACCAGGCACTCTATGCATTGTCTCTCTGCCGGCTTCGACACGTGCCCCACTACCATTCACGGGAGTTGCATTGATCTGGTCTTTACGCGAAACTGTGACGCGCGTATGCTTCTCAAAGACCCTTTGGCCGCGCACTTTAGCGATCACAAGGCAGTTATTGTGGCCGTCAGGTACAACGATAACACAAACAGGTGCTGATGAATAAATGATTACGTTCACACTCTCGTCATTAATTACGCCATTACTCGCAACACACTCATCGGTGCACCCAATGCATTCGCATTTCTGCACGATTCCCTTCGGGGAGGTGCGGGGGAAATTTTTTTTTTTTTTTTGCTTTTCGCCTCCATCAGAAATCGAACCCGGCGACCTCGTGCTCAGCAGCGCAACGCCTTAGCCCCACTGGGCGAACTTGAAAGGAACTCTGAGGTGTCCGCGAATTTCCCGGTTAGAAGCAAGACAATTCACTGTAAAATAAAGCAAATTTTACTGCGTAATATTAATGACAGGGCTTGGTACAACGTCTCCTCTCATTAAGTTCGTTTATATCGAGTTCAGATACAAATATTTTTTTTAGTCAGGCCTTCACAGTTTTTTATGCACGCACCGTGTTTGTGGAATTACAAATTACACCAAACGCTGTTATGATTACGTCCACTGCAAATACGCCTGAAATCAACCGCATGCATGCATACATGGAGCAATCAAACTTCGGAAGTAATTAAAATGAGCTTGGATGGCCAATCCCCCACAATGCAATCTTTAGGGTATGTAGGTGGTTGTATTAAATTTTGTTTACTATTCGAACTTAGCAATTACTTACGGCAACCTTAGATTCAAGCTAGCAATGAGTGGCGTTGATTATTATGATGCACTGGCTGGACGGCGAACCAGACGAAAGGTCCCAATAGACGTCTTTGTTCTGCCCGTGCCTCGATCACCTGCCAATCAACTAAGCAATCTAGCTGCTGGGATGTACCACATTCTACTTAATTGCTGGCAGTCAGGGGTTTATCCAGAATTTCAACTTTGGGAGGGGGGGTGTCGAACTTCTCCTAGGGGGGTGTTGAAAAGATGTTGGGGGGAGGGGTTATAAATCCCTGTTGCAGGGTGCTTGTGGTTGTCAATGTTTTTGGGTGCATGGTTTTGAATTCCTCTCGGTGGGGGGAGGTGGGGGGGTTGTGTAATTTCCTGCTGGCAGTCCTTTTCCATCGAACTAGGGTATCAGGTTATGAGCAAGCAATATGACTACCATCCATTTTCTAATTAACAAAATCATTGAATATGAGTTACGCCGCCCACACCTATTCATTTGTATAATTTCTGGCACATATATATTGTCCTGCGACATCCCGTGCGCCGTCAAGCGTCCCAGTAAAAACACATAAAAACAGTTCACTTGAGATACATGATATGTGCATAGGCGATCGAGCTTTATATTAGCCGCTGCCCGTAGGCTTCGAGGCGGCAGTTAGCGCGATTTTCCCTGCTATGCACCCCTTCTCCCTCAGCCGAAATTAGATTGGAAAGAAACATCAATTGAGCTCAATGTTTTGTTTCAACTTAATGTGAAATCTTAACTCTCATTCGCCTTTAAACTTGATAAGCTTTAAGCATGTTCTGTCTTTCGTGCTACAAGGGGGCGCATATGCTCGCTCGGGCGACGACCTCGGCTTCGGGCACTATGGAGGAATGTCACAGAACAGGGTGCAACGGCCGGACTCTGCTCTCGTCCTCCCGCGCTCCCCTTCAGGGGAGCGCAGGAGAAGGAGAGGAGAGACCAAAGGAGGCGTTGCCCCGGGCGCCTCACAGCAGCAGCCATCTTACATTCTTCTGCTTTCTGTTTGCACCGTGCCAGTGCCTCCTCCTCTCACTGACCATGCACAGCAGCAGCCATCTTACATTCTTCTGCTTTCTGTTTTCTGCTTTCTGTTTGCACCGTGCACAGGGGCAGCCATCTTAAATTCTTCTGCTTTTCCTGAGACTGTCGCCGGGATAGTGCGCTCTAACCATGGTTTCACTAACGTGCATCATGCCGGCGCCAGCGTTTGCGTACGTTGTATATAAAGACGGCGCAACCGCAGTGGTTCATGTTTCCTTAATCAAGGACTTCGACCCAGAAAGCGTCCACGACCTCGCCAAGAATAAGAAGATTTATTGGCGCTCGGATGACGCCTCGGCGGACGTCCGAGACGAAGGATTTTATGACGGCAGCGTGGAAGAACTGGGCGGTGAGTTGAAGTGCATGACTGCGCATCACAGCTGGCTAAATGGTAGGATGAGACTAATCTCACGGCAGTTTACATAAAATCTGACTGGCCTAAGACTCGTTGAATAATACTACGTCTAACCGAACGCATCATAACCTACCAAAATCCAGCCCAACTGCAACAAAAATATGACCCAGCCCAGCGACAGAGAACACAACCCGTATTAAACGTAATCCAACACAGTCTACAAGTCCTGTTTATTCATCTCTTGACATGATAAACACCAGAGTAATAAAAACAGCATTTTCAAAAAATGCAATTACTGAAAAAATCCGAAAGCAAAAAAAAAACCCCCTCAATGTAGGACTCGAACCTGAGCCTTCTGATTTAAAAACCAGATCTATACCACAACGCTATAGAGGCAGCAACGAAAACTCGCTTCTCCTCCGTACTCGTAATCGGGATGTCGCGTATATCAGCGCGCGTCGTGTGGCATGAGAGAGACTTTATAATCTTTGAATACACTTGTACAATGCATGATTCACCCCTCCCTAGGTTTCACGTTAGTGGTGATGGTCCGGTTTTTTGCCTTCAACTCCGGGCAGCGGGCCAGAGGCGACAGTTGTGAGAAATTTCTGACGGTAATTCTTAAGCTAGCCGGGATAATAGACTAACAAAATGGCACCTACGGAAGCTGCGATGCGGTGTCATCTCCATTCACTTATATTTTTTCTGACCGCATGCATGGGCCACCCAGATCGCTGCAGCCAGCAGATGTAATCAGAGAGAGAAAAGACTTTGTTGAATAGAAACGGTCCGGTGGCGCCGATGGCGTCATCCGGGCCAGATGTAATCAAACATTGCTGTGCAAATCATTCTAGTAGCGGGAACGTGATCCGGAAGAACTTTTCATGACTAGCTTTACGTGTATCGAGGCAACGGTTGCAACCCCGATTACTCACTTGCGTGCCTCGTACACTGGACTGCGTGCACCCCTGTGCGGAACGCAAGTTCAACTCGTGCAGACAAGTTTCAGCCGCACCGTAGCTGGTCTAATAAAACGCTTGCTGGTGGATGTTAATTGTGCTTTCTTATCGTCGCTATTGTGTGTTACATGCCTCGTAGAGCTGCATTTCTCCATGACTTGTTTGAAGATGTGTAATCTTGGGCCGTATTTCGAAGGCTGCGTACCGAGGCAGCCGTGAGAATTTCCTCCGTAAAATTCTCACGGCAGTTTCTATAAAAGCCTGCTGGCCTAAAATTCGCTGAATAATCTTTCCTCCTAACATAACTGTAGTGTTCTTGCTTCTTATAAACACCACAATAGCCTAACATAAACTAACTTCAACGAACCTAACGTAACCTAATTTACATACTGTAACCAATGTATTCTACTCTATTTAACGTATCATAACTTGCCAAAATCCAGCCCAACTGCAACGAGCCCAACCTTACCCAGCCCAACTACACTACCCAACCTGTAATAAACCTAATACAACCAATTTTTGGAGTCGTTCACCTCTTTAGTAATAACCAGAACGAAAAAAAAACTTTAACGAAATTACGAGTGAAACTTCAAAAATTGCAAAATAAAAAAAAAAAACACTTTTCCTCTGACGGCTTCGAACCCGAGCCTTCTCATAGCAGACTTGCCCACGTTACAGAAAATAAGTAACCGATTACAATTAAAGTTACTTCCTTTAAAAGGTAATTGATTACAGTGGTCAATTTCAGACCCAGAATAGGAGGTGAGCTGTGGCGACAACTGACAAGATGGGAGGTCCCTAAGAGATGTTGCATATTTTTTGCGACGAGCACTGCCGTAGAAAACTGATTATAAGTTGATTTTGGAAAAAAAGTAATTTATCACTGGTAATCAATTTCAAGAAAATGTCATTGAATTACCCAGAATGCCACAGTTTTTAAAGGGTTAAAGAACAATGTAATTGATTACAAGTATTCGATTACTTATAACGCGTTACGTTCACCTCTGTTTGAAAACAGATGCTATACCCCAGCGCGCCACAGGAGCAGCTGTGGGATGGAGTTTTCGGGGAATATTTGTCCCAGAGAATCTCTGGGTGTCTTGCTGCCATGAGAAATTTCTGACAGGTGTTCTCACAATTGCCATGATAATAGACACAACTGATTTTGAAACATAATAGATGAATGCCATCCAGGAGGCATGTAATTTGGCACACATAGGCTGCTCGCATCGGACTATCAGTGAGTTTTTGTGATTTCTGTGAAATTATTTTGGGGAAGGACTAACATGGGGTGTGTGCCTCAATAGCAGGTGGTGACCATTCAATCTTGTTGCGACTTAGCAAAAGTGGCCTGGTGACACAAAATTTTCTTCTGGACCACATGTGTTCTTTCGTCGCACCATGATAAGTTGGTGTCACCTCTGCAGTTCCACAACTTCGATCAAATGGAAAGAATATGTGTGCCTGAGACCACTATGATGCGCCTGATGGGACAAACTGTTATGCATGCAGTGGGACTATAAGCAACGGGTAACTGGAATTCTCTAATGACAGCGGGCAGCAAGCTGCTGCTTTCCGCATATACAAGCAGCTTGAAGTAGCGCATATAAATAATCATATTAGCAGAGCTTGTCTTTGGTGTGTGCGCCTCAGCCCTAGACATGATTAATTAGTAAGTGAAGCGTACAGCACATGACATGTAATGTACGCTGCGTATTTCAACGTATTTGTCCAGTTTTTCGTTCCATGTTGCCCAAGTTTAAATGAAGGCGTGACTATTCACCAATTCAATGGGCAACCTGTGTAGAGAAGAGGCGGAAACATACTTGATCGATTGGTGTGAAATTAGATGCTGTAATACCAGAATTTAAATTGTTTATGAATGAGTTCAGTGATAGCACATAATGCCCTTAACTTGTGTTGCGCAAATTGTTTTGTATTAGTGCTTGCAAACATGCTAGAGTGATGTACCCCACTGCCATATGACGTGTTGTTCGACTTTTAGAGCTGAAATCTGTGAATGTAGGCACACTTAAAGGTTATTGCTGCTATATATTTGCCTCTGGCTGTCTTTACAGCACCTTATGGAGAACATTTGCTTTAACGGGTCACCACCTATAAAAAGCAGCACTTTATCAATGTAAAAACAGCGCAAGAGAAAAGCATTTTGTGACAGTATGTACTATCTGCAACCGGTAATAAAAAGGAGGATGAGGGAGTTGTCATTCGATGCTTTCCTCATTCAACTACAGATAACTTTGCAGTCCTCCCTTCATACCTGATAATAACGCCGCATTTAGGATGTTGACATTTCGCTTCCTCGAGCAGCTTCTGTTGCACTCCTTTTTTCAATACAATACTGATACCTTTACCCTTAGAAAATGCATTCAGGCTGTGCAGGGCTAAGAGTAGTATGCAAATGCATGACAATAACTGCAATTTTGTGGTTGGTTTATTGCTTGTAACTTTCTGGCATTGCAGAGCATTGCAAGCGCAACTTCTTAAAAGAATGACGAAGCGGCGGATGAGGTGGCCAAAAGTGGTGTTTGAAGAGCCCCTTCCTACCAAAGAACGACCCCAGGCAAGTTTATGGGAGTTACACCAGTACCTAATCCACAAAAGCATGGCCTCCCTTCTCCCTGTTTCCCTAAAGTTACCAGTGGTTAATTTTCAATTTATTTGCCCATTCAGTTCATAATGAAAGTGCACTGTACTGCGATGGCTTTTATCGGCCTGCTAGAGCGCAGCTTGCTATTTGACAGTTGCTACTCATGTTGTTGAGGCAAAATGCATATTGGGGGATGTATTTTTTCTGAGAATGCCCACATCAAAAATTTTGTTCTGACGTTTTTTAAGCTTTCAAAACTTTCTTGCAGTCATGCCGGCGTAAAAACGAACCTTTGCCTTCATTGCTTCCCTTGTATTTCTAATTGGAATTGTGGACTGAATCGTGATGCTTGAACATGTGTTCTGCATTTTAGAAGCAAGTATCCAAGAAGGAGCTGCTGAGGAGGAAAAAGCTTGGTCGCAAACGCAACATGCAGGCCATTGTTGATGGCAGCTCTGAGCCATCACGTAAAAAACTCCTCCTTGCTAAGGAGGAGGAGGTGAAGGAACTTCAGGCACAGCTGGAGGCTGTGAAGAAGGAGCTGCGAGAGGAGCGGAAGCGGAATTTTGAATTGCAAGAAACCGTAATAAAAGGAATGGGTAAAGTATAATTTGTCATGTCAGCTCATTGCAGTGGTGTGTGAAGTCCAGAGTTTCATTGTTCAAGTAAACATGATGCATCAGGATACCAGTTGTAGCTCCAAAACATTTACCAGCTACAGAATTTTTGATTGAGACAGCCTAGTATTATTTGTACCCGGAGTACAAGATTTGGCCAACTACATCTACAGTGCTTATACTCTTTCATATTGTACACTGGTTCCCCTTTTTCTATAAGCAACTGTGTTTTCAGCAAGGGTATTTTCATGACAAATAGGATTAGGTGTAGCTGTAGCTACCCTGTCACTTTCCAACCGTAGCCGCAGCCGCATTGTCACTGCTTGCTGAGTCATGTAATGTACCCATGGGGCAGTCATATTGTGTCCAAAGAATTCTGATGGTAAAAAATCTCTCTCTCTCTCTCTCTCTCTCTCTCTCTCTCCTCTCTCTCTCTCTTTATATATATATACATATATACACAGTAAAAGCTCGTAATTTTTAACTCGAAAGGGAGCATATAATTGTTCGAAATAAACGCAGTTCAAATTAGCGGGCGGGAACTAGAATGAATGGATGTTGCGCCACACTACGCGGGCCGAGCATGAAGAAGCCACCTCTGAACTCGTTATTTTGAATTAGGCACACTACACTACACAGCAGCCACTGCACAAATAAAACCTGCAATGCCATGCGCCAGAGCCCTGGCACTGGCGGCGCGGCACTCACAGCGGAAGCGAAATAAGCTGTTGCCGTAGCTATGCTGCTGTTGTTCTGTTTCGTTGTTTTGCAGCCTCAGGAAATTTGGTTTGGTTTGGATTTGCAAAAGGTTGTAATCACTCTATACTGACTTCTTCTGGAAGAAGCGATGGACACTAGGGGATCCCAGTTCAAATTAACCGTTATAGATACCGACGTGTTCGAATTATCGGGAGTTTCCCCCCATTTAAATATAGAGAGCTATGCCAGGACCAGGGCGTCACTTCAAATTAACTGTAAGTTTGAATTAACCGAGTTCGAATCAACGAGCGTTTACTGTATAGTACTTTTCGTTGCAATATTATTGGTGGAGTTTCTTTAGAATTTTCTTTATCCATTACTGACAACTAGTGGTGAAATATACCAACCTCGGCTTAAGGGAATTTGCAGTGTAACAAAGTTTTCAACATCTAGTAGGACCTTGCTACACCAAGGTTCGACAGTAATACTCGAAAGGAGTAACAGTTTTTACCTTAAGCCTTCCATTAAGGGACAGTTAAGTCAAACAGAGCAGTGTCTGCAGCTACGCAGATTGCCAAATGATCAGGCATAGCTGCTACCAGCAACGGCATGGCCCGTGTTCCCAACCAGCTCAAGAACGCTGCGGCAACCTGCGGTAGTTGGGTTTCACATTATCCCTTCAAATGTAGACTTACCTGGATCTCTGTAGCCTAACAACTCAAATTAAGGGTGTCATATGAGCTGCAAGTGCTAGTATCCTTTTTCTGAAGTTTTTACTGGTTGTGGCTCCACTGGGAAAACCTTAGCTATTGAAAATAGCTGGTGCATACACCAACCTCCTGATACTAGAAGCAACATTGCAGCTTGGCTTCAACACACAGTGGTTTTAAATATTTCGGCATTTGTAGTGTGCAAGATATTTGTGGTTAAAATTTGTGGGAAAAAGAAATTTGCGACTGAGTACACTGGCTGAGCCTTGGGGATTTTTTAAGTGGGGCATATGTGGCTGATTGTGCGAATTGAACATGTTTTTAGCTTTCTAATGGCTTGCGATCATAGTGCATAATGTTCGTGAATTATTGTCAGTTGCCTAATACACTCAGCACTGTGACAATGCATAGTGCTTCAAATTAAAAACTTCCATTTTTATTTTTGACTTGGTAAGCAACCTGTTTAACCGTGCTGCCTGACCTGGTCGTATGCCATCCTGCATCATTTGTAGATGGAGAAACTTTGTTTGGCATGCAAATTTTTTAATGAACCATGAGATATGTTAAAAAACCAAGTGAAATGGAGGTGCCATGAACTTAGCTTTTGATTGTTATTATGTGCAGAATATTCACATCATCTTTGTTTTCAGAAGTTTCAACATAACTCAAGCTACGTGGGCTGTTCATACAAATGGGTGTTCTGCGGGTTTCTTTCGATGCAGGAAAAGTGCAGCTGCAGTTGGCGGCCTTGCAGGGTAGCATCCGCTTTACGGCAAGCATGGTGGGTACAATTGTGAAGATATGTGGAAATGTTGAGTGAGCAGTTGTTTTGGCCACTTCCTCTGCAGGATTCTCTTGAGGATGCACAGGTGCAAGAGCCCATTTGTCACCTCGAAGAGGTAGGTTGCTTTCTCAATGCAGGAAGTAACTAACTGAATGCATTCATGTTTAAAACATTACTTGTCGTGCAGGATCCATTTGAAGATAGCCAGGCATTGTTGGATGTACATCATCCACAGGTGACCATTCATTGCTCATATTCAGCTATGAATTCTTGTTCCGAAACTCTCTCTTCCTTTGTTGGCTTTGCCCCATAAAAATCCCGTAATCATCTCAAACTTAGTTATGTTTTTTACTGGCATGTTTTCTTGACCATGGCTGCTGCACTTAGCTGACCAATGAGAAGTGCTTTAGTTACTTCAAAGCACTAAACCAAGGGCTAGTGACCTTGCCACCATTCAGCTGGTATAAGCACAATGTGTTTACAGCGGTGTGTTACTTTTGCTACTTATTGATAGCAGCATATTTTGGGGTGTTTTGTTGACAAGCCTAACTTTTCATTTGAACTATGCTCCTTTGAACAATGCATTGGTTTACCCTGAAGATAGCCGTTTATATTACATGGCTACATCTACATGCTCAACAAAAGCGATCAATTGCAACCAGCCTGAATATAGGCTTGGTTTGAAACGTAGGGCTCAAGGATTTACAGTTGTCTGTCATGAGGCTAAGCATATGTACATTTCAAAAAAATGTCGTTTGTGTCCTGAACTATGTTCTGTCTTTTGCGTCACATTTGGAGTACTGGTGTTCCTGCATTTACTGCTGTTTTCTTAGCAGGCTACACCTGACGTGCCGAGATCAGCCCCGTCTTTTGACTCGAGTGTGCTGAGAATGCCCGGGACCCCTCGCCATCATACAAATGTGAGTGTTTACGTGTATGTCACATATGTTTCAAGCTGTCTTTGTCATAAGATGAGAAGCAGGAAATAATGCTTTAATAATCAAAATAAACTTTCATGTAAACAAATAGTTCTGTTTGTCTTGAATAATGTTATTTTGGTTAATTGCACCTAAGTGAAAGACATTTTTCACTCTCATGTTGCTGTTGTTGTGTCAGGTGGCATCCAGGCCGTCAGCAGTGGCATCACGTGGTGGGTCTTTCAACCCTGAAGCAACTCGCCACCATACAGATGTAAGCAGCTGCCTTTGTGTGTGTCAAAGAGCTCTGTCTATGACGTAAGGCTCTTGAGTGCTTTTACTATTTCGTTGCTGCACGAAATTGACTGATATTCAGTGGTTCAAGAAAACATTTGTGTGCTAACATTGGTTAGGCCAAATTTCAGCTACGTAAATTGCAGATCATTCGACGCCGTTTCTGACAACACCAGTTTTTGAAAGTTTTTTATAAATAATGGTTGAAAAAAAAGATCAAAATCAAAAGTTATGTCGAGATGTTGAAGAAAATTATAAAAAACAACTTTATAAAAAACAGCCAATTGTAGAAAAATTTAGAATATAATTTTGTAGGTAAATATTTCGAAAACAGATCCCAGGGGAAAAATGAGTTGTGCAGAACAGGAGGAGGAGGAATAAACATTTAATTGAGCAGTAAATGTTGTTGGGTTGACCGCCAGGTGGGGGACCTCCTTAGTCCAGGAAGCCCTGGGTCTTGGCGGCCTGTCTCGCCCGGTCTACCAGATGTTGTTGGTGATCCGGGTTGGAGCTGGTCAACCGACCCTCCCACTGCTCAAGTGAGGGATTTGGGTTTGGGGCAAGGGATGGTGTGTGGCGGCACTCCCATACAGTTCGTAAAATATATGTAAAAACAGGGTAGCGCGTGTAGTGGCTTAAATATGCAGTGAAATCAAACCTCCATTTCAAAATGCATAAAAGGGTGGTTCTTGAGATGAAATCTGGCGACTTGACAATATTGGGGGCACAAATTCATTCCCACATGATGTAAAGGAACCCCCTGTTAATGAGACTTGGCATTTATGGCCAGAGAAACATTTGGAACAAGCACATTACAGTAGAATCTCGATGATACGAATCTCGCAGGACCGCGAAAAATATTCGTATCACCCGAAATTTGTGTGAACCAACAGAAACCAAAAAATTGAGCACTAAAAAGTTTTCGTTTATTTCTTTTCTTACTTTCTTGTGAAGAAATCCACAATTTTTTCTGCTTTTTTTAACCTCTTTGTCCCCGAGCAGTCCTTTCTGGAGTGCATAAAACTTCGCACTGGTCTCCTCACTCGCAATTCCCAAGCTCACTATATGCGGCAACGATCAAGGGATGAACCGCATGGCGTTTTTGCATGCGATTCGTGCGCATTGGCTATGCGCGTGCGATCATTTCACGCCCGCGTTGAGGATTCCGCATCCCCGCGGCAGCTTCTGCCTTGGTCAGAAAATGATGCGCAACGAGCGCGGCAGTGGGAATAGCCTGACGACTTGCGCCAATGGGGAGGCGCGCGTCTCATGGCGGCAGTTTCTAAGCGCTCGAGACAGCCTGCTGGCTCCACTGGAGATGTGTTATATTACTGTTTTAGCCCACATTATCAGCTCCTTTACCGCACAACCAACTTTGTGTGTGCTTTGAGCGGCATTTTAAAGAGCGGTTAGAAGCAGTCGATCGAGCGCACCGCACCACTTTGTGGCCGAAGCCCAGCCATGCTGCCGCTGCTGGCGGGCCTGGCCGCGCGCATCGTGCGGGTGGTTCCGTGGCGCCGTCAGCGTGCCTGTGGCATCTGAGGTTGTTTTTTGCGAGCAGAAAACAACAGCCCGGCCGTTTTGAGAAAAGGGTCGAACACATGAGCGGAAAGGCACCCGTCCCTGCATGCATCTCTGCCCCGAGATCCGATTTGGCTGCCGGATGACCCGCTGCCCCGCCGCTCCCACGTGCATCCAACCTGCTAGATATTTTGATGCGCCGCGTCGGAATCCGGATTGCTCGGACAGACATGTGTCCCCCGCTAAAGAGTGACAAAGAGGGGACAGAGAGCGCATACGTCGCCGTCGGTTGTTCGCTCGGCAGTCAGGCGCCTCGCCAGCTCGTTCGTATCATCCGCCGGGCCGCACAGGTCCATTCGTAATAGCCGAAATTTTGTCTATTGCAAGAAATGCAATTTTCCCAGGACTTCTAAGAGATTCGTATCATCCAAAAATTCATATCACCCAGAATCGTATCATCAAGATTTCACTGTATGCGAAAAAATTCGCTTGGCATTGAAAACGAAAATTGGTGGTTGATGCTTGTAGATGTTCACTGTCAGTTATCTGTCAGAACGTAAACACGCGGTTTAATATTATCTTTGGAGTCACTATTGCAGATCTGCTTGCAGGAAGAAATGAGGTGCAATGTGCCAGAATCGTACCCTGCAAACTTTCACCAACGAGCTGTTGTGCAACAAGGAGTTCAGCACCAACAGCCTCCTGCATTGCAGCGTCATCTAACCTTTTGTAATGAAAACAGTACCGCACCTGTTGTAGACTTTCTCAGAATAGTTCTGCTGAGCAGCAACACTTGACCTTTGCAAAAGCCTAAGTATGGCAGCAAAACTGGCCTGCAGACAACTGACACAACTGCCAGTGTGCAAAGCTGATTTCAAGTACTCTCTTTGTCTGAACTGATATCCGACAACTTGGTGTGATGCTTTGACAAGCAGCTGAGACTCATATTGTAGAAATAAAGCAAGGGTAAAATGAAATCACAAGTGACATGTTTTTTTTGAGGAACAGTTGCGCTCAAAAAAAGCAAATCGGCTTGTAGTTGGGTAGCTACGTAGTAGTGACAAATATGAATTATGCAACACAACAATGAAACCAAGACTTGTATACTGGCTGAAAATGCCCAGTCACCTTGTTAGGCATGTAATGGACCTTCAGAAATGAACTTTGGTGGAATAAAACCACGTTAACTCGAAGCAAAAGCTCAGTGAATAGCTGGTGACATTTTCAAGTAAATATCACTGCTCAAAGCCGTCAGATTACAAAGCCGACAGCATAATTTGATATTTGACTGGTGGGGCCCTTGTGATCATGAAAAGTTTTTGGTGATGAAGTGTTTCTTTTCTACTTCTCTTTCTCTTGCTTCCCTACCTTTCTTCTGTCTTTCCATCTTTGCACCTCCTTTCATATGCTGCATGGCAAAAACGCTGAGCAAAAAAGAACCGAGCATGTTTATTTGTCAAGCGCAGCAGTCACGCCCCCTTTTGCAACAACATACACACCTTAACTTGCAAGAAATGCCATCAAAGATCACAATGTCGCCAGAGCGGGAAGGCTTAGACTGACTCTAAAAGTGCATTGCCTAGACTATCCACATGGAGGGCCCTAGGTGCAGCTGGGATGACTACATGCAACATGTCAAAATCGGCTATTGGAAGCATTGATCACTGCTGATCGATCTGAATAGGCGTGGTAATGGCATTAAGAAATTTCTCTCAGGCAAACATAACCTTGTTGATGTAGTGATTTTCATATTGTCTCAGTTCATTGCCCTTTAGGGAAAAGACATTGCTGAATGTTGCGGTCTCTTTTAGGCTGCGGCACCTTTGTCAGCGGTGATTGGATCGCCAAGTGAACGCAGCTTGAACCCTGTGCCGCCTCGCCACCGCACAGAAGTAAGTAGCTGCTTTTGTGTGTGTCAAAAGGGCTCTGTCTGTGGCATAACACTCTTGAGTGCTGTTAAATGGGCCATGCAGACAAAATACAAGTTTGTTTTATTCCAAAGTTTTCATGTCTTATAGTGCCCCCAATGCTTGTCCAGCAGCAAACGATGCCGGACATAAGAGAAATTCATCAATTTAGGTTAAAATTTTGATTCTCACACCCGATAGTGTATTTTCATGATGTCTGCCATGAGACACAAGGCCGGGTATTCAAACGAACTTTCACTGCATCATTAGGCTCTTCTGCAGCCTTGCAGTCAGTCCTCCCAGATGGCCCTACCATACTCAGCCGCAGACTGCTGTACGTGTTTTTTTTACTGTATTTGAACTTGGCTTGTTTTTGTTATGGTAGAAAGCAATCGTTTCATGAAACATGGGGTATGCTCGACAAACAGGGCCACATAAGACAGCGTCACTTACGCCAATCGACCAGTGTCAAGTAAGAAAACTAAAGTGCTGCAGTGCTGTGCAGCTAAAACAAGCGTAGTGTGCCCAGTACCAACAGCAGTGCACATCGGTACTTCTATGTTTACGTGCATTTTTTAACTTTCATTGTTTACCCCACCATTCTTGCTGCTGTAAAATGAATATGCATTACATTTAAATGCAAATAGCTCATTCGGAAAGCTTATAAGCCCTGCCAAATTTGTGTTTTCTTTTGCCGGCCTCAGCCAATCGCAGAGCTGGCTGGTATGACATCATAGGTTCTGTTGTGGTAAATGAGCTAGTGGGTGGCATAGCCATTCCCTTTTTTCCTCATAATGAAGCTTATTTGAGTAAAGTGTTCATTAAAAGTGGTGTCAGTATGATTCTAAGGAGGCAACCTTTCAAACGAACCAAACTTGTGTTTTGTCTGCATGACCCCTTTAATAAGGAATCTCCTTTTAAACAAACGTAACCCCTTTTCATGTAGCGATTTGCATACAATCTCAGTAGCATGCACCGCGGGGGAAAAGACGGTGCTAAATGTTGCTATTTCTTATCAGGCTGCAGCACCTGGTCCAGTTGGGTTCAGGTCGCCCAGCTGCAGCCCTGGGCCGTCCCGCCACCGCACAGAAGTAAGCAGCTGCTTTTGTGTGCGTGAAAAGTGCTCTGTTTTGTGACAACACTCTTGAGTGCTTTTAAAGGAGTACTGACACAAAATTTTCGTGTTACGTTTTTTTCACTGCTATGCGTGCCTACCAGCCCATTAATCATACAATGACGGATTAGACGGTTGAGCGCAGCGTAAACATTCATTTACAGCGTCGTTTATTCGTGTCAGTTTCGGTTTCGACAAAACAAACACCGAGCGGCCGCCATGACAGGAGGTATCGCGTGACGTCACCATTCTTGCAGTATCGCTGCCGCTCTGGAAGCGTGCGTGAGCGAGCGCACGCGTGCACCCAGAGCGGCCAAGGTCTTCGCCGTCCCCACAGGCCCGAGCAGCATGACGTCAGTCCCAAAACCATGACGTGTACATAGCCCGAGCAGCGCGCGCCAACCACAACCAGCGCATTGGCTTTGCCACGGGAGCCCCGACGTCGGCAGTTTGGGGCAAGTAGCAGATGATGTCAAATCGGCTTGCTGTGGGCTTTCTCGTGCGGGCGAAGATTAAAATGGATTTTAAATATGTTTCGCTGCACGGTTGCTGTTGAAACTTGCTGGAAGATATCTCCTGATAAAAAGGAAGCTATTTAAATAGTTATCTTAGCTTTCAAATTTCGTGTCAGTACTACTTTAAGGAATCTCCTTTTAAACAAACGTAACCCCTTTTCATGTAGTAATTTGTATACAATCTCAGTTGCATGCACTGCGGGGAAAAGACGGTGCTAAATTTTGCTATTTCTTATCCAGTCCGCAGCACCTAGTCCAGTGGCGATCAGGTCGCCCAGCTGCAGCCTTGGGCCATCCCACCACCACACAGAAGTAAGTAGCTGATATTGTAGGCATCAAAAGTACTCTGTAAGGAATCTCCTTTTACGCAAACGTAACCATGTTGATGTAGTTATTTCCATAATCTCATTTGCGTGCACCATAGGAAAAAGACGGTGCTAAATTTTGCTATTTCTTATCCAGGCCGCAGCACCTAGTCCAGTGGCGATTGGGTCGCCCAGCTGCAGCCCTGGGGCGTCCCACCACCACACAGAAGTAAGTAGCTGATATTGTAGGCATCAAAAGTACTCTGTAAGGAATCTCCTTTTACGCAAACGTAACCATGTTGATGTAGTTCTTTCCATAATCTCATTTGCGTGCACCATAGGAAAAAGACGGTGCTAAATTTTGCTATTTCTTATCCAGGCCGCAGCACCTAGTCCAGTGGCGATCAGGTCGCCCAGCTGCAGCCTTGGGCCATCCCACCACCACACAGAAGTAAGTAGCTGATATTGTAGGCATCAAAAGTACTCTGTAAGGAATCTCCTTTTACGCAAACGTAACCATGTTGATGTAGTTATTTCCATAATCTCATTTGCGTGCACCATAGGAAAAAGACGGTGCTAAATTTTGCTATTTCTTATCCAGGCCGCAGCACCTAGTCCAGTGGCGATTGGGTCGCCCAGCTGCAGCCCTGGGCCGTCCCGCCACCGCACAGAAGTAAGCAGCTGCTTTTGTGTGTGTCAAAAGTGCTCTGTTTGTGACATAACACTCTTAAGTGCTTTTAAGGAATCTCCTTTTAAACAAACGTAACCCCTTTTCATGTAGTGATTTGCATACAATCTCAGTTGCATGCACTGCGGGGAAAAGACGGTGCTAAATTTTGCTATTTCTTATCCAGGCCGCAGCACCTAGTCCAGTGGCGATCAAGTCGCCCAGCTGCAGCCTTGGGCCATCCCGCCACCACACAGAAGTAAGTAGCTGATCTTGTAGGCATCAAAAGTACTCTGTAAGGAATCTCCTTTTACGCAAACGTAACCATGTTGATGTAGTTATTTCCATAATCTCATTTGCGTGCACCATAGGAAAAAGACGGTGCTAAATTTTGCTATTTCTTATCCAAGCCGCAGCACCTAGTCCAGTGGCGATTGGGTCGCCCAGCTGCAGCCCTGGGCCGTCCCGCCACCGCACAGAAGTAAGCAGCTGCTTTTGTGTGTGTCAAAAGTGCTCTGTTTGTGACATAACACTCTTAAGTGCTTTTAAGGAATCTCCTTTTAAACAAACGTAACCCCTTTTCATGTAGTGATTTGCATACAATCTCAGTTGCATGCACTGCGGGGAAAAGACGGTGCTAAATTTTGCTATTTCTTATCCAGGCCGCAGCACCTAGTCCAGTGGCGATCAGGTCGCCCAGCTGCAGCCTTGGGCCATCCCACCACCACACAGAAGTAAGTAGCTGATATTGTAGGCATCAAAAGTACTCTGTAAGGAATCTCCTTTTACGCAAACGTAACCATGTTGATGTAGTTATTTCCATAATCTCATTTGCGTGCACCATAGGAAAAAGACGGTGCTAAATTTTGCTATTTCTTATCCAGGCCGCAGCACCTAGTCCAGTGGCGATTGGTCGCCCAGCTGCAGCCCTGGGCCGTCCCGCCACCGCACAGAAGTAAGCAGCTGCTTTTGTGTGTGTCAAAAGTGCTCTGTTTGTGACATAACACTCTTAAGTGCTTTTAAGGAATCTCCTTTTAAACAAACGTAACCCCTTTTCATGTAGTGATTTGCATACAATCTCAGTTGCATGCACTGCGGGGAAAAGACGGTGCTAAATTTTGCTATTTCTTATCCAGGCCGCAGCACCTAGTCCAGTGGCGATCAGGTCGCCCAGCTGCAGCCTTGGGCCATCCCGCCACCACACAGAAGTAAGTAGCTGATCTTGTAGGCATCAAAAGTACTCTGTAAGGAATCTCCTTTTACGCAAACGTAACCATGTTGATGTAGTTATTTCCATAATCTCATTTGCGTGCACCATAGGAAAAAGACGGTGCTAAATTTTGCTATTTCTTATCCAGGCCGCAGCACCTAGTCCAGTGGCGATTGGGTCGCCCAGCTGCAGCCCTGGGCCGTCCCACCACCACACAGAAGTAAGTAGCTGATATTGTAGGCATCAAAAGTACTCTGTAAGGAATCTCCTTTTACGCAAACGTAACCATGTTGATGTAGTTATTTCCATAATCTCATTTGCGTGCACCATAGGAAAAAGACGGTGCTAAATTTTGCTATTTCTTATCCAGGCCGCAGCACCTAGTCCAGTGGCAATTGGGTCGCCCAGCTGCAGCCCTGGGCCGTCCCGCCACCACACAGAAGTAAGTAGCTGATATTGTAGGCATCAAAAGTACTCTGTAAGGAATCTCCTTTTACGCAAACGTAACCATGTTGATGTAGTTATTTCCATAATCTCATTTGCGTGCACCATAGGAAAAAGACGGTGCTAAATTTTGCTATTTCTTATCCAGGCAGCAGCACCTAGTCCAGTGGCGATTGGGTCGCCCAGCTGCAGCCCTGGGCCGTCCCACCACCACACAGAAGTAAGTAGCTGATATTGTAGGCATCAAAAGTACTCTGTAAGGAATCTCCTTTTACGCAAACGTAACCATGTTGATGTAGTTATTTCCATAATCTCATTTGCGTGCACCATAGGAAAAAGACGGTGCTAAATTTTGCTATTTCTTATCCAGGCCGCAGCACCTAGTCCAGTGGCGATTGGGTCGCCCAGCTGCAGCCCTGGGCCGTCCCACCACCACACAGAAGTAAGTAGCTGATATTGTAGGCATCAAAAGTACTCTGTAAGGAATCTCCTTTTACGCAAACGTAACCATGTTGATGTAGTTATTTCCATAATCTCATTTGCGTGCACCATAGGAAAAAGACGGTGCTAAATTTTGCTATTTCTTATCCAGGCCGCAGCACCTAGTCCAGTGGCGATTGGGTCGCCCAGCTGCAGCCCTGGGCCGTCCCACCACCACACAGAAGTAAGTAGCTGCTTTTGTGTGTGTCAAAAGTGCTCTGTTTGTGACATAACACTCTTAAGTGCTTTTAAGGAATCTCCTTTTAAACAAACGTAACCCCTTTTCATGTAGTGATTTGCATACAATCTCAGTTGCATGCACTGCGGGGAAAAGACGGTGCTAAATTTTGCTATTTCTTATCCAGGCCGCAGCACCTAGTCCAGTGGCGATCAGGTCGCCCAGCTGCAGCCTTGGGCCATCCCGCCACCACACAGAAGTAAGTAGCTGATCTTGTAGGCATCAAAAGTACTCTGTAAGGAATCTCCTTTTACGCAAACGTAACCATGTTGATGTAGTTATTTCCATAATCTCATTTGCGTGCACCATAGGAAAAAGACGGTGCTAAATTTTGCTATTTCTTATCCAGGCCGCAGCACCTAGTCCAGTGGCGATTGGGTCGCCCAGCTGCAGCCCTGGGCCGTCCCACCACCACACAGAAGTAAGCAGCTGCTTTTGTGTGTGTCAAAAGTGCTCTGTTTGTGACATAACACTCTTAAGTGCTTTTAAGGAATCTCCTTTTAAACAAACGTAACCCCTTTTCATGTAGTGATTTGCATACAATCTCAGTTGCATGCACTGCGGGGAAAAGACGGTGCTAAATTTTGCTATTTCTTATCCAGGCCGCAGCACCTAGTCCAGTGGCGATCAGGTCGCCCAGCTGCAGCCTTGGGCCATCCCGCCACCACACAGAAGTAAGTAGCTGATCTTGTAGGCATCAAAAGTACTCTGTAAGGAATCTCCTTTTACGCAAACGTAACCATGTTGATGTAGTTATTTCCATAATCTCATTTGCGTGCACCATAGGAAAAAGACGGTGCTAAATTTTGCTATTTCTTATCCAGGCCGCAGCACCTAGTCCAGTGGCGATTGGGTCGCCCAGCTGCAGCCCTGGGCCGTCCCACCACCACACAGAAGTAAGTAGCTGATATTGTAGGCATCAAAAGTACTCTGTAAGGAATCTCCTTTTACGCAAACGTAACCATGTTGATGTAGTTATTTCCATAATCTCATTTGCGTGCACCATAGAAAAAAGACGGTGCTAAATTTTGCTATTTCTTATCCAGGCCGCAGCACCTAGTCCAGTGGCGATTGGGTCGCCCAGCTGCAGCCCTGGGCCGTCCCACCACCACACAGAAGTAAGTAGCTGATATTGTAGGCATCAAAAGTACTCTGTAAGGAATCTCCTTTTACGCAAACGTAACCATGTTGATGTAGTTATTTCCATAATCTCATTTGCGTGCACCATAGAAAAAAGACGGTGCTAAATTTTGCTATTTCTTATCCAGGCCGCAGCACCTAGTCCAGTGGCGATTGGGTCGCCCAGCTGCAGCCCTGGGCCGTCCCACCACCACACAGAAGTAAGTAGCTGATATTGTAGGCATCAAAAGTACTCTGTAAGGAATCTCCTTTTACACAAACGTAACCATGTTGATGTAGTTATTTCCATAATCTCATTTGCGTGCACCATAGGAAAAAGACGGTGCTAAATTTTGCTATTTCTTATCCAGGCCGCAGCACCTAGTCCAGTGGCGATTGGGTCGCCCAGCTGCAGCCCTGGGCCGTCCCACCACCACACAGAAGTAAGTAGCTGATATTGTAGGCATCAAAAGTACTCTGTAAGGAATCTCCTTTTACGCAAACGTAACCATGTTGATGTAGTTATTTCCATAATCTCATTTGCGTGCACCATAGGAAAAAGACGGTGCTAAATTTTGCTATTTCTTATCCAGGCCGCAGCACCTAGTTCAGTGGCGATCAGGTCGCCCAGCTGCAGCCTTGGGCCATCCCGCCACCACACAGAAGTAAGTAGCTGATATTGTAGGCATCAAAAGTACTCTGTAAGGAATCTCCTTTTACGCAAACGTAACCATGTTGATGTAGTTATTTCCATAATCTCATTTGCGTGCACCATAGGAAAAAGACGGTGCTAAATTATGCTATTTCTTATCCAGGCCGCAGCACCTAGTCCAGTGGCGATTGGGTCGCCCAGCTGCAGCCCTGGGCCGTCCCACCACCACACAGAAGTAAGTAGCTGATATTGTAGGCATCAAAAGTACTCTGTAAGGAATCTCCTTTTACGCAAACGTAACCATGTTGATGTAGTTATTTCCATAATCTCATTTGCGTGCACCATAGGAAAAAGACGGTGTGCTATTTCTTATCCAGGCCGCAGCACCTAGTCCAGTGGCGATTGGGTCGCCCAGCTGCAGCCCTGGGCCGTCCCACCACCACACAGAAGTAAGTAGCTGATATTGTAGGCATCAAAAGTACTCTGTAAGGAATCTCCTTTTACGCAAACGTAACCATGTTGATGTAGTTATTTCCATAATCTCATTTGCGTGCACCATAGGAAAAAGACGGTGCTAAATTTTGCTATTTCTTATCCAGGCCGCAGCACCTAGTCCAGTGGCGATTGGGTCGCCCAGCTGCAGCCCTGGGCCGTCCCACCACCACACAGAAGTAAGTAGCTGATATTGTAGGCATCAAAAGTACTCTGTAAGGAATCTCCTTTTACGCAAACGTAACCATGTTGATGTAGTTATTTCCATAATCTCATTTGCGTGCACCATAGGAAAAAGACGGTGCTAAATTATGCTATTTCTTATCCAGGCCGCAGCACCTAGTCCAGTGGCGATTCGGTCGCCCAGCTGCAGCCCTGGGCCGTCCCACCACCACACAGAAGTAAGTAGCTGATATTGTAGGCATCAAAAGTACTCTGTAAGGAATCTCCTTTTACGCAAACGTAACCATGTTGATGTAGTTATTTCCATAATCTCATTTGCGTGCACCATAGGAAAAAGACGGTGCTAAATTATGCTATTTCTTATCCAGGCCGCAGCACCTAGTCCAGTGGCGATTGGGTCGCCCAGCTGCAGCCCTGGGCCGTCCCACCACCACACAGAAGTAAGTAGCTGATATTGTAGGCATCAAAAGTACTCTGTAAGGAATCTCCTTTTACGCAAACGTAACCATGTTGATGTAGTTATTTCCATAATCTCATTTGCGTGCACCATAGGAAAAAGACGGTGCTAAATTTTGCTATTTCTTATCCAGGCCGCAGCACCTAGTCCAGTGGCGATTGGGTCGCCCAGCTGCAGCCCTGGGCCGTCCCACCACCACACAGAAGTAAGTAGCTGATATTGTAGGCATCAAAAGTACTCTGTAAGGAATCTCCTTTTACGCAAACGTAACCATGTTGATGTAGTTATTTCCATAATCTCATTTGCGTGCACCATAGGAAAAAGACGGTGCTAAATTATGCTATTTCTTATCCAGGCCGCAGCACCTAGTCCAGTGCCGATTGGGTCGCCCAGCTGCAGCCCTGGGCCGTCCCACCACCACACAGAAGTAAGTAGCTGATATTGTAGGCATCAAAAGTACTCTGTAAGGAATCTCCTTTTACGCAAACGTAACCATGTTGATGTAGTTATTTCCATAATCTCATTTGCGTGCACCATAGGAAAAAGACGGTGCTAAATTTTGCTATTTCTTATCCAGGCCGCAGCACCTAGTCCAGTGGCGATTGGGTCGCCCAGCTGCAGCCCTGGGCCGTCCCACCACCACACAGAAGTAAGTAGCTGATATTGTAGGCATCAAAAGTACTCTGTAAGGAATCTCCTTTTACGCAAACGTAACCATGTTGATGTAGTTATTTCCATAATCTCATTTGCGTGCACCATAGGAAAACGACGGTGCTAAATTTTGCTATTTCTTATCCAGGCCGCAGCACCTAGTCCAGTGGCGATTGGGTCGCCCAGCTGCAGCCCTGGGCCGTCCCACCACCACACAGAAGTAAGTAGCTGATATTGTAGGCATCAAAAGTACTCTGTAAGGAATCTCCTTTTACGCAAACGTAACCATGTTGATGTAGTTATTTCCATAATCTCATTTGCGTGCACCATAGGAAAAAGACGGTGCTAAATTTTGCTATTTCTTATCTAGGCCGCAGCACCTAGTCCAGTGGCGATTGGTCGCCCAGCTGCAGCCCTGGGCCGTCCCGCCACCGCACAGAAGTAAGCAGCTGCTTTTGTGTGTGTCAAAAGTGCTCTGTTTGTGACATAACACTCTTAAGTGCTTTTAAGGAATCTCCTTTTAAACAAACGTAACCCCTTTTCATGTAGTGATTTGCATACAATCTCAGTTGCATGCACTGCGGGGAAAAGACGGTGCTAAATTTTGCTATTTCTTATCCAGGCCGCAGCACCTAGTCCAGTGGCGATCAGGTCGCCCAGCTGCAGCCTTGGGCCATCCCGCCACCACACAGAAGTAAGTAGCTGATATTGTAGGCATCAAAAGTACTCTGTAAGGAATCTCCTTTTACGCAAACGTAACCATGTTGATGTAGTTATTTCCATAATCTCATTTGCGTGCACCATAGGAAAAAGACGGTGCTAAATTTTGCTATTTCTTATCCAGGCCGCAGCACCTAGTCCAGTGGCGATTGGGTCGCCCAGCTGCAGCCCTGGGCCGTCCCGCCACCGCACAGAAGTAAGCAGCTGCTTTTGTGTGTGTCAAAAGTGCTCTGTTTGTGACATAACACTCTTAAGTGCTTTTAAGGAATCTCCTTTTAAACAAACGTAACCCCTTTTCATGTAGTGATTTGTATACAATCTCAGTTGCATGCACTGCGGGGAAAAGACGGTGCTAAATTTTGCTATTTCTTATCCAGGCCGCAGCACCTAGTCCAGTGGCGATCAGGTCGCCCAGCTGCAGCCTTGGGCCATCCCGCCACCACACAGAAGTAAGTAGCTGATATTGTAGGCATCAAAAGTACTCTGTAAGGAATCTCCCTTTACGCAAACGTAACCATGTTGATGTAGTTATTTCCATAATCTCATTTGCGTGCACCATAGGAAAAAGACGGTGCTAAATTTTGCTATTTCTTATCCAGGCCGCAGCACCTAGTCCAGTGGCGATTGGGTCGCCCAGCTGCAGCCCTGGGCCGTCCCGCCACCGCACAGAAGTAAGCAGCTGCTTTTGTGTGTGTCAAAAGTGCTCTGTTTGTGACATAACACTCTTAAGTGCTTTTAAGGAATCTCCTTTTAAACAAACGTAACCCCTTTTCATGTAGTGATTTGCATACAATCTCAGTTGCATGCACTGCGGGGAAAAGACGGTGCTAAATTTTGCTATTTCTTATCCAGGCCGCAGCACCTAGTCCAGTGGCGATCAGGTCGCCCAGCTGCAGCCTTGGGCCATCCCGCCACCACACAGAAGTAAGTAGCTGATATTGTAGGCATCAAAAGTACTCTGTAAGGAATCTCCTTTTACGCAAACGTAACCATGTTGATGTAGTTATTTCCATAATCTCATTTGCGTGCACCATAGGAAAAAGACGGTGCTAAATTTTGCTATTTCTTATCCAGGCCGCAGCACCTAGTCCAGTGGCGATTGGGTCGCCCAGCTGCAGCCCTGGGCCGTCCCGCCACCGCACAGAAGTAAGCAGCTGCTTTTGTGTGTGTCAAAAGTGCTCTGTTTGTGACATAACACTCTTAAGTGCTTTTAAGGAATCTCCTTTTAAACAAACGTAACCCCTTTTCATGTAGTGATTTGCATACAATCTCAGTTGCATGCACTGCAAGGAAAAGACGGTGCTAAATGTTAAAGATGGGAAAGAAATGAGGGGAGGAAGAATGGTGGATACACCATTGAAAAGATTATAATTGGAGAAAGGCAAGCATGTGTAATGAGAGGGGGAAGAAAACAATGTGAAAGGTGGGAAGCAGGGTCGTTTCCCAACCGTCATGGGCATTTTTGGTCATGTGAACTGTGATGGGAAGCAGACTATGTACTCTGTATAACTGGAATATTTACTGCAATGTTTCCTGGTAAGTTTTCTGAGACAATGGTGAGTCGTAAGAAGTGGTCGTGGAATAATTGGAAAATTTGTAACCAGGGTTTCACTGTAATCGTTTCACAATTCCAAAGCATTTCAAAAAGGTATTCATGTTTATGCTCTAAATTGCATTTTTCCTGGTTTCAACCAAGTGTTGCTGATGTAGCCTTCAATGTTGATGCTTTACAGCAGGATGCATTGTGGATGGCAGCCTCCTCAAGCCTCACTGGTTGCCACAGCTCTGGACTCCCTGGCCACCATTCTGATGTAAGGCTGGTTTCATTACCGCTTTGTGAGGAGTAAAAAAAAATAAGCTGATACATTGTTAAGCCTCAAGGTGGCTTTGTTTTATTTACGGCATGCATTGAAGTTAAAGCTGATCAAAAAATAATATGTTTCTTTCAGCTGTGCTTATGTAAAATTGAATAGGATTTTTTCTTGCTTTATGAGTGACGTTCAAAGTAGAGGCAAATGAGGCAATCAGATCTTTAGTCCATATCACTGCATTGATGTGTTGCCAAAGGAAGAAAAAAAGGCACTTACCTGAAGTGTGATATTTACATTTATGCCCACAGGAAGAAGCGTGGGATTCTGAGTGGTCCGGAGGAGATGAGCCAATCGGCAAGGACGAGGTATGCAGCGTGTCCATTTGTTGAGCTTACGTGCATCTAAGCACACGATTTGAATTCTACTAAAAGAGCAAAGCATACTCAGTTGTCGTTGGGGCGGAGGGTGTTTTTGCTGTGAATAATTCTTTCAATAAATACAGCAGATCTCGACCAAAAGGCACTAAAACTAGAAAAAAAACATTCAGGGCACGTTCTGGCTTCACTACAGAACCCTTCTTCACAATTGGGTAACTGAGATTTATGGAATATCTTGTTCAGTATGTGATGTAAACACGTAATACAGAATAAGGGTTCCCTAATTTTGATTGAGCGTGTGGCACTGAAATATTCCATAGTGAAGCTTAAACATTTTTTGACTGCTCGTTTTTGTACGTTTTGATAGTTTTGTTTGGACCATGTCTGTTGTTTTTATTGGAACGTGTCATCCTGACCAGACAGGTTTCCGTCGAACCCTCGACATCAAATTGAAATTCTGGCCTTGAGCTTCAAATAGGATGCGTGGATTCTAAATTATGAGTATGTTGCAAAACAGACTTGTGCTGGGAAGAACACATTTAAATCCCATATTCTCTTGGAATGTAACAGTGACGCATAATTGAAGTTTGCTGGCACTTGTCCTTGTTGATAGTTATGAAGAACTTTCAAGTGCAGGGTAATGCTCTACAAGGTCCTCTAAGAACTTTCCAAAAGATTGTCAAGAAGTTTTGTAAGGTTGTGAAAGATGTTTTGTCGCATTGTTTGACTTACAAAAATGGATGAGTGCCTTCGGCATTTGGAGTCTCATTACACAAATTTTCTTTTAAAAGCCACAGCAACCCTTGGGAGAAAGGCATTAACTTTACACGTACCAATAAATATTTGTGACAGTGCCACTTAGCATCTGAATTAAAGCAAAAGGAGTGTATCAGGTGGGCAAGAACAAGGGTGTACATATTGCAATTGTGAAGGCTTGGGCGAGCTGGTGCATAATTTCAAAGAGGGGAACAGTGCAACACAGATGAAACACATGAAGAAACTGACAACCATGAGCGCTGTTGGTGGTCAGAGCTCGTGGTTGTCACTTTCGTATTGCGTTTCGTCTGTGTTGCGCTGTTCCCCTCCTTGGTGTACATATTGAAAAGGGGCAGCTAGCCAGGGTGAAAAGGCATGAAATAGGTGACAGCAAAGAATGGTGAACCTATTGTTGAAGAGGAAATAAAAAAAATATCCCCAGGCCATCTCCACTAGTGTGAAACTTGGGGAGGGGTGAAACATGCTGTGTAAGTGTATTCTTGGCACCTTGGTGTTTTTGCCTACGGAGGTGAAACCGTTGCGGGGTAGCCCATGGGGATAAAACGTTCTAGTGCAGGGCGTTGGAAAACGCGTGGCCCGGTGTGTTTTTTTAGTACACATTATGTTCTAGCGTGAGGCGTTGGAAAACAAGTGTCCCGGTGGTTTAGTACCATGACTACATCAACAATGACATGGGACAACGACATGAGACGCCGACAGCCCGAGCCCTAAGGGGCTTTACCCCTAAAACTGAGCAAGAGTGTAAACGTACCTATGTGACAGCTGCCATTGCTATTTAAAGCAATGATCAGTGCCATCTGAGACATTATGTTTTCATTGGGCAGAAAGCAGCTGGGTTGCTGGTTATTTGCGGTGTGTTGTATTTGCAGGTTGGCCTTGGCCAGGGTATTGTGATACCGAGAGAGAAATGGGAGCGGCTGCTGGAGGAGCCTAAAGATTCCATCTTTGTGCGGGAAACAGCAAAAGTGGTGTGGGGCACCAAGAACCTCTACAACAGGAGCGTGACGGGGGCCCCTTGTCGTCGCTACCTCCACAAGGAGAAAGAGGGGGGTGTCGCAGCGCCCAAGAAAAGAGCACTGACTCCGAGGAAGCTGCAAGTTCTTCACGGTAGGCTGATTTTTCTTCCCTTGCAACTATTTAGCTTTTTGTTGCGCAGTCGGCGAAAGAGAAACAATGCACGAAATCATAGTTGATGTTCTATGTTTGGATGTAATTAAGGTATGCCATTTTTTTTAATTTTGGGGGGGCTTGTAAACAGTGTTCAAAGGGGGCTGTATTGCACAATACTTCATTTAGCATGAAAAATTGTAGCTAATTTCAACCCAAAAACAAAACATATACACTATTGGTAAGCATTCAAATTTTAGGCTACCGTATATCACCAGGTAGAATAGAAGAGATGGTGAAAACAATCTGATCAGTCTGTTACCGGCATGTTAGCATTCAAGTAGTATGATCAGATTAAATTTCTTTCACTGCTATTTTACAGTTGTATTTTTGGGTGGTAAGTTGAGCCTGCATCTGTCAGCCACCCAAAGCTAACTGCTGTGACTCATGAGAATCGTGTGAGAAAGCGGCTTGTGACTCACCACAGCTTCATCTTTTTTAAAATATATCTGGCTTAGTTGTTGGAAGCTTGCGTTATAATTGGCATCATTGTGTTTGTGTCAGTGCAGCCTATGATGAACCAAGCTTGTATTTTGTCTTCATGACCACTTATGCTCACAGAGGCACTGTAGCAGGCAGTTGGCTGTAATTACATTTTTAGGCATTGAAAGCTAGTTCTATGAAGCTGGAAAATTTTCAAGAATTTTAGATGAGACGATGACTGCAAGGTTAGTAACTGGAATATGGGTTGCTGCATTTTTAACGCATCTGAAAGTAAGAAACCTAAGTTTACCATTGAATTGTATCTGCACAATTTCTCTTAAAGAAAATAGCTTCTTGTGTGGTTTTGTCTTCCCTTTTGCATTTTTCCATCCAATTGCTCCTTTTCCCTCCCCAGCCTAAAGCCATGCTTGCTCTGTTTTTCTATTTTTCAGCGGCATTCGAGTGCCACATTCAGGCGCACGAGAGTGCGGTGGATTCGCAAGTGCGGAGGCGAGCCGTGAACCGTTACCTCGCAGATATGCTGAAGACGCTCGTAAAGAAAGAGGATGCATGTGTCGTGCTGCACGAGAAATAAATGTTGTTGATGTCAATTCGAAGTTTGGCAGTTCCTCATTAACATTGTGCAAATTCACTGCACAGATTGCACAGGTACTGCAAGCCCTTATATATGAACATGTGTGGCACCAAATAGTACAGTATTGTGCACTCAAACAATCATGGCAACGTACAAGTGCTATTTCTGCATACCAGTCCGTATAGTTTCCGTATCATACAGACTCCGCATGATGTCCGTATTAAACGGACTCTGCATCACTTCCATATCATATGGACTCCGCATCATTTCCGCAACATATGGAGTCCGTATCATTTCCATTTCATGCGGAGTCCGTATTCCCATAATTCCGTATATACGGTTCCGCATATACAGAATGTTGCACGAGGGCTGAGGTTTGACTCTGTGCATCCTATAGGCCAAAAACGCTCCGTCGCCGCTGCACTCTTCTCACGCGCATCACGAATCTGCTCTGAGCCTGGTCTTCGCAAGCAAGAGCTAGCCGTGGTAAGGAAGGACCTTCGCAGCAACGGCTACCCTTGAAAGCTTCTGAGGACACAACAATTGCGGGCTTCAGTTGCCTTCTCCGAAAGGGTTCCTGAAGAAGGCAGGCAATAACGTGCTGCCGTCCCCTACACGCAAGGTATCAGTGAAGCTCTTGCAAAGGTGTTTGGCACATATGGCATTAAAATTGCACACGTGCCATCTAACAGGCTTAAGCAGAAGCTGGTACGTGTGAAGGACCCTTTAGAAAAATGAAGATTCCCCGGAGTTGTCTCCAAAATTCTATGCCAGGATTGCGACGCATCCTACATAGGTGAAACTGCAAATTTTTAAAAGAATTCAATAGCACCAGAACGATGCCAAAAAAGGCAATGCAAGCTGAAATGCCTTGGCGGATCTTCACCTGGCTACTGACCACGTCATCGATTGGGATTCCGCAAGCATAATAGCATCAGAGGAGCACCTATCGACACGACTACTTTTAGAATCAGTGCATATTCAACCAACTAAAAACACGATTAACCGGTCGCGGGGTAATCTCCCCGAGACATACATGCGCACTCTGCGCCTCCAAACCTATAAATAATCGCGACCTTTCACCCCCCTTTCATTGTGATCAAGGGACCAGTAGGGGCCCCAAAGTGTCTTTAATTGTTTATTTGTTTTTGACCAGGCGAGTGCCTGCTTGTATTTCATCAACACCGAATTAACCTGCCTGAATCCCTTTATAGACATTGAGCAATTCTTCGAATTGGTTTATTGTAGCAAGCTGTCTTGTTTATTTCCTTAATTTTTATTGGCATTTCCTGTCTCGTTTGAAATTGGCAGACCAGATAGCTTTTACTATGGGTCATGCACTGGTGACAACCAATATTAAATTTCACTTTAAATAATTTTCAGTTCTGTTTTATTTCTCACCCGCCAATGACCTGAAATATCAGAGTCTCTTAAAACATATGTTGGCATTTCTTTCCTGCACTGTAGTACAACTAATCATGACTTCTATCATATTTTGTTCACAAATTGTAATATTTAGAAAGTATTCAGCTGAATGAAAAGGTTATTTCAGAAGCATGCGCAATCAACAAGGCCTCAATGACTCTCACCACGTGGTTCACTTGTTTCTGTCACAAATAACTTGAGTGCAGCCACATTCCATCCAAGACTAAGGTAACATACCCTCTGGGATGATGAATATTTAAAATGCCTTACGAGTAAGTGCTCAGCACATGAAATTGTGGCATTAAAACCGAAGATCCCTCTGCGGCATCCTTCACTTGGGGCAGCCCTTGATCACAAACTTCGAGAAGCTGAACAATGCTCCATGCACCGCTCCAGCCAGCAGAAACAATGCAGGACGCAAGTTGGTAGGTGGACCGTTGGCATCTTGCGATTTTGCAGATATTTTTATTTAGTAGATGCTCTTCTTCTTTTTGTACCACTGTTCATTTCTCCTTTAACAAGCAGCTGAACTCCTGCAGGTTCTACGATTCACACAAGCGTAATAAAATGCAGCAATGCAGAACAATTGGCAGGGTTACCTCAATTTACATTTTCTAGGAATGAAAACAGTGTAGGTAATCTATACACAACTACAATGAAACGTTTCAATTTTTACCTACTTCACTCTTAACAAGCACACATACATGTTAGACATGTAAGCAATCTGCTAAATTTACGCCCACAAACTTATTCAGGCATCAGAAATCGGCAGGGAACGACGTGTCACCTTTAAATGGCACTTTTTTCGTTCAAAACACGTAAATGGGCGGGAAAGATCCATAACTATGGTTTGGTACCCTCATCTGGTATGGTTTTCAGGCAATGCTTACATCTCACTTCAGTACCTTCAGGTGGTGGAGATCTTTGAAAACTCATTGCGGGCAAGTTGGTTGTCTTCTAGCTCTCGTATCTTGCCAGCATATGCTAGATTCCACCATTCCCAAATTAACGTGACTCGAATGTGGTGGATGTAATAAAGAATAAGCACACGGCAGGGGCGTAGCCAGGGGGCGGTGAACACCTGGCCCGTGCCCCACCCCCCCCCTCCCCGAAATGTTTCATGCCAAGGCTGGGGTGCGGTTTAAGCAGCCTGAAAAACCACCTGAAGTCACCTGCAGGCGTGGGACCTGCAGTTTTAAGGACATTCTTGCTCATATAAAGCTGAAAACAAGGGCTACATCAACGTCTGATTCCTGCGCCCGCTCCAGATACTGTACCTGTCAATATATACAGCCCGGCTGCATTTCGCGCCGGATACACCGACAAGCGCCGGGAACCTGCCGCGAGCTGATCGAAACAGCCCCGATGTTTCACTGGCGGAACAGCATGGCCGGGAAATGGCAGAACAGCAGGAAAAGCCTCATATAGGTATACATGTGGTCGGGAGCGTGTCATTCCTTGTCTTTACACTGGTACAAAGTATAATCACATCACAGAGCATGTCGCTGTATTTTGTTCAGTCAACTATCAATCCTTGATGTTTATTTTTCTACCGACATCGCATTTCATTGACTATTGCAGATACATAATTTCTGCTGCATGAAAAGCATTGCTCTGCCCATCTTGTATTTCCTCCACATCAACAAAACTACACAATTTTCTTTATTGCGGAGCTTTGTTTTTTGACCCTATTCCACTGTTTCCTTGACCTCCCTGTTATTTAAAATCAGCATTCTGTATCTGCTTAACCGGAATTTTACTGAAGCCATGTCTGTTTCGATTTAACAGATAGAAATATAATAAAATTTAAGAAACGTGCAACAAGCTCAACATTCAACAGCAGTGCAATAAGCTGTTCCGCTAAGCGCAAGTTTACTACTCACGTTACTAGCACAAAAAATAACAAAAGGCGATTACTTAAGGACGAAGACGCACGTTTGCTAGCTTCACCGCCATAATAAACGAATGCGCCGCATGTACAGTCCACTGCGATTCGAAGGTTGTCGCGGGAAAGCTGCTCTTGAAAACGAAGCAGAAAGAACACCAGCTTTAACAAATATTCTATGCAAGTTTCGTTATTGTCGGCGTAGATAAAGGGCAACCAAGTCCAAGTCTCTGCTTGATGACAACGAATGTACAGCTTGAAAACCAAAGGGTGGCAAGTCAGTCGTGCGGGCCATTGTTGTATCATGGAACAGCCAACAAGGAAGCGAAGAGTGCAAAATCTCAATTTCCATGGTTCCGAAATGAAACCGTGGGCTGGTGGCCCGCTTGGCCACTCGATACTGGCGCGATAACCTTCAAATCTTGCTCGACTGTACTTCATAGCTGACAAGAAAACTTATTATTCCCTTTTCTAAAGGAAAATCTAAAACGCGAGAATCTTGATAGTAAACACCCAGTGTTGGCCTCCACGTCCGCGCGACGAATTAGGGGACCGCGCGCTACTCACGAGCGCACTCATGATCTCGCTCATGAGCTCGGGTCCGCCTAACCACCTGCTCTGCAGACGAATGAACCACCCGTGGTCTGCCCATAGACCAGCGAACGGGAATTTAGGTGATCATCATTATCATCACCATCTAAGCTCCTTAAGTTGGGCTTTACAGTTAGTGTTGAGCATACACAAATCGCATGTTAAAGTCAGTTATTTCAAGCTTCGTTTGAAAAACAACGCACAAGATGCCTTGCCTACATATTTCCCCGTCCCATCTTTTGGTCGACTACGGGCCGCCCACCCGAAAAAAATTCCTTGGCTACGCGCCTGGCACACGCCCAACCAGGAGTACGTTCAGCATGCATGTCGGTTGTTTAAAAAAAAGGGTGCAATGTATTGCTGAGCAGACTCAATGCTTGCACGCATCTTGGAGCAGCAACGACCTTGGCAGATGTGTTTGAGTGGTTTTCTTCTCTCATAACATCCACAGTGCTTTCAGGAAAAACCCCAGGCCTTGCAATTAGCATGTTCCAGTTAAGAATAATGCAGCTGATACTTTACACTTTCAAATCTTTTTCTTTGTGGAAGGATGTTTCTTTATTGGCGGTATAGCACTAGCGTGCGTAAATCGCAGCCTTCAGAACCCCAACCAGGCCTCTTAAGATGGTACAGGTAGTTACATAACTATTTAAAAAAGTTGACTGCAAGGACTGTCAATTCACATGAAAAACATCCAAAAAATGGCTGGAAACAGAACTGGTAAGGCTTTATCGAAGACTAATCTACAAAGGTAATAACATTTTTGTGTCACCACCTAAGAAATATGGCTTCACCGTAAACATGACTAACACTAGGAAATTTGTATACATGGTGATTAACTGCTAGGCCCACCTTATGATTTTCGGTGAAACTTTGAGTTTTCCGAAATTAACAATAAAGGTTGCCATTTAGCGGATACGTGTTAGGTTATGCATGAAACACCAATAATTGTTACGGGGGCGAGAACTTGTATATTCAAGTGATCGAACAATATTCAAGTATGATAGCCCACTGAGCTACCAAAACTGTGTTTGAAAACTTACGTTCTGGCGGCCAAACACTGTTGACAATGCTTGTGGCTCTTGTCTGGTTGAATGGAGGGACGTGATGTGCTCAGACCGTCCAGAGGTCTAAAACAGGATGACACACATGATTACCACACAGGCAAGAATAGAAATGATTGGGTGCACGAATGTTACAACTCGGGCAACACAACATTCAGCCAAAATCAATGCCCGCGTACAGCGGCACCGTACACATGGTGAGGCGGCTCGCCGCAAACACAACGAAGCTTGCGAGGCGCGCACATTCACTCGCAAACGATTCTCACTCGCCATTCCCAACACGGCCCAAACGACAGCGGTGATTAACGAAGCCGTAAACGCTGCGCCGCGCAGTTTAGAGGAGTAGCCGCCCGTGTTCTGATGAACTACGCGTAAGACGTGGGTCGCAGTGGTGAACTCTGAAGCTGTTCAATATAGTGCTGCGGAGTGGGAAAGGTTACTGAGTTACTGAGCGCCACTGCGTTACTGAGCGCCACTGCGTTTAGCGCTCAATGCAAGCACCACAATCTTCTTTCGCACATCACCTTCCTACAGACGATCCCTCTAGGTTCAACCTAGCCAGTTCAGTTAAGCAATTCACACACGCGTTCTCCTGTTAACGAATCCTTAAAGCGGCGATGACAGCTACAAACAACATCCAGTGACAAGAAAGGCGGCAAATGGGACCAGACAGCTTACCTGACAGAAACGACGCAGAAGAGCGAGCGACGTTCAGGGGCAAGCGCAAAACGAAATTAGCCGTCTTCAAGTGGCAAAGTAGTTCTCAAATACTTCTTCGCGACGTCGAACACGACAGCCATAACAGAAAACGACGAGGGACCCAATTCACGCTAATAGGTTAATAACTGCGCTTGTTTAACGGCACGATGGCACACCACAGATCACAATTGACGCCAAACAGGTCACTGGACGATCGAGGTAACTGTTACGGCCGTGCCGCCGCGTGCCGTACTCAGGGTGTCAGCCATTGGCAGGGGGTTGCGTAAACAAATTAAAACGACAACAATAAATAATTGCCTCTTTTACTGAATATAACAGTAACTTTAAGTTTAATATTTTTTGTGTGTAATATAATAAAGACGCTTAGATTTTTAAAGTTTACAAACACCAGACGCGAACTGAGTTTTTTGGCGCTCCATTTGAACGTTAAAAAAAGCAGCAGATGGTAAGATAACACTGTGCAATTAAATTTGGCAGTGTTCTAGTGTAAGTAATGTATTATTATTATTTGGCGTCTGTTTATTTAGCGCCCGATTTCATGCCCCCTCCCTCCCCAACTTTTGTTTTCTTTTGATATCTGCCTTGTTCTCCAACATTGTTTGTGCAGGAGAAACTCCGTGGTCTGTTTATTGCATTTGTACACAATATTTACGGTCGCTAACAATAAGAATGGAATAAAATTGTGATTGTTAGTACGTTATAACTCCACTGAGCGACGAGAATGACTGTTGTCAGAGGGGGCTATGATTGGGCTGGTGGGGCAGGAGAGGAACAGGGAACGATGGAATGATGGTACAGATGTCACAGTTCAAGGTTGTGCTGTGCTCCGTGCAAGGCTGTAGTAAACAAAAAAGTTGGAGGGGGAGTGTTATTCTATTGATGTCGTAATAAGCAAGGGCTGATATTTTTTCCTGTTACAACACCGGTGCTGCCGCTGCTTTTTATTGAATTTGGCAGCTTTTTTTTTGCTTTTGAACTTTTTTGACGAGGTTGGGAGGATGGTGCAATGGGATGTCTTTTTAAAATTATATTGCATGCATGGCTTCAATTAATGAAGAGCTGAACACCTTTTCCACACCCTTCAACACCCTTCCAAAGAAGGGTGTTGTGGTCGGTCATCACCCTTTTTTTCACGCGAAAAGGGTGTAAAGCTACGAAAAAGGGTGTTGAGATTCAAGAAAAAGGGTGTAAGGGCCTCCCAACACCCTTTTTTAATTATCTTAAACCCTTTTTGGCCAAAAGGGTGTAAAAACGTTTAGTGTGTAGGGCAAAGGGTATTTCAACTCTCTTATTTCTTGCCCTAAAAAGGACAGCTTTAATTTTATTTGTATTTATTTTAGGCGAATTACTCCATGATGACAGACTCTTCAGAATGTTATTTGCGCGAGAAAATAAGCGACTAGAACTTGATCCGCTTAGAAGGATCGTCGTATAATCAGCATACATAACGATTTTGGCTGTGATGTCAATGTTTACTACGTCATTTATGTAAATGCACGAAAGCAAAGGCACAAGAATGCTTCCCTGAGGCACGCCGACACTAACTGTTTTCAGGTCTGAATTGTGTTGATTTATATGGGCTGACTGCCTCCGGTGCTGAAGATATGATTCAAGTATATTTAGAAAGAGGCCTCGGAAGCCATAGTGGCACAACTTTTTTAAAAGTGTTGAGTGGTTAATTAGGTCAAAGGCCTTCATGTAATCTATATATACGCCTAGGGTTAACTGCTGCTGTTCAAAGGAATCTAGAATAATTTCCTTCTGTGCTAAGAGAGCGGATTCAGTTGATTAGCATTAAGTAAACCCAAATTGAGAACTTATAATTAATTTATGTCTGTGTAAAAAGGAGGACATGCGGTTATGCAGTATTTTTTCTAAACCCTTTGAAAAGACTGGTAATATTGAAATTGGCCTATAATTTGTTAGACTGTTTTGTCACCGCCCTTATGAAGAACTATAACTTTGGCTATCTGAAGTCGTTTAGGGAAAATTCCACCGCACAGGCGAAGATTAAATACATGTTCCACCGAAGTGATATAATATCTATTACATGCTTCATATGCCGAATATGGAGTCCATCTATGTCTGTGCAATCACTACATTTTACAGAAGTAAAAGCGTTCATTATTTCGTTTGCAGTTGTGGGTGATAGGAATGCACTTTCATTTGTTCTCATACCTAAATAACTAGCATATGCTGGGTGGTAAGCATTCCCTTCATCAGAGAGAAAGTAATCGTTGAAAGCATTCGCCAGTGCCGAATTAGATGTGGTTTCACCGTCCAAAGTTAAGTGAATACTTATTTCAGTATGCATACTATTATGGTTTAAAATACAATTGAGCCTTTTCCGAGTAAGATCCGATCTTTTTAGTACATCCTCATTAAATATGTTATGCATGTACCGGCGCTTCTCATAGCGAAGAAGACTGGTCACTTTGTTTCTGTGAATCCTAAATTCTGTTATTGTGTGCTTCGTTTTATTTTTTTAAAAATCGCTTGTATAGCTTATTTTTAATGTGAATATTTGTCATACATTTCTTGGTCGTCCAGGATTTTTTTCCATTTCGTGCCCGTTTTATAGTTTTGTATGGGAAACACCTATCGTAAACGCTCTTAAACGTTTCATAGAAACAATCATAGACAATCTCAGGATCAGTTATTTTTCGTACTTCGGACCAATCAGTTCCCATTATTTCCAGACAAAAAATGTCTAGACTCCTTGCGTTTATGTCACGAATGTTGATGGGAATGTTTTGTGTCACCGGAGTTGTGTGCAGATTTTTTACCACAAGAAATATTGGAAGGTGGTCACTTATTCCAGCAATGACAGCAACACAGATGTTGTTGAATTAAAAAGATTGATTGATTGATTGTGTTAGTCCTCTCTGAAGCCACTGCACCGTCTGCCTTGTATTTTGTCCATATATCTCCGCTGTATACGAGTTTTCTCGGCCTTCCAGTTATTATTTGGTCTTTTTCTTGGTCCGCTGTGCCCTGTATTTTCCGATTCACACTGTGGGAAGTGCAAAACTTCTGTTGGCTGAACGATGTGCTCAAATGAGTTTTTTTTTAACGCGAAAGTGTTACTTCGCTAGGCTGGAGAAAGGACGCGCACGGCTTGCGTCCACCGAACGCGCACCCTCCCGTGTATCATCCAGAAAAACTGTTCACACCTGCCTCCCTTTGTTAGTGCGTTCGATGGCATTCCACGCGTTTGGCAGTGCGCATACATCCGAAAGAATAAAACAATGAAATATTGAGCGCATATCGTTCTATACAAAGGAACCAAAAAAAAAGAACAAAAACACTTTTCCTGCACTATTGCATGTAGTGAGTCAAAAGAAAAAGAAAAAAATTCCCTCGCACGTCCCCGAGGGGGAGAGTGTGTAAGTGCGAATGCACGGTTGTTGATTGCGCGATTACGGTGGATATCGTGATCTTGGAGTGGAGAGGAGGCGCCCAACACCCGCAGTCACTGAGCTGAGAGAGGAGGAGGAGAGTAGCGCCCGCCGTTACGGCGAGGGCTACACGAGCGCCCTCACGCGTCGGAATGCGGAGCGCCCGCTACGCGAGCGAGAGCTCTCCCGCCCGAAGTGGAGAGGAGGCGCCCAACACCCGCAGTCACTGAGCGGAGAGAGGAGGAGGAGAGTAGCGCGCGCCCATCTCCCCCCGTTGCTAGGGAAGACGAGGAGGAAGACGAGGATCGCGCGCACCCGCAGCTGTTGCTATGCGGACGACGGCGGCGGACGATTCAGGCTCGCTTAAGAAGTGCATTCGCACTTAAAAAAAAAACAGAGACACTTGGCGCGCGGTGATTCCAAATTGAATCCGAAGAACATTTCTTCCTTTCTCGCCGCCGATTTTCTAATAATCGGAGAAGGCTGCTGGAGACTCCTTTGCGACGTCTTGGACAGCCATTGACTGCGCCAGTGCTTTTGTCGTTTGGGGACGTGTGCAACACCATCCACTTGTTCATTTCGGTGCCAGCTCGTAAGCTGTGCTGAAAAATTTCCGATTAGCCTGCCTTTTATCTAGTTTTCCTACTCTCCCCGATTTTATTTTTTCATGTTTTTTCTCTTTATCTCTTTTGAAAGGATAAATGTTTTCTTCTGCTCCACTATTTTGCATGGAGTGATTGATTACGATGTAAAAAAAACTCGCCTTGGCGAGTCCCCCTAAGTGGATATGCGCCATTTTTCGGGCCACCACTGCCACCACCAAGGGCTTACGACGCATAGCATGAGTAAAAAAAAAACAGCTGCTGCGCGTGAGAAGTTTCCCTCGCAATCTTGGTTGACCTTCAGCTTCTCAGGCAGTATAGCAGCAACATGAAAGGCGATTCTTGAAAAAGAAGCTTCAGTGAATCTAATGCCGAGGTTGTAGGCTATAGTCGATTTAGGCAGGAGGCTCGGCGACAAACCTAGCCAAAGGAAACCCTCTCGTGAAAGAAGCAGGAAAGAATATGCTGAAAGGTCCTGCAACATTTGTGGATCGTACTTGCGGTGAACATATCGTACACGATGGTATTTGTTGCTTTACAGCTGCGCAATCCACCCAGGCGCACGGTAAAGCCATTTTCTTTTCGTCACGTTCCGATAGCTTCGGTATGTGGGCAGGAGCTCAAAAATATTGCTACGTGGCGGCAGGACAAAGATGAGACGAACGATGCAATTGGGGGAAGAGATCTACATTTTGTACACTATGTACAGAGCGGCCCCGACAGAGCTCGCGCAATGTGCGCGCCAGGCACTCCCGCCAAAGAAGACGATGATGCCGCCGGGCCTATCAACAGCGATGTCATGAAGGCAGAGACTGACTTTCTGAGGAACTGGAACCACGTCGGAAGAGAGGGCTGGGGACGCGACATCTTCTTGTTGGTCTAGTCTCAGCTTGTAACGGCTGGTCTTGTTCGTATGGTCGCGGGCTGGGTACACGAGGCGGGTGACGTGGTCGAATGCTGGTCACAGTGGGCTGGGGCTGCCCGAAACGTCCCACGTTCCCTTGACGATTTCGGCCAGGCTGAGACGATGCGATGCGGAGGCCAAGAGGGAGATGAACCCGAACACTAGACCAAAATGTTACGTGGCGGCATAAAAAAGATGGGACGAACGATGCGATGGGGAGAAGCGGTCTATTTAGATTATGTACATAGCAGCTATGGCAGAACCCGCACAAGGTTCGCGCCAGGCACTTCGTTGTCGTCGTCCTAGTTCTTGAATCACGGCGCTGTCAGGCATTGCCCATGTGAGTTCCGCAACAATATATATCCCCAAGATAACTGTGGTTGTCACGGCAGGCATTTACCGGGGACGTCTGCCATACGCAACTTCGCCATGTTTTGAGAATATTCCGCCCTGATGGAGCTGCTGCAGGCGTGGCGCTTCAGCTATGGGGGAATCCGCCACCAGCACCGAAAAGGTTGTCGTCGATTACAGCTCCATTAACTGAAAAAACTTGTCTTCCCGAAGGAGTGACGGCGCTTCCACGTACAGGATGACCCTGTTGGAGTTTTTATGCTAATCCAAGCCTTCGCTATGAACGTTGCGACCCTCATACACCAGCTTCACGTCAAATGCAAGCTTCATGACGTAACGACAAAGTCGACAAAGTTCACCCATCTTTGTATGAACGAAAATACTCCAAAATAAACAATGCTTGTCGAGCAGGTGGATATGGCAGCAGTGTAGAGTACTTGTGTACGTTGGCGTTAGCAAAGCTGAGAAACGGGTCCAGACCTAACCGCTAATTCTCGGTCTGGCAGGTAACATAGGGAATGGTCGGTATCAACGGCATTGATTGGTACGACCGCTACTTTTTAGGCGAGCAGTAGCCGGCGCAACTGTGAGCGGGGCTAAGCCGGTTAGTTGGAGGATTAAATTTAGCCCCACCTTATTTAACGCAGCGTCCATACACGGCACGTTTTTCGCACGCTGGTTTCCATTGTCGCCGGCGGCGATGGGCAGGCCAATGTTAAAGACAATAGCCTTTCTTGAGCAACTTAAACCCAGACATTTCGGTCTACCTGTATGTCCCTCTCTGTCCACATCCCCTCGATCAACCGCACGAAAGTGCGCAAGTGCGCTTGATCGAGGGGCCGTGGCCTATCTGTCTGTCTGTCTAACTATTCAGCCACACGGCCAAAGTGAAATGAAATGTGCCCAATAGTCCTGTATACTCACAGCGAAATCTAAACGTCTAAGTCCGGTGTCAATGTTCAAAGTTGTCAACATTGTTGAACAAAAACAAGACATTACGCAAACCAGGCGGGAACATGAATACATAATTGGTATTGGCAGTGTTCCTTTATTAAAGAATTCATGTATCCTTTGGCTTTTGCGATAGCAAATGATATACTCATCTACTGCAGGGAACCGTCGCCTGCTGTTGCCCGCTCTCCTGGCCGCATCGGAGAAATCACACGGCAACATGAACAAAACTTTCCAGTAGATATTTTTCACGTTCTGCTTGGAACGCAAGTGGAGTAAGGAAATGTGGCTCTACAAACGTTGAAGCGGGACGGCTCGATTCATGCGCGTCTCCGCCGTACTGCGAATAGGAGGAAGATGAAGAAGAAGAAAAGTGACGGAGCTTTTACTGCGCTCTTGTTTCTCGCCTTTTATTAAGCGGAATGGGTGCGACAAGGGGCTCTGAACTACACCCAGTAAGTCTCCTCATGTTTCGCTATAATTTCTCGAAATTTAAGCCCAAGTCATTGACTGTTGCTGAAGATATGTCTTCAACCGGAACGTCCTCGCACTAGGCCTCATCGTGGCATAAATGGCTGCAGTAACGGCAGAGACCGCATCCGGTATCGCTGCGGAGGGCCATTCCGATGTCAAGAGGCGTAAACTTGGCGACTCCAATCCCAAATTGACCACCAAGACCACATCGACGATCACGCCGTCTGATTATGGGGTACATTCAGAAGAGGCTGCTGGTGAGTTGATTACAAAGTACCGGTCACGCCGCACTTTGCCAAGCTACAATGATGTCGCCCGTTCCCGTATGGTTAAGCAAAAGTTCAATGTGCTATTTCGGCCTCTGAACAACGTGCGCGTTGGTGACATCCCTCGCAGGGCACTCTCACGCTTTCTATCAATGATCGCACCCGAAGATACTACGAACGGACGTACATCGACAGCGATAAATCACCTTGCAAATTCAATAACAATCACGTTTAACAGTGCAGATCAGGCCGCTAAACTTTGCAAACAGAGTGAAATGATCATTGGAGACCGCAACATTCAGTTCGAGGCGGCGCCCCAAAGGTACATCCCGTGGCGTTATTCGTGCTGATCCTGGAGACTCAAACGCAGATCTCCATAGTCACACAACATGTGAGTCAGCCAATATTCTTGACATCCGCCGCTTCGGTAAAACAAACTGGGCCTTGGTGACTTTCGATACGGTCATACCGCCAAAAACCGTGCATAATTTCACGGAACTATGCCCTATAAAACCTTATGTACCGCGAACCCTAGTGTGCTACCGCTGTCATCGCGACGGACATCTCCAGAAGCACTGTCCCAATGCCGCAGTGTGCTCCAGCTGTGGCAAAATGCATGGCGGAGACACCTGCCCACAAGAGGTGCCCTACTGCAATATATGCAAAGCGAATGGTCACACTGCTGTTGCGCGCGAATGTGGAACCAAGGTCGCCCGACTACAGCGCTGGCAAGAAAGTCGGAACGTTCGTGCCACCAAGGGCCGCGTGGTGAACAGCCAACCACGCGTCTTCCAACGTTCAACGCTGCCCCCTTCTTCCAACATGGCAACATGCCAGCTCCACCAACACTAAAGCTTGGGATTGGGCTAGTGACACATTTCTTTCTTCCTTTTTTCGCTATTGAGTAGGCTTCGAAAATCTCGCGTGTGCGTGATTCCGTGTAGCGCTTTAGAACCTTGGTTCTATCTTAAAATGGTATGCACCCACATGCCTTGCAATGCGAGACAAGTGGCTCCCGCTGCCAACACGTAGAGCATACGCATGCTCGCGCAGGCGTTCATTGATGCATCTGCCCGTCTGTCCAACGTACACAGCGTCGCACTTTAGAGGAATCTCGTAGACCACGTTGATGCGGCAGGGGACGAAGCGCGTAGCATGATTAGTGCTGCAGTCCGCCTTAGGTGGTGTCATGTCATTCACGGCTTTGGACATTCTCCCTAGCTTGTTTGGTGCGGAAAACACTGTTCTTATTCCAGCCTTTTAATATTAATAATAATAATAATAATAATAATAATAAAGTTTATTTTCCTTTTGTGCAAGAATGGAGCGGCCGCAAAAAGCTGAGTGACAGCTTGACGTGGCGGCTGCCCCGTTAGTGACAGCAGCGGTGGGTAAAATACCAAACAGCACGTACAAGGCTATGTACATTTTACACAATTGTACGTATTTTTACAATCTAATAGGACTACAGAAGTACAGTCTGAAACAGGCGCAAGTGTTTCAAAAAAAATTACTTATACAGGGATACAAAACACAGCCTAGTTACAAGGGTGCAAACAAAAACAAGTGTATAAACAAAAAAATACAAGTTCCGAGTTGCAACACAGGAGGCTACAAAGGCAAGCTATGGAGAATGATTACTAACCAATCACGGACAAATTATAAAAACATTTCTTTCAACTTGTTTTTGCTATTTTCTTGTGCTATCTTCTTGAGCCCGTGCGACACTTTGTGCACATATGGGATGACGTTGATGCGCCCACGCCTCGTTTCCTGCGTTTGAGGTGCTTCCTTAGATGTCGTCGACTTCAACACACTCTCCGCGACAGTGAGCAGCAAAGTCCGCGGGTAGCCTGCAATGAGAAGCCTTTCGGCCTGCGCCTGCAGACTCTGGAACATTCTTCGGTGACATGATCGAAGCACAGAATTTTTCAGGGCTGCCCGCACGATGCCCCGCTTAACGAGCTTCGTGTGAGCGGGCGAGAACGGCAGAAAACCTTTCTGGCTTCTGGGGGCATACTCCCAGCATACATGGTGGCCAGAGAAAGTCAGGCTCATGTCCAGGAAACGTATGGTTCCACGCTCAGGCACTTCCGTGGTGAGTGAATATGGATTCAGCACTGAGGAAAAAACATCGAGTAGCTCACCCACTTGCTCCGCCTATGCCCCACGTTTCTTTTTGAAGACAACTAGGTAGTCTTCGACATAACGGAACGTCTTCACGACGCTCTTCCCTTCCAAGGCCATCTGAAGTTGTCGGTCCAACGATGCCAGCAGGAGGTCACTTAAGACCGGCGGAAGGGACGACCCGATGCATACACCTTCCTTCTGCAGGTAGAGGCTGCCACTGTATTCCACAGACGTGGAGTCCAGATAGAAGTTCAGGGCTTCTAAGAATTTGCCAGTGCTGATGCCGCACTCACTTTGGAATCCTACATTGCCGAACTGGTCCACCGCATCGCTGACCGCCTTCAGTACTGAGCCACGTGGGAGATTGTAGTACAGGTCTTTGATGTCGATGGAAAACGCGTCCAGAGTTTTTGCTGACTGTGACTCGAGAAAGAAGTCAGAGACTTCGCAGGAGGATCGCACAATGAACGGGTCGTCCACGCCGAGCCTTGCAAGGGGGGCCTGAAGAAAGCGGCCGAGGGCGCGCTGCCAGGAGCCTCTTTCTGTCACAATCGCCCGAAAAGGGCAACCTTCTTTGTGAGTCTTCGCTGAGAAGAACACTTGAAGGGTGGCACCCTTACTCTTCTTGAGTGTTGACGCTAACTTTGACAGTCCCCACCTCTCACACACCTCTATTGCTTCCTTTTTCTTCCGGTCAGGCTTTGCTCAAACGATTTCACGGAAGTTCCCCGATATGGCTAGGTCTGCTCTTGCCTTGTACTCAGACTCGCTGGCTACTGCGAATCCACCTTCCTTGTCTGAGAGGAGCAGCTTTGTGTTGGTCGCCCTCAATTCTCTCACCACGTTTCTTGTGCGGGAGGAACGGATTCCAGAGGGTGGCAGAACGTCCACACCTTCATGGATGCATCTTTCTTCATCCTCAGCGCTGGCTTTCGATGCCGTCGTCCTCACAAGCGACAGAAGTTCCAGCTTGTCAAGGTTGGAGTGTGTGGCGAACTTTGGACCCAGTTTGAGTGTTTCTTCTACCTTCTTCTACTTTCTTCTACCCACACGCTGACAAGACCACGAGAGACTCTGGGACAGCACGACTGTTACAGCAGTTGCCTTCAGAAAGCCTCAGCCACTGCGATAAGCCGACGTACTCGGCCGTTCTCCAAGACAGCAGCGCAGACAATTCCCAAACTATTGAGGAAAAAGTGACCACGCCCGACGGTAATGAGCCCCTTCCACCAGTTTTACCCGACCACATTCGTGCCCTACATGACCAGCTGGTTGTCCTGCAGCGCCAGTACAAGGAGGCCCTTGCCGAATATCAGAATGAGGAGGACAAGCGCCTCGGCATGATTCAGGAGCGCCGGCGGAAAATTCCCGCCCATCTTTAGTCGCGCCATCCCAATATTCGCCCGGATCCTGCACCTTTGACTAAACAAGATGTGGAGGATATTGTAACAAAAGTAATCCAGCAATTTCTACCCTACCCTCCCGGCGTACCAGACATACGCTCTGGCAGGTCATTGAAAGAGACCGCTGTGATGGCACCACCTGAAGGCGTGGTGTCTGAAGGCACCATGGCGCAGCCCCACCAGTATGTCCAATAACTTGACGCCAACTCCACTGCTGCTGCAGTGGAACTGTCGCGGCCTACGCGCCAATGCTTATGAACTAAATGAACACCTGCATGGTATGCCAAACAAGCCGGTTGCTATTCTGCTGCAAGAGACGCGCGGAACTGGCCCTACGATACGCGGTTACCGAGGATACGCCGCTCCGGCCATCCGACGGGTCCTTCCTCGGAGATCGGCATTAATGGATGTCACACAAGAGGTCGCCGTTTACGTCAAGCAAGGTGTTCCCAACTGCCAAGTGCCTACAATGGAATTTGGTAGCGATGTACAGGAGGTGGTGGCCGTAAGGATTTCCCTTGGGCGTCAAAAGCTGTTATTGGCGTGTGCTTACGTTCGACCTGCTGTTGGAGGTGCAGATTTCGAATGGATTCGACGGCTCCGTAGCCTATACCCTAATGACATGGCAGTGTTTGGAGGTGATTTTAATGCGCTAAGCCCAACGTGGGGTTACCGCTGCTCATCTGTTCGGGGTCGCAACCTGGAAATGGCGGCCGAGGATGGCGACCTGGTACTGGTAAATAATTTAACAGTGGCAACCCGTCTAGGCTCAGGACCCCATCAACGAGACACCATTCCCGATTTGACATGGGCCACTACCAATACGGTAGCCAATTGGTGGCGCGAAAGCTCTCCATAGGGTAGTGACCACTACCCTCTATGAATTCAGCTCAGCCGTTCTACTCGTACCACACTGCGTACGAAGCAACTCAGGGTTACAGATTGGCAACGTTTCCGAATACTTCTAGCCGAAACACCATCCCAGCTATTCCACGAGCCAGGCGATACCCCAACGCATGCCCTTGTTAGCCGCATTGTTGAGGCAGCTAAAGGAGCTACTCAAACTTTACAGACCGAGCTTGACACACCACCTCCAGACCACCACCTCATTAACTTGTGGCGCATTCGCGACACTTTACAAGAGCGCTACTGTGCTGGAGGCCGCACTTATTCAGATCTCATGGGAATACGCCAACACAATGCCCACATTCGGCGTCACACGAGGCAACTTGCGAGCAACCGCTGGGAGGAGCATTGCGCTTCGTTCTCTCACCGAACCGGAGCTCGAAAGTTGTGGGGAACGTTTCGGGCAATCACTGGTGGCACGAGCGCGCAGGCTACAGTCCCGGCTGTGCTTCTACGCACCGGGGCCACTCACGAGGCTTTCGAACGAGAAGCTGCAAGGACGTTCTTCCCGCAGCCATCCTCTACGCCACCCCAGAACATTTACTTCTCAGAGACGATAGACGAAAACGACCCCCCTGAGGCGCCCTTCACTATTACTGAACTTATAACTGCCCTGGAGCAAGTCAACGTGCGCAGTGTGCCTGGCAAGGATGGCGTGACTTAGTCAATGCTGCGAAATCTAGATGAACAAACTAGATGCGACATACTGGAACAGTTGAATTCCATTTGGGCCTCAGGACATCTGCCAGAATCTCTCAGCGCCGTACTGCAGCGCTGGCATCGAAGGACCCTGCCTGTAGCAGTGGAACGCAGTTAATTTAAATTGACTTGCGCAAACCTTTAGCGTGTTTACTTTGGGAGGAGAGCGACCGAAGTGGAACGGCAAGAGAGTTGAGCGGGAAAGCAAAAGGAGGCATTCGCAATAACTACCGTATTTGGCCGACATTTGCAACGAAAGGAGCAGATACGCAGCCAATGTTTTAAGTGCGAATGCACTTTATAAGCGACCCCAAACCATCCACCGCCGGCGGCGGCGGCGGCGGCGGCGGCGTCGGCGTCCGCAGTGCTCCTCTATATTTAAAAAAGAAACAGCATCCGGCGCCAGGTTTCGATCCGAGGACTTTGCGGCCGCAGCGCGACGCTCTACCGACCAAGCCACGGACGCGACGGTGATATCAGTGTTAGTGACGCGCCCTATATCTTTAACGCATTCAAACTACGTCGTCAGCGGCGTGCGTTGGCGACTCAGCGGCGTTATAGCGGCTTGATAACTGCGTGGTGTACACGTGATACTACAAACCCGATGGAAGAGATGGAAGAGAAGGCGGCGAGGCGGTGGGCTGCGGGGGCCGAGCGCAAGCGCCGCAAGCGGGCCGACAACCGTGCATTCGCACTTTCACATTCTCCCCCTCGGGGAAATGCGGGGGAATTTTTTAAAGCCTGTCGTGCTTTCTTCATTCGGGGCTTCAGAGAGGAGGAGGAGGAATAAACATCATTTGCATAATACTGGTACAAGAACCCATGGCGATGTGGGGTATTCTCAGTCCAGAAGTCCCTGGACGGCCGCTGCCTGGAGGGCGCTTTCAACGAGCCAAAATTGATCGCCGATGTCCGGGCTGGCTAGCAGGCCTTGCCACTGCTCCTGGTTGATGAAAGGGAGGGAAGCAGGCATGGGGGTGTGGTAGCATGACCGGATGATGTGGTAGAGTGTGCAGGGCCGGGTACAGTACTTGCAGGTGGCGGAGTCGAATGTACGTTGAATGGCGTGGAGGAGTGTGTCGTGTGGGTATGTGTTGGTTTCATGACGGTGGTAAGTGGTGGCTTTTTCCTTAGTCAACTTATCGTGGGGTGGGGTTAAGACGAAGTGTTCGGGACCGGAGTGCTGGAAGATATCTTTGTAGGAGTGTCGAATGCAACGCAGCGCTGGCCCCCTCATTCGCCTGAAAAGGAAAAGAGGAGCGGTGAGCCGTCTCGTCCCCCTTCAGGGATTGATCTCCAGGGAACCATGGAATGTAGAATACTGAGGGGTTGGGGATAGAGTGTCGGATGCGGAGGGCTAAGGAAGGAATGCGACCGGTGGCGTAATGAAGATAGGCAGCTAGAGAATCTGTAACTATGGTGATAATGTCCAGCTTCAGTGGCTGCGAGGGCTAGAGCTCTTTCTCCTGCAAGTGTGAAGTCTTCCGATCACGGTCGCGGAAGTCAGTTCAATTCATTGGTTGTATATGGCGGCCACCACGAAGCCTGGTTTAGTTTCATATTTGGCTAAGTCATCGTAGCGGATGTTTCGGGGCTTAACTCGAAGCTTCTTGCGAAGCATTCAGATGCGTGCTTGTCAGCGCCATTGGTTATGAACGGGGCGCATGTTCTTGGGGATTGGGGCGACAGATACACTACAGCGTACTTCAACGGGGTTGCGTTTTCCGGGGTTGTGGGTGTCAGGAAGTTGGTAACCGAGGCGACGGTGATGGTGACAGCCAATGTGTCTGAGCTTGAGCAGTTTAATATGGTTAACATGATGGGCCTGCGGAAGTTCATCCAAATGTAATGAATTCCAGTCTGAAGATGTTGTCGGTGGAAGCCCTAGTGCTTATTGGCTTGGCGGATGATTATGTCGAGTTTTTGGATTTCGCTTCTTTTGAGAGCCCAGCATAGGGTTCTGGAGCTGATAGTAGGGCTTGAATGAGGCGTACAAGATTGTTTTCTTCTGCTCTTTGTGGGCGATTACCAATTTGTTTTGACGAGATGTGTGATTTGTAATAGCGTTCCTTGTAATTCATAAATAGTAGAAATGCTTGCGCCGTCTGATTGGATCGTAAGTCCGAGAACACGAATTGTAGTGGTGGTTAGGTTGGGGAAAAGAGTTTTATTCAAGGAATAACCTAAAATTTGCGGGAAGAGAATACATTGGCAAACTCAATATAAAGCCACTGAAGAGAGGGAGAGAGAGAGACAGAGAGACAAATATTTCATATACTCATGAGGAAGATATGTTCTTATGGGCTCCACCCACTGAGAGCCATTTCTGGTCCGAGATGCCTTGGGCCTGGCTGTGTGTCCGGGTTCTTTCCGACAGGCCTTCGTCCTACAGTGGAGAGAAAAGCGCCAATAATGACGCCGATGCTGGTGATAACCATATTGATCATGGCGATAATGACTGTGGTGACGATGATGTAATTTATATTCTAGGGCAAAATGCACGTCAATCGTTTCTTTCGGGGCAGCGATGTCAGTGAACGCCGCCCTAGGGAATAGGTGCAAATGCCCCAGGCCATCTTTTAAACGGCTTGGAGTTCAGTGAGCTTGATTCCTACCTTACTAGGGGCACACTGCCGGCCTTTCCCTTCTCGAGAAACGAAATTGTCGAGCCTCGGAGAACCTCTACGTCTCTCCTCCACAACAACCCTGGTAACTATAAAGCGCGCCTGAAACCCTTTACCATTAACAAGACCGTCAGCAAGACTTCTCGGGAATGCTAGGTGGAGGTGTTTACACTCCACCGGTGGGCTCCCTGGGGCCAAGTTGGCCTTGCCTGCGGAAGGGGCATATAGGTCAGGTCAGGAAAAGATAGTTCTATGGACCCACTTTTTTCAACTGTTATCTATTTTAATCATCTCTGAAATCATCCCGTAGCGCGGTTTTTGCACTGCTTTAAGACCGGAGAAACTTCGCCGGCTTTTTTCTTCATTACGTTTCTGGGCAATGAGCGAGGATTTTTAAAGGGGCCCTGAAAGGCCTTTTGAGCACACTAAATGAACTAGCGCAATCGTAAGAATAGGTCGTCAACGTCAGCTGTGCCTAGTATTACTCTTTTACGTGGAGCGGAAAGCTCACACTTTTGTTGCAAAGTTCGTCGCTATTTTCTCACCCTTCCCTGCGTGTTTTTGGACACCAACATCTTGACATGTCTACGTCACCGATTCCAAGATGTGCGTCATGAGGTAGACATCCTGCGATTGGCCGGCTTTTTCACGCGCTTCCGGCTCAGAGATGTGTCGTTTGCTCAGCGTCGACTCGCCGGCTGATCTGCCGGCGGAGTGCCGGAGTGCTTGGACATTTTACGACTATCCAAACAAGTGTAAACAAACGCTTAACCATTTGTATTGAATGCAACACGGCCATAACACGACATGGATATTCTCTTACCTGACTACGTTCCGTAAAGAAAGCGTTGAAGCCCCGCGGCACTTGTTTCGCGCAATCGCAGAGAACGCCCTTAGCCGAATGCCCGGGTTGGACGCATACGTTTCATTCAACTTCAAAACAACCCCAGAGATGCTCTTCGAATGAACACAGCGTCACAACATGCGTTGCCTGTCTGAACCGCGATTGACCGACGATCGGTTGCCTCATCCTGGCCGTCGTAAATTCGCCACTCACCTCACGCCCGGTTTGCGTGGACGAACAGGCAGTCACTTTACTCTGGCGTGCAAACCGAGAAGGCTTTTAGCCAGGCACCCTGCACATACCCCCACGGCCGGGCTGGAAGAGCGGCAGGCGCGCACTTTCATACGGCCTTCGCTTCGGGTATAGTTCACACCTTTAATCGCCGCTAGTTTGTGGCGCTGCGGCCCAACCCTCGCCAGTTGACCTACAGCACGGGCGGGGTAGAGGAGCGGCGCGCGGGCATTTGCCGCTGCCCTAGCCCTGTCGTGGCTACAGGTGATACCTGTCCGTGTTAATTTACATGGGCGTCCTTAAAATAGGCGATTCCTTCCCCCCTTCTCAATTTTGAATCTGAAACATTGTCATCCGGAAGCGCTCATTCAAACATTTGAAAGAACTATATTAACGCGGGGCACATGACGAAAATTATGCGGTCTTTATATCTTATCAGCGACTGCATTATATCAATTCTTATCTTTCATTGCGGATGATGTCTTGGTTTGCACACGCGCAGGGCGTGACCAGTGACGCGAATGATTTCCCGTCGAGGGAGATACTGTTATTGCTCAGGTAAAAGTGATTCTGCTATTAACGCTCCGATCGGGCTGATCGGACCGCCGGCAGCGAAGCGCACTGTCAAAAACATACAGGTAAAACTCTTAATCATGCAACTGAAGCGCACAAGCAGTCTTCTTTTTGGTGCGATATAGCCGCGAAGGTATTCTTGGTACCGGTGATATTCCGCGGCAGATCCAAAATACGGCAAGCGTCGTTGGCTCGCTCGGCCAGAGGCGATGCGTCGACTAACAGATAGGAGGGTAGGAAGGGTAGAGGGTTGGTTCGAAGCGCCCTCACTCTGTCAGGAATCTGCTGTATCGTTTCCTTCTTGGGTGCGCAGGCCGTATGAAAGTGCGCGCTCGCCGCTCCTCCAGTCCGGCGGTGATACCCCATGCGAGGTTGAGTCGTACGTCGCTCGAGAAAGATAATCCAGACCATGGGAAGCACTATCCACCCGAACAAGTACAACGTCGCATTTCATCGCGAAACGAACGCGTCCACAACACACAGGAGGCGATGCACACACACACAGCTTCGGTCATTGCATTGGCTTAGCTGCAAGCTTCGTTCGGACAGTCAGCGATGTTACGACGATACAGAGCTGCGTGAGGGCGAGTGCTAACCACTTCACGTATTTAAAAACACAGGGGCAAAAAACTTGGTTTATCGGAAGCAAAAAATCTTTCCTCCATTATAGTTCCTGGAATATACTGGTTAGTGTGCCGAGCCAGGGCGGGCTCCAGGCGGGCGCCGGGAGCGATGTATGCGGCCGGCTGCCGCTTGGGGCGCTGCCATGGGGAGTGTGTGCTTTCGTCCGGCCCGAGCGGGTAGATGGGGAGGCAGTATGTGAATTAATTTTTTGAAATTAATTTGGCCAGACAGCTGGTACCCCCAGTAAGTGCAGGTGGTGGGACTGGCCTGCTCCTGTGAGGGATAAAAAAAAACTTCCATTCTGCTGTATGAATCGCTCATGCCTTCTGGTATATGGCCACCAATAGAGACATGTACGGACGCCTGTTTTTACAAACCCCGGGCCAGGTTCGAAGCCTGTGCTAATTTGCAGACAAAATCGTTAGTGTCGGAATTAGCATAATGAACTGTAAACAAATGTACTGGAAACACGCAGCCAAGCGTTAAATGTGCCTAGCTGTGTTTTCTGTGGAAGTTATTTACCAAGTAAAACTGTTGACCTGGATGGGAGCCTTCGTACACTCGTCCAGAAAAGGTAATCTCGTTGTAGAACACAAAGATCAAAGCCGGCATCGCTATTAAAAAAAAGAAAAGAACACACCGCGGCGCCGGTCGGTGGAACTATTCCCCCGTTTTTGCCAGTTACTAAATACGATCGCTGGCTGCCGTACTTACACAGGCGCGTAATCGCAAAATATGTACGTAAATATGTGTTTAAGAGATGCGGACCTGATGTTAGGGTTAACAACTATGCTGCCGATATTCCCATACCAAAATTTTGTACCCTGCGTCGCAGAATTTAAAATACCAGCGCTCATTGCAGTTGACGAAAGAAGCGCTAACATTTGCCGCAACGACGCAAATAAACAGCACGTCCGCACTGTATCAGAATGCAATGTGCTGAACGATCGAGAGCTTGTTTCTGCGTAATCATAGAGCGCTGCTACGTACGTGGACGCATGTTACATCGCTGGGAGAGCGGTTACGCTTCAAAGAACTGTCTTGCCGCATGAGATTCGAAAAAATTCCCCCGCATTTCCCCGAGGGGGAGAATGTGAAAGTGCGAATGCACGGTTGTCGCCCCGCTTGCGGCGCTTGCGCTCGGCCCCCGCAGCCCACCGCCTCGCCGCCTTCTCTTCCATCTCTTCCATCGGGTTTGTAGTATCACGTGTACACCACGCAGTTATCAAGCCGCTATAACGCCGCTGAGTCGCCAACGCATGCCGCTGACGACGTAGTTTGAATGCGTTAAAGATATAAGGCGCGTCACTAACACTGATATCACCGTCGCGTCCGTGGCTTGGTCGGTAGAGCGTCGCGCTGCGGCCGCAAAGTCCTCGGATCGAAACCTGGCGCCGGATGCTGTTTCTTTTTTAAATATAGAGGAGCACTGCGGACGCCGACGCCGCCGCCGCCGCCGCCGCCGCCGCCGGCGGTGGATGGTTTGGGGTCCCTTATAAAGTGCATTCGCACTTAAAAACGGGAAGAATATAATTTGCGCCGTCGCCGCTTCATAACCCGAGCCAGAGTGACCCTGGCCGAGCCAAGCTGCAGCATCGCCGGGCATGCACCGGTTTATGGGAAGCTCTCCAATGCGCTTGCGTCTACATAAACGTTACGGCTGCTGGCTGATTAAGTCTAGCGAGATCAACATTCGCACCATGCTGAGGGAAATAAACTCAAATTTTCTCAAATGACCACAATAGCTGTTTGAGCGTAAAGAAAAAGTACTGCAAGGTCGGACGAACCAATCACAAAATTCGATTCAAGTGACGTGTTTGGCCCGACACTGCTGTCGGGGTCCTGCTCCCGAACGCAAAAGAAAATGGCCGCCCGACACAAACTCGCGTGTAGGATCGACATGTCGGGTTCGACTTGCCGGACGAAGAAGAAACCACCCTTTACCTCCGCGCTGCGTAGCAGATGGCAGCGGCAGAACTTTCCATTCCCGCTTGCGACGACAGCGAGCGAAAGCGACGGGAATTCTGTCGCGCGACGAAAATTTGTCCCGACCATTTGACAAAAACGATCGTTGCGCGACAAAGCGACGGAATTCCCGTCGCTTTCGCTCGCTTTCGCCGCAAGTGCGAACGGGCCTTTATGCGCAATCTCCGTCCCACATAAAATAAGCTCTTGCCTGTCGCCTGAGCATACGGTTGATATCTGACTACGTTACACTGTGCTTGCGAGCGTATTTAAACGATGTCACTAGGTCTGAAACGTAAGCGCTCGGCGTGCAGCTTTGTTTTCATTGCGCTAGGCACTATACCTTCATCTCGCGGTACTTGCCGCCGTGTTGGAAACGCAAGCGGCCTCACGTACGCACGCTATTTTGCTGCTAAGAGAGTTTTAGTACAGCGTTTGTTGCCTTTGCTAAACGCTAAATGTTTGCGTCCCGCTACGTAAACACCGCGAGGGGAGTTTTAGTCGAGCGTCTCATCAGTTTTGCGTAGCGACACGCTACTGCATACTGCGTCATCTGTCAAATTTTTTTCCGAAATGACTCGCCGGCTGATCTGCTAGCGGAGTACCGGGATGCTTGGACATTTTACGACTATCCAAACAAGTGCAAAGAAACGCTTTCCCGTCAGTGTTGAATGCCACACATGGATGCAGCTTGTCAGAACACGGGTGCACGCCGCTCGAGTGCGGCGCTGGTTTGCTCTGCGCCTTCCCGTTCATCGCCAATGATAAAGCGATCCGATCCGGCGCGTTTTGTGCACGGGTTCTGTATCGGTTTAAAATGTCTTTTTCACAAGCCGCCGGTAGGAATAACCACCGCCGCAAAATAAGACCCGGCACCAGCGGGTCCACATGAGACACGAATGGCGCCAGTCCTGTCTGTTTTTTTCTTACGTGTGTCCTGTTCTTTAAATCGCTAATCCCAGTTGTTGTCACCGTTCGATCTGGTTGACAAGATGGGCCTCTCGAAGTTCGTCCCAGATGTTATGAAGTCCCATCTGCAGTAATTTGGCATCGGAAGTTGTCGGCGGTCGCCCTAGTGCTATTGTATAGGCTTGCCGTGTTATTATGTCGAATTTTTGGATTTCACTATTTTTGAGAGCCAAATATGGAGTTCAGTATGCGATGCAGCAAATTAGTAAGGCTTGAATGAGGCGCACGAGGTGATTTTCTTCTAGCTCTTGTCGACGATTTGCAATGCGTTTCATGAGGTGTCAGATTTGTAATAGCGTTGCTTGTAAGTGCTGGATAGTAGAAATGCCTGCGCCGTCCGATTGGATGTTGAGTCTGCGAACGCGAATTCTAGGGGTGGTTAGGATGGGAGTGTCAGGTAGGGTTAATTCTGCGTATGGGAGGAGTTCTCCTTTGCGTCCTTGCGTGCGGTTTTGTAGAACAAGGAGTGCAGATTTTGCTGGTCACAACTGAGGCTACGGATTGTAAGGCGTCAATGACTTATTTGTGTTAATGGCTTTTTTAGGGCGTCTTGTTGCTCTCCAATAGAACCTCCTGTGGTTCAGATCGTCTGCATAAAGTGCGTGTTGTATGCATGCAATTTGTTATAGAAGAAGAGTGGTAAATGACTTATCCCTGTATAGCATAGAGTTTCATACTAATATACACTAGAGGGGACACTGGCGCTAGTGTCTATGCGAGCCGTTGATCGTCTGCTTCAACCCCCATGAGAGCGGCCATGCCTAATAAACGTGTAATTTTCGAACTTGGCTTGATTCAGCAGTTATGCTGACTTGACTCAAAATACTTTTTTGAATTGAAAAGCTACAACTAATGTTTATTAGTGTATAAATTATTAGTCGCGTTAGTAATTATTGTACTATATGTTAAGTTTAAATTACGGTTTAGAAGTACTCTTTTATAAGACGGGAAGAGATTTGTGAATTGTGAACGGCTGAGTTTAGCGGAGCCGGCGGTTCGGCCATTCGGTGGCGAAGCGTTTTTTCTTCTTCCTTTTTTTGCGTGCGAGTCAGCGGTGGCATGCGTCTTTAGAAGGGCCGCTGTGCTGCGTTTCATTTCGTTCTGGAAGACTACGAGTAGCGGAGCGGCGCGTCATATAACCCCAAGTAAGCATACACGGTTGTTGTTCATTTCCACTCATAAGTTGCCTTACCCGACCTGCGGTCGGCATGCTGACAAAATCATGAAAGGACGCTGAGTAACACCTGATCGTTTGCTTTGGTGCCTTAAACAAGCCATAACGGCCAACTCGACCATATCGCCTCGGTTTGTCGCCAACACGTAGACGATGTTTTATTGACCGGATGGTTAATCGGGTTCTTTCTTTGTGGTACTATTCGTGTATTCTTGTTTGTATGTCTTGGCGCACTGTAGAGCTGTTTCTGTGGGCAAATGTTCATTTTATATGTTGAGAGCGACAAACGTAGGAAACAGGGTATCTTATCAGGCCACGCAGCGAAAAAACACTCGTACTTCATTCGTGTTAACCTTCCAGAAGACGGCCTCGTCTTGCTAAGAGCGGCTAGCATGCAGGGCGTTCTGGAGCAGTGGGCTGCATTTTACGGGAGTTCCTAATTTTATGAAAATTCCCGTGTAGAATGTTTCTGTTGGATTACCAATAACGCGCACTGATATATTTAAGCATCGTGTGTGTCCATTACGCGCCCACAACACTGCTCTTGTGCTATAAATGATCATCACCTGTCTAAAGACAGGGCCACCGAGGTCTCACGCCCAGATGTAGCCAGGTACGCGTGTGAAATTAAAGGCACCCTATTTTTTGCAGTGCCTCCATACAAGCGTGCTAAAGCGAAAGAACAGTTTGAAATTACGTGGGAAGGCGTCAAACAGTGTAAATATTGCTGATGAGACGGTGCTCTCCTAAATAGCAACTATATAGTGCCTCTGCAAGTACCACTTCCATAATACACAAGCTGCCTTCATGCATTCGTTGTCCCGAAGCTGTTCCACAGTAAGTTCAAAACATTTACTCATCTTGCGTGGTTGTCCAGTCTTGAATATTCCCACTGCTAAAGTCATCTCTTTTTAAAGCACGACCCTTGAAAACATTGTTGGGTTCTTGTGAGTTCACTGTCTTTGTCTTATCTTTGGTTTAAATAATGACTTCAACGTCAACACGGCAGCGCGCAGCTCATCCTAACTGTGCGTTTTTATGAGAAAACCATGTTATGTTGCTGGAACCCTTTTTTGTAAATAAGCATGTTAGTGTGCTCGCTTTTAGGAGAACATAATTGTGCTCTAAATATCTGTACAAAAGCCTTGCAAAACCTTCAACGATGCCATTCATTTCGGTACAGGTACCAGCTGTGTCAACAGTGCAAGGAGCACACCAGCAGGCAACACAAGAAGCTGCACCAGGCATGCAACCAGTTTCCAAGTTAGGATCATTGGATGGGTGATCATCAGCGCAAGAGAAGGGAGGCATGCCACCAGCCTTTCAAAAACACCAAACTTCTAGCAAGGGCCTCTGTTCAAAAAGCAAAAGTGCTTGGGGAGCGGTTGATTGCCGCCTACGGTATGTAAATAGTACAAAAACAATCATGAACGTCATATGCAGAATAAATAGAAAAACAAGTGGTGCGGAGAGTGCCTTGTAGTGCATGGAAGATGTTCTTTGAATCTTGCATGTTAGGCACTTCCAGAATAATTCCTCTTCATTCTTTCAGTTCAATAAGCACATCCACTAGTCTTCAAATGGCTGGTCTTAGTAGTTAAAATGAAGTTGGTATCAGGTTGTGCTAAGGCTATCGCAAATGAAGCCACTACTATAAGTCACATTTATGCATACAATGAATCGTTTAGAACAACTAATTTTCTTGCACCTGAGAAAATTAGTTTGAATCTTGAGTGCCTAACACGCAAGATTCAAAGAACAACTTCCACGCACTACAAGGCACTATCCTCAACACTTGTTTTTCTCTTTATTGTGCGGCTGATGTATTTTAGCCCACTGTGTTCCCGAAGTGGTATTCACTCGAGGGACCCTGCTGAGGAGAATGTGCGTGGTGCCAATGACAGTAAGAAAGCTGGCACGTCCTCACTGCCTATTTAAATCTCCATTGAAGCCAGGTTCAATCGTGCAATTTTCACAAACTGTTTTTGTGAAGTTGCCACCTCCTCCAACAACATGTTCATGAAGGTGTGACGTAGGGGATCAGCTTTCACCACGTGAATGTCAGTTAAAACTTACATTATACGTTGCGGCTTCAGTGGTTTGTTTATGCACCTGTGATATCTGTCCAAATAATGGATTGAAAAATGTTAAGCTGCCCTTTCCCATCTTGCACTGTTACCACGGCTCAAAAAGGTCTGATCAGTGGGGTAGAAGGCTGCCTCACTTACTTCTGGCTGTTATCAAGTGGCAGATTGTATCCACCCACTGCTGTTCATGGCGGCTGTATATTGTCACGCCGAATGTACGCTGATTTGAGAACCTTGTTTTGTTCGTTGATCAGATATTGTTGCCCTGCTTCTACTGTGCTGGCATATGCTGACTGAAACACTCCTGCTCTAAAGGTGTAAGCTTTTCCAGGGTTCCTTTCATGCAATCTTTTTAGCGTAGCCGACCGCACGCATTTGTTCGCCACTTACAGTAACCATTTCGTTCGTTCCTGCATAAAGCACCCTGCGTACATCAGTATGCTGGTTGCGAAAATGGCAATGCTGGTGGGCAGCTACAAACTAAATCTGGTACCAATATGTTCACAGTGGCTCTTGTATGGGACAATAAATATATTTATCCGAAATGCTTATGCCTTCACTCATTATCACTGCATAGTTTGCATGTTTGATGCTGACCAGCCTTCAAACTTGCAAAACAATTTCCTCAAGGTAAGTTTGCACTCTTGCTTTTGATGTGTTAAGCAATGCTGTGCCTATTTTATTAGTTTTACAGCGTATGACTGTGGTGAGTGCTTTTAAGTGCGAATGCACTTCTTAAGCGACCCTGAACCTGCGTCCACCGGCGATGTCCGCGCACGTGGAGATGGCCGCGCGCAGCCTGGCCGCTGACATGGCACATACCCACGTGGGGGATTGGCCAGGAATCTCCTCGTCTTCCTTGGCAACGGGGGGAGATGGGCGCGCGCTGCCTGGCCGCTGACATGGCACATACCCACGTGGGGGATTGGCCAAGAATCGGGCGTGAGAAGGGCTAATGCACCTGCTTAAAGGAGTACTCACACGAAATTTCAAAGCTGAGATCCGCTCTAGCAATCAAGTACAACGACAACACAAATAGGTGTCTGTGAATAAATGCATCTTTCTTTCTTTGTAGTTGTGTGTGTGTGTGTGTGTGTGTGATCTCTCTTTCGCGAACATTACCGAACCGCGCAAATTCAACTCGTGCATTCGCACTCTCACATTCTTCCCCTCGGGGAAATGCGGGGAATTTTTTTTATAGATGAATGAAACTGAATTCTGCACTTTGCTGTTGGCACAATAAATTCACACAGCACTCGCCAAGTGCAGTCGCCAACTTTTTCTGTGTGCTCAATAGGCCTCTCTCCAGGCGCTGAGCCAGGGTTCCACTAACGCAAACAGTTGCTACAGCAACACCTGCCACTGGATGGGAAAACACTGTGACCAATGTAGACTCACAGCGACTTCATTGAATAGCATGCATGCCGGTGATCGCTTCTCACAGGCATATAGCTTCACCAGTACATGGCTATGTTAGCCACAGTTTATGGCCCAAAATTACTGGTAGGCCCCCAAGCAATACTTACCAGGTTCTGTTGCAATAGGTAAAGCCATTCTACCGTTGCAGAGGTACATCTTTCCTCCCTGTCTGGTACGGCTTCACGAGATCATACCGCAGTACATATACAGAGTATTCATTTCATTACATTGTTTTTACCTTTAGCTTCAAACACCACAAATGCGTCCGCCACTGAAACTATCCACAAGTTTGCATGGTTACGGGCGATCACAGCGATTGCGCGTGAGCCTTATTTACGCCGGGGAATACACGCAGCTGATTAGCAAATGAAAGGGGCTGTGTCGGCTGTGTTGTGCTTGCTGGAACAGCATAGCAGATGACGGTTGCACAGGCGGGATCGTCCTATGCATTAGGCCTGCCCTCACTTGTTTCGCCGCTTTCTCCCATGATAAAGTGCCGACCCACCCGCTGGGGGACGCTCCCGCAATATTAAAAAAAATCACCAGCTGTGCACACATACTCACTGCTGATAAGAGTTTTATTTGTCTTCGGCGCTACCATGCTCTTATTATAATCAAAAGCGTAGTCATGAACGAGACTAGGATGGAACGCTCTACCCGGCGCTGAGTGCTTCCAGTACCCATTCATTCCAGCCGTGCAGTATTTGCTCATTGCAGCTGCTGGAATCCGACGCCAACAGCAGTTCTATCCTGGAATGACCCACCGACGCTTTCGACGTCAAAACCGAAACTGATGGCGCGGAAAAGTATGAAGCCTACTACATATAACAATCGTCAAGCCTCAAGTTAAGCCAAGTCCGATAATCACGAGTCTACGTCACACAATCAGCTTCATGGGGGTTGAAAGATTGCAGCCCCAGTGTCCCCTCTAGTTTCATTAGTATGGAACTCTATGCTGGGTAGTACCACGTGGTCGGTCACGAAAGCGGATGAATGGGATGGGGCCGACGTTGGCGCTGGCTGTGCGGTCAGCAAGACACTTTTGTATGGACTTGTATATGCGCGTGCCTCAATTAGGAATTGTAGACCTTCGAGTATAGTCTGATGTGATACATTGGCAAAGGTTCCTGCAATGCCCAAGGCCAGGATAGCGCGTTTAGTTTGGGAGCTTAGTTGTGCAAGGACTTTATCTTTTAGCTGTAACCGGACGTCTTGTGGGGGTGATTGTTCGCGAAGGCCAAACTTATTATGGGGCAGTAAGCTGTGGTCTTCGAGGTTCGCTGTGAGCGAATTATTATTTTTGTGCTCATATAACTTGCCAACACACGATGTTATAGGGATGGGACGAAGATTCTTTAGTGTGACTGGCTTTCGGGGCTGAGGAATGAGCGTGATTTCGGCATGCTTCCATTGAGGGGGGCAGATAGCTGTCAAGCAATGACAAAATTAGTCAAGCAGCAATGGAAGTTTATTTCGGTGATATGTTTTTTTAAAATATTTCAATGAGTGCACTGTTTTCTTGGTGATGCCGTTATTCTAGATTTCATATGTTTTTGCGTACGAAGCGGTATCAAAACATTCCACACTGCTAATATACGATTTTTCAGCAGTGCCCGTGGGTGACAACGGATAATTGTTTTACTTTTTTACTAATACGTTATATGCGTATTAATTAAACGTGTATGGGCCATTCACAACAGAAAAAGAGGGGGGGCGGGAACAACATCTTTATTTGCCTGCTAAAAGGTCACGGTGGCTCTCACTCCATCGCTAGGAGGGGGGTGCCGGCCGCGACTGCTGGCGTGTGATCGCCGCCAGCGCAAACTGCGCGGCGGCTTTCTGCGCGCCCTTGTCCGCCTCGCGCACCGCACGCGCGAGATGGGGCGGTAGTATGTTCGTTTCGCGTCCGCGTCGTTGCACTCCCACATCAGGTGGGTCATGGTCGCCCACGCGGCCCCGCACACCGTGCACTGGTCCGTGATGAATTGTTCGGGAGTGACATGCACGGCCCACACCGGGGTCCACGTGGCTCCCACTTGGAGTTGTCGGAGGAGCGCCGCCTCCTGCCGGGTGAGGTACGGGTGCGGCGCAGGGTAGCGTTTACGTTGCTCCCTGTGCCATTCCAGGACCCGTCCATACGTTGTAATCGGGGCGGGCTCCTGTTCTTCCACCCCCTCGTCTTCTTCATTGTCGTTGTCGTTATCTCTGGCGTCGTTGTTTTCCTTGGCCGCACGAGGTGACGCGGCGCGCGGGCCGACGGGGCGTCAGGTTTGTGCCCTCGCCGCCCTGCCCGCGTCCTCGTTGCGGTTGCGAACGGGTCCCACGCTGCCCATGTGGGCCGGGAACAATCGTAAGGTTATCGGTGTCCGCGAGTCCAGGGCTCCGCACACCCTCACTGCGTTCGCACACACTTGGTTCCTTGCGAAATTGGCGATTGCCTCCCTCGAGTCACTTAGCACTGTCGTGCATCCTCTGGCGGTTGCCGCCACCGCTATGGCCGTTTCCTCCGCCTCCGTGGCCGTCTGGACGCGCACGCTGCACGCCGCGACGACTATGCCGCTGGTTGCTTGCACGACCGCCGCCGTGTAGGCACGTCGGCTGTTGTCGGGGTATCGGGCCACGTCGACGTACATGGCGCCGGCGTCGTCGTCGTACGTCTCTGCCAGGGTGCGAGCCCTGGCGAGGCGACGCTCATGGTTCTCTCTTGGATCCATGTGCCGTGGAATCGGTGCGACGCGGTTGCTGTCGCGGGCCTCACGCGCCAGCGGCAGCCATCTCTTGCTGTCCCGCAGCCTCGTTTCGTGTCCTACCGCGACAAGGGTGGCCCTGCCCGTGCGCGTGATTTCCAGTCTGGCTATCTGCGCCGTTGCTTGCGCCTCTATGATCTCGCTCAGCGTGTTGTGCAAGCCTAAGTCTAGCATGTTCTGTGTGTTTGTGTGGGTGTATAAGCCCAGCGCAGCTTTGTATGCCCGGCGTATGACAGCGTCGAGCTTATTGCGTTCGGCCGTGGTCCCGTTGTGAAAGGCGGCCACGTACGGCAGGTGGCTTACGACGAACGACTGGACCAGCCTGAGCGTGCTGCGTTCCTTCATGCCGCCGTGCCTGTTGGCAATATTCTTGACGAGGCGGAGTACTCGGCTTGCTTTGATTCGCGGTTGCTTGACGGTGTGAGCGTTGCGTCGGTGTTCGTAGATGTGTAGTCCGAGGACTCTGATGGTCTCTACCTCGGGTATGGCCGAGCCGTCGCCGGTGCGCACATGGATGTTTGCCGCCTTCCCGTTCGTGGGGCTTCGCGGGGCCTTCAGGATTAGTAGTTCCGACTTGGCGGGGGAGCATTGCAGCCCCGTTCCCTCGAGCTGATCTTCGACCGCTTTCACCGCGCACTGGAGCGAGTCTTCGATCTCTCCGTCGCTGCCGCCCGGCACCCAGATGGTGATGTCGTCGGCGTAGATTGTGTGGTTGACGTTGGGGGCCGTGCCGAGGCGTTAAGCAACCCCGATCATCACCAGGTTGAACAGCGTCGGAGAGATCACCGCACCTTGCGGCGTGCCCACGCTGCCCAACGTTTTCGTTGGTAGTTCTAAGTCTCCGGCCACGATGGTTGTTGTGCGTGCCGTGAGGAAGTCTCTGATGTAGGCAAACGTCCTCCTTCCCATGTTGAGGCGGGACACCTGCCGTAGTATGGCGTCGTGGCGAACGTTGTCGAAGCCGGCTTTTAGGTCCAGGCCCAGGACGGCGGCGTTGTCGACGGATCTCTTATTATCAATAATATCGTGCTTCAGAAGCAGCATGGCGTCTTGCGTGCTGAGGCCCGCACGGAAGCCGAGTATCGTGTTTGGATAGTGCTCGCCGTCCTCGAGATACCTTTGCCATCGGTTGAGTAGTACGTGCTCCAGCACCTTGCCTACGCACGACGTGAGCGAGATGGGACGCAGGTTCTCGATGTCTGGCGGCTTGCCCGCCTTGGGTATTAGCACCGTGCGAGCCTCCTTCCACGTGGGGGTAGGGTGCCGCTCCGCCAACACGCGTTGTAGAACGTCGTGAGCGCGGTGATGGCCTCCTAGTTCCTTGTTGGACACGCCGTCCAGGCCGGCCGCCGACTTGGCGTTGAGCTATTGCAGGCCCGCACGCACCTCCCACTCTTCGATGTCGGCGTCGAGTGCCTCGTTGGGCTCGCCCTCGTAGTCCGGTAGCGGAGTCGGCGGCGTGGCCGGCAGGTACTTAGTGTCCAGCCTGCGCCGCACCTCGTCGTCCCCTGGCTCCCTGCGAGCCTTGAGGAGGGTGCGAGCCAGGACCTGCTGCTGCTCCCCTTTGGTCTTACTCTCGTCGAGGAGGTGGCGCAGTAGCTTCCAAGTACTACTCTTGTGTAACTGTCCGTCGGCCTCTTGGCATACAGAGTGCCAACGTTGGCGGTTGAGCGTTGCGCAGTGCTTTTCGATTTCCTTGTTAAGGAGCGCCACGCGATTGCGAAGCTTTCGGTTGCGTTTCTGAGTTCGCCATCGGCGTTTCAACGAGTCGCGCGCCTCGATGAGCTGCGCGAGCCGGCTGTCTACCTCCTTGACTTCGTCCTCGGCTTCGAGCTCGGTGGTGGCCCTCTTTGCTTCCCGGCGGATCGCCTCCGTCCACCTCTCTATGTCGTCTATGACGTTGGGTACGTTCGAGAGGTTGTTCCGGAATGCGTTCCAGTGTGTGTGCTTGTGTGTGCGTTTGGGGCTCTCCCTGCCCTTTAACGGAACGGTTAGCTCGAGGAGACAGTGGTCGCTGCCCAGCGTCTCGGTGGTGTTTCTCCACTGCACCTTCGCGTTGTTACTGAAGGCGAGGTCCGGGTTGGTGTCCCGGTGCACCGACGTCGGGGCGTGTCTGGTCGGGATGGAAACGTCGTTGACGAGGTGGTAGCCGGCCGCTTGCGTTTCCGTCAGCAGACTCTTTCCTTTTGCCGTGTCGTGGCCGTAGCCCCATTCCGTGTGCGGCGCGTTAAAGTCGCCGCAGAGCAGCGTCGTGTGGTCTTCGGCGAGCCGCTTGAGCTTCTCCACGATTGTTCCGTATCGTTGTTGCGCGTTCCGTGGTTTCGCGTATGCGTTGGTGACGTAGACGTGCTCCTTCTTGCCGGGGCCTACCACCAGCTCCATGGTTAGGTGCTCGACGTTCGCGGTGTGCGCGAGCGTATGCTCCAGGCTCGTTATGCCTTTCTTGACGAACGTGCAGACCACGCCGCTCAGTCGGGCTCCGCGTTCCGGGCCCTTGGGGTGTGCTAGGGCGTAGATGCGGTACCCCGGCAGTGTCGGGGCGTGTTCGCTGTGAGTCTCTTGCAGCAAGATCACGTCCGGTCGGCGTTGAGCGCGATCGCGACGTGAGCTTCTTGCACAGGGCCACTAACATGTTCTCTATCTTGTCGGACCGGGCTTTGAAGCTCGACAGCATCTCCGCCTAGGCTGCTTCCACGGCCGATAGCCGGGTGTTGAGCGTCTCAAGCTGTCTATTGGTGGCGTCTTGGTAGCTTTGGAGCTCTTCCCTCGTTACGTACTGTTGTCGCGCGTCGTCTCGCGCCTTCGACTTGAGCGCGCGCCTCCTCTTGACGGGCTCGTTCTCGGCTTCCATGTCGTCGTGCATTGCCTCGACGTTTGCGCTTTCGGTTGTGGAAGGGTCGTTGTCTTGTGCGTCCTCGACCGGTTCGAGTGGTATCCTCACGGGCGAGCGGGCGGCCGTCAGTGGCGTTGTCCTTCCGGGCGAGGATGTCGGGGTGCTCGTCTCCGGCGACGATGACGGTTACCATTTCCCGAACACTTGCTCGACCTTGCGGCACAGCTCCGCGATGGTATCCTCTTGGCGTTCCATTTGGGCCCTTAGTATTGCGTTTTCGCGCCTTACATCTTGTAGCTCTCTTTCGAGCGCAGGATCGCGTCCGAGGCCGTTGTTGCCATCGCGGGTCGGCTTGCCCATTGTTCCCGCTCCCTATGTCATCGCCGCCCACGTCACTTCGGTTGGCGGGTGCAGTTGCACTCTCCTACACTCTAAGAAAAAATGGTGAAATGGTGTGGTAGTTGCTCCCTAAAAGGGCTAACTGCGATGTATCATATGTTCGTCCCCAAAAGGAGCAACGTTGCGCCTTTAGCGGAGGGAGCAACGTTGCTCCCTTCAACCAAAATGGCCGCCGGTAAACAAGCCAGCTCACTGCGCCGTCCGTTTTTGTTTCTTATTATGTATATCTCATCACCAGCAGGCTATGCATATAGTAAAAACCACCTAAGGGGTACGAGCATGCTGCTATGAGCGTGTTTGAATACCTTGAGGGGCATTTTCGAGCACTACGACGATCACTGCGGGCGCGTTTGAGCCCGCTAAATACATTTGTTTATTTAAAAAAAAAGCAATAGTTCGTAGACTGTGCTCGTAATTGATTGTTAAACACCAGAGCCTAATAGAAGGTTCAATAGTTTTGCCCTAAAAGAGCCTTGGAAAAAAAAGCACAAGTCGGCGCGAGGAGCCTTTTCGGATGTAGATATAATTCACAAAGGCTAGCATTCACACGCGCTACACTCTCTGCAAGGATACGCCATAAACCCGACGTGAAAAAACTCCCTCCTCCCCTCGCGGGAACCCCTGTGTAGATGCGACGCATAGGCGGAGCGGCGAAGGGACCGCGTTTTATAGCGCGCATAACGTTGAGGGGACTGCGTAAGCCGGTCCCAGTCGATGACGACGTTGGCGTACTTGTAAAGCGGCGTGTACTCTAGAGAGAGAGAGAGAGAAAACACTTTATTGGATGAGGACGCGACCAAGGAGAATTGAAGTCCTTATGTTGGCGACGGGTAAGGGCTGAACGTCCACCCCACCAGGACGTCTTCTCCTTGAGTTAGGTGGGCGAGCTCGTGGTGACCGTAGGCCGATGCCTTTCGGCGACCTCTTCCGCCCTCTTGACCAGGCGTACCTGTAGGTCCGGGTCGGGGCTGCGAAGCGAGGCCTCCCACCTCTCCTCAGAAGGGATTTCGGGGAAAGGGTCCTGGGGGCATGCCCAGATAATGTGGGCCAGGTTGGCATGAGCGCCACATAAGGGGCACGCCGAGGTTGGGTAAACGCTGGGGTGCATATGCGCCATAACGGCCGGATTGGGGAAGACTCCCGTCTAAAGTTGGCGCCACACGTGGCTTTGTTCTAATGTCCCTCTAGGTGTTTGAGCCAAGCGTGGATGTTGCTTCGCCGGAGAACGGCACACCGGTTATATGCGCAGCGCGCCCGAAGGAGAGGAAACCGCGGAAGAGAGAGTACTGCACATGCGCCGGCCCCAGCGCGTCTGCCGCGGCTATGACGCAACGTGCCGCGGCTAATCCAATCCAAATCCAATCCAAGCCAAGCCAATCCAATCCAATGCCCCTCGCAAGAGAGTGTTCGCTATCGGAGAGGAGAGGGGGTGAGCGGCGGAGAGCGCAGCTGACGCGGCGAGGAAAATGGGGGAGGGGTGGACAACGCCGACGACGACGACGCCGGAGGGACAAGGCGAGTGAATCATATGCTCTGCATCTAATAACACACCACCAGCACATCACAGCACAAATGACAGAAACGGAAACATACGCGGCACAAGAATTTGTTATTTGCATTGACTACACTTCATATATATATAGCCGCCGGTTGTCAAATGCGGGCGCCGGGGTGCGGCGTGCCACTATTTGGATGTTTACGAAACTGTGCATTTGTATATCTAAAACACAATAACAGTCAAGAATTAGGGCGTTAGCGATTGCACATATCTTCTTGTTTACATGATACTAAACTGTAACCAAAGAGTAGAGAAAACTGGAACTGGTACGTCTACAAGTGGGCGAGGATCGGCACGCGCGGCACGCGGTGGCGGCCTCGGGTGATTGGCGTGTTTCTCCCAGAGGTACGGTCCACGTCACGCTGCGCCGGTGGCGTTTGTTTTGAATCCGCCGGCCGGAATGGGCTTAGTATAGCGGGCGATATGCGATGAGCGCGGCTATTAGGGGCGCGTGCAGCGGTCTGTAATGAAATATTTACGCACAAAATTTGCTTATTTCATGCATAGAGCTTAGTTTGCGCAAATCAAAACACGGTGGTGAGTGGTGGCGATCGGTTGATGCCGCTGGCTGCCGCTTGTCCGGCACCGCTGAGCAGACGTATTTGTCGTGGTCGAGGGTGAGAGGGAGCGGTTCGCGGAGGAGCAACGTTGCTCCTCGGGCAATGCCCGCGCGGCGGAGGGACTAACCAGTTAGTCGGAGGGAAGAACTGAGCGGCTCAAGGGACGAACTGTGAAAGTTGCTCCCCCTTTCTACCCTTTCTTCTTATAGTGTATTGTCCATTGTCCCTCTCGCTCGCGTTGACGCGGTCATTGGCGTAGATGCTGACGTCATTGCCTTAAATTTGCCGCCCCTCTGGCCACGCGGTGTAGCGAAGGGGGCGTTCCCGCTTTGCAGCTGTGGAAAGTTCTCCGCCGTTTTGACGGGGGCGCTTGCTTTTGTTGCCTTACTGCATGGAGGATAGAATATTCAGGAGAGGCCCCTAGCACCCCAATGCATTGCGAAAAGTGTGGAGGAAGTCACGCGAATTTTCTTGAGCCCATGGACAACGTTGCTCATTTGTTTACAACTGCGGCGGCCAAATTTGGGCGAATAGAACGGACAAACTTTTAAGGCGCTTGGTATGTGGCTGCCTCGCTACGCTTGCAAACCAACGCAGCCGCTACGACAAACGTTTTCAAATTAGGCCAGTGTGAAAACTCTGCCATCGGAGGCGTCTGCGTTCGACATCCCGCGAGGCTGTTGCTATGACGACGACAAACGCTTCTTTGCCAGGCTTAAGAGCTGAAAAATCGTCGTTATATCTCAAAAACGAAGGTCGTTTTTCGATTGAAACTTTATGTGAGGGTTAGAATGGGCAAATTGAAAGCGAAATCAACAGCTTAGAAGATAACATCGCACCGAGGAATTAGCGACGAAGCTTCGAAGCGGGAGGCCAGGCCGACGGCATGTTAGTCAAATCAAACCGGAGACAGCAAATGATGATGGGATAGAGTGCTGGGCTCCGTGGGCTCAAGTCATGGCGGGACTCGGCTTCACAAATGTGACGTCAAGGCCTCTCCTAACCTTTTCTTTCCTTTATGCTTTACTGCTTCTTTCTGTCGTTGCGCGCGCTCCCCGCGACGCTGCGCCACCACGTGGGGGAGCTTGAAATGGTTCGGGCAGCCCGTGGAGCCCGTTGTGTGAGCCCCGTCGCAGAGTTTGCAACGGGGTCTGCACGTGGCCTCGTGGCTCGGCTCTGGCTCGCGCTTCCCACACGCGTGTGGGAAGCGCGAGCCAGGGGCATAAGTCCGCGTGGTGTCCTAGCTTGCCGCAGCAACGGCAGAACTCGTGGTGTTGGTGATATAGGCTACATTTGACTATCATAGCGCCGTACTTGACGGAGTTGGGCACCTTGCTGCCTTCGAAGGCCACGATCACTGTGGAGGTGTTACCTATCCTGTGCGCCTCGAGCGCTAGTGGGTTGGCCGCGTTGACTATGTTGGCTTGTAAGTCCTGATACGATTCGGACGTATCTATCCCTCTGATAATGCCCTTTACGGTGCCGTCGGGGGCGATACGTACGTGAACGCTTCGTATTCGGCGTTGCCTATCTGGAGTTGCTTTATCTGTACGTACCTCTTAGCTCTGTCGTCGCTGGGTGTACTGACTATAATGACGTTCTGTGTGGCGTTTGGGCAAATGGTGTCCTGACTCGACTCTTGCATGGTGGTCCCCGCGGCCTTAAAGATGGCCAACATTAGGCGGATGGCCTCCGTGCGAGCTACGTTGAGTCCGCCTCTCGGGCGGAGGATAATTTTGGTTTCGCCGCGCGGTAGCTGCACGGGTAGGCGCGCTGCCTTGCTCAGTCGCGTGGTAACTTTCCTAGCGAAGCTAGCACTACTGTGATGCTGCTTGGAGGCTGCGGGAGAAGCAGAAGCCGGCTCACCCACTTTCGGTGCGGTGCGTCGGCGTAGTCTCCTTCCCGCGACGATCCAGCCCTCGTCTCTGTCGTCGTCATCGCCCTCCTCGGTGTGGCGCGGTGGCAAACTTTCGTTGGGGGCCGACGTTTCGGCGTCGTAGATTTCCTCGTCGTCGTGGTCTCCTTGCGAAAAATCAGTTAGCGAGGAGGCACGAGCACTGTGGGCGTAGGGGGCTGGCGCCGGTTATCGAGGGACGGTCACATTCTGGGTCGGTAGCGGCGAAGCCGTGGTCAATTGGGGCAGCGTGGTAATGACTGGGGTTGTAGACGCAGGAAGTTGAAGCGACGCCGGCTGCAAGTCCAGCACAGGGGGTCGCAGTAGCGCCGGCGACGCCGACATGATAGCTGCGAGGCCTAAGGAAGCAGTGGCGGTGAAGGGGCTAAATAAAGCCCCGCGGATCAACGAAACTTGGGAAATCGGATATTAAAATGAAGCGGGGCGCTTAGCAAGCAGCGGGGTATCACTAAAAAGAAGGTGGGTGGTATACGAACACGGTTGAAAAGCCGCTGAAGCAGGAGCCGGTACGCAACCATACAGGCAGGCTCTGACATGAGAACAATAATCGCCAGTGTCAAATATCGGAGAACGGTGATGCTTATACTCCCATTCCCCTCACGACATAGAGTCTTCCTGCCAAAATAAAGGCTACCTCTCCCTCTACCGTTTTCAGCAAGAACCGCTTTGCTTACAAATTAGCAATTACAATAGCTTCAGCCGCTATTTCTCATTGATATAGTGTCCTTTCAATTACATTACAGTTTTATTCTCCCACATCGCTGTCGATGTGCTGCAATCAAACAGGTGTCAGTGGTTGCAATTCAAATTGTGTGACTGCTGCCATGAAAGCGGATCCGTTTACTCTTCAAGGTATGGTTTAGTTGCTTTGCACGCCGTCATCATCAGCACCGTGATAATCGACTTCAAAGATTACAGCACCGGTTCTTCCATTCCGAATTTCAGAGCCGTGTCTCTGATGCTTAATGGTCACTCTTGGGCGCAGTTAAAGATTCTAATCGATTCTTTCATTAGTTGGTTTGATTGTTTTTTGGAAATTACTGAAATATTTGGATCTTTTATCTATTCTTGTCGAGGATTCTTTTCCTTCTCTTCCAAACTCTTGGCATGCAGCGTTTCATGTGCACGTAAACTGTCGTCTGCAGCCGGATGGAAATTCCTTTTGTACCACCAATTTATGGCAACATTTTTTTATATGCGAAATACGGCAATATTATTCATCATCATTGTTGTAAAAATCCCCATCGTCAGTAGAAAGTTTTAGTACAGCGTTTGTTGCCTTGGCGTACGCTAAGCGCAAAATTTTTGCGTTCCGCTACAGAAACAGCGCGGGTGTAGCTTTTAGTAGAGCGTCTCATCAGTTTTGCGTAGCGACAAGCTAATGCATACGGCGCCATCTGTCGAATGTTTTGCGAAATGATTCGCCCGCGGGTCAGCTAGTGGAGAGCCGGAGTGCTTGGACATTTTACGACTATCCAATGCAACACGGCCACAGCACGACATGAATCTTCTCTTACCTGAGTACGTTCCATAAAGAAAGCGTTGAAGTCCCGCGGAACTTATTTCGTGTAATCGCACAGAACGCGCGAAACCAAAGCCCAGGCTTGACGCATACAATTTATTCATGTTCAAAACAATCCAGAGATGAGTTTCGAATGAACACAACGTCACGAAATGCGTTGCAAGTGTGAACCGCGATTGACCGGCGATTGGTTGCACCCTCCAGAGCAGAGAAGGCAAAGCAGAGAAGGCTTTTAGCCACGCATGCTGCACACGCCCGATGCGAGGTTGAGTCGTACGTCGCTGGAGAAAGATTATCTAGAGCATGGGAAGCACTGTCCACTCTCAGAAGCACAACTTCGCATTCCATCGCGAACGCGTCCACACACACACACACACACACACACACACACACACACACACACACACACACACACACACACACACACACACACACACACACACACACACACACACACACACGCACACACACGCACACACACACACAAGCACACACACAAGCACACACACACACACACACACACACGCGCACACGCACGCACTAGCGCACACGCACACGCACACGCACGCACGCACGCACACGCGCACGCACGCACGCTACGGACCACCCACCCACTTCATGATGGAGTCTTGATATTGCGGGAAGAAGATATCGCATTCACCTACAACGTGTCTCACACAAATGAGCCCGAGTTGAATTGGATTGGATTGGGAAAACTTCTTTGGGGCCTGCGAATGAAGTCCTATTGCTAGGTCTTCATGACTTGGCCAGAGTCGTCACCGCAGATGTAGCCAACCCGGCTAGGGGTCCTCCGCTCCCCGTCACCGGGTAGCCGGGGTCCTCCTGCCTGGCCAGCGCCACGATGACTCGCTGGACAGCCTGGAGTTGAAGATTTTGGTCTTCAGTCCGCACCGCCTCCTCGAAGGCAGGTGGCATCGTTCTTGTGTTTGATTCGTCTGGGTACGCGAGGCAATCCCAGACGATGTGCTCGAGCCTTGCTGGAGCTTTGCGGCACACCCGACAGGTTGCATCAGGGTATGTCTCCGGGTACATCTTGTGCTTTAGGTAGGGGCTCGGGACCGTCTTTGTTTGGAGTTGCCTATAGATGACCGCCTGCTCCCTGCTCAATCCTTTGCAAGGCGGCGGGAGCTTGCGTCTGGCAAGTCGATAGGCCTGAGTAATTTCTTTGTAGGTAGTCATTCGGTCTCGTGTGCTGTGCCACAAATGCTCTCCGCCACTTTGCCCGGCGCGGTTAGTGAGTTCGCACGCACGAGCGTGTGCGGTTTCATTGTGGTTCTGAGCACGTGCCGACACCATACCTGCGTGTGCCGGGAACCACTTGATTCTCGTCTTCCCCGTGAGGCTTGGTTGTCTTCGCAGTAGTTTCTCCGTTACGGGGGAAACCCTGCCTTTGGAGAAATTTTTGACAGCTTGCCTGGAATCACTCAGGACCGTTGCGCAGCCTGGATCTTTGAGGGCCAGCGCGATCGCCACCTCCTCTGCTTCCTCGAGTCTCCCGCTTGCAACGCTGGCCGCCGCTCGGAGGTTGCCCTCGGCGTCGACCACCGTCACCACGAAGCCACGTTCGTTGCAGTATTCTGCTGCATCGACGTAGCGGGCTCCAGCGTCCCCGGCGTGGAGTTCCGCCAGCGCCTTGGCCCGTGCTCGCCGCCTGCCCTCGTTGCACTCCGGGTGCATGTTGCGCGGAACTGCATCCACCTGGATTTTGTCCCTCGTGTCGCCTCGTAGCTGGGTCTTGGTTCCCTGCTGTTCATGGTAGTTGTATCCCAACTTGTCCAGGATTCTTCTGCCCGCTTTGGTTATGGTTAGCCTCTCTAGCTGCGCCACCCGTTGGGCCTCGATGACTTCGTCCAAGGTGTTGTGTACGCCCAGGATTAGCAGTCGCTCGGTACTTGTAGACTCGGGTAGTCCGATGGCCGTCTTATACGCCTTTCGAATGAGCGATTCCAGCTTTTTCTTCTCATTTGTTTTCCACTTGTGAAACGCCGCCACGTATGTTATGTGGCTCATTACGAATGACTGCACTAGTCGTATGAGGTTCTCCTCGCGCAGCCCCATCTTCCTGTTGGAAACTCGTTTCATGAGCCGAATGGCGCTGGCCGCCTTGCCGGCGATCTTCGCCATTGTTCCCCCATTGTTGCCCTTCTCGTTGAGAAGCATACCCAGTACTCGGATACCCTGGTGATGTCGGATACCCTGGGGATCGCCGACCCGTCCTGGGTGTAGATCTTAATCTCGTCTCGTTCTCTTCGTTGTTCACGCTGACTGTTTGTGGGCTTGTACAAAAGCAGCTCAGACTTACTCGGTGAGCATCTCAGGCCAGTGCCCTCGAGACTCCCCTCGACGGTCCTCACTGCTTTCTGCAGGACCTCTTCCACTTGGGCGTCGCTACCTCCCTTGACCCGCAGGGTGATATCGTCGGCATATATCGTATGCTCGACGTTCTCCACCTCTGCGAGCTGGTGGGCGACCCTGATCATTACCAGGTTGAACAGGAGCGGCGAAATCACTGACCCTTGAGGCGTGCCTCGGCTTCCGATCTCCTTGGCTTTCGTCTCGACATCTCCGGCGATGAGCACCGCCGTTCGCCCCGTCAGGAAGATCTTGATATAGTCGTGAGACCTTTTACCCATGTCCAACCTCGAAACTTGCTCGAGTATTGCCGAATGGTTAACGTTATCAAAAGCTCCTTGTAGGTCGAGCCCCAATACAGCCCTGGTGTCGCGGGTGTCCCTGTCGATGGTTAGGTGTCTCAACTGCAGCATGGCGTCTTGTGTGCCGAGATGCCGTCTGAATCCAATCATCGTTGCGGGGTAGAGGTCGTTGTCTTCGAGGTAATCTTGCCACCGTGCCATCAGGACGCGCTCGAACACCTTGCCCACACAGGACGTCAGTGAGATTGGTCGGAGGTTGTCTATATTTGGTGATTTGCCCGGCTTGGGGATCAGGATCATCCGTGAGCTCTTCCATTCTTTCGGCACGATTTCCGTACTCCAACACTCATTGTAATATTTGGTCAGCGCTACTATCGACACTTCGTCCAGGTTCCGGAGCGCCCTATTGGGCACCCTGTCTGGTCCCGGCGCCGACCTGCTGTTAAGCTCTTGCACTGCCACTCGTACTTCCGCCACACTGATTTCTCTGTCTAATTTCTCGTTCTTTCTGCCTCGATAGTTGCCGTGCGTGACCTTCGGCGAGTCGGGGATGTACTTATCGAGTAGTTGCTGCGCCACCGCCGTCGCTCTCTTTTCTTTGATTTCCCGATGCATAATTTTCGCTAGTCTGTCCCGTTGGTGAGATTTTGTCTTGGTTTCGTCCAAGAGGTGACGAAACAGATTCCAAGTATTTCTATTATGCATTTGGCCGTCTGCGGCATTGCAAATTTCATTCCATTTTTGGTCGCTGAGCACGCGGCTGTGCTCCTCGATTTTGGTAGTTGAAAGCACGCGCATTTGCATCATAATGTGGTTGAGCCTTGATTGTATGTTCTTCGTTAGCCGTTTTATCCTGCCCCGCGCGTTTCTATAACTATTGTGAGCGCGAAGCTCCGAAGAGTAGAAAATCATTTATTTCACTTCCCCATTATCCCCATCATCAAACACATCGAGGAATGCTTCGTCTACTACGGGACTGATCATCGTCATCGTTGCTTGCTGGACCGGTGTTCGGAGACGGCTTTGTCGTAACATAAACGCCTAAAAAACGTAAAACGTTTGCAAGAATATGACTTCTCTGTCCCATTCAAGTGAGGCAGGAAACACCTCGATGCAGACGCTCTATCGCGCTGCCCGCTATCGCCTTCCCATACCGCTTGCGTAACGCCACCGGCAAAAGCGTTGCCGCTCGCGCCTGCCAGCTCCAATGCGGTCGGTGAACGCTGTGAGCTTGAAAAGCTCCAACAAGAAGAACACTATGTGGTTTTATAGTAAATTCTCTTCTCAAGCTTAGTCGACCGACTGAGCGGCCCCCAAACACAGCCTCCCAGTAGTCGCTTCCGCGGCCAACAAAGAAAATTTTGGGTTGTCGATGGCGTTTTGCATCGTCAAAATTACCATCCTACTGGAGAAAAGTGGGTTCCCTTTGCACCCCTGGCACTGCAGCGGAACATTTGAGAGGTCTTTTATCACGATGCGACCACTGGCCACCTCGAATATCAGAAAACGTATGACCGCACCCCAGCCCGTTTCTTTGGCCTGGCATGTCCACAAGCGTATCCAAGTACGTCGCATCCTGTGACCCCTGCCAGCGTCCCAAGCGCCCTACACTGAACAGCTACAACCTATCTCGTGCCCCGCTGAGCTTTTTGAGGTTGTTGGGATTGATTTGTACGGGCCGCTACCTCGAACGCCTACCGCTTACCGTTGGATCGTAACAGCTGTGGAAGATCTGACACGCTATTCTGAAACGGCTCCCCTGCGTACTGGATGTGCCGAAGAGGTCGCCAGCTTCTTTTTGCATCGCATCGTCTTGCGGCATGGCGCCCCTCATGTTCTGCCAAGTGACCGGGGGAGAATGTTTCTCTCGAACATCGTTGCAGAAGTCCTGCATCCCTCACGAACTGTTCACAAATTAACTACCGGATATCACCCTCAGACTAATGAACTTATTGGAAGATTTCATCACACGCTTTCTGACACGCTTTCAATGTACATTGCACCTAATCACAGCAATTGGGACCACATACTCCCGTTCGTAACATTCGCTTACAATACGGCTACCCAACGCACCCCCGGTTATTCCCCATTCTTCCTCGTATACGGCCGCGAGAGTCCTCGCCACTAGATACCTGCTTCTTTACCGCCCCTGTACCACGTTATGCTCCCAGCACTGAACAGTTTGTCTCTCGCGTGAAGTATTGCCGCCAGCTTGCCCGTGACCACACTACTGAGTGCCAGCAGGACAGGACAGAGCGCTACAACGCATCTCACCGGACTGTTGATTTCCGACCTGACGATGAAGATTTGTTATGGACTACTTTTCGGTTCCTGGACTTTGCGAAATGTTCCGGTACCGTTTCCTTGGACCGTACACCGTTCTAGAGGAAACCTCACCCGTCAACTCCATCTGCCGACCGCCGATGCCGAGGCACCGAGATTTTGCACGTGTCTAGGCTAAAGCCGTTCCATCGTCGACCTTCCATGTGATTGCGGCCGGGAGGTCGCTTGGACGGGCGGGGGGAATAAGTATGAGCGCGAAGCTCCGAAGCGTAGAAAATCATTTATTTCACTTCTCCATTATCCCCATCATCAACCACATCGAGGAACGCTTCGCCTACTACGGGACTGATCATCATCATCGTTGGTTGCTGGACCGGTGTTCGGTGACGGCTTTGTCGTAACATAAACGCCTCACCTCACCCAGTACACAAGGCCTTTACACAATATGTATGTCAGGTTGTCGTAAGCTCGTTTTCTTCGTGAGCTTTACCTAGGATCCAGGCATATACGCAGCAGATGATGACTACATCCTGATTAGCCTTGTGGGTGATTTAACCTCAGTTCCGTTACTATTTATCTTGGAATAATAGGCCAGAAATAAGCAGTTATAGTAGGGGGACAAAATAACTTAGCAGTGGCTTAGCTCGACTATGCCAGGATATACGTAGCGTGAGCTAAGGTTCAGCTGGTTATTCTTAGGTTTCCTGGTTGTCTAGGACTAGCCGATTGTTATGCTTACTCTGCTAAAACGATTTCCAATTCAATCCAATCCAATCCAGTCGCGGCGGCAGCGGCTCAGGTGTTTCAGCTGTGCGCTGTGAGACGTCCCTGCTTCACGCGCATGCGCAGCACGGCTCTCCAGGAGCTACGCGAAACTGCTCAACCTCTGCCAGTGTAGCTCATTCTACAAAAGTTCTAATTTGTGCAGGGGAAGGCTCTTTCGGTCAAGCGAGTTAGGAGTTATAAAGGCGTGGGAAGTGAGAAGTGATGTATTAATTAGGGCGGGTATTAGTCTTTTTGCTGCTCTTTTGGAAAGTGGAGCAGTCCAGCGTGGACCGCGTTAGGAAGAGTGGACCAGTCACAGCACTCGAAACTGTTTTTTCCAGACCGCTTGAAAACCAAGGAAACCAAGAAACTCACATATTTACTGATGGCGGTGTCACACGAATTTGTTGTCAGCGCATCTCGACTGGCCATCGATTAATGGCTCCCAAGAGCACTACAACCCGCATGCCACTGCAAAAGAAGCAGAACTGTCCGGAATGACCAACGCCTTGCGTTTTCTAACGTACAGCCGCGATCAATTGTTTATGGACCAGGCAATCTTAGTATATTTCTCTTCCAGCAGCAGCCCGAAAAACTGCCGTGTGCATGTGCATGCGAGATGTCGTATAGTTACTGAAGTAATGAAAAATACTGCACATAGTACCCCGTGCTCTTGTGCGGCAGAGAAATAACCCAAAATTGCTGCTCTCGTGGTCCGTGAACTTTAGCTCTCGGGTGTACAACTACCCGGTTGAGCTACACTACCAAATTTGTATTGCCATTGATTTGTTTGAAGCTCTGAGGCCCAACGTTTATAGATACTTGGCCTGGCCTAACCCGCTTGTCCAGTGGATCAGTCCCTGATCCCCGCGCCTAGACGGCGCCCCTATGATTTCACCTATAACCTTCTTCGTGGGATTGTACGGGTTTGTATAGGGTTGTACGGGATTGTACAGCACAAATTAGAGTATTCTATGTCATCTATGAACAAGCAAAAACTCCTTCAAAATAAGAACAGAACGTAAAGAACTCTCGACTTATTATATGCTGTGGCTTGTAGCCCGCGAAATTTTATAACTCCTTTTCTTAGCTTGCATTTGCGCTTTTCGAAGTGGGCGGCACAGCTGGCCTGGCAGAACGTGTGCCGTAGTGGCCCGTGAAGCCGACCCCAATTACTAGCCAAACAGCGCTTTATTTAAAAATTTGTACAGTCGCTAAAGCGCTTGTCTATAACAGCGATTTCAGCTTCAAGCAGCTACATCCGAAAACTGCCGAAACATATTCGTTCCAAACATGTCGGAGGGGAAAGCGAAGGGCTAAGACATCAGAATTCCGCAGTAGTTTTATTCAAATCCCGCTCCAGCGGGGTTGGAGAGGGCTGAGAGTATGAAAGCTGTGTTATAGACAAGCATTTTACCGGCTGTACTGAACGAGACATGTGAATAGGCTGTCTCAAGATGCAAGACGATATAGTAGGGGGATAATCTTCGTGCTGTCATCTGCGAAGAATAAATGGACCGATGACCCGGTTTGTTGCTCACAGTTTTGGTTTGCAATAACGACAAGGCCCCTTAAAGGGACATCGCAGTTAGTGCGGATTTATCAAGACGAAAAGTTGGCGTATATGTATATATTCTTTATATGTACCCCAAACACAGTGATGTCAGGAACCTTAGAAAAAATTAAGATGACACATTTAATAAACGTAACAGCTGGATAACAATTTGAAGTACCCTGTCCTTCTAGTTAAAATTTCTTTTTATTGGTGTCTAAGCGCTGTAAAAATACTCCACAGTGTAGCGCAATTCCGACCACGCCCAAGCGATACAAAATAGTACCCGAGTTGTAAAAAAAGCAGTTTGAGCGCATTGGGCTCAAAATGATTTACACGAAGCAAAGGCGAACACTGTAAGGTAGTTGTCTATTTTAGTTGTTTTTAAACCGTCATTCAACTATTCACTTACAGTCCAACATGTTTGAGCCAGCCAGGCGCAGTGAAATTTACTAGATTCATACAACTATGAAACTCTGCACGAACTATTTTCACTATAATAGGGCCACAAGTCAGAACAAGGGTTTTTTGTTGTATTTGTCTTGTATATTAGTGTAAAACGTTTGCGGGAGTGACTGACTTCCAACAAAAAGATTTGGTGCTTGTTAAAATGAAGTTTCTTGGTCACGTGAACAATTACGTGGCGGCAATATCCCTTGCCACCACGTAGTTGTTTCACTGCATGTCCGATATTTATGTATGACCACTGTATCGGTCGGAAGGTTCTGATGGATGCGGCTTAGCCACGAAGAGGTCCTGGATGCGTGGTCCCCCAAGGAATAGCGAGGTCACCTGCTGGGTGGTATTGTGACTTTTTGCAAAGCCCATAAACAGATCGCGGGCATTCCAATCACAGCATCCACCGAATGTTTGATGAATAGGGGTATCCATAATACCTTAAGGGAACTTGTGGAAGCGCAGAGCACAGCCCACTACCAGTGATGATCTAGCAGTCACACAGGATGCCTTCTACTGCAGAAACTAGGCATTCCGTACGCCGCGGAACATGAAATCAAGATTGGGCTGCCTTCACCTCACCTTCAGAAGGCCGCCCACCTCTACCCCTACCCAGAAACATGCACCCACTAAACCACCATGATCACCGTCATGCCAGAGCGTCTGCCCGGTGCCTGTGTTTTAGGACTGACTTGGATGTATGTTATGTTGATGCCGCGGACTACCCCCTTACCCGCGCCATGGGCATCGTAAGAAAAGATGCTAACGGCAGCTGTCTCACATCAGCCTTTTCTTACACTGATCACGTTGAGGAAGGACAAGAGGCCGCTATCACGCTTGCCATCGCATCCAGAATGGTTAAAACCATCGTGAGCAACTCCAAAAGAGCTTGCCAGAATTAGGTAAATGCCAGGACATCTAACAGAGCCCTACGCATCTTATGCTCCGTGCAGGCCACTCGTTGGGCAACGTGCAAATAATATGGACACCAACACATGCGTCTATCCAAGGCAACGAGTAAGCACAAGAGGCGGCCCGAGGTCCCAGTTCCAGGGATTGCCCTGATGGCGCTACTGGCTCGGAACTGAGGGCTAGGAACAGGCTGGTGACCTATGGGGACATGGGCTCGAATCAAGGTGGGGAAACAGGTATCTCCACCCATATTGTTAGGAAGTCAGGGGACCCCACAGGGATCCCTCCTGTCGCCTCTTCTGTTTAATATGGCACTATTAGGCCTGCCCAAGGCGCTCGGAGTAGTAGATGTTTTGGGACACGCGCTCTACGCCGACGAAATTTCGCTCTGGTCGACGAACGCGGGCTCCTTAGGGTGGATTCAAGATACGCTGCAAGCAGGCGCAGATGTGATTTGTAAATACGCGAAGGAGTGTGGACTGCGATGTTCACCTCAAAAATCTGAACTGGTGGTTGTCCACCCTCGGGCTCCCAAGACACAGAAGGAAGATGTGAAGGTGGTCATAGAGGGCGAAGACATCGTTCGGGGCTCACTGTTGTGATTCTGGAACTCACCATCCAGGCACACAACAAGGCCACTGCGTCTGTGCGCAAGCTTAAGCACTCCTCAGGACAGATCCTGCACATGCTTCGGCGGGTGGCAACTAGGTGGACAGGACTGAAGGAGAACGACACCCTGAGGCTGGTAGAAGCCTTTGTGGGGTCAAGAATAACGTACGCCACACCTTACCTCCTAATGAACAAGGGAGAAAAGAGCCAGTGGACAAAATAATACGCAAGGCATTGAAACAAGCCATCGGAGTTCCCATGAGTGCGTCGACGGACAAGCACCTCCAGATGGCTCTGTACAATACAGTTGACAAGCTGATTGAGGGCCACCTATCCAGCCAAAAACAGAGGCTGGGTCACACTAAGGCGGGCCGCCGTGTCCTGGGAAGAATCGCCTGGAGCGTGGCAGTGGGAAGAATCGGCTGGAGCGTGGCAGAGCTGACTGATCGAGAACAGCTTGCGGACAAATGGGTAGACGCAATCAAGACGAAGCCTCTCCCAAAGATCATGAATCCGGCTCACCATGGCGGCAGGCGTGAGGCTAGGGCTCGTGCCCTCAACAGGCTACTGGAGAGCAAAGACGGTGTCGTCTTCACGGATGCCTCCAAAAACAAGGGGACGACCAGAGCAGTGGCGGTGGTGACAACTAGGGGCGAACCGCTGACAAGCCCATCGTTTCAAATCAGAGATGTGGAAGAAACGGAAGAGTTTGCAATTGCCCTAGCCTTCCGGGAATTTTCAAGGTTCTCACCGGCTCACAGCAGGCGTACATGACCTTCCAGTCAGGCTGCGTGTCCCGGTGGGTACTTCGTATCCTGAGTGACGAAACACGTCTAGAGAGCTATGTTGAGTTAGTATGGGTTCCAGCCCACTCCTTGGTGAAGGGCTATGAGTTTGCCCACCGACAGACCCGCGCGGTAACGTACCGGGCAACGGCTGAGGAGGCCAGAGGTGAACCTATGGTGACCTACAGAGAGATAGTGCGGCACTATCGAGAGGCAGAAACTTCCTGCCTTGCACCCAGACCTCACGCGGGAGCAGCAAATACGGTATCGACAGATTCAGTCAGGATCTTTCCCTCACCCTCGCACTAAATAGCATGTTTCCAAATCAGTACGACAAGACCTGCCCAATATTGAAGCAGCTCGACACTCTTCGCCGTATGATATTAGAGTGCGACGTCAGCCCAAAGCACCCACCCTCCATCCGCCACTCCTCCACTAAGAACCCCACCCTTACCCCTAGTGAGCGATGGGAGATGTTGCTGTCCAGCCCCGCCTTGGAGGATCAGCTACGCCTGGTTACCAGAGGGCAGGTGGCGAAGGCAGCATAAGAATCCCGTGAAGAGGGATCCACTCTCATCCAGCGTGTTTAGCGCTGACATGCTCTGCAATTAAAGTTTTTCCTCCTCCTCCTCACTCAACCCTATGGCATCGAGCGCCAGAAATATCCCGCAGCCCATCCCACGCTCAACAGGCGTCAATCTGTAACCTGGTGTCAGGTACAGACTAATGCATTCCCCCATCTTTCATTATTCAACCACATTTATCCAGAACTTTACAATGATCAATGCAAGTGGTGCACCAAGCGAGCCATACTCACTCACATGATTTCCGCCTGTGATGCTCAGCCACGAACTCTACGAGCACATTTACTTAGCTCCGACCCTGACATATAGATCAAGTTCATCCAACTGGCCGAAGATGCCAAACGCGCACCAGAGCAGTAGGCCTTGTGAGGAAGAATTCTCGAAGACCCCCACTTCCCGCTTCTCATTTCACGCAGTTTTGGGAAAAAGAAAGTTATCATGATCATCATCATAATCAAATGCAAAGCGAGGGAAGGAATGTGCTGAGACCTAGAGTAGCAGCATGGCGCTTGGGGTAGGGTACGCGGGAGCGGAAATTGGGCGAGGGAAAAGGAGGGGTGTGGAGATGAGTATCCAAAAGAAAAACGAACGTAGAGATCTTCGCCGAACAAGAGCGGTAATGAAGAGCAAAACGAAATAAAGCATACAAATATGAAAACATGTTGTCCTTGTCGCCATAGAGCTTGTTAGTAAGTATACAAAAGAGGAAACAGCCCGTAGCAATCCATGTCGTCATGGGGAGATCCCAGCTATTGGCTTGGGCTTGTCCCTGTAATTGGATTCTTAAGCGTTTTTTGGGGGGATTTCTTTCTTTACTGTGAATTAACACGTCTACGAGCTACAGAAAGCCAAAATCATTTCTGTTGTGTGGTAGCCGTGTTCGGTGAAATAGCAGACACTGCGTAATTATACCTGACGTTGGTCATGCCCCAGTCGAAGGAACGTATGACTACGCGGGTAATATGTCGTCGTGAAAATTGTAGCTGAGAAAAAAAGAAACAAAATGTACTTCGACGAAGACAAGATACGACTGATACGGGCGCCTGTATTCGTCTTATCTGGTCTTCGTCCACGACTGTTTAACGCCACGTTTTCTTCTTTCATTGAGATATAGACCAACTCGCTCAGCCACAAGTTTGTTAAACTGTAGCTTACGGTAGATTTACGGGTTCATCACGAAGGCGACGTTTTCATAAGAACGCTCAAACGGGTTTCGTAACTCTTCAAACAACTTATTATTTGAAATAATGGTAAAATTAACAAAATAGGAGTCTCTAATGAGATCGCCAAAAATTTTAACATTGTTGCTAACTATCAGCTAGGCCTGCTGAATAGTACGCAGAAGCGTTACCGCCAAAAATTCGATTTACTTTCTTTTTTTTTTAGGTTTAAAACAGCCTGTTTTATTTACCCCTTATGTAATTACATACCATTCTCTGTGTTTTTATGGCACTGCGTTTGAATAAACGGCCACTAGAACGTTTAAATCAAAGCCAAGGATGAAACTAAGGCGAGCGCATGGTATAATGGCAGCTCAAACGACGACACAGACCATAGAGTCTCATACTAATATACGCTAGACGGGACACTAAGGCTGCAATCGTGTAACCACCGTGGTGCTGATTGTGTGACGTAGGGCCCTATTCTCGACTGCATAAATTGCCGGTAATTCGCCATGTTTTCCGGCAATTTGCCGGAAGACTTTTCCGATTGGCTTTCAATTTTGGTCACGTGCTTCCGGTTGACAAAGTGGTTGTGTGTGTTGTCGTCATTTTGACGTTTTATGGCGTTTACGGGCACCAGTTCTAAAGTTTGCCTTATTTCTCTTTACTGAAAGCGCATAATTCTTGGCCGGCAATAAAAAATCATACTAAATGTACCGAACATGACAACGTAGGCCTGTCTTTGCTGTTCCACAATACTGCTTGTAATACACGCCCTCTGTGTGATTGGCTGAGAAGGGGTGACGTAATTTAAACAGTCGGCGGGAACGATCACGTCACACATTGGAAACTTTAGCCCGCGTAAAAGTGACGTATTGCTACGTAGCAGCTTGAAAATGGCGGTTGTTTTTGTCGTAAAATGCAAGCAAAATAGGGCACAAAATTGCCCCGGCTTTCGGCGCCGCGAAATGTCCGTGAGTTTCCAGCAGGCGCAGTTTCGCATGCACGCTGTTTAAAGCATGTTACCCACCGAAACAAATTATAGTTTCAACTGCCTTCAAGTCAGCGATCATGGAGCATACAAATAACGTGCAATGTTTTGCGCTTATGTTTGGAAATACAGTAAATATTATTTGTTTGGCGCAACCGCAACATAAGAGGGCACTACAAGCCTCTTCATGACAAAGAGAACCCAATGCATGGCATTTGTCCACACTCGTGCTAGTAAGCTGTTGGGTCACATGATCCAACTCAAGAGAAAAATAACGAAGAAAAGTGCATGAATCACCTCAGGCCGATATCACTTACGTCGTGCATGGGTAAAGTTCTTGAGCACATATTCCATGTACGGCTAACGAAACATCTCACCTCCATCAATGCCTTCCCTCATTCAATGATTGGCTTTCGCTCTGGATTATCAACTCAGGATATTCACCTCAAATTATTTCACGAAGTCATCACTCAAGCATCTAAAGTGGACACGGCTGCCATCCTTGCATTGGACATCACGAAGGCCTTTGACCGCGTTTCCCATGCGGCTATCTTGCAGGGACTAACTGCTGTATCCCCGGCAGAACGCACTTACAACTACGTGCGAAGCTTCCTCACGTTCGGCACAGCGGTTATTCAGGTTGGAAACATAATCTCGGACCCCATCAATATTCCCTCTATTGGCACACCTCAGGGCGCCGTTCTCTCCCCTCTACTCTTTAATCTTGAAATTCTCAACATCCCCCAGAGAGTTGAGAAAATTCCTCGCCTTAAATTCAGCCTTTACGCGGACGACATCACTCTCTAGATGTCTGGAGGCAGCGATGCACAGATAGAGGAAACTTTACAAACTCGAGCACAAATTGTCATCGAGGAAGCGCCCGCAACAGGACTTGACTGCTCCCCTCCTAAATCTGAACTCCTTTTTTTACCGCAAAAAAGCAGCTCCAAGTTCTTCCCGGATATAGAAATTACATTAACAGGGCATCTGTAGGGGCTAGTTGGTTCTGCATAGCTTGAATAGAGAGCGCCTAAACTTTGATTAGGAAACAAGGATGAGAACGACTACAACACAGGACGAAGCGCAATAGTCTTTCTCTTTTTTCCGATGTGCACTTAAACTTTGACTAGGAAACAAGGATGAGAACGACTACAACACAGGACGAAGCGCAATAGTCTTTCTCTTTTGTTCCGATGTGCACTGAAGTTGTCTAGTCGTTCATTCATCGGCGGCACACGCCGCCACTACAGTAGTCTTTCTCGTCCTTGTTTACCAGTCAAAGTTTAAGCTCTCTTCATTCAAGCTATACAAATTACAATTGGTGACATCCCTTTCCCGGTGGTAAACAGCATACGTATACTCGGTCTTCTAATCCAGCGTAACCGGGCTAACACTCAGTACATTTCACAACTCTCTTCGCACGTGAATCAAACAATCGGCGTCATTAGACGCATAACCGCCCGGAACCAAGGGCCTAATGAGGAAGGCAGAGTGCGACTGGTGCAGGCTTTTGTCGTAAGCCGCATCACATACTCACTGCCCTTCCTTCAGGTTACTCCCACTGAAATGAAGAAAATTAATTGTCTCATCAGGAAAGCCTACAAGACTGCATTACAGGTCCCCTTGTACACTTAGACTGCCCGACTTGAGATACTGGGAATTCACGACCTCGCGGAGGAGCTGGTGGAGGCCCATCGCATAGGTCAGCTGCAACGGCTACCAGGCACCTCTAGTGGACGGCACATTCTGGAAAACCTCGGCTTACGAGTTCCGCTAAGCACCGACAGCAAGCTTCAAATCCCCCCAGATATCCATTCTAATATCCTGGTTCACCCACTCCCACGCAATATGCACCCAACTTACCACAGAGGGCGGCGGGAGCAAAGGGTGCGCGCGCTCAATAAGTGACTCCCCGCCTGACTGGACATTCTTTATGTGGACGTGGCTGACTACCGCTACCATTATGCGTATGCAGTAGCAATCATTGACCGCCCTAATTCCCCGCCAGTTGACTCAATTTCTGTCCGCACCATCAATCCTACAACGGCGGAGGAGGCGGCAGTAGCGCTTGCCTTAACACATCGGCCGACTCCCACAATTGTGATCTCCGATTCGAAAACGGCCGTTGAAAATTTCGTCAGGGGGCTCCTATCCCCAGAGGAACTCAAAATTATCTCTCAAAATTCCCCCTCCACCTCAGTAGAACTGATCTGGACCCCTGCTCACGCCGGGCTAGGAGGTAATGAGGCGGCCCATTCTGCTGCTCAAGGGTTCACTCTGAGCCGGCCCCAGCCTCGTCCCCTCGCACGGTGCCAGATCAGCTAGAGATAGCCTACTCAGTTATCACGACATAGCGACACATTTCCACCTCGCCCGCCATGTATATCCCCCTGCTCACGCCAGTCTCGACAACGTGCAAGAACGCACGTGGCGCCTTCTGCAGACAGGCAGCCTCCCCTGTCGCGCTCAGCTCCATCGCATTCACCCATACTTATTTCCCTCCCCAAACTGCCCATCATGCGGCATTCCCGCCACCTTATCCCACACTATGTGGGCTTGTCCCAATGATCCTTTTCCCTCCATCACCTGCGACGAGCACTGGGAGAGGGCGCTGGGCAGCTCTGATCCGGAGCTTCAAGCCTCCCTGACGAATTGGGCTGCCATTGTCACCGCCAGGCTAAAGCAAGCGGCCACCACGTCCCCGTAACAGATCTTGGCTAAATAAAGTTTACCTCTTGCTCCTTTGGGTCGGAGCTGAGCAGTACAGCCTCGCATTGCTTTAGAGTGGTAAGGGGCAGGGACAGAGTAGCATGGAGGGGGCGGGGGGGGGCATGGAGGGGCACGCACCCACCATGTGGAAGCGAAAGGTGAGCCGCACCATGTGCACGCGTGGCAGTACGGCGTGGGGAAGTGGAGGTGGCACAATGCGGGATGCGGGAAGGTGCTAGTCTGCAGTACACGCCACTGAACCGACTGTCTGCGCTTTAAGGTGGGAGCAGGGCCGGGGAAGTGCATCTGACTAAGGCGGTAGTGCTGTGTTATGTCCCGATACCTAACCAGGCGATAACTCCCTTCCGCCCGAGGTGGAGAGGCAGCATCCGAGGCATCCCGGCAGCAGAAATCTCGGGCTACCTCGTTAGCCAGCTCGTTACCCGGAAGGCACGAATGGGCCGGTGTCCATACCAGGCGTGGACAATGTGCACGCGGAGTCGGTGCTGTCTGCAGGATGCGTGCGGTGATGGGGGATACACGACCCGTCGCAAAGTTCCGAAAAGCCGTCCGCGAGTCGGAGATTATTGCGGTGGCCGGGGCAGCTGTAAGGGCCAGGGCAATGGCAACTTCTTCACCAACTTCAGGGTGAGGCGTGGAGACCGAGCACGAAGCAACAGAGTCTCCTCGGGAGTTGAGCACTACGGCGACGCGGGCTGCACGGTCGGGATATTCCGCTGCGTTGACGTACAGGGTGGTGGGGTACGAAGCGTGGGACATGTGTAAGGCCTTGGCCCCAGCAAGGCGGCGTTCTTGGTGGAAGGCAGGGTTCATGTTCCGTGGGTTTTCCTCCAGCGAGCGCACCTTTCCTGCTAGTCTCCCAGACTGGGCATGATCCATTATACCTGCACCAGCACCACCATACGCTGGTAATTTGTCTGCTCCTTATATCAAGCGTCTGATCTGCATATACTAAAAACTGACAGTGCCAAGGGAGAGTCTCGCGACACCTTTATGTGCGCCGCATAATGTCGCTCTTGGATATGGCTTGCATTCTAGTCGGATCCACTACAGCCCGTACGTGCTATCGAAGCTGTGTTGGTATTTTGCGGAGCATGGATTAGGCGAAGTGTTGTTGGTTACTTTGTTACAAACTGTGTTGCCTGTTCGAAAATTCGTGGCGTCTACTCACATGTTGTATGCATAGATTTTCATGCTTTTTTTCTCATATATCATAGCACGCTAAGCGCCATGACTTGATCTCTCTCTCTCACACACTCTCTGCTTCTTAGCTTTCGGCTGTAGCTGTTCCTTTGGGGTTGCGGCTTACCTCTCCTATAGGTGCTCCTCCCCGGGGACCTTCTGTGCTGTCCGACAAAGCACCGCTGCTGAACCAGGTGTCTTGTCCTCCTTCGGTACCAGTCGTCGATGGTGCTGCCTGATGGCAGCGGCGCCACCTCCTTCTGGAAGACTTCGTAATGTTTCGACGTTTGTTTCATCTAGTTCGTCTTCCCCGCTAAAAATCAGCTCGACGTTCCACGCACTGATCGTAGTATTCATTGTCACTGTGGTCCCTGCGTCTCCAGTTTATACTACACAGCGCTCGCTTGCTCCCACGCTAACCAATGTATACCCACGCTTTCTTGGTAGTATTTGTCGCCATAAAAAGCGTGGTAGTTTTTCTAAGGCAGTATTTGTCAAAATAACCGTAGGTAATAAAGGGTAACAGAGTGGATGCCTAGAGAGGGGAAGTTTGTCAAGGGTTGCCATAAACTTAGATATGCAGATAAGATCAAGAAGTCAGCGGGGATAAATTGGTCGCAGTTAGCACAGAATCGGGATAATTGGAGATCAATGAGAGAGGCCGTTGCCCTGCATTGGGCATAGATGGGATGATGGTGATGATGATGATGATGATGATGATGATGATTTGCCGCCCGATCACATTGGAGGCCGTGGCATCACATCAGGGGTCCTTGTAACCGTCGTCTTTCTTCCTGCAGATCGAGCGGCGGCCTGTGGTGGTTGCACCTCTCCGGGCCGCACTTCCTAGTGCGACAGTTGTTGTCACGTCGAGGTTGAAAGCCGCGCCCATAGGTGGCATCGGAGCTCAGTTCTTCATCTTGCAAACATTTTGTGAACGAGGCGGGGACGGGCTCGAGAGGCTGACGTTGGAACTGCGTTGGGAGTAACCGCCTTGCGGGAACTTTCTTTTACTGGAGGCTTTCTTCCTGCGGGAACTTCATTTTCCTGCTGGCTGCAGGATGAGTCCAGTCACTTTGACTGCCCCGATACCGTTACGCTCAACAATCACGTCGAACTTGACTATCTAAACATCTCCTACGCTGTGTAGAAGCTAGTGGTGGCTGTATTGATTGATCAAGCTGCGGGGAACAAAAATGCCTTCACTGCTGTCGTTCCTGTTGACGAAGCCGTAGCTGCACTTAAAATGTTCCCACGTAATGGTTGCCAAAACCTTCGCGCAGAGCACGGATACCTTATTGGCACTGACAGCATCAGCCGTTTCGGGCCTTGTCGTTAACAGTGCAGGCTTACCGGCATGGATCTGGACCTTTTAGTGACGCCTATAAGTGAGCCACGATCCTTGAAACTTAAGCATAGACGGCCGTGAGTTTACCGGCGACATCGTGAAATAAGCGACCGCGATCGGCATGCCTGTGAGCATGAACATGAGGTTTTCCGAAGCGTGCCGCGTTTATTGTATGGGACAGGTTCTGCGCGGTGAAGTATTGATAGCGGTGAAGTATTGATATGCTGTGCCACGCGTTATGTTATATTGGATCTTCTTGGTATATATTGTGTTTGGTTCAATGGAACGTCATTGTCAAATAAATTGTGTCGATGCTGTTTTGCTATATTGAAGAAATTTTCCTGTCGGAGAGAGGAGAGAGGTGATTTGGTTGATTTACCATTTAAGAAGAAACTGTTTTCCAGTCAACACTGGACGTTTTTAGGCGCATAGTTATTGTTTAATCAAGCTTTTTCTAGTCATATCTGCACTGTAAATCGGGCGTATAGATAGTTACCATTCTAATTAGAACTTGAGAGGCACCACCTCAGCATGTAATAAGGAGACATTGCGAATCACAAGAAGAATTTCCGCCTTGTTTCAGGCTTTGAAACTTTGTACTCTTGTGCTAGAATGACGAATATTACCCAACCACACGGTACAGGTAGCGTTGCAATTTGCCGAAACTAACCAAGCGACTGCGACTACAGGACATTCTTTTTTTACAGAATCGCGATCACGGCCCAACATTTTTGTTCCAAGCTTAGACAGGAAACAATCAACAAGAATTTTTACATTTAGTTACCTGACACGATATAGTTTTTTACTATAATTTGCTAGAGGGAAATATGGCGGAAGTGTGTAGGCGAGCCGCGCTTCAGCGAGCGTTCCGTTACGTACCGGGCAAGCACATTCTACCTGTCCTTGGCTTGGCTCATGAACAGGCTGGAAAGTTTCCTCTGACGCAAAAAAACCAAGAATACTACTGCGAAATATCACTATAATTTGTAGTGCTATTATAAAATTGTAGCTCCAAAAAGACTTCTCCGTCAGAGATTATTGACAAGCTTCGTGCATGATTATGAAGCAAAAGGTGTTACCCTTTTTTGTTTATTTTGGTCTCGAGAAGAAAAAAGAAGCCTTGTGGCGACGAGCGAAGCCAAGTATGCGAGGAATGCTCCTGGCTGCAGTGGCGGTGCCCATGACCGCCCAGGATTGCAGCATTAGTATGAAACTCTACGCCTCACACGTCACATACTTTTTACATCGCCGATCTCACCTCTGATGCTCATAAAACATGGTATTGCGAATATTGAATTGGTGTATTTAGTATACAGACATGAGCAACCATAAGCACTATTTATATGAGGCTAGCACGATTTCTTTAACAATGGCGTCGGTATTTAACAAACACACACAAAACCACAAACAAGAAGCCTTCAAACGGAAGGCCCCAGTGGTGTCTTGTGGTAGTCACGCGAATTTTACAGTTATTCCAGTTATTTTTTGTCGAATAATGAGTTTTTCTTTTTCGGCATACAAGGTGGCAACAAAAATGTTCATCGTTGTGCCATTTAAAACGCCTTCATTAGGCTGTGGAAGGATACTATTAACAAAACAATCAATACGTTTCAAACTAGGCAAAAATTAATGAATGTGAGTCCACAAAGCTTTCGCAGGTGCTTCTCATAGTAACCGTGAAAGCACTGAGAAGGGAGGGTAGGTAGCCTGGCCGGCACCTTCCAACCGCGGGCCAATCACTCACGAACCAGGCAACCTGTAAATGATCACGAGAGAATATCAAGCAAAAGGAACAATGTTCGAACGCAGGTAAAAAACACAGGAACACGTTCATCGGCAGCACTTTTTGAAAGAGCAAAATCTATGGGTGAAAGAGCGTGCTGATAAAATAAACAGAGTTGTTTCGGTCGGCACATCTGAACCGCATTAGAACCCACTTTACAGTGTACTGATTCATAAATGCTAACTTAGAGTTAGGCATTGAAACGGGGCGCACATCTCAACAAGGCTAAAACGGGAGTTAGTTGGTTATACGTCTTCTTGAACCACGCTGTACTATTAAAACTTCAACAGACAAGAGAAAAGCACATGAAGACGGAACGGAGCGCGAACTATCAAGTACTTTATTTTCTACAACACAAATATACATCAAAACACACTATTGCGAAGCAAGGTTATAAATTGATAACGTGAAAATGCGAACCTGTCAAAAGCACCCCTCTTGTCTCAGCGCCTCTGCGCATGTGTAAGCAATTGTACCTTGCTATTTGCGAGGGTTACTGACCGCATGCCTTTGAAAGCGTCTGTTTTCATGATGGCGAAGGCTTCTAGAATATCCCTTTCTGTCTTTTCTCTGCCTCGTCGATGACACTTGTCTTGGTGAACTCTGGAACGCTGAGGCGTTGGCGGCAATGATGACAATGATCGGCAAGCCTCCCTCGGTGGGTAATCAGCTGGCAGTTGTTCCTATGCTCTCTGAGCCTCGTATTGACGCAGCGGATTGACTGTCCGCTTGGTAATGGTAGATGATAAACAATATCTTTTTTTGAATTCTACAAACTTGTGCTCGTGCTTGGTGAAGCAGGCGTCTTGGGGTTTGATTCGCACCTTGATTCGCACCAGTGTCTTTTTATGTATTTTTGCGTGTGTTCTGCAAAATAAACCAGTTGATAGTTCGTGCATCGTTCCGTCCTCGTGTGCCTTTCCTGCGTCTGTTTAAGTTTTATTACAGCGCGGTTTAAGTTTTATTACATCTCAAGCTTGGAAAGTGGCGTCACTTGTTTTTTTAATGTTTTAACAGCAGAGCTGTTTACGCTTGAGCTTAGTCTGTTGGCGTTTGCAAAAAAAATACCAAGAAACAAATCCGCAGCAAGCACCCGGCACGACCTTCGGCCAGCAACGTAGGCGGAGCCAAGCCTCCCCTACACTCTAAGAAAAAAGGGTGTGGTAGTTTCTCCCTTAAGGGTGGAACAAGAATGTATCATATTGTTACGTGGCGGCAGGACAATGATGAGGCGAACCATGGGCGACGATGAAGTGATGTATTTACAAGATGTTGCCGCAGAGCGATGCAATCTATTTACAAGCGGCCATGATCGCTCGGGCGAGCCGCATCCTCTTCGTCGTCTTCGGTGACGGGTTATGGAGCTATGGGGCATTGTCCACGTAGGTGTTCCGTGACAGGTGTTCCGTAGGTGTTTCGAATGTGGCCGGCGCGTTACACAGTCCGAATGGCATGACTTTGAATTGGTACAAACCGTCAGGTGTTAGGAAATCGGTTTTTTCTCTGTCCTTTTCGTCAACAGCTATTTGCCAGTATCCGGACCGCAAATCGATGGATGAAAAGTAGGAGGCACCATGTAGGCAGTCGAGGGCGTCATCAATTCGAGGGAGCGGGTATACATCTTTCTTGGTAATTTTGTTCAAGTGGCTGTAATCAACACAGAAGCGCCATGAGCCGTCCTTCTTTTTCACCAAAACAACCGGTGATGCCCATGGGCTAGAGGAGGGTTCAATAACATCCTTTCTGAGCATTTCGTCAACTTCCCGCTGAATGACCCCTCGCTCGGTCTGAGACACGCGATATGGGCGTCGACGTATCGGACTTGCATCCCCGGTGTTTATGTGATGCGTCACAACGGACGTCTGACCTAAGGGCCGGCCGTCGAAGACAAAAATGTCACTATGGCTGGCAAGAAGGCAGCGAAGCTCGTGAGCATGGTGCGCTAGAAGGTCCGGGGAAATCATTCGTACAAACTCCTTTGATTTTGCGAGGTTCTGGTGGTCTTCTTTGTCAACTTGGGCTGATTCAAGGGCCATGGCAGAAATCTCGCAGTTATCCAACGGTGAAAGCTGGGCAAGCGCTATTCCTTGAGGAAGGACTTGTGTCGAAAGTCCGAAATTTAGTAACGGCAGTGTGATCCGATTCTGGGCAACTGTTACGACCGAAAATGGGAGAGCCACGTGTCGGTCGAGCAACACGGCTGTAACCGGAGAAACGATGTAATCACCATCCGGCACGGGCTGAGACGAGGTCAGCGGAAGGTAGGTCACTGCCTTTGGGGCCAGGCGAATGTGCTCAGTGGAACGAAGCCGGGACTGAGGTTCGACATCAGTAGCAAGGGGGCTCGGTAGCTCGAGCCGAAGAACACCTGAGGCACAATCGATTAAGGCTGCGTGGTCCGCGAGAAAGTCCCGGCCGATAATAATATCATGAGGGCACGTGTCCAGGACAGCAAACATAACAGGGATTTGGTGGCCGGCCAGTCCAACACGCGCAGTACACATTCCGGCTACGGTGGTCATCCCACCATCGGCAACTCTCAAAACACGGGACGGGGCAGGCGTAAGGACTTTCCGTAGGCAGCGGCGAAGGGACGAGCTCATGACGGACAACTGCGCACCTGTATCGACTAAAGCAGTTACTGGGACATCATCGACATGAAGGGCTAATAAGTTGTGCTTTCCAGAACGAGGAGGTAGAGGATTTTCGGGCCGGGTCGGGAATGCAGCATCACCTCTGGGAGCTGCACTGCCTAGTTTTCCGGAGAGTACTGGGCGGCACGGTCGGGAATCGGAGACGAGCGGCGAGGTTGCGGCGATCGGGACTGGCGGCGCTGGGGCGAGGGTGAGCGGTTGAACCGGGTGTGCACAGGGTCTGCATTCAAGTGTTGGGTATCCGAGGTTGGGGAAATACGGCGCTGCGCATCGGGAGTGTAGCCGTAGGAGAAAGGCCGAGAGCCGTAACGAGGTGACGCATTCGGCGGGGGTGGAGTCCAGCGGCTCCTACAGTAACGAGCGATGTGGCCAATACGGGAGCAGTTGAAGCATATTGGTCTGTCGTCAGGCGTTCGCCATTCAGCTGGATTGCGGCGGCGGTTACCAAAAGGCGCTTGGGGGCCCATGTGCGTGGTCGGCGAAAACTGTTGGGTAAAAGGAGGATGGGGATGCCCGATACTGCCCACTTGATGGATTCCCATGCTTGCCATTTCATTGCGAACGATGGCCTGGATTGCAGCGATCGTAGGGAGTTGGCAGCGATCATCTGCATATGGCAGTGTGGGGGTCGGGACCATCGCTTCGATTTCGCGGCGCACGATTCTGGTAATATCCGCAGACGGGGCGACAGGGTCCGGCCTGCGTGGAGCAGGAGCGCGTAGATGGACGTCATCGCAGGAAGATGTCGCAGCAGTGTGCGGGAGCCGGGCAAATTGGTGAGCTATACGGCGTCCCTTGGCCTGCTCAAATCGCCGGCACTCTTTGATGATGGAATCAACGGTGGCGCAGTCCTTACAAATGAGCAGGTGAAAGGCGTCGTCGGCGATGCCCTTAAGGATATGACCAACCTTGTCCATTTCTGACATTCCTGGGTTAACTTTAGAGCATAGGGCTAGAACGTCGTGGATGTAGGCGACGTAACTTTCAGTGGATGTTTGGGCCCGTGTTGAGAGCTCTTGCTTTGCCGCAAGCAGGTGACCAACGGGCTTCCCGAACACCTTTCGAAGCTCTTCTTTGAAAACATCCCAACTGGTTAGCCGTGCTTCATTAGTGTCAAACCATGTCTCAGCAGTTTTCTTGAGGCACAAAGCAGCGTTGGCGAGCTTAAGGGTGTCGTCCCATCTGTTGTGAGCACTCACACGTTCGGACCTACGGAGCCAATCTTCTACATCAATGTCGTCCGTCCCAGTGAAGTCGCCGGGGTCCCGGGGGTGGGACACAACGATGAACGATGAAGGGGATCCGGGCTCATTGGTAGGCATCGCGGGGCCGCGAGCGATGCGCCCACTCCGAAGTTCCGTGTTGTTAAGAAGCCGCGCTGGCGAGAGGTACAGGAAACCGGAAGTCCAGCACCTCCACCAAAGATGTCACGTGACAACGCGGAGATGGGTAGTCAGGAGGGAGGTGTATTTACAAAGGACACCGTAGCCACCGGGCGAAAAGACGGGTTGATGGCGCAAACCCAGCGGGAGCTCGGGCTTCGTCTACTTCCTCTTCATTCCGTTGGACATCGCCCAGCGTCTTTCCACTGGAGCACATACCCCGATAGGGGGAGATTGCCCCGTGTACGTTTCTCGGGAATCTGTCCGAAGTCTGTGACAATATATTTCTCCCTAAGAGATAGAAACATTCTCCCTTAAAGAGGGAGGAGCGCGTTTCTACCCCTAGAAGTGGAAGAAGATTTCCCCTTTTCGGGAGCTAATGGAGGAGTGTTCCTCCCCAGGCAGCGTCACCCAAGCAAGGCTTGTCATGCGAGAAAGGCCTAGCGAGCCGATCGGTTTGAGGATCGAGGAAGTACAAATACGTAGGTTACCGTGGTTGTGTGCGCTTAAAATGCGCTAAAATAACAAAGAAATTACCTACCGAGCACCAGAACTGCGGTAGGCAAGCGATGTCGCCAATCGTATATGCGCGACTTACATTCGTCTCGCTGCGCGCCCCGCCTACGCGTTCAGAGCGAACGCGCCGCCGTAAACATAGCAGAAGCGATACCGATTGTTTTCAAAATGCCGCCTTTATTTCCGAAAGGCTCGTAAACCCGCCGTTCACCGCACACGAGATCACTAGCATCCAATGCGGCCGTTTGAGAACAACCAGTTGTTGTTAGTCGCCTTCCCTTGCAACAACGGATGCATCAAAACGGGGATCGTCTGCAATCTCAGCGGAAAGGCAATGCAGGCAACACGAAAAACGTATCCGTCGCTGTCGCAACCATCGCAACAGTCCGAGCGAGGAGATGACAATGCTCTCCCCCTGGCGTGCTCGAAGAGAAGCAATCGTAAACGTTTTAAAATGACCGATACATGACGCAAAAAAAAGTAGCTTAAGCGTGATATCACCATCAGTGGGCACTTAACATCAAGGCGTTTCCTTTGTTTTTTTTATGGATAACGTACATTATTATAGCCAACATCACAGAGGCCGCATGTGGGCGGGCACATATTGGGAAGAAACATAGCACAACACAGCGACATACACTTCATTAAAGGCACTGACAACGCACAATACACGCAACACACAAAATCGCAAGCATAATACACCACAACATATAGTACACTTTTCACATGGCCGCATGATCACAAGCCACAACTAAACATTGACACGGCGACAAAGTATTAATAACCCTGATCGGCGAGAATGCAGGTATGAACAGTGAGATCGTTGCTTGTTTCGATAACCCACTGCAGTGCGTAAGTCTTAGGTGGGTTTTGTTATTTCATCAAATGTAACCCGTGCAATTGCAAACTTTTATTAATTTGAGGTTTTGTAAGAAGGAGTAAAATAGCTCAAAGAACAAAAAACGTTTCACGAAACGGTGCGGCAGGTATGTTTGGGTAATGATACTTATTGCCTCGCCTTCGCTATTTTACCGTAGAGCGCACCGCTGGTCTGGCAACCATTCAGGCAAGATGTTGCTGAATTGGGGCCTCTTGTTGTTGGTAACTGATGCTTCAATATGCTGCGGTCCGTGCTCGTTGACGAAAAAAAAGGGCAGTTTGCTATCATCGCTGACCTCTTTTACCCTTGGGCGTCAGTATATAACGCCCACAAATGCAGTGGTAACGTTGAACAGGCGCAGGCGAGTCGCACACTGCAAGCATGCAGCGGTGCCCACAGAATGTGCTTCAAACACACGGCTGCCGAGTCGTGCGTTAGCGTGGCGGGCACATGGTAATAATAAAAAAGAAAGACAGCGAGAAAACAAGCAAGCAGCACACCACAGGGGAGGTGTTGCTCATAGTCGTCGTATGCGCCCGATCGGCGAAAGCCACAGTGCAACAATGAACGGTTTCGTTTTCGGCGCCGGCGCCATTGCAGACGACAGGGGAGAATATTTCCTCCCCCGTTTCGGTGTTTCGTAGAGGCCGTACAGAGGGCGCTACGTGTAATTAGCTAAACGGAGAATCTCGCTGGTCCGGGGGAGAAAACCCTCGATTTCCTCCTTTTTTCTACCCTTTTTTCTTAGAGTGTAGCTGTGACGTCATTGTACGCGCCGCGACCACTCGACCTTCGATGAACTTTGCACAGCGTTCGTTCCGTGATCTTTCGCGTGCTTTTCTCTTCACCAATTCGCGTGCGTTAGCGCCTAAGGTGCGAAGCACAGGACAGCTTCCGCTACAGACGCCGAGTTCGCGATGCCGGTTGGGACCGGCTCTTGCGCCTGCTAACTTCATTAATTTTGTGAGCTATCTGAAATCACGCGGACAAACCGATCCGGGCCCGCTAGTCATGGAGAACTTTCAGCGGCAAGTTGTGAAAACCATGTGAGGTGCAAGAACAAAGGGAGAGAGGACGCCTGCTTTGCTGTTTCTTCAACCTTCCACCGCTAGTGCACGCCGCGTCAATTTTTGCTTGGTCCCGCAACTCACTGTAATTGTTTTGAAGGTAGTAGTGATCCGATACTTTCAAGCCCGGATAACGCTGCCAGCCATGTGTATTGATCTGCTTTGTGAATTTCACGCGCGATTCATCCCTCACCCAGTCGCGTATGTCCGAATGCTTCGCTGCACACAGCAACCACGTGACATGTCTGTTCGCGCGATGGCGAAAGGTCATTGGCTGCGCCCCAAACACAGTGGGGTTTAATACCTACCAAATAACCATTATTAACAAAAACAACGCGTAGATTCGAGTTTAGAAAAATTTAGGTGTACAAAAAAATCAGCAGTGCAAAAAAAAAGACAGACCTGCTGGGGTAGAACCGAAGCGGTCAGCGCCAGTACTCATTACTGTACATCCATTTTATTTATTTATTTATTTATTTATTGATACTGCGATCTTTTACAAGATCATAGCAGGGGTGGTACAAAACATGAACATCAGTGGTAACAGGCAAACAAACAATCAAAAACAAATGAAGTACAAACTTATGTAACTGATAGCTGCAGTGATTCTTCGAGACAAGAGAATCAACAAAAAGCAAGGTACAAACATAGATAACAATCATTTCTGCAGTGAATCTTCAAAAGCAGACAATGTACTTAGGGTAACAACATCGTTATGTAGATTATTCCAATCCACGATTGTCCTAGGAAAAAAAGAATATTTGAAACAATTGGTTCGTTGCATCAATGGAGAGATAATAAGATTGTGTCTTTGTCTTGTCGCGTAACCCGATGAAAAGTGAACGATATGTGATGTGTCAACTGCATAGTGACCTTTTATCAACTGGAAGAGAAATTTTAAGCGCAATATTCGATTTTGGTCCGGAATGTTTGGCAATTTGCTTTTCAAGAGAAGGTTTGTAATCGAAGTAGGACCGTACGAGTTATAAATGAACCTAACAACCTTTTTTTGCACCCTTTCAAGTTTTTGGATATCAGTCTGAGTGAACGGGTCCAATATGACCACAGCATACTCCAGTATAGGACGGATAATGGCATTGTAAGCGAGGAGACGAATAGTTGGTGTGGTTGATCTTAAAGAACGCCTTAGGAAAAAAAGTTTACGGAGAGATTTAGCTACTACAAAATCTATGTGTTTTGACCAGGATAGATTTTTTGTAATCCAGAGACCAAGGTACTTGTATTGAGTTACTTCTGACAGAATTGTATTGTTGGTGGAGTACTGGAACAAAAGAGGGTCTTTTTTAAGGGTAATTCTCATAAAGACTGTTTTAGCAAAATTAACAGGCATCTGCCATTTGTCACACCACGAAATTACTTTTAGAAAGTTCCGATTTAGTTTAATTTGATCGTCAACTGAGGTGATCTTTTCATATAAGACACAGTCATCGGCATACAACCTAATGTGAACAGAAAGGTCAGTGACGATATCATTTATATATAACAGAAAAAAAAGAGGCCCAAGGACGGATCCCTGAGGAACGCCTGAGTTTACAGGAGCGTGTTTAGAAGATGTATTGTTTACCGTAACGAATTGACGCCTATTTGTTAGGTATGCTGTTATCCAGTCAAGGATCTTTTTGTTTTGTAGAATACAAGTTAATTTGTGAAGTAATTTAGCATGCGAAACTTTATCGAAGGCTTTTTGAAAATCCATAAATATGGCATCCGTCTGCTTCCCTTCGTTAATTGCTTGAGCAAAGTCATGCGTAATTTCCACTAATTGAGTATTCGTTGAAAAGCCCCGCCTGAACCCATGTTGAACATTTGTTAATACTTTATGAGAATTAAGGAAGCTAATTATATGTTTATGAATAATGTGTTCTAGAATTTTACATGATGTTGATATAAGGGAAATCGGTCGGTAATTCGGAATAGATGACTTGTCTCCCGCTTTGTGTAAAGGCTTAATTTTGGCGATCCTCCAGTCATCTGGCAGTTGGCCCTCATTCAACGAACGGGTATACAAAATAAACAAATAGCGAGAACACCATTCTGCGTAGCGCTTCAAGAAGGCATTTGGAATGCCATCTGGCCCGGTTGATTTTTTAACATCCAGATTCAGCAGTAAGTTTAAAATGCCATTCTCGGAAATGACTAAGTCCGGAATAGGTGGGAGCGATATTGAAAAATCTGGAAGGATGCCGTTATCACAAGTAAAAACAGACTTGAAGTGGTTGTTGAAGGCGGAACAAACTGTTTCTTCATTGCATGTTCTTTGGCCGCTTATCGTGAATGCGTGAATCGAGCGAGATGTTGGCGTGATCAGCCTCCAAAATTTCTCGGGTGATGTTTTGATAAAAGTTGGAAGCGATGTTTCGTGGTATCTTTCCTTGTCGCGCGCAATTTGCAGTTTTAGTTCGCCCGACAGGTTAGCTATCAGCGGTGTATAAGCAGCTTTATCATGAGATTTCGCTCTTTTGCTTTTTATTCGCTTAAGTTTTCGCTGTAAATGTAGCGTTTCTCTTGTAATCCAGGGGTTCCGGCATTCAGTTTTTTTAACGATTTTCGGTATGAAACGCTCCACGCATTCAAAGACAATATCTTTAAAAGTAAGCCACAGGTCATTCACACTGCTACCCGAGTGTTTAAAATCATCGTAATGAAAGTCAAGGATATCCAGAATGGATTCATCGTCAGCTCGGGAAAAATTCGGAAAGGAAGTTTTTGTACTGCAGCGATCAACACACATATCTAAAAAAGTTAGCAAAACTGCCCTGTGATCCGAAATACCGCTGGTAACTTCACATATTGCCGTGTTTTGGATTGAGCCACTCAAAAAGAATAAGTCCAAGATAGATTTTGAACCATTTAGTTCTCTAGTGTATTCTTTAACAACCTGCAGTAAATCGAACGAAAAAACAATATCTAGCATTTCGTGATTAGCATTGCTAGTAGAATGAGAAGAAAAATTGTCCCAGTCAATATTAGGCAAGTTAAAATCTCCTGACAAGATGAGTTTGTCATGTGGCTTTATATTTTGCCGCAAGTAGGTTCTAAGCTTATCCAGAACACTGTCAGAAGAGTTCGGGGGACGATAAACCGCACCTATAACATAACGAACTTTACCTATATAGACTTTGCAAAATATGCCTTCAACTTCTAATATATCAGGCAACTGTTGCGGATGTAATGAGTTCTTGAAAAGTATCGCAACTCCTCCTCCTCTTCGGTCGCGGTCCTTGCGGAACACGTTATAGCCTTTTGGGACAAATTCGCTATCAAAAATTTCACTGCTTAACCACGTTTCAGTAAGTACGGCTACATCAGCATCGTGCGACAGTATGAGACCCTCAAGCTGGACTGATTTGTTGACAATGCTGCGGCAATTTACGTTTAAGATAATGAAAGGCGATTTCGTTTTGTTATGAAGTCATTCGGAATTTCCGGAAACCTTGTAACGCTTGCCTTTTTTTTCGTCCCATCTGTATATTTTCTTGTCAATGCTTAGCTTATCAAAAATCATTTTGACCTTACTACCAGCTTCTCTTTCTTCTGCAGAACTCTGCCAGAGCTTTTTCCGAATTTCCCGCACTTTCTTAGAAAAATCTTCCGAGACCGAAAACGGGGTTCCTTTTAATTTTGGACACGACTTCAAAATCTCTACCTTCTCACGATAATCTAGGAGCTTAATTATAACCGGGCGAGCTTTCTCGTTCTTTTTGCCAAGTCTGTGGCACCTTTCGATACTGCTCACCGAGACTTTAAGCTTCTCTTCGAAAACATTCGTTTTTATCTTCTCGACAAGTTCTTCGGGTGTTTCAGACGGGTCTTCATCGATACCGTACAGAATCAAGTTATTTTTTCTACTCCTATTTTCTAAATCGTCAACCTTTCCCAAAAGATACGACACGTTTTTTTCTAGTCTCACTACAGTATCCTTTAGCGCACACATTTCTGTTTTCAAAGCACTTATTGCAGACAGCTGAACTTCAAGGCCATTTAAGCGCTCTGTAACTGACGTGATATCTGCCTCAAGTTTCGTTTGCTTACTCAGAATTTCATTGATAGATGCTGTCATAGCAGATTGACCAGAAAGAAGTTTAGCCAACATTTCCTTCTCGTCGGGGCCAGGGTTTGATTCAACGTCTCCGCAAATCAACAAGTTCTTAGCAAAAGTGCACAAATCGAATTGTAAATTGAGAACACACAGTGGGCACGGCAGCAGAAACAAAAAGCGGTCATCGCTACGGTAACATTTGCCATAAGAATAGGGACTAACCTGCAGCATACAAAGAAAAGGATTGTTGAGCATCTTGCCCGTCGTGCTGCTGCCGAGCCCACTGGAGGGGATGGCTGACGTGATGCAATTTATACGGGCTGGTAGGACCACGTGGTAGTCCGTTCCTGAGGCAGGCGCCGGCGCAGAAGATACCGCAACCGGCACGATGAATTCCTCCGCTTCACACCGGTCGCAGGCCACTTGATAAGCCTCCGTTGATGCTCTGCAGTCGACAACGCTGGACGAAGGAAGCGGTAAAGGATCCAAAGCACAGCCGTGCTCCGAAGATTGCGACACAAAAAGTGAAGCAAGAACCTGCAGCATACAAAGAAAAGGATTGTTGAGTATCTTGCCCGTCGTGCTGCTGCCGAGCCCACTGGAGGGGATGGCTGACGTGAGGCAATTTATACGGGCTGGTAGGACCACGTGGTAGTCCGTTCCTGAGGCAGGCGCCGGCGCAGAAGATACCGCAACCGGCACGATGAATTCCTCCGCTTCACACCGGTCGCAGGCCACTTGATAAGCCTCCGTTGATGCTCTGCAGTCGACAACGCTGGACGAAGGAAGCGGTAAAGGATCCAAAGCACAGCCGTGCTCCGAAGATTGCGACACAAAAAGTGAAGCAAGAACCTGCAGCATACAAAGAAAAGGATTGTTGAGCATCTTGCCCGTCGTGCTGCTGCCGAGCCCACTCCATGCTGCAGAGACTGACCGATGGGCTTGTTTCAGCAGGCGCTCAAAATAATAGAGCACGTAGGAACATCACACATGTCACGTGGGTGCGCTGTGCAGCGAAGCGTTTGGAAACACGCCACCCGGTCCATATCACGGAAAGCCTTATCGCGCTATACAGGCGTAGAAGTTCGGGCCATCTAGCGACTAGGCTTGGGGGAACGTCTCGGGGTTCATTCCAGAACACTCAGGCCGCGCCAACTAGATGTAACCTAGTTTAACGTAAGACTAGTTGTACGCTAAGTTGGGCAGCGAATCCCTCCAGCAGTGTCATAACTCGGCACTAACACCTACAAAACAGTGGCAAAATACCTCTCATTGCACATGTTTGGCCAGCTCTCGCCGTTCACAGCACTGGGTTCTCAAAATGGTGTCGATTTCTGTCTGCCAACGAACCACACTCGCCATTTGCCATCTTCGCACTAATGCCTTTGAAATGGGAAAGAAGAGCTCGCACATACGGCCGTGCAAATAGACATTTCTCGGTTTCATGAAAGGCATTTGTTCAATATAGTGGTCGGCGTAAGCCACTATGCTGTTTGCGCAGTGACAGCTCTTAAGGGAACCTGCTCATTGCTCTAGCAATTCAAAAGCTGTCCTTGCCCGTTTCCAAGGCATAGGCCACACCGCTAGGTCCCGACGCATAAATTAGGGGGCGAAGTTCTTCGGGAAGGCTGCAGACAAGGCAACAGCGGTCAAGCACGGCCACTTACTTAGAAAAACCCAAAATGGGCGACTACAACGCAGAGGGCGTTCGCGACCTGCACCAACCAGCGGAGACCGATACAAGAGTCATTTGAATAGAGTCAGTTACCTCTTGAGAGAGGCCCAAGCCACCGTCCGAGTCCGCAAGCGTGCCCCCTGACGGGGAGCAAGTGAACATCGACGCGAAGAGGAACCAAGGAGAACTGCGGAAGCTGTCCCTGGCTATACCAGCGTGGCTCCCGTCCGGTGTCTGCGCCTCATCGGAGCGCGACTCACGCCCATTCCTTACAGCAAACACCGAATCGGGATCCCATACCCTTTGTGATTCGAATAACGTTCTGGCCCTACCAACTCCCTCTGCCGCTGAGGCCCCGTAAATCATACCACGGCACTATCGATCCTATTCAATCTGTTAAACAGAGCACGTTCCAGTAAGGCGGAGGGCATACAGGCGATTCACGACTTGAGCTTCCTTCATGAAGAGCATGTGCTCTCGCGGTAACTGCCGATCTTGTTATCAAGATTGCCCTCAAGTAGCCGGAGATTGCACTCAAGTAGCCAGTATGATTGGGTAAAAGACAACCTGCTCCGGTGAGTTGCTTGAGCATAAGAACAATGACCGGGTGATTTCTCACCGGCGATGCAGGCGTTGAGGCAGGTACTAAGGCATCCGGTGAACAGCGCCCTCCAGCGGAGGGCCTGAATATCCGCGGAGCGCCGGGGAGCCATGCTGGTGAACACGCTGGCCACGGCCGGCATCTGTCCAAGGCTGGAGGAGCTGCACAGCGCGTACGTCGCCACCACTGCCGACCGCCGCTGCGAGTAACAGCGCGGAAGAAGCGCTATACGAAGGCATCCGCTCGCATGTGCAAACACCAACATTCTTTTCTAGCTGAATATTAAGAGATGGCAGTATTGGAAAACTCCACCAGCACGGAAGAAGTAAATATTGTAATTGATTGCTTGATTGATTGTAGGGTTTAACGCGCCGACGCAACGCAGACGATGAGACGCAATGCAGACGCCAAGCCGTAGTAGAGGGCTCTGGATTCATTTTGACCACCTGGGGATATTTATCGTGCGCCGAAATCTCGTACACACGGGCATTTTTCCCTTTCGCCTCCATCAGAAAATCGGCCGCCGCGGCCGGGAATCGAACCCGTGACCTCGTGGTCAGCACCTTAGCCACTGCTAGCACCTTAGCCACTGCACCTTAGCCACTGAGCCACCGCGGCGGGTAAATATTGTAATTGAAGTGCAATAACGCCTACAATACCGCATATTAAAAATAAGAAGAAGAAGAAGAAGAAGAAGAAGAAGAAGAAGAAGAAGAAGAAGAAAAGAGGTAAGACTTTTTCAGCAGACTTTGGTATAATGCCTGCTGAAGGTGCAGGAGCTAAAGGCAATGAGTGCCTGACGAGTGCTACTGGCTTCCTGCAGTTCACAACAGAGGAAAAGGGGTAGTGGACCATTTTGTGGGAGTGTGTTCGGCCACACGATATACAAAAAACCAAGCGGACGTTCAGAAGTGCGTTTTCTTTCGGCCGTTCTATAGTGTACCACTGAACACGCTTTTTTCTCCCGCGATCTGACATGGCGCTCTGAGGTCGCAACCTTGATTGCAAATCAAATAAATAAGTGTGCGGAAAGGAGATTTTCCTTCTTCTCCTTATTGTCGCAAGTTCTGGACTAGCTTAAGATATTTTAGGCATTTTACTATTGTTTTTAATACTTGAGCTCATCTCACTGATTTCGCTGTTCGTTTTTCGTCGCCTACGTGCTTTACGTAGCGGGATACACATGTACATATTTGGGACGGTATTACAGATGAAAGCTTCTAATCGAGGTTGTATTCTAAGCAAATAGGCCACATTCAAAGCGTACCTCACATGTAGCCTCTAAAATTCGAAAACCGTCGCAGACGCCATAAAAAGGGAATCACCTATTTTCTTTTTCCTAGTTTACCCGGTATTAGAGGTTTAAATTCTCGGCTTAAAGAGGTTTAAATTCTCCAAATAATCAGTCATCTCCTAGGAGACTGCTTCTTGCCCGCTATCATTGGGAAAGGGATATTTTGGCCCGAATAGACAGCGTGGTATCGCTAAAGCGACAACCTGACTGCCCACCCGAAATCAGATGTCTTGGGCACGCGCAGTGGTGCCGGCGTATTGCAGTAATTCGAGTGTACACGCAGACAGGGCTAACGTTGACAGCCAAACTCTGTCGCGACGGCTCTTCAGGAGCCAGCGCTGAAATGAAGATATGCGAGCTGTGCTAATACGCAAGGGGCTCGTACCGATAAGGACCTGCTCAGGGATATCTTGTTCAGTTCCAGGAATGCGAGGACCTCGGTTCCAAAGGTGCGCACAGCGAGCAGGTAGCCGACGTCAACGGCATCGCTTCCAGTCAGGCCCATTGCAAACGCCAGCGGCGAAAACAGCGTGCCCAGGAGCTCCTGCACGCGCGTGGGTCAAAGTTGCGGCTTCCCTCTAGAGCAGCTCTTGCAGACTGCAGAGGAAAGGTCATTGCAGAATTCTGTGTAGCAGGCTCTGGGCAGCCCTCACCGCCAGCCCGGAGGAGGGCTGACCGCAAGAGCCTTCGACCTAGCCCTGCAATGCCCTCTGGTCTTCTTCCACCCCTCTACCCCCCGTCCTCGTTCGAACTCTGAACAGTAAAGCCGTTTAATTTTATTTCTCTCTTTCTCTCCCTCTCTCTCTCTCTCTATATATATATATATATATCTTAGTCTTGTGTGGCAATTAACACAAAAAACAAAGGGCGAAAACAAAGGCAAAAAACCAAGGGGGAGAATTTAACGTAATTAATTACAATTATCCGAAACAAGACACAATAAAAGTGGGACCTACCAAAAATGTTTATAAAATGTAAAAAAAGACGCTTCGGCTCCCCCGCTCGGGAGCCTTGTTCGCAGTTTCATTGTGAACAAGGCACCATTACGTGAGCCGAAACGTCTTTTTTGGATTTCATAAACATTCTTGGTAGGTGCCAGTATTTATTGTTGTCATAAATTTTTCCGATCGGACGGGCTTCCGTCCAACTTTTGATTTTACGCGAAACACGGGCAAGAAGAGAAAAAATGAGGTCGGGGTTTAAATAGTTGGAAATGTGAGAGAAAATGATTAGGCGGTTTGGTTGAACGGAACCGTAAATGCAATATATACTATGATATACGCTCGAATGGTCGCCATTTCAAAGTTACAAACACCTTCATCAACTCAAACTCCTTGAAAACCACGTGTATTAGAGAAATTCTGGCGAAGGATCACAAACGCCATTGATTAAATAAATGTAAATATTTAAAGTATAAATAAATAAATAAAGCTTTTCCAGTGACGTCATATACGCCGAAGACCGATCGGTTGACACCGGTGAAAACAACTCGTAAAATCAATTTCTAGCAACATCAAATTGGGCTTGCTTCAGGTGATTTCAAATCCACTTCTTTAGCCGCAAATAAATTAGCGATGGAAGCTTTCTATGTGTCGAACAGGAATGTACGGTAATAAAAGAGGCTAATCTCATTCCAATTATCAAGACTGCGCTTTATGAGCGCAGTTTCGACAGCTCTGATTGCATAACTCTTGACGGCATAGTTTGTAAATGCAGAGGCCAAAACGGCCCCGTCTCTTTCAACAACAAGCTAAGCAGCCTTGCCGCTCAACTGCCAATAAAACAACAATTTCCAACATTGAACCTTTTTGGCCATTGTCATGGTGTCGGCAAGGAGGACGAGGGGGGGGGGGGGGGCGGGCGGAGATTTCCTCAACCGCATCAGCACTCCCTTCTTCCCCTCCCCCTTCTCTAGGGTTCCTTCGTTCGGATGCTCCACTCATGTCTGCTGATTTTTCCACCTGCTATTGGTCATCGATTTCGGACTTCAACGGGTACCCGTCAGATATGCTGGCATTCGCTGAGGCGATCTATGCCACCATCAGTCGTCCCCTGCAAACCCTCTCAAATTACCCGCGACGACATGTTTTCGCAATCCAGCTCGATTCGGCGTGTCGTTCGACGATGTCCGAAAGCCGCTGCGTCGCACATCACCGTACAAAAATTGAAAAGCAAGGGCAAAGAACGTTCAGAAAGATAACCACGTCGTGATCCGCGTGCTTGTTACGCGCATGGTGCTTTTACGGATGAGTGACTCTAAGAGGGTGTCCGCAACAAAGCAAATACAATTATTCTTTAATTATGCCTCACAGTTGCTTCAAAATGCCGTGCATTCAATGGTCAGGGGTGAGACAGCTGAACCAGATTTGGGAGCAGCTTTTGGAGCAGCAAAATTTCGATTTTGGAGCAGAAGAACCTTGATTTGGAGCAGAAGAACGACATTTATTATGTCAGCTTGGGAGCCTAAAAAGTCAAATTCTTGGCCACTCGGGGGGGGGGGGGGGAGGGGGGGGGAGGGCGCTTTTTAATCGGTTTTGAACGTACATAACACTGAAACAGCCTTTCAATAATTTTTTTTCTACCTGAGTATCACAAGGAACGAACTATACTACCTTTCAAACCATTTTTTTCATTCTTGGGCTCTATGCATAGATAACGCGGAGTTCCGTTGAAACTATCGAATTAAAAAACAGCAATTTTAAGAATTTTTTATTATCCCGTGAATGCCGAAGTTGTTATTTATGTAATCCCAGACTCGGCGTTACGCACAACTAAGAGCCACGGCAAAAGTTGCGCAAAGCGAGGTGACAGTCGTCGCACCCTACCAGACCTCCCATTTCAAGCCCCAAGGTGGGCGTTCACTACGATCGTAATTAGAGTATTGGTATGTTTTGGCATTAAATTTATTTTGGCATTAAATTTCAATTCAGATAGATGGACCATTATTACTCGCGTGCTATAATAACCCGTCCCGCTATCGGACACTGCTTGAACATTTGGCGGTGATGCAGCCTACGCCGCCACTTCTGCAGTGTCCATCGTCCCACTCCCGCCGCTCGCAAGCTCACTGTCAACAGCAACAATAACTCGGCGTTTTATAACGCCGTAATGAGTCCCAAATTTCACTTCAAGCACGCACAGTGCCGCACACTCAAGGCCGAAACACGGCGATATTGCGGGTACCCCTTTGTTTTTGATGAACCCCCGTCTTTCGAGTCGCGTAACTTCCCGCAACGCAAGAGGTCAAACGACTAAATGTAAACCCGGCCACGCCCATAACCAAAAACGCGGTAGAAATCGGCGAAGAGCAGTCTGCCTGAACCACGAGAAACTGCTTCGCCCAGCGGCCATGTTTTCCAATCTTCACCCCACCAACATGGCGGCGCCCAGTAATGTCGTTCTGGAGGTGCGGCGCTCCCAAAATTGCTGTTTTAAAATCAACTTGCACAAGTAGTGTGTGGAAACTTTACATGGGAAAACTTTAAAAATTCACACAATATAACATGTGCAACCCGACATTGTGACTTTTGAAAAATCTATCCCGTGGGCAATTTTATGCGGGTTTTTTATCGAATGATCAATCAATTAAACCTTTACAAACAGCATCACCTTCAACGTGCTCGAAAATTATGCCGTCAGTAAGGATTTTCCCCTACTGAAATTGACGGGAGATTTAAAATCTTTGGCTCTCATATTCTTTCGGAGCAGTTTGGCGCAATTTTTGCAATTTTCAAGCTTTTGGAGCAGCCTGGCGCAGGAAAACAAATTTGTATCAAAACTGCGCAATATGCGCAGCTTTCTCACCCCTGAATGGTTCTATTTAATCAAACCTTCCAAATATGGAACGGAGAAGTTTCGTGTTGGGACATATTACGGTTAAGAGACATTTTGAAACGGATAATCCAGAAGGCCACAGAAATTCTATATTTTTCTACGCGACATCTCTAGGATGCTGGGGAATTTCGTTTATAATTTCTCAACGGCTCCTTTCCCCCCTCCCACTCCTTCCGTGGTGCCTCAAGGCAGAACGCTGCCCACGCCCAAGGTAGGCCAGCCTCATGGGTAATCACGTTGCTGCTGAAATTCTTTACAGCAAAGTGAACAGGACGAAATTCCTTTTGGTTTTTGCTATACTACTTTTATCGGTGCGTGTGTACGACCAGAAAGAAGAAAATGTATTACCAATCAGCGCCTTTTTTCTGTTCGTCTTACTCAAGAAAATATATTCAAAACAATTTCAGAGTGGGTAGCCACATACACTCCCATGAAAGGTAGTGTATTTTTCTTGCAACCAATCCAGCCGCGGCGGCCGCTTTTCTGATGAACGCGAACAGTGAAAACACCTGTGTGTTCGAGATTTCAGCGCGCGTTAGAGATCACCAGGTGGCCAAAATTATTCCGAAGCCCTCCATTGCGGCGCGCCTCATAACCTGTGTAGTTTTGGCGCATTCAACCCGATAATCAATGAATCAATCTTGACAAAGAATTGTCACTTATGTGGAGTTCATTCTTATCGATCCCCCCTTATTGCCAGCAGAAAGATTACCTTCCACTGTTCTTTAAGAGTAGCAAAGAACTACACTCCTGATTTCTGGCCTCACTTTCGTTACCTGGTAGCCATAAGCGAAAGAGTACGTGGTGACATGCGTACAATCGTCCAAATAAGCGGGTGCCAGCATATGCACAAAGTGGAATCGTACGATAGTGCCAGGGCCACTCATGCGCATGCGCAGGAACAGCCCAGCGAAGGAGGTCAACCTCGTGAGGGACGAGCCGTGAACTGCGGAAGATACGCAGATGGCTGCCCTAAGCGACGGCTCTAAGTCCGGCGCCCATGATTTATTGTTACCACTTCTAACGACTGTAATAGCCCAATGGAGGCTTCGTTGTTGGCGCCTAGCTTGTGTCGTATTTTCTGGTAACAAGCAGTGTGATCACGTCCCCCTCTACCAGGTGTAATAAGAACACATCATATTCCCGACCAACTTTCCTTTTGTTGTCATGGGCACTTGTAGTTTTATGTTTGCGATGTCATATTATCGCTTTTTCATTAAAGTCCTCCCAGGAGCGACGTCAAAGACGGTGCTTTTGGCATAGACAGAAAGAAAGCCAGTAGATTTGGAGGGGCGGTTCCCGGCTGACGGTCTCCACAGACCCAACTTCTTCTCTCTACACTGCCGCGCTGTTCTGCTACAGGTTGTTTTAGATATTTGCGCTTTCACTACGCCGGCGTATTAGGGCCACATCTCTCCTTTCGTATTTTGCTGAGATATAAAACATCTCGTAGCGTTCTTTTTCCAGCCGGTATTCTTCCGACAGCCGGGGACATGTCTACGATGATGACGACGAGAACATTGTAAGCGAGTATGCACACGATCACTGTTGTGAACTGTAAGTGGGACAGAAAATGTGTAGTCTCCCCGGCAGAAATGACGCTAACGTGCTACAGAAAGCCTCATTGCCCAGGGCTGTTGGCTACACTTTGGTCCGTGTACGCTCGTGTACCCAAATTGATTTGTTATTTCAACGTTGAAATGCGTGTTATTGTGCAGTACGAGATTAGGATCTAAACGCTAAAATTTAGAGAAAACATAGGCACGTAAAGTGCAAAGATAAAGTTACCATCGTACATATCCGGATTGTTTCGGGTTCACCGGATGACATAACGGAATAACTACTGCCACTAGATAAGGTTACAGATTATCGGAACTCTTTTTCTCCTATTGTTCCGTGCCGCCGCTGTGTTTATGGGTAAGTTCGGATTTCGTGAGATTTGTTTGCACTGCGATGATTCACGAGTGCCACCATTGTGTTGTTTATGCGTTGTCTGTCGGTCAACTGTGGTGACCTAATTGTTTTCCCTGCTCTGAGGCTGCGCGTGACTGGCGTCGTTCCGAATGCAGTCAAGGATAACGCGCTTCCGAAGTATGCCTTTTCGGCAGTGTTGTTAACGAATGACCTCGTCCAAGTTACGGGGAGGCCGCTGAAGGGGCCATGGAGCAACACTGATAAACCACAAAATGGACGCTGTTGTTCAGGCGCGCGCCTCAGTGACGGTACTCTGTATGTTATCTAGCGACACTATGAATAACAGTGAACACAATAAAGAATTTGGGAAGATTACAACTCATGAGAAAATCCCGAGTGATTGTTTGCGGCACGTACCCGGAGGCTGAGGGTGAAGCCGAGGGCGAGGAGCAGGCTCCCCAGCAGCGCGTCCCCGAGGGCCAGGATGGCGGTGTAGACGATCACCGTCACCAGGATGTGCATGACCACGGGCAGCGCCGCTATCACGCCGTTCGAGCCGGCCTCGAACATCGTGTTCTCAGAGCTGCGCCACCAAGCGCCGCAGGACTCGGAAAACGTTGCCAGTACTTTCTCAACAACGCTGGACGTGTGGGAAATTTTACAACCAAAGGGGCACAGAGCCATAGAGGCCGTTATGAAAGCACCTTTTAGCCGTGTACGTAAATGTTGTAAGTCAAGAACTTCCACCACGTAGGGCGTCAACAAAAAATTCACGCATCTCCACGAAGTGAATCATGTGGAGTGGGCGAAGCACTGGAGATCATTCTTACCGTGAATCACCTGTGAGAGTGCTTACTGCTGCTAAAACGATTTCCAATCCAATCCAATTCAATTTATTCCAGTTCAGTCGAATTCATTTCAACTCAATCCCATCCATCTTTCCATCCATCTTTCGATTCAATTCAATCCCATCCATCAATCCCATCTATCTTTCTTTGTTTCACGGACACTAAGTAAAATTTCAGTTGTAGTCTAGCGATTGTCCTGTGTACTTCTTCTTCGTCGGCGTCTATTTTTCGCTAGTAAAATGCTGCACAGATACAGTCAAATATTACAAGGACAATAGAAAGACATTTGCTAAATCTCCCGCTGGGTATGCGTCATTAGTGACCATGATCATGATTGCTTAGAGCCCTGTTAGTGAAGTTATCGTCCCCGCTAAGGGCAGTCATGGCCCCGGTCTCGATTGCGTCGTTCGTCCGTTAACATTTTCTGGTGCCGAAGCCCGGTAGTATGACCGCACGCGACTACGGAGGAGACCACCTACGTCCCCTCCGGCTTGAGGTAGCTAGAACCCCCCGATTTTGACTGTTGTTCCGCTAATGAGCCCCACCCTCAGCCGGAGGTCTGCATGGGTGGCCCTGACCACCCACCTACGACTGACTGGAACCTTCAACCGGACGCAGATATGCCCCGTCACGTCCAGGGTACCATGCTTGAGAGCAACCATACGTCCCCCGAGTACCAAGCTGGTGACGACATGGACGCCCTACGTTCGTTGAGAAAGGTTCTTCGCGCTGCAGTTACGAGTCTGCTTAAGGCAGCGACCGCGCTCCGGCAAGCTCCCTCACCATCTGCGTTGGACCTGGAGTTGGCTATCAACGAGCTCGAACAGAAGGACGCCGAACTCAACAAGCTGAACGATATGGTGGGTGAGCTGCTGGAAGGAGACGAGTTCGAACACGATTGCTACGACATTTTGCACTACCAGGATAGGATATGCGGGGCCCTCAGTGCGCTGTGATTGACTTTGAACGATCTGCGGGCAGCCGGCATTACGTTTACCGGAAAGAGGATTTCACACCGTCCACACGGCCCCTCCCACGTCGGCTCGCGCACGTCGACTTCGCCAGATGTCCTGCCGATGCTGCAGGTTTCAACTTTCAATGGTGGGCCACGTGGGTGCAAGGGGTATCGGTGTCGTATCGAGACGACGGTCCACAGCCACGTTCCAAATATTGATAACGTGAGAGCCAGCACCGAGGTAGCGTCGAGCGTTCAAGAGAAGAGCAACTGTGAAGAATGCGAGGCCACGCCAGCCGCATACAAGGACAACTCCGCTGCTCCCGTCCAAGTACATGACAGCACGCGTGAAGTAAACGGCGTGAACAAAAGGATGGAGGAAGTATCAGGTGAGCCTAAGTTCGAGTACACCTTTTTTCCAAACTTCATGAAGGGTGAACCATTACCGGACATTTGTGAAGGCCGGCTAGCACCAAACGTTGCAGCAGCGCGCGAGGTCGCACCCATCCAGGGCCCGTTTGCCCATACGCATAAGTTCCCGATTAGTTCCCGCTAACGAATAAGACGCCAATAAGTTGAAGTCGGCAACGACAAATAAGCCGGTTGACAGGAAACCCGACAGAAACGCTACCTTAACCGAGCGTTTGTGTCCGTTTCGGGCAAACGACTTATTACCTAGACATCACTAAAGTCGTAGTTGAGAACTTATTCCCACACTTATCGCGTTTGAGCAAACGGGCCCAGGAGTCTGAGCCATTCCATCCACCTGAATGCCTAGAAGCGGAATCACGCTGGCTGATAGCTTCGGCTGCGTATGAAGAAACCGTAAAGCCGTATTGTCACCGGACCCCAAGCACAAAAATAAGTACGGCGGAATCGCAAACTATCGAAAAGCGAATCCGAACAAGGCACAAGAGCCATTTGGGAACACCGCTAGAGTCGCTGCTCAGTGGGGACCGCAACACCGAAAAATGGATACTTTCCCGACACCGCTCCCACTACACTTTCTACAGACGACCTGCTGGATTCGAAACGTTTCAGCAAGCTGGACGCCTAGTTTTCGCGCCGTCCCCTTGGCTTGGAGACGCCAGGCTCTGTTGAAAGTTGTACGACGGCAGATGCACCGTTGGAAACGCAAGAAGGAAGAGCACTTCATGACAGATTTAAACGGATTCAATTTGCGAAACTGAACCCAAACATTAGAATTTTGGACTTCTTGTTCATCCTCGCAGCAATTTTCTCGCGTGTGGAGGGAGAGGTATGATCAGCCGTTTTGAGCCGACGAAGATTTCGGCGACCTTTGGGCACCGTCATGATTGTATCAGCCTCCGCAACCAAAGCATGCATGCGTTCCCTGCAGGTTCGAGACACCGGAAATGTATACTCCGACCATCGCGACTTTCTATGGAGTCTGTTGGAAGCTGAGAAGCGAAAAGAGAAATATGAAGGAGACTCAATGAAAACTGGCAAGTCTAGATAGGTGACTCAGCGTGGAGAAGTCGAAAACGTGTCAGGAGTGGATTGGATTGGATTGGGAAAACGTCTTTGGGGCCTGCGAATGAAGTCCTATTGCTAGGTCTTCATGACTTGGCCAGAGTCGTCACCGCAGATGTAGCCAACCCGGCTAGGGGTCCTCCGCTCCCCGTCACCGGGTAGCCGGGGTCCTCCTGCCTGGCCAGCGCCACGATGACTCGCTGGACAGCCTGGAGTTGAAGATTTTGGTCTTCAGTCCGCACCGCCTCCTCGAAGGCAGGTGGCATCGTTCTTGTGTTTGATTCGTCCGGGTACGCGAGGCAATCCCAGACGATGTGCTCGAGCCTTGCTGGAGCTTTGCGGCACACCCGACAGGTTGCATCAGGGTATGTCTCCGGGTACATCTCGTGCTTTAGGTAGGGGCTCGGGACCGTCTTTGTTTGGAGTTGCCTATAGATGACCGCCTGCTCCCTGCTCAATCCTTTGCAAGGCGGCGGGAGCTTGCGTCTGGCAAGTCGATAGGCCTGAGTAATTTCTTTGTAGGTAGTCATTCGGTCTCGTGTGCTGTGCCACAAATGCTCTCCGCCACTTTGCCCGGCGCGGTTAGTGAGTTCGCGCGCACGAGCGTGTGCGGTTTCATTGTGGTTCTGAGCACGTGCCGACACCGTACCTGCGTGTGCCGGGAACCACTTGATTCTCGTCTTCCCCGTGAGGCTTGGTTGTCTTCGCAGTAGTTTCTCCGTTACGGGGGAAACCCTGCCTTTGGAGACGTTTTTGACAGCTTGCCTGGAATCACTCAGGACCGTTGTGCAGCCTGGATCTTTGAGGGCCAGCGCGATCGCCACCTCCTCTGCTTCCTCGGGTCTCCCGCCTGCAACGCTGGCCGCCGCTCGGAGGTTGCCCTCGGCGTCGACCACCGTCACCACGAAGCCACGTTCGTTGCAGTATTCTGCTGCATCGACGTAGCGGGCTCCAGCGTCCCCGGCGTGGAGTTCCGCCAGCGCCTTGGCCCGTGCTCGCCGCCTGCCCTCGTTGTACTCCGGGTGCATGTTGCGCGGAACTGCATCCACCTGGATTTTGTCCCTGGTGTCGCCTCGTAGTTGGGTCTTGGTTCCCTGCTGTTCATGGTAGTCGTATCCCAGCTTGTCCAGGATTCTTCTGCCCGCTTTGGTTATGGTTAGCCTCTCTAGCTGCGCCACCCGTTGGGCCTCGATGACTTCGTCCAAGGTGTTGTGTACGCCCAGGATTAGCAGTCGCTCGGTACTTGTAGACTCGGGTAGTCCGATGGCCGTCTTATACGCCTTTCGAATGAGCGATTCCAGCTTTTTCTTCTCATTTGTTTTCCACTTGTGAAACGCCGCCACGTATGTTATGTGGCTCATTACGAATGACTGCACTAGTCGTATGAGGTTCTCCTCGCGCAGCCCCCTCTTCCTGTTGGAAACTCGTTTCATGAGCCGAATGGCGCTGGCCGCCTTGCCGGCGATCTTCGCCATTGTTCCCCCATTGTTGCCCTTCTCGTTGAGAAGCATACCCAGTACTCTGATGTCGGATACCCTGGGGATCGCCGACCCGTCCTGGGTGTAGATCTTAATCTCGTCTCGTTCTCTTCGTTGTTCACGCTGACTGTTTGTGGGCTTGTACAAAAGCAGCTCAGACTTACTCGGTGAGCACCTCAGGCCAGTGCCCTCGAGACTCCCCTCGACGGTCCTCACTGCTTTCTGCAGGACCTCTTCCACTTGGGCGTCGCTACCTCCCTTGACCCACAGGGTGCTATCGTCGGCATATATCGTATGCTCGACGTTCTCCACCTCTGCGAGCTGGTGGGCGACCCCGTTCTCCACCTCTGCGAGCTGGTGGGCGACCCTGATCATTACTGTTCAACCTGGTAATGGTCAGGAGTGGAGCAACATGTCTGCAAGGCGTCCGAGATTCGCTCAAGCTTTTAAATGGACGATGGAACTCAGTTCACGCATCGTTCGACAGAATTTGGTTCAGACGCAGTAACGGTGTCACCTGCAGAAGCAAGCCATTAGCCAGCAAGTTCCATGTGCGGTTCAGCGTTTGTACAGTGGCGGACACGAACGTTGCGCGCGCTGGGTATGCGTCATTAGTGACCATGATCATCATTGCTTAGAGCCCTGTTAGTAACGTTATCGTACCGTTTAAGGGCAGCCATGGCCCCGGTCTGGATTGCGTCGTTCTTCAGTTAACAACAGTCCCACACCCCCACCACTCCTTGACTGGAGCAGAACAAGCGAAATAAGGGCAAATCCATGCAGGCTCCTTTCCCCACCCCTGTTTCCAGAATAAAATGTACCTAGAAATATACAAGAACAGATGAACTCACTGCAATGCACTAGGCACCCTCCAGCACGTCATAGGAGAGTGTAATTTCTCCAAAGCCGCCCCCCACCTATACCCACAAGTAATCCCCCTACTATCCTCACTGTTGACGAGCGATGGGAGATATTGCTATTCAGCCCCGCTCTGGAAGACCACCTCGGACTGATCCACAGGGGCCAGGCGGCTCTGGAAACATATGGAACCCGTGAAGAGGGAGCCACCCCATCAGGCGCTTAACGCAATCTATCTGACAATAAAAGTTGTTTCCTCCTCCTCCTTTGGGGCTCTCTTCACCAGCCAAAGTTGGAAATCAGGGTCCCAGCTGGACAGTGCTCTCTCCCAGTGCTCAGGGGTGGGGAAGGGCGGGGGGGGTGGGGGCGTTGGTAACTCCACACAATATGGTAAAGCGTGCGCAGAGCCTCACAGAAGCAGCATTGCAAGGATTTCCGGGTGGGGGCCAGAATGTGGGTTGTTCTTGGGTGGGGAAAGGTGTTAGTTTGAATGCCTCGATGGCGGCGTTCTTGTTCTCTTGTGAGGTATTTCTGTGCAGAGGTGTGCATTGTTCGCTGCAGGCCGTAGCGCAGCGTGATATCTTTGTGGGACAAGACGTGACAGACAGGCCACTGATCGGCGAACTCCTGCCTAGCCCAGTGTGTCAGATCGCTGGCATGCTGATGGGAATCTTCGTTGCCGGGCACGTCGGCATGGGCGGGAGCCCAAATAATCCTTACGTGGTGTTGTGGAGGATGCTGCAGTAGAATTCGGGATAGACAGTTTCCGCACTCGTCTTGCCTGAGAGTGGGCATAGGAAGCATTGTGTTTCAGTGAGAAGCTCACTTGACAAGAGGTCTCGGGGCGGCGCTGGCGAGTGGTGCCTTCAGCGTCTCCGGAAGAAGCAGCTTCGCCATGCCCAGGCCCGCCGGCACGGTCATCAGGTTGGCCGTCAGAAGGTGGTGGTCGTGCGCCTGCACAACGAGTGTTGATGGGGATAAAGGCCGCCACGTTAGGGCGAGAAGCGTTCCTATTTCGTATCCGATTTCCGGCTATCACAATTTAAAGCATTTTTGGTCATTATAATGATGTTCTCGTCACTTAAGCAGCGATCCAGTATAGATATGGACTGCAAACGCTTAACATTCGCATCAGTTGACGCAAGTGTATATGTAGAATCACTAGGCCCTTTTATTTCTGATTTGTATTAATCACTTACAACATAATATGAGGCTTTTTTTTTCAAATGAGCCACATCCACCTTACGCGAATTTAAGAAAAAAGCGGAAGTTTTACCGGACAAATGGAGCGCCGTCAAAACTATTTGCTATATTTTACATGTCAGCTAGGAGAAGTTTATAGGCACAAGTATTTAAAAATTATGCCGTGAATTTGAATAATATTTCGGGGATAAGTTTGGATTTGGCTTATATTGAATTGAAACACTCAAGTTGATGCTGCATTCTTATGTAAACTTTATTTAAATAGACTTTCAAGCATTTTGCGATTGAGTTTTTGTGGACAATGCATTAAAATATGCAACAGGGCCTCAAGAACAGTTGAAATGTACATGGAGAGCAGGTGAGTGCTCTTGGCACCATTAACGGCTCTTTTCGAATTCTTCCCTAGGACAATTATCTTGGGCAGGCATGAAGGCACTAACTAGGTAAGCAAGCTCTTCATTGCTTTGCAACGAATTTCCAAAAAGCTTGAGAAGAAGGCTCGTCATATTCTTGACCGTGATGAAGAGGTTCGTACTCAAAGCGGGAAAGGGGGGATTTGCCAGGGCTCGTAAGCGGCGGCTACTTAGTAAAGTATTGAAATGGTAAGTATGGGAGTAAAAAATAAATATAAACAGAGGTACTTTGTAGAAACGGGGGAGACGAAATGAAATCGTTATTTCACATCTCTGTTTCATTTCGTTCACTTCTTACGTTCACCTCGTTGTTGGCATCTGAGGACAGACCTTTCGCCGATCACATAATTGCCGTCTGAACTCATATAAGCCAGCTCAGAAACGCAAAACAAAACTTCCGGAAACACCCACGAAACAGTCGCAACACTCAAGCCAAAAGCAAACTTCTATTGGGCAAACGGATTTGGTTCATTTGGATCCGTGAAACAGCAGCATCTTGCTCATTTCGATACGAACTACTATCTGCGTACACGTTTTTATTGCGTTATCTCAACTTTTTTCTAGCCACCCTTTTTTTAAGGGAAAGGGGCCCGGTTTTCATCTTCACTGCAGCTTTATCCGACTTCGTTTCGGTTTCTGGATCTGGCTCATTTCGAAAAAAAAAAACGCCGCATATCCCTCCTGAAATGATCCGCATATACGGAAATATGGTAATACGGAATATTTTCCTAGAATGACAAAACGCCGCAAGGAAACACGGAATATTTTTGAAAAACACACATGCACGAAATAGTGCTACTTATCTAAAAATTTGACACCGATTTTATGTCGGTGAGCTAACTAGAACCGCCAAATCATTGTCGGTATCAATTCCGTATACACGGAGTATAGGGAAAACATAGTGAGCGTCATTTTGCTTATTATTGAAGATAAAAACACGAAACTCGTGCGAAACATTTTTATTGCGCACACTAATGTGATTCCCTGTTTTTTATACCAACATCTACTTTCGGTGTGCTTGGGGGCGGCATAATCCGTATGAACTCCGTATTCCCATAATTCCGTATATACCGATCGTTTCAGCAGGGATATCATCGAGAATTCGCTTATTTAAAGATGATTGTTCGTATACCGCACCATCGGTGACTCAGTAGATCACATCCCTATCGGAAAACCCAGCGGCGCTGGAGCTCCGCTTCCAGCGAATGCCTCATTATGGGACTTCCTAACGCTGAAATACGCCGGACGCGGAAACGCTGGAGCGCGCCGGACCCTGGGCGCTGGAACACGCCTAGACGCGGAAACGCGTGGATCCGGCGCGTGCTGGCACGTGACGCAGGAACACGCCCCATCTCCAGCGTATAGCGTGGCCGGTGCTCGCACTAGGCCTTTTTTCAATAATAGCCTTGTAATTACAAACCCGCATGGCTGTTAACAAGAAATACACACAGAGAGAGAGAGAGAGAGAGAGAAAAATATTTTTATTTCTCCAGCAGAGGCTGATGTGTGGGCGTTGCCCTGTGGAAGGCGTCCCTAGTCCGGGATGCCTTGACTTCGGCTGGCCGTCCGTGCTCGGGTCACCAACTTAAGCTGGATATCCGGGTCCGGGCTGGCCAGGGAAGCCCTCCACTGCTCGAAGGTTGGGTTGGAAAGGGGGAGCAAGTCTGGAGTTCGTTGGCACTCCCATATGATGTGGTAGAGGGTGCCAGGCTGGGGACAGTAAGCGCAGAGGGAAGGTTGTTGGGTGGGGAAGATGAGGTGGAGGCGGGTGGGATGTGGACAGGTATTCGTTTGGAGCCGCCGCCAAGTTGTAGCGTCCTCTCTGGAGAGGCGCCAGTGCGGTGATGGGAGACGACGGCGAGTTTGCCGGTAATGCGCGAGAATCTCCGTGTAGCCACTCAGCGGGTGGGGTTGATCGTGAGGGGGTAAACATTGGCCACCGTCGGCAATGGCTCGGTGTATCATATCGCGAGCCGCGGCGTGAGCCGCTTCATTGCCGGGGATGGCGGCGTGTTTAGGAGCCCAGAAGATGCGGATGTCAGGGGTCGTTGAGCAGTTTTTGAGGATGTGAAGTGCTGATGAAGAAATTCGGCCAATTTGGTAATTTCCGCAGGCTGTCTGCGAATCGGTGAGGATGGTTACTTGGTCAGGGCGCGATATGGCGGCCAGGGCAATTGCTATTTCTTCGGCGACATCGATTGAGCTTGTGGTAGTAGTGGCGGCAGTGACGCATTGGCCAGTATGAATAACTACGCAGGCTACGTGGCCGGGCGCCCAGGTTAGGGGGCAGCATCTGTATATAGGGCGCTGGGGTCTTCGCCGTATCGCGCAGTCAGGGCTCGAGCACGGGCAGCCCGGAGGCCAAGGTGGTAGTTGGCGTGCGTATTGCGAGGAATTGGGGCCACCCGGATGCCATCTCGCAGGGCTAGAGGAATACGTTGTTTTTGTTCCCTCGGGGGTATCGGACGGTGTCCTAATGCTGTAAGGACTTGTCGACCAGTGAGTCAATTGCAGGCGCCGTAGTTGAGCTGAATGATGGGCTTCTTGCAGCTCCCAAGCTCTTGCAGCTCTTGGGCTTCTTGTGAACTCCCAAGGCGAGTAGTTTGTGGGTCGCAGTAGCAGTGGGTAGGCCAAGCGCAGTTTTGTACGCTTGGCGAATCATTGTGTTGAGCCGAGCCTTTTCTGTTGTTTTCAGAGCGAGGTACGGGGTTCCGTAGGTAATGCGGCGAACAAGCAACGCTTGCACTATCTGTAGGGTATCGTGCTCTTTAAGGCCTAGACGGCGGTGGGAGATGCGGTGCAGAAGGTGCATCAGTTGCGACAGGGTTTTATGCAGAGGGGAAATTGTGTGCCGTCCAGAGCGGTTTTTGGGTATTGTGAGACCCAGAATTCCTTCCTTGGGGGAACCTAAGTAGCGCTACAAAATTTAGCTAGACTCATTTCGGCACTTTTCAGCTGATTTCGCCCGGCTGAATGCATTGTTTCATCATCGCGTTCCGTCAGTAGCGCTCAATCTGTTCATAAAAGCAAATTTATTCTCCCGGATAAAAAAAAATATTAAACGAGCATCGACAGTAACTGTTCGAAAATTCGTTCCTTATATTTTATAGGGCTATTAAAGCACAAGTATACACATATTTCTTGACACTCTTTTATTTTAACAGCAAAACGTGAGAAATAATAGAGACAGTTAATCCTTAGCTGGGTTCCTTGCCTTAGTGAACCTTGATCCGTTGACACTGCATTCGTACAGCAAGGCCTGGAAGCGTATCCTGTGACGAAAAGCGCACGTCTCCGTGGTGCAGCACTACCACGAAGAGTACGCACGCACGATACCTACCCAAGTCATGCAGGGGTCTTTGCAATTTCAGTCGATCGTCGAAGCCCATCGCACGTGTTCCAAATCACTCTGCCTCCGAGAGTCGTCGTATCCACTCGCATCAATGTGGCAATAATCCCAAGCACCACGGTGTGTCGTCGCTAGAGGAGTCGTCACTTCGAGATGCTTGGAATCCGGACCACTGTTCTTGCTTCTACCACAGCTTTCGTAGCTTCACATGTTGCTGCTGACACTCCCCGGAGACATAAGATGCACGTTTTTACAAAAAAGTTACGCGTAACTTCAACTAGGCACAGCGCCAACGTGAAATGTGTACGGGCCACTCAGCCACGCAGCCACCTACGAATTTTGACCGAAAGGCGAAAAGCAGGGAGGAACGAAGTGCTCCCCGGCCGATCACGAGAGCTTGTTCCGTGCCGCGACCGGAGGCCTCCGCACCCCTGTCGATTCTCCGTATTGTGGGCTCCCCCGCCCCGCGAGTGCTGTCGCGCGACAGGTTCCGAGCGGCCCTGCTGGAGCGAAGGCGGGCGTTTTCTTTCTTTCTACATTTTTTCTTTTTTAACACATCTTGGTATTGTAATGGGTTCACTGGCGCCATTTCTTTTTATTTTAACACCGGTAGCGGCAAGCGGAAACTGGTTAGCTGGTTTTAAAATTTTGTTTTCACTATTTAAGCTTGATTGGACACATGGTTCGCGTTAAAATAAACAGGTTGCTCACAAAAAAAAATAATACAACAGCACGCAGATGGAGACAATGGGGCTCTGAAAGGCCCAAAAATACATGTCACAATGTGAACTGCAATAATTACACCACGTCCTCAAAAAGCAAGTCTTGCTTGCCATATGCGTCCGTTTTGCCAACGGGCTACCCTTATTGCCTGATTCTTTCATCAAAGGTTGTCCACGGCACAATATATGCAATTGGAACTCACTCAAACAACCCCAGGAATTTGTGAAGGGCTTTATTTATCCATTAGTTAGGTTAGCGGGCTACGCTTAGATGTTCCAACATTTCCGTGATCTGCGATATGTTGCGTTGTTAACGGCAAATTTGTAGGGAAGGTTTTTTCAAACACGACCGGAATGCTAATGGCAGCAATACAGCAAACGTTCATTATGACAGACGCTTGCAATGCAATTGAACGACATGATCGTCGCTCGTACGAAGCATTGTTTCCGCGAAGCGCAAGCTAAAAAAGTGGGATTTTGTGGCACCCGACGGGCCGCAAACGCCAAGTTTCGGAGCACCTGCGTCGATCGCGGCGCTGGATTACAACCAGTCGACCACGTAACCGGCGCGAGGCATTGCTGTGTCCAGCCAAGCCGCGGCTCCGTGAGAACGTACTGACCCGTTCGCCCTATCTAAATCCCAGTCTCCAAAGGCAACATCCCCGTGTTATTCGATGCTTTCCAGCAACCTCCCCGCGTTGATGTCTTCCAGCGCGGCGTTTTCCAGTGCTTTCCGTTCTTTCCGGCGTATTCCATCGCTCTCCTAACGCTGGAGAATGCGGTCCCCGCGTTCCTATCGTCCGGCTCGGCGTTTTCCAGTGTATTCCGTTCTTTCCGGCGTATTCCATGGCTCTCCTAATGCTGGAAAACGCGGGGTTTTCCGACAGGAATAGCTCTCCAAAATGAGCTGAACACTATTTCCTATTAGCGGGAAATCTGGCTTATGTCGCTCAACCTATCCAAATACAAGTTTGTATCATTAAGTCGCAAGCGTGAGAGTTCCGCCATTAAATACGTCCTATACAACCTACCTACCTGTCTCCTCCGCTCCATCATATTAGTATCAGGGCGTGCATCTCACACACAACCTTTCCTAGACCTTGCACATAACCACTATTCTTGCCAGAACATCCAGAACGCCGGGGTACGTGCGCCCTAATTTAAAACACTCACGCCATATGAAGTGGCCTTTCTTCCGAAATGAGCCAGATGCAGAAACCGAGAATGAGTCGGTTAAAACTGCCCTTAGAAGAAAAGCTCGGCAACGTTCCCCTTATAAAGCGGTGGCAAGAAAATATTTGAGACAACGCCCTGCAAACGTATACGCAGATCGTAGTTGGTATCGAGAATAGGCCAGATCCTGCTGTTTCAAGAATCAAAATGAGCCAAAGTCATTTGCCCAATGGGAGTTTCCTTTTGGCTTGACTGTTGAGACTTTCGTGGGTGTCTCAAGAATTTTTTTTTTGCTTTTCGAAACGGCTTACCATGAATTCATACGGCTATTAGGAGATTGGCGAAGCATCTGTCCCAAGATGTCTTGACCAAGTGAATGAAATGCAACTCTTGAGATTTGAAACAATGATTTATCTCCTCTCCCCCATCCCTCTCAGTGACTGTGGTTCTATTGTGTACACCCATATTTCCAATTTTAGCACTTAACTAAATAGCCGCCGCTTACAAGCCCTCGCAAATATCGCTCCTACGACATTTATTTAGTTACGAACCAGGATACGAACCATTTCATTAGTCTGAAGGGAATATATAAGCAGCCTTTTTATGAAGCACTTTGGAAATTTGTGGCAAGGCAATGAAGAGTTTGCTAACTTTGTGAGTGTGCTCATGCGTGTCCAAGAAAATTATCTTACTGAAGAACTTGATAGGAGTTGCTAATGAGGCCAAGATGACTCACCTGCCGTCCATGTATAGTTCTACTGTTCTTGGAGCCCTGTTGCATATGTTTAATGCCTTTTAGACCTACACTGAACCGCACCATTCTTTCAAAGTCAATATGGATAAGGTTTTCATACGAATGCCGCATCAAATTCACTGTTTCAATTCAGTGGGACCCCAATCCAAACTTATCATCCCAATATTGCACAAATTCATCAGATAATTTTTCATTACTTGTGGCCTCGATTTTCCCCTAGCCGACAGGTAAAACATAACAGCATTGACCGCGTTGCATTTCGGTCCGGTAGCGAACCTACGCTTTTTTCTCAAGTTCGCGTTCGGTGGATCTGGCTCATTTTGAAAAAAAGAAAAAAAAAATGCCTTCAAGGGGTACTGACGAAAAAATTTTGTATCTTTTTTTTTTGTTGCGATAAGTAGCTGGTGACCTACTTATCACCCGTAGAAACCTCATTTAATAGAGTTGGAGATAAAATAGCGCCCCGTGCTACAATTCAGTGGTTGTGGATGATAGGGGGGGGCTGCACATTACCGGAATGAATTCCAAACGTTCGGTTATATAGAAAGTTCTTGACAAAATTGGTGAGTCTCTGAGCGAAGTTAAGTTATCTCATAATTGCAACGATTAAGAAAAGGGAAACTGTGTCAAACGCTTCCTTGAGGTCGACAGTAACGAGGACTCATGGAGGTGACTTAATATTCTTTCTCCGCTTTTCCCCTGTCATTGGTCGTAAAGAGCCGGCTGTCATGAGTGGTGAGACTGGCCCGCAAACCGATTTGTGCAGGTTTGTAAATGGCGCCGTTCGCTGTCTCGAGTAGCTAGGTGAGACGAGTAAGGATCATGCGCTCCATCAGATTGCAACGAGTGGATGCTATTGAAATAGGACGACGGTTGGAAATGGTAGTTGGATACTTTTTAGGCTTGGGTGCACAACGGAGTGTTTCCATTCAAAAGAGCGTATGCCAGATTCCCACATTGTGTTAATTTCTGCTAACAACCATTCTTTGCATTTCTCATTGAGGTTGCCGAGCATTTGCGAAGTAATTTTGTCCTTCCAGAGAGCGCTCTTGATATTAACAGCCTCAAGCGTCATGCGAAGTTCTTGAATAGTGAAGGATGTGTCATCAGGCTTCAGCTGATCACCGTAGATTGGGGCCTAGATAGTCGAGTCGTAAGAGTTATCTTTGGGGAAGAATGTTTGGACTGCAACTCGTTCTAATTCATCTTCGTCTATAGACTGAGCAAGCAGGGTGTTTTGCGTGGTGTTAAGGAACTGAGTTGTACAAAGGAGAGCTTTGTATGTGCGCCACATCTTGTAGGAACCGGTTCGTTCATTGAAAATTGCTCAGGGGTCAAGCCAGGGACTTTGGCGTACCGTCTAGCTTGCGCTTTTTTTTGCGCTTTTTTTGCGAACCAGACATTTAGACGTCTGGGACGACACTCCAACACCTGACAAACACATTGCTGACATATTGAAGGTGGAGGGTCTCGCGGGTCGACCAAAGGTTGACCAAGTGTTTGTCAGGTGTTGGAGTGTCGTCCCAGACGTCGAAATGTCTGGTCGCATGCCTGACAGCTCGAGCTATTTTAGTGGCTAGCGGCGAATCGCGCTCGTATTCCGCTATGAGGGAGCAAAAGCGTTCCTAGTCTATCGCTGTGCGATGCAATTTGCAACGAGAATTGTCTTCCAATGTGACCCATGGTAGTGATCGGAACCCATAACGTCCGCACCGCAGCGCCATTTGCGAACTACACTGTTTGAGTACCACGTGAGATTGAGCATAGTGTCCGTCTTATTTGCGTGAAGCCCGTGACGGGTGGGGCCATCGAGGTCGTTTTAAGTTCCAGCCCTCCTCTTGCAGCGTTATCGACAAGTGCTTGGTCGCGAAGGTCAGCTGTATTGTGCTGTATAGTGTTGCCAAGCCAAATGTTTAGCGTTGAAATCTCCAAGGAAGAGGAGTTTGTCATGCGGGTATTGCTGGCGTAAATTAGGTAGCCAAGAATAATCAACGCCAGGAGTAGCTCGATAATTGGTTGTAGGACGGGCGTATTAAGATGCTAAGATATATCTCGTCTTGTTAATAGGGCTGCGGACAGCAACCGTTTCTTGTATTTCCATACAAAAAGAAAAGGAATCAACTTGGGTGTGAGGTATGTCCTTGCTGACGAATATGGCGGCTTGTGCTTCTGTTTTGGATTCTACCCCGTATTGTTTGAGATGTATGGACGGCACAAAGTAGCTCTGATAATTTGCTATTTATGGGGTCGTACCTCTCGTTTCCTGAAGCAGAAGTGCGAGGGGCTGACCTGTTGTCCGGAAAAGTTCCCCAAGCTCTGCGGCACTGTACTTGAGAGAACGGCAGTTCTATTCAAGAACGTCAGGGTGGGAATAAGGCTTATAAGAAGCCATAAGCTGTGGTTGCAGGGTTGTGACCGGTAGACAAGTCTAACTTCATGGCAATTCGTTGTAGAGTCTCCTGAGTCTCAGCTGTTGCGCTATTTGTTGCATGAATTGCTGAAATGATTGCATGTCCTGGTGGCGTTCGACTCGGAGTGTTGCTGTCTCTTTTGTGGGTTGTCCTAACATGGGTAGAACAAACAAACAAACAAACAAACAAATAAATAAATAAATAAATAAATAAATAAATAAATAAATAAATAAATAAATAAATAAATAAATAAATAAATAAATAAATAAATAAAATTGACTTTTTGTCCCTACATTACCCCCCGAGATTACAAAACGTTAATAAATATCGAAGAAATGGATGTCTTGCTGCTGGCGTTTCATCCCTTAAACATCTTAAAGAGATGATTCATCTCTTAAACATCTCGCCGCGGACCAGAGGAAGGCAACAGCGCCACACTAAGAATGTACTAATGAAGGATTGCAGGGCTCCTACATCTGCCCCCGCCCCCTCCCCTCCTTAGCTGCGCAGTGGTTCTGTAGTCATGGAAAGTGGTTTCCACCGAATCAAATGATCTTTCAAAAGGCATTACGGCTATATAAATACATTTTCATTTTGCAGATTTATTACAGGCTTAACCTGTGAGATCCATTGCCAGTTACATTCACAACATGATGAATTTCGACATTGGCGTTCATCTAGCCAGCCGCATAATCTTTTACTTAAAGCGTGAAAAACAAATCACAGCTAAGAAGTGTGTAATAGGTCCGTACCTGTTAGGCTTTTAGGTGTCGCAACTGTTGTCGATAACGGTCAAATTGACGTTTCGAAGGCTAGTGATATCGTTAACTTACTACAATATCCACCCCATTTTTTATATGACTCAGGGATATTATATTGCTTGAGGTTGCTTTCCGGGCTTCCCTCTCTTTACTAATCTCCGGGCTTTCCCAGGGCTTTGAATGGCCCAGTTAGTCACGCCATGGTTTCTCCATGGCCTAGCATTGTTTGCATACCAATACGCCTGGAAAATTTTCGCTACTTTTGCAATCTCACTGATGCTGGTATATGTGTTATTTTTTTTCAATTCCGAGGAAATAAATTGTGCGCTAAAAATACGCTTTTTCCACGTTCCTAAATACCCTTCTCGTATCAATTCTTTCATACCATATAAAATCTTGCAACCACAATTTTGCTAACCTCCCATCGGTTCATCAACTTGCTTTACACTGTATCCCATACTTGTTTTGTTGTGATTGACACTTCATATTGTTGCATTTTCCGATAAATGTTGTTGTTTTCGGGAGAGTGTTTCTTGTCTTCACCTCAGATTATCTTCTCTCCAATAAACTTGCTTTCTTGTGATTGACACTTCGTATTATTTCATTTTCCGATAAATGTTCTAGTTTTAGGGAGGGTGTTTCCGGTCTTCACCTCAGTTTATCTTCTCTCCACCAAAAATGAGATGGAGGTAATTATGGGATGTTTTTTTTTGGCTCAGTTCAGCTCAGATCAGTTCATTTTATTCAACAAAAACATCTAGATAGACATACATAGATTCCTGGGCTAAAAGTTGTTAAAAACAACTTGACTAGCGCCCAGGCGATTCGTGGCGTGGCTTACACGGCACAGTAATGAAATATTACGGACAAATACAATGTTTCCGAACATGTGTAGTACGTAAACAGCAACAAATTAAAAAGCAGTAGATATCACAAAACAAAAGATATAACAAGAAAAATACTGATTTAACCATAGTAGAAAAAAACACCCTTTGTGTGCTCTCTTCATTTTTCCTTCTCAATGGTGCGCGTTTCGTTGTGAAGTCTTAACGTCAGCTTGTTTCGACAATACTCACCCCTAAGTTCAGGATCATGGCCAGGATCGCCAGCGGCATCCCACAAAACCCAGCCGCCATGATGCAGTGCAGCTCTGACAGCGTCATCTCCATCATGAAGGGCCTGATAAATCCTACTGCTACCGGCTGCGTGAAAATCAGGATAGGGAGGAAGGTAGTGATAACGATCGCGATGATTGTAATAATACAAACAATCCATTCAATCGAAAACTAACCTTGTGACGACCATGTTTCTGCAAACATTTCGTATGCCACGCCGCTTACAGGGGAAAGTGGCTAGACTTCCAAACGTTTATCCGACCGTTTTTGAATGAAAGTCTAACTGGCTGCGTTCAAACACCCTGATGAACAGCTGCAGCAACCTAATTATGGCAGAGCCACAAAAATATTGCAAAGAGTTTGTTTGTGAGAAGAAAGAGATAAGTCATGTGAATTCGGCATGGAGTACTTCTGCCAGCCAAGCTTCATTGAACTGCAACATCCAGCTTTATTGAAGCTGTATTTTGCCTTTATATATGGTGCACACTGGCGGTATAAATATTCCTGTAGCTCCGCGCCCCTCTTCCTCAGAAATAAATTTGTGATCGTTAACCACACGACTCTTCGCAGGACCTTTTGCTGTTCTTTTTGTGGAGGCGGTGTGTAGTCGGTGTTCCCTCGCGCCACACCATTGTCATGATTCGGGGCAGTAATAAAGAAACAGAGTGATGGAATAGAGTTTGCGGTGATTTTATCAGCAGGCTTTTTACCTTCAACCTTTAGGTTAGGTTAGGTATAACTTTATTGTTGCCTGCAAAACGACGGTTTGTACTCGCCGCGACGCGGGCCTGGCGTCGACCTAGGGTTTGCTGTTACTCTGCACAGCGCCAACGCACCCCGTTGCCGGGTCGCCTGGTCTGTGTTTTTCGAGCGCACCCCGGGCCTGCTGGACGGCCCAAAGTTGAACGTCCTTGTCGTTACTGCGCACTGCTTCTTGGAGTTTCGGCGGATAAGTCCTTGACTTGGCTTCGTCTGGAAACCGGACACAGTCCCAGAAGATGTGCCACTGGTCTGCCAGACCCACTTTACACACTTTGCACAGACCGCTCAAATAAAGTCCTGGGTGTAACACGTGCAGCGTTGCCGGCGCGAGGATGGATCCGGTTTGGAGCTGCCGTAGCAACACGGCCTCCTCCCGGCTCAGTCCTTGGTGGGGGGGTGGCATTACCCGTCGAGCTAGGCGGTAAGCCTTGGTGATTTCGCTGTAGCTTGCTAGGCGGTCTTTGCTCTCGAACCACCACGGACGGTCGGTCTCGGGGGAGCGGAAGGTAAGTGCACGCGCCTCCGAGTGAGCCGTCTCGTTGTGGTTGGACGTAGTTGCATACTCGCCCATGTGCGCCGGGAACCACTTGATGCGGACTTCCCTGTCTTGAAGCTTGGTCTTTCTGATGATGGCGGCCGCTTGGGCGCACAATCGACCCTTGGCGAAGTTGCGCACGGCGGTTCTTGAGTCGCTGAGCACGGTGCGACACTCAGCCTCGGAGATCGCCAGAGCGATGGCGACCTCCTCGGCGTCCGTGGCGCCCGTGCACCGCACGCTGGCTGCCGCTGTCGTGGTACCCGTGGTAGCCTTGACGGCCACCGCGACGAAACCTTCTTGTTGGCACTCCGCCGCGTCGACGTAACGCGCGTGTTCGTCCTTGGCGTGTTGTTCGATGAGGGTCTTGGCCCGCGCCACTCGCCGCTCCTTGTTGTATTCTGGGTGAACGTTCTTGGGGATCGGGTCCACTCGTATGTGGGCCCGTGCGTCCTCGCCGATGTCGCTCGACTGCCGGTCCGGTGCTCGGGGATTGTAACAGAGAGTCTTGAGTATGTGGCGTCCGGTCTTGGTTACTGAGAGGCGCTCTAGCTGTGCAGTCAGCTGCGCTTCCTCGATCTCTTCGAGGGTGTTGTGCACGCCGAGTTGAAGTAAGCGTGCCGTGCTCGTGGTCTCCGTGAGGCCCAGCGCCGTCTTGTAAGACTTGCGTATTAGCGCGTTGATCTTGTTGCGTTCCGTGACCCGCCAGTTGTGGTAGGCAGCCACGTACATTATATGACTAATGACGAGGGAGTGGACGAGGCGCACGAGGCTGTCCTCTTTCATTCCCGCTCTGCGCGTAGAGACTCGGTGTATGAGGCGGGTTGCCTCCGCTGCCTTGCCGCTGAGCTTGGCCAGGGTTTCACTGTTGCAGTTGTTCCTGCTGATTAGCAAACCCAAGACCCGGATTCTTGCCACCTCGGGAATTCGCTGTCCTGACGCGGTGACGATTTTGATGCGGTCGCAGTCTCTTTGGGGGATGTTGCCCTTGCGTCTCGGCGGTATCACTAAAAGCTCGGACTTACTTGGCGAGCAGACCAAGCCCGTGCCCGTGAGGTGCTGCTCGATGGCGGTGACCGCCGCCTGCAGCTGGTTCTCGATATAGGCGTCGCTACCACCGGCAACCCACAGGGTGATGTCGTCGGCGTAGATTGTGTGACGGACGTTCGTCTCTGCCAGCGCCTCCGCCACTCCGATCATGACGAGGTTGAAGAGCAGTGGCGAGACAACCGACCCCTGCGGTGTTCCTGTGCTACCGAGCTTCTTCTCCTTGAGTTTGAGATCCCCCGCGTTGAGTTCCACCATTCGATCCGTGAGGAAGTCCCTGACGTAATTGTAGCTGGCTTCTCCCATATTTAGTTTGGAGACTTGCGCCAGTATGGCCGAGTGTTTCACTTTATCGAATGCGCTTTGGAGGTCCAGGCCGAGAATTACTCTGTTGTCTTGCGTGCTTCCCTTGTCGATAATTTCTTCCTTGATCTGCAGCATGTCGTCTTGCGTGCTGAGCTTGCGCCGGAAGCCGATCATTGAGTCCGGGTAAAGGCCTTCTTTCTCGAGGTAGTCCTGCCATCGGTTCGCGATCACGTGCTCCAGCACCTTTCCCACGCATGACGTTAGAGAGATGGGGCGGAGGTTGTTCGTGTCCGGTGGCTTGCCCGGTTTCGGGATCAGGATGGTCTTCGCGCATTTCCACTGGCGGGGTAGCTTGCCCGACCGCCAGCACTCGTTGTAATACCGGGTTAAGGCCTCGATCGACGCGTCGTCGAGGTTTCGCAGCATCTTGTTAGTAACGAGGTCCGGACCCGCTGCCGAGCGAGTGTTGAGCTCGTGCAGTGCGGTCCGCACCTCGGCCACTGTGATGTCCCGGTCGAGCGACGCGTTGGGTGACCCTCCGTACGGTGGGTGGCTCTCCGTGGGGGTAGGGGGTAGATATTTGTCCTCCAATTTCTTGATCACTGTGTCCTTGCCTTGCTGCAGTACCGCCGTATGCATTAGCCTGGCGATGCAGTCGCGCTGATGGGTCTTGGTGTTGGTTTCATCGAGCAAGTGACGTATGAGGTTCCACGTGCAGCCTCGGTGTAACTGCCCGTCCGCCTTGTTGCATACCTCGTTCCACTGTTGCCGGCACAAGACCTTACAGTGTATTTCGATGGCCCGATTTAATTCGGCCACTTTTTTGCGTAACGTGCGATTCAGTCGTTGCTTCTTCCAGCGCGCTTGGATGGAACGCTTGGCCTCGATCAGGTGGGCCAGGCGGCTGTCCATGGCGACGACCTCCTCGTTCGTTTCGATCGTCTTGGTTGCCGATTGCACAGCTTCGCGGAGCTCGGCGGTCCACTCGCCTATGTCTTTAATAGCGGGACGTTCCTTGGGCTGGTTCTGGCGGAACCTGTCCCAGTCCGTCCACTTGTGTTGCGTGGTGTTACCCCGGAGCTGGCCGGGTATCGTGATTTCCACGATGTAGTGGTCGCTCCCCAGGTCGACTCCCGTGTTCTTCCACGTGATCTTTCCCAAAGGATCGTTCTTCACAAAAGTAAGATCTGGTGTTGTATCTCGTGCTACGGAGTTGCCGATCCTGGTGGGGTTGGCTGGGTCCGTGATGAGAGCGCAGTTATTGTCTAGGGCGCTTTGCAACAAATCTCTTCCTTTGATCGAGTCGCGGACGTATCCCCACGCCGTGTGCGGCGCGTTGAAGTCCCCGCCGATCACGAGCATGCTGCCTTTGGCACGCGTGCTTGCTTGATGAAACAGCGAACGAAACTTCTGAAGTGAGTGCTTGGGGTTACTGTAGACGTTGAGCAGGAATAGGCTGCCCTTGCGTTGCTTGCTGGGGATAATTTCAATGAAGGTGTATTGGGCCTTGATTCTTCCTTGCTTGACTTCATGTTCCACGAAGGTGAGCCCTTTGCGGACAAGGGTGCACACACCCCGTCCCTCTGCGGGACTGATGTGTGATTTGTACCCGGGAAGTGATGGGGCCTTCGTGACCGTTTCTTGGAGCATAATTACATCCGGTTTCTTGTTGACCGCTGCTACGTGCTGGTGTAACACCGCCCTCTTGTTGTCGTAGCTGTGGCAATTCCACTGCCAGACCGTAAGGTCTGACCGTGGCTTTACTGTTGTTGCTGTGTGGTTGGCGGCCATGATTGGGCTAGTGTAAAGGGCTGTTGCTGGTCTTGGGTATAAGGATGATTCGTGAACATTGGTGCGAACGTCGGGTGTCTCACTATTGGGAGTAACGTCTGTTCGATGAATTCGAATTTGGCTTCAACTTTCTGGAAGGATGTGCCGATGAGTTGCTCGAGTTTACCGAGCCGTGCATCGGTTGCTGCAATCAGCGCCTCCAGTTTGGTGAATCGGTCGTCTATTCGGGCTTCCAGTCTTGTCTCTAACTGGGCGATTTCACTTCCCGTTCCGATCGACTCGAGCGCGCGTTTCTTGGGCGCTGGCTCGGCCGCCGTTTCTTCTTGGGGTTCGTCCGTCGACATTTCTGTTTCAGGTATAGTTTGCGGTGCTGGCGTCTCAGTCTGCGGTGCTGTAGATGCCGCATTCGGGGCCGGCGCGGCCATGATCACGGAGTTTGTAGCGGTGGCTGGTCTTGGTGCTAGGAGCATTTTTCGTATTTCTGTAATTTCTTTGGTCAGGTTGTTGATCGAGGTTTCAAGCTCGCTGTTTCGCTTTCGCAGTGATTCGTTCGTTGCTTTCAACGACTCATTTGTTGCCTTGAGGCGATCCATTTCTTCGTTGTTATGTCTCCGATGTGGCGGTGCATTCGGCATGCTCCTGCTGCTGCTAGCGCTGCTGCTGCCGTTCATCGCCACGTCAGCCCAGCTCACGCGATCGCTTGATGGCGACCTTTTGCGGCTGCTGCTCCGCTTGCTCTTGTCACAGCTGCTTTTTCTTCTTGATGAGTCACGGCTGCGGGACGGAGTCCGCGATGCGCTTGGTGAACGTGGCCTTCCTAGCCGCGGGAACGAGCCTGCCGAGGGTAGCTGTTGTTGCTCCTCGGCGTTGCGACGCTCCCATCGTCGGCGGCGAACGACGTACGGAGTCTTGTACTTGCCCTTGCAAAAGCGGTCGCCCGTTTGGTGCCCGCCTCCGCACAGCTTGCACGCGGGGGTACAGCGATGATCCTCCTTGGGGTTGGTAGCGCCGCATGTGAGGCATGTGCGGATGTTCGGCGTGGGGCACACGTCGCGCCGGTGGCCGACCTTGCCGCACACTTTGCACACGTCGATCTGCTTTCTGTATAAGCTGCATGGGATCAGAGCTACGCCGTAGCGCACGAACCGCGGAACCTTGGCGCCTTGAAACACTACGATTACCGTCGATGTGCTGCCGATGCGTTTGGCTCCTACCGCAAGCGGGTTGCGATCGTTCACAATGTTTCGGTCTATTTCGTCGGCGCTCTCCTCTGTCGGTATGCCACGTATCACGCCCTTCACAGTGTCGTGGGGTGCCGTGCGGTAAGCGCCGACTTCGTGAAGCCTGCCTTGTACTTTAATCGACTGGATTCGGGCATATTTCGCCGCTCTCTCTTCGCTGGGAGTGCTTACAACCATGATATTCTGCTGGGTGTTCGGGCATATCGTATCTTGGGTCACCGCCACGTTCTCGATTCCTGCCGCCGCCACGATGGCTGCTGCCACGTTGGTAGTACCGGCCTTGAGAATATCAAGACCGCCTCTCGGTCTCACTACAACCTTGATTTCTTCCGCTGGCATGGCGGGCATGCGCGCCGCACGTATCGCCGAAACGCGAGCGCTCTTGGTAGACTTCGCTTTCGAAGAGCTCGGAATAACGTCTCGATGGGACGACTCACCGCTCGAAGCACGTTGCCGAAGCCTTGACATACGTTCGCCGGCCTTGGACCATCCGGCTTCGTTGTGGTATTCCTCGGGCGAAATATCCTCGCCCTGCACTTGCACACACATTTGGGAGAACGATGTTCCAGGCGTCGATGCGGCGGAACCCTCCATGTCATGGGCGAAGAGCGCGGGGCTAGGCCCAGCGAGCCCTGGGTTCGCTTAGGCTTAGCGAGTCCTCGTGGCGTTGAAACGGGAAAAGTCCAATAAATTGGCAAAAAACGCACCTTTCGTAGAACAATTGGTATCGGTCGATGCCGGACACCTTCACGGACACATTAGTAACGATATATCCAAGGTTGGAGCTAATTAGCACTGCGTATTTGGGCATGAAAGACGGAGCCGATTAGAACACGTCCGCTCACCTCGGCGACCGCAGCGCCCCTCACCTTCAACCTTTTACTTCCGCCATCGAGCGTTACCGGAAAACTAAGCCCACACGAGCGAGCGCACGCGAGCCTGCGCCTCTCCGCGAGTGGCCAGGGACGTCAAGGCTTATGCGTGGGCTTGCGCGAGGCACTCAGCAACAAAATACCAAGTAAAAATACCGAGCGAACGTGAACGTGTTCCTTGTGAGGACCGCAGGCGTCGGCCAGCTCGACCTTCGAGAACAATCTCCTAACGTTCGTGGAGTGATCTTTCCCATGCTTTTCTCCTCGCCAGTTCACGCGTGTTCGCTCCAGAAGTGAAGAGCACAGACACCGACTTCGCGAAGCCGGTTGCCGTGGGTTCTGACGCATTCTTACGCTGTCCACTTTGGGAGAGATGTGAATGGCCGCGGACCAGACGATGCGCGCCTGCCAGTCATTGAGAACTTTCCGCGGCAAGTTCGAAGACCCGTGTGAGTTGCAACTGCCGATTCTCCGACGGAGGGAGAGGGGCCGTCAGCTCTGCTAGCTCTTCAGCCTTGCCCCACTAGTCCACGCTGTGTAAATTTCGTAACAGTGGAGCTGCTCATGCCAAGAAATATCCGTCCGTCGTACCAAAAACCCTCGAAGTGCCAGCAGGCTGGGAACGCAGGCGCCGGTGTTGGAAGTGCGCGCCTCAAGAAAAATAGGGAGTTCCTGGGACTCGAACGCGGCACCTTTCCGCCATAAAACCAGCTACTTCACCACTGGGCCACCCTAGAGGCCCCAGGGATACGGGCTAAGGAGCGGTGGGAAACTATAACATGTGCAGCCAATCGGAAAGGCAAAAAACATTTCCCGTGGTCACAATCGAACCTTGGCTCCTGGCGTTATGATACAGGCGTCTATCCTATTGAGCTATAGTTGCCTTCCGGGCGCGCAGCATTTTTTTATGTTGGTAGCGTTGGCCGTGGCTTCTAACGCGTGCTGACGCGGTCTACTTTAGGACAATGAAAGCCTGCAGACGAAACGATGCGGGCCTGCCAGTCATGAAGAACTTTCAGTCACAAGTTCGGAAATAAATGTGAGTTCTAACCGCCGGGTCCTCTGGGGTTCCTCAGGCATTGGACCTCTTGTGCAAGCTGTGCCAATTTATTTGTATACTTCGCAGTCGTTTTACTTAAACGAAGATGTATTTGCTACCTCGCCACGCAAGCGAGTAAAGTGCACGCGCCCTCGCGAGCTTGGTTCATAATACTTATAATTTGCTGTAATACTCCGGTCCTGATCATTTCTTGTATTTTTTGCCGTTTGTTTTCGCGCTGATCTTTAAATAATAAACTTCCACCGATTCGCCTAACACAGAGCCCTCTATTTGGACCACTTCCGAGAAAAAGGGGTGGCCATGCTAGCCCAGGTTCTCTTAAGTACTGCTTGTTTTTCCCAATTTCCTTTTTATACTTTCTGTAGACAATCTTAAAGCAGGATAAATTGATGACTCGTTCTGTTAGTCGGCTGGCTGCATTACGTGCCTGTCATGTATAGCCTAACACATTAGTCTCCAGATAGAAAAAAATTCACGCATCTCCACGAATTGAATCATGACAAGTGGGCGAAGCACTGGGGATCGTTCTTACCTTAAATCACCCATGAGAGTGCTTACTGCTGCTAAAATGGTTTCCAATCAAATCCAATTCAATTTATTCTAATCCAATACAATCAAATACATTTCAATCCAATCCAATCCAAATCCAATTCAATCCAACGCTCCTCGTGCATGCGCAGCACGGCAGGCCAGGAGCACTCTTTCTCTCTCTCTCTCTCTCCCTCTAACTTTTTGTGTACGTTTTATTTTCTGTAAACTTTTGTGATCCTTTTATTTTATTCTTGTTAACCTTTTGTGAACCCTTTGTTCACAGATGTTTCGATTTACACGGTGCTGTGCCGTTGGCACGGACACCGGGCGCCGTACGGACACGCCTCGGCATTAAGGTACTTCGCCCCTAATATTTCTATGTTTTTTAAAGTCGCCACCTACATCGGTGTGATCGTAATTCATGACATCCCGCTCCGAGATAACCGCATACTGCTACCTCGTTCTTGTACACGCACCAAGTTGACGGCGACGGTTGCCATGGAGAAGATGCACTCCGGTGCCGAGATGAGCGTGGCCACGTGCAGCATTCGTCCCACGTTGAGTGCGACGAACTGCGTGGCGCCCCAGTAGTGCAGCACCGACACCAGGAAGCTGAAGAACAGCACCACCGGCAGGTGCTGCAGACGAATTAGCCCTCGCGCTCGCTCAAAATGCGCTTGCCCTTGACGCCGAAGTGCAATAGAGATTACGCTGTTTATCGCCCCTTAGCTGCACCTGGGCAACGAGGCGCGCCGTGGTGGAGGTCCTCTGATTTTTTACAAGCAGGGGATATTCAACGTGCGCCAGAATCTCGAACAAACGGGCGTTTTTGCTTGTCGCCGCCATCGGACAAGCAGCCACCGTGGCTGTTGGCTCACCAGCACAATACCTTAGCTGCGGGGACACCACCGTTAGTGCCTGAGGGCAATGGGAACGAGTGCTGCTGAAGCAATGGTTTGGCACAATCCGGGGCATCCGAAAAAAACTTTGAAATTTTCGTGGCAAAACTAAAGCTGGTCATCGTGAAACACTTTGTGTTCACTTGCAGTTCGACGGGTTTTACAAGCGGGCCATGGGGGCAGTTGTTAAGCATCTCTTACCAACAAACCTACTTACAAACCTTTATGTGAAGATGGTAAAATCGCATTTTATCTCCGGCCAAGCGGAAATCACGAGGGCGTCTTTTTCGCAGAAGGTCATGAGGTGGGATTGCCATTATATAAATAACCAATGCCCACAACACACGCGCCTCGTTATCGCACCGTGTGAAACTCTTAAAGGTATACATCAAAATACACCCCGCAACACCTAATATAAATCACTCTGTTTTTCGCGTCATTGGTTAGAAATGCCCTACATGTGGACATATATATTGTTCCAGCCTGAAATTGGCTAAATATTGCTAAGAACTTTTAGTTTTATTTGTTTGCTTAGGTGTATTTGTTGCCAGCGTCTCGCTGCGTAGGGCTATCTTGTGGGTTTTCGAAGTGAAGCACGTTCCCTTCTCTTTCTTTTCAATTCCTTACAGGCTATCTTATCTCATAGGGAGTGTGTTTCGTCCTGTCGTCACTGGACTAGAATAAGGTTCTTTGTTCTCTAGTGTTCTCGATGTAATTGGACTGTTTCAGAAACAATTACATGGACAGACAAATGATCGCGGGTCAGATGCCATGGCGTTCGGTTAGCCATAGGCCTGTCTGTGCACGTGTCACTGTGATGACTGCTCCTTCGCGGCATGTGAATGTTTCGACTTTTTAGTGGAGAATAGGTTTGCTCCAATCAGGTTTTGATCATTGAAAAAACCGGCGTCGTCATTGGCCACGTGACGATATAAAGGTCGGGCATGCGAGCCCGACTGAGCGGAACATAACTCCTTTATTTTTGCTCTCTAAGCACGTGACTTTAGTTGCAGTGTGGTAATGAATTCTGGGAGCATCGCTGCCCGCATTCCTAGGAAAATATTGTTCAATGACGAAACCCGAAGTTAGTAGCATCCTACTTGGAATAGTTGGGCGGCAAATCTCACATTTGACCTTGTGAAACCCACAATACAGCTCACTGAATAACGTCACAAGTGGTCGTGTTGAGATCTCCCCGAGTTTCTTTACATAGATATATTGGTGACTGGAACTCTTCTGAGCATGATTCTGCTAATAAGGAAGGCACAAATTGTTGCGTATTCAGTATAACTGGAGTTTTTGGTCACCTCGTTTGGCCCAGTTCGTCGAAATGTATGGTTTATCTCAATGGTTTGAGGGCTGCCTTTCCCTGTTATCCTTCAGCCTCAGTAAGACATCAAACAATGTAGTAACCAGGTATGAAATACCCTGTTGTTGTTCATATTTCCTGATCTCATTTTCTTAACCTCCTTATGCGAAGTTTTGTATGATGCGAATAGACAGACAAGGTGGAGGGCTTTCGCCCGTGCTTTCGCCAAATCAGCCTTATACAATGCCCCGTACCTGCTCCCGAACTTCACTGTGTACGTGCCCAGTCGACTTCGTCAATCTGTATGTCCTTAACCTGCTGTCATTATTTTGGGACCATACTACTGATGCGAGTTTCTATAAAAACAAAAAACTTAAACACGTTTTTCTTGTTTTTTTTAACTAGTATAACTTTGAAACAAACAAACAAGATTTCTCCTGGGAAAGTTGTTATGACGAGACGAATCAGCACGGAGAAAATCGCTTTCCAAAATTATTGCCTTGACGCGAAATCGTGAGCAGATTTTGCAAGCGGAAGCTCTGCTGGGACTTTTGTGATGTAGCATGTAAGAATTTTATTGCTTTCAGTGATAACGGGAAAATTTATCACACAAACAAGTCTCGTAATTTACATCGGCTAAAGCTCAGCGATAATCAAAGCCTTCTTCACTCTTGCATCGTGTCTGCGGTGCAGTCACGTGTACCGGTCATGCGGCAAGCATCCCGGCAGTTCTTGGTAGTCCTCCGGGTAGCACGTGCCCAGTCGGGGTGTTTGAATGACGTCACGTCGACTCTGCTGAAATCGTTCAATGTCAACAAAAAATTACCCCGGCGACTAAAACTGACTACCGGACGTTCTTTCTAACGTCACCAAGAAGACGAGGACACAATCCGCATCCCTATGAGTCCAGAACTTGACATTTTACGAGCATCTCAAGAGCACAGATGCTCCAAGCCTAACGCTTCGCTGGCGAGGCAACGACGCCGCCGGCTCGTTTGCCGGCGAGCATGGCGTCAGCGCGCACCCCCAGCGACGATCCATATGCAAGTTTAGCACCTCCCTCAAGCCCACCTGGAGACATGATGGAAGGCAGCGACATAGATACCACATCCCCGCCCACCATCACAACCGAGGAAGAAATATCTAGCCCATGGATTGAGGTAGTACGCCACTCCCTACGGTGACGGCCCCCTTCCTCGTCGAAGCCTTCTCCCGAATCGCCGCCGACACCAGCGCTCTGCCATCGCTTATCGATGCGTCAACCAAGGCAACCACCTCTACCGGTGGGCGACTTCAAAATAGGCATCCTCCCAAGACACGGCCTCCAGCTTTCCCGTGCGTACCCGATTTCTATCACTGCGCCAATCGCTCGGGAGATCGGGCTGCCCACTACTCCAGCACCTTTCCAGCTCCGCGTTGGTGCATAGTCTTCAGCATATTTTTTCCGGCAGCTGCACGAGCACTCGAAAGCCTTCAGAAGAGTGTTATCTTCGGCAACCGACACGAGGTCTCAGGCCACCCAACCACTCCGGAAAACTCCTGCCGTGGCATCATGCACAACACCGCACAAGAACATCCAGAAGAGTACGTGGAGTCACTCATTACCGCTCCCAGCTACGAGGTTCTCACAGCTCGTCGCCTCGGAGAGTCCAAGGCATTCCTCAGTACATTTCGAGGCAAGCGGGTGCCGTACTACGTATGCGTCAATCAAGCCCTGCTCCGATGCTACCCTTATCTCCGGACTATAGTGTACTAGAAGAATTTGAGTGAGACGAGCCGCCGTCGCCGCGCCTGCTTCGTCGTGCAGCGAAGTTTGTGGAAAGTTGGCGTGCGGCGCTGCCTCCGCAGTGGATTTGGGTGTGCCGTTGAGAACTGCAAGCGGTGGCATACGGCAGCCACAGATCGGAGGTCCCGCAGTCGCATTCAGTCATTTGTTTTAAAACTGTGCGGAACCGCCGCTGCTGTTTATCTCACTGTGTTGAGTGCTGTGACGTGATGAGCCTTCAGTGCCCTGTTTCAACGTCCTCGCATGCCCAGAACCAGGCTTCGCCGCTCTTGCGCACCGCGATGCCGCACCGGATACTCATGTGTGAAAGCCGTCCAGTGCCAATGTATGGGCGATGGGCATGTGTTGTTCAAATCTGGAAGGATTCATTTGCTAGCAATCTCGTGTTTTCAGCCTTTAATTCCACCGAAGCAGCCTTCCCAATTATGATCGTTCTATCTGCTCCCCCAACAATAATTAGGTACGCTCGCCAGGCGATTTATATTTATTCAAAGCGCGAATAAGGGCGTTTTTTAGGACATATTCTGGTCTGTATGACATCTGGTCTGTATGATATAGAATGCGGTGCTACTCCCCGTACACGCCTTTCATATTTCCCACATCACGTAAGCAGCCCCATATGCTCTGTTCAACAAGCACAAAGAAGAAAGCGTCAATACAATAACACGAAAATCACGCAAACGCCCACTGTGCCTTGCCACAAACACATGCACCCTGCTACTCATTCAACTCGGTATCCACAATACGTCGTCTGAACTAGTTGAAAGACATCTCTTACAACAATACCAACGGCTTTCTCTCACCAAGGCGGGCCGCCAGGTCCTCTCAGGACTTTGAATAAATACACCGGGAGAGCCCCTCCCCCGACCTACTCAAGAACTAAATAAAGTACAGACCTTGCCGCGTAACATGTACCTTGAACACCACAGTGGACGGCATAAGGCTGGCGCAAAGGCCATCTCACGACAGTACTGTCAAGGCTCTCACGCGGTCTTTACAGACGCGGCAGCATATCCCTCATATCCAGCGTTTGCCTTAGCAATAAGCCCCGCCCAAGCAGGACACGCTATCACTGTCTCTGTCAAAATACTCTCACCAGCTGAAGCTGAAGAGGCGACCATCGCACTTGCCATCTCCTCTACCCAGGCTACTACTGTAGTGGCGGACAGCCAAACAGAACAGGCGTGCCGGCACTTCCAGACAGGAACGGTGCACGCTGCGGCCCGCGCATTTCTACTCGGCCACCTGCCGCAGCGACAGATCCAGATCATAAGAACTCCAGCTCATTTGGGGGTGAAAGGGAACGAGATAGCGCACTACCTCGCGCGAGAAATAACACGCCGCACGAGGAGCGAAGAAAACGCCGCCTCGGAGAGATTTACTCCCCTCCTGGAATGCACAGAAATTACCCAACATATACGTCTGGCCCGATGCACCCTTCCCCCACCTCACCAACACCTATCTATCAAGCAGGCACATCACTGCCGTGCCTTGGAAACGAGCACCTTCTTCCACCCTAAAATGGTCTGCCGCTACTCCGAACAAATTACCCCTCCTAGCTGCCCCTTTTGTGGAGCCGACTGCACTGTTTTCCTCGTGGTTGGTGAATGCCCCTTCCACTCTCTCCCCAAGCCGAATCCTTAAAACTCTCCCGAGCTTTCGAGGCGCGCCTGTACAGCTCATGCCTGTCCGACCAGCGTCGGCTCGTGGAGCGGGCTGTAGCGGCAGGAAAGGCATATGGGGTCCTGGACTATGGACTTCACCTCCTGAAGAGTCCACGCAACTTTTGCCAACAACAAAGATGTTTGTCATGGTCCTTCTCTTTGTTGCTCCTGGCGCAGTACTGGGTTAGCGCTGTAGTTACCGCACTTGGCTGCTGCTTCGGCTACCCGCGTTCAAATCCATTTCGAAGGCGTCTTTTATGTATATTTGATTTAGTTTTTTTTTTGTTTTTTCTAAGCAGTTCTTTTTTCCAATTTTCTCACTTGCTGATAATTGCTGTAGAAAAATCTGAAACCATGGTATATTGATGGATGGTACAAGCCCCGTTAGTGGATTGCCTGACGTAATTCGCTTCTATTCGTGTAGTCGCCAGCAACTACGGCAGCTTTTCGCGTTTGATGAGACATCTAAGGCGTTTCCATTAATAAATATGTCTTGTTTTTTATGTATCTGTCGGGTATCGCTTTTTTCTCCAAATTTCTAATTTAAAACATGGAAGAAATCTGTCTGTTTTCAGAAGCCTTAAAATTTCACGAGAGCAGCTCTAGACCAGAATACGACGTCATTTCCATAAATTATGTGTCAAGGGTCGTGAATCCGGTGCCTCCTTACTCTTTAACAATGAAATATTTGGGGACGATGCAATTAATGCCTATAGCATTGCCTGTTCCGGCGGAGTTCCAATCGCTGTAGTGACACATTAGGAGACTCCCAGCCTGGCAGCTGTAAGAAAGATGAAGACGCACAAAACACAATGTCGATGAACAAGCCATTGCCTCAATCTACTTTGTGTTAGCCCTTAGCGCCTAATCCTGTGGCTGCCCCTTGGACACCTGGAGCAGCGGTGGCCCAGTGAAAACGCCAGTTTGAATTCAACGGTTGAGGGAATATTAAACACAGTTCCGCCGTGTGACGAATCTGCGAACCAGCGGAACTGTGTTTCGCTCGTTTCGGTGGGAACGGCGACGGGCGTTCGCCGAGAACGGCAACGCCGTCGCCGCGCAAATTATATCGTTCGCGCAGAGGAATGGGCAGCTATACGTCAGCGGCGGGAGGCTCCCTCCGCTTGTGATCTCCTAGCGGGTGGGAGCGAAATCCGTCCCTGCTACAGTTCCTATATATGCTTAGGGGAAAGGAAAGCTTAGGAGAGCCCCTCACGTGACTCCCACTGAAGCCGGAAATGCCATTCAGGTAGGCTGTGCAGTTTTGCTTGTATGTTGTGCGCTCCCTTCACTGCCTTGGCTCGAGCCATCAGCGGAAGCATCGTGGCCGCTTCTTCAAAACCAGCAGCACTGGCGCGTGGCTGATTGTGACAGTGGCTTCGAGACTGGTCTGGTGCGCATGCCTACAATTTCTTCGGCGCGTACACGGACAAGCCTGCCGCTCTTCGGCTGACCTCTTGCTACAACGTCACCTACGCAGATCAAAGCTACAGAGACGCCAGCTGTACCGTGACGTCATTCACAAGGGGTATAAAAGCCCAGGACCCGGCATCTCTCGTCAGTGGGCAAGGCGGCAGCAAGGCCGGCACGATGTTCACCCATTGTCTACTTTTTGTGCAGGTATGTTACTACCAAAATGCTCGATGTGTACGGTCCGATGACCGCTTTTTGTTGGTGTTGCCTTGCCCATTTGACGTTGTTTTGTGGTGTTGAAATGTTTAATTCTGCACCCATCGCCTTTTGCTGAGCGGAGATATTGAACAGAACCCGGGACCGTCCAAGCCCAAGCCATCCTTGACTTTGCAAAGCGCAGAGGGACGTAGCTCTGCTCCTGCTACTCGCTCCCGAACAGATTCAAGCTCCGCTCGGCCAATCGCTGCTGCAAATCCCTCTGACATTTCTACGGTTATTCCAATAGCTTAATGTGGGCAAGTTGGTTTGACGTGATCACAGGGTCTAAAGGCGCAAGAAAAACGCGCACACTAGAAGAGAAAAACTTTGCTTGGCGATTTGTTTGTCATGGTTGTTTGGTTGTTTTTTCTCATCTAGTGTCCGCGCTTTTCTTGCGCCTTTAAACCCCGCGACCTACGGTTATTGGCATGTTTAACAAACTGCTTGAAGAGAAGAAAAAAATGCCTTAAGATATCGCATGTATAAAATATTTTCAGGAGTCGGTTGTCTCACGATTTGACAAAATCGAATCCCGCGTAGCAGTACTTGAATCGTCCAGCCCTGTTGTAGAAATAGTGTGCTTCAGGATCACCTGCCCTCCAAAATTGACAATCTTTCCGTCGCTGTGACTGACCTGAGTTGAAAAAACGACGATCGAGAAAACAGGTCAAGGCGCAACAATATTATTTTTCATGGTTTGGCAGAACAGTCAAAAGAAACTAGCGCGGATCTTCTAGCCAATATTTCTCGCCTAACCACTGGTACGTTAAACGTTGACGGTGCTCAAATCGAGCGCTGTCATCAAATTGGAAGGGTGCGTCAGGGCCATCCTCGACCAGTGATACTGAAGTCACTTAACTACAACAGCAAATTTTGAATTCTTAAAAAACTCGTTTAAATTTAAGGACTTAGGTTTGCACGTAACACAATATTTTTCTGCCAGGGTTCGGTCGATCCGTAAGAAGCTATGGGATGCATCCTCCTGTTTCAGAAATAATGGCTCCTCTGTGAAGTTGAGGTTTGACCATGTATTTATTGATGATGTTCGGTATGAATGGTGTGAAGCTGCTAGTTGTATGAAAAAACGGCAGGAAACAACGCATGCGCAGTCGAATCGCACTGCTAATGCCGCTACCTTATCGTCTCCTGGCAGTGTTTTGTCGTCATCGGCCTCCGCACTGCCGCCTGATGACTGAACAAACTTTCAATAGTCAATATTAACGCCAAAAGTATCGCTAACAAGTTTCCTAGTTTCTTGTCGCTTGTTTCTTCGTATGCTCCTCATGTGATTGGCATCACCGAGATCTGGCTAAGTGAAGACGTACATGACTCGGAGTTCACCCCTCCTGGCTGCGTTGCTGTTCGAAGGGACCGGGTGAATGGGAGAGGGGAAGGTGTCGCCTTGCTATTCCAAGCAGGTCTGAGGTTTTCAGTGCTATCCGCACCTATCGAGACAGAATCACTTTTTTGGAAACTGTATTTGAATGGTCACACTTTCGTAATCGCCGTGTTTATCGTCCTCCTGGATCTTCAGTTGACATATTCCACAACCTTGTCCAACACATTTATGACCTAACCTGTTTTCCTCTGAGGTCATTTTCATGGGTGACTTTAATGCTCCTTCTATTTGTTGGCCGACCTTACCGTACTCCGCCCGTGATTCATGCGTTAGCCATGACATCATAAACTTTTCCTTGGACTTTGACCTCACTCAAATTGTCCACGGTGCTACTCGAGGGCAGGCTATTTTGGACTTGGTATTACTCAGCTGTAGTATTACGGAAACGGGGTACGAATATGAAATAACTAGGGGAATTTCGGATCACAAGGCAAGAGTTGTTTATTTAACTCCTTAGTCTCCATATCACGCTTTACTTTCACTACATTCCCGGACATTAGCAATGCTGACGACGTTTCGATCACCGATTATTTGACGGATAGCTTCGATGCATTCAACGAACCTCGCCGCAACGAGTGACGTCGATTCACTGGTTGAACAATTTGAACATTTATTAAAAACTTGCATAGGGCGATTCATTGCCCTTAAAACAAAAAAAAAGAAAAACACTAAAATTTCTTGGATTTCCCGAAACATTTTGCATCTGTCTCGTCGTGTTTCTAGATTAAGGCTACAGAGGCGACTAAATGATCCGGAAAGCGTCTCTCGTTTTAACAAGTTAAAGGAAGAACTTAGAATACAAACTAGCTCAGCAAAAGGTTTCTTCTTCCGTGTAGAAAGAAATAACTTGCTAACAACCAACCCTCGTAACTTTTGGAGCTCAGTCTTGCCACGCGACTTGTCGGCCACATCAATTATTGTCGGTAGTGAGACTACGAATGATCCGGAAACGCTTTCCGGAACTGCTTTCAACGCCTATTTCCAATCCGTATTTTCCTGCGACTGTACGGCGGTTATCCCCTTCGTTGTGCCCAATCACTCTTCTTCAATCCGTGACATTACTATTAGTGAGGATGGAGTATTACATCTCGTTCTCAACTCAGACACACAAAAAAAAAATCTGCTGGCCTAGACGGCATACCTAACCAATTCTTAGTAGGTTATGCCTTATGGATGTCCCAATATCTCACAGTTATATTTAGAAAATCGTTGGCTAAGGGTGTTGTACCAAAATCTTGGAAACGTGCTAACATAACTCTCTTGTTGAACTCGGGAGATAAACAGCTCCTAAATAATTACAGACCAATTTCTTTGACAGCATATTCTTGCAAACTCCTAGAGCACGTAATATACAAACACACAATGGAATTTCTCGAGGAAAACAACATTTTGACTAAAGTCCAACATGGTTTCAGACAGGCGTTTAGTACGCTAACCCAATTGAGTGAATTTGTTCATAGTATTTCAGCTGCCCTCGATGCGGGAAAACAGGTCGACGCCATTTTCAATGACTTTGCTAAAGCCTTCGATTCTGTTCCCCGTACTAAATTGTTGTCTAAACTAACGCTATTCTACAAAACCCGCTTCTTGTCACCTGGATCGCCAGTTTTATTTCAAATCATTGTCAATAGGTACCTACAATGTGCTGTTGGGCTAGTTGGTGTATTATGTATCACGAAACTTGCGCTAAATAGACATAAACAGATGAAGGAAGACGGACGATGCGCAACTCACAACTATTTATTTGCAGGAAAAGCAGTTGCCTTATATAGGCTTCTACAAGACAGAAAAAACACATAAAAGCATAAAAGCGTATAGGAATGTATTCAGGAGAACGGCGCAACAAGGTTTCAAAATGCTGCGGGTATTTCATTTGGTGGTTTCTTGTCCCGGCTCGAGTTCTACCTTTCTGCGACGGTCGTGAAGCATGACGATAAGCTTTACATACAGAAAAAAGGAATCTGTATCGGTTCGTGCGTTGCCCCAGTTCTGTCAAGCATTTTTCTTTCGCGGTTAGACCGTAACTTACTACGTGATTTGGACAATGGAATGGTCCAAAAAATCTTCAGATACGTGGACGACTACTTGATCGTTTTGAAAGGGCGGGAAGGTCTGAGTTACCAAGAAAGCGTTGCAGAAGTGTTGGAGACGTTCACTAAATTGGGCGCCAGCTTGAAGTTTACGCACGAAATGCAAAAAGGACATAACCTGAGGTTTGTAGATGTTGACTTCTGCGTAGCAGAAAAACGTGTGTGTTGGATGTTTTGTCCCCGCGCGACAAAAGGGCTCCTGCCCTTTGAATGAGCTCACTCAAAAACTGTAAAACGTGCGATAGCCTTGATGTGCTTGGAGCCCTCTATACAAAAGTCATCGTATGCTAATCATCGTACTCATCGTATGCAAACCAGTTTTGACGCCCAGGTCTCTCGACTATTGGATGCCGAGTACCCTCGGTCGCTACTGGCGGCTGTTTCTGAGGCGTTGCTTCAAAAACTAAAGCGTGAGCGGGTCAAACCTAAGGTTGCAGCCGAAAAGAAAACGAGGCCTGAGGTGGTGCCATACTCCCATAAAGTAGCTTTGCTACGAAGCATCGGGTTCGGATTGTGTTTTCTGCTCCACGCAAGCTAGGTGGGTTGTGCAGCCGTATCGCCGGAAAAAAGAAGCCTAATCCATGTGGTAAGAAGCACGCCAAGAAGTACGTGGGGTGCAAAGTTGGCATAGTTTACCAGGTACCGCTCACTTGTGACAAGGTATATATTGGGCAAAGCGGACGTTGCATAAATGATCGCCTCAGGGAGCACGATTTATTAATCAAGAAAGGCACTGGATCACACTTGCCCATGAATTGCCGTGATTGTGGTTGTACGCCGCGCCTCAACGAAACCATTATTATTGACAGAAGCCGGGACACTGTGGCGCGTGAGCTTTCAGAATCGTACTTCATTCAAAAAAAAAAATAGCGAGGGGTGCATCAGTGAACCATCATTATCACTTTTTAGCAATGAGTTTCGTTTTTTTAGAGAGCAAGCGGTTGGCGGGTTCTGAGTGTTGTGGTGTTGCCATCGATTGTACTATCTGCTTTTATGTGTTTTTTCTGTCTTGTAGAAGCCTATATAAGGCAACTTTTTTTCCTGCAAATAAATAGTTGTGAGTTCCGCATCGTCCGTCTTCCTTCGTCTGTTTATGTCTATTTAGCGCAAGTTTCGTGATACAGGTATCCTATAACTCCAAAAATTCAAGCACTGTCACAGTGACTTCAGGAGTAGCACAGGGTACAGTCTTGGGACCATTACGCTTCTTACTATTTATTAATGATTTGCAATCTGACATTGACTGCAAAATTGGCCTCTATGCTGCTGATTATCTTTTGTACGACACAATCACTTCACCTGCGGTCCACTGCCACTTGCAGGAGTCTTTTGCAAGGTTTTGCAGGTGGTGTGGCAGCTGGGACGTTGAAAATCAACTTCCCCAAGACCGTTCTACTGTCTCACTAAGAGTCCTCACTTCTCCCGTTTTGATTACGTCCTCAAAGATACAACTCTGGAAAGGGTCACAGAATACAAGTGCCTAGGAATTATAATCACCCCGAACCTCTCTTGGTCACTACAAATTGATTAGATCTGCAAAAAAGCATTAAAAAAGTTAGGTTACGTCCGCCGTACACTAAAAAACACGCCTAAGGGCACTAAATAACGGTATATAAGACCCTCATACGACCGCTGCTCGAATATGCCTGTCCAGTTTGGATCCCTTACAAGAAAACTGAAATTAATAAATTGAGGAGATTCAGAAGAAAGCTGTACGATTTATATGACCGTTATTTTCCCCCGTCCTCAATACTGTATTCTTTGAACTTGACACCAGTCTTGGAGCGCAGGCGCATTGAGGCTCCGAAGTTTCGGCACGGCATCATAAATGGCTCCCGTCGCCTTTCAAAGGATTCCCTTACAACTTTTGCCGAACCACGCACCACTAGAAGCCAGTCCAAGTTAAACCTGACCCCCTACTTCGCCCGCACAAACACCTTCAAATACAGCTTTTTTCGACGTGTTATAGAGCAACAGAACTCACGGGCTGACTCCACCCGCTCTCTTTTTTGTCTGCATTTCTACCCACTGTTTCTTAATACGCACCAATATATCCCTGCCGTCACTGTGTTCATTATAGTGTGTATTTGGAGTGTTCGTTATTTTTCGTTTAGTGTGGCTCTGTTGAACGATTTTAGTGTACGTTCTACGAGTGATGTATGATTTGCATGTCCCACTCCTGCGATATCCCCATGGGGCTGCAGTGTGTATTAATAAAAGTAAATAAAAATAAATCCTCTGTCGTCTGCTTCGTCTCGGCCTGCCACCGATTGGCTACCGGCGAGGCCACAAAGTCACGTAGGGCCTCGGTGGGCCAGCAAAAAAGCATTGCTAGGCGCCGTTGCTGGGACGCAGTTGCCAGTGGCCTGCAATGCAGGCGACAAAACCACGTCACGTCTTTCACAGTTCTCCCCGTGTGCCGGTGGCCAGCGTGGCCTCGCCTAAGCTTCCTTTCCTGGGTGTGTGTATGCTCCGCCCGAGTATCGCGCCTTATTTCCACAAGGCGCCGCGTTGCCGGTTCCACCATGACAAGAAAGCACGCGTTCAGTGCTGCACACTGAACCCCTTGTTGTGTGCAGTTCAGCAGCTGCGGCTGTCGCATGCACGCGCCGACTTCGCCAGCTGCTCCAACCGGCGCAGCGGCTCCTACACCCGTGACGGGTGGATTCCCCACAAGATTATGGAAATCAAGATTGCGGATGAACGCTCAACTCTGTTTCCTTAGCGGAACTATATACAGGAACCAGTTCCTGCGACAGCACTGTGGCCTGTACTGTTAGATCCGGGAACCTGTCTCCGCAATGTCACTGTGGCGAGATCACTGCGCCCACTAGTGGTTAGTCTTGCAAGCGGCTCCCACGCCTACGTGACGCACGAGCTACAGCAGACGTACGATACCTGTCGACCTACAACAGCTCCGATGTTAAAAATCCCCCCGCTCCCAAGGGAGGAAGAAACAAGGTCGTGTGCGCACGTGGAAGGCGAAGATGGGGCTCTGGTGCGGTAGGGCAACGTAGTTGCCGTTGTCGAGGTAGCCGAAGATGAAGGAGCTGCCCTTGAACGTGCTGTTGATGGCCGTTTGGAAGCGCAGGCCCACGCACCGGAGCGGCTCCCTCATCCAGCGCGTAACCAGGAGGCCGCACACAAACTGCACCACCACAGCGGCCAGGACTGTGGCCCAGGGGATCTGAAAAGAGCCACCCATCGTCCGCACAGCCTCTGACCGTCTGCGTCCGTGTTCGGTTTAACAAAAGCGTCCGTTACGCAGTGTATTTCACTTTGCTAGTGTTGGGTCACTTCTCAGAGCTTTCAACAACGATCACGTGTATAAACCGTCTTTTGGGATGCTATGCGTTTGAAACAGCTATTCAAAATTTATTTCAGCATTGCAAACATTCGTCGTAATCCCTGCATCTTATCGGATACATGACACTCGAAGATGATTTCTTTCTGGATGTGCTGGCTAAAACGTCCGAAGAAAGTGTTGACGTGCACTGAGCGGACAGAGACATTTTTTGGAGATGTCGCCTACATTACCTATTACGGACCTCACTCGAGCAACATACGGCACACACGTTGCGCAGTAGCCTAATGTCACGCAGAGGGGTCACAATTTAAGTTAAGAGGGACGCGCACGTGCCGCAGGATTGCGTTAATCTATCGGGACTCCCCCCCTCCCCCCCACAAACAACTTAGAGGGGTCTAAAATATTATACGCAAAAACATTAACCGTCAACGCTTCCATGGCTCCCTTCAGAATGAAAAGGAAAATTGCGACCACTGTTGCTGCCCTCCCTTCTCTTGCATACCCTATAGCTCTATAGGTGCATGCAAAAGCACTTGATATACCGAAGCTAGCAGCATTTCCCCTCCAGTCATCGTATTCCTAGTCTTACGCTGCGGCCGCAAGGAAACGGGTCAACCTTAAGAACACGTTGAACGCCAATATGCCAACATACGCCCTGCGAACTTTCGTTCGTTCCGCTATTGCGTTTTATGAATCGTCACCTGCTATTACATTGCTTCTGTTAAGACGGACGTAACCATTGGGCTCGCATTAAAACGCCCATGACTGCGCTACCCTGATAAACGTGCGTCTTTGCGAAACGGCTCTCAGGGCAAAATTAGTGTTGATAGCAGTTCAAGTGTTGTTAGCTGTACCAATTGTTAATTTATAATATTTCGTATTTTATGCTGTTTTCCTCAACTAACAAATAAAATATAAAGAAGATCGGAAATAGAGTAGTGTACGTCACTTACACAGTCGTACCGCCTACACGGTAGAATAATACCCATGGCTACATTTTAGGGAGAAAATTGTTTAAAGCAACATGATCCGACAGGCTTCCTGTAGATTTCTACGGGAAGTTCCAATCGTTACGTGTTTTAGGAAAACGTGGCGTACGCAATCATTTCAAGAAGAGATAATAACTGGCTACAACTTCGTACGAATGTTTTAGGCATGAATGCATCTACGGTGTTTTAACAGTAAAACTGTCATGTACAAACCGTTTGAAGTGAATAGAGATAATTTGCGGCAAACTGCAAGCAAATTAAACTATCACGTCTGATGCCAGCGGTCGCAACATTATCTTTCGAAAATTTCAAAACACGCCTCCCGTAATCTATGTTTGGTTACTTTAAACCCTCGTAGCTTATAGTTGACCTACACCAGGCGGCAAGATAAACCGGGACCCATGAGCGGGTGGCAAAATGCATCGCTGCGCCATCTGGCGTTGCACTTACGGTGTCGAGACATCGGTGTGCGCGTGCGCACCTAACCACGCTCGCCGCCCCCCTATTCCTTCTCTTCAGCCCGCAAAACTGGTCATGTTGAGCTTCGCTCAAGTTTAACACCTAGTTATCCCCAGCGAAAGCGAGGACAATGCACACAATGTTTCGTGGAAGTTGGCCTTTGCTTGAGATTTGGCAGCCTGTTGTAAAGCTAACTCTACGGCATGGTTGGATTCGTCCTTTCACTTGCTCTAAAGGGCACGTGTAGACAGTCCAGCAAGCGCTCAATCAATAGCGACACTGAGGAAAAAAGCGGCGGCAAAGCAGCGCTTTCGTGTGCGGGCATCGTGTGTTTCTCCAGTTTTTTTAAGTATTAGTCGTAAAACCTTCCCCTAATGAAGTCGGACGCTTGCGGTGAGCCACACGCACAGACGACCTAACAGTCGATCGGTGGCTAGGCGCAGGCGGAGCAGCCATTTCCCCCTCTCCTAGCCACGTGGCACAGCAACGGCCAAGCAAGGGGCTAAAAAATGCGCAGCTTTGGCGGTGGCGGCTGCAGGTCAGTGAGGAGGGATGTATGACCTCGAAAGATGTAGTGTAGTAGATCTTTTGCTATAAAAACTGAGGGCAGCGTTGGGAGAGTAGCACACACCAGCGCTCACGTTTAGCGCTGTTACACCCACGGGCTGGCTGGCCTGTTTTGCTTGTACAGTTGATACTGTTACGTCAAAAAATGAAAGATTTCCTTAGTATACAAACAAATTCTATAAAAATGGGAATAATACTGCACCAGCCTGGGTATAGCAGGTTAAGGCAAATTGGAAAAATAAAAGAATTGGGAGCCAGGCTTGACAAAAGTTTAGAAGTCAAAACCAATTCATCAAACACTAAATAAAATAAATAAAAAAAGAAAAACACAAAAGAGGTTCTTGTTTCACACGGAAGAGTGAAACAAGAACCTGCCGAGAACCCCACCCAGAACCAGCAGAGATTTCTTGACATGTGGAATGAGGAAAGGTGCCTCATAGAAACACAATCCGTACAAACCCACCAACCCCACCAACCAAACCACCACCCCCAGTACCACAAACACCCCGATAAGTCCCCACATTCCAAAAACAGTTATGCTACTATGTAACCCACAGGGTACCATAAGAAACTGTAAACGAATTCCCACTCGACACCTGGTACATAGTCCCACGCAGTTCGAGCACCATCTCTGTAAAAAGAGCATAAAAGAAAAACCCAGAGATCTTGCACAAACGGTCCCAATAAGCACGAAGTCCCCCCCTCCCCCTCGCTAGTACAGTAACGGGCTCTTGTCAAGGGAAGGACCTCAACGACGGAGCCAAGATTATCCTGGTGTTCCGCGATGGCCAAACTCTCATGTAGGAATATGCGCTAAGGTACCGATCGGAAACCAAGCTCGTACATATCCTTTGGAAAGAAGATGACGACGCTCAGAGCTGTTGCAACCCGCGCTGTTCTTCGGACATCGTAGCTGCCTTGCCTAGCGGCGCTTTAATGTATATACCAGTTAATACATTTTATTGTAACGAGTCCCTTTGCTGCCACGTCAAAATATTCTTGATGTATGAGAAGCAAGCTTGTACTATTCACCCCGGGCAACTCGCTGCATTGCCATAGCAGCCACCTTATCAATTTCGCTAATGCGGCCGAAATGAATTTAATTTTATATTTACTTCATAAATACCCATGGAAGGAACAACCGAATGTAAATCACATCGATCGAAAATGGAGCATACGCAGCATTCAAAGTGGCTGACGGACGCCGGACAAAAAAAATCTGGTCAAAGGATAAGAAATAGGTCAATGAATTCTCGGAACCACATCAAATCTGCCGCAGAACTTCCTAAAATAAACTAAATAAATAAGTTGAAAGGACCTAGGCACATTTTCTTCCGTGTGACATTAAAACTGGGGTTTTCCGGAATGCGAAAGCAGCGTGGAACCCCTGGACAACCAAAACTCGTTTATTCAAGCTCACCTTTGGTGACCATAGCACGTTTTTGAAAGTATCCTATATGCAGGGCTAACCAGGTCGCTTCACCAAACTTGTAAATTAAAATAACAAAATGTCGTAGGAAACATCGTTAACAAACAAAACATAAGGAATACTATCTACAAATGCGTAGTACTAGACCAGTGCCCCTGAAGGCGCCCCGCTATTGCAGTGCATAGAATGAACGCGGTTTTCGACACGGCACTTGTTTTAAAAATTCATCGGGCGATGAACAGTGAACCTTCGTAACAGCAGCAGCTAGGAAACCTGGCCCGGCACACTATCGGCACAACCGTTAAAAAACTGAACAGTAGTCCTTTCCAATTTACTAAACCATTTTGATTGGTCCGGTGTCCTAGAATTTTCAGTAGCGGGAGCAGCCGCATTCCTTCCGCAGTGTAAGCGCATACATTTTGTTTAGCACGGGTCTCTACTAGACACCTGCCGTTTGCGCAGGCTCTTCCAACGAGCCGAACTCACGTCCTTGCGGTGCTTGGAGCAGGCGTAGCCAACGAGGATGCAGAGGCAGACGCCGCCGAACGAAGTCAGTCGTGCGGTACTGCCCCTCATGTCCACCAGTATGTAGATGCCCATGGAGACTACCAGCAGTCCCCAGACCACCCTGAAATTGGCACCAGCGACGCGTGCGTACATTGCCGCCGTTCACCTCAAAGAACGAGAGGACGACACAGGCACGCAGAGTCGATGTCGAAAGCAAAATAGTTTTTTATCAGCACGAATTGTTTTTAAGCAGTAGTACCCCATTGGCCCTGGAAGTTTTGATACCTTTCCTGCAATGTCCACACATTTCGACTTCTTTTGCGTTCTGTTTGAAATAACATTCCTTTTCATCGCGTGCCGCGCGGGGAAGAGGCAAAAGTCTATTTAAGTTCCACTTTGACTACCGTACCATGTTAGCCCCAGGGTACTGGAAAATAACCTAGTTAAACTTTCGATTTCTGTATAAGCCCTGATCTTAAGATGCACATACTAACGAATCTGTGGGAAACGCACGTGAGAAATTCTTTCCTAGTACGCGAGCACTCTGGCCCCATCAATCACATTTATGCACAGTCCTCCTGTGCTTTTTCCCGCGGCCCACGTACTGTCACCATGCTTTTGTAGAGCGTCAATTCAATTTTCCTCTCCGCTATGCTTTCATCTGTACTCTCTTCGTCGCCGGTATTAACAGACACACGATTGGCTAGGTTTCACTTGAAATGTACAACAGCAATGCAGGAAGAAAACTTCCAGATGTCGAAGTCGCAGTGGGTTGGGTTTGCCTTATATACACCGATGATGGTGATGATGATTGCTATTGGTTTCCTCTTTGTAGCGGGGTGATGGCATGTCATCTTACTCAAAAGGATTAATATACCTATGTTTAATACTCCAGGTATAATACTAGCGCGTCTTTGAGCAGGCACAAAAACTTATTAGGCACAAAATACTTTTTTTTCCTGTTACAGGTGGTAGCTGTTCCAGGCAATATTTCTCTCTCTGCTTTTCGTGCCCCAGCATTCTAATCTTTTCGTCGTCTGGACAGCCTTGACGTTAACTTCCTCTGTGCTACCCTTAAATCCGAGGGCTTCTGGAAGCCCAATACTTCCAATTTTTCACCAAGCCTGTTCAAAGTCGACTTCGGTGCTGTACACATATGCTCTGCTGGGAAGACAATGTGTTCAGGGCACAGTCAGCAGTCAATGAAAAATCAATGCACTAGCATACAGGCACAATGCGTTATATCAGCGACTGACGCAGAATCCTCGGATGGAAGAAGCACTCACGCGGCATTTGCAGCAGTGCAGGGCACATTGCATCTAGTCGTGATAGCCAGTTATCAATTTATCAGTGCGGAATTCGAACTTATTCAGGCTTAGTTGTATATCCCCTGGATCACGCGTAAGCCTACCACTTGGCCTTTCTGGCACGTTGAATCTGTAAGTAGGTGAACAGTGACTGAACGCCGATAGGTTTATAAAAAAGTCGACTTCGATTCTGCCATTTGATGCCTCCTTCCCTTCCTAGTTCACATTTTTATTTATCCTAGCTTGGGTGTGTTTTTGCGAGGTAACCTTCGTAATTCAGAATAATTTTCGTACTGATACGCAGGAAAAGCAAACTAAATCGGCAATACACCACTGAAAAATAGTAGCGAGACCGCAATTTCGCTACGCAGTGTTGGAAACAGTCGCAACAGTATTTATACCTTTCGGCACTTCTCTGCACTGACGCATGACAGTGCGAAAACTAAAAATGCATCCAGTTTGTCTTTATTTGTCCTGTGTATACAGGAAAACAACAGTCCGTAACAACGAAACAGTAAAACTATGTATTTAGTTTTCACATTTAGAAAAAAAATGACGTAGGAATTCAGTTGAAAATAGCAGCCTAAGCTATGTAAAGGCAAACGCTACTGCAGAAAGTAAAAATGGCTATGCGCCCTCCACCTCAACACCTAGTGGGAACAACGTGGGTCAAGTGTAAGGCGAAGCTTCTCAACTACATTGCGTGAAATGGGGATTGAAGTGCAAAACAGCAACTCACTTTTTCACGCCGTCTACGGTGAAAGAACCAGGCACCTTGATCTTTTGGCGCTTGACGCGATCGAAGATTCTGCCACGGGTAAAGCGAGTAGCCATAATAATGTCAAGAAAATGATACGAAGTCAGTCACCTTACGCTGTATGAGAACTCAGGGAGTGATGTGCACCGCTTCCCAGAGAGATCGCATCATAGCTCGCGGTAAAAGCTGCAAAGTGGGCAGAAGTGGCCGTTCAGCTCAGCATTCTTATCCGCCCTGCGCACCGCGACGTGCATTAGCTTCTATTTATTCTTGCGGAATAACGCTTTATGCTGCGTAACCCAAATATCGTTCCATTCGACCGTCGCTGCGTAGTAAGAAAAGCCGGGATGTGCCTTTGCCTAAAGCGAGGCACGCGTTCAGTCGCCGCTAGACTCAGCGCCAGGCGATCGCCAACTTAGCAATTGTGAAGTCGTGCAAGTGTAGGTGGTTTGACCCGATGCCTGGCGTACGCAAACCTAAAAGGGGCCTTTGAAGGACACGGCAATAGATGGTGCCGTACGTACAGTCAGAGACCTGGACATTTATTTTTAAGAAGAAAACTCTTAGTTTCTCACAGTTCTTCACGTAGGAAAATGGATGAAGTGCAACATGGATCCGGAAAATCTGGCGGCAGTCTACGAATCCCCATTTATGACACGCTATGGAACGAGGCCGTATTATCAAAGCACTCGCCGGGCATTCGTGTGTGCTAGTGACTAGAAGGCTATCCAAAACGCAGCCCAGCCGTCCAATCTCCGAGGAAAACGAGTGTCCTAATAAAGCCATTTCGTTATTACAAGGGTGTACTGTACGCCGTTCTGTGAATGAGGTATATTGCGGGACGCATATGGCCCCTTTTGGTTCCCATCTTCCTCCCCACGTTAACCAGCAGGGAGAGCGAGCGCGGCCCTGTTCGCGGCAGACAAAGATCGCACTGTAAAGGTGCTGTGCAAACAGCATGAACGCGATTTCAGACCTGCTTTATTTCCAGCGATGTAGTCAGTGTACACAATTTCTTGATTGAGAAGATTTACAAGTAATGGACTTGACCCATTTACATTCGAAAACCACTCGACATAATACAGGGCGCCCAGCAGAGTGTAACTTGATGCTCTCTCGATTAGGGCGTGCGGATACAATGTCTAATGATTTGCCCCTTTTGATTTTTACTATCTTTAGCTAACATCCTTATACGGACCCTATCCACAACACAAGAAAACTACTTTGTTGTTTATTACCTTTTGCTAGTTTGTTACAGACATTGAAGTTTTTCCTTAAGAATGTAAAATATTTGACAGTGCACGCTGCTACTTGCTTGATGGCAACTAGGTGTGGGTGATGTTGCCCATGACCGCTGGCTATGAAAGGCTGCAGTGCATTTCTGAGTGTCTCCTTTAGCTGTGATGGGGTGTGTTATGCGCTGAGATTGCTGTGAAGTGTCGAATAAATCCCTGGCTGCCAGGTTCGACGTGCTTGCGCTAATGATAAACCTACAGCCGCTAGAAACATTGCGAATTGTCGGTCGGAACTGCGCATGGCGGACAATTGTCACTCGTTACTGTTGCTTCTATGCCAGCCGCCACTGTTGCCAGTTATCTGTGTCGGACGGCCAAGTGCAGCTAAGAACCGAAGCGCTCGTGCTGTTTACTGAGTACCGTATTTACTCTCCTAATGATCGCACTTTCTTTTCCGAAAATATGATGCAAATTTAGGGGTGCATTCATTACGCGAGGTAAATTTTTCGCGAAAAAAGTATCAGCGCAGAAAACGCAGGTTGCAGGTAAGAATGTTTACGATAAGTCTCATGAACACAATAAACACAACAAAAAAAAACATAATAAAAGCTCCGGCGACCGCCAAATGACCACCGAGTGACAAGTGACGCAAACTTCAGTGTTTTCATTGCGGAACTCGCCGTAATTACGGAATTACGAAACGCGCCGGAACGAGTATGCCGCGAGGTGAGAACAGGTCTACCAATAAGTGGATGCTGCTGTCACAGTGTAGGACATCAGGACACGGCTGCCTACGCAGCAAGCCGAGCCCGCTTTTTGTATGTCTTGTGAGTACATTATGTGCATTTATTCAGAGTTTCTTCCGCCCCAATAATGAACTCATGCTTGCCGATATCGCTAATATCATCAAGTCTGCGGGAATGACGCAGCCATGTCCTCTTTGAAAGAGGAGGAAACTAAAGCAAGCACGACTATCGTCATCTAGACTTGGCACACATACGACATATGGCTGCGGCAAGTTCAGGGTGCGATCATTGCGCGGGAAATAAAAACAGTCGTATTTTGACGACGAACTTGAGTGGTGCGATCACTACGCGAGTGCGATTATTATGCGAGTAAATACGGTATTAGAGCAGTGCTAGGAGAAGGCTTTTTGAATGCACAGCTTAGATTTCCCTCACGTTATCTTAAGCTGTTCGACGACGATTCTCCCAATGCCGCGTGGATTACTGAGCAATGCTTGAACGCCGCCCGTAGGCCCTGCTGCCTCTCCTGTGTTGGCGGCAAAGATGAGTAAGGCTTTATCGCTTCTCTGCGTCATCCACTAAAAGACACGTACTGCCCCCAGAGCTGACCACATCGGCAAATGTTCTTTGCGCATGTTTGAATAAATGGTAATAAATGACCACTTTTTACGGCTTTGTAACGTAAATTTTCAGAGGGATGTTTTAGGTGAAGGGGTTGATTTATGTAAAACATGGTTTTGAATATTACTCCGGAAGAAACGAAACACTGAGATTGACTAATTATGCGTAACAACAAAATCAACGCGTATAAAAACCGGAAATTTACGAAGAAAATGAACCCCGAAAAACACCCCTAAAATTATCAAATATCATCTAGGCAAGCGTCGAACCCTCATGTCCTGGTTTCGCTGATAGTTATTTTCTCCACTTTAAATCACGTGTAAAGCTGAGGTGATTCTGTGCAGTTAGTGTAGGAAAAGTACGCCTTTGTTGCAGTGTACGTCACAAGTTTCATTTCTTCCTGTCTTTGACTCTTGTTAATGACGCTGATTTTTAAACCTGGCATAAACCGAAGACCCCCCACCCCCAACGGTAGTCTTGTGTTTCGGGAAGGGCTCGCTGCATCACCTGTCAAAGTAGTTTCCTTCGACGCTGACCCTGTGGAGCACGACAGCGTCCACGAAGAGGGTGCAGAGGGCGATGAACTTGGTGCCCGAGCACCACTCGTCGCCCCATCCGTGCGTCCACACGGCCATCAGCAGGTACGCGTGCAAAAGCACCACCAGGCTCAGGTACTTGATCTTGCGCCAGGCTCCCTTCACTAGTGACACCACGCGCGGATTCGAAGAAACCTGGCGGGGGTTGGTCACCAGACTGTACACCAGTGCCTGCAAATGGCGCCTATGTCTTCAAACAAATTCGAAAAAGCCGGGCACCACGATGCACACCAACGCCTGGCAGTGTGGCACACGTCATCATAAAAATTAGTAGAGGCTGGGGCAGGTTTGTCACAAGGAAGTACACCAACGCAACGAATACGGCACATCTCAGAATACACAACGCTGTGGAAAACAGTGGGGCGCGAAGGTAGACGAAGATTAACCCTGGCATCCTGAGTCTTTCCTCCACTCGATCCTCCAGTGGAGGAGATCCTTCATATAGATTTCCCCATGCATAAGCATCTCGGAATCCCCCCCTCAGCTGAGTGGAGGGAGCAAATAGAGTAGGGGAGGGACTCAGAATAGGGCCCTAAGAGTTAACACGGGACCAGGCGTGTCACGTGTTTCTCTTAATCTTCGTTTGTTTTTGTAGTGTAATGGGTCTCCCACTTGAGTGCAAACTTGACCGGTGACTTTTGTTGTGCGGAAAGTAAATCCCATAATAAGATGTTTTTCCCTAGCTCTCAGGGAAACAGCCCAGTGGATCACAGACGTCCATCGAACATCCGTTGGACATCCAGTGTCGGACATTTGGACGTCCATCAGACATCCGCAGAAAGCCAGCGGACGTTTTACAGACGTCCGTGGGATGGTCCTATGCAAAGGAATTGCTCATCCTACGAACGTCCGACAGACGTCCCAGCCGGATTTCCCGACGTCCGGCGGATGTTCAAAATCGGACATTTCCAAACCGAGATGTGCAGCGGACGTCCAGGGGATAACAAAATGCGGATATTGGATGTCCGCCAGACGTCCGTTTCTGGTCCCAAATTTTCCGTATCAGGGAGAACCTGTACTTGCTGTAAGCCTCAGTGCCTTATTGATAACATGCCTTGAAGCACTACTGCAGCTTTACGAATACTTGATACAAAAGCCCCTTCTGTAGCTTGTTTTGGCACAACCCTAATTACACATGCTTTCACCATGCAATCTGTGGACAGACAACTCCACACCCTATTCATATGTCTTTCCAAGAGCGCAAACAGTGATGTTACAGAAGTATAATACAGTGGAACGTTGCAAGCTTATCGTCACGACTTTTCAATCAGGACTATGCATACAGTCCGCGCTTTGTGTCAGCATAAATATGAATAAGTTGTAGTAGGCAGTTACCAACTCGGTGAACAGAATGCTTCAACATGACAGCCCGCAGTGTACACATGGTTCCGTATTGAAAAGCGGCTACGATAATAAGCTCGCAACTTTCCACTGTATTATGCTACCGCAAACATCACTGCTCCCACTCTTGCCAAGAAAAATATGAATAGGGTGTGGAGTTGTGGGCCCACACAGTGCATGGTACAAGCATTTATAATCAGGGTTTTGTCAAAACAAGCTACAGAAGGGGCTTTTGTATCAAGTATTCTTAAAGCTTGAGCTTCAAGGCATGTTATCAATAAAGCGCTGAAATTTACAGCAAGCACAGATTCTCAAGTTTGTTATAGAAAATTGAAACTTACACTACTAAGATTTATGAATCTATACAGAGTATGTTTGGGATATTTCCATTAAATTTCTAAGACAAAACGTCCAGCAATGCACGCTAAAGAAAAAACAGTTAGCTTGAAAAAGTGACGTATTGAACAGTTAAACAGGCTGCTGAAAACAAATATGCTGAATGAAATAGATCTAGCACACTGCAGATTACATGTTGCAAAGTATGGCATGCAAACCAGATGAAATGAAGTGGCAAAGCTTGAAAATTCTTTATTTAACGCTTTATGACCTCCAATGTAAGTACAACCTTTCACGTGCCCATCGTGCTTCATGCCAGGAACATCTTGGCTCAAACGTTTCCCCAACTCCTCGGTCAGCACCTGCAAAACCAAAAGCCACAATTTCATGGTTTTTTCCTATATACGGCTACATTATTAGACACACAAAAAGTTTTTTAGCTTGCTTTTGAACTATTTTGGTTGGCTCGACTCTACAGCTAATGTAGTGGCATGCCAACAAATACCAATGATGTTTGAAGTACTTTTGACTGCACCCTTCAAAAAATTTTTACGAGGCATTGGGGATTCTTTACTGTTGTGGTTTTATGCCGGAACATATAAAAACCCGCGTATAATACGAGGTTTTTTTCCTAATTTTACTACGTAAAATTTGTGCTTCGTATTATATGTGGATCCCAAAGTTTTCAGCCGAAAATTTGCATTTCGGTTTCAGCGGAGGATGCCCCATCTTGCGGTGGCGTTAGCTGGCTGCTGCTTCTCTCAGCCCTCGCCATTTTGATTGTTTTGACCACAGAAAGGATCTCGGCACGTTCACCGCAAGTCTATCACGATGTCGGGTGCACGAAAACAGTATTCGGCTGCAATTAAAAGAAAAGATATTTTATGTGCCGAGACCATCAGGAATTGCACCGCAGGACGGCAGTTCGGCGTCACCGAACGCAGCATTCGTGGGTGGAGAAAGCAACTGGTGCTTGACTAGATAAAGTCTGTGTGGTGTCGGCGGCCTGGAGCATTGTTGCGGATTCCCTTCAGTGCTCGTGTTGGACGCCTTTCGTTGCCACCTGGGCGATCTCGTGAAGAAGTTGTTGCGCGAACCCCGCATCGAACTCATTGTCATTCCAGGAGGAATGACATCCCAGCTGCAACCACTATACATTTGCCTCAACAAGCCTTTCAAAGACTGCATCAGGTCCTGCTACCAAGAGTGGATGAGGTCAGGAGACCCGTAAGTGACAGCTACCGAATGGCTGACGCGGGTTTCTCCAGCAGTGCTTTGTGGCTGGATCGCGGATGCATTTCCCAGCATCCCAGAGGAGCTCCTCAGCTGCTCTTTTAAGAAATGCGCCATGTCGAACGCCCTTGACGGCACTGAGGACGACTTTCTGTGGGAAGACATTTCCGACAAGACGACTTCAGGAGACAGTGCCAGCGAAAACTGACAATGACTGAACGGTAACTGCATTGGAAATAAATGTTTTCTGTGCACTTTACTTCGTATTATATGCGGATGAAAACTTTTTTTTCTGATTTTGCTGTCCCCGAATTACACCTCGTATTATACGCGGGTCCGTATTATACGCGGGTTTTTACGGTACTTCTGTCATCACTTCATGGCGAACTAAATTTTTGACTCTTGAAAACCTGTACAAAGCCAAATGATAGCTGAAACTGGTAGGATTCGCAGTGCTTCGCTAGATTCCCTCGATCTCAGTGACAAGCTGCACTGTCTTGCGAACTAGCATAAGCATAACAACGTGAGGGTTCGAGCTAGTTGGTACTTCGAGCTATTTGGTAGCGCTTGTCCCTGTGTCATTCGTCTTGTGTCTAAATTTGTTGCGCTTTAAATTTTCAGTATAGCATAAGCAGTTTGCAGATAGGGTGCTGCAGAACAAACGCCTAGCCTAATTTAAAAAAGGAAAAAGTGCATACCTCAGTTGCATCGAGCAAAGCTGTTGTATGCCCGCCGAATATTCTACAATATAAACATACGTTTTCACTAACGCGCTTTGACGGCATCTATCAATTATGAGTGTGCGCGACGTTGTGGAGGCCACCGGATGAATTTGGCCGCCTGGGTATCTTTAACGTGCGCCTAAATGTCGTACACACGGGCGCTTTCTCTTTTCGCCTCCATCACAAAAGCGGCCGCCGCGGCGGAAAATCGAACCCGCGTCTTTGGGCACAGCAGAACTACGCCCTAGCCACCGAACCACCGCGGCGGGTATTGACGGATACGTGCGTATACAAGCGCATACAGCAAGCACGGTTAATATACTAGTACACGCTTCATGCTCACGTCAGCAAAATGCATTTACTTCGCCGCGTTCGCCGGCATAAGCCACACTAAGGGCACCTCGGCGTAAACACTACGGCCGCGTCCTCTCTTCTGGGGTCGTGAAATCACCCACCTAAAACGCACCGTACGGCTTTTTACACGTTTCGCTACACCGTGCCTACATTTCACCTCAAAGGCCAATGCATAACGCATCTCTGCAACGAGCTCACACAGTAAAAATTGTTACAACCCTTTCCGTAAACTTGAGTGGACGTAAAAGTAACTGCGCACATCACGTCGTAGGTAGCGCCGGGCTGAATGCGAACGCCGGCATGCACAACGACTTTGTCTTTCAACGAGAGCACGTGCACGTACCGCTGATAGCTTTACGGAAACAGTATAACTAACTTATCGCGCCTATGATTGCGAAGAAAAGATGATTCCCTGAGTGCGTTGGCACTTTCATTCAAAACACGTTAAGCCAGTTATGCCTAACTTCGGCACAGCGTACGGCGTTTGCAGTACACGGAAAGCTAAAGACAATTTCCCGCCCCCTCCCCACTCCCTGGCACTTATAAAAATGTCTTACCTTTCGTTGAGGACGCAAAAAGATGTCTAGAAGAAAGCAGCAGGGAAGCTAGTTGGCGCTTCGCAACTCGCACTGTCGCACACATAAGCGAATGGCTATGGCTATACGGCTTGACGTGGCTTGTCACAGTGTTGGCTTTGCATCACACAAAAGACAAACAAAATTTAGTTACAAAAAGAATACATTTTAGCCTAATTAGCAGCAAATCAAACAATACAACATTGTAAATCAACCCAACTGTTTTCATGAAACTTTACGAAATCTGCTGTCCTTTTCTAATTCGAACATAACTATATCAAGTTGACACGTTCAGCCCGGCCGCATCGAGTGTTTTGTGCGTGAGGGCTACGCTACAACTATCACAATTGCTTTCTGAGCTGACAAATTCTTTGCCTCCCGCTGCAGGAAGCAAGAATATAGACAACATAATTAACTCGGGGGCTAATTACGATAAGTTATTAACATGACTGCGGAATATTGCTTGAACCATGCAGACGTACGATGGGCGCCCAGCGGACCACAGTAAACGTCCATGCACAAACGTAGCTCGGACGTCCGTCGGACCAAATTGAACGGACGTTCACGTTTCCCAGAAAAATACATCCGAAGTACGTCCGCCAGATGTCGAGCGCGGGACTTGGACGTTAGGGCTGGAAAACGGACGTCCTACGGGTATCTGTGGTCCAATGGCAGCAATCTATCACTAGTTGTGTACGAAGAATTCAACCACTCTGGGTACTAGTCACATGTAGGAGCACGGCGAACTGTTAGACTGGTGTAATTATTGCTTCCGAGACACCATTCACTACTCTTAGGGTAACGGAAGAAGTTAATGATGTCGTAGATTTCAGGACAGGTGATGCGGGTATAAAAGCAAGTGCATCTATGTACAGTCTTTGTCAAAATTTTGTGAACCACGGCGACCGTGGCCGGAGCAGGCGCGCGGCAGAGCAGGGGCGCTGCGCTTGCTGCTTTCGGCTGGTTGGGTGGCTAAAGAGGGCGAGGGAAACTTCTTTTGCTTTTTGTAGTGTGTCCGGCGCGACAAGGGCTGCGGAAAGTGCCTGCGCTGAAGCAAAGCGCGCCTGCTCTGGGAAATCGGCCCCGGCTGCACTTATCGCGCGAGTCATACGGCCATACTACAAAAGGAAGCGCGAAAGTTCCCCTCACTCTTTTTAGCCGCCTAGCCAGCCAATAGCGGCAAGCGCAGCGCTCCTGCTCGGCCGCGCGCCTGCTCCGGCCACGGTCCCACGGTCACCGTGGCCCACAAAATTCGATCGGCCGCTCCCCGCCTTTGCCAGCGTCACATCGCTGCGCGTGCGTGACGCAGTGACTCGAACAAACGACGACCATTTCGACTGGCCCAAAGCCATGTTTAGTGCAGTCAGGAGTTGATCCTGAGGCGTCGCAAGCATGCTACAAGACCAAAAGAAAATAAATTACCCCATTGGCAACAACGTCGTAACTCGGTTTATTTCGGCCAGGTAGCAGCCGCACAGTGCCGAGGCATACAGATCAAAGCGAGTGCTTTGTGCCAACAACACCAAAAACAAATGAGATGACTGTGAGTGACTACCCGAAAACTGCCAATTAGCCATGGAATTATTCCAAAAAAATAGTAAAAATGCAAGCGTCATGGCAAACAGTCGCCGGGATAGGCAGCAGCCCCTGGACATCAAAGGTAGTGGCGGGAGCCTTTTTGAGACGCTTCAATACTTGGTGAAGTCCCCCTTGGCACACACAACAGCCGCCACACGTCGAGTAATGCTCTCGAAAAGGCGCGCCGCGAAGTAGGTTGCCCGGAGGCGCTGCCACTCCTCTTCGACAGCTTGCCACAACGCGTCACGCGAGCCGCCCTGTAGCTGTCGGCTGCTAAGGGACTTCATTGCTCCCCACACGTTTTCAATTATATTTATGTCCACCCTCTGCGGTGGCCGCTTGATCACCATCACGCCTCGCTCGTCCAGTAGGTGTTTTACTGACCGAGCAATGGGTATCGGGCTTCGGTCGTGCTGCAAATAATACAGTCCTTCCGCGAATGGACCATCGAGGGCGTAGGGTGTAGGGACCATCGAGGGCGTAGAACTAACAGACCGTGGTCATGGCTTGAAATCGCACCCCACACGCTAACGGCGCACCTGCCGCTACTTGAAATCCGCTGCAGGTTGCACGACTCGAATCTGAGGAAGAAAGAAATCGCAGTAGGTTAGTGCCGAAATCGTTCGGACATTTTATCTCTGGCCATCCTCTACAGATGCACCCGACGCATAATTTCGCTCCGGGAAAGGCAGTGCTGTAGGCAACTAAATGACTGCATATGCTCCGCCGTCGTTTTCCCTGTTGTGAGTCCCAAAAGAAACTTGGCGCCCAAGCTTGGGAGCGCAATAGTTCTGACTGCTGGTGAGGGCTACGCCGAACAAAGATATTAAATAACTGCACTACAAAACGCGTGTTGAGTGGCAACAAACCTTCTCGTAAATGAACATGCAAGCAACCCGAAAGCTTGTCGTGGGCTGGTTTGCCTGGTCTATCTTATAATTATATTCACACTATCGCTGAGTATTCTATCACTACTTGGTTTTAAAAGCAAAGGAAAACATTTGCATCATTCATACCTGGTGTTCACGGCCCTCCAAATGCGTTTGCGCTGGTCCCAACGGCTTGAAAATGTGGATTCGTCCGTAAAGAGAACACAGCTCTAGTCTTCCGCCGTCCAGGTTGCGTGGTCTTCTGCGAAAAGCAGTCTCGCAAACTTGTTCGCTTCAGATAGCTTGGGCTTTCTAGCAGGGACACAATTTCGTAGCCGCATATCATGTTAGCGGCGTCGAACAGTTTTCGTGCTTGCCAAAAAGTCGAGCTCACACTTGATTTGTTTAGACGTCCGGGACGGCTTCACTGCCGCGGCGGCCACGATTAGCATGTCTTGCTCAATTGTGGTGGCCCGTTATGTGCGTCCTCGGGAAAGATTCTCGATCCGGCCCTCATCGCGGAACGCTTGCAGGATGCGATTCACGGTGCATAGTGGTCGTCCTGTGGCTTTCGCAATATCACGCTGCTAATACCTTCTTGGAAGTAGTGGATCATGCGCAGTCGGTCTTCCTCCGGAACGCTTGGCATGGTCGGTTTCAAATGAGGGCATTGCTGACGGCCTCTTCGCATTTTATACAGTTTTTTTGACACAACAGCGACACCAGGAAAAGGGTGACGTGTCAACAAAACTGTGGATCGGTCAGTAAAACACCTCAGGCTCGGCCAGTATACACACATGGCTCGGTCAGTAAAACACCTACTGGACGAGCGAGGCGCGACGGTGATCGAATGGTCACCGCAGGGGGCGGACATGAATATAATTGAAAACGTGTGGGCAGCAATGAAGAAGTCCCTTAGGAGCCGACAGCTACAGGGCGGCTCGCGTGACGCGTTGTGGCAAGCTGTCGAAGAGGAGTGGGAGCGCCTCCGGGCAACCTACTTCGCGGCGCGCCTTTTCGAGAGCATTACTCGACGTGTGGCGGCTGTTGTGTCGGCCAAGGGGGACTTCACCAAGTATTGAAGCGTCTCAAAAAGGCTCCCGGCACTACCTTTGTTGTCCAGGGGCTGCTGCCTATCCCGGCGACTGTTTGCCATGACACTTGCATTTTTACTATTTTTTTGGAATAATTCCATGGCTAATTGGCAGTTTTCGGGTTGTCGTTCACCGTCATCTCATTTGTTCTTGGTGTTGTTGGCACAAAGCACTTGCTTCGATCTGTATGCCTCGATACTGTGCGGCTGCTACCTGGCCAAAATAAACCGAGTTACGACATTCTTGGCAATGGGGTAATTTATTTTCTTTTGGTCTTGTATGTATGTATGTATGTAAGAAAAGAAAACTATGAACAAGGTAAAAGCACGATTGTTGCCAACGTTTCAGCAAAGAGACTTGCTTTCGTCAGGGCCACCATCGAGGCCATGAAAACTCTTGTTCACGACGTTCAGACCAACAGGCCCAAAGCACAGATAACCCTCACAACAGTACCTCCCAGGACCAAAAACAAACACAAGCCAGACATGCCCCAGACACACAGAACTTCTAGCTCATTCACAAAGGTCAGCTAAGCTTAACGACTTCCTCATGTACCTTGGACACAACAAAAGAAACGTTGACATCATCCACCACGAAAAAATCCACCACGGCCCCCTAGGACACCTGGCCAAGGACGGAATACACCCTAACTTTCGAGGCGTCCGACTGATTTCAGAAAACATCAAGCGCACGCTGAGGAACTCATTTAAGGTGACGCTCCCAACTTCACCCATCAGCCGCCCGTCTCCGGCCAGCACAGAACAACAGAACCAACCCAACACCTCCAACAGTAGCGAAATGTCATGTCCACCTAAGAACAGCACATGTGACGCCAGCACACAAACCGTGGACGTGGCCGCAACACCAGCTGTAGAGCACGCAGGCGAACAACAACCCGACCCACCAAAGACATCACGCTCATGGTTCACGCAGACCCCAACACCCAGTATAACGCAAACAGGCACCCAAACAGGCATCGATGTGAACCTCACCCCAAGCAGCCCCCCCCTAAACAACTGACTCCAAGCAAAAAAAGTGTCACCCCGGAGGTCTGCTCGAAACAAACACAAATGACTACCACCGAGTAGACCGGATGCTCCAACCCCTAAATCCCGCTCTTTCCTCAAAGCTCGAAAACTAGCCGGCAAACAAACCAACTACAGATTTCATCTGAAAACGTACTCCTCGTATCTCCAAAGCAAAAAGATCCCAAAAGGCCTCCGCCTAAAAGGTAGTTGTGCCCTTGGTGAGCTCCCTCCTGAACTAGCTGCTAAGTGGCAAGGTATTCTGAATAATGCTTCGCTTTCCCTCCTAGAAATTCTTAGAGACCACTGTACTAGCCAACTCAGCCTCTTCAACGACCCGATTGAAGCTCTTTCGCTAACTGAGCAGGAGAAAATAGATCTCAATATTTTTATGAATCGTAAGGAAAATGATCTTAGTAATAGGCAAGCGGTTAAGTTTCAACGTGACCAGCTTGCCTCGCGAATTACAGCTTGCACTGTAGAAAATCAGCCTCTCAATAGCCCGGACAATGGAGTATTAGGTCATGCAATGTTGCCCCTCGATACAGAGATTGCTTTAGTAGAACCTCATCCCCTCCTATAGAAAATACGAGCTCCCTCGCTACCAGCCCCAACAACGTCACTGACATTTCCAAAACACTAACGGCCGACGAAAAATGTATCCTAGATCGTGGTCTAACTTTCTGTCCCACAAATAACCGTGTGAATGAATACGAGTTACATAAAGATCTCACTGAAGTTTCTCGGAGAATGAGACTAAGCGAGTTTTTTTCGGAAAAGCCGGACAAACCTGACATTAACGCATGCACCCTCTACCCTCTTAGCACTTGGACTCCAGATGTAGATCAATCTCCAGAATTAGATCTGTACTTAAAATAAGTATCAAGAGAAATAATGGCAACCACCAAGCGATCAAACAAGCGCAAGAATCTAACTCCGTCGGAAGAAGTTACCGTGAATAGCCTATCAGCCAGAGCCGCCATAGTCATAAAGCCAGCCGACAAAGTTGGTAGCGTAGTTGTTTTACCTATGGGAAAATAAAAAGATGAAGCTTATAGGCAGCTTAATAACCATTGCCACTACAAGCCCTTAGATAACGATCCGAGCCAGGAATACAGCCTAAAAATCCTTCAGAGGCTCACAGATCTGCGATCTAGAGAATTAATAACGACCACTGACTTAAATTTCATGAAACCGAATAAGCATGCAGGTCGTTTTTACCTCCTCCCAAAAGTCCACAAAGTCCCCGTAGAATTATTGTTCACTGCCGACATTCCTGGCAGACCAATAGTTTCGAATAACAATACCCCAACAGAAGCATTATCTCTGTTTCTGAATCGTTACCTATCTGACATTCCGACTCTTCTTCCTTCACTCGTTCAGGACACCCCCCACTTCCTCCGCATAATAGAAGAGATAAATAAAGGTGGGCACCTACCCAGTGGAACACTCCTTGTTACTCTTCACGTTGCCGCATTGCATACAAACATCCCTTTCGTCGAAGGAATTGAAGCTATTTCAAAAGCTCTATCAGAGAACCCGCACCAACATGCGCCAGAAGTGAACATAACTTTGTTAAAACTAGTTTTAACTCTCAACTATTCTGTATTCGACTCTTCTTACTTTTTGCAAGTTTTTGAAACCAGCATGGGTACTCCATTCGCGCCGACCTATGCCAATATTTTCATGGGGCAACTTGAAGCCACTCTATTAACCTCTTTTCAGCATAAACCTCAGGTTTACCTCCGCTACATAGACGACATCTTCATGATTTGGGAAAACGGTCGAGCGACTCTAGAAACGTTTATATCTCAACTCAATTCTTCGCATCCGACTATTAAATTCTCCGGCCAGTATTCTGAAAAAGAAGTGAACTTCGTTGATACTAACGTCATTTTATACAACGGTAAACTTAAAACCACGCTTTTTAGAAAACCAACTGACAGGCAGCAGTACCTAGACTACAAAAGCCATCACCCGAGTCACTGCAAGCAAGGGATCTTTGTAGGACAAGCCACCAGGCTTAGAAGAGTATGCAGTGATGACAGTGACTACGTAGAGCACCTAAATGAACTGAAGTCCACCCTTATTAACAGGAACCACCCCAAAACTCGCTCGATCAGGTGTACCAACGTGCATCTAATCTAACATCTAACATGCATCTAATCTAATCTAACATGCATCTAACAGCGACAAAACGAAAGCGCGAGGCCGCCTGCCCTAATAACTAAATTTTCAAACGCCCTCCCAAACGTAAACAATATACTGCGCAAGTACTACCCCATTTTAGCCAGTAACGACCGACTTAGAAAGACTTTCCCGGAAGCCCCAAGGGTTACCTACCGAAGAAACAGGAATCTAAAAGATATTTTAGTCCATGCTAAAACAGGGCCTTCAAAGCAACCAGTCACAGCCAGCTGCTCCCGCCCCAGATGCAAGACTTGCAGCCACCTTCAGACCGATTGCATTGTAAAAAGCACAGCCAGTAATTATGTCCTCAAGAATTATTCAAGTTTTACGTGCACTTCATCTAACATTGTGTATATGTTGCAATGCTCAATGTGCCACAAACAGTATATAGGCGAAACGAGTCAACCTATGAGCCTACGTCTTAATGGTCACCGGGCAGATACTCTTAGGAAATCCTTCATAGCTGTAGCGCAGCATTTCAACCAACCAGGCCACAATTTTGATGACTTTAAGTTGTACATACTTCAGTCAAACTTCAGGTCTCCTGGGGACAGGAAATACCGAGAATCCTGTTTATTCACAAATTCAACTCCATGGAACCTACTGGAATTAATGCGCCTAGGGGCAACTTGGAATCCTTGCGATATTCACCGGGAATACAGAAATAGGCAATGTCTTGCATATACCTTATCCAAAGACTATTACCGCTCCCTCTGGTGCTTACCTGGTCACCTAATTTCCTTTTTTTCATTCCTTAGCGTCTAGCTTAATACTTGACCGCATCCTTCCAACCTTTGCTTTTGGAATTCAATTCTATATATTTTATTTCTTTTTTTTTTACTCCGCGTGGTCTTGTGCGACGTACGTCACTCTAACTTTATCTTTTCGTTTTTGAGCTTCAGGACAGGCCTGTTCCAGGAATGTTGCCGTGGGTGACACGTGCCATTTCAGTTGCCGGGTCATTGCTTTTTCTTTTGTGTGTGGGTTTGTGTGGTTTCCCTCCCTGTTTTTTTCTCTTTTTTTCTTTTTTCCTTGACCTAGATATTTCCCCCCTTCTCTATCTTTTCTTTTGACCTGAGGCTTGCAGATAGTTTCTGATAAGGACCCCACTCTCACCGCCTGCTCTGCTTCCGATGGTTCTCAGAACCTTTCCGTATGCCTCGCGGCGGGTCAACAAACACCCTCTCATTCTTTCTCTCCTAAAATTCCCCAAATATCAACCACCGGCCGACTTCCCTGTGACCTACTTCACGGCTTAAACTATACAACCTTCTTTGCCCCTCAATATCTCCCCCGACATACTCCCAAACCAATCCGCTTTCTCAATTTGACTTCTTTCTTTCCTTCTCCCCTAAAAGAAAACAAAGGCCCTGACGAAAGCAAGTCGCTTTGCTGAAACGTTGGCAACAATCGTGCTTTTACCTTGTTCAAAGTTTTATTTTCTTGTGTTCTGTACCATTTTCAAAAGTTAAACTTCTCCCTGTATGTATGTATGTATGTATGTATGTATGTATGTATGTATGTATGTATGTATGTGTGTATGTATGTATGTATGTATGTATGTATGTATGTATGTATGTATGTATGTATGTATGTATGTACGTATGCATGTGTGTATGTATGTGTGTATGTATGTATGTACGTATGTTTGTCTGCATGTATTTACGGCGGTGGTCGACGGGGATGGTCGAGTGGTAGAACACTCGACTCGTAAGCGGGAGGTACCAAGCTAGAATCGTGGGCCGCCGGATACTCACCGGTTTTAGTTCAGTACAGTTTATTCATGTATTACGGTTACAAAAAAATTCAAGACAGTGTTTGGACCCATAGCCAATCGGCTAGTCGTGGGTCCAATACTAAATACGCTATGTTTACAGCGGCAAAAACGAACACCATGGTTAGTAAAAGCAGGGAAATGAACATATCAAACGTCTAACCCATCACAACAAAATATTTGACACTTCGTATATCATGGCATACATAATCAACATACCCGTAACATATCAATACAAAAGACAATTGATCATTATTTATACACACTTATTAGATGCAGTTTTAAAGCCAGAGAGAAGTTAGTTTTGTTCCTGACGGTATTAGGTATACTGTTCCAATTATGGGCGCCATTGGATTGAATTAATCTTTGTCCGTAGGTGTTACGACAAACAGGCAAATTAAATTGGTTATTAGTTGCAGCTCTCGTGTTTACGTTAGGAGAGAAAAATATACTCAACGGCAACGGATCGCTATGTTGCACTATATTATGAATTGTTAGAGTAATTTTTTGCTTGTACACAAGGGTAAAGGGTAGTATTCGTGTTAGCTGGAAAAGAGGTCTACTAGGTTCTATTGAATTAGAAAACGTCCTAATCCTTAAAGTGCGCTTTTGTATCAGAATAACCGGTTCCAGATATGTGATATATGTGCCGCCCCAGGATTCCAGGCAATAACTAAAGTGGCTATGGACAAAAGCGAAGTACAATATCCGTAGTATGGCCAGATCAAAACACTCGCGAGCTTTTAGTAAGATATGACACCCATAAGCCAGCTTTGAACAGACATGTTGGATTTGCGACTTCCAGTGCATATCCGACTCACACATGATGCCCAAATACTTGTAGCAAGTTACATGCTGAAGTTGTTTGTTGTTTAAGGAAATAAATAACAAATTGGAACCTAATTGTTTTCGCCTAGAGTGAACGATCGTGTATTTAGTAGGCTTAAAGTGTACAAGCCTCCCCGTACCGTAGCTTCTCTAGACGGTGGAACAAACGCTTTGAGCTTGACCACAAGCAGACGTGGTAGGCGACAGTGGGAGGTCCTTTGAAGCCCTTCGCGCGGGGTCAGTAACCGCTCGTCACCCACCAGTCAAAAGGGTACAAGCGCCCCCTGTACTGCCTTGGCAGGGGATAAAGGGCTTTGACCCGCTCTACCACTGCGACATACGTGGGAGGCTGCTGCTCCGCGACTTCAGCCACTGGCAACCCACCAGTTTGAAAGTGGGAACAGGCGCCTAACTTGCGGGGTTCCTGGAAACCGTAATAGCACCCCGGACCGTATCATTGGTTACAAGAAAGTGGTAGGTACTTCGGTACCGCTGGGAACCAACCAATATAAAAATTGGTACAAGCACCCCCTGAACACGGGATCCAGTACTTGGGAAGCTACCCGACTTCGTCGGGAAATGCCCCAGTGGAAGCGGTCGTAAGTTACCGACGGCGATGGTCGAGTGGTAAAACACTCGTATCGCAAGCGGGAGGTACCAGGTTCGAATTCTGGGCCGCCGGATACCCACCGGTTTCATTAAAAGATAAAAGCGTCTCCGTAGCGTAGCTTGTCTCGACGGTGGAACTAACGCGCGGAGCTTGACCACAAGCAGCCATGGGAGGCCATGTGGTAGGTCCCTGGAACCCCTTCGGGCGGGGTCCGGGAGCTTTGGTCACCCACCAGTTTAAGAGGCACAAGCGTCCCCTGTCTCGGCAGGGGATGAGGGGCTTGGGCACGCACTACCACTGCAGCAGACGTGGTAGGTTCCTCGGAAGCCGCTGGTCACCCCCCAGATAAAAATCTGGACAGGCGCCCGCCGATCGGGGTTCCAGTGTACTGGAAACCGTTCCACAACGTCGGCTTGTATCATGGGGTACGAGAATGTGGGAGGTACTTCGGTACCGCTGGGCACCAACCAGTGAAAATTGGTAAAGGCACCACCTGCACAGGGGATCTCGTGCTTAGGAAGTTACCCGACCTGGTCGGGAAATGCCCCATGGAAGGGGCCGTAACTCTTGAACCGCAGCGATGGCTCGGAGGTACAGCACTCGCCTCGTATGCGGAAGGTACCGGGTTCGAATCCTGGTACCGCCGGGCACCCACCGGTTTCTTTATTGGGTACAGGTGTCCTTGGCTAAGTGAGGACACTTGAAAGGGAAATCCACGCCTGGGAAGCTGCCTTTACCATTGCGAGGGGCCCCTGACCCTTGTCCATTTGGCGGGGCACCCGGCCATCATGCCGCGTTGTGCCGTTGCCGGGGGTGAGAGACTCTGGCGGCATGTCCTGCCACAGGCGGTTGCGAGTTCAGCGTCCACCGTGGCTATGGAAGGCACCATGTGCATTCGTGTGCCATGGTGGCGCCGGGCACCTACCGACAAAATAGGTACAACCGACTCCCCGGCCTGGCGTTCGGCCCTTGTCTGGGACTAGAACGCTTGAGAAGTCGACCGGCTTGCACGGGAAATCGCCCCTATGGAAAGGGGCGGCTGCGAAAACACAGGAACGTTTTTTCTTTCTCCACTTTCTTTCTGTCTTTCCAAATTTCTTATCTGTTCCAATGACATACCACATCCTCCCCTTTGCTTTCCGAGGTTTTCTTGACTCCCAACCGTTATTTTCTATGTATGTATGTATGTATGTATGTATGTATGTATGTATGTATGTATGTATGTATGAATGAATGAATGAATGTATTTATGCATGTATATATATATTTATGCACTTGCCTGCGTAAGTACGTACGTACGTATGTATGTATGTATGTATGTACATACATACACATGTATGTGTGTATGTACACCATTTGTCAAAATTTTGTGGGCCAATCCTAACCTTCGAGAACCTTCGAATTTTACCACCCTTCGGAGGCGTTAGCATTCCGCACAGGGACGGCTTTATTCCCTACTTTTCTGTGGTATCTAATGGGACCTATGTTTCCCCACATTCAAGAGTTAGAGCCAGTGCCACTCCAATGACACAATAGGAGGGATACCGCCATGTTACGATTTGTGAGAATGACCGTCACAAAAAATTCGCGCACCTTGCAGTAGTGGTGCATGGCTGGAGAAACAGCACAACTGGTGGCCACTCTCACTTAGTCGCAGACCCAGCTTTTGCATCTGACCTGGGCCGGTATTCTCGTAACTGTCCCTTTTGAAAACGTCCCTTTTGAGTCCCTTTCATTGTGACGTACTTCCGGTTAAGCAGTTGGCGTTAGCAGTAGGTTTGTTGCGCTTGCGTTACGTCACTTCCGGTTATTTGTTTTCAGCCAATCAGGGCTTGCGAGAAGGGAGAGTTTTGAAAGAGACGCAAAAGGGACAAAACACAAGAATACCGCCCCTGGACTTGCGAACTTTCCGTGGAAAGGTCTCCATGACTGGTTGCCGCGGATCATTTTGTACGCAGGCTTTCACATCTCTCACAAAGTGAAACGCGTCAGCACGCGTTAGAACCGGCACGCGAGAGATCACGCCATAAACACTAGGCTGAGTGTTTTCGAAGGTCGAGTAAGCCGACACCGTGCGCTCCTCACGGGGCGCAGGCGCAAGTGCGTTTGGCATTTTTTCTTGATATTTTCTTCTGGCAACGGTGGCAGCAGAAGTGTAAGCTTAAACAGATCTGCTGTTAAAGACACAAATCAATCTATTCATTCCTGTGCTTGTAAGACATACTTTTAAGCAGCTCGGTAAACATACATATCAAAGAACGGAAAACGGTGGGCACGTGACAGCGTTTTAGGTTTTCTTTTGCCTCCTGGCGACACCGGAGATATTAAAAAAAAGCAGGCACAAGTTTTTCAAAAATGTATCGGTGGGTAACGGTGCGGGGAATTCGCTAAACCATTGTCTCTCACACCAGTCACGCCGCACTTCCTTATGGCTTCTAACCCACTTTCGCCTTCTTTCTTAATTAGCGTTTCTTGCTCACCGCAGTACCGTTTAGGCACTTCCTAATGGAACTCCACAAGGACCCCGGACAAATCCAAGTTTCAAATCTTCCAAAGTAATAGTATCTCATACCAGCGTTACACAGCACCGTAATGGGATAGAAAATGATAACGATAACCCAAAATTGAACATTCTAAGCCACTAAAAAAGTACTAAATAGAAAGAGAACTCAGGGTCCGCTGGCTAGCCATGGTTTTCTTTTTCTTCTTCCTCTTCTTCTTGTCGCTAGTCTTGCCGCGTTCTCTAAGGTGCTGCCAGCTCAACTTTAAATCAGAACAAAGGTTCAAAAAAATGCATGACACGTTGCAGCTGCGCAACGAAAATATTTTGATAACGCAATAGAACAACAGCATTTTGATACAACGCAAGAAAAAAGTGTCGTTATTTAGGACTGTGTGTGTGCGTTTGAAGTACACTATTTATTAAGCGTAAAGAAAATTGTGTTGACCAGGATTTGCATCAGTTGCGGAAGGTTCAGCATTCCGTTGGAATATTTCGTGAATGCCTAAGTAATCTTCCGTTTGCGGACTGTGCACTGTGCCTGTAGATGGAGCTGCAAGTGCGGAATACGATTAGGATTTGGAGAGTTTATCATGAATAAATATTTTAAAGAGCAAAGGGGCAGGTGGTGGTAACACACATTTATTTTATGTACAAGGCATACAAAGACGCCATGTTACGCTTTCGCGAAGGGGGCAAGAGAAGGGGGCGTGGTCAGCCTCGCATGTCCACAGTCAGCCGGAGGGCGCTGCCGTCACTGCCCGGTCGACCAGCATAGCTTAATCTTCGAGGATGGAGCTGGTCGGCAGCCTCTATGACTGCTCACGGATAGGGGTGGGGATTAGTTGGGGTGGTAGGAGTCGGGAGTGCGGGCATTTAAGGACCGGTTTGAAAGTTCCTAGTGGGTTGTAACATGGCTGACATGTGTTAGTAGATTTTTGGTGCAGTGCAGTGAAGTCGCGTATGTATGCAGTAGGTATCTGTTTCTATACGCGGAAAGGTGAATGGTTATGGGTGAGTGATCGAGGACGGGGTTTCGTGAAGCATATTGGCAGCGGAGAAGATTATAGTGGTTAATAATGCCTTCTGTGGTGCCCTTGCTTGCCTAATCCAATGCATTCATTGGCGATCTTCGCTGGCACACTGATCGGCGATGAATTCCTTCCACGCGTAAATGCTCTAGAACAATAAATTTGTTCTCGTTAAAATTCTGTCAGGAATGAATCCTACCTTCTGAAGGTGTTAAAGTGTAACGCGAGAGTAGCATGTACTTTGTTTGCTGCTCGGTCTTCATATAAAAAGTTAGGGTAATTGCCAATAATCTTCTAGTGCAAGGCCGCTCCTGTTAGAACAGCTACGGAAAGTACGAGGTCTTTCTCTAACGAAATGTATTTGGTTGTGGGTATAGTGGTTTAGCGCTGGTGGAAATAGACTCGACATTGGGAGAAACTTGGGAGTTCCAAAGAAGATGCTGGAGCTAAGCTTTTGTGCAAAATTTACAGCTCCCACAGTATATCATACCGACAGAGTTACACGTATGCTTTGCTGATGCAACCTCTTCTCCTTTGGTGGAGGACTAGTGCTTGGAATATCTCTCGCGTCCGTTGCTCTCGGTATCGTCTTAGAATGGAGACTTTTTCAAAGGCTGGAGTGCACCTTGTTACACTTCGAACAGTGCTCAGCAAGGTGGCTGCCCGTGCTCTGTTTTAGGCAGCACGTGTGCTCCCTTGGGAGGTCGTTGATGCACCGTCCTGTCTGGCCAATATAGGACCGGCCGCATGACAGTTAGATTTCATCGGCCACACCAACGCTGCAGTTGACGTTCCGTTTGGCATGCCTAATGTAGCAACGGGCTTTTCTTTGTCTGTTATTCACGGCACGGCACAGACCACCGAGCTCATTTGGGGCAGTAAAAAACACTCGTACCGCCCCTCGGGCGGCCGCTCTCTTAATCCTCTGTGACACCTGATGAGCATACGGGATAACATCGGTTCCACGTCGGGGTTCCTATGGATTTGGATTTACTCCCAGCACTCTTGCGGTTTTCTACCAGTAGCATTTATGCGAGGCTACTAAGCTGCCCGTCAGGGTATCCAGCTGAACGCAGCCTCTGAACTTGGTTCTGAAGGCTGTGCGGAATGAACTGGGTACATGACCCAGACAGCGCATTTTTCTTTATAGAGAGAGCAACGCCAATTCGTACAGCTTTTGAGTGTGCAGAGGTAAGGGGCAGCATGCTCTTGAGAGACCGTGGGGAGTATCCCCAGCAAACGTGATCAACTTGAAAGCTGAGCATGCTATCAAGGAACCTCAACTGAGAGTCGAACATGAGTTCTTGGGTTGTGTGCTGACCAGGTGTGGTGCAAAAACTGAAAAAAAGGGCATTGGCAGGCTTGTGATACTGCTCAAATGGGGTCAGAAAGAGTACGAGGAAATCATCGACATAGCGAAAAACGCGTAGAACATTGTAGCACTGCACCTTTTTTATCTAAAATAACCGAACTGAGTGAAACACTTATACAACAATCACAATTAAAGAAAAACCATGAGCCCCTTGGTTCACTATAACAATCAAGAGAATGATACGCAAGAAAAAACGCCTGTTTATTACAGCAAGGAAGAAAAACTGAAAGTCAGCATGGGAAGCTTACGGCAAGGCCGAAATAGAACTAAAAAACCATCAGGACTGCCAAATATTAGTTTTTTTCGCGTCAGCTTACCTAACATGCTGAAGACTAACCCCAAGCAGTTTTGGCGAAACACAATTCCGTTCACTTATTTTTCAATAATTTTATCCGGCAAATCAGACGAAACACTAGGCGATAAAGATTGTGCAAACGTACTCAATGACGCATTCCGTTCCGTGTTTACGGAGCAGCGCACCACTACCTTCCCAGAAGACCGTACTGTCATTTTGAATAATATGCACCCCGATTACAATTGGAAGCAACGCAATCATATGCCTAACCAAAAACTTGAAGAATTCCTCACGTGCGAGGCCCAATAACATCGTATCAAAAATACTTAAAAACACAATGGATGTGACAAGTACAATATTGGCAATGCTGTTCTTCCAATCACTGCCTTCTGCCATATACCCTGGGAATAGAAACTCAGAAAAACCGTCCTAATCTTTAGAAGCGACAACAAATCATCGCCACGTAACTATCTTCCAATATCACTAACCAACATTCCTTCAAAGATTATGGCACATATCACATTCACAAATGTGATAAACCACCTGGAAAACAACAACCTCATAGATCAGTCACAGCACGGCTTCCGGAATGGATTGTTGTGTGAAACATAGCTCGCTACATTCCTTCATGATTTCCACACTAACCTTGATAATAACATTCAAACCGACGTAATATGTCTTGACTTCGAACCTCATGGTCGTTGGATGAATAAATTAAAACAGCTGGACCCTTATTTATTTGTATTAGCCTCGATATGAAACTCCCTTACTAATAGAAAACAATATGTAGTCGTAAACAACACTGCTTCAAATACTACTAAAGTGCTCTCTGGGGTTCCCCAAGGCACTGTACTCGGGCCGCTTCTGTTCCTAATATATATCAATGACCTGCCTTCCCGAGTAAATAATACAATTCGGCTTTTTCCGGACTCTTGTGTGATATATACTGAAATAAATAGCCGCGACAATCAATTAACCTTACAAGGAGAACCTTACAAGGAGAACCTTACAAGGAGCCATTGAAAATTTGTGTAGCGAGTGGCAAGTGTTTCTAAATGTACTCAAATGCAAAACCATATTTTTCCATAGACGCGCAAACCCACTTAATTACAGTTTGGTACTCCAACCTACTAACTCGTACAAATATCTGGGTGTACTTCTAACAAATGATCTGACTTGGTCCGTTCATGTTAATTGGTCGTTTCTGCACCAACCAAAACAGTCGGTATTCTCCAAAGCAATTTGAAACTGGACCCTTTAGAACTAAAATTAACAGCCTACAGAACACTAGTATGCCCGAAAATAGAATATGCAACCACTATCTGGGATCCCCACAAAAAGTACCTTATTCATGCATTGGAAGCAGTACAAAATCGAGCAGCCAGGTTTGCATTTCAAGATTATTCACCTTCTACGAGCGTCACCGAGCTAAAACAGCGTGCTTCTCTTACACTTCTAATTCACTACCGAAAGCGTGGCAAACAACCACTTTTTCATAAATGTTATTACACACTGTCACCTACTAACAAATACGTCATAAGACGCGCAGGTTTTTCGAGCCGAAACAAAAACTTTCCAAGTATCGTATACCCTGCCAAAAACGGTTACATTTGCCCACTCTGTTTTCATTTGCAAAGCCGAAGATTGTAACGATCTTCCGCAGGAACTGGCGCAGATTAGAGATTCAGTACAGTTCAGGAAATCGCTGTTGAAAATCGAAGCCAATTGACTTAGCTTAGTTTACGTGCGTTGCTTTCTCCCCGATAGCAGGTTTGCGGTGATCTGGAGGTCGTTAAAATTGCTTTAATCCTTCTTTTGGCGTCTCAAACTTCTTTTTTCTTTCCTTCCCCTTTTTATTTTTCCCCTTGTGACCTTCCACCCTACTTTTTAAATCAATTGCTTGTCAAGTTCGTTCATATATCGCGTGATTTTTCACTTGTTATTTTTTTTATTCTGTGTGTGTGCCTTAAACTCTGACATTCCTTCCGCTTTTTTATTTTTCCCCCTTCTCACCCGCCCTGCCCTACAGTTTTTCAAATCAGTTGTTTGTCAAGTTCTTTGTTAATATCTCGCATGGTTTGTACCAGTGATTATTTTTTTTGAGCTCACCCCTCACGTAATGCCTGTTGTCCAGGACTTTGAGGTAGTAGAAAATAAATAAATAAATAATTAAAAAAATAAATAAAAAATATAATAAAAATAAGTCAATAAATAAATAAAAGCAAATAAAATATAAATAAACAAACAAAATAAATAAATAAACAAAGAAATAAATAAACAAATAAAAGGCGCGGTCCAAGGTGGCCAGAAAAATGTGACTTAAAACTGGTGCGACGCAGGAAACAATGCAAACCCCAGTTTCTTGACACAGTGATCACCGTGCTGTTCCACCAGTAAAGAATTCGGGTAGACCCTTAGCAGATCGAGTAACCTACTTATGGTCGTACCGCAAGAGTTCTGAAAAGGCACTGGCCCGTACCTGTCAATGGCCTCTTCGACGGAATCGATCAGGTCTTGTTGAGGCGGTGTGTAGTAAAGGTCCTTTATGTCAACCGACATCGCTGTCACTTTTCCCAAGTCCAGTGAGTCCAGGAATGTAGCGACATCTCCTGCGGACCTTATGAGGTAGGGGTCGTCGAGAGGTAGCCGGGACAGGGATGTCTGAAGGAATACTCCTAATTGTTGCTTCCCAGGTCCCTCTTTCGGTCACGATAGCCCGGAGCGGGCAACGTTCTTCGTGGGTTCTGCTGCGAAGAAAATATGAAGCGAGAATGTTGAAAGAAGATTAAGGGCCTTTCGCTCGCTCTAGGGCGTTTCGCTCAAAATCACTAGTACAGTTATATCTACTTTTTGTATAGGTTCTTTCCCAAAAACGTGTTAAAACCTCGTTTGCTTTCAATAAAACTCTAGTTAGAAGTCAGCACTGCGTGTGTCTAGTCTCCCCTTTTGCGCTGCGTTTCGCGCTATTTTCTGTTTAAACGTAATGCTGATGAACACAGTCTACAGAACCCACAGAAAATTTATAACCCATATCGAGACCGTTATGCATAAGAACTTTGCATCGAGCAGCTATGTAGAATGCACATCTGTGGTTATCCTTGGGGTCTTTGTATTGACGTTGCGTCACACGACAGACCCGCCGCGGTGGATCAGTGGCTAAGGCGTTGTGCGGCTGAGCACGAGGACGCGGGCTTGATTCCCGGCACCGGCGGCCGCTTTTCTGATGGAGGCGAAAAGCAAAAACGCCCGTGTGTACGAGATTACGAGATATTAAAGATCCCCAGGTGGCCAAAATTATTCCGGAGCCCTCCGCCACGGCGCGCCTCATCGCCTGCGTTTCATCGGTGCGTTAAAGCCCACAATCAATCAAATCAATCAATCATGGGCGTTTTACAGTATTGAGGGGTCATGTCGTGCACATTCCTAGAACTTTGTTACGAACAACGCTATGAGAAATGAGGCAGCAGTATTCAAATTTTTGTAAAAACACAAAAGTAACAAGGTAAGGCTGAGGTGCAAGAGAAACACCGTTTTTATCTGCAGGTAAAAATTTATTCGACAACCATGCCTTACATTACACGAACTAAAATTTTAAGTGTTGCACTTTGTAATGAATCAGAAGACTGGGCTGTTCCGGTTTTTGTGCCACTTGCCTAACCAAAACGGTTGAAATAGTATTGTTATGGTGTCCGAATCCATTTATAATGGAAGAAAAAACAACAAAATAACTAAAAATTTTGAACCACAAAATTCCCCGCATTTCCCCGAGGGGAAGAATGTGAAAGTGCGAATGCACGAGTTGAATTTGCGCGGTTCGGTAATGTTCGCGAAAGAGAGATCACACACACACACACACAAATACAAAGAAAGAAAGATAGGTGTCACAAATAGGTGTCACAGACACCTATTTGTGTTGTCGTTGTACTTGATTGCTAGAGCGGATCTCAGCTTTGAAATTTCGTGTCAGTACTCCTTTAAGCGGGTGCATTAGCCCTTCTCACGCCCGATTCCTGGCCAATCCCCCACGTGGGTATGTGCCATGTCAGCGGCCAGGCAGCGCGCGCCCATCTCCCCCCGTTGCCAAGGAAGACGAGGAGATTCCTGGCCAATCCCCCACGTGGGTATGCTATGCGGACATCGCCGGTGGACGCAGGTTCAGGGTCGCTTAAGAAGTGCATTCGCACTTAACTGGCCAATCCCCCACGTGGGTATGTTATGCGGACATCGCCGGTGGACGCAGGTTCAGGGTCGCTTAAAAGAAGTGCATTGCACTTAAAAGGTGTTTTTGCAGGTTCAAGCAATGCCTTGCATTCGAACGAAATTCGGAATCTAAGGAGGGTTAATAAGCTTTTCTGTTATTGATGTGGGCTGCGAATCCTAAAACAACAAAGCGTCGTGTATCTCAAGCAATGGTGACATAGAATATTAACGCTGCAAGCATTTTTCTTGCATTTTCTACACACTTAAAAATAGCAGGGCGACAGCAATACGCGCATTTTGAGAGATTTTTAATACCCAAGGATGTCAATCTGGTTAGTACCTGTCATGGGAAAACTGAATAGGGGTTCTTTTCGCCCCACAAATAAACAATAAATTCTGTGGGAGTAAGGAAAAAGTATTTCATATTACCTTGCTGTTTTCTTCAGCTTACTCCGGGTATTTGGGCTACAACGCATCCAGCTGATGAATGCAAGAATTTGGTGTCACAATCTTTGCATTTGTATGCGTGCGCACGGTACTTCTAGGCCAAAGACATTGTAGCCAAAATTTCTCAATAAGAGTCACACTGCCCCTTAATAAGAACAGTCGGGTCGGGTTGGATTCCCGGCCGCGGCGACCGCTTTTCTACTGGAGGCTAAAAGCAAGAGCGCCCGTGTGTACGAGATTTCGGCGCGCGTAAAAGATCCCCAGGTGGTCAAAATTAATCCGGAGCCCTTCACTACGGCGCGCCTCATTGCCTGCGTTGCGTCGGTGCGTTAAACCTTACAAACAACAAGAACAGTCGGGTCATGTGTGCGTGGTCGATCTTTACGCTTTTCGAGGGCTCTGGGAAAATAAAAAAAGAAGAATATCAGTGCATTTGCACTCTGCTAAGGCTGACCAGCGAAGCTACGCGCTGTCTAATAAGAGCACGGAAAAACACTTTTGTAATTTACGACTGAGCATACCTTCTAAGGATTAGCTAAATGAGGCTTAGAGGGACTCGAAGTTCATTCTCGTGGACAAACATGGTATTGCGCAATTACCTCTTTCAAAACACTGCGCTAAATTGACATTGATGACGACGAAGCACGGCGGAACACAAGATGCACACTTACGAAAGCGACACTATCAACTGGCCATTATTTTCTGACCCTATCGGAAAACATTGGAAGCATAAACGTAGAAAGACAAACATTCAAATCCACCACACAAAACTCTACCTGTGTCCAATTCTGGATAGTTGTTCTCATCACCTCTTTTTCTCGCGGTCTCTGTCAGAGCTGGCCACACGCGCCCGTCCTCCCCCCTCTCTCGCTCACTGTCACACCGGGAGTGCCTTTTTGCAAAAGGTGAATTTCCTTGTTCTTTATATTACCGATGGCCCCCTGACGCATGCGCCATGCGCCCTGCGTAGAGAAGTTGGTGCAGCTGGCAGTGGTGGTGCAAGGCTGGAGTGAGAGCAGAGCTGGGTTCGACCTACCTTCTCCCCACACTGAAATATACGACAGGAGAGAGGGAGCAGCCGGTCCCCAGCAGTGCAAAGGCGTTTTGGCGGGCACTTTATGGTATACTCTATTACGTACTGTGTTCCATTCAGTAGCAGTCATTATCCCTTTAGCCGTCGTCTTCTTACAGCACAGCCGCGTAGGGTAAATCATTTTGCAGCACGTCCTCGCCTTTGTGCACCTCCACTTCTTCGCTAGCTGTTCCAGTTACCATCCCCACGTGTGGATTGTGAATGGTTGGCTTGAAAAATTAGTCATCATCGTCTTCGTCGCAGCGAACCGGTGGCGCGCCGGTCGCTTCTCGAAGACGACAACGAAGGCGGGAGCTCCTCACGTGTGGTAAGCCGGTTGTACTATTTTGCCTTATGAGACTCTTTTTATTGGAACAAAAATTTTATGGCCAATCCCCCTGGGTGGGTATGCGCCAGCCACCTACCACTGGACCCAAGCCTCGACTACGCCGGGCGATCGCCGCGAGGCACGCGCTCACGTGCGCGCGGAGTTTTCTGTGTCCGCTTGGTGTCTTTCTGCTGGCCTCAACAGCTTTGCTGTTAAGAAAGAACGTTTCCAGTGGTAGCGCTCTAACTTCGGTCTATCGCGTTATGAAACCGGCGTATTGCCGACTCAGCCATCCTCCTATTCTGTGCACACATCTCCTTTTGGTTTGGACCGCGGGCGTTAGATTAGGTCTTGGCCGCGGGATCTAGCCCATGCTCGCGCAGTCTATTTTGAGAAAAATGTGAAAGTACGCGGACGGAACGTTCCGGGCCTGATAGTCACCCATAACATTATGCGGCAAGTTGAGAAATATATGCGAGGGGATGACATATGAAGCGGAAACTTGGCGCTTTACTAAACATCTTGAAAACAAACTTCGCTCCGCTCAACGGGCCATAAAACGAGTAATGATTGGAGTCGCGCTTAGAGCCAGGAAACAAGTTTCCTGGATAAGACAACAAACAAGAAGATATTGACTTAGGCTGGCCACGTAATTAGGCGGAATGACAATCGTAGGACTACCAGAGTGACAGCAGGGGCCGGGAAGAAACGGGTCAAGAAACAGAATAAAGCAAATTGTTCGATGGAGGAACGAAACAAGGAAAATTGGAGGCAAAGAATGGACTCAAGCGGGGCGGCACAGGTGCAGTTGGTGGTTAATGGGAGAGGACGTCGTCCTGTGGTGGACCTAGTGGGCTGCTGCTGCTGCTGCTGCTGCTGCTGATGATGATGATGCAGCAGCCGGTTCTCTGACGAAGAAAGAGGGCCTGCCAGCTGTGCTGTTTCTCCAGCCTTGCACCGGTAGTGCAAGCTGCGGCAATTTTGGGGGCTTTTTCAAAGGCACACAGGCTTGCAAAGTTACCAGAGATGTGGCATTAAAGTTCTGGAAATCATCCACATTTTGATAAAAGCCAAGTGTTTCTGTATCTAACCCGACGGATGTCTGTGTTTCTTCATGCCAATTCTAATGGCACTTGATGCCAACTTGATGCCAAGTTTCTTTGCCAATTTTATACAAGGACGTGTAACGATAACACGGCGCACACATCTAAGCAGTGCGATAACCTATACACAGCTCAAATGTATGGCGACCTAAGAAAGTCTCCTGAGGTTTAAATTTCAAAATGCCAGGAACCACAAGTGCCCATTTAAGGAAAGTCGTGTCACTTACCCAGAGGCTGGCACTACTCCCCCACTAATCAATACTCCTGATGCATTGGACTAATTGCCGCACCACCTTTGGAAGAAAGCAAACTTCTATTCTATTGCAATTAAGTGAGGGAGAGCGCACAACTTGTTTGACTGCTGGAATCAAAAGAGACATGCGGCAAGAGCGAACCACCACGAACGAAGGGGCCGAAGAATAGGTGGTGCACGGCGGGTGTCCGACTGGTGGGTGACTGAACGATGCACGGCCTTCAAAAACAAAGAGAGAGCGATGCGACATTCGAGGCCAGTCCCTCATTTCAAGGAAGGAAGCTGTTAAGTCTAATCTAATCGTTTCTCTCGTGCGCGTTCAAAATATTGTCGTTCCCTTTATCCTATCAAACTATAGCCGTACTGCCAGCATATCTTCAATGAAAAGCAGCCTTTCCCTTCCCTCTTTATCTTCACACAGGAAACTTTTTCGGCTAACCATGCTGCACAAAATATATCATCATTCCACCCTGCGCAACGAACTCTTACCCGAACCACTCTACATTTCCCATCGCATTGATCACCGTCACAAGGTTGGCATTAACTATAATCACACAAAATCTGCCACTCAGTCATTTTTGCCTCGTTCATCCCGAAAATGGAACCACCTTCCAACTGAAATTGCGGCTATCACTGATAACCAACTGTTCCGAGCTGCCCTAGACAATATTGTATATGCAGGTCATATCTGATGTGTAATCTCTATTTGTATGACCACATTGTTGCGATAATACTAATTTCTTTTGTCTTTGCTTTTTTCTTTTTATGCACACCACATTTTTGTAACCATGCTACCTCATTTTATGCCTTTTTTGTACCACTCCCCTCTGTAATGCCTTTGGCCCTGAGGGCATAATAAATAAATAAATAAAGTTCGGGCCCCTTACAATTAATAAAAACCGCCCGGCAACTAGATATCTTTCACTGCGGTTAGCTTGTTTACCTGTATTGTGTTTGTTCCCCCGCCGGCCGAGATGAGTTGGCGTGAGGGGCGTAAGGAGAACCGCGGAGGCTTCTTTGTTTTTCACCGCGATTTTATGTCCGCCCTGCGAGCAGGCCCGGATACGACGCATACAAACGCGTCGGACACTCCATAATAGCTGAAAGCCATGTAAGGGTTTGAAGAAGGGTTTCCGTACGAGAATCCCCGAAGCGGAAAGTCGGTCAAGGGGTCAAACCTTGGGTTGAACATAGGAAGAGGTCACCAGACGTTATGCCTGTGACAGTTGCACTGCTTAAAGTTGCTGGACGAAGTTTGAGTTCGTCACACGTCTCAACCTGGCGACTCGGCGACCGATCCACCTTGTTGGTTGGTTTGTGTTTTGCCGAATACCTTTGGGTTTCTGTATGAGAGTGAGAAAGGTGGGTAACGTGACTATTTTTAACCCACTTGTCACGGTGGCCAATCAGTGGCCTAGTATTTGCTAATCAATAAGCCATCCTCACTCTCGAGTTGTGACGTCCCTTTGGTAGGCGGGGTTTTGTTAGTAAAACCGATGAGTTGGAGGTTTTTGGAGGATTGAACAGAAAGACGGACACAGAGAGGAAAGGTGGAGAGCGGCGAGCTCCTGCTGTAGGCGGGCCTTGCCCGGCCTCTTGTTTCCGATCACGAGCCATGAGTTGTAAATACGTAGTGTAAATAAAGTGTACATATTGTACATTTTGAGTTTACTTGGAGGGGACCGTCGTCAGCTATGTGCCGTCGGCCGCCGAGCCAGCGAGTCGCCGTTTCATCGCATCATCGCATCGATCATCGACGTCGGCGACCGATTCACATGTTTTAACTGAAGCTCAAGCGTTTGTATATCCCAATGGCCGCAGCGCTGCATCCACATTTTACTAATGAGTTTCCCGTCACTTCAACCTTAGCCGATCTTCTCCCGTGGCGGCACACGACAATTACAACCAATAAGACTACGAAGCTTTGTCGCCAGCCAGCGCCAGCCTCCGATACCATAGTCCTTGAAGGTCACTGCGTACTATACAGAGACGCAGCTCTTCTGCCGGACGGAAGACGGACTGCTTTCGTCAGTGCCACGCACACGGAAAAAAAAGGCTTGCGCTGTTACACTACCGACACTCCTGACCCGCTGCTACTGGAGCTCCAGGCTGTACATGACGCAGTGAATACTGCAAGTGCACTCCATAACATCGCGGAGGGGCATATATACGCTACTTGCTCAGTGTTGTGAAGCCTCTGAAGCAAGTGAAAAAGACACCTCTGATCTGCCAGCAGATTCACTGCCTCCACAAAACATCAGAGCTAACTATTCGTGTGCATTGGGTACAGGGCCACGGTCAGAGTATACTGAACAAATTACCGGACCACCTTTCCCGCTCTTCTTCCCCCCCCCTGAATCCTCCCCTAGCCCCCTTCCTTGTGATCCGCGCTCCCGTCTGGAAATCTCTTCTGAGAAGGGACACACGTGCACTGATTCCCCCACGTGTATGATGCCTGCTCCCTAATCTTTTCCGGGTGGAGAAAGTTTCTCTTAGAGGCTTCGGGCTTGGGTGGCCCGCACACCCAAGTCACTTGGACTTGAAGGCATTCACAAGACGACCCAGGAACTTGTCCCAAGTGTCCGTCTCCGGCGGCTGAAGCTGATGCCAAGCATGTTTTGTGGACGCACACGGAAACAAAAACAGCTCGAGACGACGCGCTCAGAAAGGTTGGTCTCCGGTGGGATAAACCGGATGATTACAACCGATTGGTGCAGGAAGATGAACACTGCAGGTGGCTGGTGGACTTTCTGCACGCCACTGGACTGCATGTATACCTGTACACGCGAAAACCTATCGGCGTCGTGACCGTATGTGCTCTGGGCAGCCCCTGTCTCTCTCTACTTTCTTCTCTTTCTCTTGCCTTACTACTTTCTTCTCTCTTCCCATCTTTAAACCTCCTATCATACTCCGCGCGGCAAAAACACGAAGTAAAAAATTGCAATGAAAGTTATTCTTCCTCCTGTTTGCGCCGGTAGTGAGAACGTTTATTTGATCTGACTCCCCAATGGAGAAATTATAAAGTAAATACTTGTAGGGTGTGTAAAAGTTTTAACAAGCTACCATATCAGTATTTTCATTGAAACATTTGTGCGCGATTGGTTTGGTGAAACTCCCTGTAGTGTTCAAGAAGGACACTCTAATATGGACACTCCTACTACATAATACCTTCTGTATTTACATCACTGGTGATGCGAGAAACCCCAGGAGGTAAATTGTTAAAAATAACAATCTACAATGCATATATGTCAACAAAACAATTGCCGCCGCTGGCACCAGTGGCGCAAGCCTGGCGAAACAGCAGAGCTGGCGGACTCTCTCCCTTTGTCGGAGACCTGGCTCGCGCACCTCACAAGGATTTCCTGACTTCTTGCTGTAAGTTCTCCATGACTTGTTGGCTCGGACTGTTTTGTCCGCAGTCTTTCACATGCCTTCCAAAGTGGATCGCGTTAGCACGCGCTTGAACCGGCGGCAACCAAGTTTGCGAACTCGGCGCCTGTAGCGCGAGATGTTCTGTGCTTCCCACTTGAGGCGCGAATGCGCGCGAACAGGCGAGGAGAAGAGCACGCGAGACGTCACGCCACGAACGCTGGGCAGAATCTTCTTGAAAGTGGGGCTGTGGCGGCGCGCGCTATGATGTCATAGTTAGGTGAGGCTTCACTCCGCCAACGCGGTGAGCGAAGGTCGTGTCTCTCGCGGATGAGGAGTTTTTTCTTGGCAGTTTTTGCAAACGCCAACGCACCAAGCTTAAGCATAAACAGCTTCGTGGTTAATAAATTGTTAGTTCAACTTTAGCAAACAAAAGCTTGTGTAGGGGCATATTTGTGCCGTCTGGAATTCATATTTAGCGCGCTCTGCATACTCAGACAACTGACAAAGATAGGGGTGCAGACAAAGCATACGGCGGTCTGCAAACTGGCATCTGGTTTATTCATTGTTGATCGGCGCATATAGGCAAGCGATGTAGTGGTGTGTGGCACAATCATGGTGAGAGTGAGTGTAAACAACATGGAAGCGTGTGCATGAGCTCATGATGGTTCAAATATTTTATTCGACCTTGCGTTTCCCGTAAACAGAGAAATATTCTTCACGAGCAGTTGTCAGTAGCGCTAGCATTGACAACAATACACCGATAGGGGCATGCGAATGCTGAAGAAACTTCCGAATGCTCATGACCACAGGCGCAAGAGCATATCTTGTTTATTTTATTCCAGTCGTTTGTACCCTCACCACTACACTTCATACCTCTATGTAGTGATCAATATTTTGGATTAGCAAGACGCAGATTTGCGCACCAACATGTGGTTTGTCGGCTACCCTGTCCCTGTCTCTCGCCAAACTCAATTCATTTAAAATAAGACAATGGTTTTGACCTTCAAAGGCAAAAATACAGTGGAGATATGGCGGGCACAAAAGAAAGCGTCTCAGACATTCTGTCTCTTTCCTTTGGAACAGTTTTATACATTTTTTTGTAGTTGAACGAGAATCCAGAAAAAGCAGAACAAGGTGGGTAATGTCACCTCCAAGTACAATGGCAATGAACCACTACGTAGTCTTTGGGCTGTCTAAAATTCTATTGTCTTTACAATCCCAACGCGCTCAAGAGTCTGACCGGCATACCAAGCAAGAAACATTGAAGAGAAATATGACGCAGTTAGATCGACGAGATGACGAAAACGTGAATGCAATTGAAGCAGGCAAATGTTCGAAGCAAACCGAACAACCCAGCTTGCTGAAGCAGCTGTTTTGCTTCGCATTAGTGCAGCAGATACAGACATGGCCTAGTTTCAATAATTTTCACCCGTTTCACTGCTAAGAATGAGACGTTTGTGCATCTTGTTTGCTGCTGGTTTTTGTATTTCGCCCATACTAACGAATCAAGAAGGCTCTGAAGAGACGAAGAGCCCCACATTCAGCGAACGAAAATCCGCATTGACTACATCAAGTAAGCAGAAATAGTTTATAGATTATAGATGCCTCGTTGCTAAAACAAAACACCAAATCATCCGTCATCACTTATCTGAATAAATTCAGGTATGGCATGCAGCCATAGACAAATATTTACGACGGAAACATGAATTCCCTCTAGTATTTTGTACAGATAGTTTGAACGCTAGAACATTGTTAAAGGCCGTAAATACCATTTTAAGGCAAAATAATTTGCCAGCAATTCCGATAACTGCTATGTGAATGGTATGAGCGATAAAAGTAAACAGTATGCATAAGAACTGTCGGAAGTATTAAAGTCACAATCCGAATAAACACTCCTTGAAAGTGTGGTACTGCCCTGGTCATTATTGACGCTGGTGCACGGGTGCTGTAGCTGAACCGAACACGGTAAAAAAGGCTTAAGCTTGAGGGAAATCACTTTAACGGCGTAGAGGCACGTCAGCTATTGTTGACTAAATAAATAGTACCAGTTATTTATGCTAGGACATCTGGTGAGAGAGTTCAGAAACTACAGTCATTTCGCTTTCTTTTTGTTGATGGTATATTGTGCGCATATTAGATACCGGTGGCATAACGTGAGGATGCGCTGTACTATCTAAAGGGTATGGGAGATAAAGCTTTTCCTTGTGAGGCACTGATCTTAAGTAGAGGGTAGAGGTGATGTCCTCCGCCTCAATTTCTTGTGTACGAATGAATAAAAACGAGTTCAATTAATTCGAAGATCACACCGCGATTACAAAACATTGACCATTTTCTATTGCGATGTTATTAATGCGGCACGACATTGGTAACGACTTTATAATGTCAATGTTCATCATTTTTTTTGTTTGTATGACGCTAGCTACAAAGAAGCCCCTTGCGGTGAAGGATTGGTTGTAAAACATATTTAAAGGATGCAGTTCGTTGTTACTATGTGTTGTAATCAATATCGGAGGATCCACTTATTTCTTAGAGACAATGGATATAAGCCAAAGTGCACATTAAGTAATCATGGCGAGGTGTTTGGGGGTTGCTGTGGGGAATAGAGGGGTAGATAGTTTATTGCACATCATAGTGGTACAAAGGTTTCCTTGCCTTCCTGAGCACGCAGTGCTTGTGGCAAGGCAGGTAGAACAGCAACACCCGACCAGACGGGCAGTAGAGGTGATTTTGTGGCAAGGGAACAAAGTACAAGCAAAAACGTAAAAAAAAAGGATATCGATGACAAACAGCCATTGACGTATGAAAGAAGGAAAAGAACGCGAGAAAAAGGGGAAGCGGTATTATGAAGATAAACGTGTACTGGACCGGTACATTTGAAAAAAAAAGAAGAAAAAAAACAGTAAAAAAGACAAGCAAAGTAAAGATATAGCGTAATATCGAAGCCACTACTATAGAACAGTGCATTTTTTCAAGCGAGTCAATAACAACCACAATTCATTGTCATCTACAATTAATGAGTCCTAGCTCGTTATGATGATAGAAGGCACCATTTCTTCATAGTCTTCCTTACATTTTTAGGCTGGATATTTCAGTTAGTTCCGAAGGAAGGGTATTGAACGGCACATAATAGTCAGATTTCCTCTTTCCATAACTGGTAAAAACACTAGGAATACAGTAATGCTCTGTTTGTCGCAGTAACCTGTCCTTTTTCCCGGGTGATTTATATTCGGTGTCATAATATCGAGTAGCCTGGACAATATATCTGCACGGTTGGTGAAAATTTATTATCTGTAATTCATTCATTACCTCAGCTGTTTTAAAGCCATGGAATCGTGTTCCATGCACTATGGTCCTGGATATTCTGTGGAGAATCTTGTTTATTTTCATTTGCCTGGTGGTAATACAGCCTCCATTCCATATCGAATGACACTTTCAGCTAAACACTGGTATACATGGTATCGGGTTTGCAGGTTGCAACCGTTCCGTAGTGTGTAAAGACGTGCTGAAACAGCTGTTAGTTTATTACACATTTGCGATTTTTGTTGGTCCCAATTTAAATGATCATCAATGTAAATACCTAGGTACAGCCTCCCAAATTTTGATTATTATAGCGAGAGCGACGACCGATCGGCATTTCATCGCCTTACCACGGTGTTCACCGGCAAAACGGGCGAGAGTACGTGCATGCGCATACAACTATCTGTTTGAGCGTCATCTGCTCCGTTGTTCTCCTCAGGGAAACACACCCCCTGTTTTTCTTATCTTGCAAGGACGTTTCGCTACCGCCAAAGGTAGCTAAGCACCGTGGGGCACAAGTTTTTATTTTTACCAGATTTTTTATTCATCACATTATATCGCACAACGGCCTTCGGCCATAAAACCGGTCTAGTTATGCTTTTATTGATCTTTTCCGTGACATTCCGTACGGTGGGCGGGGCAAGTAACCAGAAAGAAAAATCAAATGCGCATTTGAAAAGCGCATGCACGGTTTATCGTGAACAAGGTTATTCAGGTGCAGTGGCAGGGGGTGTACCAATATCAAGGAAAGAGCGTAGCACGTGACACTCGTAGATCCGATAGCCCTATGCCAGTGCGCGTACTCTCGCCTATTTCGCTGTTAAACACCGTGATAGGGCGCTGACATTCCGATCGGTCGTCACTCCCGCTATATTATTAAAAATTTTGCAGACTGTACTTTATATGCTGAACATACATTAACGGCGAGCAAGAACAGTTTTCGCACTATTTGTGCGTACAAAAAATATCGAGGTTTGGACAGGGTACTTTGTAAGGTCTTCTGATTTCCACGTGATTTCCATTTTCGTTTGGTTGACGAGTATATAGTTTGCCGACATCCAAGTTAACCGCTTGCATATATCATCTTGCATAACTTCGACGGCGTGTTCTTATGGAGAGTGCACATAAACTAACGCAGTGTCGTCTGCATATTGATACAAATCGAACGATGGAGAGAGTGCATTTAGGTCATTTGTATAAACGTTGAAAAGTTTGGGACCGATAGTAGAGCCTTGAGGAATTCATACCCCACAGTCATTTTGTTGCCGATAGTGTTACCAATTTTCACCGCTTGTTGTCTGTCATTAAAATAATTTTCAAAGAAATCGGCAAACTTCCTTCTCAACCGATCAACTGTGTCAAATGCTTTATTCATATCAAGAAATAACAGTAACGCTATTTTATTATTGTCGAAAGCTGCAATAAATACATCATTATATTCTTCAAGGAGGGAAATTTTACTTTTGTTCTTAGTAAACCCGAACTGAGTTTTGAAACAGTTGAGTAGTTGGTGCTAAACTTCAGCATAGATTTCGAAATAGGTTTTTCTATTATGTGGGATAGAATAGATAAAATGGAAATTGCTCTGTAATTAGCTGGATCGCTTTTAGAACGTTCTTTATGTATTGGACGTTTTTACAGCAATTTTCATGAGATCTCGAATTTGCCCAGACGTGTAAATTTCCTTAAGAATGAAAGTAATTACAAAATTCAGTTTATCAATATCTTCCTTATTATCGCGTGGCCTTAAGGCATCGAAACCTGGGGGCTTATGGGGAGATATGGTCGCCACAATACTTATTAGATCGTTTGGTGTTAGTTCTGGTACTATAGATGTATTTATAATACTTGGACGCTTAGATGTATCGAGCTGTGATGTATTAATTTGTGCCCTTCACTTCGTTGGAGCTTCCAGAAATCCGGAATTCAACGTATCACAGAGAGTTCTCTAGCCGTCCATACTGCCAAATCCATGTTGTATTATCGTGTCCGCTTTCTTAGTCACATTCTTTGCCATCAGGTCATGAAGGGAATTCTATAGTTCTTTTTTTGGTTTCCGTTCGCCTGCTCAAACATTTGTTCAAAATACCTCCGTTCGCTAATTTGATTTTCGCGGTCACCTGGTTACGTAGAGTAGGAAACTCTGCTTTTGGGAGTGAGTCGTCGGGTTTTTCTCTTCTTTTTTCATGCTTTGTCCTCTAAGTGACACAGTGCGAAGATTTCTTCATCGATCCATTTATTCTCGGCTTTCCTCTGCTTAATCTTCACGGTCTTTGTCGAATTTGCATAAATTGTTTTAAACTTCTTCACTACGAGACCATATTTCAGTAAAATGTGCTGTTGGGCTAGTTGGTGCATTCTGAATTACGAAAATTACGCTGAATTGCGAAATGCGCTTCCTCTGTTTGTTTATTCAGCGCAATTTTCGTAATACAGGAACATATGTTTTAATATGATTAGATGTTATCAGTTTCGTCGAGTCGCAGCCTTGTACATATTTTTTTAATTATTATCAATTATGTTTCTGCACTCTGTGTCAGGTCTAACCGCTTGTGTACCGCAGTCCTGCAGTAAAGCTACCATAATATAGAAATGATCAGCCAATTTTTTTGCTATGATGCCAGATACTGGCGTTAGATTATTTCTTCTACACTTATAAGATCAATACAGGACCTTGTTAGCGTATCTTTCTAGTGCTCTTCTCTAGCAACTCCCGAAATTACGTTATCTAATGAGAACTGCGATAGGATATCAGATACCACCTGGATATCTTTAAGGTGTCAGTGTTGATGTCTCCAATAGTTATAATGTTTGTTACGTAATCGAACATTTCCAGTAATGCTTCCACTCATTTAGAAATTTGCGAGCTTCACTTGAAGGTGGTCGATATATTGGGTACAGGACAAACGCATTTCCTTTCGACGATATTTTATATTGCTACAATTTCTGCTTCTGTTAGTTGAATACCTAGTTGGTCAGGATTTAGACTTTTTTTAACAAATACTAATATTTAGCCACCCCTTCTACCCTAGTGGCAATACTGGTATGAGTCATAACCAAGAATTTTATATGTTTTACGTGACGTTTCATCAATGTTAGTATCAGTTAATACGAGTATGTCAACCTGCTTTTGCTGTTTTTTTTTGCTAGATGAACGATTAGTTCGTTCCAAAGTTTTCTAAGGCTTCTAATGTTTACATGAAGTAATTCAAGATGCTTGCAACGATTTTCTGGTACCATTACATCTTCCGTAAAGCAGTGCCATTCATGCAAATTTTGGAAGGTCCGTGTAGCCATTACAGCTGCATTAGGTCTTAATCGTATGACAGGCTTTACTATGTTCTCTTTCAGGAAGACCTTGCTATTTCGTGTCCATAGCAACTTGTAAAATATTTGTCGTGCTTTCATTTTCGTAGCCCACATCAACTGTCTAACGTACTGTGTTAGGTTTTCCTTCACAAAAAGGCCTTCGTCTCTAAGTTTCGCTCTTTTCGTTGCTCAAGTGTCACAAATTTTCCTGTCCCGAAATCTGACAAGGATAGCTGGTATGTTACCGTCTCTACACCTCATCCTGCGCACAGATTCAACGCTATCGGCAATGGGTGTGGGCACCCCTAGTTTTCAGCAATTTCCACTTGAACACTAATAAGATCTTCCTTGTCTGTTACAGCAACTCCATGCACCTCAATGTTTTTCCGTCTCCAGTGCTGTTCTAGGTCAGTGAGAGCTGTCCTAAACTGTTTGATCTCTTTGTCTTTAATTTTTATCTCAGCCTGAAGGCTGTACATTTGCGAACTTAGTTGTGTGATTGCCTTTTCTTGTGCAGCGAGTGTGATTAAGACCTTGTCAAATTTTTCTGAAAAAAATTTGACAGACGCTTCAAAGCTTCCAATAGTTGTTTTGCTCTTCCAGAGTTTACTCGATATTTTCCTGCTTGGTGTTTTGAGCGCTTGACTGAGTTTCCATCGCTACTATTCTGTCCAACATGTGGGCTATTCTCGCAAGAGATAGACACCCTGCTGGACGAGCAAGTTAAGCGTGTCGATCGCATCCGTCTGAATGGCCTGAGGTGTCGAGCTCTCATCATTCTCTCCACGTGACTGTCGCCCCTCAGATGCATGACAAGTTGCACATTTCCATGCTTGGTAGTCCTCAGCCCTCATAGCCTTTATCTTATTGTTTGTAACGCAGGAACACTTGCCCCACTGGTAAACATTGCCACGTTGCCCCTTTTGCATCGAACTAGTTCCTTCCGCAACATTTTTATGACATGCAAGGCAAAGCACGTTCTCATCACAATGACGAGTTAAAACAATGCAGACCAGCGGGGCAAAAGAGCAACAGAAAAAGCAAGAACAGCTAAGTGGCTGCAACGAAGTGGGTACGAAGCAATTAACCAAACAGCCACCCACATATGAGAGGCGAAAGTGAAAAGCCGAATTAAGGGCGCCCGTTCGGTCGGCTTGCCCCGCGGTGTGCGAAGCCTGACGCTCGTAGCGTTACTTGCATTGCTTCCGCCGTGCCGGTAGTTGCCCCGCTTATCAGCTGATCAACCGGTCATCGACGTCTGCACAGTTTCCTCGTTGCTCTCCTGGGGTGCAGATGAACCCAGGATAGCGCTGTCATCCGGCGGTGGGCGGTTCCAGGCTCGGCATTTTTCTACGAGAGGCGAAATTGAAGAGCCGAATTAATGGCACCCGTTCGGTTGGCTTGCCCCGGCGGTCTGCAAAAATGCTAACATAGCTTTTCCAGCTCAAAAGTGTCGGGCTGCGTTCCCAAATAGTATTTGTTCGATAAGTACAATATTTACTGGCATTATAAAAAGGGGAGTGTATATCACAATTACCAATGGCTACTAACAGATTGGGGGCGCACAGTGCAAGATCAAATTCATATATTTTTAAACGTTTTTCCAAAATTGTCTAGACGTATATTATGTGCGAAAGCATATAGGTGAAGGAACGCATCTGGTGGCATTTGTAGTTGCGAAGAAATTCTTTTGCCTTTATAGCTGTTTTGTAAACAAAACGTTTCATTCCAATGCAAAAACTATTCTTGTCAGTAGTGCGGGTCTTGGATTTAACAAAAATAGAGTTTCTCATTTTCCAGATTTGCGAAAAAGAAAAAAACCTCCGTAATATTTTCAATGCTATACTCTTTCATGGAGAAAAAAGTCTCGGCATAATGCTCAGCCCTCGCAAAATTTTCAGTGGAATATATTAAGCCATACAGATAATTTTCGCAGCGCAGGTATCTTCATATTTAATTTTGTAATTTGTCTGGCTTTCATTTCAACACCAAAGCATTTGAGCAAATCGTTTGCATATGGTTAGCGCAGTTCAAAAACGCACGGAAAATGCCGAGAACTCGTGCACGTGTGCCTTTAGCACACGTGTGTCAGTCTAAGCATGCCCACTAGGAAGAAATTCCAATATTGGCCAGGAGGAGGTGGACGAGGAATAAACATTATTTCTATATTAGTTTAGGAGTAGTGGCAATGGGAATCTTCTCAGTCCAGAAGTCCCTGAAAAAAAGGTCCTGCTTTTCTCCGTGCACCTTGAGTTCCCGGTCGTCAAGTCAAGCCTAACCACTGATGGAGACTGGCCAGCATTGGACACGTAAAATTCCAGCGTTCGTCGTATCGGGGCAACACTTGCTGTGAACGAGAAAGACGGGTAATAGTGTCTGCCCCTCATTCGTTCATCCTTTTGTCGACGTCCGCATGCGCTCTGCTCCGCAGAAGAGCCGCAACATGAATGTAGAAGCTGATTTAGGTGATCCTTGACTCCAAATACCCGGCAGCGGGTTGTTCGCACGGCCGAGGAAACGGCCGCACTTCGAGAGGCTCGGCGTGCGAAGCATCCGCTAGGGACGATAAATCGCGATTGCAGAGTGGGGTACAAAAACGTCGACCAACACGACAAGCTCACTCTTGCATTTCAATGACCTTATTCTTAATATAAGTTCATTTAAATACCATGCCACCGACGTTAACCACGACACCACAACAATACTAAAACTCAACTTTGGGTTCGTCAGTAATCATCTAAAACAGCTTTACCATTGAAGTCTTGCCTGTGAGTGCAAGCTTCCCTGATTTTTCATACTGATGCAAATAAATCTACCGTTATAGTGTATTAAATCCACCCTCCTCTGCAGCGTGTCTCCGAATATTTGCTCAGATTTCGTCATATCGGTCAGTTCCTTTGACTAACGTTTAGTGGGCTCTGGATCCACTGGATCCACTGAGAAGCAGTATTCGAGTCGCAGAGTGAAAAAAAAATTAAGCTCGCTGCGACATTACAATTGGTGCGTGCACCTAAATTTTATTAAGCAGCTGTCTGGATGGGTTACAAATATCTCCAACAAGCGAGAGAAAAACACAAATTTAAATGTTGTCTACGCTGCAGAGCATAATAGCAGACAGTAACTGTTCGGTCGCATAGATTACACCAATAAACAAAAGGCAATAGTGCTTGCAAAAGGCCTTATGGCTTTAATTGAAACACCTTTTAAGCTACCCAGGAAGAGCGCTGACCTTTGTAGACTTCGGATTGTCGGTCTATGTCGTTGTCCTATAAGAGCGCCGTTTGTGAACGTGGGCAAGATAATCAACATTAGGGCGACTTGATACTCGTTAAGCATCTTGAAACTGATGCCGGTGTCATGCTGCGTCAACTAGCGGGCCCCTCAGGGGCCGTAACAGACATCCAGCCATTTTCAGGACCGATAACAGCAGTACGAACAAGATTGATGATGCTCCAAGACAATGTTTTGTATGCTCTCTCCTCCAATTTTTCTTTATTCTTGGGATGCTATGCCCTCGAGCGGCGGTATCACTGCTTGTCATGCACTGCTTCTGTTGACATGCGATCGTCACATCACAAAATCACACCTACGTCACCGGTGTAGTCATTACCGAGCAAGGCACGGGAAAATACGTTCTAGAAATCTTCTATGGCAATGTTTGTGCGTGAACGCGTTTGTGTCAAATCCTTTGGCGCATTGATACGAAATCAAATGATATCGATTGCCGCACTCGGAATTCGTGTGATACAAACTGAACTTGACCACCACTTTTCTGACGCCATCTTATCATCCGGATACGGCTGTGGTGATTGCACTTGCTGTTCCAAAACATTCTCACAGGAAGCCCCTGTTTCACCTGAAACGTCTAACACCAAAAAGTTTAAGGTCTAGGTAATTGTATTCATTAGAGCCTTCAAAAAACGAGAATTTATTTCTTAGCAAAACTGCCCCATTTGCTGCTGCATCATAATAATTTCACGCTGCTTGAGGATAAGGAAACCAATGTCTCGGGAAACGCAACGCCTTATTAAAGATGATTTTTTTTGTTTTTGCACCAGGATATTTTGTCTAGCCTCGTGTGAATAAGGTAAATTTGAGTTTCGTTCCGATTTCCAACCAGAACCTTCGTACTCTAATTTCTTTAGTTTCAGAATGGCTTTCGCTGCAGGATCCACCCAATAATTCTTTATGACCTCTACAAAATGTCTGTTCACTAGTGATACCGCGGTCTTAATGTAACGATGTTAAAAAATATTTTATATCGCTTCCACAGAAATGCGTGACCTCTAAAGCAATTAACCAGGCCACCTTCAAAGCTAAGTGCAAGGCGCATTTGCTGAAAGAATAATGCAATGTCTGTGTATACGCACACGTCTTAACCCTCAGAGGTATACCAAGGCACAATGTAACATATGTCATCGTTGTTGTCGACTCCATCCTGTCGCCTCGCAACATCTTTTGTGGAGGGTGCGGCGTGATCTCCATTGTGGTCTTAACCACGGAGCGCATCGGGCTCGGTTCAGTCATCGAGGGTACGCGGGCCGCGCCGGGCAGCCCCAGCCCCACCACGACCGGTAATCGATAGCGTCCCCGCCCCCCCTTCCCCCCCGTGACCAGCCCGTGAAGACCAGCCGCGACAAGCGACAAGACCTGACGGTTATGCACCCGCCGACGATGCTGTGTCCCCAGCCCCCTCATCCTACGTGGTTCCCGGTACTTCAGACACTTCGTGGCTGCTTCGACATCGCTGTTCAAAGATCGTCATCGTCTTCATCGTAATCGTCAACAGGTGAAGGATGCGGCCAAGTTGTTAGAAAGCAGGCAGCAACTTATCTTTACAAAACACTACGCTCCCTAATTTGAGCTTTGCTGACGTCTGCGGTGTCATCTGAAGAGCAAATTGACGCAGCAGGACGTACTCCCCTTACAGCCGGTGGCAAAGACGATGCGCCTTGACGGCTTACCAGTGTTGTGCTCGTATGGGTGGACACGGGTTCTGAATGCGGCGTTTCTGCGACAGGCACTTTTTCTCCTCTTGGATAGAAATGCACTGGTGTTTTCTGGCCCTTTTAGTCACGGGCGTTCTAGATACAAAGGGGGCGATATTAGCTGCGCTCAGGACGAGGCTGCGGCATGAGCATTCCGACGCCCTGCCGAGAACTTTTAGAGCTGGCTTGGAATGGGCTGTATATGACGAAAGGTTAGAGACGTGAAGCCTTTGCTCTTGAACGCGGAGGGGCACTTCATCTGGTCGTTTCGTTTGCGAAACCCAGGTTCGCATTGATGGACGGCGGAGGCATTTTGTGGGTTCCGGTGGCTTTTAGGTGGCCCATGGACGATCGATCAACGTCCGCAGTGGCGTATTCCAGGGGCAATTTCCCAATAGGTGAAAAGAGCGTGCTATAGTCAGCGGTGGAGGTGCTTGAACTGTATTGTTGAGCACTTCTATGGTCCAGCCCAGATCTTTGTCCACTGCTGGCAGGGCCTAGCAGGGGCTCAGCTATTGCGACGTACTAGCCGCGTCTTCACAGCAGGCTCTAATAAAGGTTGTTTCTCTCTCTCTCTCTCTGTCCACTGCTGTGTGAGCGGGCACAGCAATTCTCGATACTTTACCTGTAGCCTCCTTCCGATACAGGTGTGACTCGATCAGCGCGCTAACCTGGTTTTCTCCCAAGATGGGTGCACCTGCGACATCAGCAGCAGCTTGGGCCTTAGCAGCCATTGAATGAACAATTTATTCGCCGACGGGCGGGTTTGCAACGTGACATACGTCAGGAACTACGAGGGACTCAATCGTGACGTCCTGGCCATCGTGCTGACTTTGAAGTGTCAAGGAGGCTCTTTCGCACGTACCAGGTGCACCAGAGTGTTATAGAACGGGACGCGGACGCACGGTATTGGCTGAGGAGAACCGAGTTTATTCGCCTCTTTCTTATAGCCGCTCTTGTTTTCTTCATGTTGTTTAATAAATCTGCAACACGCCCCTGTTCTCTCATGTGGCAAAAGGTTAGAGACGTCAAGCCCTGCCTCTTGAACGCTGAGGGGCATTTTATCCGGTCGTTTTGTTTGTGAACTCCCCGTTAGAATTGATGGATGGCGGAGGCGTCTTGTGGGTTCCCGTGGCTCTGGAGTACGGCGGCTGACATTCAAATTCATCTCTTCATCTGTCACTTTCCGGTCGACTCCATCCTGCAGCCACGTAGTAATATTATAAAATCCGCAGTGCGGCAATTTTCATTTGTTATTTCAAATGTTTGAAACGCAATGTAAAAAAATTCCAGGTCAAGCTCGAACGTAAAGCGCGCTGCCGTTTCTAAAGAAAAGTGTTCTACATTCACATTTATACCATATTTTTCTGGCGTTTTTTTTTGCAGAAGGCTCTGGTGGGTTCCTAGCAAAGCCTTTCCAATTTACCACGGAGTCACAGCCATGGGACCACTCCCGTACGTTCTCAAGCGTTTTTTGAAATGCCCTTTTTTCTGTTCTGAGCATTTTTACGAACCCATGTGTCGCGAAGACCAGACAAACTGTGCTATAAATAACCCTACCGTGTGTGCGTTTAGAGATCGATAGTATATATAAGCGTGCTTGGGCAATACTCCATTCACTACACGTCTTCAATATATAGAAAATCCCACCGTGATAGGACAGTGAGCGGAAATGTTCATTGGACGAATATTTTACTGTTTCACCGATGTAAACAAATGCCGGTGACGCTTTCCAATAGTATAAAACCATTACTGCGGGCAAAAACAGACGAATGGCCTGTTCTTTTTGTGACCAGCAGGCGGGTAATAGCACCAAAAAGCTCTCAAGTACTGTAAAATGTTCTCAGCCAAACAAATACACCATAGCTATTTGCATGTAATTTATTAAATGATACCTGTGCAAAATCTAATCTCATTAAACCCTAAAGGAAGCACCTTAAACACGGTGACAGTGAGTTCCGACACCTCGTATCCCAAGACTTATTTCAACTGTGATCTACCTTTGGGAGAAGGTGAAGAGTAGATTTTTTTTTCAAAAAAATATCGAGGACCCTCAAGCACTTCATATGAGTTGGGAAAGGCGAAAACATGAATGTCAATTCGAACCTCTGAAATACCCAGATTTCGCCTCGCTTTATCAAATATATTAGGTGCCTCTATCGTGGGCTGTCGAAACCTTAGCCAGGATCCAATGGATTAAATTCCCGTCTGCTGAATAAGCATGCAAATCTGAGACCTTTGTCTGTATGGTAGAGTAAGACGTTGTACACCATATACACACCTCGCTTATTTCATTTTATAAGGTTCTGTGAATTTTTTTCTTGGAAGGATATCGGGCCCAGAACGGGTTCAAGCCAAATCACTTCGAGAAAAGACCCCTGCGAAGTTTTGCAAAAATTCTAAATTTTAACAGTTCATTTACCTCTTGAGAACATAATAATTCACGCCCAATGAGTCTTCTTATGGCAAAATGCATAAACATTATTCAAAGTAAAAAACAACTTTCGCCTGCGGACGTTCTTGCAGAGGAAATGCGGAAATGCACGCTGATGTGCTACTCCAACAAACGAATCTCTGTGTGTCAGCGTGACCAGACGCCGCACACCGTCTATGGGACGGCAAACGCTGTCCTTTGAGTCATATGTAAAATTAACTTCTGCGCTAGGCCGAGGCGGCTTTTTCAGAAGCTAAGCAGGTCCAACGAGAAGTCAGGGCTCCTCGAAAAAATTGGCTGAGGAATGTAATACACCCAAATGGAAACTTCTTAGCTCCGCTCAAACTAAAGTCTTCTCAGCAATGGGGAATAGCTGCTGTGTTTCAGGAATTGTTTACGTATTAGGGATAAGGGCGAGCGGCACGCTCCGGCTTTATCTTGTAGAGCGTCGCCGCCGGGGCGAATATCTTGCGCGGCCTGGCACTCCACCGCAATCTCTCGCGTTAGTTTCATCCTCTACTTTCCTGCTCACTCTTAGTTGGGGTGGGCTCGTCGCTTCCATGGTTACAACAAGGCCTATGCTCAGGCACTACGCGAAACTACGGAAGCGGCCGCTTAAGAGCTCCGTTCTAAAAGATTAGAAGAGGTTTTAATAAATTCACACGATGCAAATCATAATGACTTTCGTAATACTACGCTAACCGAGACCTTCAGGACAGCCTTCATCAGCCGTCCCGTGTGTGTTCACACCTTGAATCAGGAACTGTGCCTTAAGTGCGCGAAATATGGTCTTGGAACTTCTTGGGTGTGGCAAGCTGACTATGAAAGGCGTCGAAAAGGCCACTTCTGAGCAAAATAAAAGTTTTGTTATAAAGTGCCAAATCGGCAGTGGCACAAATACTCTGTAATCCTGCGCAGTGCCTGCATAAAGAGAAAAAAAATGGCTTCGTATCTCCTCCTTTCGCTGCAAATGTCGCCGAAAGACGATAGTCGACTAGCGCCCGTGCCAAGTAATGGCCTCCATTCTCTTTCCCGCTGAAATCTCATGCTGTTCCTCTCCCGTCTAGTTCAACCCAAGATAACACGCTAGAGGTTTGCTCAAGTCAATTTAAATTTACCGCCTCCCATTGCTCCAAGTCGGGGGTCTCGAGGCCAGCGCTGCCGTACGGCGGAGACACACGTGAATTCAGGCACCCTACTACAGCGTTTATAGTATCTCGTTGAGCGTTTCATGCGGAACGTGAATCCAACCTAGTGGAACCTATCGTTGCTACAGCCGTTTCATTTCCTAAATGCTGCCAGGAGGTAGCGCTGGCCGTTGATGTCGTTTTTTATTTGAAAACCAAGCATTCATAAACTTATAAAGAACACTGAAAATATCACTCCTGTGTTGATTTGATGCCTCATATTTGCGTAATGTCCTCTTCTTGTTCAAAAATGTTGACAAGTGTAATCACTGACACCGGACATATACGTTTATATTTGACTTTGACTATATAAGACTTTGCACAGCATTTGCTTCACTTTGGCGGGGTGGCTGAATCCAGTCACAGACAGACAGACAGACAGACAGACCGACCAAAATGTCTGTGTTTAGGTAGCCCAAGGAAGACTTACCGTCTTTAAAAGTACATAAATTCAGATAACCTAAATCTCACTTTTCCAGAGGTACCACGATAACACTTGTTGCCCGGCACAGTTCTGTAGACACCACGCGCAACCAGTTGGGCTGGGGTTTAGATTGTGCAGCACAACTTGCCGCACCGCCTGCGGATCCCACTGTAACTGTCACGTCCACGATCACTGTTGAATGTGGTGCCGCTCTCTTCGGTTCAGCTGCGGTGGGCCCAACAAGTCGATGTTGGCTGGGAGCATGAGCATGAAAACTCTTCCTTCGCTTCAAATGTGCCAAACCGTGAGCCTCTTTTTGTTAAAGGTCATCGCGAATTACGGAGCATTTATCTAGGTATGTTTCCGAAGTAGCACACTTCGCTGACGGCGGAAAAACTGTAAGATGGCGTGAACACCTCCCTAACTTCACTTCTATACCAAGCACCGAACGGGTGACAGGGCAATTTTTTACTCAAAAGGCAGTACCTTGGTCAGAGTTTGCGAAACGGTTTATTGACGTAAACGAAAACATATATACGCCGCACTACATAAGACAAAAGGTACTTCTGGCCCATAAAGCACCTGCAAAGAAACATTCAAATAACCCTCCAGGGAGTTTATAAAATCCTTATGATGTATGTAAAACCTTTCACAGCTGCGAATAAAAAGCTGCCCGTTCCTTAGCGATAGTTAAACTTAGAATAAATCAGTCTTCTGAAACAATCGATTGTCTTTGCACTTACGGAGGGGAAATTGTTGCAAAGAAATATGTGCCATGTCAGTCTGGTAGACTGCTCACCAGCTTTTATATAATTGATGTCAACGTAATCAATTTATTTAGGTGAATAAATTGTTGTCCTGGTACATTCAGGACTAACTCTTACCTAACTGAGAGGCGAAGTCCTCGCTAGATGGAATTTTCTTAACTTCTGAAGTGGGCGATTTAAAAGGACGCCATAGTCCGAAGATGTGAACATAACTGCAGCTAATGGTCGTTTCCTTGAAGCTTTTCTTGTGCACCCTGGAGGTTGTTTCTTAAAAAACAACAGCTAAATAGAAAAAGTAGTGCACAACGCCCATTACCACGTGCACTTGCCAGTTGACTCCGTTGTACTTTTTATCCTTTGAGTTGGGTGCGGCCAGAAAGAGTTATCTCCATGACCATTATCCAGTATTCCTCACTAAAAGAAGGGGCCCTTGCTGCTTCATTTTAAACAAAAGACTTAAACATAGCGGTGCACAGTGAAAAACATAAGGGAAACCGTCTAGCATAGACACCTCTCTTAGGTACTTCGTTATAGATAAAGTATGCATCCCCATCCTCGTGCGTATGCTTGCGGCTGCTTCCCCGGACATGTGGCAGCACACGTATACTTAGTTCGCACTGTTGGACTGAAGAGTGCAAATAAGCGTGTTAGGTTGAAAATAATGTCTGGAGTATTTTTCAAGAATACCGAGCCGTGAAACACTCGTCCCTCTTAACCAGGCTGCTGTCATCGAAAAATGCACCCGCATAACGGCAAAGGCAAAAGTTGTAGGTAACTCGTAACCTCTCTTAAACGTTTTGGACACGATATTTTGGGACAACATAAGAAACATCCCCTGGAAGAAGAAACAACTTTCCGCTCATTACACACGCGGCTGGCGCTTAAGGGAGTGTTGACAGGAAATTTCAGGGTGAGACAGCTATGTAAAAAGCTTCCTCTGTATATGGAGGTAAACCCCTGGACGTTTCGAAAGTAAGCGTTCAGTATGACGTATTTTCAATCAATTTTGACGCTTGCATGCACGAGAAAGCTCAAACTAATTCTCTTTTGTAATCTACATCAGCATGACAAGATAAGCGCCTTGCCCTAAGCGGCCGACGACAGGTCAACCGTGACGTTCCCAACGCGCTCACTGCTGTTGGCGAGAGCTCCTTCCTTGTCATGACGTCACAATTTTCGGACTGACACTTTGCTGACCGGATGCCTGTCCACGGCCGATTTGGAGGCGCGAAGGACGTGGTGCAATGATGAAAGTGATGTCATGAGCACCCTACTGTCATGACGGCCACCTTGGTCTTCGGGTGGTGGAAACGGAAACTGACACAACTAAACGAGGCTTTAAATAAACCTCCACGGTATGATCGACACCTAAGGTACCATTCCGTGATCACTGGGCTGGTAGCCACATAGCAGCGAAAAACATGTACTAACACGAAAGTTTCTTGTAGGTACTCCTTCTTGAAGAACAGGCAAATGCACTGACGCAACACTTCAAACACGCTTTCAGCTCTTAGCACTGAACAGCTGCATATAGACACTACAAAACAGCTTCACATCCGCAGTCTATACAGGAGAAGAATTAATCAAATGAGTCTTATGCCCTTCATTCAACCTTTAGTAGTCTGCAGTCGCCCTGTCCTGTCGCCATACTTCAATGCTGGGTGCAGACCAAGTTATGACCTATATCTACTCTAAATAATCTGGGCTGGCTTTAGGAAAAATTGCTGAACGATGAGTAACGTTTTACAAACCCAGCAGGTAATTCAAAATTGGAGGGAGTATATAAACCTCTATATATTGCTTTTAGATATTATGAATAGCATTTCACCGCGTTAGCGCCACTATGGTGCTGGAAACAATGAGAGATTATGGGGTAAAGAAACCCTAATTAGCCGTGTTCAACTTTACTAGGAAAGGTGGCAGGTGCTGAATTCTTCATTGGAAGGCTTTTTAAAAATATCCAAATCAAAAATATGGTACGCAAGGATGCGCAATCTTACCACCGTTATATAAAAGTGGCCTCGGGGGTATAGAGAACTGGACCAGAGAAAACGGGGGAATCCGATTTGCTTAAAAGTTTCTAAATCAGTTGACATCTGCACATAACTGTCGTATTTAATCCGTTTTGTTGAACTAAGGCCCAACAATTTCGAGATGGTGTTGAACAGATTTGCGGTCAAGCGCTCTGTCCAAGTAGGCAATAAGTGGTGGAAAATGTAGACGATTGCCAGTACCTTTTAAATATCATAACTGGTGATCTAAACGAAGAGAAAGAAATTGGACGCAGGAATAATACGGGCATGCTACAATGGGTTAAGTATTCTAATATTTTAGGAGTAAGCTATTTTGTCACTTTTATACAACCAACGTGCACTTCAAGTGCTCATATATGGGGCGAAAAGTTAAGGTGTCCCCAAACACACTGAAAGCAAGCTTAGACTGTCCTAACGAGAAATAGAATTAAGCATGCTAAGGTATGACTCTTACAGGATGAGAATACTTTTGGACGCATGATCTAAAAAAAGCGGAGGCAACGAACACGGTCGACTATATCACGACAGAAGCGGCTGGATATGTTTGTCTTTCGTCCAGCGTTGTATAGAAAGAGATCAAATTATGATGATGACAACGACGACGAGGATAATGATTATGACTAGAATAATGATAAAGCACATTCATGTAGGCCCACTAGACACTCAGCTTCATCTTAGGTTGTCTTTGATGGAATATCACATTCACAGCTTTCACATTTTAACGAAAACCGTGACCTTGAATGAACAAATTTTTTTTGCTATATCAGCAGTGATGCCTTTCCGTCCTAAAACACACACACACATAAGTATAGTTCAACAATTAACAGGGCCACATCACCTGCTTACGTGCTTTAACGGGGGCGGTATTAGGTCAACAGGAATTCGTGAATAGCGCGTAATTTGAGAGCAGCTGTTACTTTCACTTGCCTGTTACTTTCATACCCGGTGTGGCCAGGGGGAACTTGTGAATTCGTCTGTGTGCCCCCCTCAAAACAGGAGTAAGTCGCACGCAAAACTATGAAGACTGTGTAATAATTATTGTCTAATTTTCTTCATCACGCATGCAGCCACTCGGAAGACCACACAAAATGGACTAGAGATTGACCAGAATTAAAACGCTAACTAGGCCGCATCTAGATAACCCAGTTGAACAAGGGCTGTATATAAGAGGTGATAAATAATTTCGAAGCCGAGAGTCAGCAAAAACGCCTCAGAGAGTTTTTGTGTCTGTTAACCTTCGATTGAGCTGTTTGGTTCTACAAGACATGTTCATCATAGACCTTTTTCTCTGTTGATAAACTGTTAATGTGGTAAAATTTAAGTAAATGGTGCATGTGGGTGCATTTTTATTCAGTTATTTTACTGTTGTTTATAGCTTTTAAATTCACGCTAGTTATGTTGCTGCTTTTCTGTGGAAGATGGCCAAATGTGCATTTCTTTCGTACAGTTGAAATTGTGATGGGTGTTGCTCCCGGCTCAGCGCAAGTCACTTTGTAAAGAAGAAGGGCCTCGTCAGGCTACAGCCCATTGCCCCCTTCTGAGGTGTACACATCTTTTCAACCCCCCCCCCCTCGAAAAAATAAATAACTAAAAAATAAACAGCGTTAATTTGGCCGCGCGCAGGATGATTATAAAGCGGCCATGCAGACAAAACACGTTTGTTTCATTGGAGAGATTTGGTGTTTTATAGTGCCACAGCGCTTGTCTGGCTGCAAACTATGGTTTATTATACACTAATAAATTAATCAACTTAAGCCAAGATTTTATTTCTCCCGCAAATCGTTTGTTTCGTCACGTCAGCGATGACGTAACCAGGAGAGGCCTGCGAGAAAACGTTAGTGTGCTGTTTAGTCTGCAGCGGACGGCGGAACGCCTTGGTTGCTGTCAGTACTCGTAGATGGCGCCACCATAACATTTTGTAGCGTTGTCTACACTCGCGTTGTTTCTGTCCGCAATTGCACCTGGCTTGCTTTTCTTAGGACTGGTAGTAGTCGTTTCGTGAAACATTGGGCATGCTGGACGAGCAGGGTCACGTAATGCAATGTCGCTTACACCTGTCGGCTGTGTCGTGTGAGACAACCCAAAAGCTTCGGACTGCTGTGCAGCTGTACCAAGCAGAGGTGCCGCAGTACCAAGGCAAGACGCATTGGCGCTTCTATGTCTACATGTACTTTCGCCAGTTCCATTGTTCACCCCACTATTCTTGCTGCTATAAAATGAATATGCTGAACATTTACCACAAAATAGCTTGTTCTGCAAGCTTATAAGCCCTGACTAACTCGTGTTTACTTTTCACACCCTCAACCAACTGCACAGCTGGGCATATTCTATCGTATTTTCTAGTGTGGGAAATGAGCAAGGAAGTTGCACGGACAGTTCCTTCTTTCCTAATTTTAGAGCCTACTTGAGTGAAGTTTACATTCAAAGTGGTGCCAGCGTTATTCTAACGAGCTAATCATTGGAAAGAACCAAACTTGTGTTGTGTCTGCATGGCCCCTTCATAGGCCAGACAATGTCCACTAACTGACTCACTGCACAATGTGCTCCTTAACAAAATTACCGAGAACGAATGCAATACAAATACTGAGAGCGAGTACAAGCATATATAATAATACTTGTACATTTATTTGATGTTTTCTTGATCGCAATTCACAAATCTTGGACTTCAGTGGTCCAGTCGGTTAGCATTTTAGGTCCATCATTTATTCGCTACCCCAAATTAATAAGAAGTTGCGCGCGTTGGTTCAATAGGTAATTCAACTGAGCCAAGAAAAAGACGGTATGAAGGCGGTACAAACCAATTAAACACAGGCGTGATTTGCCCTACATTTAAATCTTATCAAACATTTTATACTATCCTTCTGGTTGTTCGGCTGACAGTCTTGAAACAAGTCTACGAATCGGGGGCCCTCCCGCCTACGTTTTGTGGGTGTCACCCTGTTTCGCACCTTCGATTTCCCATATACGGCTTGTCTAAATGGCCGAAGAAGCCGCGAGGAACCAAACACTCCTGGCTTACTAACGCGGTAAAATGGGCCACAGAGCTCTATTATTGGTAGAATAAACTTCTCTCTCTCTCTCTTTGACAAAAAACGTTTGAAATGTGTGGGAGTACAGTGTCGATTATCGCTGTGCAACGTTGAATAATGAACTGGTAGAAACCTTTTCTTGTGTAAGATTCAGCGTTATATTTATGCTATTGCGACGTGGCCAAAATAAGGCGTTGGAGGCCGCTGCATCTAGAGAAGTATTGATATTGCTCGTTGCCTAATGGTTGTGTCTTAAGAGAAAGTCGGGCAAATGGCACTTGTACACGGAGACCGTACAAAAGCGCTTGATAAATTTGGACAAAGCTGTTTTGTTACTTGCTGGAGCTCGAAGTATTAGCGATATTATACTGGAAGAAATATTATTGTGATATACCAACTGCACTACAAGGGTAATTGTTGAGGGGTAATTTTCTTCACCTGTTACTGTTAAACATTCCGTTGAGCAGGGTGTTGATTATCTTTGTAATGTTCAGCGTGAGCCTACAAGCACTATGTTTAGGTATTGTTCAAAATACAAATGTGAATGGTTTCTCGCTGATGCAGTGCAACGTCAAGGTGTTGGCTCGCTCGGACGAACGCATCTAATTTTTGTAACGATAACAAAAGTGTTTTCGTGGCGCTCAATTTGTGATGATTGTTTTTGGAGTGCCTCTTGCTGCGTTAACTCTTCAGAAGTGAGAGGTATTTTGGCTAGGCCACGGGGCTATCAGAATCAGGATCTTTGTAAAAATTACGTGCAGTTGGAGAACACTTTGGAGCCTATAGGTTTTGCTCTACCACATGCGCAACAACGAGCCTCTGAAGAAGGAAGTGACTTCCGGAATTAAATGTAAAAGGCTGTTGCGGATAGGGTGGGATCTGCTTTAGTTTCGGTGCACAATGATGCTACAGTTTTACGAAGCTTTCGTGCACACTGCAAGTAAGGATCGTGCTAGACAGGAAGTGCAAGCGCTTCATAATGTTCTCGCTGCCTTCTCGTGGAGGCGGCCGTCTATAATCATTCCTTCTCTCCAAATCCGGCGCAGTGATACTTTTCCGCGCTGTGCTTCAACTCCCTTCGCGCTTCATTTTGTTCCACATATGGAGGACAATTTTCTTCTGGTGGTGGCCCAAGTTCATATGTCTTCACATTTCAAAATTTATTCTCTCCGGTAGGACAGGTGTGTTGGGCTCCTGAGACATCAATGCATGTTTCATCTTTCCAGTAATGAGATTACCTGCGTAAGGCTAGATAGCTTGTTCCCGCTTTCACTGTATCGTAAAGCATACCTGCATGTTATTCCTGGTGCTATTCTATCAATTGTCACCCGCCGCGGTGCCGCAGTTGCTAAGGCCTTGAGATGCCGTACGCGGCGACCACTTTTCTGATTGAGGCGACAAGTGAAACCGCTCGTGCATCCGAAAGTTGTGCGTACGTTAAGGATACCTAGGTAGTCAAATATAATCAGGAGCGCTCAACTACGGAGCGCTTTATAACCGGTGCAGTTTCGGCGTGTCATACCCCCAATCAATCAATCAATCAATCAATCAATCAATCAATCAATCAATCAATCAATCAATCAATCAATCAATCAATCAATCAATCAATCAATCAATCAATCAATCAATCATTTTTATCATGTGTCTGATTTATGTGCATTTAATTTTTGCAATGAACTGCGCAGAAGCTGTATAGCTTTTCTTTGTAGCCGTATGGCTGCATTGAGGTGGATGTCAAACGTTCCTTCGCAGAAACGTACTCTACCTTGGGGATTTCCCCTAAAATCTGGTCGATTAACCCCTGTCCATCACTTGGAGCTGTTGATCAATTCGCTCTTGCGCTACAAACGGCTAGCCTCCTGGTTAGCTAAGTTGGTAGAGCGACTGTTCTGGTTAAGCGGTGATTTTGGGTTGGAATCCTAGACCGGGACGAATTTTTCTTCAACTGCGAAGTTTCTGACAAAGCTGTATAGCTCCCTTTGTAGTCGTATTGCTGAAATGCAGTGGATGTCAAACGTCCCTTCGCAAATATATTCTACTTTGCATTACACGCGTCAACACTTCCAGGTAGAATGTGCGGAGCTCCTTGCAGAGCAGTTTGCCCCTTGCGTCAACCTGATGTACGGACCGCCAACGGTGGTCCTTGTGGCCACTATATTCGGGCTGGCAAAGACGAGAGCAGGCTGCTACCTGCTACTATAAAGCGTCCTCCTCGCCCAGCCACCACGAAGACCAGCTGACCCTCGGGTAGGAGCGGTCTGGTATGAGCTCCTGGCGACTGTGCGGCGCTGCCCCCGGGGGCACAGCATCTCTGGCGCCGACGGCATCGCATATGCCATGCTGCGAAACCTCGACACCGATCAGCAGCTGCGCCTACTGGACTTCCTCAACCATGTCTGGAGGACCGGCACCATCCCTGAGGACTGGAGGACGGCTATTGTGACAGCAGTGATCAAGCCTGGCAAACTACCGAGCGAGCCTTCCTCGAATCGCCCCATCTCTCTGCCCTCAGCGGTGGGGAAACTCAAGAGACGGTGGTCCTGGACAGACTGGAATGGCTAACAAGCCTACGAAATGCTGTTGACGAAAAGTAGAGTGAATTCCGAAGGTCCCGCTGCACCGCTGACGCCCTTGCAGATGTGGTGTCATTCATAGAGCAGGCCAAACACGACAAAGAGGGGCGTACCTCCTGCTCCTGGACGTCAACTCAGCACTAGAAAATCCATGGTGCCCTTGACCGCCTGGGAGCAGAGGGGAGGCTCAGAGATTATGTCAGTGGCTTTCTTAGAGGCCGTACATTGCGTGTACGCATCGGCAAGACCCTGAGCGCCCCGCGCTGAGTGGGGACTGGTGTCCCGCAGGGCAGCGTCCTGAGCCCACTTCTCTTCAACCTTGCCATGGCGGACCTTCCCAACCGTCTTCCGGAATCCGTGTAGTACCCGGTAGAGATGGCCATCTATACCGACAACGTAGAACTCTGGACCCGGGGCCCCACCAAAGTCGGCAGGCGGGTACGCGCGTCCCTACAGGCGGCCCTCGATGTAGTGGCGAACCACCTGACGAGTACGGGACTTCCACTCTCCGATGCCAAAACGGAGGCCGTCGCAATCAATCCGTGCCAGGCCCAAGCCCGATGCACTGCTCCACTGCACCTCTATGGCAGACCCCTTTTCTCGCGACGCAAATTCGTCTACCTCGGCCTGGCCATCGACGATGCCCTCTCATGGAGGTCCGGCGTTGGGGCACAACTGGACCACATAAACCAGCTCTTGGTACAAGTAGAGGGTGCTCGCACCAGTGGGCGCTCCGGATCTACACAGCCTACGCTCTCTCGCGGGTTCTTTACGCACTCCCCGTGGTGAACCTCAGGGACGCTCAGTGGAAGACCCAGGAGCTGGCTCACCGAAAGGCCCTTCGGCGCAGCGTCGGCCTCGCAAGAGACTCCAGTGGCCAGCACCCTGGAGGAAACCGGAAACTGGCCAATCCAGCTGCTCGCCACGCAGACAGCGCTGCGGCATGGGGAACGTCTGCACCGAGCACCTGGAGGTGATCACCTCCTGGCCAGGCTTTGCTCGAGAGGGCAATCTGGCGTGGGCAGCATGGCCGCTTTATTTGAGGACTGTGTTGAAGTCCTCAAAGGGCGTGCCTTCTGCCCCCACCGCCACCGGCAGTCGTACCCCTACACATCACAATCACGCAGCCAGGAGTTAAGTTCCAGGCGAGACTACCAGACGTCGGGATTCGCTAGAAGCTGCTGCCCTCATAGACCTGGAAACGCCGGGACAACTCGTGGTATACATCGATGGCTTGGTTCTTCCAAGAGAGGACCGAGGTGCTGCTGCGTGCCGCCAGAGGAGCCTATCGGCAATGCCGGCTGCCATTCCCCACCAGCTCCACAGCGGCCGAGCTGGCAGGCCTACACTTGGCCGCGGACATGCTGCGGGAAGATCCACCACCAGCGGCCACTATCTTCTGCGACTCCCTGCTGGCGCTACTTCGCCTGAGGGAGGCATCTGCACCACGGTGGCGAGGTGGCCACCTCGAGATATCCTTAGTTGCCATGCTGCGCGACCTGCAGGGACAAGGCTGCAACCACCGACTGCAGTGGCTTCCTGCCACGTTGATATACCAGGGAACGAGGCTGCAGACGATTTAGCCAAAGCAGACCACCACTCTCTAATGGCCCCAGTTTCCGCGTCCCTGGTGCGCTTTGATGTTGCCAGGGACGTCATCAGGCGAGAGATGGCCGCCCGCCACCCCTGCAAATGAGTGCCGACCGGTGAGGTCCCGCGGCTCCTTCACACCAGAGAGATATCCCAAATAGAGCGGTCCCTCCTCCTCCGGCTCCGCACGGGCTGTTACAACATAGCAGCACGCCTCTACAGGCAGGGTCGCAAGGCCACACCCACGTGTGCCCACTGCCCCGACCTCGAGACATTGATTGGATCACGTCCTCTGCTCCTGCCCTGCGTACGCTGGTGCCCGGAACAAACTAGCGTCTGGATAACGGCGGCTGGGGCTACCCTCAAGCACTGCATAGGACATCCTGCGTCCTCGGGGACCCGTCATGCTCCACCGAGAGGTCTTCAGGCTGCTCCTCTCGTATCTCGACGAGTCGGGCCTCAACCCCCGCCCTAGAACGGTGAAAGCCATACCCACCCACTATCCACCCCCTGTTAACCCTTTGTGTGCGTGGGCGTGTATGTGTGAATGCGCCTGTATGTAAATAGTCTGTATATAACCTGCGTGTAGTCTGTACATAGCCTTTAAAGCAGCCTATACATACCCTTTTAGTAAACTGTTATCATATTCAATTTTCCATTGACCTTTCACTGCCGTTTTGTTTTCTCTTCTTCTTCTTCTTCTTCCCTGCTCCTCTCTCCCCCGGTGAGACCTGTATCGTCTGTCGAGAGGCAAAACTTCGCCTTGTAAATATTTTCAGTTTTAATAAACAATTTCTCTTCTCCGAGGTTGTGCGATAGCTGTTCTTGACTGAAATAAGGGGGCTGTGGTTACATTGCTTGTAGTGCTAGCATAACTGTCTTCGGATCCAAGATCGGTGCGTAAGAAACAAGCGTTACCACGGCTCAAATCTCTACTCCCAAAACAAAACACTCGACAATATTCGTTGGCTGCCGCTTTTAGGGTACCAAATTCTTTGACCCTTCCCCGTCTACTGGCCTGGTCGAGCGATTGAGTGCTTCGGTACTAGTGTTTTGTTTTGAAAGTCCGTGGTTTGAATCTCGGCAAAACCTCACTGGTTTTTCTACATTTTTTTCAATTAGGGCTTTATCAGCTTTTTTTACAAGGCAAACAAAGAGGACCACAGTACCTTGCCTTTTAACCTACAAGCGACGTTCAAAGGCACACACAGTATCACAGCATCCCCGAACTTTGCTTTGCTGACACAGCGAATTCATGAAGCTGCAGTCAAGGTTAATTGAAGTACCAAGTAAAGTTGTGCTAAGTGCATCTTTGTTCTTCATCCTATCTTGTTTGGTTCAGATTTTACGGTAATGACTTGAAATACATCTCGCAGCATGTCAATATTTGCCCGAAAATATTTTTCTTTTGTGTTTTTATAAAGCTACGGTCTTGATAACTGCAGTTACACAATCGACAACTGCTCATATATGACTCCAACATAATCGCATGGTTAATAGAAACGTGTCCAGTGCCGCACGTCGACGCAACAGCGGCTGGCGCGTGAGTTCACCGGTCTCATGCGGTTACTCACCCTCTCCTGCGTGTCCGCACGTTGCCGCCGAATGACGCCGATGCTCTCGCGGTGCGTCATTTCGCGTCCATGTGGTTAGGGCTCTAGACCTATAATCGTGGCGAATATATCATCGCCGCTATCTGTAAAACTGCCAACGACCATCCCTTACACAACCTTTCAAAACACTATCATCCCCTCTTTCACGTGTGGAACTTTATTTTGCGATAATTGTCGTTTGAGCGACCGGTCACCAAGACGTCTGCCGTGGCCTGTTTTGATTCTATCGCGCAGGTGGCGCCATCTTTCGGCCGCTAGCCGCACCGCGGTGCCGGGAGTGCTCGGTTGGAGAGTCGAACCTCCGCTGCCGCAGCGTAGGCTTACCATCGCGGCAAATATCTCATTGCCGCTTTTAAATTCAGGGCTGATAGCAATCTCTTGCACAATTTTTTACCACAATACCATCTACTTTCTCGCATATGGAACTTCTTTTCCGCGATCAGATTGATTGGAAGAGTGCCGACAAGCAGTTTCTATCACGGTCTGCGCCGGTTTGAGCCGCAGCGATAATAAAAAAACGGACGACGGCGAAGACGTCGCCCGCCTAGCTAATTGCCTCATCTGTGGCCAATTAACGTTGTCCTGTCTGTGTGTCTGTCGGGTCTGTCTGTCTGTCTGTCTGTCACATTAACCTCTCTGCATTTGAAAGGCAATTTGGCGCGCGACGACTGAATTTGAAACTGATTGGAATAGATGGGTTATAAATAATTCTACGCTGGCGGTTGAACGCTTTTGGTTTGGTTTTTGCAATTACTGGACCGATGGGTATTCTTTACAGCATAAACACAGAAAGCAAAACATTTGTGTCAGTACTCCTTTAAAATGCGTTAAAACAATTCTTGAGGGAATTGGTCGCTTATACCTTCCCGGTTCACTGCAGATTTCGTGCGAAGACCATAGTATTCTGCCGCTCCTGCCCCGTGAATCCGCCTCTTTCTCTCCGCTGCCTACTTGCCACGCTGTCCCCCTCCAGTCTCCGTCCTCTCACGATAAACAAAATGGCAGGTTGCTGATTCAAATTCAAATTTCGCGTTGTCGCAATGCTGCCGGGCCCTGTGTTGGGACCTTTTGTCAGTCTTGATTGTAGGGTTTAGCGCGCCGACGCAGCGCAGGCGATGAGGCGCGCCGTAGTGGAGGGCTCCGGATTTATTTTGACCACCTGGGGATCTTTAACATGCGCCGAAATCTCGCACACACGGGCGTTTTTGCTTTTCGCGTACATCAGAAAGGCGGGCGCCGCGGCCGGGAATGGAACCCGCGACCTCGTGCCCAGCAGCGCAACGCCTTAGCCACTGAGCCACCGCGGCGGGTGGGACCTTTTGTCACTGTTTCGAGTCGCGAGCACACTGCTCAAGCGCGAGCCCTTCCTGTATTTTGCAATTAAAATATAGTTTTTACACGTTGCTTTTTTACGATTTTTTGAACAAGTACGCCATGTTATGTACGCGAACAGTAAAAAGAACGTCCACGAAGAACGTCCACGCTTAAAGCGCCCCAAGGTATCGCTTTTTGCTGAGCAATGTTGACGAGTGTGAAGGATTGTTCCAGCTTCAGTAGTTTGAAAATTGGTTTGCCCATATATTTGTCTCGTTCAAGAGTACTCGTCAGGACGGCTGAATAGAGGGACACACAGACAGACATACAGACTAAACTTTTCACGAGCCACAGAAAGACTATAGTTTATGAAACTGACTATTATTCCAGGCCCCACGCTCTCACTGTTTTCGTCGTGATGACACGCTTACACATGCTCAGGGTCGGACATAGGAAGGTATGCCTAGAGCAAAATCTGCCTTCTTGGGTTTTGCTTATTCGATGCCTAAACCCAGAAACAAAAACCGGAAAAATATTCATGGGGGAACTTGGCACGGATAAATTCAAAATCCCGTGGTTGGCCTTTTCTTGTTCACCCGTGGGATCACATATCTCAAGGAATACAGGCGCCTTTGATGCTCCGAAGCTACTCCTGTGCTAAAAGGCACACCGCATATAATTGCAGTGGTGCAGAGCAATTTAGGCTACCTGGGCATCTCTAACGTGCGTCAAGATCTGAACACATAGCAGTTTCTATGTTTCGCCTACGTCAGGAAAGCGACAGCCGGGTGCGGTGATCGAACCCGCATCCTTTCTGTCACCAGCCAACTGCTCAGCTACCGAGCAGCTCTTCAGGGACTCACTTGTCGAGTATTTGCACTTTCCAGGTGCGCGACCTTTTCAAAGTAAATTCACAAATGCAGCGAGCATGCGCACGTCCGGTATTAGGCTTCGCCATTGCATAGCAATCCTGCGGCCAATTGTTCTCTAAAGCGTACCGGCGAGGGAACGGCGAATCGGTTTTTTATGTTGTCCGTAGGTGGTGGTGGATACCTACAGCGTGACATTGCGTTCGCTTAGCCTCACACTATGTGCGCGCTACGAGCAGTAGCCTACCTTTGCAACAATGGTGCACATACCTTTCTTCATGTTGTAAGGGCGAAGGGAGCGTTGATAGTGTTGCCTGATACGAAAATAAAAGCGCGTGCGAAGTTACGGAGTTCAAGGTGCGCAAAAAAGAAATGCCCCGTATGGCGCTGACCGTGCATTGACCGAGCAGCGGACGATCGCACCGTTTCGTCGTAAACCGGTAACAGCAATTTTAAAGACGATAGTCTTTCTTGGGCTACTTTAACGGGAAAGTTTGGTCTGTCTGTAGGTCTCTCTGACTCGATTCCGTCAGCTGGACAAAATGAAACATTAATTGCGCAGTAGTCATATACTCACAGCCAAATCTAAACGTCTAAGTCCGGTGTTACGTTCATACTCTTCAACATTGTTGAACAAGAAGAAGACATTACGCAAATATAAGGTCGGAAATCAATACATGAGTGACATTTGGAGTGTTCCTTTATTAACAAATTTACGGATACTTGCTATTTGCGATAGAAAATAAAATACTACATCAACTACAGAAAACAGTCACCTGCTGCTTCTTGCTCTACCTGGCGGAATCCTGCGTTATAAATAATTCTACGCCGGCGGCTGGCCGCTTTTGGTTCGATTTTTGCAATTACTGGAACGACGGTTTTCTTTACAACATAAAAACAGAAAGCAAGAAATTTGTGTCAGTACTCCTTCAAAATGCGTTCAAACAATTATTGAGGAATTGTTCGCTTATACCATCCCGGTTCACTGCAAATTTCGTGCGAAGACAGTCTTCTGCGCTCCTGCCCCCTAAATCCATCTTTTTCTCTCCGCTGCCTACCTGTCACGCAAAAGCAACGGCAACAGCAACGAAAGATTCCACTAGATAGATTCCGCGTTCCGCATGAAACGCTCGTGGAGTGGGGCAACGTGGTTCTCTAAACGTTGTAGTCGAGTGCCTCGGTTCACGCGCGGCTTTGCCGTGCGGCAGCACTGGCATCGAAGGACCCGACTTGGAACAGTGGAACGCGGTAAATTTAAGTTTATTGAGCAACCCTCTAGCGTGTTAACTTGGAAGGAACGAGATGAGAGAGGAACAGCATGAGTGGTGAGCAGGAATGAGAATGAAGGCCTTTACTTGCCAGAGGCGCCAGTCGACTATCGTCTTGTGTCGACATTTGCAACAAAAGGACCAGACACGCGGCCAATTTTTTTTCCAATTCAGCTCCGGTTAAGTTTCAGGTTGCTCAAACAATAAAGGTTCCGGTTCAGCGTCATTTAAGAGAAAAATACCGAATCGGTTCCAGTTTTCGGTGCGATTCGAAACCGGTTGGTCACCCTGCTGCAAACAACATACTTCGTTTACGTTTATACACGATTTTGATGTAAGCGAGGGAATTAGATAGAGCGACGTGGAAAACTGAGCCTTTGGTTCATGATTTAGGGATTAAAAACCAGCCAAGAGACGGAGACACAAGCAAAGAAACAGACAGGACGATGCTGGACTACTAAAAACTGAATTTTATGAAGAAAACAAGAACCTCCCCCAACCACAAGCTGCGCAAGGGCAGAACTCAACAAGTGATACTTAACGCGTCGTACATGACTAAAGATAAAGTTCGCGACAATGCATAAAATCGAACAACACGCAAATAAAAAACTGTCACAGATTACCCGCCAAGAAAAGAAAATTCCTTATCAGAAAGGCTCAAAGATGCACTGCTTATGCAGCGCTGCTTTCCCGCAGTCGTAATATAGAAAGCCTCTGAAATCTCAAGTTCAAACTTGGTCCGGCCATGTCCTAAAATTGCAATTTTATCAAACATGGGTGTGCAGCGACAATCGCGACAATGGGTTGGCAAATGGGCACCGTCTGAAAAGTTAAGAGAAGCACAGTGCTCCCTAGTCCTGCAGTTTCTACATCGCCCTGTTTGGCCGATGTATACTTTGCCGCACGTGAAGGGAATCTGGTAAACCACGCCCGTGGTGCACGGAACATACTTGGTGACGTGCCTGGTTGTGCACTGGGCTTTCCGTTTATCTCCCTGCTGTACTCGAGAATTCAGTTGTTTGTAGTCCAGCTTCGTCCTGTCGGTTCCTTTCCTTGTGTCTACGTCTTCTTGGCTGGTTTTTAATCCCTAAATTAGATAGAGGTTTCTTCGTCGTAAGAAAATTCAGGACACCGTCCTGTCATCCTGTTGGCGTGTGTTCAAACTTGTGAAACGAGTCCCTTGTATACCATTTTTTAACACGAAATTGTTTTATTCCGGGATTCAGAAGATTTCACTTATGTCATATTCGTCACGGAAGACACCAGTACAGCGAAGCAGCGGCCTGTAAAATGTGCACCCCTGAACGCAGGGTCTTTTTGCTGGGAAGCAACCTTTCGAACTGAAGAGTAGGCTATACTTCGGATTGTTCATTTTCAGGTTTCATATTTTAACATGAAGGTGTTTTATGCCGGGATACACCCAGATTACATTGACGTCATATCCGTCATGGAAATGACGCCAGTACACCTTTGCCGAAGCGACCTGCCAACAGGACGTCGCTCGTCAAGCACACCCACAAGACAGCCGCGGACCCGGAAATCATGCTCCGCTGCAGATTTCGCTGCACATTTCAATTTCATGTTTTACTGATTGCTATGACAGAGGAATCAAGCACAGTTTTTTGAGACTCCTGGTTCCTTTTCTCGAGCGAAAATAGAAGAACGAAGTATACTGCTCCGGAAAGAACTGCGGTGAGAGGAAATGCTTCCGGAGATTTCGCAAAGTGGCTCCAGTTCAAGGAGGCTTTTTGGCAGGATGCTTCTGCGCACGAAGATCATGTCGAAAAAGAAACGGCCAATGCAGGAAAACAATAAAACAATTTTTTCAGGATATTAAAAATTGGAAAAAAGGATAAACTGGCTGAAATTAATAAAACCAGTAATCAATAAATAACATTCCGAATTATGAGAAAAAAAATTCTTACGTTCTATACAGCCTGCGAAAAAAAATAATCATGAACCCACAAAGATGACCTTACACATATACCGTATTTTATTAGAGACCGCTGTGATGTCTCCCGTGATTTCCAGCTGAAACAATACCTTCAGAACTGTCGCATGTACGAATGAATAAAATCGGCGTATTTAACCAATATCTGCTCAGCTTCTTCTGGCAGCCGACCCCTGAATATTTCTTTTTTTTGGGGGGGGGGGGGGGCGGTGGGGAGCAACTCGCACCGTTTAAGTACTTTAAGTACTTCAGCTTTAAGTACTTCACACATATTTAACTATTCAAACTCATGCCTCGAGAAAACAATGGGCGTTTTGGGCTATTTTATAAGCAAAACCATTACGAAACACAAAAAGCAAGTTAACCGCTAGAATACTGTCGGCAGTGGAGACGTTCGCATTCAATTTCTGGGGATCAGTGCCCACCTAAGAGTCTCAGTTGAGAAATTCTCATGGCTTTCGATGGTGCTACCTGGGTAGATAAAGCATAATAAACATGATTTTAACCGGCACTGTACTCGTTCTACCATACATTGCTCCATTTTAGGGTGTTTTGAACAAAGCTTTTCGATGTAGGCAGTTGCGAAACTCCGCCTCAAAAAACGGTCCGCACCTGGACCTCCCCTGCTTTGGATCGTGCGTACCGTGGAGCCACTGCGGCCGCCACATGCACTATCAAAAAAACGAACTAATTATTCAAACTGGCAATTTAACGTTACACTCTGTTTTAAAGTGCATAATTGTTTATTTTTGTGCGTTCATGAGTTATTCATTGCTATCTTAACTCCGGCTTTTAGGTGGCGATTGTTTCTGCGTCCGCGCATCTGCGCTTGTGCGGGCACTCCGGCGGCACAACATAAGTCCGAACTGAAGTACCAAATTTGGAGTTATCCTTTGGCCTACAGCTCGTTGTATGCCAAAACTAATTAGTTACCGATCAATCGGCTATAAATAATGTTTCAGCTGCCATAAAGCCGTCGGAGCGACTTATTTTTTTCCCGCCAGAAGACCGAAGAGGACGCGCAGCAGGCGACAGTGCGTAAGCGACGGTTGACCCCATGGTCGCATTTCGCTTTACTACTTCTGCTCCGTATGTATATAAAACACATGCATAGTTCAACACATTCCTTTCTGGAGCGTGCCGCACAACTACTAGGTCACTTCAGGGTATTCAAGCTCAGTCCCTGCGAACCTGTCTTGGCCTATCACGATGTACGTCCACAGCAGCGACCATTGCCCTGGCTCGAAATCACCCTTTGGCAACCTTTGTGGACGTCGAAATACTCAGGACATATATCAGGCACCTCGCCCGTCTACCTGATGATCACCTCGTGGGAATACCAGGGACCTCACGAACAGCTCCTGACAGAAATAAGAATGGTATACGACCGTGCTGCCAAGGCGGGTCATGATGTCACCCTACAGTGGCTTCCTAGCTACTGCGGCATTGTCGGCAAGGAAAGTGCGGACGCTGCCGCCCGGCTGGCGCATCAAACAGCGACAACTGTACTCATCGAATTGTCTAGGACGGACGCAGCTAGGGTCCTTCGCATCCTTGCCCGGGAAACAGCTATCTCCCAATGGTCTCCAGAAGATTTCACATGCGCACGCATTGGTGCCTTTGACCCGCACCTGCAACGTCCCCTTCCACTAGGCCTCCCACGGTCTGACGCAACTCTTCTTTGCCGTCTCTGGCTGGGGGTGGCATTCACAAATGCTTACTCGTACGTAATAGGAATGGAAGCAAGGGCGGAGTGCGAAACGTGCGGCACATCGGAGACGATACGCCACGTTTTATGCGAGTGCCCACGCTACTCGGCTGAAAGAAAAAAGCTGTCGTCAGCGCTGAGGAACCTGGACTCTCGGCGGCCATTTTCGGAGGGAAAGATTCTATGCCATTGGCCTTCTCAGTCATCCGCTCAGAAGGCGACTAAAGAACTATTACGTTTTCTACGTGCGACGAACTTGAATACTAGGCTATAGACTGAGAGCCTCCAGTGTCAATCACTGTCAGTGCCTCTGTGCTGGGCATACGGGTCTGGTCCAACTGTTCCTCTTTTTTTCTTTTTTTCCTCTCTCTTTTTTGCCCATTTCCCCTTTCCCACGTGCAGGATAGCAAACTAGGCTCTAGCCAGGTTAACTTTCCTGCCTTTCTTCTACATTATTCCTTCCTTCCTTCAACACATTGGGCTCATTTGGCATAAAAAAATTACGTAAGCACTCAAATACCATTTTTCGCCCAGGTCATCGAGCGGGAAAGCAAGTTGTATAGTTTATTTTCTCACCAAAAGATGGCGCCACGGTAAAACAAGATCCAAAGCAGTGGACCAATCTTAGGGGCACTTTTTGATACATGGGGCCTATGGGGAGTTTCGCCACTCCTATATCAAGTAACTCTGGTTTTGAGCACACGACTGGGACAGAGAAGCCACCCTGGCATAGCAAGACTTATAGAGTGTGCTAGTTGGTGTTTTGCCATCTTGAATTGTGGAGGTGCACTGCCTGACGCGAAAACGTAGAACAGGGTGAATTACACAAAAACACGCCTCACCTTGTCTGTTTTTGTGTAATTCACCCTGTTCCAAGTTTTCGTGTCAGGCAGCGCACCTCTGCACTTAAGATGGGGTAGCAAGTGTTGCGAAAACACCCACTACCTAACTGTATTTTTTCAAGCCGAAATGGTTCAGCTGCTGATTGTGTACACTTTGTCGAAATAATGCCGCGATACTGAGTTTTGTCTTCCGTCGTTCTTTTATAATGGAAAAGCTGACGAAATCCTCCACTACTTTTGTGATTGGGGCGCGCACTGAAAAATCCCAATGTCTTTTAAATAAATCCCCACCTTTAGCGACGACGCTGTTGACAGGCTAGTTGCACCTGCAGTCAATAATTTTTCTGTCAGTTGATTTACGTGAATTTGTTGAGTTAAAGATTTCCGAACGATTCAGGCAATCGCATAATAAACTTTTTAGAGAAGTTATTATAAACTATCGGTTAACGCTTTTACGGTTCGTTGAAACAGTTGTGAGAGATCAATACCAATACCTCAAAACCGCAAGGTAAGCGGGGCGTGATTTAAAAATAATTACCATTCATAAATAAATAAATAAATATTAATTGGATATAAATTAAAGAATAATTAGTTTACGATATAATATATATTCAAGACAGGCCCAGGGGAGGCCATGGAGTAAGGGGAAGAACATAATATCAAAATAGGGAGTGTACAAATTACAGACACCGCTAGGCAAAACGAACAGATAATAAGTCTACTGTATCTCTCTCTCTCTCTCACACACACACACACGCGCGCACACACGCACAGGCACATACACAGACAGATGCACAAACACAGACACACGCACACACAAACACACGCACACACACACGGAAGCACGCACGCACGTCCACACGCCCGCACACACACACGCATACACACACACACGCACTCACACGCACGCCCCCCGACCGCACAGACACACACACACATACACAGACACACGCGCACACGCAGGCACACGCACACCCACACATACACACACACGGATGCAAGCACACTCGCACACACACACGAACGCACACACACATACACACATGCACACGCACGCGCGCACACGCATGGACGAACACACAAGCACGCACACACACACACACACACACGGAAACACGCACGCACACGCACACGCACAAACACAGACGCCCACAAACGCCCGCACACCCGCACAAACAACACACGCACATGCACACACACATACACACTGAAAAACACACGCACAAACGCCCGCACGCCCGCACGCCCACACACCCGCACACATACACACGCACGCATGCATGCACACACGTAGCGCGTGCACACACACACACCGAACCACGCGCGCACGCATGAAAAAACACACACACAGACAGACGCACAACACGCCCGCACGCATGCACGCACACAACGCCCACCCGCCCACCCGCACACACACGCACACATAAACACACACACGAACGCACACACAAATACACAAGCACGCACACACACATCCGCACGCACGCGCACAAGCACGCACACACGCGCACGCACACACACGCACGCAGGCACACGCACGCGCACGCAGAAGCCCACAATAGCACACGCACGCACACGCATGCACACGCGCATGCACACACGCACACCCTGTGGCACGCACACACACCCATACACACGGGAGCCCGCACGCACGCCCGCCCGCACGCACACACACTCACACACGCACACAGGGAAGCACGCACGCTCGCACGTACACACACACGCACGCATGCACATACACACACGCACATGCACGCACGCGCGCACACATGCACGCACACGCGCACACGGGTGCACACGTGCACGCACACACGCACGGACGCACGCACACACAAGCACGCACGCAGACACATGCATGCGCGCACACACACGCACGCCGGCACGAACACACGCCACACACACGCACTCGCGAACGCGGATGCACGCACACACACACACACACGCGCAGGCGCGCACACAAACACACGCACACGCACACACACACCCACGTACGCAGACATGCACGCCCGCACACGCACACGAACACTAAACGCATGCACACACACACACACACGCACATGCACGCACGCACGCACGGAAACACACAAAAAATTAAACATAGGTGAAGCCTCAAAACATCAAGTCGCGTTAACAGTAATTCGGTTTTATTAGCGCACATAGTCCACGTATAATCCAAAATAAACAGTATCATAAAAACCTATCATACTGATTAACAGTATGATACGAAGTATGATACAAAGTATGATACCAACAGTATCATACAAATAAAAATTTAGTTGTAAGGAGCAGACACATCATTGGGATTTTTTAAGCATATTCCACGTAAGTGTGTCAAGAGGTGGCTCCGGGATTCTCCTGTGGTTGCAGATGAAGTGCTTGTAGTATAAATGTTTGAGGCGGGCTTGTCTCTACCTTTACGGGCAGCGCCTTGTCAAATGTGCGATTTGGAAACTTTTTACTCCTGAGTCCTTTAGGCTTGAGTTTCAGCCATGCTGGGCGTCGGGGGAAAATCGCGGCAACCATGGGGAGAGAGGTAAAATGCCAAGTCAAGAAGTGTAAAAGAAGCGGCGTGGAGTAGACGAGCAGGTGTGCGGAGTGTGCGTCTCAGCACGGATGCTCGGGAAGGAGGGAGCCGGGCCAAGCGTCGCTTGAACTAGGTGCAGCAAACTGGAGAAGAGGAAAGTGCTAGGTAAATATACGCGTGGGGAAGTGTCGGAAAGGCACGGAGCGGACGAAGCCGGTGAGGGCTGTTACCCGTGAAATAAACACTTTCTCTCTTTCCCGTGGCGCAGATGTTCGGATGCGGAGGCGTACGTCGGGGGGGGGGGGGGTGCGCCTAGTGATGACGTAAATACTTACGTGTAGGTGCTGTCCTTGTTGAGAGAGCATTTCAAAAACAAACAGCGAGCAAATTACGGGAACAAGAACACATGAAGACAGCACAAGCGCAGACTCGCAACTAGTTTATTATTACACACATCAAAGCCTTAAGTGCCGACGCGTCCAATAGACACGCCCCGCATGCATCATAGTTCTCGGCGCACTCAGCGGCACGTACAAAAACAACCATAACAATAAAACCACAAAACAAACTTTGAGGCGCACGAATAGCAACAAACAACAAATATAGCCGCATCACACATAAATTAAGACTCCCCTCTCACCCCCCCCCCCCCCCCACGCATGCCCAGACGAGGCACCAAAATCGAGCTCAATGCTCATCTAAGTATGCGGATTTCTCGACTAAGCAGTGCATAGACATGCAATCAGAACCAGCGTTTATGTTGTGGCTGGCTTCGACAATTCCTCGCGTTTGCTGGTTCTTGACGGAATAAGATGGCTGTGCGATGAAACACAGGGACACAATCAGGAATGCATGCGCGGTTTTGTGAGATGCGGCATTACCAACTCGCCCAACTTTGAACCCTTTTCTTGTTGAGGGAGACTGCGTACAATCGGTGGCATCGGTGGCCGATCTAACTACGAAGTTAGAGGTATAAAGAAGCAACCTAAACCTGAATAAAAATCAACGTTACAGCTATAGGAAATCAAAGTTGTTGCAACTGAAGGCCATCAGATCGGCTGTTTCCTCAGTCTTCGCATCTCCATTGTGAAAGTGGCCGAAGTTTTCATGTTAAGAGGGCATTTTCACGGAAGCTTTCATCCTTAACGCGTTTGTACATCGGCCGATGCGAAATGATGGTATGCTGGTGATGATCTCCCCGTAAAATATAATCCAAACTTGTCAAGAGCGCCAGCCATTCATTATAGAAACCCATGGCAGCATTTTGTTCCGGAGTACTTTTTGTTTGTGTCCTGACATCTTTGTTTCTGCTCGACACTTTTATAGGATGACACAAACTTCACGCACCACAGGTATTAACGGAACCACAGGAACCGGAGTGAATCTCCCTGGCAAAGACACCACCACGTCCAAGCGCAGCGAACGCGATACCGCATGAACCGGGGTTTCCCTGAGTTCAGCCCCGCCCTCTCTCCCACAACTCGCTTTCGTGTCTAACACCTCAGTCATGGTCTGAGTACGTCAGCCGCATCTCGTGTTGCTTCGACCTGCCCCTCCTGAGGAAGTCTCCGTCCCGCCAGTGCGGGCGCGCTCCTGAAAAGGCCCGCTAGCGTTATCGAGATGGTGTAAGATGAAGCCTAATGGGCCGGACCGGAAAGCAGCACAAGCAGCCGCACCCGCAAAAAAACTGGTGAAATAGCCAAAGGAAGCTTCGGTTGAAGAAGGGTTGGGCAGAAGCCAGCAATTTCCGTTTGCGCGTAATTCCGGGTATTGTGGTGAAAATTTGTATGGGCGGGAATAGCCAGGACTGGAACAAGGTGAAGTTATTAGCTCGCATTGCTGCTGAAGCAAGTCACACACTTCGTTGGGTGAGGTAGATACTGGACCATTTCCGCACTGCGTTGTAACCGCCGCCTCGTGTACAAGCTGAGGCTGCGTACCCACAGTGACTGGTCACACTAGTGTGCGTTCTGTAAACTTTGTCACAGTACAGCTGTTTTTGGAGTGCTGACATAAAAATTTTATGATCAATTTTTATTGCTTTTATCGATAGTCTGGCGCACCTGGCACAGCACTTTAAATACTTCAGCGCGCGATAATTAATAACACTGAACGGCCTGAAAAATTGTTCGTTTCAATTGCCCGCGCTTTCAGCCCGAAAGGCGCATATGACAGAAACCCGGCAGCGTGAATGACAATCCTGGCCGCCTAGACGCACACCACGTGACCTTCTCAACGTCATGTCCGGTGTGTTTATTATACTAGTGCTTAAATAAACAACGTGTGTTTAAATCAAGCTCATATTGAAATTTATTTGGCTTAAAATTTTGTTAGAGCCTATCAAGGTCTTTGTAAAGTTGTCACCTACGTTGTTATGGTAGCTGTATAAGCAAATGGCGGCGCCCTGCGTCTACGCTACGAGCACGAGCCGGTCGTGGCTACGAGTGATCGTCAGGCGCGCTTGGTCAGCATCGACAGATGTGTATCTGCAAACGCATGACACTATCTTAAAGCTCTGACATTAATGCTTAATTAAAATGAAGAAGGCGTATCAGACCAACGCGCGAAACAGCGCGCTTTTTGGTAACGCCCGTCGGTTCTCTTGAAACGTCGTGATCGAGCTGTTCAGACTCCTGCCGCGTCCGTGCTGTCGCTGGAACAAATAGGCGATTTTTCTTGGCTCGTCAGCCTGCAAAATGACACCGAGGAGTCAAGTTCAGGCATGCGTAATCTGCTGCGTAAGCTTGTCGGAAGCGGCTGCTACGGAGTGGTGCGTCTAGTGGTTTGGCCGACACAAACACGTCTCGGGATCGCCAGTCCGGACGAAGCGCACGAGGTACCACTTGTAACTTGTTCAAATGACTTCATTTGTAACCAGTGCCTACATTTCGGCTACACAGTTAGGAGCGCGGGTAAATAATTCGGACGTTTTGCATGTGGCGTGCTGAAAGGTCAGTACATTTGGTGGCTTTACGTCTTGCACCAATTTCCTATATGCCTTCGTCATGCTCATGATCATTTTCGCATCTTTTTCTATTATTGCAAGTAGCGTGAAGCTCAGTAAAAGCGCGAGTGAAAATCTCAATTCATGCTAAAAATCTTTTTGCACTATTCCTCTTGAATCCACTACCGCACTTCATCGATAGGCAGTGAGCCCCTAATCATGTACAGCATGCTGTTGATGAACTCGTTGATCTCAAAGACTGACGAATGTTGTCTCACTTGTACACTAAATACGGCGTCCCTATTTAACTTACAGTGGTCAAAAACTTGTGCAGTATCTTGACTATCAGTATTAGGCCTTTGGCATCCTTGTGCTTGGAGGACAAACCGTCGCATGGGCTGCCTATGCTGCCTTGCTGGATGGTGTCAAGGCAAGTGTCTTCAGCACTGTTTCCGGATAAGGTTGAAACTATTAGGACAGCTGACAAAACAAGTGCAAAATAAAATCACGGTGTCCAGGCAACAAGCTTGGTGATGTGTCGACCAGGCCTTTGGAGGATCAACCAGAGTTACAATCAGGAAAGGAGCAACCAAGCGTAGCCATTCACTCAGCCTGAGCATTCACAGGAACACAGCTGGTGTCAAAACCGATCAGGGTAGAATGACTTGCTTGGTTGCAATGATGGCACTGTTGTAAATAAATGAGATGGGCGCAGGCAGAGGGCGATAGCTGGGGTAAAGAAGAAGACGAAGCTGCACCCACTGCCTCGCTCACAGTATGTTCCATCGCCTTACGAGAACGGGTGCTGGGTCGTGCTTCTCTCTTGGATCCTCCACACGCTGATGCCGAAACCCGGGAGAAGGGACCTCCAGAGGTGAGCTACAGCGAGCGTATTTCGCTTCTGTTCGACCGCCTTCTTACCTCTGGAGATTGGGAATGAAGCCGTACAGGAAGCCTCCAACTCGGAGAACAGCGGGGCAGCCTTAGAAGAAGAAGGTTGAACGAACCCAGCCACAAGATATCTGCCCGACACAGCAACGAGATGTCCGTGAGAGCAGACAAGACCGACGAGGAAACGACGCCGACTTCTGCCTTCTGAGCCCGGTCGCCAGCTCTAACAATAGACGCGACGCTGGACCGGACCATGGAGGCCCATCTCGAAAGGCGGCGCATCGTCCGACTAGAAATCACGACAATCATCGGCCAAGTTGAAGACCTCCTCCCAGTGACAAGACCATCAATTAGTGAGTTGAGTAAGCTTGCTACTAAGTTAACAGTACATCACGATGAACTGCGCCAAATTAACCGAGAAGTAGAATATTGTGTAGACATTGATAATCTGGAGGCCGAGTATGAAGACGCATTCAACTTTGACTACCTAGTTTTTATGGCAAAATCTAAGATTGAACTTAAAATAGTTGAAACAAAGAAAGCTCGTGAAAACGTAATTGCTTCTCTCGAAGAACGAGTTCGCGCTGAACGCAGGGAACGCCGGTATAATCAGACCAGATATTTGGAAAGTAGCAAAACGTCATATGCAAATCAAACTCGTGGAGCGGAAAATGACGACGGACGACAAGAACTGAACAGGAATTTCCAATATATTACCCAATGGAAGCCAACGGTCTTGTGAATTCTCCCGAAGAAACTGGAAGTGAGGGAGAGACAACCACCGCTACGTTCATGAAGCGAAAGGCAATGATTTCTGCCAGGACCGGACTTGCGCATACTATGGAAACCACCAGCGACTTTGACATCGATTACCGGACACCGAAGATGCCCCAGGAGAAGCCTTGTGAAGGAGAAACGGTGCTCCAAGAAACCAATGATACAGAGTGCAAAAGTATGAATCCCACGTTATTGACAGTGGTTTTCCTGGCGAAAAGAAAATGATATCTTCGTTACAACCTCGCGTACTTGGCCCTCCATTGCTCAAACGTAAGGCACTGAGAAAGCAGCACGTGACAAAGAAAGGCGACACTGCTAGAATTAATCGTTCAAGGACAAAGGACCTCAACGGCGGTGCTCTCAATTTGCCACTGCTGGATAATAATCACCAGTGCGAGCTACTGTTGAGGGTACGAAGGAACAATCTTCTCCTTCTTGCAAGACAACGCACAGTGAAACACAACTCAAAGCGCAGAACTGCAACAGCAGCTAATACTAGAAACCGAACCGTGCGCTATGAAAAGAGCCGCAACGAGAGTACGACTCACGTGCACCCGGCTGCTACAAGGAAAAATAACTTGTGCAAACAGAAAGAAATACCTGCAATCCGGACAAGCAAAAGACTGCATCAAGGGGCTGCAGTAGCTTGGCTCACAGGTCCAAGAAAGCCACGGCATTGTTTCCATCGATGGAGGTGGAAGCCGACATGTGTCGAACTTTTTTGGCCCACTCGGACATGAACTTAGCTCTCCATGGACTGAACAATTTCTCGGACACGAACCATACTCATTGTCGCGCGGGGGAGGATGGTGTGAAATGAGTGGATATCCTTCTCTCGTGCCCCACTATCATCATCAGAAGTATGTTGGCTTAAAGGCACCATCGGGAGGGGTCTGCGCGGCTCGTCCCTTTCTCCACAGGCACCATTGTGATGTGGGTAAAAGTTTCAAGATTTTAGAGGTTTAAATTTGGGTTTTACACCCCTAGGTTGCCTAGTACGGGTGTGCCGCAGTGAAGGCTCACAAATTATGTGAATGAGTTCCCCGGATGCTAAATTTGGACAGGGAGGGGAAGAAATGCGTGCACAGTTGTAGTTGAATGCATTTATTTCACATTTTTCTGTCATTAGGCTGCTATGAAGATAACAACAAAATCCTGGAAAAAGAAACTAGAAACAAGTTCTCATATTTCATCACTGTCTTTGACCGTGACACACTCTACTTTTGGCTCTGTGTCCGTGCCGTCCGAGCCTTGAATTGCTGGCAGGAGCTTGTGGACCCCCAATAAACTTGTGCAACAATTGCCAAAACCCATTGGCAACAGCTGTGGTAGCATGCAAATCTGGTGCCACCCAGTTCAGGAGGAAAGTTGCCCCCCCCCCCTCCCGACGCGAAGCCACCGCCAGAGCTCTGGCAGCTGAATGCAGCAGGTAGATCCACAGCCAGTGCTCAAGGCCGACCTGGGTGCCGCTGGGTGCCAGGGAACGGCGGCTTTCTTTGCTGCAAAAACACTGAAAACAGAAGAGGAGGGAGGTGAGTAGGGTTCAGTTTGTAGCCACCAGAATGTCACTTGCAGCCACCGGGCAAGCAGTCTTGCAGGGAAGTAGAGGAATACTATGAAAATCGGAGGCGCTGCGGAGATAGTCCTTGTCGGAAGCTACGATTACTGTAGGATCGAGCCACTGATTGCGTGCCTGTTTGAAGTTAGCAGATTGGAGAATCGCTAGGGTGGTTTTGAGTACCTGCATAGAAGTACTTTGCATGCTAGTCGATGGGCCCAATTGTTTCCTCATATGCAGAAGCACGGCCACTCTACCCCCCCCCCCCTCCTCACCCTTTTGGAGTGACAGGTTGATTGGTCTTGCAAACAAAATAACATTGTGAAAGCAGAAGTTGACTCACTGATCTGCGAAGAAAGTGCTTTGCACATGCTTGCACCGCCGCGTGTGAAGGGGACAACCTTTCTACTCTTGACTCTCTTACCCTGCCATCGTCTGTTCAGCATGAGAGCTAATTGGGTGGCACAACTAACCAGCTCCGACCTCTCCTCCCAGCGTAGCCTGGTAGAGAGGGCCCGGGTGGCCAGTGCAGGCCAGGGTATCCCGGACTAGAGGAAACCCCCCACCAGGCGGGTGCCCAGACAGCAGCACCTAAGGCTCGCACAAATAAAGTTTATTCCTCCTCCTCCTCTCTTTTTTTTTTTTCGGAAACGGTGTTACGTTTACCAGTCTGTGGATGCCTAAAAATTGTTGCACGCCACTTTTCAAGTGGGAGGCCTCACAAAATGTGGAACTGTGCTATCATGAACTGCTATCAAAAGAAAACTATCAATATGACCGGCTGCAAAACATTTTCTTGACAAGGAAGTGGGGTGATTGGGGACATGGAAACGTAAAAAAGACAAGAGGTTGAGATTAGGAGAAAGCATTTTAAGCCGAGTAATACTATTATTTAAAACGTTACATTTCGCACTAAAATTCACGCAGGCAGAGGCAACGAAGCACCCCAAATGGGACATTCAAATGAATTAGGGGAATTCATTTGAATGTCCCGTTTGGGGTGCTTCGTTGCTTCGCTGGCGGTTTAATTTGTTCCTAGCTCCAGGACCGTTCTGCAACGTCTTTGTTTTACTTCACCGCAGACAATTACAAGGTAGAAAGCATATGCAAGTTTCTGCTTCCAGCTGCTGTGCCAACTCAGTTTCCGCCCTACCCAGCCTACACGTTGCCGCCTCGTGCCAAGGAGAGCAAAACTCTGTTTAGTGCTCTCTCACTTCATCATTTCACGTAAGCCAGAATATCAGGGGAACCAGTGTTAGTAGCATAAGAGAAAAAGAGAAATGCCTTTGTATAGAACAACGCAACACTGAACGTGCAGCCAGTGGATAGCACTAAGAAAACATAGCTTCGGGCAAGCCTTCAGACTGTCAGAAACACTTGGAAAGTGGATTGAAAGCTGAACAATGCCAGACAACATTTGACCTGGTTAGATGAACTGCAGAGACTAACCAAGCGCTTGGAATAACAGTTCAGCAATATGGGGACAACTGAGCTGTGCAAGCTCTAAAGACCCTTCAGAATCTGCACAAGCAGGAAATAGGAATGCGAAATTTGTCGAACAGATTATCAATATCGATAATCATTTATTGGGGTGGAAGAACTGCGTGAGTGCAGCCTGCTTCTTGGAGCGCAACGCGCTGCTGGTGACTGCTTGCTCCACAGTATCTAAACAGTCGACAAGCACAAGACTGCTGCCCTCAATGGCACTGCAGCATCGCCGTAGCAGGGCCACGGCAGCGATGGCTTCGCTCGCGCTCAGAAGCGGTACGGAGTCCTCAGTGTCTTCGACAGAGCGGAGACAAGCATGGATACAAGCAAACAATGGCGAACCCAGCGAACTGAGCAAGAAGTGCGCGCAGCGAGTTGCGCGGTCTTGAAGTTCGGTGACACCGCAGCCCGCAGCGCCCAATGTATCGCTTTCGGCTCCAACGGCATGCATGCGTGGACCTGGTCCACTCTGCCACGGCCTGGCCACGGCCGCTTTGGATGCGCCCGAGCTCGTGCGGGACTCGCAAGCGACACTTGCGCCACCGCTGCGCACCGATATATTGAGAGACAGCCTGCCACATGCCTAAGGAGAGCGAGAAATCCCACGCGGAAGAGTTCGATATATCCATTGTGAGCAAAATCACGCATGATATAAAAAGATTTAAATGCATGTAATTTTTACCGGAATTATACAAGGGTTTGATGTAGGCAATAATTCAATATATCCATGTTCGATATAAGCTGGCTTTACTGTAATAACCATTGCTTTTTCTCTGTTCTCTCTCAGTGCTTGTTCCTTTGTACTGTGTATTGGGATTTTGGTGAGCCACACCCTAAGTAATCAGGGAGTGAGAATGACAAGCTGGCTTAGTTTTCAATTACAGATCACAGGACTGCAAATTATAGATGCAACAAGCAGTAAGCCAGCATATGTCAGGGCTTTCTTAGACCGTGGTTAGGGCACAAAACCCTGCGGTATTGTTTTGCTTTCACCAATGGCGTTTCGTCGCACTGTTCCATTACCACAACTTGTATCCAAGGCATTTTGCATTATACAATTAGCTGCAATGAAACTGCAGCGAAAGAACATGCAAGAAAACACACCGGACACCTACTGTAAAAGTAAGACTGTCGAGTGAAAGTGAAAGAGGGACATCTGGAAGCTTTAACTATAGATAAACTTTCCTAACTTCTCGGGATACTTTACGTTAACATGTTTAGATCTATTAAAAACACAAAAACTTACTTTTCTCAAAGCAGCATTTGGTTTTCAACATGGGACCGTTCTCGCACCACAGCTGGAACCCTTGAGTGTTGAGGTGCTGATTCCCCCTGTAATACGCCAAGACAGATTTGAGGCACAAAAAGACTTTTGCATCAGCGTCCATGTAAAGAAGCTGTTGCACACCCAAACTTAGTGTGGTAGAATAATTTACTGCTTTTCTAAGCAAAAAGGTAATCAAATTTAAAGTTACTCAAAGGCTGTGCCAAACTCTAAAGCTCCCTTAACAAGTGATAGCCACTTCTATGCATTTCTTTAATCATGGATTTGTTTTTTTAAGGTGACAAAACATTGCCAACATTTAATAATGGCATCTGCATTGGCTGTATAGTCGATGTGCTTATTGCTTTACTATACTAGACACTATACTTTAGTCGCCACTGCTTCCCTGCACAGTTGATTTTAATTAAACAAAAATTTGTTTTTCAAGACGGGTATGTTAGCCTTGCAAAGGTTGAGTACCCCAGCTGTTTCTTTTCTGTGCACAACGTGAGAAGGCGCCATCCTAACTACTCAGGTTTCGGACTGGTATCGCTTAAAGCTCAACAACCAAATGTTTCATCAAAACTGCAGCCCACAGGCAAGGCTTCCCAAAGTAGCGACAAAATATTGCACTGGCTTTCAACTGTCACATTTCCCGACGTCAGACACACAGCTGGCAGCGATCCTGTTCACCCTGTCATCTAAGCACTGCCTCCAGGTTTTCTGCGGCTTGTATGTACAAGAGACCAACTTAGGCCCAAGAAGAAAGAGTGTCCCCACGTAGCTGTAGAACCCTGTTGTGGTGCTATCAGAACCAACTGCGCGGTTGCATGGGTGGCTGTGGTTGGCGGGAGAGGAAAAGGAAAGGAAATGCACTGGGGACATTTTGAGCTCGGCAGGGAGCTTACCCGTAAGGGATATCCTGTGGTACATGTATAGCCATCATGGAGGTATCGGCAATACTTAGTGTTAAGCGTCTGCGTATGGGATGCACATACAATGAATTTAAAAAAAAAAACACTATGTGTTTAGTATATAAGTGCAATTGTAAAGAAATGCAGGTGTTAAACTCATTGTAATGCTACGGCCGAAGGGAAAGATCAAAGCCGTATGCTGGACGTGCACACAAATGCATTTGAAGTGTATCTTTTTTTTTCTATGAGGTGCATTTGACAGCACAAAAAATAAAAGAACGCCGCCAATGACACGACAAAGAAAATAATGGTGAATGGGAGAACATTCGCAAAACAGGGCCCACTACTGTGGTTTATGGTGCTGGCTAGTGCTGGACACATGAACCACTCACGGTGTACCACAGCTCATGTGTGTGGTGCAATCAGTCACACCATTCACCGCAGGTGAAGGTTCCCAGGCTTGGCAGCGTCTTGCATGGCAGGATCAGCCACTAGCTGACACGAGCCATCAGGAACACCTCGAGCGCCAGAAAGGACGAGCCAGAATGTCAAGGACAAGTGTTAGCAGCGAAGCAGTTTGAGCCTGAGCAAAAACAAGCAAGGCACCACGAACTCAGGTCCCACCGCAACAGGAAGCCAGAGTGGGATGAAACAGCAGGGCCCTGAAGTCACTTGACCCATTCAGGAGGCCAGGCCCAGGCGGCCAATGGCAAGGGTCTTGGAATCCCGTGGCTCATCGATCAAACGTGTGGCACAGAGATCCGCCATTCCAACCATGCCCTGTCCTGGTTGTGCTTGTTCTCCCCAGGCTGCAAGATCTTTTGTGTAGAACCTGCGAGACATTCAATGATGAAAGTAGCCGGAAAAATGCTGCATCACCAATATCCTGCTACACTGCGTATGTAACACTGCTAGATTTCGACAGTTGCTTATGGCAGAGAACTCAGTCTTGAAATCTGTGAGTAACTTTTTGCACACCCCCGTTAGCACTTATGAATGCTCATGTTGCGTGACTGCACTGTGCAAGTGGTGGCATACTGCATTCATGTCTGTGCCCTTTCAGTACTGTGAACGTGAACACACTGAAAACAGCTCAAGGACGGAGTGGAAGGAAAAGACAAACACGGAGCACTGCCCGTACCTCATGTGCGCTGTTTTCGGTGTGTTCAGTTCATACTAACTAGCTCAACGTAGCACTCTAGTAAGAAGAATTGAACATGTTTGAATTTTGAGGTTGAGCTTTTCTGACCATTCAGGATTGAGAAAGTATTCACATGTATTTAACGTGCAATTTTTCCAACTAGTGACATGTTCTGCAAAGTCTGCAAAGCGCACATAAAAGCTTCTTTTCCAACCACTGGCCTGGTTTATTCACAACAAACAAAATCGTTCCTTTTCCCAAACTCTATGTTTGGAGAAAAACAGGGCAAGGGTGGCACATACATTGAAAGAAAAAGTGCAAAATACTGCTTCGACAAAGAAAAACAAAAGACAGAGAAGCTTGTTGTGGTGGAAAAACCGCTGAAATAGCAGGGACGAAGAAAGCAGCAGTCAACGCTCGAGCGCTTTCCCCACCAAGATGAATTCCAACTAGCCCAACTTTCCGTGCTGCGGCAGAGAAGTTCAGGAACCACATGACACACTGCTACGTCGCATCAGCCTGGCAAGAAACTTCAAGGCGCTTTTCTGAATTCTGCCTGTGTGCACATTACTAAAGCCTCACTCACATCGTTCGGTCACATCAATGTGACTTCTGACAGTGAAAGATTTGTTCGTACGCGCGTTTGTACGTCACCTAGTCCCTCCACTGCAATTTCATCCCGCTCAATATGCCTAACGCGCAGCAGCTAAGGCCAAAAAGCACCAAACGTTATCGAGAAGTATAGTTTTCTCTTTCGCTCGCCCAATATATCATATGGCATCCAAGTCGTTTGATACCAACCTGTTCGTATGTCTGGGCTTCGGCATTCGCACAGATGAACACGGTAGACTGCGTAGCGTATTGAGTGCTGTCTCGGCTGGCGTGCACGCCTTGGAGCTGCAACAAAAGCTACTTGCGTAGCGTGGGTCTTAACACCGAAAACACGGCAAGGAAGACTCCGAAGCCTTTAGAGGGGGATGGTGGACGCTTCGGTGTAGCGATTTGCGTGGGGTATTTAGCACCAAAAGCACAAAGTACCACCATAACAACACGACGAAGATGTAAGGACACTTGAGAGAGCAGTGGTGCGGCGCAAAGTGCTTCTTTTTCACGCTGTATTCTTCTAAATCTAGCCGCGTAGCAACGATCATGAGCGCGCCGAGTTAGTGGGCGCCGCCATTTGCATTAACCAAGGCTGACTGTAGCCATGACAACAAATAAACAATCAAAAACTTCCCGGACGTGACGTTAGAGGGTCACGTGGTGTGCGTCTAGGCGGCCAGCTTTGTCATTCACGCAACCCGGCATGACCTCACCGCTTTGTGCAGACGTCAAAACACCGCGGAAGCCCGTCGGGGCAATGTTTCGACCGCGCCGCCGCCGGAGCTGAACGGCTGAGCTGCCTGAGTGTGGTAGGCCCACCATTGAGGCGGAAAATCGATGATCGCTTTCAATAAAAGCCCTAATCGCGACTTCTATTGCGATTCCGGGATATATTATCGCTTCCCTTCACGTGTGTGGTACTTTGTTTTCGCCAGCAGTGCCTTTCTTGGCAACGATTATGCCTACAGCTCCTGCTACGGGTACCCGTTTGTGAATGCGCCAGCGCCCAGCTGCCGCTCGTGGGGAGAGAAAGATAACATATTATTTAATCCAGGGTTAGCGCAGCTTGGTGGAGGTGCCGCGCGTGTAAAGTGACGTCAAGAGTTTTTGACGAGCGGTGTACGCGTCACTTGTTTTGGCTAGCACGGGATGATGTCACGCTGATATTCATTTGCTGAGCACGGCTCTGTGTGCTGTTCCGTCGGCACGATAAATGAGATTCAATTAAAGTGTGTTCTTCGCGTCGCAGGCCGCTCATGTTTCAGCCAGGGTATTCGGGTGAGCAAAGGAAGCGAACTGTGCAGTAATATTAACGCCGAAAATTGGAGTCAGTACTCCTTTAAGGCTTGCGCTTTCGTTTCCTCTATGGCCCTCATCACAGCAGTTACTCTTGAGGGAGGGAGCAATGCAGGAACGCTATAGTACAGTATCAGGCCAAAGCAAACTGCTGCGGTACAGCCGCGGAACACAGTTAATCGAACAGCCAGTTTTCCTGATACCTTGCGAAAGTTTCGAGCAGTTTGTGAACAGAATGTCAGTGTGGCTAATATTTAAAAGCAACCCACACACGGAGCTGGGTCCTTGCACGAAGCGGTAGAGCCGTAGATTCAAGAAGTAGGTCATTGCGAAAAAAATATACTTGGTGTGACGTTCCACGCAGATGGCTCTGGGGCGGCGATTTTCGCACAGCTTCCAGTCACAGTCACCCATCTCACACATCTCATCAGAAGAATCTGCACCCAGCGCTATGGCCTAAAAGAACCAGACACCTGCCGTCTTGTTCCAGCCCTACTAATCCGCCGCACTACATATGGTACTCCCTACGTCAACTTCAAACAAAAGGAACATTCCAAATTAGAGGCCCTAATTAGGAAATCGTACAAAACCGGCCTCGGCCTCCTTGCCTTCACGCCTACTGCCCGCATTCTGCAATTAGGTATCCATAACTCCTTTTCTGAGCTCCTCGAAACACAGCCCCAGCACACCACGTTACGTCGTGCAGATATCCAGGAGACGTCAGCAATCGACATTGCACATGTCCAGGAGACGTACCGTTGGGGTCAGAGTTACACATATTCAACGTTCCTACAACTGCAAAAAACCCATCCAAATCACACGAAGGAATACGTACAATAGACGTCTCAGGGTAATTTTATATGCTGTTTACGGGACGCTACCTTAGTGGTACGTCTTATGGATATTGTAGTGGTACGCATGCAAGAAGTATATAGATGTCTGTTCTACATTGGTTTTCTGTCTTTGGCACAAGCATTAGTTTTTATATTCATGACTGGTGTGCGGTAGTATCATATTGTTGAGATGAACCTGTATGCCTGAAATTTACATTCTTTATACATTATTTGGAAGTTTGACCAGCCCCCTTTCCAAGGTTTCCTACGTGTTGTGGGCATTGATGCTTCAAATACATGTCTTACTGGCTATTCAGCATTGTTTGCTGTTACTGGTCACCTGGTTTCTAGAAGATTGTGCTTCCACCTTTGAGGTGCTGCATACTGCATGAAGTCTCATATAGGAAGTGCCAAGCTGACCACACACTCTCGCAGAAGCACACAAAGCACAGCTCTAAACAAGAAATGTCCCATCGAAAACAAGAGGCAGTAACAGCAAACCAGTCCTCATCAGCACAAGCGCTCTGGACACTAAGCCAACCACAGTAGCGTCATCAAACTGTACCATACAGCATGGCTGTACAGGCATTCTGCAAATAAACTATCACAGAAACAATTCAAAAATTAAACTAATTAAAATGACAGACTCCATCCTATCTGTAAGTACCTGCAGCTGGGTAGTAAGAACACTTTCAAAGTACACATAAAACACAAAATAGTTCAGGTAAAACAGTTTATATTAAATCCAAAATAATGTAATATGCTTTCGCAACACAAACACTTTAATTTTCATTCCTATCTGCCCTGGCCCACAGGGTCCACATTGTACAATTACAAGAATAGTACAAATATTCATGACTATAAATTAGTCACACACAGCAGAAAGGTTGACAAAAAATAGGAAGAAAAGCAAACATGTAAACACAGGGTACAAGCACAAGATAGTTACGCAACTTGAAATATCGCATATTAAAATAATTGGGTGAAAAACAACGCAAGAAAAGTGTGAAACCGAAGAAATGATTGAATGGTGGTTATAAAAACACATCACATTTACGAAACTACATAGTTCACTTGTAGTGAAAAGTTTCTGGAACAATAAAACAAAAGCACCTAGGAAACACAGAAGTGGTGTTGAGTGGTGGTTGTGAGTGCCATACAAATTTAAGCTACTTTAAACAAACCAACATCTAGGGAAATGGTTATGGTGTATAGAAAAGGTGTGTATAAAGTAATGACTGTACGGCGGTAACAAGAGCACTAGAAATTTACGTGATGAAATGATTCACACTTAGTGAAATGGCAGGACAAGAATAAAACAACAAAACACTTTAGAAGCAACTTATTGAATTCTGGTTAGGAAAACAAAAACTTACACTATTTCAATATTTCACACAAAGTGATATGATTTTGGAACAAACGAAAAAACAGGGAACACGGAAATGATTGATATCAGTTAGAAGACAGATTTACATGACTACGTGATTCACAACAAGCGATACGCTCAAAGAACAATAACACAAAATAAAAACGCATGGAAGCACGGAAATGATTAAATGGTGGTTCAATGGTGCATGCCTCCATCATCAGTTATGGTAGGGATTCTTGAACAGTTAGCGTTCTTCGTTGTGGTGCCAGAAACTGCCCAAATAGTTGCAGATCAGATTGTTTGGAAAGTGAGTAGAAATTTCATGGTCGAAAGGCTGAAAGAAATTTATTACCTTTTCCAGCAATAAAAACTAAGAAGCCGCAGGATGTCGACAAAGCTGATATTTGCACAGGTTGTGACTGACAATAAAAATCTGGGCCCCATACATTGTCTGGTGAAAGAATTTGGTGTCTTTAACAACACGAAGATATCTAGTTACACACACTGCAGGATGCAACTCGCAGGTGGAAAAAACCGTGCTTCTCGTTTTCCCAAACAAGGAGAACTCCTGCGTCAAGTTGACCGTCATCAGTAGCTTGAGCACGCGCCTTGTGCAGACTGTTGCAGTAGCACCTCCCTTGCAAGCCAGTTTTTCAATCTAGGCATTAGTACAGGAAAATCTGTGTTGTTAATACTGCTATTTAAGACTGGTTATAATACAGAATGGCCGCCTACCATTATCCCTGAAAAAGACAGTGTATGACAGCTGCATCTTACCGGTACTCACCTACGGGGCAGAAACTTCCAAGCTCACTGAAAGGGTCTCACTTAAATTAAGGATGACTTAGCAGGCTATGGAACGCTAGAAGGTGGGTGTAACATTCAGGGACAGGAAGAGAGCGGAGTGGATATAATTTAATGTCAGCATTGGCACTATTAAGGCAACCTTAACACTAACTATGACAGCTAATGTGGAGGTACCACTACATATAGGAACTATCTCGTGAATGGGAACACGGGTAGCCCAATGAGGACATTTTAGCCCAGCTACAGGACCCATCTGAACTTGCAAAATATTTGCCTGTGTCTATCCTAACCACTTGGTGGATTGGAGTGATAATATATACACGGATGAAGCCATGTCCCCAAAATGTGGCAAAAGGAAACATGCACAAACCCGGAAAGCGTCACTGCCATGGACGTATACTTCCTGCAGCAGAATGGCGAGGTGGGCTAGTTCGTATGTATGCATAACTAAACCTTTAAAAAGCACATCATTAAAAAACTCGTCATGATGTACTGTTCGCTTGTCCTGCCAGACCTACATTTTTAGTTGAAGTATACGTTGTACAGCAGGAAGCATCAAATTAGTGCAAGAAATTTTTACAGCACAATCACATTCACACATAGTCTAAGTTGCACCAGTCAGCAGCCAGCAACATGTAAGTTATTAGAAAACGACAGGCCAGACACCTGAATCATACTCTGCCTTAAACCTGCGAAATCTCAAATGCTGTGTTACTCTGATCACCAAGGTGTGTTACACACTAAATTCACTAAGCTGAAAATTCCATAAGTGACAGAAATTTAACAGCCATTTTTGAATATTTTTACTAGGTTCTGAATGGTAAATTTACGTTTGCGATGCTGCAGTAAGAGTACGAAGCACAACCAGCGCTACTCATACTACTGTACCAGTTACAACATGCGTGTAGTTCTGACGTTACAAATAAATTCGGGTTGCATACACGTTGTTCATTCCAACATTTCACGACCAAACTGAGCGTTCGAAAAGATTGAACACTCAATCGAAATGCGAAAAAAGCATCCAGATGGCATTTTAATCTAATGCTGTACTCTCCGAATTCACTCGATTTATTATTTTATTTTAATGCTAGACGCACAGAAATCATTCAATTTATTGTGCACGTTTTTTAACCGAAAACTATTATGACGAAAAAAAACGGCATCTGCAGAAGCGAAACAAAAACCAATATCACGCTAAAACTACACGATGTGCGTGTAACGTAAACACGACTATATTCGCACACGCACTTAATTCGCACTCTCCAGCTTCGCCTATTTCATTTCATATCAAAACATTCGTCTAGCAAAACAGGACAGAACACAAACACTTCTCCAAACACAGGGCTAGAAATTGCGCGAGAATTGATTCTGTTTACAAACGCAGCAGCCAGGTACAAAGGTCTACCGACAAATCTCCGCAACGCACAAAGCGAATCCCTCAAATCGTTAGGGCTAAGCGCTTACGCGTACCGAAGTTCGAGAGCAACTCTGGTACAGTCGGGGACTTAATTTTGCAGACCACGCGAGCGCGTGGCAAAAGCCACCGATGCGCGCTCTGGAGGCCCGGCGCCTGTTGTCGAGACCGCCGCGGCGCGCATGCGCGCCCTGTTTTACTCGCAGGCACGCCGATTTTCTCGCTTCCTGCAGCGGTGCTGCAATGGTCACTCAAGCACCGCATAGCGACGCCTTTGTAGCATTTCTTTCTTCCCCATGGCACATTTGGGGCCTAACGTGACGATTGCGAGGGCTTCGGCGCAAGTGCTCCTCGCGTCCTGATAAACACTTGCGCCGAATGCTTTATTTGCTTGTTTGGTGCTTTATTATTCATAGACGATGAGACTAGTGGCTTGCGAACGGCGTCCCCGAATGAAGCGCGTGCGAAGCACAGTCTCACGGTACCGCGCTACCGATGAGGAAATGCCAGCTATATGAATAGCGAACCTTTATTCACCTTTTTTATTGCGTAATTTGGCCACTGAACATAATATTTCAGCTCGCTCTCCGCTGCCCATAAAGTAAGCGATTGGCAAGTTTGATAAAAGAAATCCTCTGTTTTATTTTTCATGTCTACTTTCTTACTTAAAAATGATTGAAAGACATACCCATATGAATTGTCTGTTCGTTCTGCGCGTCAGGATTATTCAAAACGGCACCTCGGGTTCCCATCGAAGAACGCCATAACATTATTCGCTACTTTTCGCCGTAATATTAATCGCTACTTAGGTCCTTCCGAATGCTTTTGTCACTAATGAAAGGGTGTTTAACCACTGAAAAACACTAAGCTTGTACTCCTGTTTCATTGTTGAACTTGTCCTTCCGCTCCGCTGGGCATCTGCAAGGTGGCCCTTTTCTGATGGAGGCGAAAAGGAAAAATGCTCAAGTGTGTTCGGGATTTCGGCGCATGTTACACATACCCAGGTAATCAAAATTAATCCGGAGCTTTCAACTACGGCCCGCCTTATCGGCTGTGTAGCATCGGCGCGTTAAAACCTCATAACCAATCAATGCAAGCTGACCTTGAAGAATTGCTCCGGCCTTGCAGCAAGTCATCCCCGTAGGCATGAATTCCTGGGCTAACAGCATCTCTTGGGCTATTAGTAAGCTGGCAAATGTCCCTTTGAAAAACAGCTTCTCAAAAGTAGTGAATAATTGTACGGCATTCAATGGGAGACCGAGGTGCCATTTTTACGAATGCGACGGGCAGAGCGAACAGACAATTTATGTGAGTACGTATTTCTATCATTTTTAAGTAATGAAGGCGGCAAAAACGCCGAAATAATTTCTTTTTTATAACTTGCAAATCGCCTACTTTATGGGCCGCGGAGAGCGAGCTGAAATATTATGTTCAGTGGCCAAATTACGCAATAAACAAGGTGAATAAAGGTTCGCTATTCATATAGCTGGCATTTCCTCATCGGTAGCGCGGTACCGTGAGACTGTGCTTCGCACGCGCTTCATTCGGGGACGCCGTTCGCAAGCCACTAGTCTCATCGTCTATGAATAATAAAGCACCAAACAAGCAAATAAAGCATTCGGCGCAAGTGTTTATCAGGACGCGAGGAGCACTTGCGCCGAAGCCCTCGCAATCGTCACGTTAGGCCCCAAATGTGCCATGGGGAAGAAAGAAATGCTACAAAGGCGTCGCTATGCGGTGCTTGAGTGACCATTGCAGCACCGCTGCAGGAAGCGAGAAAATCGGCGTGCCTGCGAGTAAAACAGGACGCGCATGCGCGCCGCGGCGGTCTCGACAACAGGCGCCGGGCCTCCAGAGCGCGCATCGGTGGCTTTTGCCACGCGCTCGCGTGGTCTGCAAAATTAAGTCCCCGACTGTACGTTAAATACATATGGCAAGAAAACAAGGTTCACCAGTACTCACTTACTTCCACTACTTGGAAGTATTTCTTCGTCCGGTAGATAAATCCATGGTAGGCAAGTCACCGAAATAACGAAATTTGAAGGCGTGCACACCCATGCCGTCACCGGCCTGTAGCAGGCGTATCGATACAGAGTGCAGTTAATAAACTGTCGGACCATCGCAGGGGGGTAAAGCGAGCTCCGAGACCGTACGAATCGTGGGCGCTGACATGATACAATTCCCATGGTTGCCAGATCAATTGTATTCAGTTTTGTAAAGGGTTGTTCGCTAATTATTCAACTAAAACAAAGAACTGAAGCAAAACAGTTGCAAATAATTGCCGCAGTAATTAAAACTAGCTGTACAAAAAACTTTTAGTGTAATTAAGCTCTAATTTTTGAACCAAAAGTAACTGCGTAGCTCAGTTTTGGTTTCGATTTCTTTAAGTGTGCTAGGAAGTGGCGAGGACCTTGCGCCTGACTGCACAGTGTGTGTGTGCAGTCTCCAGCTCAGATCTGCGTGCGGGAAAAACGTGTACAACTGGTACAACTCGGAGGCACACGCTGAGCAAGTGCCTCCCCGGGCGCTTGCGAGGCTGTCATTCGTTTCTTCACGTTAAGCACCTTGTCTATTGCCCCTGAACTGACGCCGGAACAGTGATTCCGATCTGACCTTGACTACCGCAAGTTCACTACAGGCTACGGAGTGGCAGCCAGCGATCGCTCTCGTTGGAAGAGAAATAAAAGGAACTTTTATAATTGTTCGGTTGCAGTTGTTTTATTCATGGAACTTCTTACAGCTCTCCGTGCTTCGAACTTTCGCGCAAACGTTCGCGAAGGTAGAACGAAAAAAGAGGTAACGAAATGCGGTTTCTTTTTTAATCAATCACAACAAGTCAACAAGTCAATGTTGTCTCCTCGCGCGCTCTGTGCGGCAAATTACTACCCATTCAATACTGCCCATTGAGTCCCGCAAGCTTTCCCTTTGAAGTGGTGGAAAGCAGCTAGAACTTGACGAATACAGACGGAAAGGAAAACGGGACACGCCGCTGACTGTATTTCGCATACTCCCTTGGCATGCATTCTGCCACTCCACTGGCCTGCGATCGACCGCGCTCTTTCGTTCCTGTGCTTCAAAGGGCCGCTACTCACCGGCAACATCAGCGTTGGCCCATGCGATAACGTTTTTCTTCTTTTTTGTGTCAACAAAGGTTTTACATTAAGCTACAAAGCCACAGTTCTTCACTTCACTTCATTTGAAAAGCATCGAGCGACTCGCAAGACGTCACAGAATGGCAAACAAAGCACCACAGCACAAAAATGCACGGAGATCATGACGGAGATTCATTTTTTCTGTGCGCCCCAGTACGGATCAGGTGATTCCTTGACGTCCTCGCGCATGCGATCAGTCGCATTCGAGCTTGCGCGCAAGTGTTGCGTGAGCGTTGCCACATCTTGCTCATATAGTCTCAGTACATATAAGTCACACACTAAACCGAAACCACGTCGGTTACCTACCACAGGAGATAAACCACGCAATGCTGTCGACGCCGCCTACACAAAATCCGCCTGGCCAGCGGTCCGCCATGTTACAATTTTTCCCGGCATGCTTCGCTAGCCGGACGCGGAAACGCCGCAGTAGCCCGTTGCCAGATTACAACCCATCGCTTTCGCCGTTTTTAGTAAGCAAAAACTCAGCTGGCAACCTTCAAATCGTTGTATCATGTCTGCCACTATGTGTCGTACGGTTTCAATGCATTGGCTCAGCGGCGCGCTTTCCCTCTAGAGTCAGTATATTATCTCTATGGACCATCGTACCTGCCGCGCAGCGACTTCCTGTCTCGTGTTCGTCCGAAGGAAAAACTAGTTCCTGAAAGACACCCACCTTGATAAAACGCGTTGCGAAATGGATGCCCAAGTTATTACCAATAACTTTGGAATACAGATATTCATTGCCAATTATATACAAGAAAAGCTTGAGCGTGGGTATTTTTTAAAGAAAACAATAATTGTACCGATAATCTAGATTACGGAATTTAAGGCAATTTCAGGGTCTGCGGTGGCAATACAGCTACCGTGGGGTTGTGGGCGCCGTAATTTTACGGTTTGTTCTGAGGCCGCAACCACTTGCAGCGTATTTTCTGCGCTTTCGCGCGTCGTCATCGCCCCGCGTTGACGGCGTCGGCGAAATGCACGGCGACGTGAGCTGACGCGGGAGGAGGAGCAGGAGGAGGAGAAAACTTTACTGAACAGGTAGATCGAGCTTCGAAGTGGGCGGGGTCCTCAGTCCAAAACTCCGTTGGTGCGGCCTGCCGTCTTCGCCCTTTCAGCGAGCCAAAGCTGCTTACTTAGGTCCGAGCTGACAAGTTCACTCTCCCACTGCTCCTATGTAGCTAGGCCGATGTCTATGCTGCTCGCCAGATATCAGCGTCGACGCAGCGCCAGAAAGCATGCGAAATCAGGCGACATTGTCCGGATTCCATGTCTATCTCCTGGTTTGGGGTCATTACGTTCGCAGGAAACAATCATTTTTTTTTTTGGTGCCTTGAGGCGCCAAAAATTTGGTGCCTTGAGGCAAATTACAAGCTATTTCTGTTCGAAAGTGCGCATTCCTCCGTGGCTAGCTTGGCTTTCATCGGGGAGATCGGGGGTTTGGGAGAGCTTTTTGCGAGTAAAATACGGGAGCTCTGGCTACATCGCTTGTAGCGTTAGCATGATGTGCTTGTCTGCAAGATCGGTGCGTAACGAACAGAGTTTATCAACGCCAGAAAGCTAGGGGTGCATGCAATTTCATTCGCGGCTACCGTAGCTTACATAGGGGGAACGATGAAGCGCGATAACTTTTCTTGGCTTAAATAAGGGAGCTTTGGTTACATCACTTGCAGTATTAGCCTCTCCTCCAAGATCGGATCGGTGCGGAAGAAACAAGCATTAGCACTGCCGAAATTCGTCAAATATGACCGAAACGAATCACCCCACAATATTCGTTGGCAGCCTCTGTTACGTACGTTACGAAATTCTTGGGTCCACGCATTTTTTCCCGGCGTGCTCGAGTGGATTGGAGCTTAGGGGCTGGTGTTGTGTTTTGAAAGTCTATGGTTCGAATCTTGGCAAAACCTGACGATTTTTTTTGTTTTTTTTCCAATGAGGGTGTCATCGACGTTTTTTCTCAAGGCAAAAAAAGGCAGAGTGCCTTGCTGTTTAACCTAAAAGTCACGTTTGACGGTAACCTCAGTATCAAGGCCGCCCCGAAATTTGTTTTGCTCACACTTTGAATCCATGAAGCTGCAGTCGGTAAGTAACATCAAGGTTAAATCAAGTAGCAAGTAAAGTTGTGCTAATTGCATCTTGGTTCATAATCTTATCTTATTTTGTTCAGATTTGACAACAATGACCCCCCTCCCCCCTCTACCCCCCGTCCCCCCACCAAAAAAAAACCTTACAAGGCTCTTTGGCAACGTCGCTTGTAAACGAATTCTGCACTAAGTCCCTGCCTCTTTCCGTGAGGTTCGGTATTGGGCTACTGTTTTGAAAGTCAAAGGTTCAAAGTAATATTGGTGGATTACAATACTTGCACAAAACCCCTCGGTACGAAACCCTTACAAAACACATACGAAACCCCTCGGTAACTTCAATACAGTACTCCTGCGGAGAGTTTGAAAATAAAGTATAGCAGCTATAGCTAAAATAAATGTAACGGCGATAAACATGTTCGAAGTAAAAAACGGACATACCAGCAACGTCTGAATAACGTCAGCAAAATATGTCTAAATTCCGTCCCCAAATGAAGCAGTAGCAACATAGCAACATCGAGAGTACGTCTTTAGCAAAGTTGAAAGAACGTCCGACATTAAGGTACCAGCAACGTTATCTCAACATCCAAACATTTTCATTAAAATATTGCACGTTGTATGGATGTCTAATAGAGATACTGCTGGGACATAGACGTTCGGATCTTTTTAGGACGTCGCAGAGATGTTAGTGGTTTGCTGGGGCGGGTCCAGCAACTCACTCGCCTTGCCATCACCGGTACCACCATTTAAACGCCATGAAAACACAGTTTTGATGTTGACTTGCTGATGTCCACTGGTCGTCGCAATTGTATTGTCTCAAACATTGTTTAGTTAATAATTTAGAGTTTGTTACAAGCGCCTGCCACGCAGCATGACTTATTCCTTGCTGAAAGCAGCGCATTCATTTTTATTTTTGCAGGCAGGCCCATCTGCACGTTTCCTTTCATAAAGCAAGTGCGTGGAGTTCGGTATAGGCCTAGCCTGTTCCTCTTTCATCTACAATAACCCAAGTCTTGCTGAGTATTTTTCAATACGGCGCCGGCACATAAATTGGCGCCGAAATTAAAGAGACCTGCGACACATGTGCAACTTTTTCTTGTTCGGAATTACTTCCAATACGTAGTGAACAAGTGCTTCCACGCGCCCTATTCTCGACTGCACAAATTCCCAGTGAACTGTGAATTTGCGGCAAGTCCTTTCCAATTGGCTTTCAATTTTGCACGTGCTTCCGGGTGACCAAGGGGTTGTGTATGGTTTCGTCATTTTCACGTTTCGTGACGTTTAGTGGCACCAGTTCTAAAGTTTGCCTTATTTATCGTTACTGAAAGCGCCTAATTGTCGTCCGGCAATGACAAACTGGACTAAATGCAGCAGACACGACTACGCAGGCCTGTCTTTGCTATTCAACAACAATACGGCTTGTATGTCACGGTCTCTGTGCAACTGGCTGAGAAGGCGCGACGTAATTTAATCAGTTGGCGGGAAAGAAGCCGTCGCCCATTGGCAACTTCAGCTTGCGTAAAAGTGAAGTAATGTTACGTAAAATCTTCAAAATGGCGTCTAATGTCGCCGTGAAATACGGCAAAACATTTCCCCTGCTTTCGCCGCCGTAAAATCCACGTGATTTTGCAGCCGGCGCAGGTTCGCACGACACGCGTTTAAAGCAGTTTTCTACCGAATGAAATAATGGTGTTTCCACGACAGCGATCACGAAGCACACAAAGAAAGTGCCGTATTTTGTTTTACGTGTGGCAATAAAATAAACATTAATTATTTGGCGTAACAGCAACATAAGAAGGCAGTACAAGCCTCTCCATGACAAAGAGAACCCAATGCATGGCATTTGTCCACACTCCTCCTAGTAGGCTGCTGGATCACATCATCGAATTCAGAAAAAGATAACAAAGAAAACAAGCTGTTTTGTTCATTACGCCACTGATTGAAGTCCAGCTTGACGAATGAGTGAATCGGCGGCACCAGTATGCTCCGTGGTTATCAGGAGTAGCGCCCTTGGTAGCGCTTCGCCGCCCTTATGCGTCACACAAGGAATTGTGGCGGCCGTCTTTTTCGGTGGTCACACCATAAACTTTTAATACAGCAGAAAACGATTGCGTTATGGCGGTGGCGGTCGGAAGGTTACAACCCAACCAAGCTTGCACTGAAGCAGACAGCTGAAATATGTCACTAAAAGCGACTGAAAGAAATGAGTAAATATGACAAAAAATATTTTGTGATGTTGTTTAGCTCAACATCTGCCTTTCATCCGCTTTTGGATTAACGTTAATTGATTGCCTGGTGGTGTTGACGCCAATTCTGACCTGCAGAAATGTCTTTAGCTTGCCAGCCTCAGCTCCCGTTCGAGCTTTAAAATGCATGCCAAGTGTTTTTATATCTTGTATGCGCAATATTTGATGCCATAGTTGTGATCTTTATCAGTAGAGCGTCAAATTACACTGGATGTCGTCATAGCTACACGTGAACCACGACATAGATTGCCTACGTTTTGCTTACGCAAGAGAGAGAGAGAGAGAGAGAGAGAGAGGTTTATTTATATAGGGGTGGTGGCTTTTCAAGGGGTGAGAGGTTTAAGAATTAAGTCCTTCAGGGGTTGAAGAATGAAGTCCTTCTGAATCTCCTTTTTTTTCACAGCTGGCAAAAAAAGCGCTGACGTCATTAAGGTCTTCACAGTCGAAGGCAGTAAAGTGCACAATTGCAGATTTTTGCCTACAGTATGCACTCACGAGGTCGTGCTTTCACAAAATGCACCTAGCCTTCCAAAAACAGGTGGAAAGAGTGACTGCAGGCGGGTTTCCGTGCTCGGTGATTACAGCGGTTGCTGAATCCTTGCTTCAGAAGGTAAAAAGTGGTGGGAGGAAGCAAAGGGTGGATTTGGTGCGCGCGAGAGTAAGGCCTGAAGTGGTGTCTTATGTGTCTTATGTTTGGACTCCCATCCGACGACGCGGACTCAGTGAGAAGCTCCTGCGACGGTATTTCGGACCCTACCAGATTCTACGACGTGTTGGCCAACTTACCTACGAAGTGATCCCCGATGGTGACTCCGGCACATGACGACGACGCACGCGGCCTGAAGTCGTCCACGTGGTTCGCTTAAAACCTTTCTACGGACGATGACGAACTTTTATTTTCATTTGTTCGGACTGTCGCTTATGTTAGCATCGGGTCGATGCACTCTTAGAGGGGGGGGGGGGTAATGCCGCGAACCATACATTGGGTTTGTTTATTTGTGTTTTTCTTTTACCGCCCGGCTGCGCCGGTCTGTGTTATCTCTGCGCCAAGGGAAGCGCGTGTTCCATTCTTTCTTTCTGTGCCGCATGTGTTATCTGTTGTGATAGGGAGAGCATTCCGATCTAACGTGAACAGCCCAGAATAATGTTCTTGGATCTACTATGTTCTCGATGCGAATCGACGTTTCGAGAACCACGCGCGCCAAAAGATAAAAAGCCTGCAGTGCGGACGCCGGGGCATTCGATTCGACGACACTCGCCTGTGCAAGTCACTTTGGTGACCGCTGCTTCGCCGCCTCTGTATTCTTTTGAGTTGTTAGGGGAGCACAAGTTCGCTCCAATAAACGTGTTTCTCATTCAACACAACTGCATCGTCCTTGTCTTCGTGACAATATTATTAATTGCAAAACTCAAACCTTGTTTTTTAAGGAGGGCAACAATCTTAGCCAGCCGTCACTCCGGTGGAACCCACGATGGCTGTAAAGAGTGCAGTAGACAGTGTAGTAGACCAAGAGTGTAGTAGACCACGTGTAGTAGACAGGCCGAGATTCGCTGAAGAGGAGTTTCAGCATGCTAACTTTAATGTTGTCAGTTCCTGAAGCCCAGCCAAGGGCTCGATGCAATCCCTTCTCGAGATCTTTCAGAGTGGCTTCCTCAAAGACATCCTGACCTTATCCCGCGAGGATTGATAGCACCACTGATTTAAAATGAGTATGCATTCCTAGAGCGACCCGGCTGAGAAAGTCTTGTGTTTCATCGGGGGAATTGATAACAGAATCAACATTCTGATCGCGAGGAGCCACTTTTCAACTGCGTAACAATTTAAACAGGGTGGGTTTTTACGTGGGTCTGATAGAAGAGGAAACCGATGTGACTTATATTCCTTTTTAGCCTGAGCAATACTTCGTTTAAAAATTGCGCGAATAAATTTGAAACTACTACAATGCTAAGGGCATTGATTGTGAAGCAGCCTTTCCCACCCAGCCTTTGTGAAGCAGCCTTTGTGAAGCAGCCTTTCCCACCTACGTCTGTACTCCCGAGTGCCCTCATCAATCCACCAGAAACTGAAAGGACCATCTCTAACTGGCGAGAATGTTAATTTTTATAGTACGGCTGCAATGGTAATCACATTTTTGACCTCCGTAGACACACAGTTTTCCTTAACTTGGGCCATTGAAGAAAGAGCAGTGCGTAATTTTTTACCAGACCGAGTCATCTTTACAAAATCTTGGATTCAGCGGTTGGGGGTTCGGTCAGAGCATACGACTTCGAAAAAAAATTACGTCCACCTCCCCTCGCGGGAACCCTGGTGTGATGCAACGCATCTCATGGGGGGTTCCATTGACGTTTTCCATCGTATTGATTACGCTTATAGCAGGGATTCTCACGCAAAGGGGAGGTGGGCGTAATTTTCCATTTTCACCATGCAATGCACATGCAGTACAGGTATGCTCAGGCACGGTCTTTATTGCAGACGAGAATGAGTGCCTTGTGGTCCGTAAAGTGCACAGTTAGGGGCTCGACGATTGCATCAAGCAATCGTCGAGTACTGCGGGAGAGTGCAAGCGTAATGCGGACGACCGTCGACTGAGACCGTCGGAGCGCGGCATGCCGCTTTATATTCATAGCGCCCGAAGGAGAGGAGAGCGCAGAGAGGGAGAGTACTGCACATGCGCAGCGCGCGCAGCGCCGAGCGCAGCGCCGCCCACCGGCCCCTAGCAACGCAGTGAGAGCATGCTGCACCAACCCGCAGCTGTTTGGGAGAGAGTGTTCGCTATGGGAGAGAGGAGAGGAGGAGAGGCGCAGCTGTGCGGACAACGGCGGACAGACGCAGGAAGGACAGAGGGGCGAGCATGAGATGCGTTGCATCTAAAAACGGGAGCGTGATCACTATTGGTTGCATTGGGGACCTGATCCCACTCTGTTACAAGACCCAGCGTAGAAAGAGTCAAGTCCACAAACGAACGGGACTGACCCATAACACAAGGCGTCGCTCCGAAGTTGTGGCATGACAGGTTATTAATTGTTCCGAATGCACTCCCATAACCATCGGCCGCAAGCGTCTGCGCGGAAGCGCCAATATATGTGGTGGGATTTAAAATCACCTGCTAAGACACACTGCGGTTTGCAGGATGCCAAAGCAGCGTCTAATGGTCTAGTAGATATTAAAGAAGATGGAAATTATGCGTTAATCACCGAAAAGGGAGTAGCATTCGGAAGAAAAAAGTGGATTCGAAGGATTTCGCACTCACTGGTCAACGACCTGAAAAAAACAGAGCCACTGTGGGAAAATGCGGCTGAAAATAATATAAGCAAACGTACGCCCCAACCTCGGCGATCTAAGCGAAATGAGCGAAAGGTATGCATATCCAATGATTTTGAGCAAGAGAGCTACGTTTCCTAAAGAAGAATGATCTACCACCCAGTTCCCGTCTAACTCGTGAGGCTGCGTGCCTCATTAGGCAGGCTCAAACCTCTTCAATCCCCTCCCATCATATTCTTCACCGCATCTATCGGTGTCCTGGCCATCCTTCCTGTCCCACCTGCTCTTCCTACCCATTCATCCCCCATTCTTATTGGGACTGCACCCCGTCATCCCTCGCCTTCATCACTTGCTGGGAGCTCTGGCTGTCCCCCCCGCCGACAGTAAACATCCAGGCTGCCCAGGAAGCTCTCTATAAACACGTGCACCTGATCTGCACGGGCATTCTGGATTACTACGTGTATCCGGTGAATTGAACTTTTAAATTAGGACCTGGGCTTAGGTCCTGGGGAAAATAAAAGTTTGTTCTCTCTTCCTCCGTAGATGACAGAAATATGGTACGAAAAATCAGGAGACGCAGAGAACGCAGAGCGTAAATCCCACTGCAAAAATCGGATCCGCACTATGGAAACTCGAGCTCTGACGAAGAGATTACCTGTTTTAGGGCCCGAGTTATGCCATTTTTAGATTTAGATTGAGGTCCCTTGTATCTGCGGGACGGAGTCCTTTAGGTCTGTTTTTGCCTCAGCCAGAGAGATTCCTCTTGCTTTTGTGTGTGGAAGTGGCAGGACCAAGATCCATATCACATGAGCTATCGTCGGAGGAAAGTGGAACCTGAGGCGCGTACGCGGTGCCAGGAGGCGGGGCGGGGCGATTACTCTCGGTCTACAGAGGCACGGCAGCGTTCAAGGAAGGGCTTGCTTCTGAAGATTCATTTCCTGACGGACGTGAACTTAACGGGAAGTGGCTGTAGGGAGGGGAGTAACTGAATTCACCTACGGGATATCTGAGTTGGGAGAAGCAGGGAGGGGAGAGAAAGCCTGTATAATATCCGAAAGTTTAGCGGTCAATAACTGTATTTTGGTCAAACTCTGAGACAAAGTTAGAACCACCGGTTCCACATGCTTCGCTACTGCCTTCTCCGCAGCCGCGTTCATCATGCCAGTCAGAGTTGTCTCCGCGAGAGGGGTCTGTTTAGAGGCTACGTATGCGTAGCTAGCTGGGCGTTCTTTGACAATCATTGTTGTCATTGTTGCTCATAAACTGATGGCACATACCCATGTGGGCGATAGGCCAAGAAGCGGGGTAGCTTTAGGGCTCCCCTCGTGGAACTGTAAAATCAGCCTGTAGATTAAAAGTGGGGAAACGGACACGGAATGAAATTGCGGAATTGGAGAAGAATTATAGATTGATATTATCGTTTGGAGAAGAGGGGAAAGAGGAAATTTTTCAAAGGATTAAAAGGTAATGCGACTGTTCTCTAAAATATGCACTTTTCGTCAAACGCTTCCAGGCCATGATGAAAGTACACAGGCCGCAAAAATTCAATGTACCAGCTTACGTCTCCAGCAACGCTGAAAGGTCTTTTGCCGGAAAGCTAGAGAAAAACAATTGTTTCTCAATGTCATAAAATAATTTTGTCGCCGCAAAAGGTTAAGGTTGTTTTTTGAATTTTTAGGGGTCCAGATGGCCCAGGTCAGACTTAGAAATCTTTGACAAAGACTGTACGGGCACGCAGTGCGCTGCAGTTTGCACCGACAGTTAAAGTTTCCCCCAATCACTGGAACGACTTCAGGCGAACAGTGGCGAACATTTGAAGTCTCTGGGAAATCCCTATCACCAGCCTTGCGTCACAAAGGGGCTTACAAGATCGGAGGCAACATTGCTGTACCGCCCGAACGGGCTCAGCAAAGACCACAGCATGGCTATTCAAGGTGGGCCTCGTGCGATCGCCTCTGGGTTCGCCATGTGCAGTGAGAGGGGATGTACACCACTGCGTAATCTGTTGCCCAGAGCATGATGTCGAGCGGACTGCAATGCTCTCAGCGTTTGGAAAGCTGGCAGTCCCACACGGCACTCTGGACAACATCGTCTTTCCAAGGGGACAATGGATGCTGCGAAGAGACGTGTCACCGCTCCTCCTAAGCTTCCTTGAGGAGACGGAGCTGGCAAACTTGTGGTAAAAGGACACTACCTTTGGCTAATTAGGAGAGAGCTTGGGCGGAGGAATTGCTGGCATATCGAGCCAGGCTAACGCCGCCTGATCCCACAACAACCACCACCACCACCCCATGTCAATAATTCAATCGCCCCACCCTGACAGAACCCCGTAGATGGGGCTCCGAACGAAAGGAGGACAGACATCGAGTAAACAAGGCCAAGGCGTTGAATTGGCGAGGGTAGTTACCGTTTCCTAAATAAAAGAGAAATCGCTGCAATACAATTCAAATAATCAGTTGTTTCATTTTCACGACAAGCAGCGCAAAGACCGGAGGGGGTGAGACCGGCGCGATGCAAATGAAAGGTAAGGTGGGGTATTCTACATCTGATGCTGGTTAATGCAACCTCACACGGGTGGGATTTACAAAATCGCCAAATCCAAATGTGAGCCACAGGGGATGGTCAGCCAAGGAAGTCAGAGAACATTCTTTCGTTCTGGACGGACATTGGTTTCTCCGGAAGATTTCGCGCACCAAAAGAAATTGAGTAGTGCAGAGATTCGCCGGAGGGCCATCTCAAGATGATCAGGCTAAATAATCGGCACTTTGATTACGCCATAGACCCCAGTGACCTGGTACCCAAATGAGACGAATGTCGTATAAAAAGGGGGCACAGAGAATTGAAGGAACGAATGACTAATGATTTCTTTGCTGATGTTAAACCAAAACAAACCCACAGGGAGTCTCAATAACAGCAAAAAATATTGGGGAGGTAACATCCTTAACCCAGGAACTAATAAAAAAATTGAGCTTCAAATTTAGGTGTAAACTCAGAAAAATGATAAGAAAATGAACAACTAAGTTTCGGGCGGAAAATATTTACGCCCGGCCCTTCTGCACTTTGCGACGCATCCATTGCCACTACCAAATGAGAGTGCAAGTTTCCCATATTATCTTTCAGAAAACCCGTTAGCATCACCGGGGAAAGCAGCCGCCATGTCGGAACACGATGATGACGATGGCAGTGTTCCTTGCTGAAGGACAGGTAGCAGCCAGGGAAATGGCGATTCCTCACCGTCTAAAGAGATGCTTTAAACCAGCTACTGGACTTTGCATGTAATAATTGAAATACGGTGGAAATTTATCCGTCCTAATTCAAAATTTTTCCCTATCAATAGCATCTAATTACGAAACTTTCCACATTACTTTCCGTATTTCGCCCGCCTAGGTCACTGCCAACGACTCTGCCAAAAGTTTATGAGGCCAAGTGGCCACGTGCCGACCGACGATGACAAGAGCTGCTGACTCAGAAAGTTGGCAGATATTCAGCTCTCTAAAAACTGCGTTAAAACGGAGGAACAGGCAGAGGAAGAAAAGGCACAAGAGAGCGCGGACCGTACCCCAAGAACGCACCATGACGGTCACAGGAAATGCCGTTAGAAAAGCGATATTCTCGCAGTACAGCGAGACAGCGGTGGTTGTGAAGTCAGCAAAAGGGGCGTTCGCTTGCAGTTGAAAAAGAGACTTCTGACGATGATGATGAATAACTGAAAGACGTTGTCGCTTCAAGCAAACTTCCAAACAAAAAAGCACAGTGACTGCGCACAAACTCAAAGAGGAAAGTAAATTACCTGGGCTCACTGACTTGAGCTATGTGCGTTAATCTCCTCCTGGTCTTTAAGGAGTACTGACACGAAATTTTCGTGTTATGTTTGTTTCGCTGCTATGGGTACATCCCAGCCAAGTAAATACAGGCTGGCACAACAGATGATCGATCACTGCGTAAATTATTATTTACAGCCCCCTTTATTCCTGTACATATTTGTTTATGACCGAACGATCACCTAGGCGCCTGCAATGACCGGATAGCGCTGATGACATCACTGATCTCGTCGCATCACGGCTGGCCTGGACGCGCGCGCGCATGCGCCCTGACTGGTTGTGGCCGCACGCGACCGGGAAGCATAACTTCAGTCCAAAAATTTGCAGCAGGCGATCCAGCGTGCGCTAACAGCAGCCAGCCCGTTTGCTCGTCATGGTAGCCCTGACATCTGCAATGTGGGGGCGAGGGGCCCATCGCATAATGCTGATGTCGATGCCAAAAGGGTAGCCGTTCTGAGCTTTGCGCTGCGTGTAAAGGTGAAAAAAGTTTAAACTTTGTTCTACTAAACACTCGCGGTTGAAAGTTCCTGATGAATATCTCCACATACAAAGGAAGATTTCAGCAGTTACCGCATGCTTGAAAATTTATGTCAGCACTCCTGCAAGTACTCAGAACCTCTATTATGTGGTAACTCTTGTACTACACTTTCATAGAGGCGCTCATTTAACGGTCAACCAAATTCGCTGTTATACTGCAAAAAGCAATCTCAATAAAAAAGGCTGCAAGCCTTCTAGATCAAAGTTAATGATTGTATTGTTCTGGCATGATAAAGTTAACAGCTCTTGCAGAAGACACATTCACATCATATTAGATAGGATGACCCGTACAAATACACAATATGTCCCAGGCAGAATAAAAAGTGTGCCCGAAAACCGGCCCGCTTATAACCGCTTTGCGGCATGTCCTGCCAGCGTCGATGTTCAGGCAGCCACTAATCACACGTTGAGCAGCCAACATTCGGCCACCAGCACTTCGGTATTTATCCGGTTACCTATGTTCAGACACACAACGGAAGGTATCCAATTGCCAGATATTCAGTTTAGTTTCGGCGACCTATGTTCAGAAAAAGAACGGGCGACGTACGGCCCCAGGGCAACCATTTTTCAGTAGGAAAGCGGTGTTCAGCCGAAGCACACCAAGTGACCGGACACATAATATTCTTTTTCTTGTGGCAGTTGGTGTTCGGAAAGATACCGGCCGAAGTGCGGCGGCCCCCATACATTCGCGTTTCCTACAGTAAGCGGTGTTCAGCGAGAGAATGGCAAGCGCCCGGTCGCAGAATATTCGTGTTCTTTGGGCAACAGGTTTTGTAACGCATAACCACCGGCTTACGGCCCTGGAGCGTAAGTGTTTCATTCGGTGAGCGGTCGTCAGCCGAGTGACGGCAAGCGACCGGGTGCAGAGTTTTTGGCAACGGGTGTTCACAAAGAGATGAGCCTACGTGAGGTCCCAGGTTATCCATTTTTCCATCGGTGAGCAGTGTTCAGGAGAAGATCGGAAGAACCGCGAAGAAGAAGAACGGCGTAGAATAGTAGCTTGTGTTCCTCAGGGTAGCGTGTTAGGTCCCCTTCTCTTTTGCATATATGTGAACGACCTTGTTAATATTGACTGAAATACCAAGTCCACTATTTACGCTGATAATACCACCCTACTTTTTTTATCTGAACACGCTGACAAATCAGTGTCGCTTGCTAATATTGCACTTGCAAAATTGCAGAAGTGGTCCGAGGCAAACGGTCTAAACATTAACGCCAAAAACAAAGGCTATATATATACTGTTTCATCCCATAAACAAGAAATGTCTTTGCAAAGTGATATTAAAATTGGTTGCCAAACAATGAAACTCTTAGATTCAATGAAAACGCTAGGCATATTCTTTGATAAACATGTCCTGGTCTAACCATGTTGCGTTCCTTGTAAGTAAACTTTCGAGAATCATTGATATTATTTATGCTCTGTCTCATATACAGTATCGTATTAAGCTGCTCATTTACAATGCTCTGTTCCCTAGCCTACTGTACCCTGGTGTGGGGTACTACTATGGTCACCCATATCAACCGAATCTATATCCTGCACAAATAGTTCATTCGCGCTCATTTTAGGCTACCCTTCAATGCTCATACTTAACCATTTTTCCTAATTAGTAAGCCTTCAAGATTCATAACCTGCTAAATTGCTGGCTGAAAACTAGTAATAGGAAAGAACAAAGATTTGGGAGTCATTTTGCTAGTTTGTTGGCGAACTTCAAGCCAAAAAGTGTGCATTAGTGCACTAGTATACCTCAGTACTGGAATGTACCGCAGCCTAGAATCAACTATGTCCTGCGGCTGTTACCTTTCTGCTTACCGCGGCTACTTAACAGTCTTGTTTCTGAAAACGTTAATATCAGCCTATTTTCCTCAACAGAATTGTATAGAAACTATTCCTAATTGTGAAAAATAACATTGTGTCATGTTGTTGTGTGTCTTTTTGTTGATATTATGCCTTGTAATCCACTGTATTTATACTTGGGACATATTGCGATTGTAAGTTGTAGTTGTTTGGTCTTTGTAAGTTGTACTTCGTTTTCTTCTGTCTTATTGCTTTTTTTTCTCTCTCCTCTTTCTTTTTGTCTTTTGTTATTCGTGCTTTTGCTCTGCTGCTGCCTGTAAAAATGGATTTTAGGGCTAGTCAAGTTGCCTACCCGCCCCTTTTTTTTCCTAAATATCCTCCGTAAATTGCACGTTTACCGAAATAAAATCATTTCAAGCGTCTGAGCGCCAAAAAACCATGCACTTCTGGCAAATGGTGCTTGGAAGTTTACCTTTGGTTTACTTTTTGTTTATCTTTTGGGCCATCGGAAGGCCGTTTATAACCACAAAAAAACTGCACGCCGAAGGGTGAGCTAAGCTTCGCCATTATATCGCCAGTCCGCGTCACCCACCGGCCTCGTCGATGCACCAGCTCAAGGCTATTCGCACCCTGAAGACATCGATAGCATTCTAGAATAAGAGAACATCCACTCGACAGAGATATCCGACCCTAGACAGGGCGTGGTTCGCCGAAAACAAGTAGCCAATCAGTGAGTCGAGCAAGCAGCCACCATGCAGGAAGTCAACCGATGCAACGTCAAGGACTACTCACCAAAGAAAGGCCAGGTCGCGCGAAAGCTTAGTCTCTGGTATTTATTCTAGCCATTACACTTCGAGAATCATTGCTGCATTTTTTTTCATACTAAACGTAGGCTAAAATCGTGTATTTGCAGACGCAACTTTGTGCCCTGCACTGCGTTTATTCTGCTTTTATGTTTGCGTGTTTATAAACGAGTCCAAATTTTAAACATAAATATTCCAAGTTTGCGATAACAACAGACACTTGTCAATGACAAAGCCATGATGTTAGTTTATTTGTGGTGTTCGAAGGTGAGCTCAGCAACACTTGTGGCCAAGACCTGGTGAAAGTGCCACCTTTAAAGCATACTTCTAGCACATGATAATAGCCGGATGTAAAAAAATTGTTTTCCTCGCGTGTAAATTGCGATTGCAATAAAAGGAGTAACACACATTCGTTTCCGCTGTTGAAAGTGAGAAAATTACGTGCGAGAAATGTCATGTAATCCAAAGCTGGAGGAACATGTGTACATAAGGGCCGAGCCTCCAGATCGCACGGCAAGCGTTGAGATGCCTATGCATTCGAACTCGACAAGTGAAATAATCACTATTTTTATTCGTTGGAGAATGCAACGTTTGCGGTGTGCGTACTACCGTTGCTAGGATTTTGGTTTGAAACAAAATTATTAAGTACTAAGCTTACGCCTTTCCTTGCGTGAACACAAAGTTTGATAGCACTGCAGCCAACAGAAGCAGGATGTCATTGGCAACACGTGTAACATTTGTAACGAAGTACGACATTAGGGGAAAACAAAGTTATTTTTTGGTATTAACTGGTGTTCAGGGAACTTATGAAAAGGACTCACGCATCAATTGAACCTGACCACACTGTTTCGATCTCCCCTAGAATCGGCCCTGTGATAGCTCCACAGAAAAGGTGATCGAGTATAAAGCTTATCTTTCTAGAAACACGGTAACAAAACTGGGCATACTTTTTGGGTGAAGTAAATCATACAGAATGTGTCTGAGTGTTGCGTGGAGTGCCAAAACGCTTGCATAAAAACATGTCTGCCGTTATTATACGCAACGAAACTGGCCATGCAACTTTTTAAATATACTTCGTTTCGTCCGAGCATGCAAGTGCAGGAAGACTGTTCTAAAAGAAATTAGTTAAAAGCTGCATTAGAATCTGTGTGAAATTCAACGCACAAATTTTACCGCCATCCCTTCCCCCTGTTTTTTACAGCTGGGCCGCACATAATATATCGGGACCTGGAAAATACATTATTCCAGCTATAGCGAAGAAATGCACATGCTCTGAACCGATAACACAGCATGCACAGCCTCCACAGGGACTACAAATTGCAAGAAGTATTTTATTAATTAGTTTTTCTATACCCTGAGGCTAATCAATAAGCAGGGTTGCAGCGAAGACTGAACGGCTGGTGGTGTCGTGCGGGCCCACTTCGGTGTGGGTTCCGTGGACCCAAAAGCGGTGGGCTTCGTTCGGCTGCACAGTGCGGCTGAGTCACCTAGTTGCGCTCTAGGGGCCGTCCACTGCCCTCACTACAGTGACTGCCGTATGGCTGAAGATCAGTGCCCGTAGCATTGCCGAACTCCGGTGGCTTTTGTCAGCCACGTTCCCGTAGCTGTAGTCCGGCGGGATACCGAACACCGTATCTCGGCTGAACTCCGTGGCCGTGGGTCAGCCCCACACGGGTGGCTATAGAATGGCCAGCACCATACGGCTGGAGCTGGCTGTATGAATATAAGCCGAAATAATGGCCGACAGAGACTAGCCGTTCAATAGCCACTGGAGTATGGCTGCACACAGCTAAAAGGCCCACGTTTTGACACGGACCTGACCCTTTTGCCGGAAGAACGGAAAGTTGGGCTAGTTGGTAGGTGTTCATCTTGGTGGAAATAGAAGCGCTCAAAAAGCAGGGACGAAGGTAGACGTAGACCGCACGGCATAACAGGAAGGCGTAGACAGCAAAGCGCCGTGCTGTCTACGTCTCCCTTCGTCCCTGTTTTTTGAGCGACTCTGTTTCCACCAAGATGAACACCTTTTGCCGGAAAAAGTCCTGATAGAAAATCACTAGCCAAAATACTTCGGATTCAGTAAGGCTTGAGAGTCTTTCGCTGCCTGAAAAAAAAGACAGTCGATCATAATACAAACATTGAATATACTATGAACTTTTATCAGTCTCTTATAGTCCTTGTAACCCGACCAAGAAGCAGAGCAGTCTTTTGGACACAGGTATCAAAATAGAGTTTATATCTCGCTCTTCTTATTTCTCCATGCTATCTACTTCACCTGGAAACGATTCCGTCAATCTCAATAAATGGCCCACGTAGTATTTCACACTTGGGAACAAAATGCCGTAGAAAGCACACAGTAGGCTTGGACCGATAAAACTGAGGGCTCATCCGTGGTTCTATAGCAAAATATACGCAGGAAGAACGGCATACTCATTGCTCGAGGCGTCTTAAGCGCGTGTTTAAAGGCAGTCTTGGTAAAAAAAAAAACACCGTTGATAAACATAATCCTGACTTGTGGCAACAAAGGTAACTTTTGGTAACTATGGGCCGTATTCTGAGTATCTCCTCCACTCCACTTGTTCTCTCCACTCGTCTGAGGGAAGGATTCTGCAATGCTTATGCATGGGGAAATCTATTTCAAGGATCTCCTCCACTAGAAGCTCGAGTGGAGGGAGGATTCAGAATACCAGGCTATATCTTATGAGGGCTTGGTTGTATACTGCTGCACAGTGGGACACCTTGAGTATCCACTTATAAACACTGTGTCATTGGGGTCAGTAACACAGTTTTAGTAGCTGTCTTAGTGCCGCTAAAAAATTACACATATTCCACCCTGTGCAAAATCTGCTGAAACAGCGGGGCTGTGGTTCTTGGATCGGCTCGAACGTTAGCGGGCGCTCGCCCGTGAAGGGGTGCGTCTTTGCCGCGCAAGTTCTACGCTTCGTACAAAGGAATCGGCAGCAAAATGTCAGCGGCGCAAGCCTCCCTTCCCTTCGTCTCTCCTTTTAGAAAAGAGAGACAGCAGCCCTTCTAGGACGCTGGGTCCTCTATCACTGAGGACGGCAACGTGGTTCCGCGTGGCCACCCGTGGGTCTGGGAACCTGTCTTACACCTGCGTGACGCACGTCATTCAGCAGACTGACGAAAACGCTCGAAAAAGCCCAGCTGTTAATAAATGCAGTGGTAGGTCGTTGGATATCAAAATTTATTATTGCGAACTGCCTGAGCTACTTTAAGTATTATGTGCCTCCCTCTAGGAAGCACATGAAGCAATTGAAGTACACACAAAACACAAGTTAGCCTGAATGGGAGTTTCTTGGCTGGGATACGTCTTTTAAACTCCTCACGACAGGCGGCCTGCTCCCACGTGTGGTAGTATGATGGTGGAAAAACTGCCAGTTTACACCGGGGGCCACAAGCCGTCGTAAATAAGCGCATTTACCACGGTTGTACCTCTTCACAAAACGCAGTATCTGGCTGTGATTACTGCGTTTGTCCTAATGGGAGTATTAAAAACTCCCACGCCACCTCCATTTCCTTCTCCTCCTCCTTCACCCCATCATCCTCTACGCGTCCTTACAAAATGACTGCCAGTTGGTGTCGTGTGTCGTGTGAGCTCCAGCGTCCCCGAACATTTATTGCCACTGTGAACTTGCGGCCGGACGAACGGATGTGAAGTGCTTCCCAACAACCGAAGCTCGTTGCGAACATTGTGGAACCAGCCTGGACTGACGTGCGACGGACTGCAACGTCGCCTCCGAGTCACCGACCTTCGAGCCGACGGAATACGCCAGCGAGCCGACGCGAGGCCTAAATTCAGTGATCGCTGAGAGTGGCTCGTTAAAAACAACGCGGTTGTGCCTCTGCGAGGTGGTTGAAGGTAAGATTTTCACGTTTTTATTGTACGCAACATTTTGGGAGACTTGTGCCCCTTCTAGCGTCAAATAAACTCAACGTGTTTCCCGCGCCACTGCACGGGCGATTCTCCGCCACTGGAGGTGAGCGTTGTGCTTGAAAGACGGCACCATGCCCGGAACGTCATTGGGGAGACAGAACGGTGTGAAAGCAATGCGTATTTGCGCGGGTCTCGAGCAGAACACTCACTCATTCACACTCGCAAGCAGAATGGAAACTGTCCGAACTCTGGACGGCTGTTAGGTGTTTTTGTTAGGCTGTGTCTGTGGCTTACTGGCAAGCGAGGGTGAAGTTGGCCGGTCAAACGTCGCAGGGCGGCCGCTTTTCCTGAGAAGTAGGTGTGGTGCCAGCCGCGCCTGCTACGAGGAGGGTGACTGCCGCGTGCCGCCGGCGATTAATTGCATTCACTGGAAAGGGAGAAGGTCGGGGCCCCGTGGGAGCTCTCCGTACGCTAGGCGCGTGTAACTATAACCAGCAAACGCCATTCGAGGGAGCATTCTGTAGAGTCGACAGACGACTGCTTATTTTATTTATTTATTTATTTATTTTTCAAGGGGGGCACGCGCAGGTGTCACACCGACCGAAATTTTTCCTTAACTTTCGGTGAGGGGAGAGAGGGGCAGTGCGGGGGGTAAAACCTGAAGCTCGTTCCCAGAACACTACACGCAAGGAAAAGAGGGAAAGGAAGCATTTTGAGAAGTTGGTCGCCACAAGGGTCGCGCACCTTTTTGAACAGCAGAACACTTCGTTTTGACGAACTAGTGAGCGCGCAGGTGTCTCGGACAGAAGTGCAATTTTGCGTAGCTTTAAACAAACATTCAGACATACGGAAAGTTGGACACAAGAGTGACAAGTGCAGCGTCTTTACAGTGCCGTTTCTTTTTTTTTTTTTTTTTTCAGGTCAGATGCCCAATATGCCTCTGTATTTGTTACCGCAGATTTAAAGCGTTTTGCTATCCCTCTAATGAATGTGCTGCTGTGGCTTCCAGGGGAATGTGCCAGGGGGTGTGGCAACGTCAGCGTTTGGGAGGCAGGTGCAAGCAAACAGCGCACCGACGACATGCTGACCTCATTGTTTGCAAATGGCTTAAATTTGTTTCGTTGAGGAGTGTTGTAGTAGATAAAGTTCTTTCCAAGATACCTTGTGTTCTCGATGTAGGTGTTTTGTTGATTCTGTGTTTTTATTGTTTTATTAACGTGTTTGCACGTATATCGTATTCATGTAATTTTTATGCAATAAATTGACTGTGCAGAAAACAAACTTTTCACGTTTCTCCATTCAACGTTTGAAGCGGAAAAAGACTAGAAATTACGTGATCCCCAACGAAAAATAAAAATGCGGCCTGTGCCTTTATTAAGAACTCCCAAATGCAGTAATAAATTCCACTGCAGCGCATATATATGAAGCGCACAAAAACACACACAAAAAAACCTCGAATGCAGGTCAACACTGCTCCCAATGCGCCCCCTGAAAACTCCCAGTTGGAGGAAACAATACACTCCCAATGGTACCCCTGGAAACTCCCATTGTAGTGGCAGTAAAACGAAACTCCCATATGCTACTGAAAAAACTGCCGAAATAATGGGAGTAAGGCGAAACTCCCATTGGAAGGAGTTTTGAAAACTCCGAATTGGTACTGAGTTATGACACAAGCCATTTACTCCCATTCCGGTTTATTTGTGTTCTGTGTGTAGGGGCTTGCCTTGTTCAGTATGTTTAGTGCAGTAACTATTCGAAGCACAAATTTTTTCGGAGAGAGACCACCGGTTGTAGAAAAGTTTTATAAATACGGCACCAAGGCACTGAACAGTTATTACGACTCTGAACAAGCGCGAACTAAAGAATTCTTAAAAGTTGCAGGTCAAAATACTTGCGGTAATAATTGTAACAGTACCCGGCGTGATTGCACAGGAACGGTACCGCACATGTACCGCACATTGCAACCATAGGCTAATTGCACGAATTCTTTGACCGCGTACGTGTACAGGCTACTTGGTACAACATGTAAACCACCATTAAGGGCAGCAAAAAACGACATTTTAGGGCGCTTTTTGTCCCGTCCTTTGTCTTTTTTGCTGTTTTTAACGGTGGTACATCATGAAAACTTATGTCTGTATTTTAATCCGTCCAATTTATTCCTGACTGATAGAGAACGTTTCAATATTTGCAGCGGCACACATTTTACATCGGACATTTTTTAAAAATATAGATTGGCATTCGCAGTTTGTTTCCTTCTCTGTGAAATACTGTACTAGAAAAGTGGTATTGGTAAGGTTGAGTGAGCGTGTTTTTCGATATATATCGTGACATGACCAAGTTGTTAACTTATTTCGCCCTCCACTCCATCAATAGTTTTTATAACAAAATGTTAGGGAGAGAGAGAGGAAAAACTTAAACTAAGCTTGTCTTTACCGTGAGGACTTGGTGGTCGTTGATTTCAGCCCAACGACGACCGAGGCGGCCCTTGCGATCAGGGAGTCCTGTACCTCCCTGTCGTGGGATTCCAGTGCTTCTCTCCACTACTCAGCTGTGGTTTTCGGGGATAAGGATTTTTGGGGCAGGCGCACAGAATGTGGAGTAGAGTGGCTGGGGCTGTGCAGAAGGTGGAGTTCGGGGATGGGACTTGTGCTGGGTGGATCAGGTGCGTGTGGTTTGGGTGTGGGTATGTGATTGTTTGTATGAGTCTCTGGTCTTGCTCTTGGGCTGTTGTGAGTCCCTAGTGCGGGTGTGCTAGGTTTAGGCGGCAGAAGCGGTAATGCTCCGTAATATCGGTATAGGTAAGGAGACTGTCTCTGGCTGACCTTGCCCCGTGGTAGGTCGGGCGCCACTCCAGCTCGAAGGGTAAGATTTTGAGCCTGAGAGTGTGCGGTTTCGTTCCCTTCCTGTGCCGCGTGGGCCATTGTCCAAAGTACGTCTACTGTGGTAAGGGGGGATTTTTCTGAAGAATTTCGAGTGCCAGGGATAAAATGGCAAAATTTTGAATAGCGGTTCTTGAATCAGAGATAATTTTGGGGGGCATGGGGCGCTGCGTCAGTGCTACAGCTATTGCTGCCTCTTCCACCTCTGCTGGGTTTTTCGTTCGGATGGTTAGTTCATGCACTGATGGTTCGCCTGTGCCTTTCGTTATAACAATGGCGAATGCTGTTTCATGTCGGTATTCGGCGGAAGCTTACACTCACGCAGAAGACTTGAATGAAGAAGCTGTTGCAGGTAAGCATTGCCGGACGCACAGTTAAGGTTCAGTATCGTTGTTTATTTGCACAGTCGCGGTGGTAGTAACGGTCATCATATGCATCAAAGAGGCCGTCTTCTTCTGTGTAGCAAGTGGTGGCTGTACACTTCCACCAGCTTTTCGGCATCGACTTGAAGCAGCGGTAGCGGGATCTGCGAGTGGCCTCGGGAAGGGCTTGTAGACTCGTAGGCATGTCTCCAACTATTCAAAATGGCTTCTGAAGGATGCGGCGGCCGCGGCGACCACTCGTAAGCAGGGTGTCTTTTCAGTTTTAGCATGAGGGCTGGAGTTTCTTCTTGCATGCGATGCGGCGCTTGATACCGCGCTGGAGTTTTTCTTTTCGATAAAGCCACTGCGTGAGCCGGTGACTCGGCGGTCACCGCGAGGCACGTGCTCACCTCACGAGAGAGAGAGAGAGAGAGAGAGAGAGAGAGAGAGAGAGAGAGAGAGAGAGAGAGAGAGAGAGAGATCAAACTTTACTTAAAGCGGCCCATGTCGGGGCGGCCGCAATTAAGGGTAAGGGTCTGATGGGCCTGCAATACGTACACGCAGGTATTCCACTGGTGTCAGGACTCCGCACGTGGGCAAGGTGCCGGGCGAGGCGACGGCAAAAGGGGGGGGGGGGCGAAGATCAGGCGGAACAGCGGCCTAGCTTTTCTATAAGTATGGAATGTGGGATGGTAAAAGGTGTGGATGACGGAAGTGGGGTGATTGCCTTGAGCGAGGACAGGTCCAGTGAATAGGCTTAAAGCAAGGATAGGCACCATACACCCGAGAGTCGGGCGTGCCGAATCGGGTCATGATATAGTGGAGAATTCGGTAAAAAGGCAGGGAGAGAGCCTTTGCATGGAGAATGTAGGTGCCTTCGCGGCGTGTGAGATCAGAAGTGGGAGGAGGAAGATTGCGGCGGGAATAGCGGAGGTCCTTTCGCTGTTGCCTCCGAGCCCTGTGATGCGCCGTGGCATGCGCTCAGGAGTGCGGGGCATTTTCTTTGTATTTTTTCCTGCAATGACGAACTCACAGCTTGTATAAACCGCGCCGCTTCTTCAAAATAAAGCGTAATGGACTCCATGTGCTGCGGATTGATTGCATGCTGTTCCAATGATGTTCATTTGCCTGCTAAGATTGGAGATGTCACTCACGAGTGGATATCGTGAAAAAAGTAGAAAGAGCTGGAAGAAATTGTGCATTCTTTTTATTATTCCTGTTCATGGCGTATTACTAATTACGTTGCTTCTTTGCGCCTCCATACATTTTAGGGCATAATCTCAATAGGAGAAATAGCCCAGGCCTTGGGTTTATTTTGCATCGCGCCGTGGGCCCGGTGGGGCATTTGCTTCATCGAAATGTTGTGACCACCAACTCTGGAGACCACCTACCCTTTGTGACTCCTACTCGCTTCGTTTTGCTTTGCCACTACAAATGCTCGTACGGCATTCTTTCATCGGTGCCTTTATAATTTGGTGGTGGGTTTTGTTATAGTATTTACTAGTTATTTTCTGAGTCAAACTTTACTCCACGTCAGTGACTCGTGCGACAATTGCGGTTTCATTTTAGTAGGCATGAGCGACCTCTCAGGCACAGAAGAAGAAGTGCTATGACTGCTGCAAACACTAAGGCTACTGATGTAACAGTGCTTGCAAGTGGCAATTAGAGTGCAGCAATGGCGCCAATTAGGCAAAGCTTTACCAAACCACGAAAACTGGAAGCGAACTTTCTACTTCTCAACAGTATTCAAGAAAAAAGAACAGATTAGGCCTATTTGAGGGCAAAAAGTATCACCTAAGCGCTATTTCAGGTGTTGTTTTAAATAAAAGTAAATGAGTGCTCGATTTTTTTCGATAGCAAAAAATACGCGTCTAGCTAAAACATTGTTACGAGCCAGAAATACGAGAAGCCGTCAGGCCCTATCTTACACCTCGAGGCGGAATGTCAAGAAGTTCAACGGTAAGGAAAAGTTCCAGTAGACGGCGCGCGTGCAGTGTGTGGGCACGTGACACACTACGCATCCTGTGTTCCGCGCGTGCGGGTGACTGCATGGTGAACGTGCTGCGGACGCAGGGGGGCGAAGTGTGCGTCAACACATGCGCCGGCACATGCGTGAATGGAGCTGGTGGAGCGAAACATTGGCTCTGGTATGAGCGGACAGGGAAGCGCGCACCGGGGAGCACGCGAGAGCAGCTGCGGCGACGAGAAACCAGCGTCTGCGGCGGACACTCTTCAGCCGACGTCGGCACAAGTGACTGAAGACGTCGTAGTGAGTGCACATCACCATACCAGAACTTTCTGGACAAGCAGTGCTTCAACTCCCGTAATGTTTTCTTTACGCGCTTTATGCGCACGCTTGCTGTACCCTCATAATAGTGTCTCCCTATTTGCCTTCTTTGTTGTTTCCGTCTTGGTTTTCCCGGAAAAAATCGGTGATTGGTTTTCATCAGGATCGGCGTTACTTCGTCGGGCGGGTTCGGGTTCGCGAACCCTTTACGCTCGAAGGGGGTTCCTTCAAGTGGAACAGCGTAAACGTAAATTTACCTGAGAAAGCCTACACTGTATGTATCGTGGGAATATAGCGAGACAAAAAGGGAAGGGCTTGAGGGGTGGATGGGAAGGAGGAGAGGGACATTTACGAGGCAGGAGAGGCGGGAGACCGTCGTGTTTCCACGATTTTAGCAGAGACGCTGTCAACTTTTTTAAAAAATTTTCTTCCTGGCTTAGACACCCCTATACACTGGTGCGAACGAACACGATGTGAAAGTACCCATGCTGTCAGCGCTCAAAGTGTTTTGATGGAGTTTTTTATGCTTGACGTGAATACGCGGCTAAATTGTTGATGCCCACTGGAGGAGAACCCTTACACGCCTCGTATATCCAGTCCCACCCAAAGACCAGACACTACGCGTCCCCCTCAACATACGCCAACCAATTTTTGTAGCTCCTATACCGCCAAATATGCACCCCATTCGAACAAAGTACGGCACAAAGCAGGCAGCGAAACTTATAACGACGCGCTACAGAGACGCCTCACTCTATCGCCGCAAACCGTTACATGCCGTCACGCTGATGGACCACCACGGCACTAAATTCACAGCCGCCACAATATGCAGCATATTTAGAACGCCGCTGAGGAAATTGCCATCACCCTAGAAGCCGCAACAGACCGCGAATACGTCTCAGTCATCACGCACTCCCAACTCGCATGGCGAAACTGCCAGCTCGACCACATCTCCTCGTTGGCCCTCAAGGTCCCTAGAAACATCCCGCAGCTTCCCGAAATCTACATAGTTGGGACTTCTGCACACGATATCCTCGACGAAAATTAGCCGACACACGCCCCTCCCCAAGCCCACACCCTTTGCGCCATTTCTGAAGAAAGCCAGGAACCGTACACGAATATAACACAATCAATGGCAACGCGGACTTCCTCTCGCACTTCAGATCCGAGCGTAAATGGTTCCCTCCACCCCACGCTCATCTTTCCAAAATTCTATCACCATTCTACCCTCCTCCACCATATCCACCACAAACAATGTTACAGCAACCTGCAACTTTTGCCCCCTACCCGGCACCATGTATCGTCGGGTATGCCAGTAACTCCCATCCATGACACCCAATCCCAGCCCAAGTAGGTGGACGGCCTGTCCAGGTCGGACCTCTCGGCGCAGCACATGCTGATAGAGACGGCACGAGCACCCACGAAAGACCAGGAAATTCCCGAATAGACTACGCTGCCCACAGGGCTGGTACTTGCACCATAATGTGGCAATGAGATCGCAATTAACGATGTTTTTTGTCCCCCCCTCGAAAAAAATGGTTTGGGGGTTAGGTAAGGCGAAATTGGTTTTTTCAACGAAGCAGCGGCCAATCTCTTTTACAGAAAACACCGCCTCTCAGTTACCCACAACTATAAACCATACAGTTTCTTAGTAAGTATACTACTACAGAGCAAACTCTGCCTGGTAATTCATTTCGTTGTGGCGGTTTATGGGAAGACCCCCCCCCCCCCCCCCCTTTTGGATTGGACTTGGCATGACAACCGGTTTTTTAGGCGGTTTTGGGGATTTGCTTTCTTCACTATGAAATAATACGTCTACGAGCAAGCGGAAATCCTTACTGTTCTGTGGTCGCCGTTTTCGGCGAAACAGCAGGCAGTGCGTGATCGCACCTGACGATGATTATCCAGCAGTCGAAGGACGTATGACTGAGCGGCTAATATGCCGCCGCGAAATTTGTAGCTGACGAAAAAAAGAAACAAAACGAACTTCAACAAAGACAAGAAACAAGATACGGGCGCATGAATCCGTCCTGTCTGGTCATCGTCACGTCTGTTTAACGCCACGTTTTCTTTTTTCTGGTTAAACTGTAGCTGACAGACGGTGCACCGGTTCACCACGAAGGCGACGTTTTCATAGGCACGCTCAAAAGCTTTCCGAGCTTTTCAAGCGACTTATTATTTGAAATAATGGTAAAAGTAATAAAATAAGAATCTCTAATGAATTTCCCTTCAAGATTAACGTGATTCTCAACTTCCACATAGGCCAGCAAACTAGCAGCCACAAATGTTCCGGCAAAAATTCGCTTTACTTCCTTTTCCCTTAGTTTTTAAAACAAACTGTTTTATTTTCCACTTACATAATTGCACACTATCCTTCGAGGTTTTGTGACAGTTTGTTTAAAGTTGCGGTAAGTAAAACGTTTCAGTCCAAGGCAATGATGAAACTAAGGCGAGCGCATGATGTAGTATCAGCGCATGACGACACAGACGGCGTTGATTTCAGCCGCATAGAAGCTAGCGGCAGGTTCCTCTCAACTGTATATTGTAAGAAACTCTATGCTCTAAACGAGGTTTCCGCGGAAGGAAAGTGTCCCCAATAACACCACAATAAAAATAGACGGGGTAAAATTACCTGTATTGGAGCGATAGAAGAACTGATATTGCTACGGGGCACTGCAGTGTCGCGACGAGGACGGCCGTGAATGGCTCAGCAGAAAGATGTGCGCTCACGTGGAAGGGTAAAATTCAAACAGGGTTTTTGCTGATTGATAGTGGTATCCCCTTTGTAGTGGCGTGATGACGCGGCATCGTACAAAAAAACTACAAAAAAGCTAATATACCTATGTTTTGCACTATTTGTAAATACTAGCGCTGCTCTGAGGGCAGGTACCAAAAGCGCGAAAAACGATAAGGAAGGGTCGTTTGTGGTGATGTCCACGGGAATATTCCAGGAGAAGGCCTTCGCTTCCGTTCTAAAAAACAAACCTTCTAGAGCAAACAAGCAGGTACTGGAGCTTCTCAACCAGGTGAATTTAGGCAAGTTGTGCAGTGCAGTAAAACAGTTAAAAGGCCTAACGCTAGAAGCCTTTTTCACAGTAAAAACGCACAAGCCAGAGGCTCCTTTTTGCACTGTAATCTCAGGAAAAGCTTCATGGTACCTGGCCGTGTCCACTTACGTGCAGGAGAATATGAGCACCCCAACCATGGAAGACCCTTTTGTTCTTCCCAGCTCGTTCACTATTGTGTGTAGTAACTAAGGGGGTGTAGTAAGCTCTTCCGGTTTTAGCATCGACATCAAGGGTCTGTATTACTCGTTGCCGCATTCTGAGGTGATGACTTTCGTGAAAGAGTGTATTTGTGGCAATGATGAGAACAAGTTTGTTGCCAAATGAGGGATTCCAGTAGAGAGTTTTCTGGTGGTTCTTTGGTTTTTCCTGAAAAACACATACGTAGGCTGGGAGGGCAAGACGTACGTTCAAAAATCAGAGGTCTGCATTGGCGCCAAGGTGGCACCCGTGTTAAGTAGCATTTTCCTGGCAAAGGTGGACAGGACGCTAAATGTTGAATTCAACGGTGTCGTGCACAAAGTGTACAGGTATGTTGACGACTATTTGATTTTGGTTTTGTCCACCACACTTGATCAGACGCTTAAAGGTGTGCTCGAGGAGTGTTTTAAAAACGGGCTCCGGCTGTTCTTCACGTGTCAAGTGCCACAAGAAAGCCAGCTGCAGTTTCCCGATTTGCGGTTATATTTCAAACAAAGCACGTATGTTGGATGTACTCTCAAAGAACAACTAAGCCGCTCCTGGATTATCGCTAAGGGCACTCCCGGCTGGTAAAGAATGGTATAGCTTGGGCTTGTTTGCGTGCAGCACTTGAAGGGTCATCCGTTCACTGCATGGGGGGCAGTTTTGATTGGCAGGTTAAGAGGCTAAACAAGGCGGGGTTTCCTAGCAGTGCTATTTCCGCAACCTGCGAAAAAATCAGACGGATCGTTAAACTAGCGGATCAGAATGTTCCGTCTAGGTCAGAGGAAAGGCGGAAAGTAGCAAAAATTCCTAATCGGCATTTGCTGTCGCATTTCATTAAAAGAGTCTGTTCCCGATACGGCATGCACATCGTGTTTTCCACCGAAAGAAAGATTGGCCAGATTTGCTCCACGGCTGAAAATAAGATTAAGAAACCGGAGCAGGACAATGACACAGGCTGCAAGATGAAACATGGGATGCAGTATCTGCCTTGCCCACACTCGGTTGTCTGTCGTCTTCCGCTGGCTTGCGGGAAGGCCTACATCGGGCAGACCGGTCGGTGCCTCATCATCCGATTGCATGAGCAAACAGCTCTTTGAAGGCCAGACATTACACGCACTTTTGAGTGCATTGTAAGGATTGCGAAAAAGATGGGTGCAGGCCTGTCTTTGATAAGACGACGGTCATGTACAAACACAAGGGAAGAACCGAACGAGATATAATCGAAGCGTACCACATCAGCCGGGAGGCCTCCGTGCGCGTTAGCCAGCCTTCACTGAGACTGCAGAATGCAGAATTAGAATGTTTTGAACCGAACGTGAAGTGAACATGTTGCATACCGCGTTGTGTTTATTTTTACAATGTTTTACTGTTTTTCTTTGAATTTCTTTGTTTCTCTGTACTCGTGAGAGAACATTGATGAGTTAGTGTTTTTTCACATTATAAATGTGTTCTTTTGAAATAAAAATCAGTTGCTAATAGCGCGCCGTCCTGTGTTATTTTCTGCGTGTAGTCGTTTTTAGTGCTTTTTTCATAAATATATCACCAACTCGCACAACCTACAATTGTATTATGCGTAAAAAACGTATTAGACACAAAATACTTCTTTTTCTGTTACAGGTGGTAGCTGTACTGGGCAATATTCCGCTCTCTGCCTTTCGTCAACCAGCATTTCAGTCTCCTTGTCGTCGCCTCGAGGGCATGGAAGTCAGCTCTCTCTATCCTAACCCTAAATCCTGGGGCTTCTGGAACCCGAATAGTGCCGTCAAGATTTGAATGGATACCCTCGCTTTATAACACACATGTTCCGCATAGTTTCTGTTCCGTTTCCGCAGATCACCCATACCCCATCATTTCGTGTATACTTCCCCACAAAGCTCTCAGTTCGCAAGCAACCAGCTCTAGCCTAAAAAAATTGCCCCCACCTCCCCGAAGGGAATCGTGAGGAAGTGCGAATGCATTTCTTGCGCCGAGAGTAAACGGCGTAGTAATTGTGCCATCGCCTTGAGAGGCGCAGTACCGGCGAGGGGGAGCTGTCAGGCGAGGGGAGAGGCGCAGCGATTGCTCCTCCGGTGACTGCGCTGCCGATGTCTCCCTGAGTGGCTACGATCGCGTGACCCGGGCCCTCGCCGAGAGAAGGGCTGGTGGAGTGGACGTCTTCCTAAAGCGCTACCGCCCCTTCAGTGAAGAGCTCAGGCGACAGCAGGACCGGACCCAACTCCTGGTCTTACAGCGCGCCGACCTCGCTCCTGATGCATCGCCTCGAACGTGTCCCACTGACGACCCGTGCTCCTTCGCTCGGAGTGGAAGCCGGGGCGAGTACTGCGGCGTGTGCTTGGTTGGACACGTCTACGCCAACGTCCTCTCGCATGCCGTGTGTACTTCGCCGCTCAGAGACGACTCGCCGTACGCCTCCGTCTCCTCTCGGAGACGGAGCGACTCCGTCTATTATACATCGATCTCCGCTCCTCTCCGCTCCTCGCGCCGTTGCTAGGGGAGAGGAGGAGGAGCAATGCGGACGGCGGAAGGTTCGGGGTCGCTTATAAAGTGCATTCGCACTTGCCCCCACCTCCCCGGCGGACGATTCAGGCTCGCTTAAGAAGTGCATTCGCACTTATTCCTGGCCAATCTCCCACGTGGGTATGTGCCATGTCAGCGGCCAGGCAGCGCGCGCCCATCTCCCCCCGTTGCTAAGGAAGACGAAAAGCGCGCGCACCCGCAGCTGTTGCTATGCGGACGGCGGAAGGTTCGGGGTCGCTTATAAAGTGCATTCGCACTTAAAAGCGAAGCACTACCCTTGGAATTTTCGCAGAGATTTTCCTTTCTCATGTCCCATTTCTCAGCCCTCTGCATCTCTAGCGGCGTTATAGCATCCATTTTTGTCCATTAATTTGTTTTTATCTGCCTTGCCCCTTTTTTGGCTACCTTCGCTGTCCTGGATGTTCAACTGTTTTTTCCTTATTTCATCGTTTGCCTTCTAGTCCTAATTACCCCTGCGTGTCCACGCTTTTTATGTATAGGTACCTCCAAACGTTAGTCTCCCACCTACGTTGATCCATTGCTCTCTCTTCTCTCAACCTATATTTTACCCTGCGCTTCTCTAAATTCGAACAACGCCCAGCCCATATCTCCTTGCACTGCATCTAGGTAAACGTTTATAACTTATAAAGCCCCCTGGTGGTAAACCACCTTAGCGCCCAGATTAGAGAAATCTGATACTACATGCTCGCTCCCTTAATAAGAACCCCCGTTTTAGAAAAACGGCCTGATTCATGAAATAATACCTGTAGACAACACGCACATATATAAACAAGATGATGACACATTTAAGCATACAATACATCACATTGACAGATTTAACAATACTAAAGTCAAACCCAAAACCAAATACATGCAGAAGACATTTTAGTTTTACCATTAACCTTTTCACTGGACGTTTGAAGTTCCATAGGGCCCTGACAAAATTTTGGGTAAAGAAATTTAGTGTCGCGAACAGCGACAGCCCCAAACGGCTCAACCGAGAGACGTGCGCTGATGTTGAATGGTGAGTCTAAGAAGAGATTTATTAAAATTGCCGTCAACTTTTATAACTTTGGCGTAGCCCCTTGTTGATATGCCACCGAAACGCCGAGGTCCAAAAACCCCTATATGAGAGGCACCAAAACAGGCCAAGTAGGAAACTTGGTGTACATCGGAGTTTGTTAGGATACACCGGATTTTGAGCAGAGTGAGACGCAGCGAGGGCTGCCGGTGAAAGAGGCGCTGTTGTGTCTACTAGCTGCACCCAAGCCTGTAGAGGGATTGTAGAGGGATCTTCACGGCTTGTAGAGGGATCTTCACGACCCCAGCAATGTTTATCTCCAACGGAAATTAACTAGAAGGCGTGGGTTCGTGCTTAAACTCTTTGCGCGAAAGGCGCGACATACGCTCCATTGGTTCAGCGCCGCAGGTCCAACCATTCATTCGCCAAGTTATTCCCTTCTTCATTGGAAGTGTTCGAATAGAATAGGCGGCCTTCGGAAAGCAGACATCAGGGGCGTGGAGTAGAGGCGGTGCGTTTGTCGTTTTTCGGCTCTAGTAAGGTCATATACTCTCGATGCTGGAGGCTGTGGTACACGGGCAGCCGGCTCTATCGAAAGAGGGGAGTTCTTTGCTTCCGCTATGAAAGTAAGGAATGGGCCTGCTTCCTTGGCAATAGAGCTTGCTGCCGATTTCCCATAGCTGGAACCATTTCTGAAGGGCTTGTTGTCGTACTTTTCCTCCATCAGACCTTGCGAATCAGCTTCACCTCGGGGATGCTGACGGCCAGTGCTACTGCGTAGTTCTTGCATGGTAACATCCAGGGCCACCGTCTGAATAACCCGGAGTAATCCGGGACAGGCGGAGGGTGTCCGAGACTCTCCCAAAGGACGCAGCAGGGCCTCATCGTTGATGCAGGTCTTAACACCGAAGAAAGTCTCATCTTCGCTCGACATGCTGCTTTGTAGGCGTTTGGCTGCATGCTGTTCTTCAGGCGGCATTTTCTCACCAGGTCGGTGTTCGGCGTCAGAGTCACGCTCATACATAAGCAGTCGCCTCCACAGAACGCTCTGTCTCGTGCTCGTGGATGCGTAGTGGTGCTGCTACCAGGGAAACGGCTCATACCCACTCAGGGGATTGGCCAGGAAATGGGCGCCGTACCGAAAGAAATTATGTAATTTTTAAGGGAAAGAAAAATAAATAAATATGAGAATGGATTGGCAGTACATTCCCAAGAGAAATAAAAATAACGAGAAAGAAATAAAGAAATAAAAAAGGTAAAAATAAAAACCATGGAACGAAAAGTGGAAGTAGTATTCACGTAGAGGAGGACGAGGAGAAAAAAATTTCCCGCATTTCCCCGAGGGGAAGAATGTGAAAGTGCGAATGCACGAGTTTAATTTGCGCGGTTCGGTAATGTTCGCGAAAGAGAGACCACACACACACACACAACTACAAAGAAAGAAAGATGCATTTATTCACAGACACCTATTTGTGTTGTCGTTGTACTTGATTGCTAGAGCGCATCTCAGCTTTGAAATTTCGTGTCAGTACTCCTTTAAGCGGGTGAATTAGCCCTTCTCACGTCCGATTCTTGTCCAATCCCCCAAGTGGATATGTGCCATGTCAGCGGCCAGGCAGCGCGCGCCCATCTCCCCCCGTTGCCAAGGCAGACGAGGAGATTCCTGGCCAATCCCCCACGTGGGTATGTGGCATGTCAGCGGCCAGGCAGCGCGCGCCCATCTCCCCCCGTTGCCAAGGAAGACGAGGAGCGCGCGCACCCGCAGCTGTTGCTATGCGGACGGCGGCGGACGCTTCAGGCTCGCTTAAGAAGTGCATTCGCACTTAAAACTTTATTGTGAGCCTGGAGATGTGGGAGTGGCTCCTCGGTCCAGGAGACCATGGGACGACCTTGCTGTCTCAGCCCTGGGCACCAGGAGTTGCTGTGCATCCAAGCCGGCGCTGGTCGTCAGGTTCTCCCACAGCTCAGGGAGGGGAAGGGAAGTGGGTAAAGGTGGGAGGGAATGGTTGTGTGCGCACCCCAAGATCATGTGTATGAGGGTACATGGGTTAGGGCAGAATTTCCACGTGGCAGGGTATTGGGCGGGGTACATCCGATGTAGCCAAGTTGGGTGAGAAAAGGGGTTTGTTTGAAGCCTCCGGAGAATTACTTCTGTTTTAGTAAGCTGCGGGTGAGGTGGGGGAAAATGTTGTCTTGATGTGCGGTAATGTTGGGTGATGTCTTGAAATGTGAGAAAGAACGTGGTACTCAAGAAGCAGTGAGCTAGGCGCACATGTACTTGACAGGGGAATCCAGCCGGGCCAAAGGATATCTAGCACGGCCGACAGCCTGATTCTAGGATGAGTGAGTGTAACGCACGGCAAAGATCCCGACGGCAGAATCACTGTTCTTTTACCCCGACTGACGAAATCAGTGAAGTAGACAGCGGGTTAAGCACAGCGGCTGCATGTGCTAAGTATTTTCGTCTTATGAGAACGGTCGGCAGGAGAAGAAGAAATGGTCGAGGATGCGTCCTCACTCGGCCTTCTCCCTCTTCTTCTCGTTCTGCTCCTTCTCCTCTTTTAATGATTTGTCTTTCGCTTTTTCTCATTATTCTTGTGGTTCTTTTTTTGGCGTAATGACGCGTAACCATTTCGGGAGATCATCGCCTCATCTGTACTCGTTAGTGATGATCGTGGTTGCCAATTCAAAATAAGCATACCCACCTAAGAAATCGGTGAGAATGTGTTAGTCATGTGAACTAATTAGATAATGCGAAAAGAGGTCTTGAAGCTCAGCGGCGTTTTTGGGAAGGTGTGCTTCAAACTATCCTTTTTTTGCTATACACTTGAGCATAGCGGTTGTTTACCTTTGCAACGGCCAGACGTCAGTGGATCCCTCATCAATCAGTAAGCCACCGTGTCACCTGATTCCTTCATAACCGCTGGCATAAAAAAAAAATCGGCAAACGCTGACTCAACATCACTGCAGGCGTGCATGGCCACGTCGTCAGTGGGACACTTGCCTTGGTCTTCCACTCGTTTTCGACTGGCTCCCTAGCCGAACTTTTGCAGGTATGGAGTGCTGCCTGCTCCGGAGGTTACTATCACCCCGCATACCTAAGAAGCTACACTAGGAAGCATCAGCCATGCGAAGGCTCTTAGGGATATAAACGAAAAACCCCTCGCTAGGAAAAAATCTGGCCTCTTGGTGTAGTAGTTGGCAGACAACCCATAGCGCAAACAAATTTAACCCTCTGCTCTCAGTCCCCAGCTGATGTAAAGCACCTGTTCACGGCGGCGGTCAGAACAGCTATATAGCAGAGATAGCTAAGAATATCTGGGTCCCGGTCACGCCACCTTTCAAACTTGACCCTGACGATATTCAATGCACGCAACTTGTGTAGCAAACCTTGTACTACTAGTTGTACTAGTAGTACAAGTTGTAAGAGTTGTAGTAGTACAACTAGTACAACCCGCGCGGGTTATACTAGTACTGCTACGACAGGAGCAGTTGGATTTAAGTGTGCCATTATAGGGTTAATCTCCATTTATCTCATTGCGGTAATTGGTGATTAATGGGAGAGGCCTTCGCCCCGTAGTGGGTGTAGATAGACTGGTCACGATGGTGATGATGGTGACGATAAAGTTAGGTGAAGTTACAAGGACAGAGAAGGCTTCCTTGGCCTCACTAGCGGGCATATTCTGTGCTACAAAGGACCCCAAGAGAAAAGAGAACACGGAGTGAAATTTTTACTACACAGACAAATAGCAGAAAACGTGGGGGACTTTTTCAGCATTCCCGAAAGAGTTTCGGCTGTTGGGGTCAAGCTAACGAGAGATACAGAATAAAGGTACTACAAGCCTATGCGCCAACAACCAGCCACGATGATGAATCAAGACGCTGGCATCTTCTACGAGGACGTCGAATCAGGAAGGAAGAAGGCAACAACACAGCTCACGTTGATGATAGGATTCTTTAACGCAAAGGTCGGTATGAAGCAAATGGGATAACGGCCAGTGGAAAACTACGGAAGAGACAATCGCGAAAGCTGAGAAGATACACTGGCAGGATTTGCAGAGAGACATAACCTGAGGTTGATGAACACATTCTTCTACAAACGAAAAGAGAGGAAATGAACACAAGAAAGTCGTCATGGTACAACAAAAACTTAGAGGCAATCGCAACAATCGAAGAGATACACGGGTGTGAAATGCCGCAAGACATAACGTGATGTTAACGAACACACTGTACTACAAACCAGATATAAAATAGGAACTATCCATGGAAGAGTCCAAATTGTACAACAGAAATCCAAATTGAATATTTTAAGGGACAGTCTAGGCATTGCGAAAAACGTAGAGGTGCTAAGTAAGATTGGGAGCACCGAACATAGGATGTTTAGATGCAGGCTAAGGGTAAATCGCAAAGGAAAAAGAAGGAAACTCATGAAAACTAAGAAACTCCGCGTACAGTGAGTCAGAGCCAGATCGCAGGAGATTCAAAACTCCTCAAAACAACTTTACGCTTTTAAACGTGCAGAACAAGGTCAGTGTAGACAAGAAAAATACTAACCTAATATGGGCACTGAATGAATCAGCAGCAGATGTGGGAGACGAAACATGGAGAGACCAAACTGGACCACTAAGACAACGAAGGAAGTAATGGCCAAATGGAAGGACATGAAAGAGTCAAGTACGGAAGGTCAGATAGAAATAGCCGAGCTGTCAAAACAGAATAACACAAGTAAAAAACAATGAAAGGAGTTCACACTAGTGCCCATGACTTCAAGAAAGCGAACTGTACCAACCTTTACGATCATCCCGATGATTTAAGTCCCCGATTGCCACCGATCTGCTCCTTCTTCGAAGCCGCAACGACGCTTCCTCCATTATTGTTCCTGTAATCGAGAGCTTCTCTCATTTTCATTTTCATTCTCTCATTTTCCTTGGACATTACCTTGGACGGGCGTATGCTATGACCTGCTTTTCTCGTTCGGAGCACGTGTTGCCATGATTACTGCGAACGCTGAGGTTGTTTTTTTCTCAACCTTGGCCACTACAAGCTGAACGTTCGATCTCCTACTAGTGACTAAGGGTAAGTAGAAGAGGCTATCAACGGCGTGAAAATAGGAAACTGTGGAGGTAACAACGGCATAACCGTGGACAATGGAACGAGGGACGGGATATTGTAGTGGAAAAGCTTGCGGTACTATTTTAGGAATGCTTAAAGACTCAAAAAGTGACCATAGCCTGTAAAAACACCAACATTATTATGATCTATAAGTTAGAACCCAAGGTGCAAAAGAATCACAGACCTATCAGTCTCCTCTAAGTTGTTTAAGAGCAATTTACCAAAGATATGGTTAGCGGCATAGGTGACAGCCTGGAGTCCCAGCAACGCAGTGAGCCGTCTGGGTTTAGGAAAATGCAGCGGTCGGAAATTGCGGGGTAGTGAATAATACCGACGGGACCAATAGAGGAAGCCCCTGGCGGCGGCTGGCAAGCGAGACGAGCGTAAGCTATAGCTTGCAAAGGGTAGCATTAGGACCAACTTCATAATGGGCTGTCCAGGAGGCTGATCAAGTGGTGACGACTGCGGCCGCAAAGTCAAAGTTCTATAGAAGCTCTGGAAAAGCTACAAAGAGGCTTTTGCCTTACCATTCGTCGGAGGTTCTCAGCATCTAGCGTTATTTCTATTTTTCCGATTCCACATTCTTGCCGTACATGCGCAAACTTCTTTTCGGCACTGTTGTAAAGAGGATATGAAAGTTTTAAGAATCGGGATATCAGGTGGCATCAAAGCTTCATTCATGCACGCTGTGATGCAGCCAGGAAGAAGCGCGACGTTCAAAAACAATACGTGCAGGAGCTCGCACGCTGACGCGCCGTGGCATTATCTGCGATACTTGAAATTATCATGACGTGCCCCAAACGCAAAACAATTTCCTATTCTGTATTACCCGCGTAAATTTTGGAAGAGCGAGAGGAAGAAGCCACGCTGCTAAGGGTCGCCGTAGAAGTGGACTGGCAGTATCGTGATCACAGGACGAAGGAATTTGGTGGCAGTCCCTTGGTGCCGGGTATGCCCGATATCTTGTACACGGCTCCTGCATCGGGCTGACTTTGTAGCTGGTCTAGGTTGAGCCCAATAAAGGCGGTCGTGACGAATAAGTCCTCATAGTGGGGTCCCCCGAAGCACAACGAAGTCACCAGCTGCGTCGGGACTTTGATCTTCTGTACCAGGGCACCTGGACAAAACAGACGCTACGTGGTTCTTTTAAAAGGTCCTCTAAGTGCACTATCGACAAGAATATATCATCCCTATAACAATGATTGAAATTTTGGTGTAACCTTCAATCGATTATTCTGCATAGTCAGCAAAACGGTTTGGGTAAAGGCAATACAAAAACTGCTTTCCAGCCTACTCTTGCATTCCTGATAGAGCTGATTTGGGGGACCCGTGACGGCCAACCAATGAAACTAGCATGAAACAGTTGTGCGATTGCAGTAGTGCATAAAATTCTGCTCAATTGTGCGCCTTCAATGTTAAAATGGAGTCTGCACCCTGATTACTGCTTTTGGTACTACACCGTCATGTCACTGGCGTTGGCTAACATTTAGAAGGTGTTCCGTATTCATTAACATTGTTTTGTGAGTACAAGCTCATTCATAGCTGGGGAAGAGTTGCAGGAGTACGAAAATATTGTTCTTTCGAGTAAAACACGATTTACGTCATCTCCATTGTGCTTTTGTTTCAAGAGTGTTTCTGTGCTGGGGTAGCTTTGGTAGGCCCCTACGGACGTTACTGTTATATCGTTAAGCGATGGCATCCATGCATATAGTAGGAGTCTATGCTGATAGGAGCACTCTTATGGTGCCATTTTGTTTATATCAGAAAACACCTCAAAATTGAAACCACGCGTTCACGTCTTGCTCAGAGGGGCTCTGACGCCTTTGTCCTGGGCTCCATGCCCGTGAACGCTAAAGCGGATGAAAGAAGAAAATGCTTAATATCAAGAGCATTATTCTGCGTAACCCATATACCTGTTTCTTTTGAAACGATTAAAATTCAATAATGGTTCACGCTTCCACATTCCTTTAGTTACAAACAACGGGAAATATAAAAGAAATAAGCAAAAAAGACAATGTATCTGCTTCTTTCGTTGCAAATGTCGCCGAAAGACGATAGTCGCCTGTCGCGCCTACCTAGTAAAGGCGTCCCTTCTCTTTCCCGGTCACCCCTCATGCGGTATCTCTCCCTTCACGTTCTCCCAATATAACACGCTAGGGGTTTGCTGTAGTCAATTTACATTTAGCGCGATCCGCTGCTCCAAGCCGGGTGTCTCGATTCCAGCGCTGCCGTATGGCGGAGACGCGCGTAAATTGAGGCATACTACTACAACGTTTATAGAACCACGTTGCCATACTCCACGAACGTTCCAAGCGGAACGTGCATCCCATCTCGTGGAATCTGTCATGGCTATTTCCGTTTGATTCCTTAAATGCCGCTAGGAGGGAGCGCTGGCAACCGCAGGCGAGAGGTTTCTGCCATTGATCCAGTGGTTCATTTCCTATCGCGAAAACCAAGCATCCATGAATGTTTTAGTAAAGGAACATTGAAAATTTAACTTATGAATCGATTTGCTACCTGGTATTTGCGTATTGTCTTGTTCTGATTCAACAATTTTGACAAGATTGAACACATTACCCTGGACTCAGACATTTTGATTTGGCTGTGAGTATATAAGACCATTCATTGCGCAGCCTTCGTTTCACTTTGGCTGGGTGGCTGAATGGAGTCATAAACAGTCAGACAGACAGACCAAATTTATGCGTTTAAGTAGCCCAAGAAAGACTATCGACTTTAAAAACTAAGTGAACACAGAGCCACAATGCGTTTAGTACGGTTAAAATAAACTTGTGTTTCTTGAAACTGTATTCCTCCTCAAAACCACAACCGAAAACACGCAATATACAGTACAGAACAGCGCAGTAGCTCAGCCGATTCGTTTTGCGTCCTGCTTTGTCTTTAGGCATGACCGGCACAGAGGCACAGTAACCAAGTTATGAAAGCTCGTGCAATAAAGTTGAAAGAGCGCCCTCAGTAAAGTTTCTGTGGTTTTCCGTACTTTCTGCATCCTACAATCCGACAGCATGATTCGACAGCATGGCTAATGCCAGAGTGAGCTTCCCTGATGACTTGTCCCGCCGCGGTGGCTCAGTGGCTAAGGCGTTGCGCTGCTGAGCACGAGATCGCGGGTTCGATTCCCGGCCGCGGCGGCCGCTTTCCTGATGGAGGCGAAAAGCAAAAACGCCCGTGTGTACGAGATTTCGGCGCACGTTAAAGATCCCCAGGTGGTCAAAATTAATCCGGAGCCCTCCACTACGGCGCGCCTCATCGCCTGCGTTGCGTCGGCGCGTTAAACCCCCACAATCAATCAATCCCTGATGACTGGAGGAAAGAGTAGCTTTATTGTCTTATGGCGTCACGAATTCTGTGGTCGGCTAGACTGGAAACAGGGTAGAAGAGAATCTTGCAAGCTATGCACCTTAGAAGCTTTACGTTATGGCGTTCGCGGAAGGTTGGGGGGTCACAAATAATTTAAGTGGTAAATATCAGTAGTTTACAGGATCTGCAGTAAAACAGCTACACTACAGCACCTTGTATAGACCCCTGATGACAGGTCTGCATAAACACTAACAAAACGCATATTTATTATTGCGCCTTTTAGCCACGGGAGATTCCTCGCCTGAAGGTGACGAAGCCAGTTCCCATTGTCGCAGGTAGCTACCATAAATGCGTAGAAAGTCACATCGAAAGGTAAAAATAAGGGTTCATGTACGACAACAGTACTGCTGGTGTAGGATGTGCGAGCTAGCTCTATGTATCCGCGAAAGAAAAAATCACGGCCGTTCCCCCTTGTGAAGGTCGTTTGCGAGCGAATCACTAAATGGTGGTCATGCGCGGAATCTCAAATATCTGGATTGAGATTGAAAGTTGGGATAGTTATTGTAGATTCAGATTCATCATGAAAAAAACAGCGGAAGAAAGAGAGGAACATAAGAAGGGGGAACAACGCATTCATCGATGTCCGTCGTCTCCACTATTGTTGTCCCTGTGCCTCTTGCGCTGCTTTTTCACCATGAATCTAAATATTTGCAGCGCACACGCCAGAGACCATCTAAATTAATTTCAAGACCACAAACCGTTTCTGCTGAAACAGGACTTGTCGCTTAAGAATCGTGTCGCCCCGTCTATGCTAACGTGTCTGCACAAAGAAAGCCCCCGCGTACTCCAGACGATGGAAAGAACCGATACCGCGATTATGATGATTTTAAGGAGAAGCGGAGGGATCTATTTGGATAACGTGTGGGTCACCAGCTAGCAGATAGCAAGACATCTGATCACGCGCCAAAGTCTCTACCGACTGCTTTGAGTAACCTGCATTCAGGCCATCTTTACCCTGTGATCAATGGTGGTTAAAAAAATGCTGGAGTCCGCAAGCTGGGCCACATGCAAAAACCCGTATGAGGTTTTCGCATGCGTTACAGATTTGGTCTGCTCATTTGAAATCAATATGTCAGACTGTTGACTCAACCATCGAAAATTCCAGCATTGCAAGGACACTGCACAGCTCACCAAATCACCCAGCTGCTTACACGGCGCCGACGACGTAATCCGACTTGTATACACGGAACGTCTCGCCTACATGTCCGGTTGTTGCCTCTTAATTTAGTGGTCTGCGTTGGCAGCAAGTTATCGGCGCCTCTCCGCCTTGTTTTCCCTTTTGAGTCTTGCGTCATCCTACGTGGCCTGCCGCTTACGGTCGGCAGATCTAGCACCATAAACAGAGTTCTTTGTCGCCACACGGCGTCGTTCCTCAAGTAAACACCTCTGTTTTCGCCGCTTCTCCTCGTACGCAGGATGCTCTTTGGGAGTTTTAGCTTCAACTTGACCCCCTGTAACGGCGCATACTCAGCCTTCGTCTCCTGCGTTTTTTCAAGGCCAAACGCATCAGTCTCGATGACCCAACCAAGCTCTTTCCTGATGTTTGCTACCCTGTCCCACTTTCTAGTGTTCCCCGGGCCTTTCTCACGCGATCGGTTACTGTTGGGGTAACGCCTAGTGAAACGCGGCTACGTAGGCGGAACGGGCTCAGCCGCGTTGCTCAGTTTTCTATCGCTGCGACGACCGTCGCTGGGGAGAGCACTCCTATTTTCGCAATCTAAAGAATCGGTTGCTTTAGCAAACAGGCAGAAGTTGCTCTCTAATTGCAGACGGTAGGTTGAACCCGGTTACACTTGGCGCCTTGCGTTACGGCATGTGGACGAAACAGGATTCCCCATTACCCCCCTTGGAAAACAGGCGATGCGTTTGGTCTTCAAAAGATACAGGAGGCGGTGATTGAACACGCAACGGACTAGATTCTTGCGGCACTGTGTAGTAAGTCGCAGAGTCCGTCATCGCGGTGGTGGTGCATATGTGGCAGTTTTCGAAACCTGCTGATCCACGATACGCACCGACCATTGTTTTGCGTAATGCAGTATAAAACTTTATGATGGGTGATAGGCAACCTTAAAGCAATATCGGCTTTCCCGCGCATAGTGTTGGGTGAGATTGAGCACCGACGCGAAACCTCTACAGGTCCCTAGCCAACACCAGCTTTGCTGTAAAAAGAGAGACACATGGTGATGATGCCAGAGTCGCATACCAGTTACTGGGTCGATCTTGATGACACAGCCACCATTGTAGCAGGCGACCCATAGCTTGTCCGTCTGGTCAATGGTGATGCCGTCAGGGTTACCCAAGCCGTCGAATTTAGCATTGCCAAAGTCCACAACGGCTTTCTGATTGCCTGCAGAGAGGAGGTGCCAGATTTGTATGGAAGTACTCAATTTTGGTTGCTTGAGTGTCCAGCGCAATCAAGCACCTTAGTTGTTCGTTGCAGGGCCGTGGTAACAAAAGAAATGCACCTTTCTTTGTCACGCGGACCCTCATGTGACTTATGTGATTCTTGCGGGAATAATATGCCCCCTATAAAAATGTGCAAAAAATGGCTAGATTGTGTAGCTTACAGAAAAGATATTTGCACGTCGATGTAGTTTGTAAAGTTTGGCTTGTTCAGCCGCGTAGTTGATATTCGCGCGAGTCATTATGGTAGTGGAAACTTTACCTAGCTTGTGCCTACTTTATTCCAAACCCTGTGGGTTCTAATCGAGATTTTAAACCACACGGCATGCTTGGGCTCCGTATGTTTACAGATACACATATTGAGTAAAGTGTTACTTTGTTAAACGTGGGCAAGCATATTATTTTCACAAATGAGAATGACTTATGTACACATGCGCTGATGTCTTGGTAACAAATTACAAAGAAATCGGGCAATATTCTGGGGCCAGCGATGCACATACTTAACAATGCACAACTGTATGCAAACGAACAGAATGCCCGAAATTGGTAAACACCTCATTTGAATACAGCTACACGTCTCCATAGGTACACTTAAAGGGACACTGAAGTTTGAATGAAATTTTGCTTGAACTGAAAGATCAAACGTTTCTAATCTCGCTACGCTTTTCTCCGACGAGGAACGATGGCTTATTTGTGACGAAATAAACAAACACAGCTGGCATATTTCTCTCACCCACTTCCTTTTCATTTCTCCGTGACTTAAAGGAGCCATGAAGACAAAATACAAGTTGGGTTTATTAGAAAGACTGCTTAGTCCCTATAGCAATGATACCAATATCATTGCAATCTTCGAACAAATAACGGAGATATTGAAGAAAACGCGTGAAGCAGTCGCGACCCCCTAGCCAATTTCCCGCAACTTTTCTATGACGTCACGGAACCTTGTTTGTGCGATTGGCGGCCGCCTAACTGACCTGTCGCGACGACATATGACTGGACGTATGTAATGGGGCCTCTAGTTCCATTTGACCGCATTACTTGAATGCTAACGTACAGTTAACGCACTGAAAATTATGTTTTATTTTTGGCCCGAATGACGTCATTCTTGCTCATAACACGTCACTGTGGCGCAAAATTTGAAGGTTTTTAAATACTCCTTGCTTTTTTTTCGTTAAAAAAACAACTTTTGTGGCAGTATTGGAGCTGAGTGAGATACTGAATTCTAGTTCTTTCAAATAAAACAAAGTTGTATTTTCTCTTCATGGCTCCTTTAAGCGATTGCGCCAGAAACTGGGAGCGAAACACCGGCAGCACTGGTGAGGTCTGGAGCGTAAATGCGACAACGCTAGCTTTTACGTCTCCGAGCCATCACGGATTACGGCTCGTTTCTCTCGCCGAGGATTCGAGGTTAATTTTTCACTGCGGAATTTTCAGTGAAGGCAATGTAGGCAGTGCGGGTGCACTCAAGACTTTGGCAACGCTAGCATATTAGGCCGGGCGGTACAAAAACCCATAGGGAAGTTCTGGAGACTTTCAACAAACAAATACTGTAACATCTGATAAAACAACGTAAAGGCCTGATAAAACCGGCTAAGTTCCTGTACCAGGCAAGGTCATCGCGCCTACAAGTTTACTCTTCTCCCTAAATACTAATGGTGCAGAATGTATCAATAGGTCCAGCTATGACCGCTGGGATAGGTTGTGTTCAAAAAGTAATGCCAGACTTCAAAATCGTCCTGCCTGTACTTTAGTACACGGTTATAGAAAATATAATGCTGCAATGAGGGCTAGATAGCATTGCTTGTACCAGACAGACCATTCATTACTGCAGTTGCCTGTAGCCAGTTGGGATCCAACCCACATTGTTTTAATCTACTAAAAAGGACGTGACAAATACATGGTAAGACTAATGAAAGCCAAACGTGGTTTACGTCTCGTGGCGATGGGCGAAGCATCAGATCACCAAGAGAACCAAATGCCTGGCATCTTCCCACAAAGCGTAAATTCTGTTCGATTGGTACCCTACCCTAGATCATACCAGTCTCAGCAACCCCCGAAGCCCTTGCGACACCAGTGGACTTGTCGACACCTTTGTGGATGTTAACAAGAAAGCCGGATTCATACAATGACTGAAAGCAACAGGTCCAATGATCTTTTTCGATATTTCCTTTTTTCCTAATGCAACAGCACTTGGCGAATAAATTGAATATGATGGTTCCGTATAGCCAACATCGTCAAGGGGCTTCGAACGATCAAAACCATTGTAAATAGGTCTTCAAGCATAAACTTGTGCAACGAGGAAACAGGGCAGGCTCAACTCACTAATCTCTCCCCTAGCGAGGTCGAAGTCGTAGGCGTACAACTTCCCGGGAACTGAGTCTACGAAGAACATTTTTTTGTTGTCGGCCATCCAGGCGATGCCATTGGGCAGGGTGATGCGCTCGATGTGCTTCCGGATGTGCTTCTTCTCGACGCTGTACACGGACCCCTTCTCTGGTTCGCAGTTCATCGGCGTCTTGTCTATGGCCATGGTTCCTGCGATTACGGTATGTGCACATACTTTTAAGCAGCTGAATATAGTTCCATGAGAGAAACTGGCGAGAAAGACTAAAACATGACAGCGTATTTCACTGTCAGTATTGGGCTTGTGTAGTTGTGCTGGCCGTGTTTACAGGCAGTAGCACCTGGTAAAAGTCCGTATTTCCAGAAGACGGGTAATTTGATGGAGGGATGAGTTACGAAGAATTGCTTGCAAACTATGTGGCCGTACAACGTCGGATGGAATTTACAAATGTACTATGACAGATGTCTTCCTGTGCACCAGGCATAACAAAATGTGCAGCTGTTGCCACTAAATATGAATACCTCCACTATGGACCGAAAGCAGGAAGCTGTAGGTTGTTTGTAAAGGCGATAATCTTTCTTGGACAACCTACATCAGAAATTTGCTGCGTTTATCTATCACTGAAATACAACTCACATCCAAAAACTATGTTAAGCAATGATAGACCACAAAGTATGTATCCAGTAGATCATTTAATAGTAACGTCTAGGATAACTGATAATTGTAAGCAATATCCGGCCCAAACAAAACCTCCGGAATATTTGAAGTAAAATATAACAACATAACCGGGAGTACTACCATTCTTTCAATTAGGATTACAGTTTTAATTAAATTTGACGATAGGAAATTACGAAAAAAACGGTTAGAAGATGCTTGTCAGTGAGAGGAGCTAAATTAGAACGCGAAGACGAAACTCAAGCTGCTCGAATTCAGATCCTTTACAAAAGGTCGCAGCAGACGGTGATTGAGCATTGCGAATGGCGGAAACAGATTTCAGGCAGCCAACCTCGGCTTTATTCATCATGAAGGGAGTGAGATGGGAGGGAAAGCGAGTGCGAAGCGGAAGAGGTTCACTAGAGGCTGGGTTGCATGAACGACGCCGCAGAAGAACGTCCTGTTTCTACATCATTCGCTGTGCATCTAACAGATCGGCGGCCATTTTGGTAGCGTGAGCTACACTGGTCGAGGTTGAGCAGTTTCGCATGGCTCCCGGAGAGCCGTGCTTCGCCTGCGCGAGGAGCAGCGACGTCGCACGGCGCACAGAAAGGTGATTGCTGTCCGATGTCTCTCACACATCCCACGCCCCCAGCGTCTTCGCCCAGCTCCGATAAGCACGTGCCGGCCCGGTCCACTTGGTCATCGTGCGAGGAGTGGCCGGGTGTGCAATCGATGGTTCGTGCGTCGCAGCAACACTGGCGTGCGCCTGTGGAACCAGCTTAGCTGGGGGGACTGGTGACGCTGCACCGGAGCCGCTTGGTAAATGTATGATGATAGTTGGGTTTTATTGGCGTGGTAAATATACATGTGTCACATAATGCGTATACAGTATGTGTGTCATTGAAGCAGCGGTAAGCATGATAATCAGCCTAATCCTGGACAACCAGGAAAGCTGAGGATAACCAGCTGAACCTTAGCTCACGCTTCGTATATCCTGGCATAGCCCAGCTAAGCCAATGCTAATTTTTTTTCTGTGGTGCTTACTTGTTAGATTTTGACATGCATTCAGGCCTAGCTTGAAGCAAACTGCACGCTTTCTGATTTTGGAGCTGGCTCGGTCACCATTTTGTTGTGCCTGCATGCGGCACAAACAAACAAGAGGATCGTCGCCTGTGCTGTTCCATGAGGGAGATTGTAAATTTGGGAGTTCGCGTTTGTTAGGCTGAAGAAAATACTGAAAACTAGTAGCGTTGTGCCTACTCTTGGCGCAAACATTCTCAGGAGAGGCCCTGACGTCACTCATACTTCAGTGGGAAACGCCAATTTCAGTGGTTTCTTTGCCGGCATTTTGCCGCCCCCAACGAGTTCCTCCACCTTGGCTGATTGCAGTGTCGTATAGAACGTCTCCGTTTGCCAAACACTGTATATTGGCTGCACCGGCTTTCGCAGCTGTTCCCACGACATGTTCGCCCGTGACCTATTGAGAGCGGGACAATCCATGTAACATCCTCGCAACTTCTCCCACTGCTAGTTAGGCTAACGTGATTTCTTCTAGCCTCTCTTTCCCCATGGTACCACGTGTTTCAGAAGGCCCGGCAGGATGAGATTGAGAAAGGCATCATTGGTCAAAGTTGAAGTTTTCCCGCCCCATTACAACATGTTTCGCAAAGAGAGGGCCACGTGAGGGAGGGGGCATGGGGCTGTCCTAGTAAAGCCTACATTAGAGGCTAAGGTTCTAGTCAATATAAGCAATCTTGAATGTTTATGCCTACAGAGAACGTGTTGGGGCCATAGCTTTGTTTTGTGCGCGTGCTACAGGTCTCCGGTTTAGGCTCCAGATAATCTAATCACGTTGCAAGAATATAAGTCCCTGTATCTTAATAAAACGAGTTTTATAGGTGATCGCAATTTGCCAACCATCGTCTGGGAACGGTTACAAACTTATGCACAGCCTAGCAAAAATGTGGAGTAGTATTTTTACCGTCATGATCCCACACGACCTAATTCAACTAGTTAAATAACCTACTCGTGTACAAAAACATTCCAGCTCTATTGGAGACTTGTTTTTTGTGAATATCGACTTTCCTGAGCTACTGTATTGTTAGAAGGGTTATCTGATCATAGCCTTGTCAGCGTTTCTATTTCGCTTCTGAAATTCGTGTGCTATAAAAAACCGTCCGTTCAAACTTTAATGATTATTCTAGAGCAAACGATGCTTGCGTGATTGAGCATATGAATGCGGCCTTAGTAGATTTCAGCGATGATGTTAATGACGCATGCACCCTTTGGGATCGTTTTCTAGAGGTACGCCACTACAGCTTCACCAAGGTTTTACCGAAGAAACGTAAAAATTTCTCCAACCTCCCATCGCTGGAACCCCTGTGTAGATGCGACGCATAGGGGGTTCCGTTGTTGTTTCCGTTAGGTTGATTCTCGCATCGCGTGAAACGTGCCGTGAACCCCCGCCGCGGCTATGACGCAACACAATCCAACACAATCCACTTTAATCCAATCCAATCCAATCCAAGCCAAGCCAATCCAATCGAATCCAATCCAATGCCCCTCGCGTACGGGTTTTCGCTATCGGAGAGGAGAGGGGTGAGCGGCGGAGAGCGCAGCTCGCGAGGCGAGGAGAAGAGGGAAGGGAACAACGCCGTATGGAGGGACAAGGCGAGTGAATGAGATGCAGTCGCATCTAAAAAACGAACAAACGCACACCTTGGATGACGCGCAGTATCGTCCAAGTAAAGCGGAAAAATGAGGCAGGCCCAGCGAAAAGCTACAAAGCAGCATGGCAAGTGAAGTGCAACAATCCAATAAGTATTGCTTTAAAATCTTACCACCAAACTATAATTAAAGTGACCCAACAGTGTTCTGGAGTTATCTATCCGATCACAAAAAACCAGTGATGTCAATTTCTGTCAAAGGGAGCGTGGTTACCAATCGCAGGGACATCGCAAACACTTCAACATTATCACAGCGTGTGAGCGAATTCAGCAATATGTCAGCCTGAAACGTTTTTGTTTGAACCATGCGAAGCAATTGTAATTTCTTATTCTGGTTAGGTCTCAATGCTTTTAAATTTGAAAGCATAAAAAGAATTCTGCGGTCCAGATGTCCTTCGAATGCCGAATGCATTCCAATTTTTTGGTTGTCATATTCCAAGCGTCTTTGTTAAATATACTACCACGTGACTGGAGTATAGCTAGAGCCATCCCAATCTTTAAGAAATTAGCCCCATCTTCCCGAAGGGAACGCTGAGTAGATGCGGAGCATCTCGGGGTTCCGTTGTCTTTCCGTTGTGTTCGTAGAACTTCATCTGAAGAACGGAGTGAAGTGGACCAACCGCAGCAAGCGCTGAGCTGAACGCGTGCTGCGCGCCACCCGATTTACGTTCAATGTTGAAGGAGAGGAGACGAGAGGAGGAGAGATGCGCAAGCGCCGAGTATTCGCGCCGACGAAGCTCAGGGTCCGCAGCTCGCTTCAAGCGTTTGCGCTCAGCGTCGCCTGCCCTTCACTGCGCAGCTTTGTCTTGAGTGGACGTAGCGTTGCTGTTAGTTTGTGGGGTGGTGCTGACGCTTGCTTGCGCCAACCCACTAACTGACTGGACTGTTGCTTCCATCACACTTCATCGGAAGAACGGAGTGAAGTGGAGTCAACCGCAGCAAGCGCTGAACTGAACGCGCGGAGCGCGCTACCCGATTTACATTCAAGGTTGAAGGAGAGGAGACGAGGGGAGGAGAGATGCGCAAGCGCCGAGCATATGGCGGGAAAGCAGAAGCGAGAACGCGGGAGAAGCGCATGCGAAGTGCATGCAGCTGGTACGAGAGAAGAAGTGGCGGGAGTATCGTGCGGCTGTGGGAGAGATGGAAGTAGGAGAGTTGCTTTGATTGATTGTAAGGTTTAACGCGCCGACGCAACGCAGGCGATGAGGCGCGCCGTAGTGGAGGGCTCCGGATTAATTTTGACCACCTGGGGATCTTTAACGTGCGCCGAAATCTCATACACACGGGCGTTTTTGCTTTTCGCCTCCATCAGAAAAGCTACCGCCGCGGCCGGGAATCGTAGGAGAGTTGCGCATGCGCAGTGTGAGTGCGGACGCCGACACGGGACATGCCCAGACTATAAGATGCTCCGCATCTAAAAAGGGATCAGTAATTCCAGGTACCTACAATCCTATATCTTTAACTTCAACATGCTGCATATAATTGAACCTATCATAGCCAACCGTTGTATTGAACTCCTTGAAAGGCACTTGATTCTAACAAGCTTCCAACATGGTTTTAGAAAGGCTATTCGACTGTGACTCAACTGGTCACCATCACACACGAGTTTACGAAGGCCCTTGATAATAATATTCAGGTAGACACAATTTTTCCGGTCTTAGCAAAGCATTTAAAATCGTTGCTCATGACAAATAGTTCTAAAATAAAAATAGAAATCTTCCAGACAGTTTAGTAGCATGGGTGTCAAGGTATTGTATGAATAGAGAGCAGTATGTTTTTATTGATGCTCATGCCTCGAGCTGTCGTCCCGTCACATCTGGAGTGCCCCAGGATAGTGTTCTGGAGCCGTTTCTTTTTTTCATACATCAATGATATCGTCGTTGTAGTTTGTGGGGAGCGCCTTGGTACACCTTCTGGTCTAGGGGGTGTCGTCCGGAGCCCCTCGCCATGGGCTCCCTTCCCTCGCCCTCCTCGCCTTCCGTGCGGCCACCGGGCCGCAAGACGTGGAGACGTCGGCACCCGAGGGATGGCGCTGGCGGACTTGGAGCAGAAGCAGCGATGGGGAGGAGCGGGCGGTGGTGAAGGAGAACCGCGCGTGGGGACTAGGACTCGGGAGGGACAGAGTGTTCTTGGCGTGTGTGTGTGGGTATACCCGGACGGGCGACAGCGCGTTGGAAGATGTAAGTAAAGAGTTCTTTCACGCAACCGCAGTGTGCCTCATTCCTGGGCATGCCGTGGAGAGCAGGCCCACAAGTTATACCAACCAGTCACATCCGTCGGTTTGCAAGTGACTGTATTTTATTCCGTCAAATCTCAAGCGTGCAAGGTCAAATAGAACTTGACACAAACCTGTACAATATATACCGTTAGTGCAAACAATGGGGCATCGTTTTCAACGCATGGAAACCTGTTTTCCTCCGCATAGCGCGTAAAAAATCTCCATTCCAATTTTAGTAACCACTGTGATGGTGTGCTGTGAACGAAGTCAACAGCTTCAAATATTGAGGCGTAATATTTACTATTAATCTTTGTCTGGAACTTGCACATCGACAACGTCTGCTTCTCTGCTTTTCGAAAACTGTGTTTTGTGAGACACTAACTTTTTAATTCGCGTCAAAGTGTTAAACTTCTTTGCTGCCATTCGTATGTTAAACAAAAACTTGGGTATGCTGGAGTAGTATGGGACCCGTACACCAAAAATAACAGTGATAAACTGGAAAAGATTCAGTGGAATGCTGTTAGGTTCAGTTTTTTTTTCAATGTTTCGTCGCATGGATTCCCCCTCTGAATTCAAGTGCTCGTCCTGCCGGGACCACAACTGTGGCCTACAGTAATAAATAAATAAATAAATAAATAAATACATAAATAAATAAATAAATAAATAAATAAATAAATAAATAAATAAATAAATAAATAAATAAATAAATAAATAAATAAATAAATAAATAAATAAAAAAATAAATAAAAAATAGATAAATAAATAAATAAGTGTAGTTCATGGCGGTTGCTTTGTCATGAGCGTGCAGAACCCCATTTCCTACAACCCCAGCGTTCTTGGTACACCAGTGCTTTAGGAACAAAATAACGAGCGCTTTTTCGAAATTCTTCCACTTGACTCCATACACTACACAATTACAACGCAGTTCACTGTGCTTTCGCATCGGCGGCGACGAACACGACTTTGTGTTCGTCGTGGTGCTTTTTAAGGCGTGCTAGTTGCTGCTACAAAAGCAGCTGCCGGCGACCGCTTCCCCGCAACCAAGCTAGAAACTTGGTTTTGACCCGTCTTAACAGCTTATGACTGTTTATTTAAATCCTGCACCTTTTCATCTAACGACAGCGATGGTTGAAAGCGACGCGTTCTTGTGAGGAGAACTTTGGTTGTCGTGCAAGTTTGGACTTTGCCTCGCAGTCAGCTTGGACTTTGACTTGTTGAGCTTAGTCGACACTCGACACTCAGTCGACACTCAGACCCTCACTGAGTGTCGAATTTTATCGCAATGGCTTTGACTGCAACCATTCACCATCTGATTTCTCACTGTGAAAGCTCTGCGTTAAACTATCGTCATCGTACGGTGTAGGGGTGCATAATTTCGCTGCACAATTTTGCAGTCCATTCCCCCTTCTCAAATCTCAACTGCTTCATCGTCCTGTATTTTCGTCTGGATTTCGGGTTGTCCGGACAACTTCCTCCCTGGACGCTTAAGAATTAGCTATTGCGCTACTCACAAGCCGCCTGCTGCAGGCTCTTGCCGTGACGGGTGGCCCCCGCCACATGCCGACTTTTGAATGAACATCCGCCTGTCCATCGGGTGGACATTGTGTGGAATTCGGCCACTCTGCACTGACGGGCAACGATTTTTCTGATCAAAAGGCTCGAGAACTTACTCACGGAGGCACTGAGACCGGGGATGTTTCTGCACCTCTTTTCACCTACCAAGAAATCACCCAATACTACCGAAGCACGAGACAGACCTTCCCCAGTTTTCACAAATCTTTGACCAAAAGCCAAGAATTCATACTCAGACAAATTCAAGGAGGTACTTTTCCCAACCCCATCCGTATGCATTTACTCTTCCCTACACAGTACTCTCATAAGTGTGAATTCGGCCACGAACCAGAAACCCTGACACAATATTATTCGACTGTACAAAAAACTCGAACGTTCCTCCCCTGAACCCGTCCCCTTTCCCTGAGCAGTGGGAGATCCTGTTGTCCAGCGTCGACCTGAGGACCAGCTCCTACTTGTGACCAGGGTCATGGCAGCCTAGACAGCACCTGGGCTTCTGGACTGAGGAACCACCCTTGCATTAGTGCGTAATAAAGTTGTCTCTCTCTCTATCATCGTCCTGGACGGCCATACCACCAGGCCTTCCCATAACATCAAGATTTCGGGATTGTTCTTCCAGACGGACAGCAGAAATACAGTTCTTATCAGCCGGTCCAAGCGCAGTGCCGAACAGGTCACACATGCTCCATAGAATAACGACAACATTTAGGCATGAGAGAGGCAGACACACTTCGGCTGGTTGAGGCCTTCGTGGTATCCTGACCGGCTTACACCCTTTCATATGCCGTACTCAATAAAACTGAAACAGCTATATAGGATGCATTAATCAGAAAGGCAAATATGCAGGCTCTTGGGCTCCCAGAAAGCACCTCGAATAAAAAACTTTTAAAACGTCTTCACAACGCAGTGGCTGAAATCATCGACGCTTATCTATCAAACAAGCGACAAAGATTGGGCTCAACTATCACTGGGAGAAGCCTCTTAGACAAACTAGGAATGACGTCCCATGTAGATTTACAGTATCGGTATCTACAAAATTGAACTGCGAAAGAACATTGCAGGAGCACCCATACCGCGCAACATGCATCCAGAACACCATGCAGGCAGGAGGGAGGCAAAAGCTCCTGGAATCAGGAACGCCAACAACAACAGGTACCGCACGGTCCATACTCATGGGGTAGACTACGCCAGAAGCCGAAAACGATCGATGAGTGCATTTGTGACAACAGCAACTTCGCATATTACCAGCATCACCCTACCCTGCACCACCATTGACACAGAAGGTGAGTCAGCCTGTGCCCTGTCCATCTCTCAGACGACCGAGAGTTGTAACAGATTGGCAAGAGACATGCCGAATTCGCCTCCATGGAAAAAAACCAAATCTGCCTTAAACCTCCTCCACAGTCCACTTCACCGACGGGTCAAAATACTATGGAATCCAGCCCATGCGTTTTTCTAGGGCAATAACATTACCCATGATATTGCCTGAGAGATAAGCCACAGGGCACCACGAGTGATAGAGGCTGTGAGCCCTGGAGGGCGGTAAACCCTCAACGGCAGGGTTTACCGCCCCCCCCCCCTCGCCCCGCCCACAAATACCTAAAATAACCCAAGGGAAATTACATAGGCCGCTTCGGACGAATACGTTTCCCCACTTGAGGAAATTGCGGCTTATGATTCTGGAATAAAATCGGTTGGCATGGCGCCAAAGACAAGGATCAGCAGCAGCGACAGATTAAAAAACGACCAGAAGAAGACGAGAAAGGCCAAGATAGAAATAAAGATGAAGAATATGGCGCATAGCGCATAGGAACAAACTGCTGAAGACGATGAGAGAACCACTGCAGAACGATTGGAAGAAGATGATGATTACTGGTCGGAGGTCTAAAGCTGAGAGAAAGAAGACATCGGTGGTCGGAATTCCGCTCCCCGTAGGAAGCCCGCTTCGAGGGACAGGAACACTGGAACAGCCGACTGCACTGCCAATGCAAAAGGGCCACGCCACTGCCAGTCATCAAGTCCAGACCGCGCAAATGAAACATCGACGCAGCCCTGCGTGTCTGCCCGTCACGTTCGGCTGCAGCGCCGTCGCTGTTGCTGCCGGCTGATGTTCCGCAGCAGGTGCTCTGCCTGTTCTCGGTCGCCGCTTCCGTCACCCGGCAAGGCTGTGCCCTTCCGCAAGGAACATCGAGACTTTTTTCTTTTCCTACCCCTTCCTTGAGTTTGCTGTGAGATAAACCGTTTGACGCATTTTTCCCGTGTTGCGTCTCACTTGAAGGTCTTGAACACCCCGAAGGTCCACAGATACTACCGACAACATCAGAGTAGTCGACCCAGTACTCCGCACTGTGTCAGTTTTGTAGCAAATCTGGCACGCTCTACCATGTGGGGGGGGGGGGGGGGGTGTCAGGCAAAGTCCAAGTTAGACAAAATTCTTCAAAGAAAGGAAACGTGACGCAATCCAGACGTGGATGAAGTAGACAAGGTAACACATGCAGGCGCCAAGTTAATTATGTACCAACTAGCTCGGCGACAAGCTTTGTTAAAAATAATTCCTCGTCGGTCTTATAAGCAATGGCCGAGCGTGCTCTCCAGTTTCTCGTCCGGATGACCAGCTTCAGATTGTCGAAAGGGCCGTCGCAGCTGGCAGCACGAATGGTCCCGAAATGTGGACACCACTCCACAATGTTTTTGCTGATAAAGAAGTTCATTTTCCCTCTCTCTCTCTCTCTCCATCTCTCTCTCTCTCTCTCTCGACCGTGCTCGAGTGGTGCAGTCGGGTAGATGTCGGCCTCATAACGCGAAGGACCCAGGTTCCATTTCAACCACTTGAATATTTTTTTTTTCTTTCACATCATCCGAGACTATCAACGTCATGAAAGAAAGTTGGCTTCCCTGCAGTGCGCTTTGAACTGCATATACCCCGTCACTGAGACATGAAACGCTTCGATTCACTGTTTCTTACGGTTGACCACCGTCGATGCGATAGAGAAACAAATTTGCTGACATTGTTTCCGAAAATTCGATTTCGGTTCATTATGATGTTTAATGCGCCGACGCTTAACAGGCGATGAAGCGCGCAGTAGTGGAGGGCTTCAGTTTAATTTAAGGCCACCTGGGAATCTTTATTGTGCGCCGAAATCTCCAACACAAACGCGCATTTGCTTTTCGCCTCCACCAGAAAGCGCCCGCCGCGGCCGGGAATCGAACCGGCGTCCTCGAGCTCAGTAGCGCAACGCCCTAGCCACTGAGCCATCGCGGCTGGTCGAGAATTCTTTCACCCCATACAGCCGCCACGACGCGGTGGCTTAGTGTTCATGGCGTCGGGCTGCTGAGCCCAAGGATGCGGGTTCGATTTCCGGCCCTGGCAACCGCTTTTCGCATTGCGGCGAAGAGCAAATACGCCCGTGTGTTAGAGATTTCGGCGCACGTTAGATACCGAGGTGGTCAATATTAAGCCGAAGCCCTCCGCTACGGCGTGCCTCATCGCCTGTTTAGCGCCGGCGCGCTTAACCGCTCATTCAATCAATCTTGACCCCTATAGGGCACCCGCCGTGGTGGCTCAGTAGCTAAGGCGTTGCGCTGCTGAGCACGAGGTCGCGGGTTCGATTCCCGGCCGCGGCGGCCGCTTTTCTGATGGAGGCGAAAAGCAAAAACGCCCGTGCGCTCGAGATTTCGGCGCACGTTAAAGATCCCCAGGTGGTCAAAATTAATCCGGAGCCCTCCACTACGGCGCGCCTCATCGCCTGCGTTGCGTCGGCGCGTTAAACCCTACAATCAATCAATCAATCAAATCCATCAATCAGACCCCTATAGGGTGTGCTGAACAGCAGCTATGCACATCCACTTTCAATGAATAGAACTGCTCATAATTTTTGTGGTACTTGTCCGAAAGGTAGGCCTATTGTTATGACATGCAGAGCAAGGAGCGAAAGAATTTTGAATAATGGTAGGGTAATAACAAATATAAACAATGCAAGCACATCTCTCCCCTAGATCGCATATTGAATAATCGCTGCTTGCTTACTCACTCGCACTGAGAACGGCGAAACTTGACACCTTCCGGAAGTCCTAAGCAAAGGATGGGTATGCCTAGCAGTTTCTTTTTGGACATGTTTATACCATTCTTGCTTTGTAATGCCAACACTACCACGAGCGTGCACAAAAATATTGAACGCATAAATAACCTCGACTACTACGAATACGAGCGTGAAAAGAATTTTTTTTCAACGGCGCATCGTAGCGGGTCGTGCGGAAAAACGATGAAGAAAGCGCACAAAAGCCACGCGAAGGAGGCGGTAGTACGTTCTCTCTATAACTATTCCTTGTCCTGAATTTTCTTGTTTGAAGGGTATAGTAAAGTTGTTCAGGTAAATTTAGAAAAGGCAAAATAACGCATTTTATGCTCCTTGGTCTACAGAATGAAATATTGAGGGACGATAGAAGGCGTGACTAGTGTATTCGGACACTCGGACGAAGGAAGAACCCAAGTGGTGATGATGATTATGTGTAGGCAACGATAGTGCCAAGGCCGTGGGAGGTAGGACTGATGATTTTGTCCTGATTACGAGGAAGTGTCCGTAACGTATTGAAGAGAACAGGACGTGTGGTCAGAGTGTCTCACATAATTACTCCTCCGTGGCCGGGAGCGGCCGACTGGCCGCGAGTCATTCGGAGGTGCTTCGGTTGAAGGCTTGAGACGAAGTGAGTGTACGATTTCCGTACAACGGCGGCCCCGATCTGATGGCAATTCTACTGACGTCACACGATAATTAACTGGTGAAGTCTGTTCTATGATCTTTTTTGCACTGTCAAAGCGAGCTGCGGATGTCCCAAAAATCTAGCGGATTTCGATTACGAAGGTCGTGCAATCGGGTATGGCTTCCTGGTGATTCAGGTACGACGTCTTCGCTACCTCCATAATGAAAAATCCGACAGTCAGCCGATTTAGCTTGTGGTACCACTTGTTCTAAACGCTCACTCTCTTGTAGTGGTCCAACCACTCCTCTACATCAACCCCACGAATGCGAGCGAAGTCACGAGGATCTCGCTGGTGGCTGGTGACAAAGCACTGTTTGCGAGGGCGAGGCGTACCATGGCGCTGGCTGGATCGAGCGTCATGGGCATGGTCTCGTGAGTCAGACGGCGACCAGAGCTGAGCTCCAAGAGCGGCGGTGCAGTGTTAGACTACGGGACAGAGACGCACTTTACACCGCTTGAGAGACGATGGAAAGCGTGACCGGTTGTTTGGGACACTTCGACTAAGGAAGCCTCCAAGTGATGATAATGGTTATGTACAGTAGATGATGATGCCGAGGCCATGGGAGCTATCACTGATGATAGTGTGCTGGCTATGACAAACTAACCGTAACGTATTGAAGAGCACAGGGAGCACTGTCAGAGTGTCTCACAATATACAAAATGTTCCGAGAAGTGCTAGTGGGCTTTGGGGACCCATCACCGACAACGAGAAAAGAGTGGATGGCGCGAAATCGTGGCTCGAGCGATCACAGCCACTTGTAAATAGATCGCATCGCTCTGCGGCACCATCGTGTACGTATATCGCTCACATCTTTCATGCTTCGTCTAATTCGCTTTGCTGACACCTAACAATATTGCAAGTTAAGAAAATCGTGGAACACCACGCTGTATTGCTGCAAACTCAGGCCAGGGGGCGGGCCCACCCTCTGCCTCATTAAATAAATTTTAGGATGTACAAAATAGGTTACTTTGTTTTTTCTGCTCTGCTGAATATTATTACTTCGCGTCTCTCCCTGCGCCACATGAACAGACGTGCAGCCTCAAAGGCAAGTGAAATAAGAGCATTGCGGAAGTTCCATTCATCGCATTCTCACGCTCGCGCGACAGGGACAATTTTACAAATATGAACCGAGGCACTATTGAGCATGAGTTGCTAAAGCATTCCTAAGGATATAACAACATATCTGTCAGTACGTTTGAACAGGGGAGCTACTTCCGCGCTGGCCATGATGACAAAACTGCTGGTATCGTGTTACGCTCTATATGGAGCAGGTGCCTTCGCCACTCAAAAGCGCAATTATCCCGAAGTAAATTATACGACAATTAGCAGCTGATACGACTGTTTGATAACGCTGACTCTCATTTGCTTGTCATCAGAGAAGTTAAGAACGGTACAGAATTAGTGTCTGCCTCAAGCAGATGGTCATCCACTGAGAGAGTAAGGTTGCAGAAAACGGCGGCAAGAGTTGCGTTAACAAAAAAACAATTTATATGACAATTACCCTCTAATACGGATCTAACAATTTTGAAACGAACTGAAGCTAAACGGAGACTCATAAAGACAACGCACAGCTCCGCTGTTTCAGCCGTTTCCACAGTGAGTGTAACTGGGTTTACATTTCTGAATTGAATTCGCGCCGCCCTTATGGGAATACTCACGCACCGGTCCAGAGCCTTCCGGCGGCGTCACACTTGGCGTCGTTGAGGCGCGTGCCGGCGTTCTCCGTCTCCACCACGGCGACCAGGTCTTCGCGCTTCTTCTTCATGTCGGTCACCTTGACGTAGTGGTTGTGGCCAAGTACGACCTTGTTGGTCTGGTTTGCCACAGGAATTGCGAACGAAACGCGACCCTCTGTGCAGCCGAGGAAGCAAAAGAAGAGTTACAACCTCTATATTCAAACCCCAGTCAGCTGCAGTGAAGATATCCCCATAGGGGATTGATAATTGTTACAGAAAGAGAATTTAAGGGTTCAACGCAGACAAAACACAAGTTTGGCTCATTCCCAATTGCCTTGTTAGAATCATACTAACACCACTGTTAACATAAACTTCGCTTAAATAAGCAACATATTTAGGAATAAATAGAATGGCCATGCGACCCGCTATCGCATTTCTCGCAACAGAACGTATGGTGTCATTTTGGCCATCTCTGCGATTGGCGGAGGCCGGACAGTAAACGTAAATTACTAAGAGTTGAGACTGGCCTTCCCACCGCTGTCATAACTGTTGGGAATCAGCTACCCCGGCGCTATCACCACTCTTGGGACTGGGTTCTCTAAACCGAAGCCACCACGGTTGTGAATGGCTATCCAAGCGTGGTCACCGGTATAGCGACGTTGCCTTGCTCCGTCCGCTATCGGCGCGGCGCAGAGCATAGCGATGAAGTTCCCAATCCGACGAAAAGTAGTAGCAACATTCATATACAGTATTGACAAGGCTATCAAGCCGTTACATGGCTCGCACAAAGGCGACAGCACCTCTCCAGTCGGTGCCGCGGAAAAGTGCCGCCGGGCGGGTTTTCATACCCCCGGGAGTCCGTTGGAGCCCGGAGAAGTTTGAATCGCTCTAATCAGGACTCTCGCTTGCCGAAGTCTGAAATCTAACGAATAAAGGCAAAGCGGGTGTGTCAGCCGAGCCCCCCCCCCCCCCGACGGAGAAAAGAAAGGCGACACCGGCGCCGTCTCAGCGAAGGCATCTAACGGCATGTTGGTGGCAGGTCGTTCGCCCGATGCATGATTCGGCCGAGCCGCCACGACGGGAAAAGGAGAGGCGACTCTGCGGCGTCACCCCGTCCAACGAATTTGGGCCGGGCACTATGGCACAGTAGCACGGCTTATCAGCTTGCCGAGCGAGCTATTTGCGCTTACATTTAGGTTAAATACTTTTATAGCCGTAAGAATGCGGGGTAGACAGTGGATGTTACGAAATCACACGTGAACACAGAAGTACCGATGCGTACTGGTTTCGCTACTGCGTGCACAGGGCTTGCTTTAGCTGCACAGCACCTCGGGCCTTTGGGTTTGTCGCCGATCGCACAGGCGGATTGACGTAAGCAATCATGTACTACGTCACCATATTTGCGGAGCAAACACCATGTCTCACGGAAATATTATTTTCTACCTTAGAAAAAGTAAGCAAGGTACAAATACTGTCAAAAACAAAACAAAGGCAGAAAACAGCCCGCCGCGGTCATCATCATCATCATCATCATCATCACCCTATCTACGCCCACTGCAGGGCAAAGGCCTCTCCCATTATTCTCCAATTACCTCGGTCCTGTGCCAACTTTGACCAATTTATCCCCGCAAACTTCTTGATCTCATCTGCCCATCTAACTTTCTGCCGCCCCCTGCAACGCTTGCCTTCTCTGCGGATCCACTCTGTTACCCTTAACGACATGTTGTTGGGCTAGTTGGTGCAGCATCATGAAAGTAGAAAAAACTGCGGGTAAAAGACAGGACCTGTCTACTTGTCACGGTCCTGTCTTTTACGCGCAGTTTTTTCTACTTTCATGACCAGCGGTTATCTTGCCTTCGCTTTACATGCCTGCCCACGTCCATTTCTTCTTCTTAATTTCTACTAATATGTCTTTAACACCAGTTTGCTCCCTGACCCACTCCGCTCTCTTCTTGTCCGTTAATGTTACACCTATCATTTTCCGCTCCATTGCCCGCTGAGTCGTTCTCAATTTAACTTGAACCCTCTTAGTGAGCCTCCAAGTTTCTGCCCCGTAGGTGAGTACTGGTAAGATGCAGCTGTCATACACTTTCTTTTTCAGCGACAATGGTAGGCTGCTATCCATTATCTGAGAATGTCTGCCATATGCACCCTACCCCATTCTGATCCTTCTAATTATCTCTGTCTCATGGTTGGGATCTGAGGTCACAACTTGGCCTAAGTAGATATATTCGCTTACCACTTCCACTGCCTCGCCACCTAACCCAAACTCCTGTGCTGTCCCAAGGTTATTGATCATTACTTTAGTTTTCTGCATATTAATTTCCAAGCCCACAGTTCTACTCTGTTCGCCCAGTGCGGAAAGCATGCTTTGCAATTCGTCCCCCGAATTACTTAGCAAGGCAACGTCATCAGCAAATCTGAGATTACTGAGGTATTCTCCATTAACCCTTACTCCCACCTGTTCCCAATCCAACGTTCTGAATACTTCTTGTAAGCATGCTGTGAATAACATTGGAGAGATTGTGTCTCCTTGTCTGACACCCTTCCTTATAGGTATTTTACTGCTCTCCCTATGGAGGATGATGGTAGCTGTAGACCCATTGTAGATATCCTCTAGTATTCTTACATAATGCTCATCTACCCCCTGGTTCCGTAATGCCTGAATGACTGCTAGGGTTTCGAACGAGTCAAATGCTTTCTCATAATCTATGAAGGCTATATATAGGGGTTCAGTATACTCAGCGCACTTCTCTATCACCTGATTGATCGTGTGAATATGGTCCATTGTTGAATAACCTTTACGGAACCCTGCTTGTTCTTTAGGTTGACTGAAATCTAAGGTTGCAGATTTCGGTTAGCGATTACTTTGGTAAATACCTTGTAGACGACTGACAGTAAGCTGATCGGCCTGTAATTTTTCAAGTGCTTCATGTCGCTTTTTTTATGGATTAGGATGATATTCGCGTTCTTCCAAGATTCCGGTACCATTGCGGTCATTAGGCATTGCGTATACATGTTTGCCAGTTTTTCAAGTACAATTTCTCCGCCATCCTTCAAGAGGTCTGCTGTTATCTGATACTCACCAGGTGCTTTGCCCCCTTTCATCACTTTCAAGGCCTTCCTTACTTCTTCGGTCGTTACTGGTGGGATGTCTATCTCCTCTGAACTACTGTCTCGTTCGGCATTATCCTGTACGTCCCGGCTACTGTACAGATCCCTATAGAACTCCTCGGCCACTGTGACTATTTTATCCCTATTTGTGATGACATTGCATTGCTTATCCTTAAGTGCATACATCTCATTTTTCCCCACGCCAAGACGTCTCTTCACTGCTTTCAGGCTACCTCCGTTCTTTACAGCGTATTCGATCCTCTCCAAATTATACTTCCGTATGTCAGCTGTCTTGCGCTTATTGATATTCGAGAGCTCGGCTAGTTCTATTCTGTCAGCTGCGTTAGAGATTCTCATGGTTTGCCGTTTCCTGATTAGATCTTTCGTCTCCTGTGAAAGTTTCGTCCCGCCGCGGTATGGTGGCGCAATCCCGGTTGACTAACGGTAAACGAGCGCTCCGCATCACACTAGTTTTACCTTGAAGACCTGCTGTTTTAATTTCATTACAGAGTTCATCGAAACACATGATTTGGTGGGAGAATCAAATTTTTAACTTAAATTGGCTAACTTTGCATTGCATTCGGCATCGCTTGCTTCTGAAAAAGCGCGGAGGGCTCTACAAGAACCGAAATCTTTTGAATAAAACAAACGCCAGCACCTTGAAGTCGGCAGGAGTATGCAAAGAATAGCAGTGGATCAGATATGCAACGTCAAGTCATATAAGCAAACAGCGTACCTTCGAAATTGGGAGAAGATACGCTAATGCCTGCAGCTGGACCAGAAAGCAATGTCTTTCTATCACGCGCCGACTCACACAAGGTCATCACACATCCAAACAAAACGCCCTTGCTGAGAGGGCTGACTTCAAGGACAGCGCCATCTTATAGGGCGCTGCCTCAACCCCGATATGTTTCGTGGTAAAGGGGGCGGGGGGAGCTAGCACGTGCTGTTTCAAAGGACAATAGCGGGACGCACAGGCGCATCAATATCGCCAGAGCAACCACTGAAGTCACTTTAACAGCAGGCCATCGTCTATGCACTAGCGAAGTTAACGGAATGTGCATGAAGCCCACTTTCTGTGCTAGGCGAACGCTTCGAAGATTTGAACGTCATTTTGGGGGCACTAAAGTATTTTATGGGACAACTAGAGCCAGAACTTTGGCACATAACATAAAAGTAGCCTGCGCCACCCTTCGCGACCTGTACGGCGTGGTGGCGCGGGTGGACGGCGTCCCGGGGCATGCGGGAGACATTGTAACAGCGCCGCTCACGACGCACTGAGTGAGCTGGTACGTTTCCGGTCGTCCCCCACAGACGTAGACAATCAGGGTCCGTTCTCTTTGACCCGTACGAGAAACGTGAGCGGTTAAATTTACAAGTGAAACGAGATTCTGGGTACATTTTACTAGCGAAAGGATGGAACTTGAGGGAAAAAAAACACAGGACTTTCGTCTAGCGTTCGTCCTGTGGTTTTGGTCCTTTTTTATGTCGTTCTTGCGCTGTTACAATATACCCCGTATATTCAAACCGACTAGCCCAACTTTGCGTCCTTAATACTAAACTATCGCTGAGGACGAAGGTGCCTCACAATCGTCACCAGCTTCCTGAAGTGGTTCCGCGCTTCGCTGTAATGCTAATATACAAGCCCAGGAGGCGTGTTTTCTTACTGAAGATGTAGCGGTCAAGTGGCGAGTACACACCACATATAAGATAACTCGTGGCGCTGACGTTAGAGCAAGCGCGGACAACACCGATCAAGACAAGTAGGGCGACAACGCAGCCACTCTGACGTGCTGCGGGTCTGATACGGGCGCATTTAGAACGGTACGGCCCCTACTGCGGGATTTTACCTGCGTTGAACAGCCGCAGAACAAGCACAAGGGGCACGACGTTACCTTAATGCAGGAATGGGCAATTATACCCCCTCGCCTGGATTCAGCAAGTACGACAATTTGATGACCATCCTACTCCCCTTTAGGGTTTTCCATCACCCCGTGTAGGCCAAAAATGCCACTAAATCACTAATAAAATTTTATTCCTTCCATTTCACGGCCTTTAAACATGTCATAGCCTTTCAACACGTCTAGTCAGCAAGAGTAATTTCGAGGTTGAATACACACAGGCAAGGAAAACCTGATGAGGTTATGACGACTTTAGGCACGTTGGAAGCCCAAATTCCCGAATTGGATGAGGACATCATGCGCAAAGCTATAACGCGCGAATCTGAATTCGGCAAGCAATATGAAGTAATCAGGACACAACCTATGTGACTGATTTGTTTCTAACTGGTTGGAAAAGACAGTTAGTTTTTGCAGTGTATTGCAATGCTATAGGTTGCCCTGTTTTGAAAGCGCCTTAATACGTACCACTTCGCACACCTAACCAAAATAGCACATTACAACTAAAAAATATAACAAAAGTCCCATTTATTTCGAAAAATCTGATCATGGCAAAAAAGAAACAAAAGTGTAGGAGAGTTAGGATTCGACCGCAAAGCCGCTGCACACAAGTCAGAAGCGCTACCTTAACACAACACAAGGGAAACGGACACTTCGGCATTGTGAGCGAGCACAAAACTCTTGCGTATAGTCAATTTCAGCCGAAGGCAGGAAGTCATGCCTGTAGCTTTAGTCCTGGAGATACTGCCCAACCTATAATACTTCTTACCTAAGTAAACAAATTCTACTACACAAAACTTCCGGAAATCCCTAGTCGCCGAATTGGAGTTGTTGGTAAACTGGAAAGGAAGAGGGGACCGCATTTGCTTTGCATGCAATTCTATTTAAATATGACATATATCTGTAAGTTGAACCTCGGGAATGTCCATTGTCTAGAAGTTATATTTAAATATCGAGCTTCCAGGAGAGCGGAACATCGATAAACCTGCTAGCTATAGAATGCAAAAACAACTTCATGTGCCGCAATAGCAATATTGCCGCAACAGCTGTTGAACACAGTGTCACAACTGAACTCGTGAACGGCACACGAGGGGTAAGCAGCAGTTTAGCTCCTTCGCCTGTACTTGTTATGCAGCGCTTTATGCGACGCTGGGAGGAGCATCTATTGCCGGCGGCCCTGTACTGCGTCCGTCGTCGTCGTTGTCCGCGTCCGCACAGCTGCGTGTCTCCTCCGCTCACCCCCTCTGCTCTCGCCGTGATAGCGCGCCCTCTCCCCCAACATCTGTGGCGTGCGCAGCGCGGCGCGCTCTCTCACTCCGCTGGTGGGCGGCGCTGTGCGCATGTGCAGCGCCCTCTCTCTCCGTGGTCTCCTCCTTCGGGCGCGCTGCGCATATAAGCGGAGTGCCGCGCTCCGGCCGGTCTCTCAGTAGACGGTCGTCCACGCTAGGCTTGCTCTCTCTCTCTCGCTCGCATTACCCGACGATTGCTCACGCAATTCGAGTAATCGACCCAACGGACATGCACAATGCAACCCCCTTCAGCGTCGCATCACACCAGGGTTCCCGCGAGGGGAGGTGGGCGTAATTTTTTGCTGAAGAGAACAACAACGAAAAATCACTTTCCGCATGAAGATTGATTCTGGAAGCAGAGACAGAAAGAGCAATTGTTGTTTTATAAGCGGTGAGCTTTCAAACTAATAAAACTTCTGTGAAATAATTTAAAGTTTTCAATGAGGAAGTTTAGGCGGTCCACGTGAGCTTGGTATAAATGGAAATCGGCTATACCAGCACCGCTGCTGAATATCCTGCCACTGCTCTAGAAGAACTGTCAGCAACACTACAGCTGCTGATTACTCAACTACTACTCACCGAAGTGGATGTGGTCGATGTCGTCGTGGGTATCCGGGTCCAGACGGCTCACGTTTCCCGCGTAGGCGTCGACGTACAACAGCGCTTTCGATTTCTCGTCCCAGTGAGGCGCCTCGCCCACCTGGCAGCGCCGTTTGGACGTTACGCGGACCCGTATTCCAGACATCGCCGCTGTGTCCAACTACACCTGACGACAGGGACGGCCTGCCAGTGTGGACGCACTCGGCTTTCACAAATCGCGGCGCGTTTGCGGCATTCAACGGCGCTGGTTTTTGGGGCTGTAGCGGGGATGCGTGGTCATAGTAAAGCTGATGTCGATGTTGCTGGCGTTTCTTTTGTTTTAGAAGAAAATTGTTTTAGAAGAATCTGTGTTTTAGAAGAAAATGGCACGAAATAAAAACGTGCAGCGAAATATGAGAACAGGTAGAAGAAAAGGTCGCACATGTGACAGTTGTAATATAAGGCAAATCTTTCTTTCCGCAATAACCAACTCTGGAACAACGGCTAACCCACTGGGCGCCTGGTCTCAGAAACGTCATCGGGGACAGGTAACACATTTCTAGGAGTGAATACAACGATGTGGCACCAAGCGAAGGTAAGACTGCCAGTGAAAGGGTAGCTGACCAGAGGGCGAACGTGTCCTGGCTCGTAAACACAAAGGGGGCGGGACCAGTGCTAAATCATTTACTGCACTGCGATTGAACATTGAAGGAACAAATGTTTTCTCTAAAAAAGGCCGGTAAAATGAAGGTCCACTGTAACAAATACCCGTATTACCCAATAGTTACAAATTGTTTGGCAGTTGATTAATTGTGGTGTTTAACGCGCCAACGCCTCAAGGGTGATGAGGAGCGCCGTAGTGGAGGGCTCCGTATGACCACTTGCGGATCTTTAACGGGCTACGAAATCTCGAACACACGCGTGTTTTTGCTTCTCGCCTCCGTCAGAAAACCGGCCGCCGTGCCCGGGAATCGCACCAGCGTCCTGGTGCTCAGCAGCAGAACGCCCTACCTACTGTGCCACTATTGCGTGTAATTCCTTAGCCACTAAGGGATCACGACGACGATGACGGAAGGTGCAGACGTGTCTTCGTTGACTCCGAATTTAATGCGAGTTTGCCAGGCGATAATAGGGTTATCAAAAATGTTTTGTTACCACTGCTTCCGGAAGGTGATCGCGCACACGCTTATACCAGGGTTTTCAAAAAGGCACATTTTTTAACTTTGTTGGGATTTTTCTATGCCGACATCCTGTTCCAAGCTAAAGCTACCTGACTCGAAACGAAATACGTGGCGGCGATAGGCCGCAGGCGTACTGCTAGGCCTAATGCTCGCTGAAGCAGAGATCGTGCCGTGCGAACCCGCGGCGTCAGGAGTCCTCACGACTGACGACACGGGCCGGATGTGCGTGGAAGTAACTGGTGTTGAAGAGGAAATGACGTCAACAGCACCAGAACAGTAGGATGGCTGGACGACAGTCGAACAGAATAAGAAGCCGAGAGGAGAGCCGGCGCAGCGGTCCCAAACCACAGCGACTACAGCACCAAGACATTCGCGAGACGAGCGCCAGCGGCGGCAACCATGGCGGCGAGGTTTATCACGAACCTACCTAGGTAGGACGGCAAGGTGATCGTGAGACAGCGCGTACCCTAGTACCCGGAATCGAGGCAGCCATAACGAGGGCCGCAGGCATACATACCACTGAGCGAAGGGACAAACGACGCGTTCGTGGCCAACAAACAGCAAAACATCACCGTGATCAGCACGCCCGACGCGACCCGGGAGTGCGGGTACTCGAAGATCAAGGACATAAAGATCAACGGCAGGAAACTTGAAGTGGACGCTTACGCGACGGTGCCGTGCAGGAGAGAACGGCAAAGGGCATGATTCGCTACACGCCGGTGGAACACACGCACGAAGCGATCATGGCCAAGCTAATTACGCCCCGGAACCCGACGGTGATCAGTGCGCGGAGGATCGGTAACACCCCCACCATCATCGTGGTGTTCGAAGGAAACACGGTCCCCAGGCAAGTGTTCTACGGTTCTAGCATCCTAGAGTGCAGCCTGTAGATGAAGCACTTCGACGTTTGCAAGACGAGCGGAGGCGTCGGCCACAGAAGAGACACGTACCCACGCCCAACGTGTGCGAATGCGCAGACTGTGGTCAGAATATTCTTAAGGAAGGGAACGCCGAGTCCTGCAATCCTTGATGGAAGCTCTGCAACAGTCCCTACCCCACCGGGGCCAACGGTTGCAGGAACAAATATAAGAGCCCGTGCGAGGTGACCAAGTGAAGGTGGGCCAGGATAGAAGCGGAAGAGGACGGGGGCAGGGTGCACCGGGATAACCTCGCACCCGACAGCTTCCTGGAGTTAGAGCACGCACGATTGGATCGCATCAGGGAAGACGAGCGCACTCCGTGAACAGGCGGCGACCCAGCCGCAGTGAGAGCAACAGGAGAGACCAGAACACAAGCAGATCGAAATCTAAAGACAGTTAGTTGGTAACGGATTATACAAGACATCGCGGGAAGGAAGGAGCCCGTAACGAGCACCCCCGCGGCGAGCAACAACAAGGCGAGCCACGAAAAGGAATTTCAGAGCCAGATGGAAGCCCTTCGCAGGGAGAACGCGCAGCTGCGGAAAACGATAGAGAGCACGGCCGATCAAATGAAGGCAGTGTGCCAACAGCTGTAAGCGCGGGAAGCACAGCAGACAAGCCGCCAAACGACACAGACAACGCCGGTACACCAGGTGCAACAGCAGCAGCAGCTGCAGCCACCGAGAGACGAGCAACAACTGGAGCCGATGGGAAAGGAAAAAAGCACAAACGAAGCCCAGCCGGTCAGCCGCAGCTTGCGGCCACCTTCAAAACGTCGCTCAAGAGGAGGGCCATCGAGAATCTGAAAGAGCGTAAGCTCGCCGACAGGGTAGACAGACTAGAAGACGCGTTCAACAGTTTGAAGGGTGAGATCCATAGGGACATGGCAACCATCATTCAACAGAGCGTGGGGGCATCCGTACAGCAGACCCTCATGCCAGCCATACAACAGGAAATCACACCCGTAAAGCAGAGTATATGGCAGGAACTATTTTTTGCCGTACAAGTTGAGACAAGAGTTCACGGCGGGACCACATCGGACGGATCCATGAACCCTCTACTCTTATTCGTATAGGTCACGCTGCTGACTGTCGTCAATCGGGAACCACCCTGGAAAGCTTCAAACGCAACAATCCTGCCGGAATCTGCGCATCAAGTCATGATCAACCTTTTTCCACGTGGCATGGTGACACAGTCGGCCCGGAGTGCGATAGCGACGCTACCGTCGCTCGAGCATAAAGCCGGCTACATCGAAGAAAGGCTCAGAGGGCACGGCGGGACCACATCGGACGGATCCATGAACCCTCTATACTCTTATTCTTACAGGTTCGTGCAAGATATGCAACGCCTTGTTTCCGTAGCGATGATAGATGTATTGTTGTCCTGCCGTGCCCTGCGGTGTGTTTTTCATTACTGGAGTTCTTGAATGTTGTTCGGAGCACAGCGTCGTACCTCAGTAGCCTTTTATTACTTGATGGTGACGTCGAGGAAAACCCTGGACCAACGACGAAACCCCAAGAAGAAAAATTAAACTTCGTATTTGACGTAGTCAAACGTCTAGAAAACAATGCTACACTCCTCGAATCCATGAATAAGATCTTACTCCAACATATTACCATTCAAAACGATGTGGAACAGCTTAAAACTCGGGTGCAGGCTATTGCAACTAAGATGCAAACTGATGCTACTGGCGCAACCCCAACAGACCATGAACATTTTTCCACCTTACAAGATAAAATAGACGACCTAGAGAATCGATCTAGGCGTTCTAATGTTCTTTTCTTTGGGTTTGACGATAAGGAACCATCTGAAGCATGGGATACAACCGAACGTCTTGTTAAAGACTTTTGCTCGTCAAAGTTAGGCGTAACAGTTGATTCAGTGGCCCGAGCTCACAGACTTGGTCGTTTTGCACAAGACAAAAAGAGACCTATCATAGCCAATATCTTTAATGATAGGGAAATCGAAACGCTTCTAAACAAAGGACCCAAGCTCTCGCGTGAATATTCCCTGCCCGTTCGCGATAAACGACGCAAGCTTGCCCAATTCAAGAAATCTGTAGCTAAAGAGGGAGACCGCTGCCGCCTGGTTTTTACTAAGCTCTTCATAAATAATGATGTTTACGTGTGGGACACTGGTAATGAATGTGCTGTTAGAATAAATGCTAGTGATAATGCACCCGTGATGGATTCCCCCGTAAGGGACACAACGGAATGACGTCGTTCCCTCCCTGCAGTTACTAAGTGTTCTTTACCACGTGTAACACGTTCCATTGCCGATCATATTCCATTCTTGTTCACAAACATTCGAAGTGCTCTTTCCAAAACCGTCCCCCTTTCTTCACTTATCGATTCTTCATCAGCAGCATTTGTAATATTAACTGAAACTTGGCTCAATGACACTGTCAGTGATAAAAATATTTTTGTTTGCGCATCAGAATTCAACTTCTTTCGCTGTGATCGGTGCCACCGAAAGGGCGGTGGCGTACTCATTGCCGTCAAAAGCGATCTTGTTGTGACCCTTATCGCAATATGCACTTTTCTTGAATGCGTGTTTGTTTCCTTCAAGTCTCCTGGTAATAATGTTATTATTGCCGTCTTTTACCGTCCTCCTGATATGGGCTCCTTGTTTGCGACCGAATTTTCCCGTGTTATAAGCGATATTTATACCCGTTTTCCTAATGTTACACTTCTTATTTTTGGTGATTTCAATTTTCCTGCTATAAACTGGAGTGATCTAACCGTTTCAAACAATAATACTGAGGCACACACATTTTCGCAGACTTGTCTAGACTTTTCTCTAACACAACTTATCAGCTTCCCTACACGCTGCTAGGCAACATCTTCTAATATTCTTGATTTATTTTAACGAACGATCCCGATGCTTGCTCAAAAATAAAATCTTCTGATGGTCTTTAAGACCATGCCATTATTACTGGAAACTTGAATCCCCCAGTGGTAGAAAGAATGTCAACTAACAAAATTATCAGGTGCTATAACCGAGGCAACTTTGATGGTATGAACTTGGCATTATCTTCCTTCTATGAGCAATTCATTGATGGGCATCTCCACCGTACAATTGAAGAAAACTGGCTGCTCTTCAAAAGTAAACTTCTTGGTCTAATTGACAAATTTATACCCGTACTAACGATGAGAACTCGAAGCACGGTTCCTTGGTTCACGCAGCAGCTCCGACGTTTGAACAATAAAAAAAAGCGTTTATATAAGCAGGCCGTCAAAAATGATAATTTACACTCTTGGAATAAATACAAAATATGTGATAAAGCATATCAATCATTGCTAAAATCTACCCGCCGTCATTTTTTTAGCCATGATTTATCATCGATCGTTGCAAATAACCCCCGCAGGTTCTGGCGAGCTGTAAACCCTAAAAGTAATCCAGACATTATCTTAAACGATAACAACGGCGTTTCAGTCCCCGATTCTGAATGCGCAGAGCAGCTAAATCAGGCTTTTTCAAGTGTTTTTAAAAGAGAGGATGTTTCATCCGCTCCCATTTTAAATAGTTCATACGCTACAACAATATCGGAGATTACTATCAGTGAAGCCGGTATTTTGTGCCTTCTGCAGAAACTGAAAATCTCTACAACAGCCGACAATATTGGCTTCAATAATAAAATCCTTAAAGCCATATAATTGAGCATCAGTCCCTTCTTAAGCGCTCTGTTTTCACAATCGTTATCTACCGGAACTGTACCTCAAGACTGGCTTACAGCTAATGTTGTCCCTTTCTTCAAATCTGGTGACTGCTCTTCCCCGCTGAATTACAGGCCCATTTCCCTAACTAATACCATATGTAAACTCATGGAGCATGTCATACACAGTCAAGTCATAAACTATTTGGAAAAACATAGCGTCATTTCTAATTGTCAGCACGGTTTTCGTAAGGGTTATTCCTGCGACACCCAACTTGCCGGTTTTGTTCACGATCTTCACAAATCCATGGATGCCGGATGCCAGGTCGACGCGGTTTTTTTGGATTTCGCTAAAGCTTTCGATCGCGTTATTCACCACAGATTAATGCTGAAACTAGCACAACTTAACCTTCACCCGGATGTTCTTAGATGGATTCAAGCTTTCCTATCCTCCAGGTCCCAATTCACCCTTGCTATGAATGCAAATTCTTCCACTGTTCTGGTAACTTCTGGCGTCCCCCCGGGCAGCGTCCTTGGCCCTCTCCTTTTCCTTGTCTATGTTAATGATCTTCCCAACTCTGTATCTTCTCAAGTTAGACTGTTTGCAGATGACTGCGTAATATATCGTACCATTTCCTCTGATTCCGACCGTTCAACCTTGCAATCTGATCTGCACAAAATTAACCTCTGGTGTTCAACCTGGCTTATGTCACTAAACGTATCTAAAACGAAGTTTATGTCCTTTACTAACGCTACTAACCGTATTCCCACTTATTACTTCTTGAATAATGCGCCACTTGAGTTCACATCTTCTTACAAGTACCTTGGCCTTCACTTTCAGCAGGATCTAACATGGCAGCATCACGTCGAACTTACTCTTGCAACCACTAACCGTTCGCTTGGGTTGCTAAAACGTAATTTAAAACAGGCTCCATCACAGTTAAAAAAGATTGCTTTCACCACTTTAATTCGCCCTAAATTGGAGTATGCTAGCGCCATTTGGGACCCTCATCAAGCCTACATCGTATCAAATATTGAATCCGTGCAAAACCGTGCTGCTCGGTTTATTTACTCTGATTATTCTTCCTTTTCCAGCGTCACTAACTTGAAAAACCGTGCTGAACTAGTTGATTTGGCCGTGCGCCGGAAACATGCGCGCTTATCACTTTTTCACAAGCTTTATAACCACCCGTCACTGCGTGAAAGTTTTTTTGAAAGCCCCTCTGCTCTCTTTCCACGACGCGATCACCCCAATAAAATTAAACGCCCCACAATGTCATTCACTTCGTTTCGCACAACCATTCATACCGCGCACCATTGTTGAGTGGAATGACTTGCCAGCACATATTGCCACCGAAAAAGATTCTAATAAATTTTTGCACCTCTTACACACTACGGCCAATAACTAGAAATTTTTTTTGTAGTTTTTACCTCTAGCATAAATTGTGGCAGTAGCTTGCATACGTTGTTCTTGCTCTTGCTGCAGGCTATTTCTGCATACGCTGCCACTTGTTATGTTCTCTGTTCTTTGTTTTTGCGTTATATTGTTTTCTTTTTCAGCCAATATTATGGGCGCAATAGTGTCAAGCACATTTTTGAGGTCTTGCGAGCCATGTTCCAAATTTATCTTATTGTTTAACGATTGTACAACGCGGTATGGCTGTAGGTTGTATTTATTGTCTCTTCCCTTCATTGCGACTAATTACTGGTTATAATGCGTTTTGTATTTTTGTTAGTAATTTTGTATAATGTTGTCTTGCCCCCCTCCCCCCTATGTAATACCCTCGCCAGAGGGCCTTTAGGGGTATACTGAATGAATGAATGAAAAGAGTTCAGTGGCCTCCCACCGCAATTGACGGGACCGCAGCAGGCGCAGTAAACGACAAGTCCCTTATCATCTGCCAATGGAACTGTCGGGGCTACGACAGCAAAAACGCCATACTCCAAGGTATCGCTGACAAGCCAACTAGGAAGCCGGATGTCATCGTCCTATAGAAACGGTGAGTGAGAACGCTCGTTCGCCGGATTTGAAAGCTTACACCAGCACCCCGAGCAAAGCACCGAACGGCCCCAGCAGGGGATCCGCACCTTCATCAGGAAGGGAATATGTCACGAGGAGAGTGAAGGCCTTAATAAGCAAATTGCCGAGCACACCATCACCGAACTAGTGATAGACACGTAAAAGAAGCAAAGCATTAACGTAGCCAACATCTACAGAAGCCTGAGCTACCCGAGGCAGCATTTTAAGATGCTCATGCGCCAAGACGGCAGGTGACAACGTGAGTCTAGTGGCGGGCGGCGATTTCAACGCTCATCACAAGAGGGAGGGGGTACACCGAGTCTGGTCGAGGGAAAGGACCTCCTGGACACCATCTAGGAAGAGAATCTGCCCCTGATCACGAACCCCTCGCACTCCACGCGCACGGCCGCAAGAACCCAAGAACCACCGAGATACCACTCCAGACCTAACGTTCGTCAGAACACACGGGATGCCCCTGACGCGGACCAACCCGGGTGTAACTTGGGCAGCGACCACTACATCATAGAAATTTGGGTCCTCGGATAGGAGAAGCCGTTCGAGAAACGAGTCCACAAGCTCACGGACTAGGAATTATATCGCAGCCTATTACCGGAGGACGAGGTGGACACCCAAGCCGTAGAGACGTGGACTACAAAGATCGCGGAATGCGCGGGAGCAGTCACCAAAGAGATACATCCTGAACCCGCGATCGTAACAATAGACGCCAGATTGGCTCACATGCTCCAGGCGAAGCCTGCCCTCCACAAGAGATGGAAGCAGCAGGGGCACAACAGGAAGCTACGGAAACAGGCCGCAGATCTGAATCGGGCCATCCAAAAACACTGCCATGCGCTCTGCCGCCAGCACTGGGCGGTGGTTTGCAGCGCGGTGGACGGTGAACTCCACGTGGGGAGGACGTGGTCGTTACTATGCCACCTGGTTGATGAGACCAAGACCAAGTCCCCCAGTGTGATAACCTGAGTAAGATCCTGAACAAGTCGATCAGAGAGCTCGGCCAGGAAGAGACGTTCAAACGAACCGGTGACAAGTACCTACCCGACATTCCAGAGGAGAGCCAACCCGTCTACGAGGTTCCGGCCAACTAGGAGGTGGGCAGAGACACCGAGCACTGGGAGGTTCGTGCCGCGGTCCAGGAGCTGAACTGCCGGTTGGCAGCGGGCAAGGATCGCGTGACGAACAAGGTACTCAAGCATCTGAACGAACCGTCGCCCGTGAGCCTGACGGCCCTGTTCAACGGGTGCTGGAGTGAGGGCAAGCTTCGCAAGTGCTGGAATTCGGCGGAGACAATCTTGATACCCAAGCCGGCGCGTCCCCGGGTCTTGAGGATCTGCGCCGGATCTCTCTGACGTCCTGCGTAGGAAAAGTGCTTGAACACGTCTTCAGGAACAGGTGGCAGGCGCACCTTGAGAAGCACGATCTATATCCCCGTCTATGATCGGCTCCCAGAGAAAGCTGAGCTCCCCAGACGCCATGGTACAGATTAAGACGGAGGTATAGACAAGGCGATGAAGCACAAATAGGCGATAGTGAGAGTGGACGTGCAGAGTGCTTTTGACAAGGTGAGCCACTCGGCCATCCTGTACGAAATTGCTCTGTGGATGGGGGAGCGCACGTACTACGTGCTCGACTTTCTCTCGGGACACACAGCCAAGATTCAAGCGGGCGACCACTCTCTCGATGAGCGGAAGAAAGGAAGCGTGGGCATGCTCCAGGGCTCGGTGATATCACCGCTGCTATTCAACGTAGTCATGATCGCAGTCGCGAGACGCTTGGAAGCCATACCCGAGTTCCGTCACACCATGCACGCGGACGACATCATGCTGTGGGTGCCGGGCGGATGCTACGGCCACGTTGAGTCTTCCCTGCGACAGGCGGTGGACTCCATAGAAGACCAGTTGAGGGCCGCGGGCCTGATCTGTTCCCCGAACAAGTCGGAGTTACTGATAATCCCGCCGAAATCCAGTCCCAAGTAGGAGACAGACATTAGCCTGCGAAGGAGCAACAGGCAGATGATCCCGAAGGCAGCCTAGATCAGAGTGCTGGGGTTGTAGATCGAGCGGAACAGCCAGAACAACGACACGGTCATCCGTCTGGTAGGCAAGTTGGGCCATGACGCTGCTGATCAAGCGGGTGGTGAACGGAAGATCCTGGATGAGGGAGGACAGGCTGCACAAACTGATTCAGTGCTTCGCGATAAGTCACGTCGTATACGCGGCGTCCTTCCAGAACTGGTTGCTTCAGGAGCGCGACCGCCTGAATGCGGCCATGAGGAAGGCGCGCAAGGCCGCCATAGGCGTGCTCGACATCGCGAGCATGGAGAAGCTCTTCGAGCTGGGAACACATAACACATTGGAGGAGATGACGGAAGCCCTGCGGGTCGGCTGGAGAGAAATGCTCAAGGGTTCGAGAAAGGGGAGGGCCATTCTCGCCCGGCTTGGAATGGAGACGGTGTCCGAGTCTCAGAGCCTCGGCAAGCAGGAAGAGCACGACGTCTTGGCGGCAGTCCGAAACGCCTTCAGAGTGGACCCGTTACCCAAGAATGTGGATCCAACCCCCAACGTGAACAGGAGAGCGGCCTGAGCGAAGGCTGTGTTGGAACAGCACGTGACGTTCCGGGCACCATATTCGTGGACGCTGCGGATAACGGCGACCGCCGGTACTTCGCGGCGGTTGTGATAGACAGGAAGACAGGAGTCACGGTGAGCGCTACGAGCATCGTCACGAGAGAAGGGCAGCGAGCGGAAGAGCTCGCCATCGCCCTGGCCATCGCGGACCCAGACACGATGACGGAGCTTAGCTACTCAAAAAGTGGGGGGCACCGAATTTCGCCAAGGGTAGGTTGTGCTGAATAGCAGTGCGGGAGCTCCAGCGGGTGATCATCGACGGACGCAAAGGGACAATAAAGTGGTTCACCGAGGTTTCGGAACTCGCCACCAACCACAACAACACGGCGAACTGAGTCGCGCGAGGATTAGGTGGCCGCGCGGATCAGTGGACCAGTCTGAAGCATGGTGGACCGGCACGAAGGACAGGTACGACACCTTTGAGGGTATCACAAGACCGCCGCACGCCGAGCTAACCAGGGAGGAAGCGTGCACGTTCAGACAACTGCAGACGAATTCACTAATGGCCCCGCTCACCATGAAAGACATACAGCCAGAACTCTACACAGACGACACGTGCGTGTTGTTGACAATGCTGGGGCCACGAACGCCCACTTGCTGTGGGACTGTAAGGTGTGACCGAACGAGGCGGCCAGCAGGACAGACCCACCGCCGTGGACCAAAGAAGGAGTGCGCAGTTACAGCAAGGACACTAAACTATGAGCAGTCCAGCAGGTCCTGGCGGCCCTCGTATAGCAGCACCGGAGCGAAAGCTGCGGGGCGACGCCCTCCCTTACGGGGCAGCGGCGTCCAACCTTGTAGCAAGTAGGGAAGGGGTGTTCCGAGTAGGGGTGACGCCGGGATCGACGAGTGGCTACGTCTGGGCGCAGTGAGCGCAATGTGTCTGTTGCAAGCATTTATTAGTCTTTATTCACCCGCCGTGGTGGCTGAGTGGCTAAGGCGTTGCACTGCTGAGCATGAGTTCGTGGGTTCGATTCCCGGCCGCAATGGCCGCTTTTCTGATGGAGGCGAAAATAAAAACGCCCTTGTGTGCGAGATTTCGGCGCACGTTAAAGATCCCCAGGTGGTCAAAATTAACCCGGAGCCGTCCCCTACGGCGCGCCTCATCGCCTGCGTTGCATCGACGTGGTAAACCCTATCAATCAATCAATCAATCAATCAATCAATCAATCAATCAATCAATCAATCAATCAATCAATCAATCAATCAATCAATCAATCAATCAATCAATCAATCAATCACACTCTTTATTCGGTTAGCCATTCAAGCGCCCCGTAGCAGTAAGCTAAGCTTGAATAGAATAACAGATACAGAATACTCCCGCTAAGAACTGGAAAGGACCGTGAAATTTGTTCGTGTTATCATGAAGTCGTCTACGGCGGACATTGTTTCGCAATCTGCATATTACAAGAGAGCGGAGAGCATATTCGTCCTAATCATGAGGTTTTATATAACAGAGTTCATCTTCACAATGATCTACTCCCCTGTAACTAACCAAAATTTATTGCTCACAAGATAACGGGAATGCAAAGGATGAGACCCACACGCTGAATCGGCTCCATCAAAAGCGCCTGTCTAACTGCCTAGAATCGCTACAGAAGCACTACACGTAGGTCATGAATAAGTACACGTAGGTCATGAGCGGAAAGCCCTGAGCCGAAGAAATGGCATTTCCGCCCGGGAATATTCCCGCGAACAACAAAGTGGAACATTCCACCAAAACTTTCAATGCATATAGTCTTTGAGTGTAACAGAGTGTAACATATAGCTGGATGAACAGAGTCTACATGCCGAACGCTTTTTAATCTTGGGGATGCAAAAAGAGACAGGATTGGGACGCGAAATCAAATGTCAGGATCCACCGCGAGATAAGCTGGTGAGTAGGCCATCTCCTCACCCGTCTTAGCACTATGGCTAGGGACCCACGCCACACGCACCTCTATCCCGTGTCCTGAAAGGAGAAGGACTCAACTTCATAGACCCCAATGGTCTCACTTCTTTGTGCTCGGCCTAGGGAGGAATGGTAGAAAGGTAACCAGTAAAACTTCTCGCACCCCCCTCCCCAAAAATGTCCCTGCAAACACCTGTCATTCTTAACTTTTCTTTTAAGAGCGAAGATGTTTAGCAAATCACCATTTTCCGCGACCGTGGTAAATAACCACGAAATTTCCGAGCGCCGTTATGTGAGCGCGGGCCAAGCGATGACCCCTTGGCAGCTAAGGAAACCAAGAAAATCCCGAGCGCTCGTGTGTGCGTGCTCGCGATGTCCGCTCAGCATCCCGTGCGCACATTTGTCAAGCTAGACATACCCACAGGGGAGATTGGCCAATCTTAGACAAAAGAACTACAGCGTTCACCTTAGTCATGACAACACTTGCTCAGAATGAGGAAAATACTCCATAGCATGCACCCGTCAAAGGTGATGTGAAAAAGCGAAGGATACTAACACCTATAGCAACAATGATAGTGTAAAGGTCGTTACGGCAGCGAAAAAGAAGCAAATTGGTTGGAATCGTACGCAACAGTCGTGATCGTCGTGAAGGTTGTGTACAGCTTCGCTACATTGAGGTCTTACGCGTTAGTGTGAGCTTTCTTCATTTTTTGTGCACATTATCTGTTTTTTTTTCATTCATGACGCATGTGCACACGTCTGGTGTCTCGTGCACCAGACTTAGAAGCGTATGCAGTGATGACAGGGACTACATAAAGCTTCTAGACGAACTCCAGTCCACCCTTATAGACATGAAGCACCCCGAAAGCTCGCTCGATCAGGCATACAAATGTGCACCTAAATCTCAAAAGGGGTGACGTACTCAACAAATAGCGACAAAACGAAAGCGCCAGGCCGCCTTCTCTAATACTAAATTTTCAGACGCCCTCCCAAATGTAAACAATATCCTGCGGAAATACGACCCCATTTTAGCCAGTAACGACCGACTTAAAAAACGTTCCCGGAAGCACAAAGGGTTACCTACCGGAGAAATAGGAATCTAAAAGATATTTTAGTGCATGCTTAAACAGGGCCTTCAAAGGAACCAGTCATAGCCAGCTGCTTCCATTCGAGATGGAAAACTTGCAGGCACCTGCAGAGAGACTGCACTGTTAAAAGTGCAACCAGCAATTATGTTCACAAGATCAATTCAAGTTTTACGTTCACTTCATCCAACATTGTGTATGTGTTGGAATGCTCAATGTGCCACAAACAGTATATAGGTGAAACGAGTCACCCTATGACCCGACGTCTTAACGGTCACCGGACAGATACTCTTAGGAAATCCACCATAGCTGTAGCTGAGCATTTAACCAACCAGGCAAAAATTTTAATGAACTAAAGTTGTAGATACTTCTGTCAAGCTTTAAGTGTCCTAGGGACAGAAAGTACAGAGAATCCTATTTACTTCACAAATTCAACTCCATGGAACCTGCTCGAAATAATGCATATAGGGTATGGAGTCCTTGCGATAGAAACAGGAAATACAGCATTAGGCATTGTCTTGCTTGTAACTAATTCAAACAATATAACGCCCTCCCTCTGCCCCTTATGTGGTCACGTACTTCGTTTTGTATTATTTCCTTAGCTTTCAGTTTAGTATCCGCAAGCATCGCTCCAGCCTTTGCTCCGGAATTCTACTTTATTTTCGTTTTTGTTTTTCTGTCTTTTCTCGTTTGTCTTCACCACGGTAAGTCCTTCTAAATTTATCTTTTCGTTTTTGAGTTCCAGAAAAGGCCTCTCTAGGAATATTGCCGTCGGCGATACGCGCGTTTTCAGTTGTGTTTCTATATTTCTTTATTCTTTATTCAGAGATTACCCCGCATTGCCCGAAGGCGCTACAGCAGGGGGGTTACAGCATGGACATAAACAAATCTTCATTTTTACAGCACACTTGCGCTTCAGACAAGCTATTCCACTCTTTAATGGTTTTTACAAAAAATGACTTGGCGAGTAGGTCCGTCCTGGTGCGCCATTCCCTTATTTTAAAACCATGTTCAGTTCTATGTGAACGGTAATGAGGTTCTTTGAAGTAGTTTTCTTTGTTAATTCCTGTTTTATTGTGAAATATTTGAAAAAAGAACTTTAACCGCAATTTTCGTCGTCGCGAGGAAAGCAGCTCCCACCCAAGTTCATTTTTCATCTGAGTACAACTATCTCCCCTCTTGTACCGTCCCAAGACGAACCTAGCCGCTCGGTTTTGTATTTTCTCAAGTCCATCAGACAGGGTTACTTGGGAGGGATCCCATACGGCGCAGGCATAATCTAGTTTAGGTCGTATACATGTCAAATAAGCCGTATTCTTTAGGTTTTGCTCTGACGTTTTAAGGTTGCATTGCATGAAATTCAGCGCCCTGGCAGCTTTACTTACTACGTCACTTACATGTGCATTACATGAGCAATCGGATGAAAGCACTACACCTAGATATTTATAAGTAGCAGTTTTTTTTACAGGATCATTGTTTAAAAGGTACCCAGTCTCAATTGGCTTCCGTGTCCTTGTAAACGAAACGTGAACCCACTTTCTATTATTTAAATTCATTTTCCACGTAGAGCACCAATCCTGAACATGTTCCAAGTCAATTTCCAGTTGGGTAGAGTCACTCTCACTTCTGATTTGTTTGTACACGACGCAATCGTCTGCAAACAGTCTGATACTTGAATGCATACCTACTGAAATATCATTAATATAAACTAAAAACAAAAGTGCTCCCAATACAGAGCCATGCGGTACTCCCGATGTCACATCAACGTACTCAGATCTTTTGCCGTTTAAAATGACACATTGTCGACGTTGACACAAATAATTTTCAATCCACTTAAGCACAACGGGATCTGTGTTTAGTAATTTAAATTTGTTACAAAGAAACTAATGCGTTACCGTATCAAATGCTTTACGAAAATCTAAGAAAATACAGTCGGTTTGTCCCCCTGAATCAAGGTCAGATGCTAGATCATGGTAAAATTCAACAAGTTTCGTTGTGCATGAGAACCCCTTGCGGAACCCGTGTTGGTAGTTTGTCAGAATGTTGTTTTCAATCAAGTGTTTCATTATTCCGGAATAGAGAATATGTTCCATTACTTTGCACACTATTGAGGTTAAAGAAATTGGTCTGTAATTTTCAACATCCTTTTTCGATCCCCCCTTATGGACTGGAACGACATAAGCAATTTTCCAGTCATCAGGTAAAACGCCTGTCAACAAAGATTGTTCGTGAATTATTGTTCGTACAGCGAGATCGTACAGCGTACAGCGTACAGATCGTACAGTTCGTACAGCGAGATTGTTCGTACAGCGAGATCGGTTCAGCACAGCGCTTCAAAATACGCGGAGAAATCTCATCAGGGCCAATTGCTTTTGTTTCATCTATTTGCTTTAATAGCTTTTCAATGCAACTTACGCTAATCTCAATCGGGTTCATTGGGGATACGTTACTAGCGTAGGATGGAGAAGTGAAATCCTGTATTGGTGAAAAGATATATTTGAAATAATTGTTTAAGCAGTTCGCCTTGGCTGTGTCATCAACAATAGTTAGGTTGTTGTATACGATATCGTTTATACCCAGACTGTCAGACCCGCACCCTTTTTTATATTGCCAGAAAGGTTTGGGGTTGACTCTCAATCTATCATTTAGTTTTTTAAAATACATATATCTGGCCTTTTGTATACCTTGTTTATATTCTTGCGTAATCTGGCGCAATTTTTCGTAATGACAAGTCTGTTTAGTTCGTTTGAATTTAGCAAATAGGCGCTTTCTACTTTTGATTAGCTGCAAAAGGCGAGATGTCACCCAAGGCTTTCTCCGTTTTTTTAGTTTACAAGAATCTACATTTGGTACGTGTTCGTCTGTGAGTTCAAATAACTTATTTTTGAAAAGCCTCCAATGTTCATGCACATTTACATCATCCGCCAGGCATTCGAAAACAGGTAAGTAACTATAAAGTCTATCACATATACTGGAGTAATCGCCTCGGTCAAAAAAGAACACTCTTCTATACCCATGGCACTTCTGTCGAGGAATTTTTGTTTTTATAGTTGCGACTACGGCCTGATGGTCACTTATACCCGGGATGACAGTGACCGAATTTACAAAGTCTGGCGAGCTGCAAAACAACAAGTCCAAAATACTGTTTTCACGGGTTGGCTCGTTAACATACTGTAGTAGCCCATAAGTATCTACAATGCTCTTCATTTTCATGTTAGCGTGGGTACACGTTTTCACTGCGCACATGTTATCGCTCCAGTCGAGGTCGGGTAAATTGAAGTCACCGGCAAGCAACATAACTTGATTTGAAGCTTCCGAGATAACTTCGCTCAATGCTTGCAGTGTCACTATATCAGAGTTTGGTGGTCGATAAACTGCTCCGACGGTGAACGAAAAATTATCAGCTAAAGTAACTTTACACCACACTGCTTCCACCGCATCATGATTGATATCAAGAGAGCGGGAGCTGAAATCGGACCTCACAAGCACGAAAACGCCCCCACCAAGGCTCTGCCTGTCTTTGCGATACGCAATGAATTGCTCGGGAAAAACTTCACTATCGCTGATTGATGGGTTCAGCCAAAATTCTGTGCCGAATATTATATCCGCATTTACAGATTCTATCAAGGCTGCAAGTTCATCCACTTTATTGCTCACGCTTCGGCATTTGACAACTAACGCAACGAGGTCGAGACAAGGTCGTGTCTTCTTTTGGACACTGTGTCAAAGCTTGGTGACAGGGACCACTTCTTCCTTTTCTTTGTCCCACCTAAAAGCCTTATCGTTTATAATGAGCTTGTCAAAATTAAGCTTTACATTGTTATTTTTGTCTTCCTTTTTAGCTTTGCCATATTCCCAGAGGTGTTTGCGTACGCTACGAGTCTCGGGCGAATAATCCTGAGAACCACTGTAATTGGTTCCTTTAAATTTCTTCGCATTTACTAGAACGTCTTGTTTTTTTTTTGTAGGAAGAAAAATTCACCAAGATTGGACGTTTAGTCTTTCCAGTAAACCGACCAATGCGGTGTGCCCTTTGCACTGACTTGAGCTGAATTCCAAACTTATCATTGCATATTTTCTGAATTAATTTTTCCGACTGGTCCCCCTTTTCAAGCTGGTCTGTGTCATCCACGCCATAGAAAACAAGATTTAGCCTCCGGCTTCTGTCTTCCATATCTACAGACTTCTCCTGTAGCTCATCAACTCGTTGCCAAAGACTCCTGATGACATTTGCCTGCTCCGATACCAGATTACTTACCTCCTCAATGCGGCCTTGCTGACACCAAGGTTTTTATTCATTTCTGCTATCATGGCTGCATGCTTGGCGAACCTCGTTTCGATAGTGTCCAACTTCTGCATTATTGCCGCCTGGCCACTTTGCAAGGCTCTCAGAAAATCTAGTTGAGTAGTATCATCGTGACTCGGCAAATTCACTTGAGCAATACCATCGGGACCGGGGTTCAGTTCCACATCCCCGGCGAGTAGCAACAGTAGAAATAAATATAGCACTCGACTTGAAAACAGACGAAATCGTTTTTTAGACAATTTCGATTGGACTCGCTTACGGTACGCAGCAGCAGTACACAGCAACGTGGGAGGAGCCGGCAACGCACTCATTTTTGCTCAGAATTGAAAAGGACAGTAAAAACTAACCTGCACAAACAAGAGCGGTGTCAGTTGCATGTCGGCAAGCGTGCCGGCTCCAAATCCCACGAAGGCGTAGTGCTGCGCGCTTATGTAGCCTTCCACCATGTCACATGTTTCGTTCCGCTCGCATATCATTGGCCGCTCATCGACGTCAGGACCGTTGTCTTCGGAAAACTTGTAGAACACGCTGACTGGCAGTGCGAAGGCACCGCAGCATGCCGACGTGCTCCTCGCGATTGTCGATGCGGACGATAACACAGGCGGTTGCGGAAACGACGCTTCTTCGCCAACAGCACCCCACACGTTCGCTGACGAAAGGGCAGAAAAATCTGCACAAACAAGAGCGGTGTCAGTTGCATGTCGGCAAGCGTGCCGGCTCCAAATCCAAATATTGTTCCAAATCCAAATATTGCCAGCTCCAAAATATTGCTTTTGTGTCTCTCTCTCTCCGTGTTTGTGTGTGTGTGTGTATGTGTGTGTTTGTGTATGTGTGTGTGTGTTTGTGGTGTTTTTTAGTGACCTAGTTATTTCCTTTCTCTCCTTCCTTTTCTTTTGATCCGGAGCTGGCAGATACCTATAGATAACAACTGCTCTCGTCACCTGTTCTGCTTCCGGCGTTTCTGAGAGTCTTGCCGCAGGCCACGCGGGTTGGCAACAAACGCCTTCTTACCCTTTCTCTTTAGAAATTTCACGGAATATCCAGCACAACTTAAAGACTTCGCGGGTAAAACTATACAATCTTCCTCTCTCGTCATTATGTCCCCCAGAATACTTTGAAACCAATCTGGTTCCGCACTCCACTTCCTACTCTCTTCTCTCCTACGGACCTACCCTACGTAAGGCGTGTCAGGCATGCGAGGGTTTTTTCCAGACGAAGGGAGGTCTCCTTGCTGAAACGTTAGCCAATATCCTGGTTGCTACCTTGTTCAGAGTTTTCTTTTCCTGTAGTCTTTACATTCTGTCAACTTTTACACTGCCTATACAGACACACAGACCTCTATATAAATAATTTCACGAAGGTAAGGACGAAGGAAGACGCAGTTGTCTTGAAGGAGAAACAAGTTTATTGGAGCTAACTTGTGCTCCCCTAACAACTCAAAAGAATACAGAGGAGGCGAAGCAGCGGCGAACAAAGTGACTTGCGTCGGCGAGCGTCGCAGAATCGAATGCCGAGGCGTCTGCTCTGCAGGCTTTTTATCGTTCGGCGCGAGTGTTTCTGGAACCGTCGATTCACATCCAGAACTTTGTAGATCACAGACGATTATTCTGGGCGAGCGACGTTAGGGCGAAAGAGTTTGCTTATCTGAATGTCATAGCCCGTGCGGCATAAAAATAAAGAATGCAAGACGCGCTTTGGTCTGAACGCAGATAACACAGCCGGGCGTGGCCCGACAGTAAAAACAAACGATAAAGAAGCAAGCCCATACATGGTTCGCGGCATTAGCCCCCCTCTAAGAGTGCATCGACCCGATGCTAAAATAAAAGACAGTCCGAACAAAAACAACAACAAAACGTCCGTCATATTGCATAGTAAGGTTTCAAGCGAACCACGTGGACGACTTCGGGCCGCGTGCTTCGTCGTGATGTTCCGGAATCACCATCGGGGATCACCTCGTAGGTAAGTTGGCCTACACGTCGTAGAATTTGGTAGGCTCCGAAATATCGTGGGATGGGAGTCCAAACCCAAACACGGTTCCTGGGTGGTACTCGGCGTCTCAGGGTCGGAGGTTGTAGCGCCCGGCATCCACGAGACGGTGGCGCGTTGAACAAACGCGACGCAGCTGGCGGGCCTCCTCCGCACGCTGAAGGTATCCTTGGGCGTCGGTGTTGAGGTCGTCGTCTTCTACGTGCGGAAGCATGGCGTCGAGCATCGTAGTTGGCTGTCTTCCGTAGACAAGCTCGAATGGCGTCAGCTGCGTCGTCTCCTGGATAGCCGTGTTGTACGCAAACGTGGCATACGGGAGCACTTCGTCCCAAGTCTTATGTTCAACATCAACGTACATAGACATGGTCATATCTGCGATTGTCTTGTTCAGACGTTCTGTTAGTCCGTTTGTTTGGGATGGTACGCCGTCGTTCTTCTGTGATCCGTGTTGCTGTAGCGTAATATTCTTTGCATCAGCTCCGCAGTAAAGGCCGTTCCGCGGTCCGTGATTAGGACTTCCGGGGCTACATGTCGCAGCACAACTTGGCTTACGAAGAACTTTGCGACTTCCTGTGCAGTGCCCCTCGGAAGAGCGGCTGTCTCTGCGTACCGCGTCATGTAGTCTGTCGCCACGACAATCCACGTGTTCTGCGATTGTGACGTAGGAAACGGGCCTAGAAGGTCCATTCCAATCTGTTGAAAGGGCCTCGACGGGACGGCGATCGGTTGCAGAAAACCGGCGGGTCTTGTCGGTGGCGTTTTTCGTCGCTGGTAGTCACGGCAACGTAGTGGGTGACGTCGGATGTAAGGCGGGGCCAGAAGTACTTCACCTTGATTTTTGCAACAGTGCGAGCTGTGTCGAGATGTCGGGAAGACGGGTCATCGTGGCACGCTTTCAAAATTTCGTCACGAAGGTCTGCGGGGATTACAAGTAGATAATTCGTTCCCGTTCCGGGCCTGAAATTCTTCTTTACGAGGACGGGGTTTTTGAGCCTGAATGCTGGTAAGTTCCGCTTGAACGCTCTAGGCACGGCGACGTTTCGTCCTTCGAGGTAGTCGATCATTACGCGCAAGTCGGGGTCGGCACGCTGCTGGGCGGCTAGGTCGCTCTCCGTAACGACTCTGAAGAACGCGCTGTCTTCATCGGAGTCTAGTGGTGGCGGGTCGACGGGGGCGCGGGACAGGCAGTCGGCGTCGGAGTGTTTCTTGCCGGATTTGTAGACGATTGTAACGTCGAACTCTTGCAGGCGCAAGGTCCACCGCCCAAGACAGCCAGAGGGGTCCTTCAAATTGGTGAGCCAACACAGCGCATGGTGGTCTGTGAGAACCTTGAATGGTCTACCATATACGTATTGGCGAAATTTTTAAATGGCCCATATAATTGCGAGGCACTCTTTTTCAGAGGCTGAGTAATTTTTCTCCTCCTTCGGTAGACCATGGCTGGCAAAGGCGATTACTTTTTCCCTACCGCTTTGCTTGTGGGCGAGAACGGCACCCAAGCCTATATCGCTGGCGTCGGTGTGCATTTCTGTTTCGGCGTTTTCGTCGAAATGAGCGAGCACGGGATGGCCTTGCAGGCGTTTTTGCAGCTCGCAGAATGCCTTTTCTTGGTCGTTTGCCCAGCTAAAAGGTATGCTATGTTTCGTCAACCGTGCGAGTGGCTCTGCAATGCGGGCGAAGTTTGCGACGAAGCGCGGGTAATATGCACACAGTCCGAAAAATCTTGGCACGCCCTTCTTGTCTTTCGGTCTTGGGAAGTTCGCGATTGCCAAAGTTTTTGCGGGTCAGGTAGGACTCCCGCGGCGTTGACGACGTGGCCCAAGAACTTCAGCTCTTCATACGCGAAACGAGACTTTTCAGGCTTCAGCGTTAACCCCGATGTACGAATTGCCTCGAGTACAGACTCCAACCTTGCAAGGTGTTCGTCGAAATTCCGGCCGAATACCACAACGTCGTCGAGGTATACGAGGCAAGTGTGCCACTTCAGCGCAGCTAGCACAGAGTCCATGACTCTTTGAAACGTTGCTGGCACCGTGCACAGCCCAAAACGCATCACCTTGAACTCGTATAGACCGTCCAGGGTTATAAACGCCGTCTTCTCTCGGTGTCTCTCTTCCACTTCAATTTGCCAGTAGCCGGTCTTCATGGCCTTTTAGGCATGGCAGAGGTGGTCAAGGGCGTCGTCCATTCGTGGCACGGGATACACGTCCTTTTTGGTGATTTTGTTTCGTCACCGGTAGTCAACGCAGACCCTTAATGTGCCGTCTTTTTTCTTTACGAGTACAACCGGCGCAGCCCCGGGGTTTATCGATGGCTGTATAATGTCGCCGCTGAGCATGTCGTCGACTTGAGTCCGGATGGCTTCGCGTTCGTGGGAAGAGACGCGGTATGGTGACTGTCGGGTAGTCGGGCTCCATCTTCAGTTATAATACGGTGCGTCGCTAGGGGTGTCGACGTAATTTTGAACTCGACGCAAAACACTCGCTGTAGCGACGCAGCAAAGCGAATAATTTGTTCCGTTGTTCTTGCGGTAGCACCGGATTCACCTCGAAGGGCTGGGGAAGCTTAAAGGTGTCATCGGGTGTGCATTTAAAGTCGGCGACCGCGATCACCTCACTTGCTTCTCGCGTTTCTTCGAGGAACGCAATTGCAGCTCCCTCGTTTAAATGCTGCTACTCTTCGGTGAAATTAGTGACCAAAACGTGAGATTGGCGTTGCCTAAAGTGCGAAATGCCTCTTGCGACGGATACGCCGCGGTCGAGAAGCAACCTTCGATCACTCTCTACGATAGCGTCGATGTCAGAAGCAGCATCCTCACAGTAGACGGCGATCATCAAGCTTGCGCGGGGTGGCAGGGTGATGTGATTTTCGGCGATCCTGACAGCAGCACGGTGATCGGTGTTCGGCTGCGGCGTCGTGGAGTGATCGGAGGAAAAAGTTATCGATTTGGTCTGCAGATCAATTATTGCGCCGTTGTCCGTCGAAAAGTCCGTTCCGAGAATTACGTTGCGGGAGCAGTTAGGCAAAATAACGAACTCAGCAGGGTACGTGGTGCCGCCTATGGTGACGCGTGATGTGGACGTTCCACCTAGTGTTATGAGATGGCCTCCTGCTGTGCGTATATGCGGACCGTCCCATGTTGTCGTAACTTTCTTCAGCTTCGACGCAAATGAGCCTCTCATTACCGAGTAGTCGGCTCCCGTGTAGATGACGGCGACTACGTCAAAGCCGTCGATGGACAACTGGATGTCGGACGCCGCTTTCCTCGAGTTTCTGGTGCGTGTGGGCGTTGTATCTCGGCTTGTTCGTGTTGACGGTCGGGCACCATCAGTCATCATTCTCGTCATCTTCTCAGCGGCAGGCTTTGTCGTTTCGGGTACGCGTCGCGTCGTGTCGTCGTCGGGTTCGGGAGTCACGTCCGGGTTAGATCGAGTCGTTGGGCTGCAGGTACGGTGTTCGGTGCGGCCATGCGTCGTCGGAGGGTTTTCGTTTTTTCACCGTTCTGCAACTTCACCTCTAGAAGTTGCTGGTTTGATTTTCCCCGCGTGGGCTGGGAGACCTTCCACGTGAGAAGCCAGCGGTGGTATGGCGGTTTGGCGACTGGTACCGGTAGGGCGACGGCGAACGGTTGAAGCGGGCAGGTCCTCGGTTGGGGTTGGACAGTAATTCGTCGATCTCAGTAGGGCGCTGGCCGGGTCGGGGGCGTGGTGCGTCGACGGAGAATCCTCGCAGACCGAGCCTCTTGTAAGGGCAGCGACGGTAGATACGGTCGGCCTCTCCGCAGTGGACACACAGCGGGCGAATATCTGGGTTCGCCACACGTCGGTCTTCCTTGGCGTCGGGTATTGGTCTACAGGGCGTCGGGCGGGCGGCATTGGATGGAGGTATGGCTTGGCCTCTTCACGACGGGTTGGAGGAGGGCGGGGTTGACGAAGAGCTGCGGAGTTGGTTTTCGCTTGGGGCTGACGGGGTGCTTCTGAAGGCATAGAAGTTCCCAGCGCCTGTTGAACCTCTTCACGGATGACGTCAGTCAGAGAAGCCACTTGAGGTTGCGGCGTTGTTGGAAAAACCTTCTGAAGCTCCTGCTTGACCACTGCTCGAATAGTCTCGCGCAAGGTGTCGGAGCTTCCAGTTTCGGCACCGATGGTCTCCGAGAACAGCGCGGTGACAGGGCGGTCGTACTGCCTTGTTCGAATTTATGGCGTCTTCTCCACCGACCGCGGCCGCCCCAGGCGCGAATTCAGCCACCGTCTTCTGCGGGTTACGGACTAGACAGCAAAAAGCTCTTGCTTCACTCCTCGCATTAAAAACCTGAGCTTATTTTCTTCGGTGATTTCGGGGTCCGCACGGCAAAAAAGTCGCTTCATCTCCGCTACGAAGATCATGACACCTTCGTTGGGGTGCTGCGTTCGAGTCTCAAGCAAAAGCGCAGCTCGCTCTTTTCTCACAACAGTAGGGAAGGTCTTAAGGAACTCTCTTTTGAATTGAGTCCAGTCCGTCAAAGAACTCTCATGGTTCTCGAACCAAGTTCCAGCAGCATCTTCTAAGTAAAAAAAAGACATGCCGGAAAGCTTCTTCGTTGTCCCTCCTGTTCAAGATGCGGACGCGCTCCAGCTTCTCCAACGATTCTTCGGGGTCTTCAGCAGGGGCTCCCCGGAACGATGGCGGTTCCCGGGGCTGCTGCAGGACGATTGGCAACGTTGTTTCTTGCCTCATGGTGTTGGTTGCAGCGTTCCTTCTCTCGGGGCCTTCTGGCATGAGACCGAACTCGGGTAGCAATCCTTGCAGTCGACGGCTTTCTCTGGTTGGGCTGGCTTGGCGGCGTCCAGATGTCATAGAGAGCATAAAGGGTGAGTACCCAGCACCTTACCAGATGTCACGAAGCCAAGGACGACGCAGTTATCTTGAAGGAGAAACAAGTTTATTGGAGCGAACTTGTGCTCCCCTAACAACTCAAAAGAATACAGAGGCGGCGAAGCAGCGGTCAACAAAGTACCTGCGTCGGCGAGCGTCGCAGAATCGAATGCCGAGCCGTCTGCTGTGCAGGCGTTTTATCTTTCGGCGCGAGTGTGTGTGGAACCGTCGGTTCACATCCAGAACATTGTAGATCACAGACGATTACTCTGGGCTAGCGACGTTAGGGCGAAACAGTTTGCTTATCTGAATGTGATAGCCCGTGCGCATTAAAAATAAAGAATGGAAGACGCGCTGTGATTGGAACGCCGATAATACAGCCGGGCGTGGCCTGGCAGTAAAAACAAACAATAAATAAGCAAGCCCATACATGGTTCGCGGAAATACACACAGATATATATATATATATATATATATATATATATATATATATATATATATATATATATATATATATATATATATATTCTAAGGGGATGTATTGCTCAACACGAGGTAGCCGACGAAAGGCCTTTAATGACCGTTATCCAAGATTGAGCCGGTTCACAGACGCGCGCCTGTCGTCTTCGTCGTCGGTGGTTTTTGTCTTGTTGCCACTGTCGATGCTGCTTTCGCGGCTGCGGAGTCTGGCGCACTATCGTGTTTTGTTCACTAGCGCCTGTACCATTCATCTCCCTTACAATTTCCCCGGGACGAATAGGAGCCATCCTGGCGACTTAGGGGCACGAGACCATGGCGGGTTCGAAGTATCGCTTCAGGCGTGCGACGTGAACGGTCTCTCGGCCACGGCAGCGATTGTCAGAGGAAGGAGTCAGAGGCTCGACCACATAATTAACAGGCGACGTCCGTTCGAGTACACGATACGGTCCGTGATACTTTAAAATGAGCTTGCTCGACAGCCCAGGAGTCGTGGCCGGAATCCAGAGCCAAACGAGATCACCCGGACGAAATTCTGGGGTAGGCGTCGACGCATCATGGCGAAACTTTTGGCGCCCTTGCTCGTCCGACGTGAACGAGCGAGCCAGTTGGCGACACTCCTCCGCACGTCGGGTGACGTCAGAGATTGACAAGGCTTCAGACACGTCGGGACTGTAGGGGAGGATCGTGTCAAGCAGGCACGACGGCTCGGGTCCATACACAAGGAAGAAGGGAGAGAAACCCGTGGTGGCTTGCTTGGCAGTGTTCTAGGCGTAGGTGACAAATGGGAGAATCATATCCCAGTTTGAATGGTCGGATGATACATACATTGCCAGCATGTCCCCCAAGGTGCGGTTAAAACGTTCCGTTAAGCCGTTTGTCTGCGGGTGATATGCAGTAGTGGTGCGGTGGACGATGCGGCAGGCCTTTAGGAGCGCTTCAATGACGTCAGAAAGAAAGACACACCCCCTGTCACTGACAAGTTCACGAGGAGCGCCGTGACGTAGGATGATGCGGTTGAGCAGAAATGTTGTAACGGCGTCGGCAGTACCGGCACGCAGCGCAGCGGTTTCGGCGAACCGTGTCAGGTGGTCGACGGCGACGATGACCCACCTATTGCCAGCCGCAGTACAGGGAAGGGGTCCGTAGAGGTCGATTCCTACCCGGTCAAAAGGTCGAATCGGGCACGCCAAAGGCTGCATCGGGCCAGACGCACGAGGGGGTGGTGGCTTGCGCCGTTGACAGTCCGTGCAAGAGCGAACATAACGACGAACGAAGCCATACTTACCACGCCAGTAATATCGCAGTCTAAGGCGTTCGTAGGTCTTTAGCACGCCGGCGTGAGCACACTGAGGCTCACTGTGAAACTGGTCGCACACTTCAGAGCGCAGATGGCGGGGAATTACGAGCAGCCATTTGCGCCCATTAGGGTGGTAGTTCCGCCTGTAGAGCAAGCCATCACGAATAGCGAAGTGGGACGCTTGGCGCCGAATTGCTCGAGGTACCGACGAGTTGGACGGGTTCGAAAGGTAGTTGCAAAGCGACATGACCCACGGATCTTTTCGCTGTTCGGATGGCATGGAACTCACGTCAAGGAGCGATACAAAGCACTCAGAGGGAGAATTAGTCGTCTCGTCAGGCAACATCGGATACCGGGAGAGGGCGTCAGCGTCGTGGTGCTTGCGGCCAGAGCGATACACCACGCGGATGTCAAAGTCCTGAAGGCGAAGTGCCCAACGTGCCAGTCGGCCAGAAGGGTCTCTCAGGGACGACAACCAACAAAGCGCATGATGGTCGGTGACCACGTCCAAAGGTCGGCCATACAGATAAGGACGAAACTTCGAGAGGGCCCACACAATTGCCAAGCATTCCCGCTCAGTGACAGAGTAATTCGACTCCGCAGATGTGAGTGTGCGGCTCGCGTAGGCGACCACGTATTCGTGAAACCCGATTTTCCTTTGAGCCAGAACAGCACCCAGACCAACTCCACTCGCATCGGTGTGGACTTCAGTTGGGGCCGACGGGTCGAAATGACGAAGAATTGGCGGGTACGTGAGGAGGCGACGTAGGGTTGTAAAGGCCTTGTCGCAAGCCGATGACCATGCCAAAAAACCCGTCTTGTTGCCAAGAAGTTGTGTCAATGGCGCGATGATGGAGGCGAAGTTACGCACAAAGCGGCGGAAATACGAGCATAGCCCGATGAAGCTACGAAGCTCTTTGATGGTGGTCGGCTTCGGGAATTCAGCCACGGCACGAAGCTTGTCCGGATCAGGAAGAACGCCATCTCTGGAAACGACGTGGCCAAGGATCGTCAGCTGGCGAGCAGCAAATCGGCACTTCTTTAGGTTTAGTTGGAGGCCTGCGTCCTTCATACAAGCTAAAACTTGCTCGAGCCGCCGTAGATGCGTGGGAAAGTCGGGTGCGAACACTACGACATCATCCAGGTAACACAGGCATGTTTTCCATTTGAGGCCGCGAAGAATATTGTCCATCATCCGTTCGAATGTGGCGGGCGCGTTGCACAGGCCGAACGGCATGACGTTAAATTCATATAAACCGTCTGGAGTAACAAAGGCTGTTTTCGGACGATCCGCATCTGCCATCGGGACTTGCCAGTATCCGGAGCGCAGGTCAAGGGACGAGAAATATTCTGCTCCTTGAAGGCAATCTAGGGCGTCGTCGATGCGTGGTAGCGGGTAAACATCCTTGCGAGTTATTTTGTTTAGGCGACGGTAGTCGACACAAAAACGGATGGAGCCGTCCTTTTTCCGCACGAGTACTACCGGCGACGCCCAGGGGCTGTTCGATTGTCGAATGATACCGCGCTGGAGCATGTCACCCACTTGTTCGTCAATTATGCTCCTTTCGGAAGGGGCAACGCGGTAAGGTCGCTGGCGTAAAGGCGCGTGGGAGCCGGTGTCGATAGGGTGGCTGACCGTCGTGGAGCGACCAAGCGACGTCTGCGCACAGTCAAAGGACGAATGAAATTGACACAGTAGTTTCATCAGTTGGTCACGTTGGGGCGGCGTAAGGTCGGCGTCGATGGCACGATCGAAAACTTCTGGAGATACCCGAGATGCAGTGGTAGGAGGTGGGCAGAGTCCGGTCACCTCAACGTGCGGCAGGTCGTCCAAAGCGGCGATGACAACGGCTGACTCCACTGACTCGGCGCGTCCAAGGCACTCGCCGCGGAGCAAAGAGCGAGGACTAGCTCCAGGATTAGAAACGAACAGGGTGGTTTGGCCATCGCGGATACTGAGCAAGGCGAAAGGAAGCAACAGACATCGGCGTTGGCAGAACAATTGCGACGGCATGAAAATTGCATTGACGTCGGAAGGAAGGTGGCAGATCAAGGGCACAGGGACGGTGGAGCGTGAAGGGATAGTGGTGTCGTCGGCGACAGAAACTTTCACAGAAAGAGGTGTTGGAGAAATTTCTGATGGTATATCAAGCGGCGAAAACAACTCAACTTCGGCTCGGGCGCAGTCAATGATAGCGTTGTGCCGGGAGAGGAAATCCCATCCCAGGATGACGTCATGTGAGCATGAAGAAAGGGCAATGAACTGAACAATGTACAGAACGTCTTGGATGAACACCCGGGCAGTACACGTACCGACTGGTTCGACCGAACGTGCTGCAGCAGTACGTAAGGGTGGTCCAAAATGCGGCGTCATAAGCTTTTTGAGGCGGCGGCAAAGCTCTAGGCGGATAACTGAAACGGCGGCTCCAGTGTCGACAAGCGCATGAGTGGCGACTCCGTCTATTATAATGTCGACGACGTTATTGGGTGAGAAGGTAGGTCTTGAACAGTTCGACGATGACGCAGCTCTTGCCTCCGGAACTGCGGCGCCTAGTTTTCCGCTTCAGGAGGCAAGGGGCGCCGATGCATCGGCGAAAGTGAACGGCGTCGCGGGGATGGGTGACGGTTGGTGGTGTCACGCGAGTTGGCGGGCGGAGTCGTCTCGGCAAAACTGGTAGGAGCACGAGGCATCGACTGCGGCGAGACATACGGCACGTTCCAAGAAGGCTGCCGCGCAGGCATCCCCCCGCGGCGGCAGTAACGCGCCACGTGTCCGGGAGTTAAGCAAACAAAGCAGATTGGGCGATTGTCCGGCGTGCGCCAAGCGGTGGTCGAAGATGACGGGTCAAGCCGTACGCGTGGCGGCCTCTGCAACACAGGCGGCATCGGCAGATAGCTGGGATACGTTGGTCTTCCTGTGAGCTCAGTGGGCTGTTGCGGCATGACCGGGAAGATTGGCTGACTTGTGACGGCTTTGGCAAAGGGCCTGGAGATGGCGTCGGCGTAGGTTAGAGGTCCGGCAACAGGTAGTGTTTGCACTGAGGTCACGTACGTGGGCGGAACAGCAGGTGGTGTGGGTTGCGCGATGCCGGCACCGATGAGCGAAGCGGTCACAGGTGCGTGTTGGCGGGAGCATGGAATGGTATCGGCCACCTGCTGCTGGATAGCACTTCTCAACGAAGGGGCAAGGGTGGCGTCAGACGTCGGTGTGAAGGGAACTAGGGAAAGCTGACGGGCAACTTCTTCCCGGATGAACTGCTGAATGCGCGGAGACAGAGTGTTGTCGCTACCAGCAGTTAAACTCGACACATCCTGGCCAACAGATCGCCGTGTAAGAGCTCGCTGTCTCCTGAGCTCGTCATAGCTCTGGCACAGGTTGATGACGTCGGTGACCGTTTGGGGATTCTTCGCCAGCAGCATTTGAAAGGCGTCATCTGAAATGCCTTTGAGGATGTGCTTAATTGTGTCCTCGTCGCTCATCGTGGCGCTCACCCTCCTGCACAAATCCACAACTTCCTCGATGTAATTGAGGAAGCTCTCACCGGGCTGCTGCGCTCGTGCTCGCAAGCGCTGCTCTGCATGAAGCTTCCGCACTGAAGGGCGACCGAAGTGTTCCGAAAACCTCGATTTGAATTCCGACCACGTGGGCTATTGCTTTCCGTGGTTGCCATACCAAAGCTCGGCCGTACCGGTGAGGTAAAATTCCACGTTGTTCCGCTTCACGTTGTCACCCCAGTTGTTGTGGGCGCTTACTCTGTCGTACGTGGCGAGCCAGTCTTCCACGTCCTGCTCGTCTTGGCCATTGAAGAATGGGGGATCCCGCTGACGAATGGAACCGGAACAGATGATGGTCGCCGAAGGAGGTGCAGCCGGGGGCTCAGTCTCGCGAGGAGGAGCCATGGCGCTGGGGAGCGTCCGGGAGCGGAGTTCCAGTGTAGAGAGAGGTCAGGACCACAGCAACCTCCACCAATTCTAAGGGGATGTATTGCTCAACGCAAGGTAGCTGACGAAAGGCCTTTAATGACCGTTATCCAAGATGGAGCGGGCTCACAGACGCGCGCCTGTCGTCTTCGTCGTCGGTGGTTTTCGTTTTTGTTGTCACTGTCGATGCTGCTTTCGCGGCTGCGGAGTCTGGCGCACTATCGCGTTTCGTTCACTAGCGCCTGTACCATTCATCTCCTTTACAGTTTAGTAAATCGCCAAGTTTCCGGTCCGTATGTCATAACCGGCAGGACGCATTGGTTGAATACCTCTCTTTTTAGCGATAGGGGCATCTTACTTTTCATTATTTGCGAGTGCTTGCCGACTGCACCCGATCCCAGTCCTATTCTGTGCCTGATTTCTTTCTCGTGGTTTGGGTCCGCGCTGACCATTTGGCCAAGGTAGTTATATTGTTGTACTTGTTCAAGTGTTTCGTCTCATAGTCTAAAAAAGGCGTTTTCAGCATGTTTATTTATCATCACTTTAGTTTTATTTAGGTTTATCTTTAGCCCCGCAGCGAAGCTCTGCAATTTTAGTTCCTGAATCATGTTTGGGAGTTGTTCTGCAGCTTCATTGAGCAAGGCTATGTCATCTGCAAACCTTAAATTGCTCAGGTATTCGTCATTTATCCATAAGCCTATGTTTTCCCAGTCAAGTGTCCTGAATACACTCTCCAGACATGCTGTGGACAATTTTGGTGGGACGGTATCTCCTGTCACACTCCCCTTTGGATCGCCAATTTATCACTTTGCTTGTGAAGGGTAATTCTGCCGGTGCATTCCTGCCGGTGCATGTCGTCTATGAGTCGTAGGTAGGTCTTCTCTATTCCTTGGTCCTTCAAGGCGTCCATTACTGCGGTGGTGCTTACTGGATCGAACGCTTTTTCATATCCTGTTTTATCATGTAAAGTGGTTTATTATATTCTGCGCATTTTTCTATTACTTGGTTGATGACATGGATGTGATCCATTGTATAGTATCTTTTTCTGAACCCAGCCTGTTCCTTGGGTTGTTAGAAGTCTACGCTGGTGTTTAGGCGGCTAAGTACTATATTGGTAAATAGCTTGTATAGAACCGACAGAAGGCTGATGGGTCTGTAGTTCATAAGATCTTTGTTATATCTTTTCTTGTGAATTAAAACTATGTGGGCGTTTTTCCAGGCTCTCGATACTTTTAAAGCCATTATACATACTGAGAATATTTCAGCAGGCATTTCTAGAAATATGTCTCCACCGTCTTGTAGAAGGTGTATGGTTATGCCGTTGTCGCCTGCAGCTTTCCCTTTTTTTGTGCCGTTAAGTGCCTTTTCTACTTCCTCTTTTCTTGATGGGTGAACATCGCAAGCAAGGCTTGTAGGCATGGTACTTTGTCTCGCTCCAGCGTCGCTGGCGTATAGCCTGGTGTAGAACCGTTCTGCGAATTGTATGATCTCTTCCATATTTTGCTAACGTTCCCCTTTTCATCTCAATGTGCGTACGTTCTGTCTGCCGGAGCCAGCTTCCTCCTTGCTGCCTTCAAGCTTTCTACTCTTTCTGAAGTTTTCTCGATGGCCGCCATGTTGTACGGATGAATGTTATTTCTTTTGCTTTTATTTATTAATTTTGACAGCTTCGCTAGTTCAGTTTGATCCACCGTACTCGACAATATCATCTTCTGGCGCTGCGAAATAAGTTGCTTTGTTTGGATAGCGACTTGTCCGGTTTGCTTCCTACATTCTGCTTCTCCAGTAGCCGCTGCTGACTGAGTGATCGCTGTCGTTAGATTATCATTTAGAGTGTCCACACTGTTCTTGTTCTGACCGGCTAGAAGTGCGAACCTGTTCTGAAAGGTTTTTTTAACTCATGCGTCTTGTCTCTTACTGACCTGACGTTGGGCTTCTTACTTTTTAACAGCTTCCTTCGTTCTGTTTTGAGATTTAGCCATACTTTGCACATAAAAATCCTATGATCACTCCAGCAAATCTTGCTTAGTACCTCCACGTCCTGCACTATACCTGGATTGTCACTCAGAATGAAGTCAATTTCGTTTTTTGTAATTCCGCCAGGACTTTTCTAAGTCCATTTGCTACTCTCGCGTTTTCGGAAGAATGCGTTCAGTTATTTGAGGTTATTCCTCTCTGCGGGCTTAACAAGTTGTCACCTTGACATTTCCGAGTGCCTATTCCAAAATTCCCAACTGGTTTTTCTCCTGCTCTCTTTGCATCTACTTTTGAGTTAAAGTCTCCCAATACAATCGTTGCCACAGCGTACTAAAGAAAATCCAGTATGTTTGCCTGCTCGGCTGGCGCCCAATCTTGCCTCTGCTTTGTCCATGCCGTCTTATACTTACGTGGCTGGGAGGCCATTCCTACCTATGGCGCCTATTCCCGCAAAGCCCCTTTCCGGCTATGTCACAATAAACCCCGCCCCTGACCCACAGCCTTACTATCACACGTAAAGCAACCGCGCCCAGACTTCCAGTTCAACCGACCGCACTGCGGAATTCGCGGCCACATTTTATAATTTTTTCGAAGGTGTCCACAGGCTAGATGACGCGACTACGACATCTCGGAACGTGACCTATCGGGTACGTGTTGGCGCCACCGGTAGGGGTGACTTATCTGCGACACACCTGTCCCCTTCCCCTGCTGATACTTCTTATTACCGCAGAAATTTATTGAACCCCAAAGTCGTTTGCCATCGCCTTTTCGGCAATCTGTGTTGTCACGTGATAGTGGTGGGTGTCTTGACCAGCTCAGAAAGATGGAAGCGGGAGAGGCGTTGACAGGTTTTGGAAAAAAAAAATACTAACACAAACGCGAATACAAATCAACAGCACAAAACCGAGCAACAATGAACCCCTAAGAAAGTGTCACAAAGAAGAATGCAAACATGAATGTATACAATTCAAACTTGAAATATATTTACGCCATTGGAAATAAAGAATGCATTTTTAAAATTCAGTTCAATTCACGAGCAGCCCCTTTCGAATTCCTCCCAAGCATAATTTTTTTAGGCACGCCTGAAGGCACTCTCAAAGTAAGCAAGCAAGCTCTTTATGGCCTTACCATAAATTTCGGAAACACTTCACAAGAAGGCTGGTCGTATATTCTTCTTCACCCTAATGAAATATTTCGTACTCTCATGAGAAGGGGGGGGGGTGAATTGCAGGGCTTGTAAGCGGTGGCTATTTAGTTAAGTACTAAAATGGTAAATATGGTAGTAAAAAATAAATATAACCAGAATTATTCCAGGGACAGAAGAGACGAGATAAATTCATTATTCCACATCTGCGAGTTTTATATCGGTCACTTCCTCCGTTCACTTGGTCGTTGACATCCATTGACAAATTTTTGATTGATGTCCTCATCGCTGTCTTCATGATAAGCCAGCTCCGGAAAGCAAAAAGGAAAAACTTCTGAAAACACCCACGACACAGTCTGAGTAGTCAAGCCAACAGCAAACTCCCGTGGGGCGAATCGATTTGGCTCATTTTGGTCCGTGCAGGGATCTGGCTCATTTTTGATGCGAACTACGATTTTCGTACGCGTTTGCAAGGCGTTATTTTACGTATTTTCACTTCAGCCCTTTTTTAGGGGATATTTGCAGAGTGTTTCTTGCCAGTGCAGTTTTATCTAACTTACTTTCGGTTTCGGGTTCTGGCTCATTTCGAAAAAAGCGCCTAAAATGTATATGCAATATATGAGTGTAGTACATGTGTTTTCATGCCTTCAAATCAAAGACGTCCTCATATGAAGGTTGTAAAAAGATAGCAAAAGAATGTTTAAAATAAACTTTCCAAACAAAACCCCAAAGACAACAATTCGACACCAGAAAACATACTAGAACGTGCATGTTTTCTTCGTTCCATTATTAAACACGTTACCGCAACACATACCACGCGACGGGAGGCGGCGATTCCGAGGCATCGGCCGTCCCTCGCCCGAATTTCGCACCTGTTGCCATAACGGAGTGGCCCATGAGGCAGCGAATGGCGGCAGGCACAACCGATACATTTTACTGGAAGCGACTTTTAAAAGTTGTGCTCAAGTGGGTGCGAGCAGGGTGGGTATGACTTAGTAGGACTTGATTTCTGGATAGTTGGTTCATGACTTACGAAGGTTCATGCCCAAAAAACGAGGACGAAGGGGAGAGACGAAAAGACACTCGCCTCTTGTCCTCTCTTGTCTTTGTCATCGTCTTTGTGCAAACTTTTTTTTTATTCCTTCATAAGGTATGAGTCCATATGACCAACGTTTTCTAATCTAAAAACGTTGGGTATGACCTCATGCCTTCGTCTATTTGGCAAACTTTAAGCGGAAGCCTTTTATGAAGCAGCTTCCGTTTTTTTAAGAAACCCTCCGCCACCGCGCTTGGGATTGAGCGCGGAAAACCAGCCGCTTGAAGACTTACAACACAATGCTCGCAAGGTTTGTGCAGCGCAAACTGAAGGAACATAGTGGCAATGGCATGTTTTACAATTTCGAAATGCGCGGAATCAAATGAAAACTTTCTCGGAGGTTTGAGGTAAATATTCCCAGGAAACATGGTCGTTCAGAAAAGTAAGGTTAAAAACTGAAATCTGGGGTTCTTTGTAAAGAGGTAGCCTAAGTTTAACAGTTAGACCTTTCACGCTCGGTGAAAATGGATAAACCTCTGTGACTGTGTTAGGACAAATTACTTGATGTCCTTGTTTTAAAGAACCAGAAAACCGTAAGAATATCTGAAAATCTTAACAACCTTGTTGCAGTTGAGAGATTTGGTCAAGCCACAATCGACAAATGACTAGAAAATGTTGCATAGTGCTGGGGCTACAGAAGAGCCATTGCAAATGCCCTTCTTTTTTATATAAATCTTATTTCCAAAAGATATGTGGATAGCGCTGGTGTGAAAGTCAAGAAGTTCAAATACCTGCAAACGTACTTGATAGGCGGTGCCAGGTGAGCCATCTTGAATATCCGAGTCTCAGAACCCAACTACGACATTGCGGTGAAAACCCTCAATAAATGCTTTGGCCTTGCAGAGTTGCTCATGAAGGAGCATGTAGACCAACCACTGGCATTCAAACGATCCGTAGTTTGACGAATATCGTAGGGCGCTACCAGTTGTACAAGGTACAATTCTGCGTCAGCACCCTGGAATCCCTGGAAGTTCTGCGAGAGCAATATGCCGTTGTTCTTAACCGGGGCGCCTGCAATACCTTCCGGATGACATAACCTTGGTATACAGGCAGAGGGATAAAGGCCTTGGCCAATGGTCGACGACTGGATCAGTGACGGAACCCGCGATGAGCCAAGCACAAGCTTGCCTTTTTGGAACAGTTACTGGAATTCTTGACAATGCAAGTTGAGATTCGCGAGGAAGGGAGGCAAAGAGAACCTCCATCATCTACGACTAGTCGGTATCATCTAGAACGCCGACTTGAATCCCCCAGGACAATCGGAGACGGCCGTTTCTGCAGCGTTGGCGTTGACTGTAGAGGCTGAGTCAGCCACACCAGCGTCCCATGTGTGACAGCCGCGTTCACTAAGTCGCGGAGTGTCGGGTGAACGTGTCGGTGACCGAGAAGAGGACGCGACCCTGCAACGCTTGCTGCTGCTTCCGGTGCGGCAGACGCAACCATGCGGCTCCTCAGTTCAGAGCGTCGTCGACACGCCGCGGTGGCTCAGTGGCAACGGCGTTGTGCTGTAGAGCACGAGGACGCGGGTTTCATTTCAGTCCGCGGCGGCCGCTTTTCTGATGGATGGGAAAAGCAAAAACGCCCGTGTGTACGATATTTCGGTGCATGTTAAAGATCCCGAGGTGGTTAAAAATAATCCAGAGCCCTCCACCACGGCTTGCACGTTCAATCCTTCAATCAATCAATCAATCAATCAATCAATCAATCAATCAATCAATCAATCAATCAATCAATCAATCAATCAATCAATCAATCAATCAATCAATCAACCAGTGCATAGCATCGTGCAACCTGACCTGCAGAACCTGCAATGTGCATCACCTTACTATGCTGTGGGACGTGCTCCGACCGGCTGAGTGCACCGCGCCGAAAGCGACGCCACAGGTGCAACATGGAGAAGATGCACCGCCTACTGTGCTTGCGGCTTCGAGCGGACACTCTGGGGCAATGTTCGTAATACTGCAGATGGCCCGAGCCTGGCCAATGGTGACGCCTCATAGTACGAGTACTTCTAGACACCGGAAGCCAACGGACGTTCATTCGTCAACATGTGTAAAGATATTTCCTTGCACTGTGGTCAGCACTGGGGAGCTGACGCTGGTCACGTTCCGCAGGGCGAAAGCTGCCATGATTTCACAGTGCCGACGAGTGAAGGTGCTCCCACGTGGGGAAGCTTGAGGAGGCCCGCTCACCCAGCAAGCCTTCGAAGTGCCTGAGGTTTGCTCCGTAAGCAGTCCGCAATTAGACAGTGCGTCGATAGGTGTTCTGGAGAGAAAGGCGGTACGACCTCGCCGACACCTTGCACCCAGATACCTGGCAAGCGGACTAAATCAGCCTACTGGTTGGATCCCACGCCTACGGGAAGGTGTCCACGGGCAATGTACAAAGGATCAACGCGGACCTTAGTGCTGTCGATACAGTACTAGTGCGGACCGCACAAGGAATGGCCGCTTCTCCAGGATGCCCTTCTGCCAGTGCCTTCTTCATTTTATGCATCTCACTGGGACATACCGACTTTTCTGCATCTGCTATGTGGCGGGCGGATGCGATCAGCATTGATAATGCCAGCACAGAAAAGTCGCTACGAAGGAGCCCCAGGGACGCATTTGAGCAATTCAGCCGTATCGGAGGTCGATACCAGGTTTCGCTAATAAATTAGGCTCCTGGCGTGCCACCTGGCAGCGACAATCGCCACGTTGGGGAACAGCGTTTGCAGGTGCAACTAAATCGGTTCTGGAGATAGCCGGCATTGCTGGAAAAGTACGGCAAGGCAGTTCCAGCCTATTTTGGAGAAAACCGTGGGGTAAGAATCACGAAACAGCAGCGTCCGGGCTACAATATGTATTACAGGCTCCACCATGGCGTCATTCCAAAAAAATGCCGTGACGATGAGGCTTCGAGTTGCTTCGATGCTTCATCGGAAGCAGCCGGACAGCCATTTCTAAACGACGTCTTGTGCAAGGGCACGAAGCCTGGAGTCGAAATCCTTCAGGTGCCGGTTGTATTTGTTATCAAGCCATTTCCATAATTGCAACGGAAAAAAAGGCTCATCTGCAGTTTCATCACTAGGCCTACCGGGCGGTGTACCCGGAAACTGTAGCCCTGCTGGCCAAAACATTCTACGTAGAGGACCTCATAATTGGGATACCAAGTGTCCAGAAGGCTCTGGAATGTATGAAGTAGCACGCAAGATATTCTCCAAGGCAGGAAAGTAACTCCGAAAATGGGAATCGAACGCAGACGAGCTCGAGCATCGTTTTGTGAGGGACAACGTAGCAATTAAAACTGAAGCAGGAGAAGCAGCCAAAACGAAGGCGCTAAGATTAGGAATTGCCGTGGGAGTGCGCAGGAGACTACATTTACCTGCCAACGAGGGATGCATTCAAGTTTGCAGCAACCAGACCATCGACCAAGCGCATTCTGCAGCAGACCTTCGAGAGACTGTACGATTCTTAGGTGTACTTGGTAGCATTTACATTAACGGCGAAGCTTGGGATCCAGGACCTTTGAAACAACAACTGCGCATAGAATGAACACCTTCCAGATGATGAAAAAACGCGGCTGAACAGGTGGTGCACAATGAGAAGTTCTGGACATGGCCCAGGCTTCCCGCATCGTGTTATCACGCTCTTTCAGCACGCAATGGTCAATCGAGAAAAATGCCTTTTGCGATGCGAACCCTCGAGCTTACGGTGTTGCTCTCGGCGTCCTTAAACAAAGTGCAAGTGGCACCTATGACACGACGCTGCGACATCTGCACTGATTGTAACGGCTGGCGTGGAGACGCCTTTGATTTTCGATTTGTTTTCATGCATGCTGTTGGGCTTCCTCCGACGTCTGTACAAAGTCGTCGACGTCACCCTTGTATTTGTCCTCTTGAACGGTGTGGGGACCAGGGTTCTGACGGCGGCCTAGCTCGATCTTCGAGATCCGGCCGCAAGGCTAGCTCCACTGAACACCGCCGCGGATCACCAACTTGGCGTATCGGCAGCGAACAGCAAGGAACACAGGACACAGAATTCGCCCACTCCGACGTTTATTGCAATGCAATAAAGGAGACGTCGGGTGCGTCGTTCTACACCGCCGACCACCTTAGCCAGGGCGGGAGAGACAGGCGCGAGGGCGGAGAAAGGAAGGCCAAAAAGGAGCGAGTCGTACTTACGGCCGCTCCCGACGATGGTTCGTGTCCAAAGAGGCCATACCTCCGTCGCCCGCCTCGGACCAGCCCGGCGGAGCTTCCGGGCAAACCTGCCACGTGAGGGGGTCGGCCGCGCCCCTCGCTCTCACGGGTATCCTCCCGGAGGGGGAAGTGCGCGACCGCGAAGAGAGAGGTACCACCCCTCTCGCCTCCGCGGCGAGCCGAGAGGGATAGGCAAGATGGCGGAGCTCCGTAATTCCCACATCCCTCCCCCCTTTGACCGAAGCCGCTCGACCTCTAAGGCTCCGGCGAACGGTGACCTCACCGTTCAGCGCCTGGAGAATTCGTCGAGCAGCTTCATCAGGTTCCTGGTCCGCCCCTGGTCCTCCATGCCTTGCTCCATGGGGGTCGCTGGCGCCGGCTCCGCCGCCCGCGGCCCGAGAACGGAGGCGAGGCCTCCCTCCGAAGGCCCCATGAACGCAGCCGCCTCGGCTGCCGGAGCCGCGTGGGCAGGGCTGTCGGCCCCCGGAAGCGCCTCCGTCCGCAGCGCCGACCCGGCGGAAAAGCTGCTCCCTCCTGGGCACTGGAGCTCGACCAGGGGTGCCGCCGATGCCACGTTGGCGGGCCGATTGACCTCCGCCGCCGCCGAGGCCAAAATGGCGGCCGCGAAGGCCGGATCGGCCCGCATTCGTGCCCGGACGGCCCCGATGTCGACGCGGGCCGCCGCCTTGGAGCTCGACGATGCCGGCCCCTTGGCTGTTGCTGCGGCACGGTGCCGCGCGGATGCCTCGTGGTACTCCTTGGCCACGACCAGCAGCCCGCAGGTCCCGCAGTAGTTGGCGCCGGGCTCCGCGGCCGCAACGCCGTCCGGGAACCGGGCGTGCTGCCCACTGATCGTGCGCCCGCGGAAGATCCAGGGCACCCGCTCGGGCGCCAGCTCCTTTTCAATCACCAACTGGTGGTGGCTCCACGCCGCCGCGGAGAAATAGCAGCGCGGCGGCGCGTTCCCCTCCTGGGGCGTCCACGTGGCCACGTTTCGGCCCTTCTTCGGCCGGGACGGTGTCTCCGCCCGGGGGGGCTCCGTGGCCGCCGGTCGCCACGAGCGGTGCCGCGGCTCCTTGCGGCGTCGACTTGGCCCGGGCGATGTGGACGGAGTCGCCGGCCGTGGGGTGAGGAGCGGGCCTTCCGCAAGGTGGTTGCCGAAGGGGCCGGCGGTGCTGGAGCTGGCCCAAGGCGCGGGACTCGCGGGTGCTGCTTGCAGGGGGGGGGCATCTCTCAATCCTCACTCGTCGGCGCGGGGCTGCGGAGTGACCGGATCGGGAGAGATCGTGCCCGGTCGCGAAACCGGTTGGCTCGTCCGGGAAGCTGCCACCCCTGCTGGGACCGCGGGAACCTTCTCCTGCCCGCTGGCTCCCTCTGGAATCACCCTGCGCAACCCATTGCCGGACCTCACGGCGTAGGCTGCGCGTTTCGTTGGCGCGCCTCGAGGAACTTCCTCTGGCAACCCCTCCTGTGCGCAACGTTGCGCGCTCGAGGGCGGTGACCCGGTCAGCGATTTCGCCGGTTGCGGGTGTTGTAGCGGTGCGTCGGGAACCTTCCTTCCGCACCTCCCTCTAGCTCGCGACCTCGCGAGTCCGAAGTGGGAGCGTCGGCAGTTTCTCCTCTTGGAAAGTACTGCTTCAGCTCGCCCACGTGAATGGGGCCGCTTATTGGACCTGACCTCGGGTCTTTCAGCTTGTAATTCAGCCGCGAGATCTTCTCGGCGACTACGAATGGTCCTACCCACTTGGGTGCGAGACCGGCCGCGAACCCTGCGCTGGCATCGCTCAGCGCGTGGTTACGTTTCAAGACAGTGTCGCCCACTATGCTGTCGTTCGCCTATGGGTGGTCAGAGTTAACATCACGATGGTTGGCATGACATTTGCTGTGAAGGCTGTTCCTCGGTCTGTTGTTACGATCAGTGGAGCCCCGTGCCGTAAAACGTTGATGTTCGTAAAGATCTCCGGAACCTCAGCCGACGTTGCCCGCTCTACGGACGCTGTCTCCGCATAGCGCGTCAGATAGTTTGTCGCTACCACTATCCATCTAGTCCCGCTTGTTGACGGCGGAAATGAGTCAAGAAGGCCCATGCCGACTTGCTGGAATGCCGCTGTAGGCGGTTTTATCGGCTGAAAAAGCCCTGCCGGTTTAAAAGGTGGAGTATTCGTTCTTTGGCATTCACGGCAGCTCTTGACGTATTGCTGTAGCGTTTGCAAATGTAGCGGTCTGTAGTACTTTAGCGAATCCTGGCCACTATACGGCTGACACCCCGATGGCCGGCTGCGGCGTAGTCGTGACAGGCATAAAATATTCCCCCCTGCTTTGCCAACTGCACAACGAGTAGAAACGCCTCCCTCGTGTTTCCGAAATTCCGTTTGTAAAGCACGCTGTACCGGAGGTTGAAGGAGGCGATGTTGGGGATAAATGAAGGCGGTATATGGACTTCAAGGTGTTCCAGATGCTGAATAATGAGTAGCAGCTCTGGGTCAGCTCGTTGCAGTTGGGCCACTTCGGGCGTGATGACGGCTCAAAGAGAGGGTAGATCGTCTTCTATTTCTTGGCCTGGTGAGTCGATGTGCGCCCGAGGCAAGCAATCGGCACAGTTGTGAATGCGTCCGGACTTTTAGACAACCTTCATGCCGTACTCTTGCAGTCGGAGGCTTCATTTAGCAAAGCGCCAAGATCGGTCCTTTAGTTTGCCAGCCAGCACGAGTGGTGGTCTAGAAGAGCTTAAATAGCCTACCGTAGAGGTATGGCCTGATTTTACTGATGGCCCAGACTTCGGCGAAGCACTCTTTCTCGGTCGCAGAGTAATTGGCCTCTGCTTTTGAGAGTGTGCGACTTGCGTACGGTAGGACTCTTTCCGCACCGTCCTTGCAAGAGACCAACATTACTGAGACCAACATTACCGAGACCAACATTACTGGCATCTGCGTGGACTTCGGTATCCGCATGTTCATCAATGGTTCATCTTCATTTGTGAGTCATGTCAATGATTCTGGGATGTCTAAAAAAATATTCACAAAGCACCTGTGAGAAGCTGAGAGTCTCCAGAAACACCGAAGAGCTTTTTCGACAGCTGGTCTCGGGAAGCCTGCGCCAGCTTCCATCTTTTCAGGGTCTGGGGACACTCTTTTTGCGCTGATTACGTGGCCAAGAAAACGCAGCTGTTTGTACCCAACGTTGCACTTTTCGGGCTGTATAGTTAAAACAGCCAACCTAATTGCCTCCAGGACCAGCCATAGGTAGGTGTTCCTCAAAGGATTCGGAGAAAACAATGACATTATCGGGTTGCACCAGACATGACTGCCATTTTAACCCGGCTAAGACACTATCCACCATTCGCTCGAATGTCGCGGGTGCTCAGCAAAGGCCGAACCGAAGCCCTTCAAACTCATAGAGTCCGTCAGGTGTCACGAACGCCGTGTTCTCCTTATCTCGCTTATCTACCTCAATCTGCCAGTATCCGCTTTTGAGGTCTTATGACAAGAAGTACCTTGCGTGAGCAGCCAATCCAGCGTGTTGTCTGTGCGTGGAACAAGGTACATGCCTCGTTTTATCACCCTCTTTAGCTTTCTGTTTTCCATACAGAAGTGCAGGGTCTTGTCCTTCTTTTCTACCAACACCACAGGGGATGCCGACAGACTTTTCGATGGTTGAGTTACGTCGTCTTGAATGATTTTGTTTACTTCGCTCTGGATGGCTTCCCTTTCTTTGTAGGACACGCGAAATGGGTGCTGGTGCATGGGCTTTGTGTTTTCGTCCACGATGATGCGGTGTTTCGCGACGGGTGTTTGTTGAACTTTGATAACTTGAAGGAACAATCGCAGACATTCGCCTGGAGATCGGTTAGATGCCGCTTTGGTTCGGTTGAAAGCCTGGACCTATGTGCACAAACTCCAAAACATCTTTAGGATCCAAAACTTCACGTCCTTCTGTTCCGACGGCGCACAGATCTGCCAACTGATCGAACTCATGCCGGGAACCAATTGCAGTTGCTTTTACAACGTGTTGAACGTCAATCATGAAATTTGTCATAGGGACACGTGAGCAAAATAACGCATGTGTACAAGGCCGCTTGCTACGCGGATAGCCCATCTTATGACAAAATTGATGTTCCCTTCGTCTATCCGCACACAGTTTTCAGATGCGTCTTCTCTTGCGAAGACGACGACGATGTATCGTGTCCGTACAGTAACATCGTCGTCTACCACCCGGAGGACCCGGACGTCTGCATCTGCTGGGTAACTCGTGGCGATGGCCCGTCTTGTTGAGAATATCACTGTGGACGACTGCAGATCGATAACCGCTTCGTTTGCTCGCCGGATGTTCATACCCAGTATGGCATCTCTTGAACATTCTGGAAATACGAGGAATTCGTACATGTAGTTGTAGCCCCGGATGCGAACCGTAGCTGTACAGCGGCCTGGAGCAATCAGATGACCCACACCGTGCGGATGTGAGGTCCTCTCCAGTGCGTCAGGATTTCATGAGCCCCTGCGCCAGGTTGCTGCTTATGACTGACTATTCCACCCCTGTATCCGTAAGCGCAGTAACGTTGCAGTCGTCGATCGTCACAGCCAGGTCGGAGGTGGCTGGTTGTTCAGAACTGGCCTGCGGTGTCTTTTAAGGGGTACGTCGTCGGGAGCAGGTTGGAGGAACTTTGCTCGAAGCCTGTTCAGCGATCCCAGCTCTAGAGGTCCTTCATCTCAGATTTCCTGCCACGGACGGGCTGAGCGACGACCAGGCGAGCTGGGTAGGCGATAAGAATTTGGAGACCGGTAACTGAACGACGACGATGGTTCGACGTCCAGACGGTTGGACACAGGAGAAGATTGGTGGCTGGAGAGGTACTATCCGATTTCGGCAGGACGCTCACCGTTTCTGGGGCAAGGGGCATCAGGATGAAAACCGCGAAGGCTGGCACGGCGATACGAGCACACCCTGTAGACATGGGCAGCCTCTCCAGTAATAACACAGTGGAGTGCTGTCCGGTAGACGCCATACGGTCGTCTTGCGAACTGTTCCCGGGTACGCAAGTTGGGTGCACCGGACTAAAGTCTGGTGGGGACCAATGGCGCAATTTTCGGGCGTATGGGGGGGCTAGCCACGGGAGGGGCGACGCTCGCAGCAGAACACGTGCTGGCTTCTTGTAGAGCTTGAGCGTGTGTGGTTGAGTTGAGACGAGGCGGCAGCAGATCTAGTTCCTCTGGTTCTTGAGTAGCTTGCCTTACTTCCTCTCAAACCACTTGCGCCAGACAGGCACACGCAGGCGAAGCTCTAAGTAGTTGGGGCAGGCAGAGTTCTTCCCGCACGACACAACGAATCATCTCCCGTAGAACATCTTGGCCAGCGGCCAAGGCAGCAGACTGCACATCCGCTAGGGTACAGGTCAGATTCTTGTACTGTCTTGCGCACAGTTCAAGTGTCCTCTCCATAGTCCTTGCTTCTGCAGTAAAGCCCGCGACGGTGTGCGGTGCAATGCGGACAAGCCCTGCAAAGAGCTTCGGTTTCACACCCGGCATACGGTGGCTCAGCTTGTTTTATTGAGCCATACTCGGGCAAGGGCGTCTGAAAAGGTGGCACAAGTCCTCACCATACATTGGCACGCTCTAACTGGGACGCTGATTTCTGACGTGTAGCGCAGCTTTTGGCTTTTCCCTCTAGTCGCCCCTGGTAGAGGCAGCCAGAAACCTGCTGCGGAATCCGTCTTAGTTCGGAACCACCCTTTCGTGGTCCTCGAACCGCGTCCTCGCGTGGTGGTCGAGCGAGAAATACCCGTGTCGCATTTTCACCACTCCATCCCAACCATCAAACCTGGTGACTCGCTGATAAAAGTAAAAAAAGTCTTCAGCATCCTCAAAGACATCGTCGTGAAATGTTGGCAGCGCTCGCAGCTGATGGATCACGAAATGACCAGGAGACGGTCTGCATCTTCGTCGAGGTCATGACATGTGCTCTCGCTGCCCTGGTCGTCGGGGGCAGCGGTCCGAATTCGGATGAAGCACCTTGCAGTCGACGACTGGTGCGTTGGTGAACCGCAGTCAGGTACGTTCGAGGCGCTTCGTAACCTGCAACATTATCTTCTTAAAAGAATACGGGGTCACAACCCCCACCCTCCACCCACCAAAATGTAGAGTGTAGATAAAACTAAAGAGCACTTTCAATAGCTAAGCTACGGAGAGTAAAAAATGGAGGCAAAAATGGAGACGAAATTGGGGCAAAAGCACTGGCAAATTTTTTCCGTCCTTCTCGTCTTCCAGTCCACTCTCGCGATAACGCTAGCGGGATTGACCACGTCGCCACTGTAACTAGAGACACCATCACAATATAGACATAAGCGTTGCAAACCATTGAACCACTAGCGCTTGTGATACATCCCCCCGTTGTTTAACGCAAACAAAACTGCAGGTACGTTTGAGGCAACATACAGGGTGATCAAGGTTAAGTGGACAGGTTTTTTAAAACTAGCGCTTCGATTTACGGGAACGCCACCTTTACAGGGAGGTTGTGCGCCTAGGGGCACACAAATTAGTAGGTAATAAAGATGTAGGTGGCTTAATTAACTAAAATTGCTAAATAACCATTTAATGGCTACCAAAACTTGACATGTTTGTATTGAAAAGTTAGACGCAATGATGTTTCTACGCTGTTTCCTTTGTCAGAATTCCTCTAGCACGCCCGTACTCCGACATATAAAACTGTGAAGTTTAATGTGCGCGGATACGATTGCACCGAGCCAACAAAACGTCGCTCACAAATTGGTGTGACGCACAAACGGATACCCTGCGTCAGCAGGGAAACATTGCCGCTGCAAGTGGCCTCGGTTGACTCCAATTGTTTGCGTAAACGCTGGAGAAACCCGAAACGGTTGTTCTGGTTTTGGTTTCGAATGCAACGGCACCGAACCGCCATTACGTTCAGCTACTACAGACATCAGAGTCTTGTTCGCCAGCAGTAAAGCATTGATGTCACTGTTGCTTCTATACCAGTCACCGCGAAGGACCTTCCTTACTTGAACGAAGCACGTGTTACCGCTGGACAGCCACGGCGGACGGATGAAGGGGGATTCTGAGATCGCATTCCTATACTACTAGAGTCATTACCCACGGGGTTGCAAAGCATCGGTGTACAACCACAAAAAGTTTTTGAAATCCACAAAAATGTCCTTAATGGCCTAATTTGCTCCAGTGAGAAATACCGTTCTGGAAAAAAACGTAAACAAGAAGTGCATTTTAGTTTTCTTATTTTCATTACGTGGAAGACCCCGCCTACCATGCAAGAGAGTTGTTCTTTATTTCCCTACAGAAGTGGCATATTTCTGCAGTAAGTCAAGTAGACTGTTGTGCACGTTTGCATTGATTAACTTCGCCCTGAAAGGCGTTTTGAGCACACTAAATGAACTAGCGCAATCGTTAGACGGGGTCGTCAATGTCATCTGTGCCAAGTTTTACTTTTTTACGCGCAGCGGAAAGCTCACACTTTCGCTGCAAAGTTTGTCGCTGTTTTCTCACCCTTCCCTTCGTGTTTTTGGACGCCGCCATCTTCACATGTCTACGTCATCGATTCCCAGGTGTTCTTCATGAGCTAGAAATTTTGCTATTGGCGGCTTTTTCACGCACTTCCGGCAAAGAGATGAGTCGTCTGCAGATCGTAGGCTCGCCGGCTGATCTGCCAGCGGAGTGCCGGAGTGCTTGGGCATTTTACGACAAACGAAACAAGTCTAAACAAACGCTTAACCGTTTGTATTGAATGCAACACGGCCATAACACGACATGGATATTCTCTTACCGGAGTACGTTCCATAAAGGAAGCGTTGAAGCCCCGTGGCACTTCTTTCGTGCAATCGCAGAGAACGCCCTGAGCCGAGCGCCCGGGTTTGACACGTACATTTTATTCAACTTTAAAACAATCCAGAGATGCGTTTCGAACGAACATAACATCACAACATGCGTTGCAAGACTGAACCGCGATTGAGAGACGATGGGTTGCCTCCTGCTGCCCGTTGTAAATTGGGCACTCACCTTGCGCGCGGTTTGCGGGGACGAACAGCAAGTCACTTAACTCTGGCGCACAAGCCGAGATAGCTTTTAGCCACGAACACTGCACACACCCCATGCGAGGTTGAGTCATACGTCACTCGAGAAACATAATGCAGACCGTGGGAAGCACTATCGACCCGCAGAAGCACAACGTCGCATTTCATGGCGAAACAAAGGCGCCCTTAACACACACACACCATCGCCTCCTGTAATGCCAAACGCATCTCGCACTTCCCAATGAGAGTGAGTGGTACGCCTGCAATGGCCACATGTCACGAGATGGGGCCCCGAGCTGAACCGGGATCACGCAACCGTAAGTGACTTCTAGAGCGGTTTGTGCCTTGTTTACAAGGGAACCGTTGTTTGAGATTGTCAAAAAAATGGAGCTCGCTCCAGCGCTAGAAAGCTCAGGGCAGCGGCGGAGCATGTTTTGCCAACGTTCCCGCTCTCCACCACGCGTCGCCTCCAGCTGAACTGGTCACACGATTGAAGCGTTTTGTGCACGGGTTCTCTATCTGTTTAAACTGTCTTTTTCAGCTGCCGCCGTCAGGAATTACCACCGCCGCAAAATAAGACCCGGCACCAGCGGGGCCACATCTGCAATTCGCGTTTTAGATAAACAGTGCGGGGTTTATGAAAGGGAATGAGCGCACGATCCTCCCAGAGCGGCTGCAAGTTCACCGCCGATAAAATGTCACGTGCCGCCGATAGCTACTGCAGAAACGTACACCGCGAAAGGGCAAGGCCAGGCTGCCGAACACATGCGGCCAGATTTTTCGTTCGCTTTTCTAGCCTTGAGCCGAGTGCGGGATTCATGGTGTCAACAAAGCTAGCCCGTAGCAGACGGCAGTCTACGGAGCGCAATATCGGAAGTACGTCACCACCAAGGAGCGCAGCATCATGGGAGGGAAGGCTCGCACGCCATCAACAGCGAAGAATAAGTTGAAAGGAGGAGGAAACGGGGCGCGACGCTAATGCGCGGTTTTTGATTTACGATTTCTCAGCTAATACTCATCGCTTTAACAAAATTTTTGCTGGAGGAGATTGCTAATACCTTGCTTTATTTGGTTACATGTATATACATGAATCGGCGAAAGGTATTTCAGGACCCCTTTAATAAAGGTTTGGGTATTGGAGCACGATGGCGTTTGAGCCCGTGGGTCATGAAGCTGTAAGTCACGTAGGAATTCTTTTAGGTGAGTCCACCTTAAGCGTACTTCGTTTTTCATAAATTGTTTATCTGTTTTATGCTGTTTGTTGTTAGTGTGTCTTACATGAATATAAACATTAGTCGTGTAAACAACATTCAGCTGAAGCCTGTGCTGCGCTTAGCCTTGTTTTTGTTTTCCGTGTGTGCTTGTCTGCGCTGTAGCCTGAGTAGTGGAAAGAACATTAAGGATTGCGCGACGCATGCACCTGTCACCATAGATGGCAACACATTTTCCACTAAACTGCCCTAAACCTTGCCAACTTGTCATCTGAAGACGTGGAAAAGCCTACACTACTTCTAAGAAACAAACAAATACGAGAAAATAAAAACGCTTATTCGATGGGCACTTCCCTACCTAACGGAAACGTCACGAAATCTCATAAAACAATACTAGAACTGCTTCAAACACCTTCCCGCGCCCAATTAGGATACACCGGATATCCCCCACGCGAGATCCAGCTGAATGCAAAAACTGTGCCAACAGCGAGGTACACATAAATATATTGTATTAGTGTGTGAGAAAAATCAACTCCTACCACTTTATACCCGCACACCACACCCTTGAGAACAGCTGGAGACATCTCAGTCTAGACCTGCCTCACGGCCCAGAGCGGCGGATGGTTAGACGGCTCATGTATTCCTTAGACAGAGGAACCACTCCTACAAGAACACCATAAATATTCGCAATAAATTTTTCCTCCCTCTCATCTCGCTGGCAGCGAATATTTCGCAGCACAACCTTTCCTGATCGCTTGAAGGGTTGTTGAACTTGTAGAGGGCTCTCCCAACCCATCTTACCTGTGGAGCCGTCAACTGCGTTCGATTGGACAGCAATGGTTTCGCTATATACACAACTCGTAAATGTGCGGAGGCCTACTGGACGTATCCCTGCTCTTGTTTTTTGCCACTTTTGTCCTAAGCACACAATTGCACTCAGGTGCACTCAGGGGCAATAGTGCTTCGGTTGATAGACTCTGGGCTCGGCATCTTTTACTCCGATTATGTAGGCAAGCGCCCATTTCTTAGAACCCATCATTATCAGCAAAAAGAACTCGGGGATTTTTCAATAACATCATTTATTGGCGCGAATTTTGGGTTAGTCAAATTGTACTTGGAACCAGCACTCTTAATTGTTCAAAAATCTCACATTTTCTATTTCGAGCAGCAGAGCCTTCGCGAACAGAATGTGCGGGTCCGATATGTTACGGTTCTTGCGCGCGTGGTTGGGCGGGCTCTCGCGGCACTGATTCGAAGAGGAAGATCACCAACCGCTGGCCCTCTGTTCGCTTGCACCGAAAGCGGTCCTGCAACAATGGGTGAGTCTTACTTTTTCAGCACTGTTCTAGCTATGAAAGGTTACTACGCAGTGGTCAGGTGCAGGAAGAGTAGATTACACGCAATACTCACGACTTTACTGAGCCCACAACCACGGATACCGTGGAACGCAGTAAGAGATACATTCCGCGCACGTACGAGGGAGGGAGAGGGTTAGAGGGGAACGGTGTTTTGGGCATGGCCAACTTTACATCGGACCTTACCAGCCAGTGGCGCTCTAGGGGAGCGCTTGCGCCGAGTCTCGTTTCGCGCCCGGCCGCTAGGGGCGCTTTTACGCACTGTTGCGGCGAGCGGCGGCTACGCTGGGGCGGGCGTGCTCGAGTTCTAGTAGGAGCCGTCTGGCGCCGGAACTCGTTTTTAATCACACTACAGTTAATTGATTTGGGTAAATCCGAATGAAAAAGTAGCAGTTTTACGGGGGCCAAATCTGAGTGAATGTTTTTTTTTCTGATTAAGCGTGTAAAGCGGGGCGGGGCCTCCTGATTTGCTTACCCGTTTTGAGATGCGTTTCGGTGCACGTGGCGCATTTAGTTTCGTGGTCTTATATGAAGTGATGACGAAAAGAAATAACATTATCTCACGTACTGACAACGGAACTGGCTAGCCAAGCAAAGTGTACAGGTTCATAATCGCAGGGGGAGGTTATTCCCGAGTATGATGTACATTGGGAAGTTCATAGCGTAAACCAAACTTAGGTCATAAAGGCTGCCCAGGAACTGCTTTTGCCATAGTAAATACAACAAAATTGAAGCTTTCTGTTGAAATTCCTCATGAAGTGTAGCAGTAGCACTTCTTTCTTGCTATAAGCTTGCGGAGGAATTTCATATGCTCAGAAAACAAGATCCATATACAAGCTCCGAAGATGCCACTTGCGGTCTTTCACGCACTAATAAGCGACGAAGGTTTGGCCCCTTCTTTACGAATAAATTGAAAATTTTTATTGCGAGTGCATGTGAAGTGCTACAATGACCTGCTACACTACTAAATCAATAACGATGTCATTTTAAGCCTATTTACAGGCTGATTTTTTACAGACACAATGCAACGGTTTAGGCACACAATGCCACACTGTAGTCAGGTTTTCAGAACAATAATGGACGCGGGTATTGCACAATCGCTTTAACTTTGGCATTCTTTTCAAGAGTTAATTTTCGTTCATAACCCTACAGTTGAGTTGAAAAAGCTAAAAGTGTGACTACTGCAGTAGTCACACTTTCAGCTCGTTTCTGAAGTCTGTTTTTTTCGCAATCCTTTTTTTTTGCACTCTCGGCCGTTTTCTCCGCAGCAAAATTTGTGAAAAAAGGTCGGCTAAATTTCTCCAGCATGAGCTCAACCACTGCCCTCGTATGACTATCCGATGAGCCGTCGTGGCTGAAAAGCTTGTTTTCCAGTGCAGCTTGTAGCATCATCTTAACGAACAGCGCCATCGGTTTTTTGTAGGATATCGCAAGTTCTGCAAATGCTTGGGCCCCCCTTTCCAGTGAACAGACGAATTCCAGGAACTCAAATCTGGGATAAGATAGCCCACCCCGGTCGAAATTGAAGATCACCGCAGTGGCAGGTCCAGATGAGCGAGGCGCCTTAATCCGCTCCACGCCTAGTGAGCACTAAATGTGTTCCTCAAAGGTTCTCACAAGGAAGCCTACAATGCGGCCCAGTGTGCTGGATTTGATAACTGGACCTTGATGGCCTAAAAAAGCACCAATAAATTCTGTGTGAACATGACAGCTAGGCTCAGATGTAAAGACAGCGCACAGCTGCTCGTTTCTATTTCACACCAATCGACCATATTAAAATACGATAACATCGCAGCGAAGCATGCTAGATTCAATCTGTCACGATCGGTCGAGCGATTAAAGCGCATAATTACATAAATCAAACACGATTGTGAAGGAAAAAAATAAAAATAAAACCAAGAGTTTTCTCAGCTTTCCTTGAGATGGTCTTTATCCATTTGTATCGAACTTCAGATACGGGGAACTCGTGAAAGGAAACATTTGTCACCTTACCTTCTTCAGATCTACAATAAGGTACGAAACTGTATACGATCGTGCTCCTTCAAAAGAAGTACTCGGTTAAGAGGATTAAATAAGCTGTATTTTTTATGCCTGAAACTTCGTGCTTTACACAGCAGACGGAACTTACGTTCCACGCCGCGTCCGCAATTGCGCGTTCTGCATGGCTGCGCCCGCGCGTGTGGCGGCCGCGGCGGAGGAACACGGGCGGCGACGAACGGCAGGGCGTAAGTAGCACCACACCACTTGTAGCGGGAAAATTTTTCCCTGCGACGGCAGTGCTGGGGCTGCGCTCGGCGGGCAGGTCCGAAGTATAGTTGGTCGTGGTTTTGGGACGCGTAGGAGGGTTGTGTCTTGGCTAAAATTTGTTTGCTGGTCATCCAAGGTTCGTCATTTCAGCAAAGGTTCCAAAGATGTCATGGAATGTTTATTTGGTGCAGAGGCAGCTATCGCGAATGACTCCAAAGCAGCTGAAATTACCAAGCCCAAGCAGGGAAAATCATCTGTGGGCAGTGTGCCCGAGCTCGGCAGTACCTCAGCCGCCATTACTGACTCGTGCTTGGGAAAGGTGACAAGCCCACAATTGTCAAAGTTCTGGAAGGCCCATATTCGACAATGCTTGGCAAAGCATATCTTCATGTTAATGCCTATGTTTGGACCCCATGCTATTATCGTGCACGGTTTTTAGCTTTCTGTCCAATCATTATGGTCAATGCCTGTTTTATGAGTTACCTTGCGGCCTGATTATTGCTTTATACATGTTGCCATACAGAAACGTATTTAGCGCAAGGATTACAATAGTTTACTGCACGCATTAAATAATTTTTGTGCAAGGACATGTATAAAACAAAAAGTGCGCCGCAAGCAATCTGTATAATATGCACTGACCAAAAT